>NC_057865.1:223046210-224429960 GCF_019393635.1 Dromiciops gliroides | reverse complement strand
TTGAGGCTGCTTCAGACTAACCACAAGGTGGCGCCCACAAGTCAAGGCCGAATTTTGCGTAGGGGGCGGGGCTGAGTGGGGTGGGGTGGAGGACGGGTCTCGCAGCGGGAAGGGTCCAGTACTCAGTTTTTTGTTTTCCCACAGCAACCACCAAACCCCCAACTTTGAAAAGATACGACAGGGAAAATGAACATGGGGTAGCTAGGAAACAAAAACTAGCCCGCATCCATTCTACAATGTCATTGAAAGGAATGCAGCAGGCATTAGGACCTGATGCTGAAACCCGACAGATGTTGTGTATCTCTCCTTGTGTTTCTCTTGAAAATGGAAAACATCCTTAGGCGCCCAGTCTTTAAGCCAGAGAAAGGGTAAAAGCTCACAAAGCTGGCTCTCTTTGGGCACTACAGCCCAGCATATCCCATTTGCTCCCTAGGAATAATTCGTTCAATCAGAACAGAACTCACAGCAAATAACTCAGAGCGACTCTCTGGGCAACACAGACCAGCTTAGTAAGATTTCTAGAAAACCTCTCCAGGGGAGAAGCTATTGGCAGTTCTGAGATGCTTCTCATCTATTATGCTCGAGGTGGCGCTGAAGGGCAACAGCTGGATCCCACTAAACTCCCACGCTTGTAATTTGTATTCTACTAACAAGAGCTAGCAAGTGAAGCTTTTTTTTTTTTTGGACAACTGCCCGTGCTGTTGGATTATTGAGACACTTCTGACAAAGCTGTTTCTGACCCCTCTTCCTCTACTACCTGTTTTTTTAGCACCTTAATTTTAATCGTAGCCGCAGTCTTCTTTAGTGTATTTGCCAGTTTCAATGACTTAAATCAGAGCTTCTCAGAATTCAGTAACTCCCCTTTCACTTAGGAGATAACAATTCACCAAATTTCCCCAGTGAAATCACTGGTCTTTCTTTTATCATCCGTCCGTCTCCAAATAGTTATTTGAGTTCTCATTTGTTTTCCCGAGTTTTGCCCTTATTGGTCTTAAAACAGTTATATGTAAATGAGCAGGGGGACCACAATTCTCAGAAGCTCTAAGTTCTTAGAAGAGTCTTCACCATATTCTGTGTCCCCTAGATTATGTTTTTTTCATAAATATATCATCAGTTTTTAATAAATAAAAACGTGTTGCCTTTTAAACCCTCCAATTGCTCACTCACAAAAGAGGAAAAAAAAGAAATATATACTCTGTATCTTTTACCAGTTGATGTAACTCATTTTCTTTATGAAGTGTTTTTTTGGTGGTCTACCCCTTTCAACATCAAACTGCTCTATATGAAAAGGTTTAAAAGGACAGCACCTTATACCTTCTTTAGTTCTTCTAATGATAGGTTTTTATTAGATATTCCAGATCTTTTTTTTATTGATACCATATCTTCTTTAAAATGTTATCTAATTTGATGTTTTAGGTTATGTCTCTTTTCATTTCTAGGGAGATTGTTATACTTATTAATTTTTTGTTTCTGGATCTTTTAGTAATTTTTATTTGTTCACCACACTGGAAGCTTTATTCTGTTGTTCACTTAGTTACTTGTCATTTCCTATTTTCTATTTGAGCAACTATTACTTTTGAGGTTTTATGGTTGCTCCTTTTCTTTTTCTCTTTTCTCCTTCAAAACTCTAAGTTGGGTAGATTTTTATCTGTTCAACAGGGAGTGAGGAACTAAGTAACCTTATGATTCAGTCATTTTGTGGAAATCCTGAGAATGCATTTTTCAAGAGATAATTTTGGAATATTTGAAAGGGGAGTGGCAATGCCCAAGTACCTGCATAGCTTAATTGAAAACAGGCCATGCTGCACAAATAACACCCTCATTTCTTAGCAGTACTAAGAAAACATCCAGGAGGTAATGATGGAATGAGAAAATCTTTTCTAAAATGCATAAAACATTTGGGAGTTAACCAGCTAAAACAGATTTAGAACTTATACATGCAATTATGAAACAATCTTTATAGAAACAAAGCAAGAGACATAGAGAGAATTTCACTGTTCATGATTGGACTAAGATCATAAAAATGATACAAATGAAATTAATTTATGGATTTTGTGCCAGATCAATCAGGCCTTTAAGGGGTTGCTGTACTGGAAGAAAGAATATAGAATTTCTTTCTTTTTTCTTTTTTGGCGGGGCAATGAGGGTTAAGTGACTTGCCCAGGGTCACACAGCTAGTAAGTGTCAAGTGTCTGAGGCTGGATTTGAACTCAGGTCCTCCTGAATCCAGGGCTGGTGCTTTATCCACTGTGCCACCTAGCTGCCCCCGAATATAGAATTTCAAGTAAAATAACGATCAAAGCAGAAATGTTTTTCTAGCCTTACCAGATGTCACACTATATTACAAGCCAGTAATCATCATATTGGTAGTAGTTGGAAAAATTAAAAAGGAAGATCAGTGGAACAAACTGGACAAACATATTGATCTTCCCAAGTACTTTTCCTAAATGCCTGACTCCTCTTTCTTGGTTTCCCTTGCATACTGTCCCCTTCCATAAGCTAAGGTAGGTACCCCTTCAGGCTCTGGCCTGGGACCTCTTCTTTTTTATTTCTACACACTTTCTTGGGGAGTCCATCAACTTGAATAAGTTTGATTATCCATTTTATGCAATTGACACCAAACTCTACAATGCAACCCTCAGTTCTCCTTTGCTTCCTGGGTATCTTTTTTTGGATGACTCATAGACTTCTCATGTCAAAAAAAAAAAGGAATTAATTATTTTCTTCCCAATTTATCCTTCTTAATTTCCTTCTTGTCACTTAGGTTTGCAATCTTCGAGCCACCCTTATATCTTCTTTCCCTCCAATATCCAATGAATTGTCAAGTATTATCCATTCTACTTACCTCTTACATTCTTCCTCTTCTCAAATAATTACTCATATAATTGCCACCCAAGTTCATTCCCTATCACCAATGATATAGATTGGAGAAATAGCCTCCACATTGTTCTCCCTTGATCTGGTCTCCCCCTTCTCCAGTCCATCATCCACATATCTGCCAAAGTGACATTCCTAAAATACAGTTCTGATAATGTTATTCCTCAGTGGTTCTCTTGTATTTAAGGTCTTTCACAATATGCCCTCAATGTACATTCTAGGACCTCTCTTATATCAATCCCTCCTATACACTCTCCAACCAATGATACAGAAATTTAGAGATAGGATAGCTATAGCGTTGTGAAAATTTCTAAGTCCTACAAAGGAAAAGAAATAGCAAAGTCTCCAAGCCATAGAAAATAAGTTTATTGAGAGAGGATCTATCTCACAATAAAGCCGGTCATTCAGGGGTAGGACCTGAAAGACCCCGAGTAGTGTCACTCAGCTGCTTTTATACCCCAACAGGGCTGTAAAGTAGTTATACCATACTATTTTTAGGTAGATTCCTCCCAGAAACACCATTTATGCTACACAATTCAAGTGATGTTTGTACAATGAATCCCCATTGAATATTGGAAACCTCAATCTTTTGCAAAATTATTTAATCCAACTAGTGGATCCACCATAGTGGATCTTACATACAGTGCTGGAAGCCACAATTGAAAGAATGGGATGGTGAAATCCATCAATGCCATCCACCTCCAAAGCTAACTTTTCTCAAGTTCTGATTGGTCCAGAGTAACTATTTTTAGTATTTGACCTTTAAACTGTAACGATTGGAATGACACCACCTGCTGGAGGCTTACTGTAGGAAAGCTCCAGCATGAAGAGAGAGCCTCTGAGGGCAGGGCCATGCATCTTTTCTTTGGCGTCAGGAAGTGACATTTGCTTGTGGGAGGAAGAAGCGGGAGGCTGGCTTGCTGGCTCCCTCTCTTTTCTGGGGACTCTGGAGGAGAGCGGAGCTAGGAATGCTCTCTCCCTTTAATAGATAGATGAATCTAGGCCTTTCTCTTTCTCTTCACCAAATTGTTATTCTCCTTAATAAATGCTTAAAAGTCTAACTCTTGCTAAAGCTTAGAATTTATTGGCGACCACTCATTAAATATTTTAGGCAGACTAGCTAGAATTTTAGCCCTTACAAAGCTGATTGGTGGATACCTAACCACAGTGGATTAAACTAATGGTTTTAATTTATGTGGTTTCAATTATGTGGGTTCTGCAGCAATCCAATGTATAGCATATACATAAACTCTACAAATATCTATCTTACTTATTCTATTATCATTTGCTTAAACTACTAAAGAATACCTAAACATATTAAGTCACAATCTGTAGTCTAAATACTGATTATAACTATAATTAAATCTCTTTATATTTAAGGGTTGGGGAAAATCTCACTCACAATAGGTATATGGTAGTGTCTCAAAACTGTATCTTGTTCTAGTCCCCCTGACAACTCTTCCTCCCTTCTAGTCAGTATAGTTAGTAAGTTTATAAGAAACCAGCATAAAGTGGCAGTAGCAGGAAGTAAGATTGAAAAGGGGAACCCAGAAGACATGAACAAACTGTCCCAAAGATAAAAGGAGCATAATTTACAGATTGTATCATATATTCACCAAAAATAACATCCTGGTAATATGTGTTGAATCAGGGGAAGTCATCTAGGCTTTACTGTCAGGGCTTTTTGGTCCTATGATATATACATCTCGGACAAGTTCCCACCATCCTCAGTAAGACCAGGAGAATGCCAAAGGATGCTGATAACTTTGAGATGATGTGAACATGTTAACTTTAAAGTTTTACCAACTTTTTTGAGATGATCTGGATGTGTTAAGCAACACCAAGGAGACAGATAAAAGTTTATTCCTTCCTCCCCAATTCTATATAAATGACACCTCAAGCTCTTTCCCCCAGCACTCTTCCATCTCCATTGGGTCCATGCTGCTGAGAGCTCCCAACTCTGATTCATGGTTTCATGACTGATAATCTTTGTTTCTCTCCCTCCCCCTCCTCTTCCCACAGTGCTTGTCTTCCTTCACCACCCCATTCCTTGTCTCCACATACGCTGCCTCTGTACCCTACCTGCTTTTGCTACTTGTCTCTGTACTTTCTGTGCTGTTTGCCCCCATACCTTCGGTGCCTTATTTATTTATTTTTGGTGAGGCAATTGGGATTAAGTGACTTGCCCAGGGTCACACAGCTAGTAAGTGTTAAGTGTCTGAGGCCAGATTTGAACTCAGGTCCTCCTGAATCCAGGGTCGGTGCTCCATCCACTATGCCACCTAGCTGCCCCCAGATGCCTTATTAAAGTGTAATTGCAGCCTTGCTTCCTGCTGCCATCGTGATCTTTCCTAGCAAGTACCCAAAGACCCTGGTGTGCTTGACCGATTTTATAATTTTATAAATTGGAATTCAGGAAATGGATGGAGAGGGAGTCCTTTTTTTTTTGTGAGGCAATTGGGGTTAAGTGACTTGTCCCAGGGTCACACAGCTAGTAAGTTTCAAGTGTCTGAGGCCGGATTTGAACTCATGTCCTCCTGCGCCACCTAGCTGCCCCGAGGGAGTCCTTTTAACTTATCTCGCCATTCTGTTTAAACACCTTTAAAATGTGTCTTCTTGTTCTGGAAAAATAAATCACCCGTAGATGTCAGTGAGCTGCAGTTTTGAATAAATGCTGACCCAAAGCATGTGTTGAACTGAAGGTAACTTTTAGGGGCCCCAGATTTCAGAGGGGTGGTATTCATAAGCCAACTTGTAGATGTATTGCCGTGGGTAACTTTATTCAATGATTATCTGATTCTCAATAGTGAGAAAGACATAAGATAGGAAGGAGTTTACTATTGTCACAGATGATTATGGCTATCATAAGAATTTGTTTTGAAAAATGTCTAAATGGAATTTTCCTGTTAGTCCATGTTCTCATTAAAGGTTTCTCTCTCTGTCTCAATTTTCTTGCCCTCCTCTGCCCCAACAGTATAATTGGCTTAGGGGGGAAGAAAGGCAGCCTGATAGAATCTCTTCCCCACTCCCTCGAAGTCTGCTAAGGAGGGAAATGGCACGGATGTTGTCTATGATTCTAAGTATTATAGGGCCATTTGTACTCATATAGACACTTATCTATGAAGCAGTAATTGAGACAAGGGAGACCTTCTTAACTGGTTTTGGGGTAAATCAAAACAAAAGAAAGAGTGAGAATCAATCCGAATTACATAGTTATACTGGAGAGTAATTAATATGGGCAAGTAGATTTAAAGGGAATTTTGTCTCTAAATTGACTAGACAATGCCAGGGCAAAGGCCTTCTGTGGTTTTCCTCCAGAAGAGATCAAAAGTTCTTTGATAGGAATGATTTTCCTTTGGGAGTCTACCTATTTATCATTATCTCAGATTAGGTGGATGGGAAAGAGAATAATCTATCAATAAACAAAGATCTCAATATGAGGGGTAGGTCTCATTGATCAACATGGTTGTGATAAATTCAAAGTGTTTAATAAATGCTCATCAACAAACATTTATTAAATGCTTATTATATGCCACACACTGTATTAAGCGCTGGAAATACAAATACAAGCAAAAACAAAGACCTTCTCTGTCCCCAAGGAACTAACATTCTTTTTTTTTCAACTTAAATTTTACTTTTTGAATCCTCAAAAAGCTTCCTTCTACACCTTCTCCACTATGTCACTCCCCCACCAGGATAAAAGGAAAACAAAACTCTTGTTACGTGTGTGTGTGTGTGTGTGTGTGTGTACTTTAACTACATACAAATATTTCTATCTATCTCATTCTGCACTGTGTCTTTCACCTTTCTTTCAAGAGTTGTGGAGCATGGTTCATCTTTAGTTCTTGGAATCAAGGTTTGTCATAAAACAGACCAGAGCTCAATATAATAATATTCTATCACATTTTATATACCATAACATTTTTTCCCTCTTTCTCTCCTTGTCTTATTGTTGTTGCTCATTTCAGTTGTGTAACCCCATTTTTTTTATCTTAATTTTTTAAAATTTTTATTTATTTATTTATTTTTTAGGCAATGGGGGTTAAGTGACTTGCCCAGGGTCACACAGCTAGTAAGTGTCAAGTGTCTGAGGCCGGATTTGAACTCAGGTACTCCTGAATCCAGGGCCGGTGCTTTAACCACTGCGCCATCTAGCTGCCCCCTGTTTTTTTTTTTTTTTACAAAGATACTGGAATGGTTTGTCATTTCCTTCTCCAGCTCATATTACAGATGAGGAAACTGAGTCAAACAGGATTAAATGACTTGCTCATGGTCACTTAGCTAGTAAGTGTCTGAGGCTGGATTTGAACTCAGGTTTTCCTGACTCCAGGCTTTATATGCTTTATACACTGAGTCACTTAGCTGCCTTGTAAAAAATTCTTTCTAAGACTGACAGTTACAATTTTATTTGGTGATGCAGATATGTATTTTATCTCATGCCCATGAACAATCAAGAGGTACATCTTAAGCAGTCAACATAGAGGTTGCTTGTGTTGTTTGCCACATTAACAAACTCTTTTTTTTAAAAAAGTAATTTTTTTCCCATTTTTTTCATTAACAAACTCTTGGCCAAGAGTCCAAGAATCTCTGAATCCTGAGAATTATAGTCATGAAACAAAACTATAATTAAAAATTATAGTTCCTTTGAAAATTCATGAAAACAAAGAAAAAGTGTGTTCTGGTGGATTGATAATTTCCCCTACAACTTCTGGAGATTTAAGATCATAGGATGTAACATCAAAACAAATTAGAGGGTTTTTTTTTTTTTTTGGGCTGGGCAATGAGGGTTAAGTGACTTGCTTGTCCAGGGTCACACAGTTAGTGTCAAGTGTCTGAGGCAGGATTTGAACTCAGGTACTCCTGAATCCAGGGCCGGTGCTTTACCACTGCACCACCTAGCTGCCCCTAGAGGTTTTTTAAAAATGAGAAAGATCCATAGTTCCTGATTGAAATATCCTTGGTGCACTTGCATATGTTGTCAGAAGTAGAGTTCTTCGGTGAGCATAGAGACCATGCATGGAATCTACTTTTTTCTCATTGCAATGTGGGTTGTCAGACTGAGATTCAAAGCCCATGGCCGAGTGAGGATTTTCATTTTCTCCAGACTTTTCCATAGTTAGTTAGGATTGAGCAGAGGGTCTGTACAAACCTAGAGCACTTTCTTGGATTCCTCCATGAATAATAGCCTGGAACTGGAAATAGCCTGGAACAGGAAAAGAGAAAATCGGTTTCAATGGGTAACTTCTATACAGGATTAACATTTGTATCATTTATAGGTCTGAAATCCCTCTGGATCTCATTTTAAAACTCAGAACCTCAGCAAACCATCATGAAAAATAATTTGGGGGGGGCAGCTAGGTGGCGCAGTGGATAAAGCACTGGCCCTAGATTCAGGAGGACCTGAGTTCAAATCCGACCTCAGACACTTGACACTTACTAGCTGTGTGACCCCGGGCAAGTCACTTAACCCTCATTGCCCTGCCAAAAAAAAGAAAAAAAGAAAAAATAATTTAGATTTCCTTAAGAGGCTTTTGCACTCATCTCCCCATAAATGGATGGTCAGATCTTTTATTGGGGTCACTCCGTCTGTCCTGTAAATTAAGTCCTCTTTTCCTTGGCTCAGAAGGTTACAAGCTAAGGCAAGCAGACAGTGTGGCTGAGAAACTTGTTTGAACAGGTTCTGCATGTTAGAAAAAGAGCGGTTGTTATAGACTCTCTCCTCAAAACCCAAGTTTCGAAAGCATCTGTATGGTTCTCCAGTATCTTTATCTGTGCCATTCTTTGTGCCCATGCTGGTTTTACCATCAAAGCGCTTCTTATTTATTACGATGCATTTGTCAATTTACTTATAATTCATATTTTATTGGGATTTGGGCACAACTACTTGTTCGTGTTTACGCGGTGATTGGTTTGACTTCTCTGGTACATTTTTCTTTTTCCTGAACACTGATGTGAATTCATTGTCTCTTAAATCACCTGCTCCCTGTTCTCTGCTCCAGTGAAGCATCCAACTCTGCTCTACTGTCCACTGAGGATCCTGGAGGAATGGAGGGAGAGTCACAAACCCGCCTGGGTATGGTGCGCCTAGAATGCGAAAGCGGAAAATGGGAGGAGGGGCGGAGCAAGGCAAGCTGCGGTCTCAGCGGTTTTAGCCCCAGCCCGTGGCTTTGAGCCCCTTAGCTCTTTTTTAAAGGCTGTGGGAAAATGAATGAGCTAATTTGGCAATTTCATTAGTGTACGGAATGTTCTGATCTCCAGGTTCTCTCTCTCTGTCTCTGTCTCTCCCTCTCTCCTATAAAATGGAGATAAAAAATGCACTTATCTCCCAGGTTTATTGTGAGGATGAAATGAAATATTTGTAAAGGACCTAGCACAATGCTGGGTTCATAATAGTTGCTAAATAATAATAATAATAATAATAATAATAATAATAATAATAATAATAATAATAATAATAATAATAATAATAATAATAATAATAATTACTTGTAGAATCACTGCCAGTTTGCCTCAGTAGAAGGATTTTCTTCACAGGGATGACAGATTCAGATCTAGAAGGAGTTTTCAAAGTCGTCTAGACCAACATTTTCATTTTATAACTAAAGAATCTGAAGTTCAGAGAGGTTAAATGATTTGTCCGAAGTCATAGACCCAGTAAATAACAGAGACAGGGTTTGTACCCAGGTCCTCTGTTGTTGTTTCAGTCATATCCAACTATATGCCACCTCTTTTTAGGGCTTTCTTGGCAAAAATACTGGAGTGGTTTGTCATTTCCTTCTCCAGCTCATTTTACAGATGATGCAAGGGAGGCAAAGAGAGTTAAATGACTTGCCTAGGATCACACAACTAGTTAGTGTCTGACAGGGTAATTTATGAACTCAGATCTTCCTGACTTCAGGCTGGGCGCTCTATCTGCTGTATCACCTAACTGTTCCTAAGGTAACTGCACTAACTGCCTCTAATGACTAATTTTTAGTCATTTTAATAATTTTTCATTATATAACACTTTCCTACACCAATAAAATCACTGTTCTCCATGCCCCTCTAACACCCAAATTGTATGGTTAGTAAGTAACCTGGCATAGTGGAAGAAGCTCTGTTCTGGGACCAGCAAATCCAGGTTCACTTCCAGCCCCTGTAACTCAATAGGTATGTGGTCTTCAGCAAATGAAGTAATCTCTCAGAGTCTCTTTTTTCATGTTAGTAAAACCTAAATTACATACCTCATGGGGGTGTTGTAATGGTAAAGTGAAGTAATGGATAGGAAGCATTATCTAAATAAGAGTTTATAAATTCTAGAATTGTTTTATTGAGAGCAACATGGTGTTGTACCTAGAGATTCGGTCTTTTTTTTTTTTTTTTGCAGGACAATGAGGATTAAGTGACTTACCCAGGGTCACACAGCTAGTAAGTGTCAAGTATCTGAGGCCAGATTTGAACTCAGGGCTGGTGCTTTATCCGCTGTGCCACCTAGCTGCCATCTGATATTTAGTCTTGAAATTAGGAAGATCTGGTTTAAGTATTGCCTCTGAAACATATTCTCTGTGACTCTGGACAAATCATTTAATATCACCTTGATTTGAGGCAAGCCAACATTTATTAAATGCTTACTATGGGCCAAGTAGTGCACTAAGTCTAGGGCAGAGGCATCAAACTCATGAGCAGCAAAACTCCAGAATTCTGCCAAACCAGATTAAACTGTAATTGGAAATTGCTTAACAAGATAAATAAAAATAATATGCAACATACCATGTTAATCTGTGGTTTTCTAAGTCAGCATGTAGCTTCAGGGAACTATTTAGATGTGAGTTTGATACTACTGGTTTGGGGATATAAATACAAGCAAAAAAGAATTCATAATTGTTTAATGATTGACTGGGGAGCCAGTGTTGCTATCAACAGAAATAAGAAATATGAAAGTTAGGAGGAGGGATGATATTTTTGTTGTTGTTGGAAAGCTGATGATTTCAGTCGTGGGCATGTTGATTTGAGGTGCTAGTGTCATTGGAGATGTCTGGCAGGCAACTGGAAATGTAGGACTGCAGTTTAGATGAGAAATCACTTCAATTAAATTCAAATCAGCAGACATTTGTTGTATTTTTCTGTTGAAGTAACCAATGTGCTGGATGCTGTGTATGCAAAGGTGAAATAAGACATGTTTTCTGCCTTGGCTGAGCATCCGGAAGACTGGTATCATCACTAGGGGCTAAATCCCACAGCCACAGCTGGTGCTGCTTCTATATGTTGTGGGGATCTTTGAGATCACAAAGAGAAGCTGTGGCATTGGTTCAGAGTAGAGTTCCATCCAGCCCATTGCCACTAGTGATTCTAAGGGAAGTTCCTTGAAGAAAGAGGGGTTTATTTATCTTAAATACTTATTCTCCATGAAACTGACATGGAGGTGTTCTAGTTTGTTAGATATCCCATTTTTTGTATGTATGAAAGAGAAACAAAAGGAGCAAAAAGATTTTCCAATGAATGTGAATAACTAAAATAAAGATCATTGTGACATTTAAGAAAAATGTTGATGGAATTTTCAAATAGACCCAAATACTTAAATATCTTTCTTTTTTCTTTTTTTTAAATTAAATTTTATTTATTTATTTAATTTATTTTAGATTCTTTTTTTTACATGTAGAAATAGTTTTCAAGATTTGTTTATATAAAATTTCCAATTTCCAATTTTTCTCCCTCCCTCCCCTCCCTCCCCCCCTCCCCTAGACAGCAGGCAATCTGATATAGGTTATATATATAATAACATTAAACATATTTCTGCATTAGTATGTTATATGAGAAGGACTTAAATATCTTTGTTAACCCAGAAAATTATATACAAAAAGAAGCTACTCATGTCTATTGTATACATGTTGAAACTCTTCTGAAGCTTGCAGAAATAAAGATGAGAAAAACAAGCTTACTGCCAGTGTCACCTCTTCTAGGACATCATTCCTTAGCCATTACCCTCTGACCTGTACTGTATCCAAGGACAATGTTATTTTAATTTGCCCACAAAATGTGGGAGTTAAAAGAGGACACATGGTACAGTATGCATCAAAATAGGACAGTTCAGTTATTCCTATGTAGAAAGCAATGATTATCATAAAAATAATTGCAACATTTGTTACAGAATGATTAGAACCAAACCCATAAATTTAACTAATACCTCCTATTATAATCTACTGGGAGGCCGACAGGGCAGCTTCATTGTGCTATAACAGCTTTGTAATACTGCTAATTAGGCATTTTCCATTTTATCTTTCCTTTGTGCTTCTATTTAAATAGCTAAGTTTGATCTTCTTTCTGGTGATCTTTCTTTTGATGTTAACTAAATTTTCCTGTCGACTGCAAATGAAGGCCAGAGTCAGCAACAGGCACTTACCAGAACATAAAATCAGGAAAATATATATTTTTTTTTGACAGAAAAAATTTCAATTAAGTGGAAGGCAGGGGTTGTTAGGGAATGCCTGCTCTTCAGGGCTTGTTTTGTTTTTCTCACTGCTCTTGCTCCTGCATCAGGAGGCCCCTTATTCAAGAGAAGTTGTCTTTCTTGGACTTGAAGAAGGGAATTGCAGATGTGGTAGATCTCTGCTGTTGCCACAGTCACAGTGGGATGGCCACCTACTCTTCTTTTTATCTTTAGATTACCAAACTCCTGTCTTGGGTTGGACATGAAAAATATTCACCCTTCCATCCTGTTTGAGAAGAGTTTTCTCTCTTCGAATCTTGGAAGGACTACAAATCTCAGGGATTTTGTGGTCAGCCCACCCTTTGCCATCATCAAGCTTTCTTTACCTACTGGTTCCTTCCCTGACATCTACAAATATTTCTGAAAGAAGAACCCATTTCCTTGACCCTGCCATCCCCTTAAAGTTATTGCCTTGTATTCTCCTTTAATTGGCTAAGTTCCTAAGAAGGGCTAAATATACATGCTCTTCCACTTCATGACCCACTCTCTTCTCAGTCTGTTGCCATTTTTTCTGATTCTATCCCTCAACTCAAATTGTACAACTCCAAGGTTGCCAAAGATCTTTTTTTTTTTTTTTTGGTGAGGCAATTGGGGTTAAGTGACTTGCCCAGGGTCACACAGCTAGTAAGTGTTAAATGTCTGAGGTCAAATTTGAATTCAGGTCCTCCTGAATCCAGGGCTGGTGCTCTATCCACTGCGCCACCTAGCTGCCCCGCCAAAGATCTTTTAACTGTGAAATCTAATGCCCCTTTCTCAATCTCCATTCTACTTGACCACTCTATTGATTGTGAGACTGTTACTGCCTTCCTCCTCCTGCACATTCTCTCCTTACTGGATTTTAGAGGACCCTAATCTTCTTTGGTTTCTCTTCATGCCTGTCTGACCATCTTTTCTCATGTTCCTTTGTGGATCACCGACCTGCTCTTGTCCACTAATGGTTTGTGCCATGCACCCTAACCCCAAGAATCTGTCCTGTGCCCTCTTCTTCTATACTTGCTCCACTGATAATATCATTAACTCCTGTTAATTCAACGATCATTTCTAAGCAAATGCTTTCTGAATCTAAACATTTAGTCCTATTCTGCATCCTGCACTCTAGTTCTACAGAAGACATATTCACTTGGATAGCACCTCAAACTCAACATATTCAAATATGTCTGTATTAAACTTGTCCCATCCCTGAACTTCCCACCCCAACCTGCCTTTTTAATCTAAGGCTTTATCATCCTTTCAATGTAGAACTTGAGGGTTTCCTTGGTTCTTCCCCTACCCTTTCCTTTCTATCTTTTCATTTTCCAAGTCTTGATTTTACCTGCATAATCTCTCTCACATTTATTTGTCTTATTCTTTCCACTCACACATTCCCTGACCTAATTCAGATATTGATCTATACAGGTTTGGATTATTTCTGTCATATTCTTCTCTCACCAATCCATCTTCCCATAGCTGCCAAATTGATGTTCAGAAAATACAGATCTGACCATACATAAGAATTCTTCTATTCAAATATCCTCAGTAGCTCCCCATTGCTTTTAGGATGAAGTCTAAAATCCACAGTCTAGCATTTGAATCACTTTAGCATATTTCTCACCTCCTATTCAGATTTACTCCATGTCATATTATTTGCCTTAATAGACTCTTTATTCTACTCAAATTAGCCTATCAGCCAGTACATGACATCTCATCTTCCGTTTTTGTACTTTTGTACAGGGATTCCCAATGTTTGGAATATACTCTTCTCTTACTATTGCCTCTTAGAAGTCTATCTTTCTTAAGCACAGCTCATCCCCAGTTTGTACTATTCTCTCTCTTAAAATTTATTTGAATGCTTTTGGTTAGAGTTTGCATTAGTTCATTAGTCAATTAATTAGCTTACATATCTTGGTTCAGCACAACGTAAGCTTCTTGAAAGAGCTTTTTGTCTCTGTATCCCCAGGACCTAGAACAATGCCTTCTCTTCATTAGGATCAAGTCAGAGAGAACAATTTTGGACACCTGTTGCTTCATTCACCTTTTTTCTTCTTCTTTTCCATGCAGGCTTGAATTGTGTTTCTCATCAATGCTTCAGTATCTTTTGGATCAAGTCCTTGAAGGCTTGTATCACTTGTTTGTTCCTGAGGGTATAAATGAAGGGATTCAGCAAGGGAGTGATGGAAATTGGGAGTAAACTTACTTCTTTTTGGAAGCTAAAGTCTTCTTTTGCTGAGGGTTTAATGTATATGAAGATACAGCTGCCATAAGACAGGGAAATAACAATCATATGAGAAGAGCAGGTGGAAAAGGCCTTTTTCCTTTGTTGGGCAGAAGGAAATCTCAGTATTGTCTGGATAATGTTTGAGTAGGAGAAAATCACCAACCCTAATGTGGCCATCAGTGTCACTATTGCCAAGAGAGAATCAACCAGCTCCACCAGGCCTGTGTCTGAGCAGGAGAGCTTCAGAAGGGGAGTAGTATCACAGTAATAATGATTTATTATATTGCTTGAGCAGAAGTCCAGGAGACTTAGCATTATGACTGCTGGTAAAGCAACCAAGAAACCAGCCAGCCAAGAGCAGAGGACAAGCACTATGCAGACTCTATTGTTCATGATGGTTGTGTAATGCAGGGGTTTTTTGATGGCAACATAGCGGTCATAGGACATGGCTGCCAGAAGGTAAAACTCTGTGGCTCCCAGAAATATGGCAAAAAAGTACTGAATGAAGCAGCCAACAAAGCTGATGGCTTTGTTCCCTGTTGCGATGCTATGTAGGAGTCTGGGACTAAAAACAGTGGTGTTGAAAATTTCCAGGATGGAAAAACTTCGAAGGAAGAAATACATGGGGGTCTGGAGATGGGAGTCCACTACAGTTAGAGTGATAATGGTCAGGTTGCTGATGACACTGAACACATAGATGAGAAAGAGAAAGAGAAAAAGCACAACTTGGAAATCAGGGGCATCTGTGAGACCCAGGAGAATGAAGTCAGTCAATGTGGTGAGATTTTTCATTGTAGCCTTAGCTGAATATGAAGGTGAAAAGGAGAGAAATTAGTGATTAGGTTGTGATCTCAGGATATCAGGCTGGGAGAACCTGTGGAAACAGCTCATGATATTTTTCATTGTTTATTATACTTTGTTGATTCCTCCCAAGCTCTGTTTTCTTGTATAGTACAAGTTGTCCTTAAGGTCCTTTTCCAGGATATCCTTTCATCGTGGATTATTCAAAGAATCATTCTAGGAAGGATATAAATTAACTGACCAGCAGTCAGAAGAAGATAACTTGATAATGGAACCTGAGGGATAATGCTGCACTAGAATTGGTTGAATAAACATGATGTTGGGGATATTCAATGTAGGAACACTTTAGGGAGTATGAAACTATCTTCAAGTTTTTGAAAGGATCTCATGTGGAAGGAGGATTAGATTTGTTTGTCTTTTTCTTAACCTTTTTTGGTCTTTTACCCATTTGGGAGTCTGATGAGATCTATGGACAGCTTCTCAGAATCATATTTTTTAGTGCACAAAACAAAATTTATAGCATTACAGAAGAAAATAATTTTATTGAAATATAGTTAGCAAAATAAAAAAATTCAGTTTATGTGACTAACAAGATTTAGGATTAGATATTTTTTCGGTTCTCACTGCTTCTTAAACTTCTCCAAAATAGGAATCATGCTTAATAGCTAAACATTTCAACTTTTTCAATTTTCCTTGACACACATAACCTAAATAAGGTAAAAACTTGATATACTTAAAGGAGAAAATGCTAATCCCTAACTCCTACCTTGTTTGTTCAATACTCTTTCCCCTGCAATACACCATAATTCCAGTGTCTCTTCTGTATAAGGTGAACTGATCCATGTACTTGCAAGAAAACTCTTCTCTATACCTCTCACCCTTTGGCTCTATCACTGCTGAGAACAAAATGCCAGAATTTTTCTCAGAATGAAATAGTAGAGTTGAAGAGTTTAGTGCTGCAGTAGAACTTGGCCAGAGATTTGAAGGAAAGTGGATGGGGCACGTGTGTGGCTCCACTAAGCCCAAGGGAAAGAGTTTAGCCACCAATAAAGGCCACATCTGTACCTCCAGAACTCATATGAGGGTAGAGACAGAGGCTAATGAACCGTGAATTGACCAGTTTGGGAGGAAGTTGAGAAGATTTGGGATCCAGACCCTATGAAAAACACCATCAAAGAGAAAGGAGTCAGAAAGTGAGTAATAGGGGAAAAAAGACTGAAATTACTAAAGATCTCGAGAGGAAGAAAACCCAATGAAAGACTTTGCACATAAGAAGATCAATTAACTGGTAATATATTAATAGCAGAAGGAATGATGTCCTTCAGATTATATAAAAATTATATATAGATGTATAAATATTGTAAGGCAAAGGAAATTAATTCAAAGCTTGCAGGTGCAGAGGACTCTGTGGATTCCTGGAAGAGCACAAAACCACAGTAGGATGTTACTGAATTTAAAAAAAGGTGAAATAAAGATTGTGAAAGCAGAATTTATGGGCTGCACAGCAGAAATAATAGAATAAAAATGTGAATTCATGGTGGCAAGTCTCACTAAAGAAAACAAAATGAAGAATATAACTAATTGGATATGCAAATATATGTATATTGGTTATGCAAAAATATGTATATCTTTATATAATCTATAATAGAGAAAAAAGTCAGTAACATTATCAGAAAGTATGATGTCTACATAAACAAAACATACTCATCTCAAAGATAGGTTGTATAGAGGCAACAAAAGAATTGTAGAGTTCTCAGAAGAACATCATGAGTCAAAAAATCTGAACACTATAATGCAAGAAATCATAAAAGAAAATTACCCAAACTTCTAAACACTGAAAATAGAGTCCCCATAAAAAGAATTGCTTCCAGGAAAAAAAAAACCAAAACAAAACTATACTACAAACTCCAAGACACATAATGGTTAAATTTAACAGGTGTTTTTTTTTTTTTTAATAAACAACAAATTCCAAAGTTGACCAGAAGAAAGACTTTAAAATATAAAGGATGGGAAATTAAAATGACACAAGTCTATTCTGTATCCACAAGAAATCACAGAACAGAACGGAATAATGTGTTCTAAAGTGCAAAGAAGCTTTATACGCAATCCTTGGTGACCTCCCTTGAAAATCTGAGCCTAGCCACAAATGAAAAAAGATGGACAATTAATAAAAAGAGGCATTCAAATCATTCTTAGAAGAAAAACCAGACCTAAAGAGATCATTTGCTTTTCAAACAGTCCAGACAACAGAAATACAAGAAAGATAAACAAGTTCAGCAATTAAGGACAACATCAACAATAACAGAATATTAATTTCCTTCTAAATGTGCATGAGGAGACAAGGGTGAAATAGATATTGAATAGAAATAATGGTTGAGAAATAAACCTGAAACAGCACTGGAATTCCTTCCCCACCAAAGGTGAATTAATACTTTTTTTTTGTGAGGCTAGATTACATAATAGGAAGATGCCTAAGAGAGAAGAGGGGAGGAAGAAGATAAAGAAGATGTGATGGATCCTAAAGAAGTTAAAGGTAATAATGAAGGGAGAATAACTCCTGTGTTCTTTTAGGAAGAAGAATGAATACAGAAAAATGGGTGAGGTGGCAATCAGAGGGATTGAAGAAGTGGGAAAGGGAGAAATCTTATTTCAACTGAGGGACTGATAAATGCTTCCATGGAGGAAGAGAGCTATTTTATAAATGAAGATGGAGATTTTACAATGTGTGCAATTTATAGGAATTTGGTGCTTAGAGGGACCACTTATCCTGTCACAAAAGAATAGGATTCAGACTGCTAGAAAGATGGGAGGGCATGGAACCAGGGAGGAGATTTCATTTTATAGTAAATCCTTTCTTATGTTCTGCTGTGTACATTGAAATATTCTTTCTTTTTCCTTTTCTCATTTTGTTCATAAGCTTAAAATGAATAAAAAATAAAAATAACAAAATAAAATGAAAAATAAAAGAAAATGTGAGATATTACATCATTAGAAAAAACAAGTGACATGGAAAATAAATTGAAGGGAAATGATTTCAGAATTATTGGACTATTTGAAAGCCATGATAAAAAAAAAATAGAGCCTAAACACCATCTTTCAAGAAATTATCAAGGAAAACTGCCCTGATATCTTAGAACCAGAGGGTAAAATAGAAATTAAAAGAATCCACTGATCATCTCCTAAAAGAGATCCCAAAATGGAATCTCTCAGGAATATTATAAACAAATTATAGAGCTCCCAGGTGAAGGAGAAGTAATAGTTGCAAGTAGCCAGACAGGAACAATTTAAATATCATGGAGCCGCAGTCAGGATCATAAATAATTTAGCAACTTCTACATTAAAGAATTGGAGGGAATGGAATGTAATATTCCAGAGGGCAAAGGAACTAGAATTACAACCAAGAATCACCTACCCAGCAAAACTGAGTATAATTCTTTAGGGGAAAGAAATATTTAATGAAATAAAGGATTTTGAAACATTCCTGATGAAAAGAGCATAGCTGAATAGAAAATTTGACTTTCAAGTACAAGACTCAAGAGAAGCATTAAAAAGTAAACAGGAAAGAGAAATCATAAGGGATACTGTTTATATTTCTACATTGGAAGATGATACTTATAATTCCTAAGAACTTTGTCATTAGTAGGACAATTAGAAGTGAGTATATGTGGATAAAGGGAAGAGGGGTGAGTTGACTATGATGAGATGATATCTACAAAATAAAATTGTTGAGAGAAGGGAGAGGTAGAAGGGAGTAAATTATTTTACATAAGAGAGGTACAAAAGAGCTTATACAGTGGAAGGGAAGATGGGAGGTGGTGGAAGACAATGCTTGAACCTTACTCTCATCAGAATTAGCTCAGAGAAGGAATAAAATACACAAAGAAATCTATCTTACTTTACAGAGAAGTAGGGAGGGAAGGGGAAAAGAGAAGGTGGAATGCTGGTAGAAGGGAGGGCAGAATGGGGGATATAGTGGTCAGAAGCAAAAACTTTTGAGGAGGGATAGGGTGAAAGGAAAGAGAAGGATAAATAGGGTAAAATAGGATGGAAGCAAATACATCATGATCATAACTATGAAAAAAATTTTAATAGCAAGTTTCTCTGATAAAGGTTCATTTTTCAAATATATAGAGAACTGAGTCAAATTTAGAAGTATATAAGTCACTTCCCAATTGATAAATGGTGAAAAATCAAAGGTATGTATAGTCATATAAAATGTTCTAACTTGCTATTGATTAGAGAAATGCAAATTAGAACAACTCTGAGGTACCACCGCATACCCTTCAGATTGGCTAACATGACAGAAAAGGAAAATGGCAAATGTTGGAGGAAATGTGGGAAAATTGGGACACTGAGGCACTGTTGGTGGATTCATGAATTACTTCAACTATTGTTGAGAACAATTTTGAACTCTGCTCAAGGCCATAAAACTATGCATACCCTTTGAAACCCAGCAATGCTATTATTATGTCTGTATCCCAAAGACATTTTAAAAAAGGAAAAGGACTTATATGTACAAAAATATTTAAAGCAGTTCTTTTAGGAGTGGCAAAAATTTAAAAATTGAAGGTATGCCCATTAATTGAAGAGTGGCTGAACAAATTGTGATATATGATTGTGATGGAATACTGTTGTGCCATAAATAATGATGAGCAGGGGACAGCTAGGTGGCGCAGTGGATAGTGCACCAGCCCTGGATTCAGAAGGACCTGAGTTCAAATCTGACCTCAGACACTTGACACTTACTAGCTGTATGACCCTGGGCAAGTCACTTAACCCCAATTGCCTTACAAAAAACAAACACCTTCCCCCCCCCACACAATAAAAGAAATGATGAATGGGGTGCTTTTAGAAAATTTGGAAAGACTAACATTAATTGATGCAAAGTAAAGTGAGTTGAACCAGGATACCATTGCATAAAATAACAGCAATATTATGTGATGATCAACTATGAATGACAGCTATTTTTAGCAATACAATGATCCAAGACAATTCCAAAGGACTATGAAGAAAAATGCTATCAGAGAAAGAGCTGATGAAATTTGAATGCAGATTGAAGCATACTTTTAAAAAAACTTTCTTTTTTTGGTCTGTCTCTCATAGGGAAGCTAGGTGGTGCTAGAGCACCTGGAGTCAGGAAGACATGAGTTCAAATCTGGCCTGACACTTAGTAGCTATGTGACTCTGGACAAGTAAATCCTGTTTGCCTCAGCTTCTTCATTGGTAAAATGAGCTGGATAAGAAAATGGCAAACTGCTTCAGTATCTTTCTCAAGAAAACCCCAAAATGGGGTCATGAAGAGTTGAATTTGACTGAAACAACAACAATAAAAATTTTTCCATGACTGCACATGGATAAGCTATATGAAATTGCTTGCTATCTCAGGGAGTGAGGAGGGGAGGAAAGCAGGGAGAGATTTAGAAATTAAAATAAAAAAATAAACATTAAAATTGTTTTCATTTATAATTGGAAAAAGAAAATATTTTATTAAAAACAAACTAATGAATAAATCAGGTGGAAGGGGAAATGAGAAAGATTTTACTTGACTATTTAGCTAAGAGGAAAAAAAGGGAAGAATTAAATAACTATATAAAATAAGTAAGAAAAAGAAACTAACTAGAAAAACTCCAAAACTACAGAAGGTAACAATTTGGAGGGGGAATTGAGGATAAAGGTAAGAGAGAGTAAGATTATTTTAAAATAGATTAAATTCAAATAACTGAAGAGACATAGTACTCTGTTTATAGAGGAAGAGGGGAAAAACTCTAAATTGTAGCTCCCCTCCCCAATTAGAAATCAAATGGAAGAAAATATAAACATAATTCTCATAACTTGAAATGTGAATGGATTAAAAATCCAATAAAATAAAAAGTGATAGTTTGCATCCAATCCTTAGTTTACAAGAAACATTTAAAAACATAGACATATGGGGCAGCCAGGTGGCACAGGGGATAAAACACTGGCCCTGGATTCAGGGGGACCGGAATTTAAATCCCACCTCAGACATTTGACACTTACTAGATGTGTGACCTTGGGCAAGTCACTTAACCCTCATTTTCCTGCCCCTCCCCCCCCCAAATTAAAAACATAGACATACATAGGATAAAAATGAAGGGATATGGGAGCGGCTAGGTGGCACAGTGGATAGAGCACCTGTCCTGGAGTCAGGAGGACCTGAGTTCAAATCTGGCCTCAGAGACTTAACACTTACTAGCTGTGTGACCCTGGGCAAGTCACTTAACCCCAATTGCCTCAACCAAAAAAACCCAAACAAAACCAAATAAACAAAAATGAAGGGATAGAAAAAAAATCATATATCAAGTGAATGCCCAAAGGGGGAATTATAATTATGTTATTGGACAAAGCAAAAAAAAAAAAAGAGAGAGATTTAAAACATAAAACAGATAAACAATAAAATTACATTATCCTGAAAGGAGCCTGAAAGGATAGCAAATCAATATAAAAATTAAATTTATATGCTCCAAATACCTTAACATCTAAATTCACAAGGGAAATGTGAATTGAACCATAAGCAGACATGCTGCGGGGGCAGCTAGATGGCACAGTGGTTAAAGCACCGACCCTGGATTCAGGAGTACCTGAGTTCAAATCTGGCCTCAGACACTTGACACTTACTAGCTGTGTGACCCTGGGCAAGTCACTTAACCCCCATTGCCTGCAAAAAAACCCACCCTAAAACAAAACAAAAAAACCAAAAAAAAAAAAAAAGAAGAAGACATGCTGCAACATAATAGTGATGGAAATTTTAGTGTCCCTCTATCAGTTTTGAATAGGTAAAACAAAAAGATAAGACTTGTAGAATCTGTGAAAAAATGATTGCTAAAGAATAATCTCAGTTTCACATGGACCTTTTTACCAAATTTGACCATGTATTAGGGCACAGAGATATTTCAGATAAATTAAAAAAGGGAAGAAATAGTAAATATATCCTTTGTAGACTATACTACAATAAAAATAATGATTAGTTTAGGGATCATGAATAAAAGACAGATCAGAATAGATTCAACAATGAAATCTTAAATAATGAATGTTTCAAAGAATAAATCATGGAAACAATAATTATGTGAGAGAAAATTATGATGAAACAACATACCAAAAATTTTTGGGTTGCAACTAAAGCAGTCCTGAAGAGTAAATAAATGTGAACATGCATTAACAAAATAGAAAATCAATGAACCAAATGTGCATTTAAAAATTAGAAAGTCATAGATAAACCAAAAGTAAGCATCATATACAATGAGGACACACTAGAACTTTTCCCAATAAATACAAGAGCCAAAGCAAGGATGCCAGTTGTTGAGTTGTTTCAGTCATATCCTACTCTTGGTTTTTTTTTTTTTTTGGTGAGGCAATTGGGATTAAGTGACTTGCCCAGGGTCACACAGCTAGTAAGTGTCAAGTGTCTGAGGCCGGATTTGAACTCAGGTCCTCCTGACTCTAGGGCCAGCGCTCTATTTACCGCACCATCTAGCTGCTCCCCCCCTATCCTACTCTTTGTAACACCATTTGGGGTTTTCTTGGCAAAGATACTAGAATGGTTTGCCATTTCCTTCTCCAGCTCATTTTATAGATTAGGCAACTGAGGCAAACAGGTTTAAATGACTTGCCCAGGGTCACACAGATAGTAAGTGTCTGAGGACAGATTTGAACTCAGGAAATTGAGTCTTCTTGACTTCAGATCTGGTACTCTACCCACTGCTCCACCTAGCTGCCCTTCAAGGATGCCTACTCTCCCCACTGTTATTTGATACAAATCTGGAAACACCAGCAATATTGGTAAGACAAGAGGAATAAATTAAAATCATAAAGAAATTTAAGGAGGAGATAAAACTAACCCTATTTGTGATATGATGACTTACTTGGAAAATCTTGGGGGGATTAGCAAAAATATTAATCAAGACAATAACTTGAGCAAAGTTGCAAGCTACATAAGAAATCTTCAAAATCAACTTCATTTCTATATAATAATAAAAATATTCACAAAATGAACATAGAAAGAAAATTCCATTGCAAACAGATACAAAATACACAAAATATCTGGGCATTAATTTAGCAAGGCACACAAAACATAGATTCAACTGCAAAGTGCTCCTTAAAGAAATAAAGAACAATGTAGAGAGTTGAAGGACTATTCAATGCCCATGACTGGACTTTGCTAACATAATAAAAATTACCATGCTACAAAGAGAATTTGTACTTTTAATGCTGTAACAGTCAAATTACCAAGGGGATACTTTATAGAACTTGACATTATAAAAATAAAATTAATTAAAAAAAATACCTAAAGATCCAGAATATCAGAGAAATGATGAAAAGAAGTTAGGATGAAGAGGGAATAACAATTCCAGATCTCAAAGTATAGTTTAAAGCAGCAATCATCAAAAACCAGATGATATTTTCTGGTTAAATAAATAGAGGTAGATCAATATAGCAGACTAATCAGGAAAATTAGAAACAATAAAACTCAACAACCCAATTTTCAAAAAACTGGAAAACATAAATTACTTAGGAAAGAACTCATCTCTACTTGATAAAAACTGAGAAAACTGGAAAGAAGTCTGGAAGAAATTAGGCTTAGACCACTACCTCATACTGTATTCCACAATGTATGTTAATAGATATGTGTCCTTTATATTAAAAGTCATACTATAAAAATGTTAAAAGCAAGGCAGATCACACAACTCACCACAGCTATGAGTAGATATATTATCAGGTAGACATATGTCTATATATATCAAGTAGCAATATTATCTATCCCAAACAAGGGATTTTATTTTATAAAAATAAAATAGATAACTGATCACATGAAACTGAAAAAGCTTCTATACAGACAAAATTAATGTACCTAAGATAAGAAGGGAAGCAGTCAAATGGGGAAAACATTTGTTTTAAATTTCTCTATAAGGTTTTGGTATCCAAGATATAGAATCCATTAAATAAAAGCCATTTCTCAGTGGATATATGGTGAAAGGCTATGAACAAACAGTTCTCAGAGAAGAATCGCAAACTATATGAGAGAATGCTCTGGATTATGAATAATAATAGAAATGCATAAAAGAACCCAGAGGTTTCACTTTGCACTCTGCAAAGTGACAAAGAGAAAAGATAATGTTGGTGAGGTTGTGGGAAGATGGGAAAACTGAGACCTTGCTGCTGGAGCTGTGGATTAGTATAGCTATTTTGGAAAGTCATTTGGAATTAAGGGGATAAGTTGACTAAAATGTCCACACCTTTTGACCCAGAATAATACTGGAATTATACTCCAAGGAGGACATAAGACAAAAAGAAAGTCCCCATATATAACAAAATTTTTATAGTAACTTTTCTTTTGCATTACAAAATATTGGAAACAAAGTAGATGCCCATCAATTGGGGATGACTAAACAAATTGTGGTAAAAGAATGTAATGAAACATTTCTGTGCTGTAAGACATTATAACTATGATGAATACAAAAAAGCATGGATAGTGCTACATGGACTCATGCAGAATTAAATAAGCAGAGTCAAGAAAACAATATACATTGTGATTACAACAATTTAAAAGGGAAGAACAAACACACATACACAAAAATTAAAAGTGAATGTAAAATTATAAAAAATAGGCATGACTTAAAAGAAATCATATGAGGAAACACTCTTTATCTTCCCCTTTGTGGAGGTGAGACAAGTTGAACACTGAAAATAATTTTAGACTTTTTTGATATTTCTATTTTTATTTTTCTATTTCTGTCTTTAAAATACTGTTTGGTACATGGGATGGCTCTTTGCGAAATGGTAGGAGTCTGCTAGGGTGATGTAAATCCCCCTGAAATATATCGATTAAAAAAAAACTTTAAAAAGAACAAGTACCTGGACCCCAGGTTAATAACTCCCCTTCATTTACTAATCAGCATAACTAGGATCAATGGGTAGAATTTATGAAAAGGCTGATTTAGGCTAAATATAAAACAGCCTTTCTACTGGTTGTCAGAATGAGGGTGAAGTATCTCAGGAAGTCATGCATCTCTTCTTAGGGAGTATTCTATAGATCACTGCTTGTTGGACATGTTATAAAAGGCATTGTATATTTTGAGGTGATATCAAGGAGCATTTGAACTTCTATCATTTCGTACGTGACACTTCTATCTGATTTTTTCTTATCTATTTCCTATTTCCGTTCCTTTATCATGGCTCGGAGGATCATTAATCTCCTTTGATCCTTCCATTCTTATAGTTATTTATTTCTATCTCTCTGTCAGTCTCCTTTTCTCTGCCTTCCCATTATAGGTCAGGGAGGGGTGTAAATATAAACACATACACATGTATATATAGGGCATTTTCAAGGTTTTAGCACAGCTTTATACTATTAAAGCTTAAAACTACACTAAAGCTTTTGGGACACTCCATATATACATAGTAATGTGCACATATAATTTCTGACACCCTGTGCTATTCCTTCCTAGCCCTCCTCTAGGAATAAGGTGGCCCTTCTCCAAGACAGAATATGAGGAAGGTATTGGGGAGTACACAGTAATCCTTCCCCTTTCTCCAGCTTTCTTCTCAAGAACATTCCAAGAGAAGATCTATTTCCTTTTATGTTTGCAAGGATCTTGGAAACTGTATTAAAACTGTGGCTTTTTCCTTATGCCTCGTAAGAGTCAAATCACTAGGGGGCAGCTAGGTGGTGCAGTGGATAAAGCACTGGCCTTGGAGTTAGGAGGACCTGAGTTCAAATCCAGCCTCAGACACTTGACACTTACTAGCTGTGTGACCCTGGGCAAGTCACTTAACCCTCATTGCCCCACAAAACAAAACAAAACAAAACAAAACAAAAAAAGAGTCAAATCACTGACAAATAATAATCATCAGTGATTTCTCCTCAGTTTGCAGGTAATTTCAGGATCTCTGGGGTATTTCAGAGAATTACAGAGTCTCAGAACTAGAAGGAACCTTGAAGACCATCTAGTCAACTAGAACCTGGCCAAGACTCCTTTGTACAAAATCAGTTGAAAGTCTCCTTTAAGTGGAAACACACACTAACCTCCTGAATCTTCCCAGTTCACTTTTAGATAACTAGTCATCAGTAAGCTGAAACTTGACAGTGTGATTCCCACCTTAGCTCCAAGTTCTATCAAAATCCCATTGGATTTTCTGCTTCACAGACTCAGAGGACAAGGGATCTTGGTAAATAGGCGATATACTCACATACCTGAAAATCCAGATAGATTAATGGAGGTTTCAATCCTAAGTGTACTGAGAGGTGAATCAAAGATGAGAGTGTATATACTGGTGATAAAGTGCTATTACATACAACATGCTTTCTCTGGCCCCCTGATCAAGCCTTGCTCCTCTTAGTCCCATAAAAATACAGTTATACAAGTTTTGCAGTAAAGGAACTGGGATCAGCTAACTTTTACCCATGGCAGCCTTGTGGGTATTTTCATGTCTCTGTTTCCTTTATTGATGCAACTTCAAATTGTTTCAAATACTGTGGGAGAGTAGGCCTTATCTTATGTAAGTAAGTGGACAAGTAGATTTAGTCAGAATGGAAGAAATGGGACTGAGGTCAGAGTGTTTCCAAAAGGAATGATGCTGGTGACCTCTACAGGACTTATGGGGTCTCCTTGGCAGGTTCTACACTAATCAGAATCCCTTAGGTTTTATCGGCTCTGTTCAGTATAGCACTGGGAATTCATCTGGATGAGTCATCTAAAGGTGCCCTGGGGATGCTCATTCTTCCTTAATTGGCAACTTTGGAAATAAACTTTGAACACAAGAAGGGTCCAGAGAGAAAGGGATTCCCCAGGTGCCAGGAGAGAATCACTTGAGTTTCTGGAGTCTTCCATTGGCTTTGGGCATCCTCAGCAGTGTAAAAAATACCTGGTAACCTAATCAAGAGTAAATTTGTTCTGTGTTGAAGACTATCTCTGGGGATTTTTCTACTGTTCCAGGTGATGGGAGATGCCAAAAGTTGTTTTAGAATCAGAACATCAGAACTCATCTACTCCATTCCTTTCATTTTGTAGCTAACTAAGCTAAGGCCCAGATATTAAGTGACTTAGCCAAGGATATACAGGGAATAAGTAAGACATCTGGGATTTGAACTCAGGTTCTCACATTCTGAATCCAGCACTCATATTATATTTAGTTTGGAGCAGTCTTTTTTATCTCCCTTATGGCCTATTGTCCCCTTGATTCCCTTCTCTCAGACTGTTATCCCTTCTTTTTCCTGGACAGTCTCTCCTCACTGGTTTTTTTGTTTTTGTTTTTTGCAGGGCAATGAGGGTTAAGTGACTTGCCCAGGGTCACACAGCTATTAAGTGTCAAGTGTCTGAGGCCGGATTTGAACTCAGGTATTCCTAAATCCAGGGCCAGTGCTTTATCCACTGCGCCACCTAGCTGCCCCCTCACTGGTTTTTAAAATTGTGATCTTTTGTGGTTTTCCCTCATGCTTGTCTGACCATCTCTTCTCAGGGTTCTTTGTGAATCATCAGTCTGCTCTTGCCCACTAAGTGTTTATGCCCCAAAAGTTCTGTCCAGAGGCCTCCTCTCTTTCCATAGTCACTTCACTGATAATTTCATCAACTCCTGTTGGTTCCATTATCTCTAAGCAGGTGTTTTCCAAAGTCAAATATCTAGCCCTATTCTGCACCCTGACTACTAATACTACATGAGACATATTCATTTGGATGGCTCATAGGCATCTCAACTCTTCTACTATACCTGCCCCTTCTCCAAACTCCCCACCCTAGCCTACCTATTTTTATTTAAGTCTCTATTATCCTTCTGGTATATAACTTTGGGGGTCATCCTTGAATGAAGAAGTATTTTTACCTTACCCCTTATATCCTGTCATTTCTCATCTCTTATTTTAGAACAAAATTTTGATGTCTTCTATTTCTTACAGAATTATAGTTGTCCTCAGTACCCCTCTCCCTTCCCTCTCAGATATTTAACTCATATAACAAATTATAATTTTTTTAAAGAGGGAAAAATTAAGCAGAAGTGATAGATACATTCAATAAGTCTGAAAACATGTGCAATGTGTACCCGTGGACCTTCAATCTCCATGAAAGGGTAGATTGGGGGTGTTCTCTCATATTTCTTCATTTGAGTCATGCTTAATATTTTTTTTTTTTTGGAGAGGCAATTGGGGCTAAGTGACTTGCCCAGGGTCACACAGCTAGTAAGTGTCAAGTGTCTGAGACTGGTTTTGAACTTAGGTCCTCCTGACTCCAGGGCTGGTACTCTATCCACTGTGCCACCTAGCTGCCCCAAGTCATGCTTAATCTTTATAATTTTGTTCCATTTACTTTTTTGGGGTGATGGTTGTTTGTCCCAATGTCTTCTTCATTCTATGTGCACAACCTATTTCACATCTGTTCTGTTCTATCTGTTCTAGTTCAGGTTCTCATCCATTATAGTTTGGACTGTTGCTTCTAATTTCTTTCCTCACCAATCCATCCTCTTATGGATACTGAATTGATGTTACAAAAACACAGATCCAAGTATACACAGGAACTCCTTTGCTCAAACATCTTCATTGCCTCCCCATTGCCTCTAGGATAAAATTAAAATCCTCAGCCTAGTATTTAAACCCTTTCAGTCTGTCTTTCACCTACCTTTCAAGTCTTACTGTATGTTATATTACTTGTTTTACTACACTCTATTTTCTAGATAAGTTGGCCCAATATCTGGTATGATATCACATCTTCTGCTTTTGTACTTTTTCTCTTTTTGAAGGACAGTGAGGGTTAAGTGACTTGCCAAGGGTCACACAGCTAGTATCAAGTGTCTGAGGCTGGATTTGAACTTAGGTCCTCCTGAATCCAGGGCCAATGCTTTATCCACTGTGCCATCTAGCTGCCCCCTTGCTTTTGTACTTTTGCACATTAGATTCCCCATATCTGGAATGTACTTTTCTCTCATCACTGCTCTTAAAAGTCGATCTTCCATAAGGACAGCATATAATCAGTTTTTAGTATTCAACCTCTTGAAATTACTTTGAATACCTTTGGCTAGATTTTAAAATTTATTTATCTAAGCAGATGCACTTCCCTAGAACAATATAAGCTCCTTGAGTGTACTTTTATCTTTTCATTCCCAGTACCTAGCACCCAGCATAATGCTTTGCATAGAGTAAGCACTTTAAAATTTTGTTGAATGAATTTAAGCCAGAGAGAGTATTTTGGTACATCTAATTGCTTCATTCATCTTTTTTCATCTTCTTGTTTTTCAAGTAGACTTGAATTGTGTATCTCATTAATGATTCATGATCTTTTGGACCAAATTTTTGAAGGCTTGTATCACTTGTTTGTTCCTTAGGGTGTAAATGAAAGGGTTCAGCACTGGGGTGATTGTAGTTGGGAATATACTCACTTCCTTTTGGAAGCTGAAGTCTTCCTTTGCTGATGGTTTAATGTATATGAAAAGACAGCTACCATAGGAGAGAGAAATGACAATCATGTGGGAAGAACAGGTAGAAAAGGCCTTTTTCCTTTGCTGGGCAGAAGGAAATCTGAGAATTGTCTGGATAATGTTTGAATAGGAGAAAATCACCAACCCTAAGGTGGCCATCAGTGTCACTATTGCCAAGAGAGAATCAACCAGCTCTACCAGGCCTGTGTCTGAGCAGGAGAGCTTCAGAAGGGGAGTAGTATCACAGTAATAATGATTTATTATATTGCTTGAGCAGAAGTCCAGGAAACTTGCCATCAGGACTGCTGGGGCAGCAATCAGGAACCCTGCCAGCCAAGAGCAGAGGACAAGCACTATGCAGACTCTATTGTTCATGATGGTTGTGTAATGCAGGGGTTTTTTGATGGCAACATAGCGGTCATAGGACATGGCTGCCAGAAGGTAAAACTCTGTGGCTCCCAGAAATATGGCAAAAAAGTACTGAATGAAGCAGCCAACAAAGCTGATAACTTTGTTCCCTGTTGAGATGCTCAGCAGGATTCTGGGAGTAAAAACAGATATGTAGAAAATTTCTAAGATGGAAAAATTGCGAAGGAAGAAATACATGGGTGTCTGGAGGTGGGAGTCCAATAGAGTGAGAGTGATAATGGTCAGGTTGCTGAGGATGCTGGATATATAGATGAGAACAAGAAAGAGAAAAAGTACAACCTGGAATTCAGTGACATCTGTCAGTCCCAGGAGAATGAAATCAGTCAATGTGGTGAGATTTCTCATTGTGATCCTTGTCAAATCTGAAGGTGAAAAGGAGAGAAATTTATGGTTGGGAGGGTACCTGAGTATATTACATAGGGATAATTAGTTGAATTAGCTCATGATGATTTTCATTATCTATCACAAACTTTGGTTGCTTTCTCCCAAACTCCTTTTTTCATGTGTAGTTCAGGTTGTCTTGAAGGTTCTTTTTGAGAATGTCCCCATGCTGCTCTTTCCCCATGGATCATTTTAGGAAGGACATTGATAACGTGAATAGAAGCCAGAGGAGGATAATGTGGATAGCAGGGACTAAAGGATAATGCTAGGATAAATTAATTGAATAAACAAGGGCTGGGGCTGTTTAATGTCAGAATACTTTGGGCAATGTGAAATTGTCTTCAAGTATTTGAAGGGATCTCATGTGGAAGTGAGGTGAGACTGGTTTTGTTTTGGTTTTTACTATTTGGTGCATCATGGATCCCTTTGGTGGTCTGCTGAAGCCTATGGACTCCTTCTCAGAGTCATCTTTATAAGTGCATCAAATAAAATATATAATATTATGAAGGAAACCAATTATATTGAAATAGAGTTATCATAATAGTTCAAAAAACCAAAGACAAACCCCAAAAGGAACAAGTTCCTAAACCCCAGGTTAAGAATCCTCCTTTACCCTTCTAGCGGGCAGAAATAGGAATACTGGTTAATAGTTACAGAATGACCGATTTAGCCCAATGTTAGAAAAGACTTCCTACTAGTGGCCAGAAGGAGAATGAGTTGTCTTAGGAGGTCATGTTTCCCTTCTCATTAAAGATCGTCTTGTGAACCTGGATGACCACTTGTTGGGCATGTTGTAAGCAGCATTCTTTTTCAGGTAGGGGTTGTATTGGATGGCCTTTGAGATCCCTTGGAACTTTGTGAGATTTTTTATTTTGTCATTTTGTATGTGACATCTCTTTCTAATTTTGTTGTTATTCATTTCCCATTTCCATTCCTTTGTCATGGCTCCTAGGCTCACAGTTCTCCTTTGATTCCTCCATTCATGTAGTCATGTCTTTCTCAGACTTGTATCTTCTTTTCTTCCTTTTCCCATTATCGAGGGTGTTCGTGTTTGTTTGTTTGTTTGTATGTGTGTGTGTGTATGAACACTCATACTTATGTATTAAATTATTATTATGTATTAAAAGTTTTAAGCTTTAATAGCTTAAATAAAGCTATTAAAGTTTAAAACCACCCTAAGACTTTTGGGACACCTGTGTGTGAGATTTCCCATGCCAACTTGTCATTACCCATCATTCCTTTCTAGTCCACCTTTAGAAGTCTGAGGGAATTCCTCTAAGATAGGATATGAGGAAGGTATTGGGATAGTGACACACAGAGATCTTTCCCATCACTCTAGCTCTCTTCCCAAGAGTACCCCTAGCAAGCCTTCCACAGTATTATTTCCCTGTATGTCTGAAGGGATTTGGGGAGCTGTGCATTAACATAGTAGTTCTTTCCTAATGACAAATAGTAACCATCAGTAGCTGCTCCTCAGTTTGTTAAGTGACTTCAGGACTTCAATTTTTTTTGGCTTTCATTTCCATGACTCTTGCAGTTATTGGTCTAAAATATATGGGCTACTAAGAAATGACTAACTTAATCTCTTTGCCTAGATACTCAGAATCCAAGAATCTCAAAAGGGAAGAATCTGAGAGCTAGAAGGGATCCTACAGCCTTTCTCTCTGGTCACCCACCTTTGGCTTTTGGTTCCCAAGAGGGTCCTACTAGAAGTTTACATAACAATAGCTGGTATTTAAGGTTTTCAAAATACTTTACAAATGTCATCTCATTTTCTCCTCACAAAATCCTGAGAGGTGGGTGCTATCAATATCCTTATTTTATGAAAAAAAAAAACTGAGCCATTTATAGAGGTTGAGTGACTTGACTAAGTCTTGTCATAACTAGTAAGTGCCTGAGGTTGGATCTGTACTCATTTATTCCTGGCTCTAGGTTCAGCACTCTATCCACTGTACCTCCTGGGTGTCTCATTGGATTGTCAACCCAATGGATTTCCTGCTCCACAGACTCAGAAAACGATGGAACCTAGTAAACAAGGGATATACTCACATGCCTGAAAACTCAGATAGATTAATGGAGGTTTTCAATCCTAAGCATTCTGAGGTGATGAATAAAAGATGAGAGTACATATATTGGTGATAAAGTAGTATTGCATATAATACATTTTCTCTGAACCCCTTTACGAAATCCTGCTACTCATACCCTATACAAACATAAACTCTTACCCTGGTTTTATAATAAAGCAACAGAGATCATCAGCTAACTTCTACCCATGGCAGTCTTGTGAGCATTCACCACATCTCTGTTCCCCAAATTAATACAACATCAAGTTGATTCAAAGACTGTGGGAGAGCTGGCCTTATATTAGGTAGATTCAATCAAATGGGAAGAAATGGGATTGACATCAGAGCGTGTTCCAAAAGGAATGATGCTGGTGACCTTAGTGGTCCTGATGGGGTCTCTTTAGCAAGTTCCACACTAACCAGAATCACTTAGATTTTATCTTCTCTGTTCAGTATGGGCACTGGGGTTTATCTGAGTGAATCATCTAAAGGTACCCTGGGAATATACATGCTGAAGATGTTAGCAAACAACTAAACTGGCACTTTGGAAATAAACCTTGAATAGGAAGAAGGTCCGGAGAGACAAGAGAATAAGATCCAAGGAGAGCATCAATTAGACAATCAAAAAACTTCTTATTAAACTCCTACTGTATGCCAGGGTCTATGATAAGTACTGGGGATACAAAGAGAGACAAAAAATAGTCCTGGCTCTTAAGGAACTCACAATCTAATAGAGCGGACAATGTGAAGACAATATATTCAACCAAGATATATACAAGAAAAATTGGTGATAATCAACAGACTGCCACAGAAATTACATGGGTTAGAAAAAGGCTTCCTGTAGAAAGTAGAATTTTAGCTTAGACTTGAAGAAAATTGGGAAACCAGGAGGTAGAGATGAGGAGGAAGAGCATCGCAGGCATGGGAGACAGATGATCTTAGGAAAACATGGATAGACTTGCACAAAATAGTGTAGAGCAAAATGAGCAGAACCAAGATAGTGTTATATACAGTAACAGCAATATTAGGGTTAGGGATCGCAGTTGGGGTTAAGTGACTTGCCTAGGGTCACACAGTTAGTAAGTGTCAAGTGTCTGAAGCTAGATTTGAACTCAGGTACTCCTGAATCCAGGGCCGGTGCTCTATCCACTGTGCCACCTAGCTGCCCCTAGCAATATTGTTTTAAGAACAACTTTGAAAAAAAAAAGGACAACTTTGAATGACTAAGTCATTTTGGCTATTTACAAACATCCAAATTAACTACAAAGGACCTATGAAAAAATATGCAATCTGCACCCAGAGAAAGAACTGCTAAATAGAAGTATGTATAGAATGATTTCCCATATATATGTATATATGGTATGTATATACATATTATATATTGTAACAATTGGAATGACGCCCCCTGCTGGAGAGCTACTGTAGGAAAGTTCTGCCATGAGGAGAAGGTGTCTGAGGGCAAGCCATGAGGTCAGGTCCTTGGCGTCAGGAAGTGACGTTTGCTCGTGGGTGCTGTCTATCAAGGCTACCAGCCAATTAGCTTGGAGATGTGTGTGCATGTGGATGGGATGTTGCCAGTTTCACAGGAGGCTTGTGGGATGAAGGAGGTGTGGCTCTGGCTCTTTCGTCTGGACTCTCATGGAGAGTGGAGCTAAAATGCGCTCTCCCTTTGATAGATAGATGAATCTAGACCTCTTTCTCTCTCTCTTCACCAAATTCTTATTCTCCTTAATAAATGCTTAAAAGTCTAAACTCTTGCTAAAGCTTCTAATTTATTGGCGACCACTCAGATGTTTTAGACAGACTAGCTAGGATTTTAGCCCCTTATATTCTCTCTCTCTCTCTCTCTCTCTCTCTCTCTCTCTCTCTCTCTCTCTCTCTCTCTCTATATATATATATATATATATATATATATATATATATATATGGGTAGCTATCTCTAGGGTAGGGAGGAGGGAAGGAGGAAAGAAAAAAAAGAAAAAAGAAGCCACATGATAACTTTATTATACATTTAAAAAGAATAGCAAGTTGTACATAGTAGATTTACAGTTTCATATGCAATCATCTTTTCCCTCAATTGTACTGTTATAGAAATTCTTGTTTTATTTCTTAATTTCAGAGTAATATAAATAAAATAAAATGTCTAGAGTTGGAGATGAAGTGCCTTGTTCAAAGACAAGCAAGGGGCCAACATTACTGGATTGCAGATTACATAGAAGAGGGGTATAAGGTATGAGCAAACTGAGAATGTGGGACAGGACCAGGTTTGAACACTAAACGCCAAAAATAGATTTCCTAGTTTATTGTGGAGGTATTATGGAGCCTCTGGTATTTATCGGATAGGGGATGACACTGAAGACATGCATTTGAGGAAGATCACTTTGATAGTTGAATAGAGGATCGACTGGAATGAACAGAGATTTGTGGCAAGCCAGCCAACCAGCAGGATATTGCAATAATCTAGTTATGAGGTGATGAGCACCTGTGCTAGGGTGGTGGCAGTGTCAGAAGACAGAAACAGGTATATGGGAGAGACCTTGGGAGAAGATTAGATATGGGGGTGAGAGAGAGTGAGCTTTCAAGGATGACACCTAGTCTGAGAGTCCCAGTTATGGAGATGATGGTGGTGCCCTGGGCAGTAATAGGGAAGTTATGAAGATGGGAAGGAGAGATAATGAGTTCAGTTTGGAATTTGTTGATTTTAAGATGTCTATAGGAAATTCAGTTTGAGAATTCCATTAGGCTGTTGGTGATGAGAACCTGGAGATCAGGAGGAAGGTTAGAGCTGGATAAGTAGTTTTGAGAATTCTTATCTGAGATGAAACTTGAATTCATGGGAGTTGATAAGATCATCAAATGATATAGCATAGAGTGAGAAGGCCCAGAAAAGGACCCTTCTGGGATACCCATAGTTAGCAGGTATGACCTAGATGAAGATCACGCAAAGCAGACTAGGAGTGGTTAGATAGATAAGAAGAGAGTAGTATCACAAAATCCTAGGGAGAAGAGAGAAGAGAAGAGGGTGATCACCAGTGTCAAAAATTGTAGAGAAATGAAGGATGAGGATGGCAAAATGACCATTAGATTTGGCAATTAAGAACGCTTTAGTAATTTTGGAGAGCACAGTTTTGTTTGAATGATGAGGTCAGATGCCAGACTATACAAAATTAATAAGAGAGTGAGAAGACAGGAAGTGGAGGCAACTATTGTAGAAGGCCTTCACAAGCAGTTTAACCACAAAAGAGAGAAATGGGGACAGATGGATCAAGTTCTTTTGTGGATAGAGGAGAAACAGGCAAATTTGTAGGCAATAAGGCAGCAGCTGGTAGACAGGGAGAGATTGAAGGTAAGTGAGTGGATGAAATGAGATCACTTATGCATGTAGAGGGGTTTGCCTTGACAAAGAGAAGGGCTACTTTATTATGTAAGACAAGGATGAAGGGGGATATAATGGCAGAAGGCATCTGGGTAATATAAAATGTGCAGTTGGGGAGAAGGGGAAGCACTTTTTTTCCCCAGGAAAATATGAAGCAAGATTCTCAGCTGAGAAGGTAGGGGGAGGGGACATCCATGGGAGGTTTGAGAAGGGAAGAGCCATTGTGGTGAGTGGGATAGTGAGTCAATTAGGGAGGTTTAGAGGGATTGCCTTGCAGCAGTGAATGTCCAGTTAAGGTTCTGTAATGTAAATTTGTAGTGGACTAAGTCAGCATGGTTTCATGATTTTCTCCACTTTCATTCATCACATATGTGTAGGAGAAAAAGCAGCAGGTGGGAGAAGTGATCAGAGGCTGATGCTTGGCAAGTCAGGCAAGGGCAAGATTGGTGATATGATAAAGAGACAAGTCATTCAAGAGAAGATGACAGGGTGCAGCTAGGTGGTACAGTGGATAAAGCACTGGCTCTGGATTCAGGAGGACCTGAGTTCAAATCCAGCCTCAGACACTTGACACTTACCAGCTGTGTGACCTCGGGCAAGTCATTTAACCCTCATTGCTCCACAAAAAGAGAAGAAGACAGCATGGAGTTGAATTTTTTCACCAAAGATGAGGAAGGGAAGAGAGTATAGCCTGGGCAGGAGTGATCACATAGCAAAGAACTTAGAGGTTGAGGGATTGAAGGCCACAATGTAGATAAAAAACAGAATCTGAGGTTTCAAGGCAGAGGGAAAGGAGGAATGCCAATAGATTGTGACCAGAGGAGGGAATTTCAGAGTTCATGAACACAAGTGGTGTGTTTGTGGGTGATGGCAAGATAAAAAATTTGACCATTTTGTGTGTGACTGAAGCAGGGTGGAGAAGTAGAGTATGTGTAATGAGTAGGTTGTGGAACTGTGAAAGCCTCAGTGACTGGGACGATGATAGTACTCTTAGCAGAACTAGGGAAGTTGAGTAGTTGAGGAGGAGAGAAAAACTGTGACCTTGGCTCTGAACTCATGGAGGAAAGAAAAGAAGAAAAGAACACACTGAGGAATGTTCTGGAAGTTGGTAGACAACAAATACTAGGATTTTAATGGGGTGGTATAGATGGATTGAGTAGATCTCAAAGGAGGAGAGGTTACTGAATGATGGTGGTAGTGGGAAAACATGAAAGTGGAAATGGGGAGCAAGGAATATTCCAACTCCCTTATCTCAACCAGTGAATTGAGGGATGAGTGAAAGTTCAGCCAGAATTGGAAAATGAAGTCAGGTAGGCTGGGTGATTAGGAGGGAGCAAGGTGTCAGCAGAAGATGGAAAGAATGGAAAAAGAAAGGACTTAAGATGAAAGCAACTTTGTTAAGCAGTTCTAGAGAGCACAGTGGTGGATAGTTTTAGAATGGGAGAGTTGAGGGAAATGAGAATAAGGAATCAGAGAATAGGGGATGGAGAACTTGAATGATGATATTTTGAGATTCATAATCACTTTGTTGGTAAAGTTATGGTCCAGGAGGGAGATTGTTAATCACTAAGGAATGAATTTAGGTATGTTTCCATTCTCCATAGGGGTATGACATCAGGGTAGAGTTCTCTCAGGGCCTTAGGTACTTTAGGAGAGGGAATATGTGCTAGGAGCTGAATGAATGGTAATACCCTTCTTCTCCCAAGGCAGGAGACCAGGCAGGAAATGATGCAAAGACCTTTCCACACCTTCCTGGCAGGGAGGAGTGTAATGCTTAATAGAATGGTGTTTGCTCATCTTCCCAAGAGATACTGGGGACCTGGCCTGATTGAATGGCATTTCCCCCTCTTATCTTAAGGACAGGAGACTTATGTGGGATGAAATGACATTTCTCCTCTAATGGAGCCTGGAATGCTCCAGGCAGGAAACCCAGCATGATAGAATGCCATCTTTCTCCTTCCCAATGGAAAATTGAGATGAGGCAAGTGGCCCAGAGCAAAGGAAGGACATTTTTCTCTTCTTACCTCAAAGATAGGAGACTGGTGTGTGATGGGAATGGCAAGTTTTCTGTACCCCAAACCAGCTACCAATATAGTTGGAGATGTGGAATGGCTTTCTAATTTCTTCTCATTCTTATCTATGTTCATCAATTGTAATGTGTTTTTCCCTTTGTAGGGTCCAGCCCAACTCTTTAATTGCATGTACTACCTCTAGGTGATTCTTTTTTTTGTGTGTTTTGTTTTTTAGTGAGGCAATTGGGGTTAAGTGACTTGCCCAGGGTCACACAGCTAGTAAGTGTCAAGTGTCTGAGTCCGAATTTGAACTCAGGTCTTCCTGACTCCAGGGCTGGTGCTCTATCCACTGTGCCACCTAGCTGCCCCACTCTAGGTGACTCTTCAGAAATTGTTGCTATATTTTGGTGAGGTCCTATTGTACTTCAGTTAAGCTAAAAGGATGTATCCTTTCTACTTCTAAAGGACTGTGTAAGTAGGTGGCATTCCCCACTATCATTTTGGTGAATTTTTGTATCATTGTGCATCCTTCCTGTCATGATGGTGATGTACAGGAGAAGTTGCATATGAAATTACTGACCAGAGTCAAATCATGCTTGTTTGCAAGAGGATGCTGTGAGGACATATACAATAATGAGTATACAGTGAGATAAGAGCTTAGACATCATCCTCCAAGAGATTGTCAGGGATAATTGCCCTGATATCCTAGAAGCAGCAGCTAAAATAGAAATTGAAAGAATCCACCAATCACCTCCTGAAAGAGATCCAAAAAGGAAAACCTCCAGGAATATTATAGCCAAATTCCAGATCTCCCAGGTCAAGGAGAAAACATTCCAAGCTGCTAGAAAGAAACAATTTAAATACAGTGTAGTTACAATAAGGATAAAACAAGATCTAGCAGCATCTACATGAAAGGATGGGAGGGCATGGAATATGATATTCCAGAGGGCAAAGGAACTGGGACTACATACCCAGAAAAACGGAATATAATCTTTCAGAGGAAAAAATGGGACTTCAATGAAAAGGAAGATTTTCAGGCATTTGTGATGAAAAGACCTGAACTGAATGGAAAATTTGACTTTCAAATATAAGACCCTGGAGAAGCATAAAAAGGTAAACAGGAAAAAGAAATCATGAGGGATATTAAAAGATTAAACTGTCCACATTCCTACTTGGGAAGATAATACTTCGAACTCATAAGAACTTTGTCAATAAAGAATACACAGAGGACACAGGCCTTAACTGAATATTAAGGGATGATATCTGTAAAGCATTTAATTTTTGTTTATCCTTGTTCTTTGTGGGGCAAACAGGGTAAAGTGTCATATGTCTGGGGCTGGGTTTCAGCCTGGGCCTCCTGGGTCCAGGGCTGGTGCTTTGTCTACTGTGCCACCTAGCTAACCCATGATGACATCTTTAAAATAGGGTTGAGAGGTAGGAGGAATAGACTGGGGGATGGGGAAGGGGAGAGGTGGACTGGGGAGAGGTAGTTCACATGAATGAAACAAGAAAAAAGCTTATGGAGGAGAGTAGACAAGGGGGAAGGAGTTGGGGAGTGAGTGAACCTTAATATCATCAGAATTGGCTCAAAGAAGGACTAGCATACATACTCAAGTGGGTATAGTAACATATTTTTGCCCTGAGGGAAAGTGGGAGGGGAGGGATATGGGGGGGGCGGGGAGAAGAGGGGAAGGAGGGAAGGACAGATTGGGAGAGAGAGCAGTAAAAAAGCAAAACGCTTTTGAGGAAGGTGAAGATATTCTGCATAACTGCACAAGTAAAACATTGAATTGCTTGATTTCATAGGGAGGGTTGAGGAGGGAGGGAGGAAGAAAAATTTAGAACACAGAATTAGCTTAGAGACCTTAATCTCATCGGAGTGGGCTCAAGGAGGGAATAACATTCACACCCAATTGGGAGGAGTAATCTATTTAACCCTACAGGAAAGTAGGAGGGGAAGAGGATAATGAGGAAAGGGTGAAAGAAGGGAGGGCAGAGCAGGGGAGGGGACAGTCAGAAGTAAAACACTTTTGAGGAGGAAGAGGAAGAAGATAGAAAATAGAGTAAATATTATGGGAAGGGAATAGGATGGAGGGAAAACTATGATGATTGTCTATAATGGCAAAATGTATGGTACCTATTTTGCTGGGCTATTGTGAAGAAAATTCTTTGTCAAGTTTAAGGTACTATATAAAAGTTATGATGACCGGGATGCTATCAGAAAAGCCTGGAAAGACCTACATGAACTGAAGCAGAGTGAAATGTACTGTATACAAAATAACAGCAATAGTATAAGATAATCTGCTGGGAAGCATGTGGTTATTTGAAACAAGGCAAGTCCCTGAAGGACTTATGAAAATTGCAATCCAGCTACAGAGAAAGAACTGATGGCATCTGAAAACAGACTGAAACACATTTTCCCCCCCTTGTTTGACAATTCCTTAATCTGAAGTTTTGTTTTTTTAACTGTTTTCTCTCACAACCTAGCTAATTTGGGGATGTGTTCCATGACTACTCATGAATAACTTATATTGAATTGATTGAGTTCTTGGGGGTGGGGGTTGGGAAGGGAGGGAGGAAGAGAAGTTGGAACACAAAGTTTTAAAAAATTGATGTCAAAATTTGTTTTTACATATATTTTGGAAAATAAAATTCTAAACAAACAAACAAAAAAAGAAAATTACTATTGTGACAGGATCAAAAAAGTTGTCATTGAAAGAATCCATTGATCACCTCCTGAAAGAGACCCCAAAAGGAAAACTCCAAGGAATATAATAGCCAAATTTGAGAATTATCAAGTAAAGGAGAAAATATTGCTAGTAGCCAGGAAGAAACAATTTAAATATCAAGGAACAACAATCAGAATTACACAGGATGTGTGGGATAGGTGGATTTGAGTCAGTTCAGATTCTGAGGATGGGGTCTGGAAAGTATCCAGCCCCCAGTCCCTGTTATAGTCAGATTATTCTGTTCGTGTTTTATTCCATTGCTAATAACAGAAATCATATATCTTGCTTTACTGAACCTGATGTATCCTAGTAATACCACCCTTTCCCTGCCTTGCCTACATTCCAAACCCCCAGTCCTTGTTATGGGTTAGTTATGCTGTTGCTATAACACCCCTTACCACCCCTCCCCAATCTATGACCAGGCAGGAAAGATGTCTCCTGTTACTACAGATACACCTAGATCTTACCTTTCCCTTTTGGCATTCCTAAGTCCTAACTCCTCCTGGTACCAGCTCCTGGTACCATCGCTCCCCTCTTCCCCCTTGCCCCTCCTTACATGGGTGGAGTGGTTTGGGGTGGTTTCACCCTTTCTCCCTCCCCTTCCCCCCTCGCTCTTGGAGCGTGCATTCATACCCTGATCATGAACTGAACATGCACCTTGGGTGAGACAGGATTGGATGTTAGATTGTGAGCTCATCCTGTGCATGAGGGGACACCCCCAAAAAAACTTCCATAAAAACCCAAATCATGAGCCCATTAGCGCACTCCTCATTCCTAGCATAGGGTTGCCTATTCTCATTAAATCTGCCTCTGCTTGACTTGGTGGTCTCCTCGAATTATTTGGGTAAACTGAGGCAATTTTGTCCCAAACACAGGACCTGGGAGCTTCAACATTAAAGGATCAGGGGGCTTGGCATATGATATTCCAAAGGGCAAAGGACTGGGATTATAACCAAGAATGTACTACCCAGCAAAATTAAGCATAATCTTTCAGGGGCATTCAATGAAATAGGGCACTTTAACACTTTCCAAATGAAAAGCCCTGAACTGAACAGAAAATTCAATTTACAAATACAAGACTCAAGAAACACATGAAAAGGTAAAAAGGGGAAGAAACCACATTACTCACAAAAGTTAAAATGTTTACATCCCTATATGGGAAAAAGATACTTGTAACTCTTGAGAACTGTATCTTTATTAAGGCAGATAGAAGGAGTACACATAGACAGAAGGTGTGGGTATAAGTTTATTATGATGTGATGATATTTTTAAAAAAAACCTTAAGGGGCAACAAAAAGGATTATACTGGGAGAAAAGGAAAGGGAATGCAGAAGGGTTAAATCACATCACATGAAGAGGCACAGAAGACTTATTACAATAGAGGGAAAGAAGGGAGAGAGGAGCATTATTTTGACTTTACTCTGGTCTTATTTCCCCCTCTTCACAATGTAAGACCAATGGTGGACCTATTTAACCTTACTCTATTAGTCTTCTGTCCTTGAATTCTTTGCCCCTTGGTGTTATTGACAATAACTTCATGTCAAACTCCAACTCTGAATTATTTTTCTACTTCTCTTTTCTGTTTTTACTGATGTACTGTTGAAAAGTTGTAGGGAAAGGGTAAAATCATGCAAACATGTATGAATGAGTTCACTATAAATTTATATTATCCAGTCTCTAACTGCTGCAGGAAAATCCTTTTAGTTTAACTGACTCTTACATTCTCCACAGCACTTATTTAAAACCTTTTCCTCTTTCATATCTTATTCATCCACCTCATCCTCCCCTCAGCTGTAGTCCTCATTGCCTATTTAAAAAAAATGAGTTTTTATTATTATTTTCTTATTCTTACATTATCGTGTAAGACTGAGTTATTCTAACTTGTCATCCTGTTATCCTTCCCAGAAGAGTCATCCTGTAAGACAAAAAATATGGAATGCTTCAAGAAGCTACAAGTCATCTTTCTGTAGGGACCATGCCAATCTTCTCTGTGTCATTCCAGTTTTAGGATATGTGCTTCTGAAGAGCACTCTCATTTCCTATTTTACTGAGAAAATAATGTATCTGCTGTGAACTTCCTCCTCTACTCCATACCTCAAATCTCCCCTTCCCACCTTCCTGTCCTCTCCTTATTAGCTTCAGTCTCTGATGAAGTGGTGCTATCTCCCATTTGCCAAGGTCAACTCTTTATTTTATTTTTTTTAGTGAGGCAATTGGGGTTAAGTGACTTGCCCAGAGTCACACAGCTAATAAGTGTTAAGTGTCTGAGACCGGATTTGAATTCAGATACTCCTGACTCCAGGGCCGGTGCTCTATCCACTGCATCACCTAGCTGCCCCAACTCTTTATTTAATATAAAAAAATATCATTTCTAATAGGGGGATGGTGCAGGGATATAGGGCATTAGATGGAATCTTCAGATGAAATATGCTAGGGAGCTACTTCTGGAAGCATCCTGGTGATGAGTAAGGGAAGTGCTTTGGTGAGACAGATCATGAATCATGCATAGAAATTCTGTAACTGGTATTGGTTGGCTAACCATAGCTGTGGAGATATTAAAAAGAGCCTATTAGCTTCAGCTACTCATTCACTTCCAGAGAATCTCAGTAACTCCTTTGGTGCCTGGTAAAGGGAGAGGAGTCCCCAACCTTGGCACAAGAATTTGGGAGTTGGGATCCAGATTGGGTTTTATAGGTAGCAGGGCATAGAAGCTCTGAGAAGCAAGGTGTAATCTTTGGGAATGACTTTCAGGATCCAGCCCAGTGGAAGGACTCATTTGGTAGCTATGCTACCTTTAGACATGAACTTTGTGGGACCAAAGCTATGTAGGAAATTAGCAAAATTTTGAGCCTAGTCTTCTTCCTATGAGATGGAGGTGGCATAGGAGTGATATGCCCTAAGGTGTTGTGGGAAATGTTTTTCTGTATCTATGAAGTAAATATCACTTTGTAAAAAACAATTGATATTAAATGGAACTGGGAGGTTAGTATTTGCCCCCTTCACAAGTTAAGTAAAATAGTCAGTGAAGGCTCAAGCTGACGAAAGGAGAGAAATATTCTCAAATTCCTCTTTTGTACTAGAACCTTAAGTAAGATGTAGCCTGCCTGGTGGGTGAGCTCCCAGTTTAGGAAAGATCACTCTCCTGTTTGGCTCTGATAAGCAAAGGACAATGTTGACTGTAGAGAATATGAGAATATTTTATGAGGATATTAAACAAGACAAATGTATTCTCTAAAATTATAAGAAAACATAATTAAACAGAAGTAAGTCTGGGGCTGGGTTGGAAAGACCCAGTCTTCCTGACTTGCTTTGTTTTTCTTAGTTCTCCTGTTACTGTAATGAGGGCTTGTGATAAAATTACAGTTGTATACCTCTCTGCTTTTCCATGTAGTTAGTTCATCATCCATCATGTTCTTGAAGAAGGGAACTGCAGACATTCCAGTCAGTGGCTGTTGCCATGGTGGTGCTGATGGCAGGGAATGATACCTTTCTCTACTCCTTCTCTTTGAAAGTTCCAAACTCCCATGATACCTTATATGTGAAAAAACCTCCATTTTCCCACCCATCTGAGGACTGACATCTCATTAGTTTTCTGCTCTTCTTCCAATGAGAAGAATTACAAATCTCAGAGGTTTTGTCAAACCTCTTGACAAAGACTATTACACTCTTTTTTTTTTTGGGTGGGGCAATGAGGGTTAAGTGACTTGTACAGGGTCACACAGCTAAGTAAGTGTCAAGTGTCTGAGGCCAGATTTGAACTCAGGTCCTCCTGAATCCAAGGCCAGTGCTTTACCCACTGCACCACCTGACTGCCCCAGCTGTTACACTCTTACTGTCAAACTCTGCTTGTCTATGAGATCCTTCCTTGACATTTGCAAATATACCCAAGCCCCTTCATTCTGAAAAGACCTTTATTTGCTACTGTCATTCCATCAACCTATTTTTCTTTACTGTCTTCTTTTCATTGGCAAAATTCCTAAAAAAGGTTCTCTCTCTCTCTCTCTCCATGTATATATTATATATATTATATTATATATATTGCTGCCTCCACCCTCTTTTCAATACTTTTCAATATCTCACAGCTTGGTTTTGACCCTATCTCTCAACCACAAATGCTCAACCCAGTGTGACCAAGGTTTTCTTAACTGTAAAATCCAATGGCCTTTTCCCAGTCACCATTCTACTTGGATGCTTCAATGATAATGAGACCATCAACCACCCCTGGAAAGTCTCCCCTCACTGGTTTTCATGATCTTTGTGTTCTTTGGCTTCTCCTCATCCCTCTCTGACCATGGCTACTCAGGCTTGCTTTTCTTGTCCACTAAATATTAGTGCCCTCTAAGGTTCTGTCCTAAGGCCTCTTCTCCTTTCTATACTCACTTTAGTGATGATCTTATTATCTCCCATGGACTCAATTATCATCTCTGAGCATGTGGTTTCCAAATCTAAACATCTAGCTCTATTCTGTACCCTGAATCCTAGTCTTACATGAGTCATATGTATTCACTTGGATGTCACACAAGCATCTCAAATTCATTGTGTCCAAATAGCTACATTATATATTATTCCATGATGCACGCCCCTTGTCCAAGCTAGCCCCTTTCCACTTTCTGTTGAAAGATCTCCTGTCATTTCAGTTTACAACCTTGGAGTCATCCATCTTCCCTCAATCTTACCCCATTTCCCAAGTTTTCTTGATTCTATCTATACAACCTAACTCATATCCATCTTATTTTCTCTACTCACAAATTCCCTGTCCCAGTTCAGGTGCTTATCCTTTCCAGTTTGGACTGTTGCTGCCAGCCTCTTCCCTCACCAATCCATGCTCCTATAGCTGCCAATTTGAAGTGCAAAAAACACAGATCCAACCATACATAGGAACTCCTTTGCTCAAACACCTTCATTGACTTCTTGGTGCTTCTAGGATAAGGTACAAAATCCTCAGCCTAGCATCTGAATCCTCTTAATCTGCCTCTTGCCTACCTTTCCAGTTTTACTATATGTCATATTACTTGTACTTTATTTTCTAGGTAAATTGGCATTATAATTAGTATATGACATTGCATTTTCTCCTTTTGTACTTTTGCATATGGGTTCCCCCATGTCTGGAATGTATCCTTCTCTCACCATTCATCATTTTAAATGGTATTAAAAATATTTTATTTTTCTAATTACATGTAAAAACAATTTTACATTCATTTAAAAAAATTTGAATTCCAAATTCTCTCCCTCCTCCCTTCCTTTCATCTTCCCACCTTCCCTTTTACTGAGATGGCAAGTAATTTTATATAGATTATACAAATACAGTCATGCAAAACATATTTCTGTAAGTTATGTTGTGAAAGAAAACATAGAGCAAAAAACCTGAAAAAAATAAAGTAAAAAATTGTTTGCTTTAATCTGTTCTCAGACTCCATTAGTTATTTTTCTGAAGGTGGATAATATTTTTCATCATAAGTCTTTTGGAATTATCTTGGATCTTTGTATTGTTGAGAATATCTAAATCATTCACAGTTGATCATTATTACAATATTGTTATTGCTACATACAATGTTCTTACAGTTCTGCTCATTTCGCTTTGTATGAGTTTATGTAAGACTTCCCAGGTTTTTCTGAAAGCATCCTGCTTGTCATTTCTTATAGCACAATACCTTCACAATTACATATCACATCTTGTTCAGCCATTCCCCAATTGATGGACATCCCCTTGATTTGCAATTTTTTGCCACCACAAAAAGAGCTGTTACAAGTATTTTAGTACATACAGGTCCTTTTGCTCTTTTTTATGTCTCTGGGATACAGATCTAGTAGTGGTATTGCTGGGTCAAAGGGAATGTATAGTTTGATAGCCCTTTAGGCAAAGTCCCAACTTGTTCTCCAAAATGGTTGGATCAGTTCACAATTCTACCAACAGTGCATTAACGTCCCGATTTTCCCATATCCCCTCAAACATTTGTCATTTTCCATATTAGCCAATCTGATTGGTGTGAGGTTTCACCAATTTGTCTTAGAAGTCCATTTTTCTTATGCACAGCACATCTCTGTTTTTAATATTCTCTCTTGAAATTATTTTGAATATGTTTGATTATATTATATATTTAGTTATCTAGGTATAAGTATTTCCCCAGCACAATGTAAGCTTCTTGAGAGAGCTTTTCGTATTTGTATCCTCAGCACCTACCACAATACTTTACATATAGTAGGCCCTTAAAAATTTCATTGAATTAGTCAGAGAGAGAGAACTTTGGGACATCTGATACTTCATTTACCTTTTTTTCTTTTACTTTTTCATGAAGGCTTGAATTGTTTATCACATTAATGATTCATGATCTTTTGAACCAAGTCCTTGAAGGCTTGAATGACTTGTTTGTTCCTTAGGGTGTAAATGAAAGGGTTCAGCAGGGGGGTGATTGAGGTTGGAAACATACTTACCTCCTTATGAAAGGTGAAATCTTCCTTTGCTGAGGGTTTAATGTACATGAAGATACAACTGCCGTAGGAGAGGGAAATGACAATCATGTGGGAAGAACAGGTAGAAAAGGCCTTTTTCCTTTGCTGGGCAGAAGGAAATCTGAGAATTGTCTGGATAATGTTTGAGTAGGAGACAATCACCAACCCTAAGGTGGCCATCAGTGTCACTGTGGCTAAGAGAGAATCAACCAGCTCCACCAGGCCTGTGTCTGAGCAGGAGAGCTTCAGAAGGGGAGTAGTATCACAGTAATAATGATTTATTATATTGCTTGAGCAGAAGTCCAGGAAACTTGCCATTAGGACTGCTGGGGCAGCAATCAGGAACCCAGCCAACCAAGAGCAGAAGAGAAGCAGGATGCAGACTCTGCTGCTCATGATGGTTGTGTAATGCAGGGGTTTTTTGATGGCAACATAGCGGTCATAGGACATGGCTGCCAGAAGGTAAAACTCTGTGGCCCCCAGAAATATGGCAAAAAAGTACTGAAGGAAGCAGCCAACAAAGCTGATGGCTTTGTTCCCTGTTGAGATGCTCAGTAGGATTCTGGGAGTAAAAACAGATGTGAAGAAAATTTCTAAGATGGAAAAATTGCGAAGGAAGAAATACATGGGTGTCTGGAGGTGGGAGTTCAATAGAGTGAGAGTGATAATGGTCAGGTTGCTGATGACACTGAACATATAGATAAGAAAGAGAAAGAGAAAAAGCACAACTTGGAATTCAGGTGCATCTGTCAGTCCAAGAAGAATGAAATCAGTAAATGTAGTGAGATTTTTCATTGTGACTGTGGTTGAATCTGAGGACAAGAAGGAGAGAAATCAGTAGTTAGGATGGGATAACCAGTGGAATCAGCTAATAATTATGATGAGAATAATAATGCTTATAATAATGCTCACAACTAGCATTATATAGTGCCTACTATATTCTAGGCATTGTACTCAGTGCTTTAAAAGTATTATCTCACTTGAAACTTAGATACTCCTAGGAGTTAGGTGTTATTATTATCCCAATTTTATAGTTGAGGAAACTGAAGAAGACAGAGATTAAGTGACATTTTTTGGGGGCGGGGCAGGGCAATGGGGGTTAAGTGACTTGCCCAGGGTCACACAGCTAGTAAGTGTCTAGTGTCTGAGGTCACATTTGAAGTTAGGTCCTCCTGAATCCTGGGCCAGTGCTTTATCCATTGCACCACCTAGCTGCCCCCAAGGTTAAGTGACTTTATCAGTCATTCAGCTAATAAATGTCAGGCTATCTGGTTGGTTCTTCCTAAGTTCTCTTTTCATGTACAGCACAGGTCATCCTGAAAGTCTTTTTTCATGGTCTCCCTATGCCATCCTCTCCCCATCAATCATTTTGAGAAGGACATTTGTAAACTGAATGACAGCTAGAGAAGGATAACTCAGATAGTGAGGTCTGAGAGACAAGGGCAAAGTAGGATTGGTTAAGTAAATGGGAGATTGGGGATGGTTAGTGTAAGGACACTTGGGGCATTGTGAAACTGTCTTTGAGTATTTGAAGTTATTTCTTGGGGAAGACAGATGAGGTCAGGAAATCAACTACACTGAAACATGGTTATCCTAGCTACATACATACACACATATATGGAACAAGTTCCTGGACTAGAGGTAAAGAATAGCTCCCTTCTCTCACCCCCTCAGTGGGCAGACCAATGTGTGGAACTTACAAAAGGGATGATTTAGTATAAACATAAGGATAGTCTTCCTACTGTAGGCCAGAAGGAGGATGAGGTATCTCAGGAGGCTGTACATTCTTTCTCATGGAAGAGCCTTTTGTGAAGGCTGGGTGACCACTTGTTGGGCATGTTATAAAGGGACACTTTTGTTTGGATAGGAGTTGTATCAGGTGGCCTTTGAAATCCCTTGCAACTTAGTGAGATTCTTTGATTTTTTCCATTGTATGTATAATACCCCCATTTGACTTTTGTGTTACCCGTTTCCTATTTTCATTCTCATTCATTCATTTATGCAGTCATATCTTTCTCTTTGTCTTCTTCCCCTCCCGATTATGGGGTGTGTGTGAGAATAAACATATATATATATATACACATATATAATTATCTAATATATGTATATATAAACATATATATATATGTGTATATATGTATGTATATTCAGGGTATCACCAAAATCTTAGAGCAGTTGAAAGCTATTAAAGCTTAAATATGGACTGAGACTTTTGGGACATACCGCACATATCTATATACAGGAGTGTGCCGGTATGTGTTTAACATCTGGCTCTTTGAAGAAAAATTCATTCATGACACACTTTTCACTTTAATATACTTATTAACATTTCTTCATCACTCTCAAGTCTAGATATCAAGAGAATAATAAACTAAGCTCTGATTTGTGGCATTTACCTATTTCTGAGGTGTATGTGTTCAAACTGATAATTACCTCTTGTAAGCTGGTTTCACCTGGCTCACAACACATCTCTGGATGTGTGTGTATGTGTATACATACATACATACATATATATATATATATATATATATATGAAAATTTCCCATGTTCCACTTGTCATAGCCTATCATTTCTTCTTTGCCCTTCTCTGGAAGACAGAAGGAACACCTCCAAAACAGAATATGAGTAAAGTATTAGTGGTGGTGGGGGCACATAGTTATCTCTCCCATCTCTCCAGCTCTCCTCCCAAGAACACTGCCAGGGTGACCTGCATAGTGCTATTTCCCTGTATGTTTGCAGGGATTTGGGAAGGTGTGCATTAGGACAGTTGGTTTTTCCTTGTGCATGGCTAGAGGTAAATCACTGGCAAATAATCATCTGTAACTACTCCTTAGTTTGTTGGTTGACTTCAGGATCTTTTTTTAGAGGATTTCAGTTTTAGAATTGGGAGATAATCTCTAGAGCAACTTAGTCCCACCAATACTTGACCAAGACTCCCTTGAACAAGCGATTGACAAGTGATCATCCAGCATCTACTTAAAAATCTCCTTTGATTTGAAACTACTAACCTGAGACTGTCTAGTCTACTTTTGGATAACTCTGTTGTTGTTTAGTCAATTAGTCATGTCAGACTCTTTATGACACAGTGCCAGTACTGTCCATTGGGTTTTTCTTGGCAAAGATACTAGAGTAGTTTGCCATTTCCTTCTCTAGTGGATTAAAGAAAACAGAGGTTGAGTGACCTACCCAGGGTCAAACAGCTAGTGTCTCAGGTCGTATTTGAACTCAGATCTTCCTTACTCCAGGCCCAGAGCTCTACCCATTGATCCACCTTGCTGTTTGCAAGGAAAACAGAGTTGTGACTTGCCCATGGCCACACAGCTAGTGAGTGTCTGAGGCCAGATTTTAATTTTTCCTGACCCAGTGCTCTATCCACTCAGCCAACTAGATAACTCAAGTAATCAGTAAATCTTTTTTTTTATATATTGGGTTGAAACTTGTGTGATTCCAGCCTATAGAGTAATTTCCCCCTTTGATGTGGTTGTGCCACTAATTGGGAAGGTGCCTTCCTAGGGAACAAAAGGAGGTTTCTAGAAGTAGTTTTTATTTCTGTTGTAAGGCACTCCAAGGAGTTCTAAGGAGGAGTGTTCTAGCACCTCAAAGTTTCCACTCCCCTGGATCTCTTCTTCCCTAATCCCCTGCAATGTTTCCCTTCATTCCTAGATCATCTAGATCCCTTTCTCATGGATGAAACATTGCCCCAAGTTAGAATCTGGGGAAAGCATTATATGGACATTATAGATTTGTTAAGAAGAATGATGATGTCTTGAGGAAGGGGTTCTAGAATCTACTTGGCATATTCTTTTTGTCCTGATCTCCATGGACAAAAGCACATATGGGTCTTGTTAGAAATAAGATTGCCTGGGACGTCCTTTGCTGATTTTTTCTCCATGACTTTATTAGTCATTGATCTAAAGCAGTGGTGTCAAACTCAAATAGAAACAAGGCCTCTAAAGCATGCATAAGGATCCCTATGGGCCATAGATCAACTTAGAAAACATCACATTAACATTATCTATATTCAATTATATTTTAATTTATTTTGTCAAATATTTTCCAATTACATTTTAATTTGGTTCAGCCTTACTCAGGAATGTTGCAGGAGATTTGGAGTTTGCAAAACAAAATATTATTTTATTTTATCCTCACAACAACCCTGCGTGATAAGTGCTGTTATTATCCTTAATTTTTAATTGAGGAAATTGAAGGATAGATAGGGGTTAAGTGACTTTGCCCAGGATCACACAGCTAGTGTCTGAGATTAGATTTGAATTTGGGTCTTCCTAACTCCAGGTCTAGCCCTCCATCTCCTGTATCACCTAGATGCTTTGTTGGCTTGTGATCCCAAAGGATGTTCAACTTCACAAACTCAGAGGACCTAGCAAAAATGGGACTTACACACATACCTGGAAATCCAGAAAGTAAATGGAGGTTTTCAATCCTAAGTGTTCTGAGGGATAAATCAAAGATGAGAGTTCATAGATTGGTGACAAAGCAGTATTGCACATAACATGTTTTCTCTTAGCCTTTTACCAAGTCCTGCTACTTTTATCACTGTAAAAGAAATAGGTTTTCAAAGAAGCAACAGAGCTCAGTTCACCTAGACCCATGACAACTTTGTGGGCATTTATCTCATTTCTATTATTTGCATTAATTCAACTTCCAAATGAGTTAAAGACTGTGAGAGAGCTGGCCTTATCTTTTTATGCAAGTGGACAAGTAGATGCAGTCAGAAAGGAAGAAATGGGACTAAGGTCAGAGTATGCTCCAAAAAGATAGATGCTGATGACCTTTGGAGGCCTCAAGGGGTCTTGTAAGCTCCTACACTAATTAGAATCACTCGGGTTTTATATGCTCTCTTCTGTATGGGCACTAGGGGATCATTTGGGTGAAACAGTCAAAAGGTGCCTTTGGGAATCATTTTTGGATGTTATTAATGAACCTCCTTAATTGGCAATTTTGGAAATAAACCTTGAACAGGAAGAAGTTCCAGAGAGACCGGGGAGTAAGGTGCTAGGAGAACATTAGCTGAGTTTCTGGAGGCTTCTACTGGCTGTGGGCATCCTCAGCTGTGTGTCCATAGCTACCTGATACCACATCAGGAATAAAATTGTTCTGGGATGAAGGTCATCTTTTGGCATCTTCCCTATGGTCCCAGGTGACCTTGGAAGTTGTTGTTTCAGGATCATAAGATTTAAAGCTGAAAGGAATATTAGAACTTATCTAGTCCATCTTTCTCATTTTATAGATGACCTGAGGCTCAGATGTTAAATGAATTAGCTAAGGACATGGAGTGAATAAGTGAGAGGTCTGGGATTCAAACTCAGTGCTCATATTATACTTTGCCTGGAGCAATTCCTTTTATTTCCCTGGCAATGAAATGTCCTTTTACTATTTTGAGCACTCAATCTCTCTCTCTCTCTCTCTCCTTTACTCTTTGATTATTTTCTTGTTTTTTCCTTATTACCTACAAATAAAATACTACTATCATCTCAAGCTATCACCCTACGTCTTTCCTTTCATAGACAAACTCCTAGAAAAATTTGCTTGCACTCATTGCTTTCACCTCCTCTCTCCTTACTGGCTTCTCAATGTTTATTGGCTTTAGACTTCATCACTCAATTCAAAGTGTTCTTTACTGAGTTAGCAGTAATCTTTTTTTCCTGCTGCATTACTTTTGTTTTATTTTAAAAATAATAATCATTTTTATTTAAAGTTTTGAGTTTCAAATTTAATCCCTCCTTCCTTCACTTGCCTCTCCCTCCCTGAGGCAGTGAGCAATCAGATATAGATTATGAATGTGCATTTATGTAAAACATTGCCATATTAGTCATTTTGTATAAGAAAACTTGAATAAAAGAAAAAAAGAAAGTGAAAAATAGTATGTTTCAATCTGTGTTCAGTCAATATCAGTTCTTTCTTTAGAGGTGGATAGTATTCTTCATCATTAGTACTTTGGGATTGTCTTAGATCATTGTATTGCTGACAATAGTTAAGTCATTCACAGTTCTTCATCAAACAATATTGCTGTCATTGTGCACAGTGTTCCCCTGGTTCTGTTCACTTCACTATACATCAATTCATATAAGTCTTTCCAGGCTTTTCTGAAATCATTTTGCTTGTCATTTCTTATAGCACAATAATCTATTACAATCATACACCACAGCTTGTTTAGCCATTCCCCAACTGATGGGCATTCCTTTGATTTCCAATTCTTAACCACTACAAAAGAGCTGATATATATATATATACACACACACACACACATATACATATATACACACACACACACACATATATGTATATATATATATATATAAACACACACATATATGTATATATATTTGTACAAATAGGTCTTTTTCTCTCTTTTTGGAATACAAACCTGGCAGTGAGTTACCAGTAATCTTGTAACTGCCAAATCCACTGCTTATTTTTCAATCCTCCTTGACCTCTCCAAAGGCTGACACTTTCTTTATCTTTTCTTCTCTTGGTCTTTGTAACTCTGTTCTTCCTTGGTTCTCCTATTGATCTGATTACTTCTTCTCAATCTTGTTTGGTTTGTCATACAGGTCCTGTTCTCTAGCTGGGGATGTACCACAAATATCTGTCCTCAGTCTTCTTTCACTATGTACTCTTCCTTTTTTTTATCTCACTAGCTCTCCTGAGTTTAATTATGTCTTTGCAAATGGCTCACAGATATATACATATCTAGCCCTTGCCCTCTCCTAAACTCCAGTCCAGCAGCTCCAAATACCTTTTTGACATTTCCAACCTCTTGTTTCAGAGGCATCTCAAATTCAACATATCCCCAAACAGATCTCTTATTGCAGGAGCCTTTTCCTCCTCAAAAGAATATGAACTGTTTATTGATTTTTGTGGAAAAATTCCAAATTATGATCATGCCATGGCTCTACTAAACAAAGAAGAAGAAGCAATTGTGCTATATGATAATAATTGTACCATGAAAAAGAGGGAAAAAAGCCCCAACAAATTAAAATGGTCAAAGTAAGGGTTTTATAGGACAGATACAATATTCAGTATCTTTCTATATATTTGGGTTTCACAATGATTTTGCCATAGACTTCTCCCATGGGGAAAAATTAAATATTTTTTACTTACTTTTCAACTATTTTTCTGACATAATTATCAAAAAAACTCCAGAAATTTATAGAATAGGTAAAGTTTTCTACTTACCATTTATGTAGTGGACATATTTATTGTGTTCCCCAGGAGAGAAGTCCTTTTTATCATGAATAGAAATTTAGATTGTTTTAAATTGTGTTTAAAGATTTCTTAAAACAGAAATCAATAACTTCAGATTATTTTCATGTGTAAAACAAAAGATTGCCTCTGTAACATCGTACTATCACAGGGACTTCCAGGCAGATCTGGAAGCCCAATTCTTCATCTTGGCTTGATTGGAGTCCCACCCTTTGTGGGGATTAGGAGGAGAGCTACCACTGGGCAATCAGTGTCTTACTCTCTTATGTTCAAGGGGAGTATGGTGGTTGGAATTATTTCCATCATGCATCAATTATTTATTGTCTAGGTTTTTTTTCAGGGTCCAGGATAAAAGTCACTCCCCTGATTGCTTGGGGGAGGGGAAGTTGTTCCATCTCAGACTTGTGGGGTAACAGTTTAATTTAGGTTGGCTTAGTTTTTTCTTCCATCAAACATTTAAACCAGGTGGAGGGTAACTGACAGGCTTCAAATCTGTCAGCAAATTAGGGGGATGTCTACTCCAAGCATGTGAAGACTTCCTTCCAACTAAATGGGTGGATAAGAATAATTTGTTCCAATGGCCACAAAGGCAGCTGAAGCAGGCACTTGTGAAGCACTTAGAGATTGGTCAGGTATCCAAGACACCAAGGTCATCCACTGGATTCCAGGTTATTGCCAGTTGTTTTTACTTTTATCCTGCTACTGGACTTCAATGACTCTGGAAGAGAGAGTGAGCCTGTTCTCATAGCAACTGACTCATTTAAATCCAATTCGTGCGCAAGTTAAGACATAACCTGTGATGTCATTGGTACTCTTAGAAAATGAGGGGAAAATAGCAACAATATTACACAAAAGAAAATCATAGCCAATGAGCAAATAAATTTATCAAAGCAAACAAGTAAACACTGTAATGGAAAATCCATAGATTAGGGGACAAACTACACAATATATAGGGAATTTTATGACCCAGTAGGGAGATGAAATTTTAACTCAACAGAGTCAGCCAGCCAGTCAATAAGCATTTGTTAAGCACCTACTATGTTCTAGGCACTATGCTAGGCTCTGTGGATACAAGAAATAGGCAAAAGACAATTTCCGTCTTACAGTAGCTTACGGTCTAATGGGGGAGAAAACAAGGAGACAAATATAAGGATCTTTACAAGATAAATAGGAAATCACTAAGAGTGGGAAGGCACTAGAATTAAGAGCGGTTAAAAAAGGTTTCCTGTACAAGGTGAGATTTTTGTTAGAATTCAAAGGAAGCTAGGGATGCCAGAAGTTGGAGATAACAAGGGAGATCATTTCAGGCATGGAATTCTAGCCAGAGAAAATGCCTAGATCTAAGAGGAGTGTCTTGTTTTTGAAACAATAAGGAAGCCAGTGTCACTTGATTATAGAATAAGTGAAGGAAGGGAAGACTGGAAAGGTAGGAGAAAGCTAGATTATGAAGGACTTTCAACTCCAAAGAAAGGATTTTGTATTTGATCCAGGAGGTAATAAAGAGTCAGAGGAGTTTGTTGAGTGGGGGAGGGGGGACATGGTCAGACTAGAGTCTTAGGAAAATTGCTTTCTTTTCAGAGCTTCCCCAACTCTGAACTAGCTCTGTCAATATGTGCATCAATTTCCTCATCTAATTGGATCTCCCTGGACAGTCTACTGCCAAGGCAAGTGAACTTATCCACAGCATTAAAAATTTCTCCATTTGCTGTATGGATACTACAGTGCTGGTGGAGAACCTCATTTTTCTTGGTGTTGATTGTCAGGTCAAAATTAGCTCGTGTCAGAGAATTGATTCACACTCTGTTGCATTTTGGTCTCAGAGGCTGCACTGAGTGTGTGATGATCTGTGAACAATAAGTCATGCACTAACTCTCCTTCCACTTTAGTCTTGGCCTGTAGCTTTTTCCAAGTTAAATAGTTTACCATCTCTGGGTTAGCTGATCTTTATGCTATTTTCATCCTCCTTGAAAGTATCTGACATGATCACCGAATACATCATTCTAAAAAGCATGGGAGCAAGCACACAGTCCTACTTCAATTCATCAGTGACTGGGAAAGCATATTAAGAACCTGTGCAAACAAGCCATCATGAAACTGGTGTACAATACTGATAAACTTTCCCAGGCAACCAAATCTTGCCATGATCTTTCACAAGCCCTCAAGACTGACAGTATCAAACACTTTGGTCAGGTTGATAAATATTTTGTACAGACTTCTGTTCTTCTCCTGGCATTCCTCCTGGAGTTGTTGGGCAACAAACACCAAATCTACCATTTCTTGGCCCCTTCTGAAGCCATATTGACTCTTGGGTAGATGACCATTTTCCAGGTGTGAATAACAATTAAGGAGGAAAAGCACTTTAGTATTTGAATGGAGGATGGTTTAGAGTGGGGAGAGATTTGAGGCAGGCAGATCCACCAGCAGGCTATTGCAATAGTCCAGGTGTAAAATGAAGAGGACCTACACCAGAGTAGTGGAAGTATCAGAGGAGAGAAGGGAACATAGTCAAAAGATGTTGAAAAGGTGGAAGCAACATGTTTTGGCAACAGATTGGATATGAGAGTCTCACCTCACAGACAGTGTGTGTGTAGGGGTGTCAGACATCTGCATAGGAGAAGATTGAAAGATCCTCTGCTGCCAGTGTATACCAGGCCCAGATGTGCTGCCGAGACATCTGGTGAGAAGGAACTAGCACATTTCTGTTGAGTGCAGAAGAAGTGGGGTGGGGATGCTGCTGGCTATAGGCACTTATAGGAAAGCTGAGTTTCTGGTTTCAGTTTCAGGTCAGAGGGGAGAACTGAAGGTTATAGCCACTAGAGGGTCCTCAGGAAGTGAGAACATTTCCAGCATAGTGTGGTTGGGAGTCCTAGCTGTGGCTTGGAGGGGGAAAGGAGTGCTGAGTTTGGGCCCTGGACAAAGCTTAGAAAATAACAGTAAGAAGGACCTGAGGCCATAAGCATCACCCCCCACACCTTGGGACTAGAGGTGTTTATAATAATAAGCTGCTAAAAATTAAAAAAAAGCAAAATAAAAATAAAAGTGAGTAAGCAAAGGAGAAATAACCCAACCATAGAAAACATAGACTAGGGGGATAGAGAATATCTGGCTTTATTTTCAGAGGGAATACTGAAGTAAAAAAAAGTCTCTCCTACCTCAAAGAGCAATGTCAAATGGTCAGTGCCCAAAAAGAGTTCTTGGAAGAACTTAAAAAGGACTTTAAAAATTAAACAAGAGAGATTGAGGAAAAATTAGAAAAAAAAGACAATCCAAGAAAACCAAGAAAATTATGAAAAGAAAGTCAACCAAATGGAAAAAGAGATCCAGAATCTTATGGAAGAAAATAACTCAAAAAATAGAATTGGGCAAGGGGAAGCAAATGATATTATAAGATACCAAGAAATAATGAAGCAAAATAAAAATAAAGAAAAAATAGAAGAGAATGTAAAACATCTCATAAGAAAAACAACTGATTTGGATAGCAGATCACAAAGAGAAAAAAATATAAGAATTATTACACTACATGAAATGTATGATCGAAAAAATAATCTTTATACAATATTATAAGAAATAATTGAAGAAAATTGCCCTGAAGTTTTAGAACAAGAGGGGAAAGTAGAAATAGAAAAAAAATCCACCAATCACCATCTGAAAGAGATCCTAGGATGAAAACCTACAGGAATATCATAGCCAAATTTCAAAGCCCCCAGGCAAGGAGAAAATATTATGAACAACAAGAAAAAACAATTAAAATATGGCAGAATCACAATTAGAATTACACAAGACCTAGCAGCCGCTACACTAAAAGACTGCAAGTCTTGGAACAATTAGCAAATGAACTGGGGTTGTGGCCAAAAATAACTTACCCAACATAGTTAAGTATAATCCCGAACAGAAAAAAAGGATGTTCAATGAACTGAAAGGTTTTCAGGTTTTTGTCACAAAAAGATCAGAACTTAGTGGAAAATTTGCCATATAAGATCCAGGAGAAATATAAGGTAAATATCAAAGAGCAATTACAAGGGATTCAATAAGGTCAAACCATTTACTTTTCATATGTGGAAATATAATCAGTATTTGTAAGACTGTCATTAGTACTTGGTACTATTAACAGTATGAAAGAAAGGTTGGGGATGAGCTAAGTATGATGCAATGAATTTAAAAAGCAAAATTGTGTAGGTCAAGGTAAAAAGCAATTATTTCATAAAAATGTGGGGAGGGGGTGAGAGGAAGAACTGATACAGAGGAATGAGGTAGGGGGTGGAGAGCTGGTAGTGCTGAACCCTACTCTCATAAAATCTGGATTAAAAAGGGAACAACATACATCTAGAAGTACATATAAAAGTCTTCTAAATTTATAAAAAAAATATAAAATATATTTATAAATTTATAAAAAAAATAACAGAAGGCAGCTAGGTGGCATAGTGAAGAAAGCACTGGCTCTGGATTCAGGAGGACCTGAGTTCAAATCCGGCCTCAGACACTTGACACTTACTAGCTGTGTGACCCTGGGCAAGTCACTTAACCCTCATTGACCCACAAAAAACAAAAACAAAACAGTGTATGAGGGAATAGGATAAGGGGAAAGACTTTAGAAGGATGTATAGATTAAGATTGAGGAGGGTGGGGGAGAGGAAAAGGGAGGAACCTCTAGAGGAGTGGGTAGAATAAGGAATAGGAAGGTTAGGGGAGAGGATAAGAGAGATTCTTTTAAAAGGGTGTGGAATGGGGAGGTAGTGTTTAGAAGTAAATTAGAGGGGAACAGCTGGTGGCACAGTGGATAAAACACTGACCCTGGATTCAGGAGGACCTGAGTTCAAATCCAGCCCCATCCCCTTGACACTTACTATCTGTGTGACCTTGGGCAAGTCACTTAATCATCATTGCACTGCAAAAAAAAAAAAGAAATAAAAATAAAGTCACTCTAAAGAAGTAAATTAGAGGAGGGATTGGTTAAAAAGAAAAGGCAGAAAAGAACAATAGTGAAGAAAAATAGGAAGGAGGGAAATATACAAATAGTAATTATAACTTTGAATGTGAATGGGATGAAATCACCCATAAAATGAAAATGGATAGCAGAATGGATTAGAGATCAGAATCCAACAATATGCTGCTTGTAAAAAAAAATTTAAAAATGAGAAATACACACAGTTTAAATAAAGGACAGGAGTAGAACGTATTATGCCTCAGCTGATGCAAAAAAATAAAAAGCAGGGGCATCAATAATGATGTCAAAGTCAAAGCTAAAATAGATTTAATTAAGAGATAAAAAGGGAAACTACATTATGATAAGAGGTACCATAGATAGTGAAATAATAGTAGTACTAAACTTGTACCAAATACTAAAGCATCTAAAATTTAAAATGAAAAGTTAAATGAATTACAGGTGGAAATAGATAATAGCACTATAATAGTGGGGGACTTAAATCTTTCTTTCTCAGAACTAGATAAAACTAACCAAACAATATGTAAGGAAGAAGTTAAAGAAGTAAATAGAATTTTAGATAAGCTAGATATGATAGATATCTGGAGAGAGTTGAGTGGAAATAGGAAAGAATGCACCTTTTTTTCAGTGGTAAATGGTACCTTTACAACTATTAGCATGTATTAGGGCACAAAAATTTTATAGCTAAAAACAGAAAAACAGAAATATTAAATATTTCCTTTAAAGACCACAATGCAATAAAAATATTTAATAAGGTACCATGGAAACAAAGGGGAAAATTAATTGGAGACTAAATAACCCAATCTTAAAGATTATGGGTTAAAGAATAAATAATAGAAACAATCACAACAATAAAACAACATATCAAAACCTATGGGATAAAACAAAATCAGTAACCTGAGGAAAATTTATATCTCTAAGTACTTATATCAATAAAAAAGAGAAAGAACACACCAATGAATTGGGTATGAAATTTAAAAAAAACTAGAAAAAAGAAGAAATTAACCCCCACTCACTTAAACACTAAATTGGAAATCCTAAAAAATTAAATGTGAAATTAATAAAATTGAGTATTAAAAACCCATTGAATTAATAAATAAGACTAGGAGTTGGTATTATGGAAAAATGAATAAGTCATTAATATGATTTAATAGGATTAATAATATGGTTAATAATATTAATAAAATATGGTTCATATGATTAAAAAAACAGAAGAAAACCAAATTATTAGAATCAAAAATCAAAAGCATGAATATACCACCAAAGAAGGTGAAATCAAAGAAATTATAAGGAGTTACTTTGCCCAATTATATGCCAATAAATTCAACAACTTAAGTGAAATGCAAGAATATTTACAAAAATACAAACTACCTAGATTAGCAGAAGAGGAAATAGAATAATTAAATAGATCCATTTTAGAAAAATAGATTGAATAGGCATAAATGAGCTTCCTAAGAAAAAAGCACCAGGACCAGATAGATTTTTAAATGAATTCTATCAAATATTTAAAGACCATCTAATTCCAATATTAAAAAAAATTATTTGGAATAATAGGCAAAAGGGGTCCTATCAAATTCTTTTTATGAAACAAATATGATTTTGATACCTAAACCAGAAAAAGTAAAAACAGAAAGAAAATTATAGACCAATTTCAATACTGAATATGAATGCGAAAATCCTAAATAAAGTACCAGCCGAAAGATTACAATGATATATTACAAATATTATACAGTATGACCAAGTGGGATTCATACCAGGAATTCAGGGATGGTTCAACATAAGGAAAACTATTAACACAATTGATTATATCAATAATAAAAGTAACAAAATCACATGTTAATATTACTAGATGCAGATAAAGCATTTGATAAAGTACAACACTCATTTCTATTAAAAACACATGAAAGTATAGGTATAAATGGACTTTTTCTTCAATTGATAAGAAACATTTATCTAAAATCATCAGCAAGCATTATTTGTAATAGGGATAAGCTAGAAGCCTTCCCACTAAGATCAAGTATGAAACAGCATGTCCACTGTCACCAATATTATTCAATATTGTATTGGAAATCACAGCAATAACAATGAGAATAAAAATCAATAGAAGGAATCAAAACTGGTAATGGGGTAATAAAACTATCATTTTGCAATTCATATGATATATACTTGAAAAATCCTAAAGACTCAACTAAAAATTTAATTGAAATAATAATTTTAGCAAAGTAGCAGGATATAAAGTAAACCCACATAAATTATTAGCACTCATGTATTATGAACAGGATCCTTCAGGAAGAGATAGCTAGAAGAGATACCCATTTAAAAATAACTCTAGACAGTAAAAAATACCTGGGATACACCTATGAAAATAAACCCATGATTTATATGAACAAAACCATAAAAAACTTTGTACACAAATAAAATCAGATATAAATAAGTGGAGAAATATTAATTGTTCATGGGTAGGCAAGGCCAAATATAATTAAATGACAATTTTAACAAAATTCATCTATATTTACAATGTCATCTTAAGTAAATTACCAAAAATTATCTTACAGAACTAGAAAAAAAATTCATTAGAAGAACAAAAGGTCAAAAATATCAAAGGAACTAATGAAAAAATGTAAAGGAAGGACGTTTAGCAGTACCAGATCTTAAACTGTATTATAAGGTAGTAATTATCAAAGCTATCTGGTACTGGCTAAGAAATAGAAAGGTAGACCAGTGCAATAGAGTAGACTATAGCAGCAAATGAATATAGTAACCTAATGTTTGGCGAGTCCTTTAGAAATCTGAACTTATTTCTATAGACTATTCAAATAATTTTTTTCTATCTCTGTCTTTTCTATTTTATTATACTTTTGGACTTTTGTTTCTTTTCTCTGTTTTGTTCTCATGTTGCTTCTCCCAGTCCTTACTAAAAACAATCATTGTGGATATGGCTTTGAGAAGCGTTTAAGAGAAAATTCCATGTATACGATAACTGGACTCTATTTATCGCCTTGATTTTTTAGATTATAACTTCCTTGAGAGTAGTGGCTTCATAGTTTCATAGTATCTTGAAAATAGTAGGTACTAATTAATTGATTTATAATCAAACAAAGTTGGTTTAAAGATGATTGGTTTATAATTTGAAATTTGTGAATTGAATTATAATATGAAAAATATACTGAACTCAAGTGAGCATGTAACCAGGCTATCAAAATGCAACACTTTATTATGAGAAGTCTGCAGAACAAATTATGGGCCAATAAACATGACACATGAAAGAAAACCAGAAGGCTTCTTTCTCATTGACATAATAAACATCCTGAAGCTTATAAGTGAAAATTGAGATTGCCTTTTAGTGTTTTACTTGTGTAATAGTCTTCCTGGAAGGGTACCTAAATAAATGGGGAGACTTTCTTTAAAAGCAGTGTGAGAGGGGCAGCTAGGTGGTGCAGTGGATAGAGCACTGACCCTGGAGTCAGGAGGACCTGAGTTCAAATCTGGCTTCAGACACTTAATACTTACTAGCTCTGTGACCCTGGGCAAGTCACTTAACCCCAATTGCCTCACCAAAAAAAAAAAAAAAAAAGAAGCAGTGTGAGAGTGCCTATAAATGTGAAGGAGTTCTGCTTTCCAATCCATGTAAGTGCATCTATAGACAGGAAGGTAGCACCACTCTTTTTTTAATTTTTTAATTTTTTTTTGGGCAGGACAATGGGGGTTAAGTGACTTGCCCAGGGTCACACAGCTAGCAAGTGTCAAGTGTCTGAGGCCAGATTTGAACTCAGGTACTCCTGAATCCAGGGCTGGTGCTTTATCCACTGCGCCATCTAGTCGCCCCCATCCACCACTCTTAAAGTAGCCTGAGTATACATCTGAGACCAATAAACCCATTGAATTAGAAAAAAAGGTATTATTTGCATGTTAGCTGTTTCTAGGTAGGTGAATTTAGGAGCTAATCCCTAAGAATCCAGAGAGGTCAGTGGCCCTGGTTAGCCTGTCATAGATATCCAGGTAGAGTGGAGATGTCCTATAGGAAGTTGGTGATGCAGGTATGGAATTCAGAGGAGAGATTCAGGCTATATTTTGAAGTCATCTATGCAGGCATGATAACTGAACCAGAAGAATTGGATGAAATCACTAAGGGAGATTATATAAAAAGAACAGGACACAAGGTGGAGCCTGAATGATGTGACCAAAGAGATACATTTTCTTTCAGGATTAGCTAAGTATTGCTTGCTATCAAGTGGGATATCAATGTAGGAGACCTATGATTATCAAATATGCTTGTCTATGTCATGGAGGCTGTCCTGGGTCAGTTTCAAAAAAAAAGGACCCCCTGTTCCCACTCTCACCATCCTAAATTTTATTTGTTGCAATAAAATTATGTTGATTGCATGGAGCTCAGGAACACTATGGAGACTCCTCTTTGAGAGCCATGGTCACTGAAAAAAGCTTGGCCTAATCCTACATAGTGGGAAAACAAAGTATTTGAAGAATTCTGGTTCAGACTATGACATGAATTTGGATGGAAAGCACAATGAGTTAGCGCAGGAATATATCTGTCTTTGAAAGTGCAGATTATAATAAAAAATACCTACATTAAATTAACACTGTGCTTTAAGATTTAAAATGAGCTTTCCCTATATCAAAATTATGAGATAGGCAGAGAAAGTATTTTTCTTAATTTCTAGAAATTCTGACAGAGGATGAGTGGGATTAAATTACCTGCCTTGAGTCATTCAGCTATTAAATATCAGAGCTAGAATTAGAACCCAGGGCTTTTCTGATTCCAGTCCTCATACCACAATTTGATACAAGCTCTTATGGAATGTGAATCAGGTCTAGAATTAACTAGGGGGAGGAGCTAGAAATGAATCGATTTGCTAGCAGTTTTAATTCTTCCAAGCTACTTGTTGCTACAAGAGCCCAACTTTTCTTCCTGAAATTCTTTGAGTAATGATCCCAGGAGAATCAAAATTGCAGGTAACCCAAAAGCCTATGGGAAATTTCATGTTGGGTCTAACTAACCAAAAACTATAACACATGTAGCACTTTGTAAATCTTAAAGCACTAAATGGGGATTAGGAGACAGGAACAAGTAGTTATTAAGTACCTAATATCTGCCAGGTATTGTGCTAAGTTCTTTAAAAATATTATCTCATTTAATCATCTACCCTAGGAGGTAGATATTATTATTATTATCCCCATTTTCCAGCTGAGAAAACTGAGGTAGACATAGGATAAGTGAATTGCCTAGAGTCACACAGCCAGTAAGTGTCTGAGGCAGAATTTGAACTCATCTTCTTGACTCTGGGTCCAGTGGTCTATCCATAGTGCCTCCTTGTTATTGTTCAGTTGTTTCAGTCCAATCTAACTTTTTGTGACCCCATTTGGATTTTTCTTGGCCAAAATACTGGAGTGGTTTTCCATTTCATCCTCCAGATCCTATTAAAGTTGAAGAAACTGAGGTAAACAGGGTTAAGTGACTTGTACAGGATCAAACAGCTAGTGATTATCTGAAGCCAGATTTGAACTCATGTAGATGAATCTTCCTGAATCTAGTCCTGCTACTATTATCTACTATGTCACCTGGGTGACTCTAAATAAGTGCTAGCTCTTAATATTATTATTAATTTGGCTTAGCATATTCTTATTTATGATGATATATGTGAAAAATAGCCTAAAGAAGGAGGCAGAAAGGAGATCATGGAAAAAGAGCTTGGCAGATCATGAAGTGGGAATATATAATAGATGGCCATGCTAAATTTTCCATTGACAATCAAAAACATTTCAGGATCTAGTTGAAGGCTCTTGGCATATTGGATAGAAGCTGTTAGGTTGCTTGGTGCTCCAGTAGATTTTCTCTTTTGGGAATGGGAATCCAGAGGAAGCTTTGATGTATTCATGATTCTGATAAAGTTTTTTATTGTTGTTGTTGAGTCATTTCAGTGTTGTCATGACCCTATTTGGTTTCTTTTTGCTAAAGGAACTGGAGTGCTTTGCCATTTCCTTCTCTAAAACATTGGATTAGACAGTATCTAATATTAAACTTTCTCAGCAATCAATATATCAATTAATTAAGCACCTCTTACACTATCTGGCACTATGCTACTTGCTGGGGTTAGGAACATATAGTCCTTGCTTTCAAAGGATTTAAATCATTTGCCCTGTACCTTTGTGTGAGCTTGTGTGCGTGTCTGTGTGTGTGTGTGTGTGTGTGTGTGTGTGTACCCACATGTGGGTGCTGTTAGTAACCAAGTATTAAGACCTGCTTAAGGTACACATCTATACACACAACAATGACCATATGGGGTTTCCACCACTGCAATCACTTTCTGATCTCATTGTAAAGCAAACACTGTCCATATCCACTGGTTCTCCTCTATGTTAGCAATTTTAGCACACTGATTGGTTTCCCACTGTATGGTGATAAGCTTCCTATTTCCTGATTTTTATTGAGTCATTTTTTATTCATGCCCAACTTTTCATGACCCCATTGAGGTTTTCTTGCTTTTCATTCCCTTCTCCAGCTCATTTTACAGATGAGGAAACTGAGGCAAACAAGGTTCAATGACTTTCCCAGGGTCACACAGCTAATATATGTCCAACGCTAAATGTGCTCAGGTCATCCTGACTCCAGACCTGGTACTGTATCCACCAGCACCTAACTGCACCCCAAAATAACTTGTAGAATTATAATCAAACATTCCGTTTTCTAGGTGACCCATAAGGTCAAGTGCATCTCTCTTTCTCTGCCCTGTGGTTTGCCTTTATCCTTACAGATCCTCTATGAAGGTTTATAGAAAGGCATGAACTGAATACAATGAGGAGTTGTGAGTGGAGTGATATCTGCCCTGGTTGAAGAAATGCACGTATTGACAAAGCACATATTCACAATTGAAGTAAATACAAAATTTTAAAGTCCATTTTTTTCTAACAATGAAAACTTTTTGAATCATCATTCACTTATGTAGACTATTGGTGATTCTTTCCAATTCTGTGTCACTCTTCCTATGACTTTGTAAACATATATTGGAATAGGGTCTTGTGACATATTTCCTGCTCTTATTCTTCCTCCTGTGCTGTATAGACTGAGTCTCAGCAAAGACTCTGGTGTGGTCCTGGTACCCTCCAAATAATCATCAATCAATTAATCCAACTTTTTGGTAATTGCTGATTGACCAATTAACTGCACTCAGATCAAATTTCCATTTCAAGATCCTGTCTACACAAGAGGTGTTGTCCAATGCTTTTCTGAAATAAAGATAACCTGGTGATCCCTAAAACATGTATATATCATTGCCTTGATCTATCAATTTAAGCATGTAAAAAAGAAATGAAATTACTAGAATCATAGATGTAGAGTTCTAAGAGACTTCAGAAACCATCTTGTTCAACTTCTTCATTTCAATGATGAAAAAAGGGAGCAGAAAATTGGTGATGTTAAGTGACTTGCCAAAATTACAGAACTAAATAAACCTTAGAGGCAGGATGTGAACTCACCTTTAAAGTCTTTGACAGTATGCTGGTGCTTTTCATGCAAGATTTTTTCCTTTTTGGGCTTCATTCATCTCTAATTTTTTTATTTTACCCATTTCTGTTGGAACCTCAAACACTTTGGTAGTGAAGACAACAGAAAAGTAAGATTGAAAAGCAGAAGACTCAGCCATTAATGAGTGCACAAGCATCTGTGTAAGACCAATATTTAAAATCAATATTGTGTTGGTGATGTTGTATAGTTGTGAAACATGCAACACCATGTTCTTGGGAGAATAACCAATTGTTGGTGGCCAGAAGGGCAACGGGAAATACATTAGTGATATAAACAGGTTTCAGAATATTGCCAGCAATAACCCACACAAGATGTGTAAAAATCCTCATCATTGGAGGTGGGTGATAATAGGACCACACTGAGGATCACAGCTGAAGAAGCAACTTTTTTAAGTAGAGAGCAAAAATCTACATCATTATCTGGATATATTTATATCTATATCTATATGTTTACTGACAGCACTTTTAGAAGGAGAATGGAAAGAGGCAGAATTCATTTAATTTGAAACCATTTTCACAATAACTTTTTATTATCAGTCTTGCTTATTGAATAAACCATTGGGCTAGGACCTGTGAATTCAAGGATAGAAAGCAATGCAGTCCATCCCTTTGGGAAGATTATAGTCCAGTAAAGGGTTTCAGATACAAGCACAAGAAACCATAATTCTGAAATGCTAAAATTCTTGTATATTTAAAGTGCAAAGGAAAGGTTCAGATAAAGTGCTAGGAAAAAGAATTAAAGAGGCAGTTGGAGAAGGCATCCTAGGTGAAGGAGTACCTATCCTGGGGCTTAAAGGAAGAGAAGGACTTTCACCAGATAGGATTGTGCAGATTTTTCAGGGCCAGGTGTATTCTTTCCAAGGATGGTTAATAGCTAAGTCAATGCAGTGATGTAGGAGAGGTCAGTATAGTACTGGAGAATGTGTAATTAATACTCATCATCCAATTTGACTTGAAGCTAAAGTGGGTGAAAGAGAGTCAAGAGAAATAAAGCTGGACAGGGAGGCTAGAACCAGATTGTGAAGGGTCTTAAATGACAGGACACCCTGTTTGCATTTTATTTGCAAGGCAAAGAGAAGGTAATTGACTGTTTTTGAGATAGGGAGTAATGTGGTCAGAACTATGCATTAGAAAAATTATTCTGGTAACTATGTGAAGGATGTATTAGAGAGAGGAGATGGCAAGTAGGAAGTTCATGAAGGAAGTTATTAAAGTTAATGAGAGCTTGACCTAGAGTGATGGTAGTGGCGTGAGTAGAGAAGAAAGGGCTAATTGGGAGAAATACTATGTAGGTGATGGGGGAGAATGTGCCCTTGCAAGGTGGTGGCAAGAAATGTTTGTATTTCTGTTCTTGCTATAGCTTTAAAAGTAACAATCTCTTTGTACAAGCTAATGGCTGCTTACTAGTTAAATGGAACTGGGGTACTAGTGACTGGCAGCTAACAGTGGGGAAACACGCCACATGGGGGCTTGTGCTGATGCCTTTGGAAAAAGATATTGCAATATCTCAGGGGTAACCCTAGGACTTTGAAGGGGAAGAGTGAGGCACAAATTCTCACTATACTTCCATATAGGTGGACTTTCAGGAATGTGTGATCTCATGGATGGCAATACTCTTTTCTTCTCTCTTTCTTTTTTTTTTTTTGGCAATACTCTTTTCAATAGTGCTAATTCATTCCTCATGCAGTGTGATTCATATCTGTCATGTCAGGAAAACTCCTTCCCAATTAGCTTTTTTTTGAGCACTTTCCTCTGGATCCCTTGATATTCAGAGTCTGAATATCAACTACACATGTGTTATTCCTCTTTCCACAGGACTAGTCTATCTCCTTTTAATAAATTTCTTTCATCAGTTTCATCGAAGAAGATGCAGAGTACTTATTGTCTAGCCTAGACTTACAGTTGCTTAGATAACCCATAGAGATGGTGCATTAGTACATATATCTTGGACAAAAATGGATAGTAAACTGGAACAAGAATTGTATAAAAGGAAGATGGATTGGATTACCAGGGGGTTGCAAATTATGTACTATTTTTTTAATGATTTCAAATGTGTCCCTGGAACACAGGTCCACTTTTTCAAGACCAATATTTTTTTCAAGGATTCTCCATTGCTTCAAAAGTTATAGTCTACAATGGATAAGTTCCAGGTTACTGAAAGAGAAATGGGGTGAGACACTGTGGGCATAAGTAGACTTAGCATATAATCAAGGAAGAGATGCTCAAGAGAATTGGTGCAGAAGATATACAGTATCTTCCCTATGTCAACCCTTGAAGTATTGGAAAGCAATCTCTACTTTTGAGTTATCTTTCCCCCAGGCTAAACACAAACATTTATTTCAGCTGATCCTTCTATGACCAGATTTCCAGTCATCTCACCAACCTGACAACTAAGTGGGGCTGGGTCACCCTTCCCTGGCCAAACTTCAACTTGTCAATCTATGAGCCTCTACACTGTTTGAGACAGAACAAATCTTTTTGTATTTCAGTTATTTGATTCTCTCTCTGTTTCCAGGCTCTGCCCTTTAAATCTGTTCTCCAAAAGTTGTTAATATGACATTCCTAAAATACAAGTCTGATCATGTCACTCCTCTACTCAAAATTCTTCAATGGCTCTCTATTACTTCTGGAATATAAAATGCAAAAATCCTCCATTTAGTTTTCAAAGTTCTCCACTGCCACTTACATTTCTGCTCTTATTTTCTATTTCTTTTCTTCATGCACTATCCATTTCTTTAGAATGTCCTCCTACCTGTTCTCTATACAAGACATTCCATCTCTACACTTTGTGCTTGAGTGTTGGTGGTCAGTTGCCATTTCCTAAATAAGACTTTTACTGGTCCTTCTTCGACCATGCCCCCAACAACCCACTGTTAATTCTCAATCCCCTTTAAAATTACTTTGTATTAAAATGTTTATAGCTGCTCTTTACATGGTAGCAAGGAATTGGAAGTTGAGGGGGTGCCCATCAATTGGGGAATGGCTGGACAAGTTGTGGTATATGAATACAATGGAATACTATTGTGCTGTAAGAAATGATGAGCAGGAAGAGTTCAGAGAAACCTGGAGGGTCTTGTGTGAGCTGATGATGAGTGAGATGAGCAGAACCAGAAGAACATTGTACACAGTATCATCAACATTGAGTGTTGACCTACTGTGATGGACTATATTCTTCTCACCAATGCAATGGTACAGAAGAGTTCCACGGAACTCATGATAGAAGAGGATCTCCAAATCCAAGAAAAAAAAAGAAAGAAAGAACTGTGGAGTATAGATGCTGATTGAACCATATTATTTCTTTTGTTTTGGGTGCTGTTGGTTTTTTTTTTCTTTCTATTTTGAGGTTTTGCATCACTGCTCTGATTCTTTCTCTTGTAACAGGATTAATGCAGAAATAGGATTAATGTTATTATGTGTATATATATGTGTGTGTATATATATATATGTATATGTATAGAGATATATAGATATAACCTATATCAGATTACCTGCTGTCTAGGGGAGGGGGGGAGGGAGGGGTGGGAGGGAGAAAAATCTGAAATTGTAAAGCATGTATAAACAAAAGTTGAGAACTATCTTTACATGTAATGGAAAAAATAAAATACCTCATACATAAAAAAAATTACTTTGTATTTACTTATCTGTACAGGCATTCTATTCTTGCAGTAAAATATAAGTATTCTGGGGGGAAGGATGTATTTCTTTTTTGTCTTTGTCCTCAGTGTCTGGTATAGTGCTTTGTACATAGTAGGAAAAAATGCTAATTGAATTGATTTAAAATTAATTCATCCAGTTTCTTTCTTTCTTTTTTTTTTGGTGAGGCAACTGGGGTTAAGTGACTTGCCCAGGGTCACCCAGCTATTAAGTGTCAATGTTCAGAGGTTGGATTTGAACTCAGGTACTCCTGTCTCCAGGGCCGGTGCTCTATCCACTGTGCCACCTAGCTGCCCCTCAGTTTTTTTGTTATTATTTTCCATCCAGGCTTTAATTCTTTTAATTTATCAGTGACTCATGATCTTTTGGATTAAGTCCTTGAAGGCTTGTATCACTTGCTTGTTCCGTAGGGTATAAATGAAGGGATTTAACAGGGGAGCAACTGAGGTTTGGAGGATACTTACTCCTTTATGGAAGCTGACGTCTTTTGTTGAGAGATTAATGTACATAAACATGCAGCTGCCATAAGAGAGGGAGATGACAATCATGTGGGAGGAACAGGTTGAAAAAGCCTTTTTCCTCTGCTGAGCAGAAGGAAATCTCAGAATTGTATGGAGGATGTTTGTATAGGAGAGAAGCACCAGTGCCAGGGTGACCAGAAGTGTCACTATGGCTAAGAGAGTATCAACTAGCTCTACCAGGCCTATGTCTGAACAGGAGAGCTTCAGCAGCGGAGCAGTGTCACAATAGTAATGATTCATAGTATTGAATGAGCAGAAATTCAGACGACTTGCTATTATAATTGCTGGGGCAGCAATCAGGAACCCTGCCAGCCAAGAGCAGAGGATGAGTAGGATGCAGACCCTGCTGCTCATGATGGTTGTGTAATGCAGGGGCTTGCAGATGGCAACATAGCGGTCATAGGACATGGCAGCCAGAAGGAAAAACTCAGTGGCCCCCAGAAATATGGCAAAAAAGTACTGAAGGAAGCAGCCAAGAAAACTAATGGTTTTGTTCCCTGTGGTGATACTGAATAGCAGTCTGGGAGTGAAAACAGACGTGAAGAAAATTTCTAAGATGGAAAAATTGCGAAGGAAGAAATACATGGGGGTTTGGAGGTGGGTGTCCAGCAGTGTGAGGATGATGATGGTCAGGTTGCCAATGATGCTAAACATGTAGGTGAGAAAGAGAAAGAGGAAAATCACAACCTGGAACTCAGGGGCATCTGTCAGGCCCAGCAGGATGAACTCAGCCAATGTAGTGAGGTTTTTCATTGTGACCGTGGCTGCATCTGAAGGTGAATAAAAGAAGAATTAGTGCTGAGGATAAAAGAGGTGCTGTTCAAACTAGGACAGTCAATGGAATCAATCCATGAGCATGTATGCTTTTGATCATGCTCCCTACAAGCTCTGTTTTCTGGTAGAACACAGCTTATCTTGAAAGTTCTTTTCAGGACCTCCCCATGCCACCACCTCCCCATAGCTCATTTCTAGATGGATATTGATAAACTGAAGAGCAGCCAGAGGAGAATGACCTGGAGGGTGAAACCATCAGGATTCTACACTAGTAGGTATTTTTGTTTACCTGGGGATGCTTCACCACAGAACTGTTTGGGTGACATGATTCAGGAACGGTATTCAAGTATTTGGAGTTATGTCATGGGGAACAGGGATCAGACTTGTTTGGGACTAGAGAGGAGAACTAAACAATGGGCATGTACTTTCAAGTGGTTGACTTCAGCTCAATGTCAAGAAAAAGTGGCTAACAATAATGGCTCTTCCAGAGCAGAAAGGCTTGCTCAGGAGACAGTGGGTTTCCCCTCCCTAGAACTCTTCATGTAATGGTTAACCATTTGGTGGCCATGTTGTGAAGGGAATTGCTGTTTGGATTTTGCTCCAGTCCCAGCTTCCTCCTCCCCTAGTCTAGGGTGGAAGGAAGACACAAACATTAGTGTCTACTTGAGCAAAACATTTTAGTTCCTCTGCTCTATGTCCTATCTACACTATCCTTGGTAGTGGGACCTATGAGCAACCCCGTCTACTTTTGTACTGCTCTAGTAACTATTGTCTTTCCTTTTATCAAACTGAAATTTGTTGCCGTGCCCCTTTACTTGTTGCTCCTAGTTTGGCCCTCTGATGTAACTATGTTATTTCCAGGGGCATTGAAAAGGGACTCAGGGAGGTATTTCTAGGGATTGTTTTCATTCTCTGCTTTAAAGTTTCCCCAGTGTAATCTTTCAAGGATTGTCATCAGCATCTGAATTTCCCCCATTGCTTGTCACCCTCCTTCCTTCTCTATGTTCTCCCTGATTCCTGTAAGAGAAAGGTTTCTCTCTGCAACAAAAAGTACCAACTCAAAATTCAGGGAAAAAGCTTCACATATCATCGGATCAATAGCCTTTCTAGCAGTGGTGGGGCTTCAGGAAATGTGTCCCAGGAGCCACTTTCCTTTTGGCACCTTCATCCTGTGCTACTTCTGTAGCATCTCCTAAACAAAGGGTATATCACTACTGTCCTCTCCCTGTCTGTTCCCTCCCTCCCTCCCTCCCTCCAGCCCCCAGCTCCATCCACATCTCCACTGCCCAAACCAGAGTTTCATTGTTGATTCCTTCTCCATGACTGTTACAGTCATTGGTCAGACAAATTGCGTTCTCAGGAAATAATTGTTTTTTAAATTTGGGTGGATACCCCAGGTCTCTGCCTACTTTGGTCACCAACTTTGGGTCTTCAGTTCCCAGTGGAGTCGTTTCCTTCAAAGACTTTGCATACAACTTATTTCCCTGATTTATTTGCATAACAGGTGGAGACTGTGAGTGGCCTGAGGGGGAATATGGTAAGGTAAGGACATACACCTAAAAACCCAATTATATTAATTTAGGTTATTAAGCCTAATTATCAGGAGAGGTGAATTAAAGCTATGTTAATGAATTGGAGACAAGGTAGTAATCCATGGAACTCCTCACCAAGTCCTGCTCCCTCCCCTACTACACAGCTCTAGAAAAGTATGCTTTTATTGGTAAAAAAAAAAAAAAAGGTTTAACAATAAAGCAATAAGCACCATCTTGCTTAGTCCCACACCAACCTTGTTGGTATTTATCCCATTTCTGTTCTCCACATTTATGCAATATCGAAATGCCTCAGACCCTGGAAGAACAGTTCCTACTGAAAGAGACAAACAGGTTCAGCTAGAAAGAAAGAGAAGGGGCTGCCAAGGTTAGACTATGCCTGCACTCTTTGTATCCCAGAAGAATGATGCTGGTGACCTCTGAAGGCAGCCCATGGATTCTGGCAGCATTCACACTAACCAGAAAGGCTGAGCTTTATTTGCTCTCTTCAGGACAGGCATTGGGGAATCAGCTGAATGAACAAACAAAGATCCCCTGGGGAGCTTAATGAGCTTCCTTCCTTGGCAATTTTGGAAACATACCATAAACAGACTAAGGGAAAAGGATCAGGAGAGAAAGGGATTAAGATCCGCTGAGGGCATTATCCACAGGTCTGGAGTTTGGAAAGAGCCAGAAAGACATGGTTCCAAGACTTGTTCCAATCTCTGTCATCTAATTCAGGAGTGAAATTGTTCTGAAACGAAGTCATCTCTGGGGCATTCGTCCTGGGGGATTCTGGAGCTCATTAATTTTGCATCATTCATTTTTGGATTTAGAGCTAGAAAGGGATATTAGAGCCTCTCCAGTCGAAAGGCCTCATTTTTATAGATAAAGAACCTGAGGCCCAGGTGTTCTGGGGCTCATTCAGGTTTGTGTAGGGAATGTGTAAATGAATCAAGATTTGGACTCAGGTCCTCTGATTTCCAATCCAGTATTTTCACTGCTTTCCTCACATAGTTTTCATGCTTGTTATGAGCTCTAATGCCCACCTAGTTCCATTGTACCCAACTTTGAAGGAGAAAGCATGCATTTACAGGGTTGTTGCAGGTTGGGACAAAGGCATCATGGCCTAGATTATAAAGTCATTTATATTTACTCAGTCTTCCACATCTTACCCAGTGCTATAATTGGGAAGAATCATGATTGGACTATTTTCCTAATTTCTACAATGGATAAAGAGATGCTGAGTTAATGGGATGTATGATCCCAATAGATCTTTCATTCATTTGGTGGGTTTTTTTTTTTACCATTCATTGTTTTATTGCTTTTTACTATTGTTCACTGAATTTCAACAGCTATGGGTTTGTCTCCTACTTCATTGCTAATCCTTTTGAAACTCAGTGTCTTTCAAAGAAGAGCAGACAAGTCAATTGATGCTAGGCCTTTATTGGTCCTTTGGTGTGGACGTATTTTAACTCAAAAAAGGGAAAAGCTAATTTGAGATATCAGTGGGATAAGGAATGGGTTTAAGAAAGGAGGAGTAAAGGGCAAATGAACTATCAGTTTCTTAGTTTCTAAAGAGACAAAAATATATCTGTGTTAGATTGGTGAGGGGCATCATTAAACCTCAGGTGCATTGAACTTCAGGTGCTATAGGAAGAGTAAAGGAGTTGATGCTGCTGCAAGTGGCTGCCCTCTGGAGTTGGTGCACAAGATTCTGCAAAGTTTTGTCAATTTTCCTAGTTTGGTATGGGAATTGCTGGGTCCTATTCTTTTTTTTGGGGTGGGTTCTATTCTTTATACAATATGGCAGCTTGCCCATGAAGATCAGAGACAAGACTTTTATAGGGAGGGTTAAGGTCTTTCTCAGATGTGTCAAATTAGTTTCCGACCTTTAATGTTATAGGCAAAGAGGCACAGGGCATTGCCTAGGATGTCTGGTTGAACACAACTTAGGAAATTTCCATGGGTCTGAATGCTAGCAACCACAGTGTAATAATGTTTGTAGAATCCCTATACTGACCATCTTATTCTTTCCACTTATATCCCTCTGGTCTTTTGTCCCTTTCAGATATGTTCAGTAATTTAATTGTTTTGTGATTGATAGACAATAAAAATTGAGTAGCATTTTTTTGAGGCAACCACTTAATCTTCTTCCTTTTTTTCAATTTTTAAGCTTTTCAAGTAGTCAAACTGAAGGCAGAGGACCAATGAAGGTGATTTCTATTCTAGAAAAAATTATCCTGAACAGGGATAACTAGAAGAAAACTAGAATGTGAATGACTGCTTAGGTTTTTAGATTAGAGTAGGGTTAAGGAGGGTTACTAGAGGGGCAACTAGGTGGCACAGTGGATAGAGCACTGGCCCTGGAGTCAGGAGTACCTGAGTTCAAATCCGGCCTCAGACACTTAACACTTACTAGCTGTGTGACCCTGGGCAAGTCACTTAACCACAATTACCTTACCAAACACCCCTCCCCCCAAAACAAAAACCAAAAGGATGGTTACTAGACTTATTTTGTTGGTATAGGAAACTTTTGGATGCTCTACCGGTGTAGATATTTGGCACCTTCTCTGAAACTTATAGTGTTAGAGAGTTGTCTAGAACAAGGCTTCTTGAACTTTCACCACTCACGACTCCTTTTCACCCGAGAAATTTTTATATGACCCCAGGTATATAGGTATATAAAGTTGGATCAAAGGGTATGCACAGTTCTAAAGCCCTTTGGGCATGGTTCCAAATTCTTCTCCAGAATGGTTGGATCAATTCACATCCACTAGCAATGCATTAATGTTCCAATTTCCCCACATCTTCTCCAACATTTATAATTTTCCTTTTTTGTCATATTAGCCCATCTGATACGTGTGAGGTCGTACCTCAGAGTTGTTTTAATTTGCATTTCTCTAATCGATAGTAATTTAGAACATTTTTTCATATGATTATGGATAGTTTTAATTTCTGCATCTGAAATCTTCCTGTTCATATCCTTTGCATGGATCTTTTATAATGTTCTAGAACCATCATGTTTTTCTCTCAAGTTTCTGGATTTCCTTAAAGTCAGATCTTTTTTTTATTTATTTTTTATTTTTTTAGGCAATGGGGGTTAGGTGACTTGCCCACAGTCACACAGCTAGCAAGTGTCAAGTGTCTGAGGCCAGATTTGAACTCAGGTACTCCTGAATCCAGGGCCGGTGCTTTAACCACTGTGCCATCTAGCTGCCCCAAAGTCAGATCTTTTTCATGTATAAAACTATCCCACTGACCCTTTTATTTATTCTGTTCTTTCTGAATAAGGTATACCTTTCTGGAGTTACAAGTCCCATAGTACCAAATGTCAGCGATGCTTCTGATGGAATTTGATTCCTTTCATTTAATATGTCTATTTAACCCTGCTTATTTCCCTCCCTACTTTACGCATGTGTATATAGATATCTGAAGCTACAGATTTTATTGTTGACTCTCTTTTTGGATATTGTCTCCAACAAATTATTCATCCTTATTTCTGCTATTCATCCTATTTTTATGCTACTCTCTATGCTTATCTAATTTTATATATATATATACATAATATATGTATATTTCCTTTTGGTCTTTAAAATAAAAATGGGAGGAAAACACCTTGCCCATGTATGCGTGTATATATATACATATATATATATTTACCCTCATATATGTATATATATATACCTATATATGTATACACATACACATATTCTCCCCCACCCTGGAATCACTGAACCAAAAATGGGAGGAGAAACACTTGCCCTTTTATTTTCAGTTCAAAGACTCCAGACACCTATTTTTTTTTTACCAGCCCTCATTAGTGGTACTCCATTTTATTATTATTATTATTATTATTATTATTATTATTATTATTATTATTATTATTATTATTATTGCGGGACAATGAAGGTTAAGTGACTTGCCCAGGGTCACACAAGCTAGTGTCAAGTGTCTGAGGCTGGATTTGAACTCAGGTCCTCCTGGATCCAGGGCCAGTGCTTTATCCATTGGGCCATCTACCTGGCCCTGAAACTCCATTTAATTAAACAAACATTTGTTAAACATATACTAGAAGAATAACAATTAATGTTTATATAGTGATTACTATGTGCCAGGTACTTTGTTAAGCACTTTACAATTAAATTAGTTTAGAACCTCCCCAGCAGGAGGCCGAGTGTGCGGATCTATTGGGATCTGCCCAGTGTTGGCAGCATGGCTAAGAGGGCAGGCGTTGAGTGACCGGGCAGATCCAATTTATGTGTGTCAAAGGGGGAATAATTCATCATGGATTTATCCCAGGCCCAAATTGCAAAAACGAAGCACATCAACTTGTCCTTTGCAGCTTGTGGATTTCTGGGAATCTACCACTGGGGGGCAGCACCCGCACTTTGCAAACATGGCAAATGATTTCTAAAAGTTGTGAAGGCCTTCACTGGGGCTTCTGCAGGATCTTTGGTTGCAACTGTACTGTTAACTGCACCAGAAAAAATAGAGGAATGTAATGAATTTACATACAAATTTGCTGCAGAAATTAGAAAGCAGGGCAGCTAGGTGGCGCAGTGAATAGAGCACCGGCCCTGGAGTCAGGAGTACCTGAGTTCAAATCCGGCTTCAGACACTTAAACACTTACTAGCTGTGTGACCCTGGGCAAGTCACTTAACCCCAATTGCCTCACTAAAAAAAAAAAGAAATTAGAAAGCAGTATGTGGGTATCATAACACCAGGTTATGATTTTATGACACATCTAAGAGAAGGCATCGAGACCATTCTTCCTTCTAATGCACATCAGACAGCAGAGAATTCACAAAAAGCAGGGAAAATTGGAATGAAGTGGAGCTCCCACTCTGCTGCCTCTGCCACCGCAGCTTTTGGTGCCCGCCTCAGCTTGGCTGCTCCGGTGTGCCCTGGGTTGGGTCTGTTGGGCTCCCGCCGCCGTCCTCACTTCTGCAGGTGCCGCTGCCAAGCACCGTGCTTGCCTCTTGCAGCCGGTGGGACGGCGGCTGGAGGCGTCCAGAGCTGGGCACTGATGGGCAGCGGGCAGCGCCCTCGCCCTTTCCCTGCCGCCGTCACCCCTGCTCAGGGTGGCCCGTCTGGCTGAGAGGCACTCCATCCCGCACGTCCCTTGGCAGTCTCGGCTGGTGGACGGGCGGCAGGCTGGCTGGCCGGGGCATGTAGGATGCTCCCGGGTCTGAGCCTCCCGCTACAGCAGCCCTGCTGGCCCCCGCAGCCTCCCTCGCAACTGCTCTGGCAGATGAACGCGGAGCTCTCCCCGCAGCCGCCGCCGCCCTGCCTGTGGATGGTGCCCAGCTGGCGGGGTGAGGGGGAGGGACCTGCGGCTGGCAGCAGGGGTCGTGCCCCCGGCGCTACTACTGCCCTCACCCCCCCCAGCCGCCGTCACCACTGCTTCCTGGGTGCCCAGTTAGCAGGTGCCTTGTGAGCCCTCCTTCCTGCCGCTGGTGCCTGTGCCCTCAGCGGCGCCCGATCCTCCAGCGCTTCAGTATCCCCTGCTGAACGCGCAGTGGATGTTTGGAGCTCAGTCACCTGTGATACGATCTTCTCCCTCTTCTCATGGGGATTTGATCCCCATTTCCCCCATGTGAACCCTTCTGCTCTTCCACCTCCTGTAGGGAAAAGGTGGCTAGACGAGAGGATACCCAACTGTCAGATATATTTAAGTAACACATTTCTTTTGGACTCTACTTGGATACATCCTGAGGAATCAAGATTGTTTCATGGACATGAAAAGCCACATTTAATGACAAACCAGGTGGCCATGGCTTTATCTAGGCCAGGCCTGCCTCAAGGCATCTTCCCACAGTGGTGTTGGCACCTCAGCCTATACCAGTGGGATGTCCAAATGGCCTTAAGCAAGTTGGTGGTTATCTGATCATTGCCATCACTTCAGCAGCCATAGTCTCTGTTGAGCCTGAAGGGCTTCGGGCACCTTCGGCTTCTACTGTGCAGCCGTGCCATGTGCTGACACTGGCACCCATGAAGATCCCCCTCCTGACAGCCCCCTTCTCAGGATCTGCATTTCAGATGGAGAGCCACCTCATGACTCTGCTACCTGCTCAGGTCACCAGAGTATACCAGCAGTGACATTTATGACTGCCAACTTAATGGAACAGGCATCCCAAGATAAAGGAAAAGAGTCTGGAAGATCTTCTTGTCCCCCAACACTGATCTTACACAGAGAGAGAGAGAGTTTCAAGCTCCAGACCACGAGGACTAGGACCATTCTCTGCTAATAAATGGAGGTGAGATCTCACCCAGAGGCAATAAACCTGTGCCATCCATGCCTGTCCCAGGATCACCTTGGTGTGTCATCTGGACTGGTGATGACTGAGTTTTTTTCTTCAACCCAATGATGCACCTCTGTATATGGGAGAAACCCATGGACTTAAAGAACCGAGATCTCAACCGGATCATCAAGGAACCGCCACATAAACGCAAACTGGACACTTCAGCAAGTAACTAATAGCTGTGATTATTTTCATTTCTTTTTATAAGAATGCTTTTGTTAATTAAATATCCCTATTGAACCTGGAAACCCAGATATGTTTTCTGGGCAATATCAGAATTTGAGTCATGTTAGATGGAGGTTTTTTTTTACTATTTCACAAATGTGATAATTATGGTATTCTGTGCAAAAATATCCGTATTCAAGCCTTTTACATAGTCAGCATACTTCCTTTATTTTTAGAACTGAACTAATAAATGGTTGGTTTGTCAGACAGAAAAAAAAAAGCAGAGAAAATTACCTCGTTTCACATTTTTCCTTCAGGGAAGACCTCATTAAGTTTTTCCAAGGTGGTATGATTTAAGGAGAAGTATGTTTATTACTCTCTTGGCCTGTGCTCTGGTCTACAAGCAACCACAGGCCTGCTTCTCTGCCCTGGAACCCAGAATAGAGCCCTGCTCCACTGTGGCTACAAGTTTCAACACACCTGTACTCCTCCCCCTCCTGGGACCACCACCCAAGACTGGGACCTGGATCTGAGCATGGGTGAAACTAGATTCCTGCCTCAGCACCAGCAAAAAGACTGCTGTAATCTCCCCCTGGCCACCCGCTCAACCCCCTCACTGACCATGGGCTGAATTCCAGAAGCAGCTGCTGCTGCTGCAGCTGATTCAGAAGCTCCTGAGACCTGGTTCAGTGGGGTGGCCTGTGCTCCCTTGGCTGTGCTCCACTCTCACCCTCCTACAACAGACCTTTCTTGCCGATCTTCTAAGTTGTCTGCTAGCATAGCTAGAATTTTAGCCCCTTACACTAACACCTATTGAATCAAATAAAAATGCTTTATCTTTTTATTCAAGGCCCTACATTCTGACTCCAATAAACATTTTTAGCATTATTTCAGACTGTTTTAGTTTATCTATTTTATTTCAGCCAAATTGAACCACTCTTTGCTTTTCATCCTTTATTCTTTTTTATTTTCCTTCCTTCTTGCCTAAAATGTGCTTCTCCCACCCCTATATCTACTTATTAAAATCTTTCCTTCAAGGCCCATCTCAACCCCTATTCTTCTTCTTCTTCTTCTTCTTCTTCTTCTTCTTCTTCTTCTTCTTCTTCTTCTTCCTCTTCTTTTTTTGGTGGGGCAGTGAGGGTTAAGTGACTTGCCCATGGTCACACAACTAGTAAGTGTCAAGTGTTTGAGGCCAGATTTGAACTCAGATCGAGTGCTTTATACATTGTGCCACCTAGCTGCCCCAACTCCTATTCTTTTATGAAGCTTTCCTTGACTTCCTCAGATTAATATGATTTTTCCTTGTACCTTTCACACTCTGCTTTTTTCCTTAATTATCTGTACACAATATCCTCTTTACTCTCTCCCTATCCCCTGTTAGATTAATGGCAATCGGGGTTAAGTGACTTGCCCAGGGTCACACAGCTAGTAAGTGTCAAGTGTCAAGTGTCAAGTGTCTGAGACCTGATTTGAACTCAGGTCCTCCTGACTCCAGGGCCAGTGCTCTATCCACTGCACCACCTAGCTGCCCCCAAAGCCATTATTAAAACCATATTGCTCTTCCTGTATACAATGTTCTCTTGGTTCTGCTCGCTTTGCTCTTTACTCTTTCATGCAAGGCTTTCCATGCCTCCCTAAGATCATTGTAGTATCATCACAACTATACATCACAACTCATTCAGCTATTCCCCAATTGATGGGGATCTGTGCAATTTCCAGTTATTTGCCACCACAGAGAGCTGCTATAAATATCCTAGTCACATTCAAAGTTATAATTGCTATTTGTGTGTTTCCCTCCATTTTTATTTTCTCTCACTATTTTCTTTCTCAGCCTCTCTTTTTACACTATTCCTGTGATCTTATTTTCTCCCCCTACGCTCACACTCCGTTTTTAAGAGTCCTCCCCTCCCCTTTCAGTCCCAATCCACACAACCTTTCAAAAGTCCCTTCCACATCCTCTCAAATCCTAATATACCTACCCCTCCAGCACCTCAGTTTTTTCACCTCTCTACATGTTCAGAAGACTTCAGCACCCTTCCAGATGTACACATTGTTTCTTCTTCAACCCAGATGAGAGTAAATTTCCAGTATCACCCACCCTCCTCTCTAACTTCTGTATTAGTTCTTTCTTTCGTCCCATTTTAATAATACAATTGCTCCCTTTAACCTTTCCTTACCCAAATTTGTTTTGTAGAATCACTCCACTGTACATAACTCAGCCCCAGCCATTCTATGAAACTACATTTAGTAATGATAAGTTTTAAGGCTAAAGAATGTTCTCCTTTATTCCCCTAAACTGAATTCCACTTGCAGTCTAAGATCAGTTCTTGTTTGTGGTCGGGCATATAGAACAATCCCCTAGTTGAGACAGTCATAAATCCTAGTGAATTATAAGACATCTGCCAGCCCTTCTGGTACTGTATCAAGTTGCTGCTGATACTTTTATCTATTACACTGCTGTCTTGTCTGGATTCTGCCTTTTATTTTTCCATTTCCTTGCCCTAGTCTCTCAGTCATGTTTCCTACTTCCTATTCCTGTTTTCCTTATCTCTATTGCTTAATTTACTAATTAAACAGGTTCCTTATTTTCTTCTTGGCCTTAGTTGTAGGTGAGATGTGGCTAATATTTCAAAAACTTCCTTGTAGAATGGGATTTAAAGGGTCCCAATGGACCCTTTGTTCACCTGCATGAAGAAAAACAACATCAGGAAAGATCCTTGTAAGTCTCAGGGTTTAAATTCACTATTTTTTTTGCAACAAACCTTTATTTTATTTTTTTCCAGTTACATGTAAGGGTAGTTTTAAACATTCATTTTCATAAGATTTAGAGTTCCAAATTTTTCTCCCTCCCTCCCTGTCCTCCTCCCTCCACAAGACATCAACCAATCTGTTATAGGTTATATATGTACAAACCACAAGTGCTCTTTTTATCAGTTCTTTCTATGGTGGTGGATAGTATGCTTCATCATTAGTCCCTTGGGATTGTCTTGGATCATTGTATTGCTGACAGCAGTTAAATCATTCACAATTGCTCATAGAACAATACTGATGTCACTATGTACAATGTCCTCCCATTTCTGCTCAGTTCACTATACATCAGTTCATATGAGTCCTTCCCGGTTTTTCTGGGATTATCCTGTTTGTCATTTCCTATAGCACAATACCATTCCACTACAATCATATACCACCACATCTTCTTCAGTCATTCCTCAATTGATGGACATTCCCTTGATTCCCAATTCTTAGCCACCACAAAGAGTTGCTATAAATATTTTTTGTACAAATTTCCCCCCTTTTCTCTTTTTCAGAATTACTATTGTTAACTGTTTCCCTCCATCTTAGTCCCTTCCCCATGATATTTACACTATTATCTATCTTCTTTCACCCTATCCCTCTTCAAAAGGGATTTGCTTCTGTCTTTCCCTCCCCCAATCTGCTCTCCCCTCTTTTGCCCCTCTCTCTTTATCCCCTTCCCCTCCTATTTTCCTGGAGGGTTAGATAGATTACTCCATCCAATTGAGTGTGTATGTTATTTCCTCCTTGAGCCAAATCTGATGAGTGTCAGGCTCATTTACTGCCCAGATTAGATTATTCCACCCAATTGGATGTGTATGTTAATCCCTCCTTGAGCCAACTCTAATGGGATTAAGGTCTTTGAGCCTATTCTGATGAGTGTAAAGTTTATTTACTGCCCTGCTCCTCCCCCATCTCTCCCCCCACTCCATAAGCCTTTTCATGTTTTACTCAAGTGGGATTTCACCCCATGCTACCTCTGCCCTTTCCCCTCCCCCAGTGCATTCCCCTGACCCCTCAATTTAACCCTAAGGATGTCATCATGGGGCAGGTAGGTGACACAGTGGACAAAGCATCCACCCTCCACCCAGGGGGATCCCAGCCAAAACCTGGCCTCAGACACAAGACAGTCACCCATTGCACAACCCCAGGTATGTCCTCCAACTCCATTTTTTTATGGTTCTCTAGGGTCTTGTATTTGAAAGTCAAATTTGCCATTCAGTTCAGGTCACAAATACCTGAAAGTCCTCTTTTTCATTGAAGTCCCATTTCTTCCTGTGAAAGGAAGTCAGTTTAGCTGGATACATGATTCTTGGTTGTAATCCCAGTTCCTTTGCCCTCTGCAATATCATATTCCATGCCCTCCAGTGCCTTAATGTAGAAGCTGCTAGATCTTGTGCTATTCTGACTGGGGCTCCGCAGTACTTGAATTCTTTCTTTTTGGCAGCTTGCAATATTTTCTCCTTGATCTGAGAGCTCTGGAATTTGGCTCTAATATTCCTAGGAGTTTTCCTTTTGGGATCTCTTTCAGGAGGTGATCAGTGGATTTTTAAAATTTCTATTTTACCTTCTGCTTGTGGAATATCAGGACAATTTTCCTTGACAATTTCTTGGAAGATGATGTCTAAGATCTTTCCTTGATCATGGTTTTCAGGTAGACCAATAATTTTCAAATTATCTCTCCTGGACCTATTTTCCAGGTCAGCAATTTTTGCCAGAAGATATTTCACATTGCCCTCTATTTTTTTATTCATTTGGAATTGCTTTATTGTGTTTTGGTTTCTCATAAAGTCACTGCCTTCCATTTGTTCAATCCTCATTCTTAGGCAATTATTTTCATCAGAGGGCTTTTGTACCTCCTTCTCCATTTGGCCAATTTGACTTTTCAAGCTGTTGACTTTTTCCTCATGTCTTTCCTGCATCCCCCTCATTTCTCTTTCCATTTTTGCTCTACCTCTCTAACTTTATCTTCGAAGTCCTTTTTGAGCACCTCTATGGAAGCTTTAGATATAGGGGCCCTGACATTGACATCTTCTTCTGAGGGTTCACCTTGATCTTCCTTGTCACTAAAGAAACTTTCTATGGTCCTCACCTTTCTCTGTCTGCTCATTTTGCCTTTCTTTTATTTGACTTTTAGCTCCTTAAAGTGGGGCACTATTTCCAGGCTGCACTATCTCAAGCTTCAGGAGGTCCCAGGTGGTATGATTTAAGGAAGATCAGGTTTATCACTCACCTGGCCTGTTCCCTGGTCCTTAGATGATGCCAGAACAACTTGCTAATCAACCAGCTTTGTGTGTTGTGGTTGTCAGCTCTGACAAGCCTGTGCCCCTCCACCACCTGTGCCACTGCTACTCAAGCCTACCTCCTGCTTCCCAGTAGTGGTGAAAAACCCAAATTCTGCCTCAGCACCATCATAGACCCCTGTTATCTCCCCCCTGCCAAGGACACAATTCACCAGACTGTGAGCTTAGTTCCCGATGACACTGGTGCTGCAGCTGATTCAGAGGCTCTGGGCATCTCTTTCTCTGGCGAGGCCTTCCTGTGACTGGATCTGTGTCAGGGTGACTCTGGGGTTGAGCTCCACTCCTGTCTCAGCACAGCAGTTCCCTCCTTCCCACCTTCCAAGCCATCCTTGGTTGGAAGATGATTTCAGTACATTCTTCTGTGGGTTTTTCTGTTCCAAGAATTGTCCTATGGCATTATTTGGATGTTTTTTGAGGTGATTGTGTCATGAGTTCGAGAGTTTACTGCCTTTCCTCTGCCATCTTGCCTCTGCTGCCTCTTAAATTGACTTTCAAACCTTGTTTACTCACCTAATTTTCCAAGATCCTGCCTGACTCTGCTCTTTGTTATTAGGAAATGGCTTCATTTTGACTCTGCTTTGATCCCAGGCCCCCGCTCTACTGTGACCAATGTACATCTGGCCTGAGTTCTACTGTTCTCTGGCCTACCCCATATCCAGCCTTTGATATGACGCTTTCAAGTATATCCTTTACTGCTTAAATCGGTCCTGTTTGCTACCCAATGGTGAGATTGAAAGTACACTATACCCCATCTCATGATTGCTCACCTTGTCCTCCAGGTGGCCATGGAAATCCTTGGTTAAATGGGCTGGAGAAAAAAAATGACAAACCACTCCAGTATCTTTGCCAAGAATACCCCAAATGGGGTCACAGAGAGTCAGACAGGACTGAACAACAACAACAACAACAACAACAACAACAACAACAACAACAGAGTAACAAAAGTCAGTCATGCTTTCTGGGTGGCCTCAGAAGTCTACCTCTGGTAATTTCCTTTGGCTACAGAAGCCATGTCTGCTCTTTGAATCAAGTGCATTTGACTCAGCTGTGCTTGTCAAACTCTGAAAGATCATACTTGAATCTTTGTAGATGCTAACATTGACCTCTGAGTCTTCCAAGTTACAGAAGCTTGCTGGTGTTTCCTGGGAAATACCTAAATCTACCCCTATTCTTTGACAAATCATAGTGAAGTTTTGCTCATGGATAATACTTTGAATGTTCTGACTTCACTATATTAGCTCAAAGTTTCAAATATTGAGAGAAGTGAATAGCCTATATTGACAGCATAGAACCAGTCAGGAGAAAAATGGTGGTAATCTGTCTCAGTTTTTTTCCAAGCCTGGGATCCACATCAGATTTCCATTTCATCTTCTCTGCCTATTGAATAAGTATCTACTTCAGATGCCATCTTCCCCCTGAAACCTTCCCTAATCCTTGCATATATGAAAACAAGCTCATCCATGGAAAAACACTTTGTACTTCTTCTATGAACTTACTTTTAAAAATTTTCATTCCATTAAGTTATACCCCTGAATTTTCAGCTCAACCAGATTTTAAGTACCTGGAGTGCAATGGCAATGTCTTATTTACCCTCATACCAACCACAAGCTGTGGTGTGTATACACATTGACCATGAAGTGAAATGGAATGTTTTTATCCCATAAGAAGTGAATGCTGCCTGAATGCTGGTCTAATCTTCTCTCCTGCTGTGATGTGGGCTTGGCTTACCTGGACTCTGATACCTTTTGCCAGAAGATAACTTCAGTATTTTGTCCCATTGACCAGTTCCATTTAAATACATTTTATTGAATTTCTAGAATGTACAAAGGACTTAGCTGCATGCTCCAGGGTATCATGAATTATGTAATCCATAAATCTGGTCCCGAGGAGCTTCTAATTTCTTTATGGAGGGAGGAAAGGTACATATAGAGTTATAGTGCAAATTACAATAAAAAAGAATACATAAGTGCACAGGACAGCCATAATTAAGTTGTACTAGGATCTCTGAGAAGAAGTTGATGCTTCAATCTGGAGGAGACAGGGAAGTGATGATAAAAATCAGAGAAATCATGAGAGGAAATGGACCAGAAGGTTGATTAATTAGTCAGGAAAAACAAGAAAACCAGACAGGGAAATGGGCTAACAAAGGATGAGTGATAGTGGAAAGGAGATTTAAGCATAAAAGATAGAATCTAGGCAAGAAAGATTGCAAACAGGTATGAGAAATGGCAATAAGAAAGCAATTTATTTTGGTACAAAGTAATCGGACTCCATGACTTCTAAAGAACTTTCTGACTAGAAAGGTTTTGGATTCTATGACCTTTTCTTTTTTTTTAATCTTTTTTTTTTTTCGCAGGGCAATGAGGGTTAAGTGACTTGCCCAGGGTCACACAGGTAGTAAGTGTCAAGTGTCTGAAGCTGGATTTGAACTCAGGTACTCCGGACTCCAGGGCCGGATAAAGCAATGAGTGCTTTATCCACTGTGCCATCTAGCTGCCCCTGGATTCTATGACTTTTTCAATCTCGGCTTTACTGTTGCTATGTTATGCCAAGGCAAGAATTAGTCTTGGAGGGCAGGTGTGCCTGAACATACAGGTAGAGGGAAATGCTTTCCTGGGGAAAGAGGTGAATGAAGTGCCAGAAAGCAGGGCAGATGCTGATAAGAGAGGAGGAAAATGGATCTCTCTCTCTCTCTCTCTCTCTCTCTCTCTCTCTCTCTCTCTCTCTCTCTCTTTCTGTTTCTCTCTGTCTCTGTCTCTGTCTCTCTCTGTGTTCTGTTCTCCCAGAATGGAAATATCGGCTGGAAAGTTAAACTGGCTAGCCTATAGTTAAGGGATGATTAACAAGGAAAATAGCAAAGAGTTGCAAAATCTTGGAAAGCTTTTGCCTTTGGCATCTTGACTTCTTACTGCTTTGAGAGAAACACAACCCTTTTAACTAAATCTTTAAAGGCTTGTATGACTTGCTTATTCCTCAGAGTGTAAATAAAGGGGTTCATCACGGGGGTGACAGATGTTGTTAGTACTGATACCACCTTGTTCAAAGCCACTCCTTCCTTTGCAGAAGGCTTCAAATACATGAAGATGCAACTGCCATAGGTGATGGAGACAACAATAATGTGAGAGGAACAGGTGGAAAAGGCCTTTTGCCTTTGCTGGGCAGAAGGGAATCTGAGAACTGTCCTGATTATGTAGGCATAGGACAATACCACTAAGAATAAGGTGATGATGAGTGTCAACACAGCAAAAATTAAGACCATCATCTCTATGAATTCTGTGTCTGAGCACACAATCTTCAAGAGAGGAAATGCATCACAGCCAAAATGGTCAATGACATTGGAGTCACAGAATTCCATCTGGAGACCCAGGCTAAGTGGTGGGAGGATGATCATCAGCCCAGACAGCCAGGAACCCAGTAGGAGCTGGTTACAGACTTTGCTGTTCATGATTGTTGTGTAATGCAGAGGTTTGCAGATGGCCACATAGCGATCATAGGACATGGTAGCCAGAAGAAAGAACTCTGATGCCCCAAGTAAGATGACAAAAAATATTTGGGCGAAGCAAGCATCACGGGAAATGGTATTGTCCCCAGTTGACATGCTATAGAGGTACCTGGGAATACAGGCAGTAGTAAATGAGACTTCTAAGAAGGAGAAGTTTCTGAGAAAAAAATACATGGGAGTTTTCAGGTGGGGATCCACCAAGGTGAGGGAGATGATGGTCAGGTTCCCCATTATACTCAACATGTAGTTGAGAAACAGAAAGATAAAAAGGAAAACCTGCAGTTGTGGGTCATCTGTCAGTCCATGCAGAATGAATAATGTAATCCCTGTGTGATTTCTCATCCTTGCCTTTTGAATTCTGATGGACCTGCACACAGAATAGAAAGGAGGAGGTTCAGTCTGAAGAAGAGGATGGAGATAAAGTGATAGTCATGGCAGTTGGAAAGAAAGAGGAAACAAGCAGCTCATGTAAGGTTTGTCTTAAATATTGTTACTTCTTTATATTCCACTTTTTTTTCTGGATTCTATTAGGATTGATTCTTTCCGTGTATCTTTAGAATGAACATCTTTTGCCCTTTCAAACATAGTTTTCTGTCTCTCTTCTATTTCATCCATCTTCCCTCAAAGCTCTTTATTGCCCCTTTTCCTTAGTCACACCCTAGAGAGCTGAACTTGGAGTCAGGAGACCTAGTTTCGAATCCTGGAGGTGACTTCTACTGGGTCTGCAATAAGACTGACTCTGAATCTGTTTCCCTGTCTGTAAAATGGGGGTTGCAGCACCTGTACTGCTTATTGCACAGGGATGTTTAAAAATTTTTTTGCACAAGTATGTTTTGAGAAAAAAACTTTCATAAACCTTAAATGTGAGGCATATGACTATTATTTTTTTACTCTGGGCTGATTGAAAACGACCTCCTCTATGTCTCAAATCATGAGTTCACCTTTCTTTCTGTACTCAATTGTACATAAAATTTTTTTGGTATCTTTTTCTTGTACACTTTCTCAAGGAAGAGTTAGGAATCTTTAATCTAAGATGGTAAGAACCCCTGCTTTGAGGAATATTGTGGGGCCCTCCAGACTCCCTCTCCCTGCTATTCCTGCTTCTAGTTCCCTTTGTCTGCCTGAGGTTTTCCCCTTACTGTCTCAAATACGGCCTGGCTCTGGTCGTCTGTGAAATTCCTTCCATCACTTTTTTTTTTTTTTTGCATGTGACAGGAGCCTACTTTCTGTAGCTGTCATGTCTGAAAAGATGTCCGCTGGAAATCAGAAGACCTAGTTTCAAATTCAGCTTCTGTTCTTAAAGTTTTTTCATCTTGTGCAAAGTTGTTCATTTCTTTGGGCCACAGTTTCTTTATCTGCTATATGGAACGATCGTGTACTACATTATTCTCCAGGTTCCTTCCAGCTCTACATCCCACAATCCTATGTAAATGAGTTCACAAAAGATGTAAGCAATGGTTCTTCCTAAGGGAGTAATTTCACGTGGTGAATGGGTTGCTAATTTCCTAGAAAAACCTAGAATTCTTTCTCTCTTGAAAGATGTGATAAGATGTTTCAGGGTTTATTGAAAATGTTGATACAATGTCCTACTTTTAAAACTTAAATTCTTTGTTATATTACATTTCTTCTCTCCTTCTAGTGTGGTTAAATGAGCTATTTCAGATAGAATTTTTCTTAAAGTAATAACTCATGGTTGCATTTTTTTTTTGGTGGGGCAATGAAGGTTAAGTGACTTGCTCAGGGTCACACAGCTAGTAAGTGTCAAGTGTCTGAGGCCAGATTTGGACTCAGGCCCTTTTGAGTCCAGGGCTAGTGCTTTATCCACTGTGTCACCTAGCTACCCCGGTTACAGGGTTTTTTTTCATGTGTTTTTAAACAATGGAATTATTGTCATAGGAGGAAATATCTTTACTTGTGGAATTTTTGGAAGTATGTGCCATAGTGGTATTTCTGAAGGAAGTTTGGAGAAAAGGGGAAGCTTTTGTAACACCCCCCAAATCAAATAAGCAAGTACCGTCAGTGCTGCTGTCTCCATGACCCAACTCTAATGAAAGTACTACATTCAAAGGTCTTCCTAGTCCATGTAAAATGTAATATCTCAAAAATCTTGGTTGAATATTTCTTTGAAATAGCCCTACTAATCCTTTTTTTTTGTTGTTGCGGGGCAATGGGGGTTAAGTGACTTGCCCAGGTTCACACAGCTAGTAAGTGTCAAGTGTCTGAGGCCGGATTTGAACTTAGATACTCCTGAATCCAGGGCCGGTGCTTTATCCACTGCACCACCTAGCCGCCCCCAGCCCTACTAATTCTTAAAGGTTTGGAAATTGGAAAAGGTGGGTCTGACCATTGGATCTTTCAAGGAAAGAAAGAAATAAAGATATATTACTGTCAGGCAATGTGCTGAGTGCTTTACAAATATGATCTTATTTGGTTCTTTCAACAACTCTAGGAGGTAGGTGTGTTATTATCCTCATTTCACAGTTGAGGAACTTGAGGCAGACACAAATGAAATGATTTGTCCAAGGTCACATAGTTAGTGTCTGAACAAGGATTTAAATTGAGGATTTCTTGACTTCAGTTCCAGTGTTCTATCTACTGCATTACCCAAATGCCTTTTGTATGGGAAATAGCTAGATAAATTTGATCATGCTAGATCCAAAATCAGGAAAATATGTGTCTTTATAAATTGTTGCCATACTTACATTTCTGAGAGTGCTTCATGGCATCAGCGACCAGAATAACCTCCAAAGTTCCTGGTGTCCTTCAAAGCTGCAAATAGATTGGAGGGAAATGGTGGGAGCATGGTGTGATTGGAAGGTCAACTTCTAGCTATTATTAATGACTTGTGTGAAGTTAGATAAATCACTTGACTTCTCTGAGTCCCAAGTTCCTCACCTGCAAGTAGTGAGGTTGGATTAAATGATCTGGAATGATCTTTACAGGTTTAATTTACAGATCCTGACTCTGTGGACATTTTTTCCCCCCAAACTATCTCTGCATTCCAGGATGTTAATTTACAGGCAACTGTTTGTGTGATTCCCATTTCCTAGAATACCCAAAGCTACTGGGGTAACCTCTCTCATAACTAACTCTAAATTCATTAATAATTAGAGATCTTGTACCATTTTTAAGAGTCAGAAATCTTGCCATGAAGCTAGCTGAAAGGAAGCTGAGACTTCTGGAAAAAGGAAGATAATGTCAGCACTTGCTTCTGTATCCTTCAGATAAGAAGGACTGACATGTTCTGGGTAAGGAGATGAGTTCTCATTTTATCTGTTTAATCTGAAAAAAGGTGTATGGGGAATTAATCAAGTACACAAACAAAAGGTTCCTTGGGGATTAGGGTTCAAAATAAGTAATGACTCTACCATGTACTCAACATTAGTCAAAACACAAAACAAAACAAACAAAAAACCCCAGCAGCAATCCTAAAATTTAAATACACAGAGGTGTTGGTGACCACAGAGACAGGAAAGTGCAGCCATAGTATGAAAACAGAGTTCTCAAATGGCAAGATGGAACATGTCCCTGACATCTTCCTGTTTCTTTATGGATCACCTAAGAGATCTAATTTTGCATTCTGGGGGAAGCTACAGAGGACTTCTTGAGGTACAGCAAGTTTTCATGGGATTTTCAATCATTTTATATTCCAGAGAACTCTGAGATAGTCCATTTCTTTTTTTTTTTTTTGCCATCTTTCCCAAGATTATTTTTATGGTGCCATATCTAGACATTAAAATATTTTTAATTTCATTCATGGGATATTCATTCCACCTATGCAGCCTGTGAGTCATCTATGGCATAACATTCTGTGTGAATTTTTTCCCTGAAATACCATAGGTTCTCCATAGAAGATCTACCAAGTATACTGGTGGTCTTTCTCCATGTCTTTTAACATTTCATGGGTACCAGTGTAGTACTCAGACTGTCCATTTTTAATTGTTTGCTTTCATTCCATGACAATCCCCCTATCTTCTCTGATTATTTCCTGCATTCTATATTTTGCATTACTCCTTGCCCGCAAATCATTGTTGGTAATATTCGGCAGCCTGCCTTACTGTGTTCTTTGTTTATCTCCTTTAGTTGCCCAGATGTTTGATATATCATGGAGTTCTGTAATAGTATAAGCTCAACCAGGAGCATAATATATAAAAAGGATTAGGCAGAAAAAAGAGAAAGGAAAGTATAAGAGAATAGGAATAGAAAAACACACAATGATCATAACTATGAATATAAATGGGCTAAACTCATTCATAAAATAAAAAAAGAAAAAGAAGATAGAAGAATGGATTAGAAAGCAGAAGCCAATGTTATGTTTTTTTAAAAAAATAGTAAACATTTTTAAAACATGAAGATTTAGGGGGCAGTTAGGTAGCACAGTGGATAAAGCACTGACTCTGGATTCAGGAGAACCTGTGTTCAAATCCGGCCGCAGACTCTTGACACTTACTTGCTGTGTGACCTTGGGCAAATCATTTAACCCTCATTGCCCCACCAAAAAAACGACTATTTACACAGAATTAAAATAAGGGAATGGAGAAGAACCTTTTATACTTCAGCTGAAGTAGAAAGGACAAGAGTCATCATTTCAAGCAAAGCAATTGTAAAAATAGATATGATTAAAAGAGATAAGCATAGAAATTTCATTTTACTGAAAGTTACCACAGATGATAAATTAATAACAATAATAAATATGTAAGCACCTATTGGCATAGTATCTAAATACATAAAGCAAAAGTGAAATAATTACAGGTAGAAAAAGAAAGTAAAATTTTAATAGTGGTTGACCTCAATTTTTCTTTTTCCAGTCCTAGATAATCTTAACCATAAACACAAGAAATTAAGGCTCCACTTAGGCCTCCCATTTAGTGGATTGCATATCATTGGAAGTTTGTAATTGTCTAATAGTTTTGTTCTAATAATTATTTAATATTTCATCAAGTAAATAATTACCTAATTATTTTCTTTCTTTCTTTCCTTTTTTTTTTTTTTGGTGAGGCAATTGGGGTTAAGTGACTTGCCGAGGGTCACACAGCTAGTAAGTGTCAAGTGTCTGAGGCCGAATTGGAACTCAGGTCCTTCTGAATCCAGGGCTGGTACTCTATCCACTGCAACACCTAGCTGCCCCTCTGATTATTTTCTAAATAAAATTTCCCCCTGTGTTAACAAGCACATGCAAGTTTGAAAGATTATAGTTTTGTTTCTGCACTGATTCAAAACAGTAATCACTATGTATGTAGCAATTTTGGAGTTCATGCAGTGATTGTATCAAACTATGCTTCTGACTAAGTGAAACGTGTTCTCAGTGATTCTTAATTGATTATCAAATTGTTTCCAAATTACTGCAAGGGTTGAGTATTTGAGTCCATATTGATTCCCAACATGTGGTTAAACTCATGCATTTTCCCTCATTTTCATTTTCTTTACTACACTGTAGTACTTCCCCCTTTTTGCCCTGGTATTCTGGCAATTGCATAATCATATGATCAAAATGTTACAAACATTTGAGTTCTTGCAGTATGAATGTCAGGTTCTTTGAAAATCTTGATTACTGGCCATATGTAACATAAGCCATTTTGAAATCATCATGGAGATTCACAGCATTCCACAGAAACAAATATTATATCTCCTTTTATTTCAGTATTAAGGTTGTTCCCCTATTTAAATTTATTCTCTGCTTATATGACCATTATATCTGGTAGGTTTTAAAAAAAATAACCTGCTGGGGAGCACCAGGCACTTGTTCAATAGAGTTTCTTTGAGTATGTTGCTAGTGAGTTAGTGGTAGAAAAGGAAAAAAAAAAGGGACATTTGAAGAGGTTCATTATTTTATGTAAAAACATTGTTACAAATGAAGCAATATATGCACTTTATGTGATGCAATATATGTGCAATATATTAACTTTAAGTATATTGGTCATTTAATTCTGCACTTGTCATTAATTAGGAGAAAGAGAAATATTTTATATTGTAAACAGCTATTTGTTTTTCTTCTATTGATTCATTAGTAGTCATATCTTCTAGAGTCATTGTATTCCAGTAATGGTAGTGTTTATCTGTGGGGGGACAGTCTTGATGCTTGTCTATTATTGCAAAACAGTCACTTTGTTTGTTAACTGATGGTGTATTGGATACAGTTCCAGTCTTGAAATCAGGAAGACCTGAGTTCAAACCCATTCTCATATACTTGTGATGTGTCTGGCTGTTTGACCCTGGCCTAGTTTGTCTCAGGTTCTTCAAGTATAAAATGGGGATAAAATAGAACTTCCCTGTTGGGGTTGTTGTGAGGATCAAATGAGATAATAGTTATAAAGTTATTAGTACAATTCCTGTCACATAGTACATACACACATACATTTATATGCACACACACATGTATATACATATGCACACATGTGTGCATTTATTCCTTTCCCTCACTATGAGAAATGTAAACATACATAAATTGTACTGGTATAGTATTGCTATATATTTAACAGGATTGACTATAAGCATAAAATTTCTGAAGAACCATGCTACTGTAGAGAAATTAATTTTTCCCTCTGCCAATGTAATTGTTAAATATATATTTGGGGATACCATTTCTAATGACAATGTCTTGTATTATGTATTATGATGTCTAACTAGTTAATATAGAAAGAGTATAAAATTATGTTTTACAATTATATGATACCACTGATGTTTGTAACTTTTAAATTTCAATGATATTCATAAGCTATCTACATGATTGTGAAATGGATGAGGATATGTTACTTTGATGGAAAACAAATCAATTGGTTCTCTTGTGTAATTTGCAGAGATGGAGAAAAATGAATGATTGGAAATATTTTAGATGTTGTCTTAGGTATTAAAAGTTAATAAGGGGGCAACTAGGTGGCACAGTGGATAAAGCATGGGCCCTGGATTCAGGAGGACCTAAGTTCAAATCTGGCCTCAGACAATTGACAGTTACTGGCTGTGTGACCCTGGGCAAGTCACTTAACCCTCGTTGACCCACAAAAAAAAAAGTTAATAAGAATAGAGTCTGGTACTTTATAACATAGACAAACACATTTGGCATCATTCAGAATGCCCCCAAAACTTACAAGTATATTAGATAATTTAGTCAGAATAATTAATTTAAAAAAATCTAGACCCACTATCAATTGTTTACCATTTTATTCAAGAGAGATAGGCAGAAATCAAGTTATACTTCTAAAACATACATTTTTGGTGTGGATTAGGGTTAGTGGTTAGAAGTAAATCAAATATGTGAGGAGGGATAGCGAAAAAGAGAGTGAGTAGGATAATAGGAAAAATAGGATGGAAAAATAGACAATTAATAATCATAACTTTGAATGTGAATGGGATGAACTTGCTCATAAAACAGAAACAGATAGGAGAATGGATTAAAAATCAGAATATGACAATAAGCTGTTTAGATGAAACACATTTAAAAATGGGAAATATACACAGAGTTAAAATACGGGGCTAGAGTAGAATTTATACTTCAGCTGAGGTAAAAAAAAGCAGGGGTAGCAATCATGATCTCAGATAAAATTAATGTAAAATATATTTAATTAAAAAGATAAACAGAGAAACTACACTATGATAAAAGGTACAGTAGAAAATGAAATAATATCAATATTAAACCCACGTGCACCAAATGTGATAGCATCTAAATTTTTAGGGAAAAAGTTAAATGAATTACAGGTAAAAATAGATAGTAATACTATAATATTGGGGGACTATAACCTTTCCTTCTCCAAAGTGGATAAATCCAACCCAAAAGAAATGAAAAATCAAATTTAATGTGTTCCTCATTATATTTCCTCTTTTTCACACCCATTGAACATCTTTGCATTTTATGTATATACATATATACATATATATATATATATGTATGTATGTATTATCTTAGATAAGATAGATTTCATGGGTATCTAGAGAGAATTGAATGGGAATAGAAAGGAATATACCTCCCCCCCACCCCCCGCAGTGGTACATGATACTTAAAAAAAAACTCCTGACCTTATAATAGGGCATAACAACTTTAACACTAGGAGAAAAGTTTATATACAGTTTCTCAGACAAAAGTTTCATATCTCAAACATATAAAGAACTTTGTGAAATGTATAACAATATGAATCATTCCCAAATTGATAAGTGATCAAAGGATATGAACAGGTAGTGTTTCAGTGAAGAGATCTAAACTAAATGTAGTCATATAAAAAATGTTCTAAATCACTCTGTCAGTCTGCTTGAGGTTTACCCCTTAATGTCTCAAATGTGTCCTGGCTGTGGTCCTCTGTACAGTTCCTCCTGCCGTGTGTGTGTGTGTGTGTGTGTGTGTGTGTGTGTGTGTGTGTGTGTGTGTAGCTGTCATGTCTGAAAAGATGTGCACTGGAAATTAGAAGACCTAGTTTCAGCCTCTGTTCTTAATTTTTTTTGATCTTGGCAAAGTTCTTCATTTCTTAAGATCACAGCTTCTTCATCTGTAATATGGGCAGATTGTGCTCCATTATCCTTCAAGTTCCTTCCAGCTCTAAATCCCATAAGCCTATGTAAATGAGTTCACGATAAGCAAAGCAATAGTAACAGCAGATGTAATTAAAAGAGATTAACAGAGCAACTTCATTTTCCTGAAGATATCATAAATGATGAATTAATATCAATAGTGAATATATGTACAAATGAGCATAGTATCTAAATACTTCACATTGAAAGATGTGGAAACAAATCTTATATTGTCTCTTATTGCAATATTAAACCTGTTTCCAAATTTAAATGTATTCTCTGCTTATGTTACTATTCTTCTATCTGGTGGGTTTATAAATGGCTTATTGGACAACAGAACTGGAATTGTTCAATAGAGTTTGTTGCTAGAGCACCAGTGGAGGGTAGCTTGTATATATATAAATATATATATATATATATATATATATATACATACACACACACACAGACACACACATATATATCTATGTATGTATATATATTTACACACACATTCATACACACATATATGTGTATGTGTATGTACATGTGTGTATACATATGGAGGCTAGTTTATACACACACACACACACATACAGTGTCGAAAATGAAGGAATGCATGGAACGGAACTTTAAGTACATTTTTCAGCTGAAAAAAACTGAAGTAGACATAGCATAAGTGAATTGCCCAGAGTCACACAGCCAGTAAGTATCTGAGGCAGAATTTGAACTCATCTTCTTGACTCCATGTCCAGTGGTCTATCCATAGTGCCATCTTGTTGTTCAGTTGTTTCAATCCAGTCTAACTTTTTGTGACCACACTTGGATTTTTCTTGGCCAAGATACTAGAGTGGTTTTCCATTTCATCCTCCTGGTCCTTTTAAAGTTGAGGAAGCTCAGGTAAACAGGGTTAAGTGACTTGTATAGGATCAAACAGCTAGTGATTATCTGAGGCCAAATCTGAACTCATGTAGATGAATCTTCCTGAATCTAGTCCTGGTACTATTATCGACTGTGTCACCTGGGTGACTCTAAATAAGTGCTAGCTCTTGATATTATTATTAATTTGGCTTAGCATATTCTCATTTATGATGATATATGTGAAAAATAGCCTAAAGGAACCAGAAAGGAGATCATGGAAAAGGAGCTTGGCAGATCATGAAGTGGGAATATATAATAGATGGCCATGCCAAATTTTCCATTGACAATCAAAAAACATTTCAGGATCTAGTTGAAGGCTCTTGGCATATTGGGTAGAAGCTGTTAGGTTGCTTGGTGCTCCAGTAGATTTTCTCTTTTGGGAATGGGAATCCAGAGGAAGCTTTGATGTATTCATGATTCAGATAAAGTTTTTTATTGTTGTTGTTGAGTCATTTCAGTGTTGTCATGACCCCATTTGGTTTCTTTTTGCTAAAGGAAGTGGAGTGCTTTGCCATTTCCTTCTCTAAAACAATGGATTAGACAGTATCTAATATTAAACTTTCTCAGCAATCAATATATCAATTAATTAAGTACCTCTTACACTATCTTGCACTATGCTACTTGCTGGGGTTAGGAACATAAAAGTGAAATAGTCCTTGCTTTCAAAGGATTTAAATCATTTGCCCTGTACCTTTGTGTGAGCTTGTATATGTGTGTGTGTGTGTATGTGTGTGTGTGTGTGCTTATGTGTGTGTGTGTACCCAGATGTGGGTGCTGTTAGCAACCAAGTATCAAGACCTGCTTGAGGTACTCATCTATCTATACACACAACAATGGCCATATAAAACAAGCAAATTTATTAGAAAGACCATAGCATCATGGGGTTTCCACCACTGCAATCACTTTCTGATCTCATTGTTAAGCAAACACTGACCATAGCCACTGGTTCTCCTTCTCTATGTTAGCAATTTCCCACTATATGGTAATAAGCTTCCTATTTCCTGATTTTTATTGAGTCATTTTTCATTCATGCCCAACTTTTCATGACTCCATTTGAGGTTTTCTTGGCAAAGATACTGGATTGCTTTTCATTCCCTTCTCCAGCTCATTTTACAGATGAGCAAACTGAGGCAAACAAGGTTCGATGACTTTCCCAGGGTCACACAGCTAATACATGTCCAATGCTAGATTTGTAGTCAGGTCATCCTGACTCCAGACCTGGTACTCTATCCACCAGCACCTAACTGCCCCCCAAAATAACGTGTAGAATTATAATCATACATCCCATTTTCTAGGTGGCCCATAAGGTCAAGTGCATCTCTCTTTCTCTGCCCTGTGGTTTGTCTTTATCCTTACAGATCCTCTATGAAGGTTTACAGAAAGGCATGGACTGAATACAATGAGGAGTTGTGAGTGGAGTGAGATCTGCCCTGGTTGAAGAAATGCACATATTCCCAATTAAAGTAAATATCAAATTTTAAAGTCCATTTTTTCTAACATAGTGAGAACTTTTTGAATCATCACTCACTTATGTAGACTATTGGTGATTTTTCCAATTCTGTGTCACTCTTCCTATGACTTTGTAAACATATATTGGAATAGGGTCTTGTGACACATTTCCTGCTCTTATTCTTCCTCCTGTGCTGTATAGACTGAGTCTCAGCAAAGACTCTGGTGTGGTCCTGGTACCCTCCAAATAATCATCAATCAATTAATCCAACTTTTTGGTAATTGCTGATTGACCAATTAACTGCACTCAGATCAAATTTCCATTTCAAGATCCTGTCTACACAAGAGGTGTTGTCCAATGCTTTTCTGAAATAAAGATAACCTGGTGATCCCTAAAACATGTATATATCATTGCCTTGATCTATCAATTTAAGCATGTAAAAAAGAAATGAAATTACTAGAATCATAGATGTAGAGTTCTAAGAGACTTCAGAAACCATCTTGTTCAACTTCTTCATTTCAATGATGAAAAAAGGGAGCAGAAAATTGGTGATGTTAAGTGACTTGCCAAAATTACAGAACTAAATAAACCTTAGAGGCAGGATGTGAACTCACCTTTAAAGTCTTTGACAGTATGCTGGTGCTTTTCATGCAAGATTTTTTCCTTTTTGGGCTTCATTCATCTCCAATTTTTTTATTTTACCCATTTCTGTTGGAACCTCAAACACTTTGGTAGTGAAGACAACAGAAAAGTAAGATTGAAAAGCAGAAGACTCAGCCATTAATGAGTGCACAAGCATCTGTGCAAGACCAATATTTAAAATCAATATTGTGTTGGTGATGTTGTATAGTTGTGAAACATGCAACACCATGTTCTTGGGAGAATAACCAATTGTTGGTGGCCAGAAGAGCAACGGGAAATACATTAGTGATATAAACAGGTTTCAGAATATTGCCAGCAATAACCCACACAAGATGTGTAAAAATCCTCATCATTGGAGGTGGGTGATAATAGGACCACACTGAGGATCACAGCTGAAGAAGCAACTTTTTTAAGTAGAGAGCAAAAATCTACATCATTATCTGGATATATTTATATCTATATCTATATGTTTACTGACAGCACTTTTAGAAGGAGAATGGAAAGAGGCAGAATTCATTTAATTTGAAACCATTTTCACAATAACTTTTTATTATCAGTCTTGCTCATTGAATAAACCATTGGGCTAGGACCTGTGAATTCAAGGATAGAAAGCAATGCAGTCCATCCCTTTGGGAAGATTATAGTCCAGTAAAGGGTTTCAGATACAAGCACAAGAAACCATAATTCTGAAATGCTAAAATTCTTGTATATTTAAAGTGCAAAGGAAAGGTTCAGATAAAGTGCTAGGAAAAAGAATTAAAGAGGCAGTTGGAGAAGGCATCCTAGGTGAAGGAGTACCTATCCTGGGGCTTAAAGGAAGAGAAGGACTTTCACCAGATAGGATTGTGCAGATTTTTCAGGGCCAGGCGTATTCTTTCCGAGGATGGTTAATAGCTAAGTCAATGCAGTGATGTAGGAGAGGTCAGTATAGTACTGGAGAATGTGTAATTAATACTCATCATCCAACTTGACTTGAAGCTAAAGTGGGTGAAAGAGAGTCAAGAGAAATAAAGCTGGACAGGGAGGCTAGAACCAGATTGTGAAGGGTCTTAAATGACAGGACACCCAGTTTGCATTTTATTTGCAAGGCAAAGAGAAGGTAATTGACTGTTTTTGAGATAGGGAGTAATGTGGTCAGAACTATGCCTTAGGAAAATTACTCTGGTAACTATGTGAAGGATGTATTAGAGAGAGGAGATGTCAAATAGGAAGTTCATGAAGGAAGTTATTAAAGTTAATGAGAGCTTGACCTAGAGTGATGGTAGTGGCGTGAGTAGAGAAGAAAGGGCTAATTGGGAGAAATACTATGTAGGTGATGGGGGAGAATGTGCCCTTGCAAGGTGGTGGCAAGAAATGTTTGTATTTCTGTTCTTGCTATAGCTTTAAAAGTAACAATCTCTTTGTACAAGCTAATGGCTGCTCACTAGTTAAATGGAGCTGGGGTACGAGTGACTGGCAGCTAACAGTGGGGAAACACGCCACATGGGGGCTTGTGCTGATGCCTTTGGAAAAAGATATTGCAATATCTCAGGGGTAACCCTAGGACTTTGAAGGGGAAGAGTGAGGCACAAATTCTCACTATACTTCCATATAGGTGGACTTTCAGGAATGTGTGATCTCATGGATGGCAATACTCTTTTCTTCTCTCTTTCTTTTTTTTTTTTTTTGGCAATACTCTTTTCAATAGTGCTAATTCATTCCTCATGCAGTGTGATTCATATCTGTGTCATGTCAGGAAAACTCCTTCCCAATTAGCTTTTTTTTGAGCACTTTCTTCTGGATCCCTTGATATTCAGAGTCTGAATATCAACTACACATGTGTTATTCCTCTTTCCACAGGACTAGTCTATCTCCTTTTAATAAATTTCTTTCATCAGTTTCATCGAAGAAGATGCAGAGTACTTATTGTCTAGCCTAGACTTACAGTTGCTTAGATAACCCATAGAGATGGTGCATTAGTACATATATCTTGGACAAAAATGGATAGTAAACTGGAACAAGAATTGTATAAAAGGAGGATGGATTGGATTACCAGGGGGTTGCAAATTATGTACTATTTTTTTAATGATTTCAAATGTGTCCCTGGAACACAGGTCCACTTTTTCAAGACCAATATTTTTTTTCAAGGATTCTCCATTGCTTCAAAAGTTATAGTCTACAATGGATAAGTTCCAGGTTACTGAAAGAGAAATGGGGTGAGACACTGTGGGCATAAGTAGACTTAGCATATAATCAAGGAAGAGATGCTCAAGAGAATTGGTGCAGAAGATATACAGTATCTTCCCTATGTCAACCCTTGAAGTATTGGAAAGCAATCTCTACTTTTGAGTTATCTTTCCCCCAGGCTAAACACAAACATTTATTTCAGCTGATCCTTCTATGACCAGATTTCCAGTCATCTCACCAACCTGACAACTAAGTGGGGCTGGGTCACCCTTCCCTGGCCAAACTTCAACTTGTCAATCTATGAGCCTCTACACTGTTTGAGACAGAACAAATCTTTTTGTATTTCAGTTATTTGATTCTCTCTCTGTTTCCAGGCTCTGCCCTTTAAATCTGTTCTCCAAAAGTTGTTAATATGACATTCCTAAAATACAAGTCTGATCATGTCACTCCTCTACTCAAAATTCTTCAATGGCTCTCTATTACTTCTGGAATATAAAATGCAAAAATCCTCCATTTAGTTTTCAAAGTCCTCCACTGCCACTTACATTTCTGCTCTTATTTTCTATTTCTTTTCTTCATGCACTATCCATTTCTTTAGAATGTCCTCCTACCTGTTCTCTATACAAGACATTCCATCTCTACACTCTGTGCTTGAGTGTTGGTGGTCAGGTGCCATTTCCTAAATAAGACTTTTACTGGTCCTTCTTCGACCATGTCCCCAACAACCCACTGTTAATTCTCAATCCCCTTTAAAATTACTTTGTATTTACTTATCTGTACAGGCATTCTATTCTTGCAGTAAAATATAAGTATTCTGGGGGGAAGTATGTATTTCTTTTTTGTCTTTGTCCTCAGTGTCTGGTATAGTGCTTTGTACATAGTAGGAAAAAATGCTTATTGAATTGATTTAAAATTAATTCATCCAATTTTTTTTGTTATTTTCCATCCAGGCTTGAATTCTTTTAATTCATCAGTGACTCATGATCTTTTGGACCGAGTCCTTGAAGGCTTGTATCACTTGCTTGTTCCGTAGGGTATAAATGAAGGGATTTAACAGGGGAGCAACTGAGGTTTGGAGGATACTTACTCCTTTATGGAAGCTGGCATCTTTTGTTGAGGGATTAATGTACATAAACATGCAGCTGCCATAAGAGAGGGAGATGACAATCATGTGGGAGGAACAGGTTGAAAAAGCCTTTTTCCTCTGCTGAGCAGAAGGAAATCTCAGAATTGTATGGAGGATGTTTGTATAGGAGAGAAGCACCAGTGCCAGGGTGACCAGAAGTGTCACTATGGCTAAGAGAGTATCAACTAGCTCTACCAGGCCTATGTCTGAACAGGAGAGCTTCAGCAGCGGAGCAGTGTCACAGAAGTAATGATTCATAGTATTGAATGAGCAGAAATTCAGACGACTTGCTATTATAATTACTGGTGTAGCAATCAGGAACCCTGCCAGCCAAGAGCAGAGGATGAGTAGGATGCAGACCCTGCTGCTCATGATGGTTGTGTAATGCAGGGGCTTGCAGATGGCAACATAGCGGTCATAGGACATGGCAGCCAGAAGGAAAAACTCAGTGGCCCCCAGAAATATGGCAAAAAAGTACTGAAGGAAGCAGCCAAGAAAACTAATGGTTTTGTTCCCTGTGGTGATACTGAATAGCAGTCTGGGAGTGAAAACAGACGTGAAGAAAATTTCTAAGATGGAAAAATTGCGAAGGAAGAAATACATGGGGGTTTGGAGGTGGGTGTCCAGCAGTGTGAGGATGATGATGGTCAGGTTGCCAATGATGCTAAACATGTAGGTGAGAAAGAGAAAGAGGAAAATCACAACCTGGAACTCGGGGGCATCTGTCAGGCCCAGCAGGATGAACTCAGCCAATGTAGTGAGGTTTTTCATTGTGACCGTGGCTGCATCTGAAGGTGAATAAAAGAAGAATTAGTGCTGAGGATAAAAGAGGTGCTGTTCAAACTAGGACAGTCAATGGAATCAATCCATGAGCATGTATGCTTTTGATCATGCTCCCTACAAGCTCTGTTTTCTGGTAGAACACAGCTTATCTTGAAAGTCCTTTTCAGGACCTCCCCATGCCACCACCTCCCCATAGCTCATTTCTAGATGGATATTGATAAACTGAAGAGCAGCCAGAGGAGAATGACCTGGAGGGTGAAACCATCAGGATTCTACACTAGTAGGTACTTTTGTTTACCTGGGGATGCTTCACCACAGAACTGTTTGGGTGACATGATTCAGGAACGGTATTCAAGTATTTGGAGTTATGTCATGGGGAACAGGGATCAGACTTGTTTGGGACTAGAGAGGAGAACTAAACAATGGGCATGTACTTTCAAGTGTTTGACTTCAGCTCAATGTCAAGAAAAAGTGGCTAACAATAATGGCTCTTCCAGAGCAGAAAGGCTTGCTCAGGAGACAGTGGGTTTCCCCTCCCTAGAACTCTTCATGTAATGGTTAACCATTTGGTGGCCATGTTGTGAAGGGAATTGCTGTTTAGATTTTGCTCCAGTCCCAGCTTCCTCCTCCCCTAGCCTAGGGTGGAAAGAAGACACAAACATTAGTGTCTACTTGAGCAGAAGCAAAACATTTTAGTTCCTATGCTCTACTTCCTATCTACCCTATCCTTGGTAGTAGGAGCCTATGAGCATCCCGTCTACTTTTGGACTGCTCTAGTAACTATTGTCTTTCCTTTTATCAAACTGAAATTTGTTGCTGTGCCCCTTTACTTGTTGCTCCTAGTTTGGCCCTCTGATGTAACTATGCTATTGCCAGGGACATTGAAATGAGACTCAGGGAGGTATTTTTAGGGATTGTTTTCATTCTCTGCTTTAAAGTTTCCCCAGTGTAATCTTGCAAGGATTGTCATCAGCATCTGAATTTCCCCCATTGCTTGTCACCCTCCTTCCTTCTCTATGTTCTCCCTGATTCCTGTAAGTGAAGGGTCTCTCTCTGCAACAAAAAGTACCAACTCAAAATTCAGGGAAAAAGCTTCACATATCATCGGATCAATAGCCTTTCTAGCAGTGGTGGGGCTTCAGGAAATGTGTCCCAGGAGCCACTTTCCTTTTGGCACCTTCATCCTGTGCTACTTCTGTAGCATCTCCTAAACAAAGGGTATATCACTACTGTCCTCTCCCTGTCTGTTCCCTCCGTCCCTCCAGCCCCCAGCTTCATCCACATCTCCACTGCCCAAACCGGAGTTTCATTGTTGATTCCTTCTCCATGACTGTTACAGTCATTGGTCAGACAAATTGTGTTCTCAGGAAATAATTTTTTTTTAAATTTGGGTGGATACCCCAGGTCTCTGCTTACTTTTGTCATCACCTTTGGGTCTTCAGTTCCCAGTGGAGTCATTTCCTTCAAAGACTTTGCATACAACTTATTTCCCTGATTTGTTTGCATAAAAATAGAAACAGGTGGAGAGTGTGAGTGGCCTGAGAGGGAATATAGTAAGGTAAGGACATACACCTAAAAACCCAATTATATTAATTTAGGTTATTAAGCCTAATTATCAGGAGAGGTGAATTATAGCTATGTTCATGAATTGGAGACAAGGTAGTACCCCATGGAACTCCTCGCCAAGTCCTACTCCCTCCCATACTACACAGCCCTAGAAAAGTATGTTTTTATTGGTAAAAAAAAGGTTTAACAATAAAGCAATAAGCACCACCTTGCTTAGTCCCACACCAACCTTGTTGGTATTTATCCCATTTCTGTTGTCCACATTTATGCAATATCGAAATGCCTCAGACCCTGGAAGAACAGTTCCTACTGAAAGAGACAAACAGGTTCAGCTAGAAAGAAAGAGAAGGGGCTGCCAAGGTTAGACTATGCCTGCACTCTTTGTATCCCAGAAGAATGATGCTGGTGACCTCTGAAGGCAGCCCATGGATTCTGGCAGCATTCACACTAACCAGAAAGGCTGAGCTTTATCTGCTCTCTTCAGGACAGGCATTGGGGAATCAGCTGAATGAACAAACAAAGATCCCCTGGGGAGCTTAATGAGCTTCCTTCCTTGGCATACCATAAGCAGGCTAAGGGAAAAGGATCAGGAGAGAAAGGGATTAAGATCCGCTGAGGGCATTATCCACAGGTCTGGAGTTTGGAAAGAGCCAGAAAGACATGGTTCCAAGACTTGTTCCAATCTCTGTCATCTAATTCAGGAGTGAAATTGTTCTGAAACGAAGTCATCTCTGGGGCATTCATCCTGGGGGATTCTGGAGCTCATTAATTTTGCATCATTCATTTTTGGATTTAAAGCTAGAAAGGGATATTAGAGCTTCTCCAGTCTAAAGGCCTCATTTTTATAGATAAAGAACCTGAGGCCCAGGTGTTCTGGGGCTCATTCAGGTTTGTGTAGGGAATGTGTAAATGAATCAAGATTTGGACTCAGGTCCTCTGATTCCCAATCCAGTATTTTCACTGCTTTCCTCACATAGTTTTCATGCTTGTTATGAGCTCTAATGCCCACCTAGTTCCATTGTACCCAACTTTGAAGGAGAAAGCATGCATTTACAGGGTTGTTGCAGATTGGGACAAAGGCATCATGGCCTAGATTATAAAGGTTATTTATACTTACTCAGTCTTCCACATTTTCCCAGTGCTATAATTGGGAAGAATCATGATTGGACTATTTTCCTAATTTCTAAAATGGATAAAGAGATGTTGAGTTAATGGGATGTATGATCCCAATAGATCTTTCATTCATTTGGTGGTTTTTTTTTTTACCATTCATTGTTTTATTGCTTTTTTTACTACTGTTCACTGAATTTCAATAGCTATGGGTTTGTCTACTACTCCATTGCTAATCCTTTTGAAACTCAGTGTCTTTCACAGAAGAGCAGACAAGTCTTTGGTGTGGACATATTTTAACTCAAAAAAGAGAAAACCTAATTTGACATATCAGTGGGATGAGGTATGTGTTTAAGAAAAGAGGAGTAAAGGGCAAAAGAACTATCAGTTTCTTAGTTTCTAGAGAGACAAAAGCATATCTGTGTTAGATGTGTGAAGGTTGCAATGAACTTCAGGTGCTATAGGAAGAGTAAAGCAGTTGATGCTGCTGCAAGAGCCTGTCCTCTGGAGTTGGTACACAAGATTCTGCAAAGCTTTGCCAATTTGCCTAGTTTGGTCCTATTCTTTTTTTCGGGGTGGGGGCGGGGTCCTATTCTTTATACAATATGGCAGCTTGGCCATGAAGATCAGAGTCAAGACTTTTATTGGGAGGGTTAAGGTCTTTCTCAGATGTGTCAAATTAGTTTCCCACCTTTACTGTTATAGGCAAAGGGGCACAGGGCATTGCCTAGGATGTCTGGTTGAACATAACTCAGGACATTTCCATGTTTTCAGTTTCAGGAAGGTTCAAGGGATAGAAGTTTCCCTAAACAGGAAGGTGTGGTGGGAGCAATATGCTAAGTTTTCACCCCATGCAGGGTATTCTAGGTTTTCCTTAAAAGTCATTCAAATTATCCTTGGGAAGTAATTACCTCAAGGTATTAAGTCCAGGAGTTTCAACATTTCTTTGGTATCAGGGTCCACTTCAATAATCTCCTGATCCAAAGCAGAGACCTCAGGAACATAGTTATCCCTCTTTTCTCTTTTTTCTTCCTGCAGTTTGATGGAGATACTTCTCACAGGGCCTCTCTGGATCCACTTCATCAGATGAGTAACATCCCATGATCTCCTTGCAGAGCTTCTTGCTGGGGATGCTGGGTGATCTCCTTGCACACGCATTGGTTGGTGTGGAAGTCTTTGCCCAGGTGGGTGTAATATTTTTCGATGATGACCTGCGCCGCCTTCTTCATGGTCTTGGTCCAAACACGACCCATGTTGGTTTCTGGGGGTGAAGGGACCAGATCATCTCTTGTAACATATTGATCACTATGGCTGACTTTTACATCCAATATAGAGGAAATGATTTCAGAGAGAAGGGAATCTGTTATTGGGACCTTCCAGTTCTTCAAGCAACTTAGAATGCTGGTCACAGAATTTAGATGCTCTCATATCACACAACTGAATTGTCCCTTTACTGCTGCCATACACAAATATGGCACAGACGTTGGGATGGACTTCTGCTGCCACTATCACCTCTCAGCCCTTCCATGCCGGCAAGTTTGATACCGACAATATTAAAGCCTCTGTCCATAATTTCAAAATTCCAAAGATTCATCTACAAATCATCGGCAGATAAATATGTTTCATAATCACAACTGGTAGAGATAGAGTTGATGTGATTGGCAAATATTTTTTTCAGACTTGCCTCAACTTCATATCCATGGGCCTGAATGCTAACAACCATAGTGTAATAACATTTGTAGAATACATATACTGACCATCTTCTTCCTTCCACTTATATCCCTCTGGTCTTTTGTCCCTTTCAGATATGTTCTGTAATTTAATTGTTTTGTGATTGATAGACAATAAAAATTGAGTAGCATTTTTCTAAGGCAACCACTTAATTTTCTTCCTTTTTTTCAATTTTTAAGCTTTTCAAGTAGTCAAACTGAAGGCTGTAACGATTGGAATAACGCCACCTGCTGGAGCCTTACTGTAGAAGAGTTCTGCCCATGAAGCGAAGGTCTTTGAGGGCAAGACCAGGAGTCTTTTCTTTGGCATCAGGAAGTGATGCAGACTAGTGGGAGGAGGAAGGAAGAGACTGGCGCTCAGTCTCGCGCTTTTTCCTGAGGACGCTGGCGGAGAAGGGAGCTAAAAATGTGCTCTCCCTTTAATAGATAGAAATCTAGGCCTTTCTCTCTCTCTTTACCAAATTCTTATTCTCCTTAATAAATGTTTAAAAGTCTAACTCTTGCTAAAGCTTATAATTTATTGGCGACCACTCATTAGATATTTTAGACAGACAAGCTAGAATTTTAGCCCTTAACAGATGGCTGACCACGAAGAGGAAAGCTGAACCTTACTTCTGATCTTCTGGTTGGGTAAGAAATTTCCCCTACCCTTTAAACTGCTAAGTACTGGTGCACTGGCTGTGATTTTCCCTTTAAATTTTTTCAAATGGACCTTTTAAACTCCCTAATTACCCTATTTTTGATTTTAGTCTGTTTAACCAGACAAATTGGAGATAAGATCATGTTAATGCTTTGTTTTTGTGGATTTTCTATTTTTCTTTTTATTTTTGTTAAAAGAGCCAGCAACTTACTCACACAAGGAAATATCTCTCCCTCTCCCAACCATGCTTTTTCAGAGAAACCTGAAGAGATTCCCACAGCTTTTTCCAGTTCTAACACTGATTGTTGCTTTAATTTTGCATGCCTGGAGGCAATGACCCACCCTCTAGAAGCTTTTAATCCCCTAGCACCTGGAGGCAAAGTGGGGGAAGAGGAATCCAGGCCTGAGTTCAAAATCCAGTCTGATTCAAATTGCTCTGGTCCCTCCCCTCCTCTCCAGATCCCACCCTCTACTCCTCCCATGGCTAAGCCCATTGCTTCCCCTGCCTGGGAAGTCCAGAGAACTGATTCGCATGCTCAACTTTCTCTAACTACATTTGCAGCTTCAGGCTCAGCCCTTCCCCGGCCTGGCTGTGCTTCTGAGACAACCTTAAAAAGCCCTTTAAATTCCACATATGCCCGTTTTGTTCATAATTTTGCTAACCTGCTTTTGTCTTTAATTAGTAATCTTATAAAGCATTTGTATGGTGAAAAGACTGACAGACAATATAGAGGGGTTAAAGAAGAAAAACTTAAGCCGAATAAGAATGACAATCATCAACATAGTTCAAGACTCTGCTTCTTTTGCCATGGAGGGGTATATATTTTACAGAAATGTAGAAGTCAGCAGCAAGGTATTGATATGAGTATTGGGGATTTTAGATACCGGAATCAAAAGTGTTCTGAATTCACTCAGAGTAATAGTATCAGTTCAGAGGTTACATAGGATTTCTATGCTATTACATATACATTTTGAAATTAATGGTATGGGTTTATTTTCATACAGATTTTCATGCTTTTGAGATTGTGTCATACTTAGTTTTTAAAACAAGGAGAATATTTGTAAAAGCTTTTTATAGTCATGTGATCAAGTTTATATTTTATAATACTCTTATTAATATTAAATTCATGCTCATTTAGATTTCCTTAGTTTGAATTTCACTGTTTTTTATTGTTCCATGTGTATTTTCTTCTATTCATTTATCTAATTTTAAAAAATTGAGAGATGGTTTTGATTTCATAATACAATGTTAATTCTAGGAGTATTGTGCTCCCATATTCTGAGTTGTTTGTTTTTGTTATTTTTTCTCAACTGATTATTTGATCAAACTCTTTAAAGCATTTCCCTGGCAAATCGGTTGCCATGGCAAGTGTAAATTGATTCTAGAAGTATTATTTTTGATAAGCATATTCCAAAAAAAAAAAAAGAGGGGAACATTTGTAAAAGTTTTCTTTGTTCAAAAAAGTTTTCTTTGAGATTCTGTTGTGCTTTAACTTGTATTTAAATATGTTCTGATTTTTCACAAAAGTAATAGTATACTAAGTAAAAAAAAGGGGTATTATTTGAAATTGTTGCATAATTATATATTATATTCTGAGTCAAGATGTATTCACATTTTTTGCAATCATTTATTATCCTCAATTTTTAAATCCATATGAGACTTGGATAATGGGAATTTATCATTTAAGATATTAATTGCCTTTATTCTGAGTTATCAGATGCCAGTTGGCCAAGATGCCATCCAATCACAAGAAGAATACATGCAAGAGCAGACACTGAACTATCACATGAGGGGAGACATGCATGAAGTCAAGGTATGGCCAAGGGAACGGCTTTTGACAAATGTTGAGGTTGGATTCTCTTGGTTTAATATTTTATTCTCTTTTTCCCCACAATATTGTACAGATGGCTGGAAGTATTGATCCCACCCATCTCACTTCTACACCTGGCTTCTATGCTCCCTCCTATATGCCTGATGCCATGGACCATCTCAATCCCATGCATCTGATTAAGTCTGACGCAGTTTCCTCCAATATGTTCGGTGGCATGGACATATATTCCATCCACCTGTTTTAAGGCTGGCATACTGCATGGGCAGTATATATTGCTCAAGTGTGGGAATGCTCATATCCCATCATTTCTCTGTTCTTTTATGGTAACCCCCATAATTATCTCAGGTGTCATGATAAATAACAGTGTTGAATTTGGCCTTGACACCTGTTACCAATTATATTAGATTTTCTAATTTCTCATAATGGCATGAGGATAATTAGGCAGATGATGCAAAAAGTGATGAAACAAAGATAAAAATTATTTTTAATAATTAATATTGCAGCAATTGTCTTCTCAATTACCCTCCATAAGGGGGACTATAGTAATATTATAATTTTAAAGAATGTTTCAATTTTTGTTTTATTATATGTTTCATGTGTAACAACTAAGATTATGAATTCCCTTAGACATGTTTTTGAGAACTTTCATTGTTTGATTTGATTATTGACAAAGCTATTTTAAAGTTGTGTTAAGCTCAATTTTGTAGGAAATTTCCTGGCTGATTGCCAGTATCCACACATCAACCCCTGAAAAGACTTCCATTCCACGACTACATCTAGAGGACATCTGAGAAAAGACTTTCAGAGACTTTAAATGAACAGTTTTGTTTTGTTTTTTTCTCTTTTCTTTTTCGGTTATAATATACACCATCTGTAATATGTACTCTCTGTAGAGGCCCTCCCTTTGCAAGACCAATGTCAAAGCGTCGGTTCATGAGGACAAAAAATCGCCCCTCTGGACAAAACTTTCCTCTCTTCCTTTTCTATATTGTTGTTCACATATTATTAGTTAGCAATAGTTATTATATTCTTTTTACTGTTCCGTCAAGGAAACATTTTGTTTCTTGAGGAACAACAGGGGGGACTGTAACGATTGGAATAACGCCACCTGCTGGATACTTACTGTAGAAGAGTTCTGCCCATGAAGCGAAGGTCTTTGAGGGCAAGACCAGGAGTCTTTTCTTTGGCATCAGGAAGTGACGTGGACTAGTGGGAGGAGGAAGGAAGAGACTGGCGCTCAGTCTCGCGCTTTTTCCTGAGGACGCTGGCGGAGAAGGGAGCTAAAAATGTGCTCTCCCTTTAATAGATAGAAATCTAGGCCTTTCTCTCTCTCTTTACCAAATTCTTATTCTCCTTAATAAATGCTTAAAAGTCTAACTCTTGCTAAAGCTTATAATTTATTGGCGACCACTCATTAGATATTTTAGACAGACAAGCTAGAATTTTAGCCCTTAACAAGGCAGAGGACCAATGAGGGTGATTTCTATTCTAGAACAAATTCTCCTGAACAAGGATGAACTGTTTGTTAGAGGGAAACTAGAGTGTGAATGACTGCTTAGGTTTTTAGATTAGAGTAGGGTTAAAGATGGTTACTAGACTTATTTTGTTGGTATAGGAAACTCTTGGATGCTCTACTGGTGTAGATATTTGGCATGTTCTTTGAAACTTATAGTGTTAGAGAGTTGTCTAGAACAAGGCTTCTTGAACTTTCACCACTCATGACTCCTTTTCACCCGAGAAATTTTTATATGACCCCAGGTATATAGGTATCTAAAATTGGATCAAAGGGTATGCACAGTTCTAAAGCCCTTTGGGCATGGTTCCAAATTCTTCTCCAGAATGGTTGGATCAATTCACATCCACCAGCAATGCACTAATGTTCCAATTTCCCCACATCTTCTCCAACATTTATAATTTCCCTTTTTTGTCATATTAGCCCATCTGATAGGTGCGAGGTCGTACCTCAGAGTTGTTTTAATTTGCATTTCTCTAATCGATAGTAATTTAGAACATTTTTTCATATGATTATGGATAGTTTTAATTTCTGCATCTGAAATCTTCCTGTTCATATCCTTTGCATGGATCTTTTATAATGTTCTAGAACCATCATGTTTTTCTCTCAAGTTTCTGGATTTCCTTAAAGTCAGATCTTTTTCATGTATAAAACTATTCCACTGACCCTTTTACTTATTCTGTTCTTTCTGTATAAGGTATACTTTTCTAGAGTTACAAGTCCCATAGTACCAAGTGTCAGCGATGCTTCTGATGGAATTTGATTCCTTTCATTAATATGCCTATTTAACCCTGCTTATATCCCTCTCTACTTTACGCATTTGTATATAGATATCTGAAGCTATAGATTTTATTGTTGGCTCTCTTCTTGGATATTGTCTCCAACAAATTATTCATCCTTACTTCTGCTATTCATCCTATTTTTATGCTAGTCTCTATGGTATCTGATTTTATGTATATATATATATATATATATATATATATATATTTCATTTTGGTCTTTAAACTAAAAATGGGAGGAAAACACCTTGCCCGTGTGTGTGTATATATACTTACCTTCATATATGTATATATATGTATATTATATATATACATATATATACATATATACATATATATATATATATATATATATATATATACATATACCTATATATGTATACACATACACATATTCTCCCCCACCCTGGAATCACTGAACCAAAAATGGGAAGAGAAACATTTGCCCTTTTATTTTTAGTTCAAAGACTCAAGACACCTATTTTTTTTTTTACCATCCCTCATTAGTGGTACTCCATTTTATTATTATTATTATTATTATTTTGTTTGTTTTGTTTTTTTGCTGGGCAATGAGGGTTAAGTGACTTGCCCAGGGTCACACAGCCAGCAAGTGTCAAGTGTCTGAGGCCGTATCTGAACTCAGGTACTCCTGAATCCAGGGCCGGTTCTTTATCCACTGTTCCACCTAGCTGCCTCTTCTTCTTCTTCTTCTTCTTCTTCTTCTTCTTCTTCTTCTTCTTCTTCTTCTTCTTCTCCTCCTCCTCCTCCTCCTCCTCCTCCTCCTCCTCCTCCTCCTCCTCCTCCTCCTCCTCCTTCTTCTTCTTCTTCTTCTTCTTCTGGGGCAATGAAGGTTAAGTGACTTGCCCAGGGTCACACAAGATAGTAAGCATCAAGTGTCTGAGGTCACATTTGAATTCAGGTCCTCCTGAATTCAGGGCCAGGCCACCTAGCGTTCCTGACACTCCATTTAATTAAACAAACATTTGTTAAACATATACTAGAAGAATAATAACTAATCTTTATATAGTGATTACTATGTGCCAGGCACTTTGTTAAGCACTTTACAATTAAATTTGTTTAGAACCTCCCCAGCAGGAAGCCGAGTGTGCGGATCTATTGGGATCTGCCCAGTGTTGGCAGCATGGCTAAGAGGGCGGGTGTTGAGTGACTGGGCAGATCTAATTTATGTGTGTCAAAGGGGGGATAATTCAACATGGACGTATCCTAGGCCCACCTTCGGCTTCTACTGTGCAGCTGTGCCATGTGCTGACACTGGCGCCCATCAAGATCTCCCTCCTGACAGCCCCCTTCTCAGGATCTGCATTTCAGATGGAGAGCCACCTCATGCCTCTGCTACCTGCTCAGGTCACCAGAGTCACTGCTATGTCTACACCAGCAGTGACATTTATGACTGCCAACTTAATGGAACAGGCATCCCAAGATAAAGGAAAAGAGTCTGGAAGATCTTCTTGTCCCCCAACACTGATCTTACACAGAGAGAGAGAGAGCTTTAAGCTCCAGACCACAAGGACTGGGATCATTCTCTGCTAATAAATGGAGATGAGAGCTCACCCAGAGGCAATAAACCTGTGCCATCCATGCCTGTCCCAGGATCACCTTGGTGTGTCATCTGGACTGGTGATGACCGAGTTTTCTTCTTCAACTCAGTGATGCACCTCTGTATATGGGAGAAACCCATGGACTTAAAGAACCGAGATCTCAACCGGATCATCAAGGAACCGCCACATAAACGCAAACTGGACACTTCAGCAAGTAACTAATAGCTGTGATTATTTTCATTTCTTTTTATAAGAATGCTTTTGTTAATTAAATATCCTTATTGAACCTGGAAACCCAAATATGTTTTCTGGGCAATATCAGAATTTGAGTCATGTTAGATGGAGGTTTTTTTACTATTTCACTAATGTGATAATTATGGTATTCTGTGCAAAAAAATCCATACTCAAGCCTTTTACATAGTCAGCATACTTCCTTTATTTTTAGAACTGAACTAATAAATGGTTGGTTTGTCAGACAGAAAAAAAAAAAGCAGAGAAAATTACCTCGTTTCACATTTTTCCTTCAGGGAAGACCTCATTAAGTTTTTCCAGGGTGGTATGATTTAAGGAGAAGTATGTTTATTACTCTCTTGGCCTGTGCTCTGGTCTACAAGCAACCACAGGCCTGCTTCTCTGCCCTGGAACCCAGAATAGAGCCCTGCTCCACTGTGGCTACAAGTTTCAACACACCTGTACTCCTCCCCCTCCTGGGACCACCACCCAAGACTGGGACCTGGATCTGAGCATGCGTGAAACTAGATTCCTGCCTCAGCACCAGCAAAAAAGACTGCTGTAATCTCCCCCTGGCCACCCGCTCAACCCCCTCACTGACCATGGGCTGAATTCCAGAAGCAGCTGCTGCTGCTGCAGCTGATTCAGAAGCTCCTGAGACCTGGTTCAGTGGGGTGGCCTGTGCTCCCTTGGCTGTGCTCCACTCTCACCCTCCTACAACAGACCTTTCTTGCCGATCTTCTAAGTTGTCTGCTAGCATAGCTAGAATTTTAGCCCCTTACACTAACACCTATTGAATCAAATAAAAATGCTTTATCTTTTTATTCAAGGCCCTACATTCTGACTCCAATAAACGTTTTTAGCATTATTTCAGACTATTTCAGTTTATCTATTTTATTTCAGCCAAATTGAACCACTCTTTGCTTTTCATCTTTTATTCTTTTTTTATTTTCCTTCCTTCTTGCCTAAAATGTGCTTCTCCCACCCCTACATCTACTTAGTAAAATCTATCCTTTAAGGCCCATCTCAACTCCTATTCTTCTTCTTTTTCCTCTTCTTTTTTTGGTGGGGCAGTGAGGGTTAAGTGACTTGCCCAGGGTCACACAACTAGTAAGTGTCAAGTGTCTGAGGCCAGATTTGAACTCAGGTCCTCCTTAATCCAGGGCCAGTGCTTTATACATTGTGCCACCTAGCTGCCCCAACTCCTATTCTTTTATGAAGCTTTCCTTGACTTCCTCAGATTAATATGATTTCTCCTTGTACCTTTCACACCTGGTCACCTGTGGAGAATACTTACGAGCTTCTCCCAGACTTCAGAAAAAGAATTCCTTTGACAATAAGAGAAGAAGCAGTCAGGTAGTAGACATCTACTTGTCATAGTTTCACAATGTGGTTAATTCTGTGGTTGTACCTTCCTGACTCTGCAGGTAATGAATAGTCCCACAGCTGCCTCTTAAAAGTTTTTTGCCAAAATGATTTACATAGGGGTTTCATTAGCGATTCAAAAATGGGAATCCTCAAGGGCCTTTTTATTTATTCCCCTAGTTGATCCCCTTTCACTTGTAGATTCTACAAATAAAACAGAGATCTCCTTTCCCAGATTGTGCATGTCTTCTCTTTGATGCAAACAAAGGCAGGTCTTGATGTTCCCTTCCCTTGATAGTCTCCTCCCACCCCCATCCTCCTTTCTGCTATTTAGAACAAAGAGAATTGTGTCCTACTTTTGAATTGTATAGACTCCTTGATAAAATGCCATTTTAGAGTTGGAGGGTGGGAGATCAAGTTGACTCAGGATCCCTGGATGTCTGAAGATACAAGAGAGCTGTGGCAAAACCCACACTTGGTTATGAGTATGAGGGGGTGGGTATATGAGACAAAGTTTTCTCAAAAGTTTACATGCACTTCCCCACTCACATGTCGTCTGTAAGCTTTCAGTCACACCAGAGAGTTCAACTGAACACTGAGAAAATGAAGCCCAGTCAGAAAAGTAAGTATGAGAATGATTTGTCACATCGGGCTTAGTGGCTGTGGTTATACAATATATGTTGTTCTTTTCCTTACATGGAGGCAAAAGCATTTGAGCTCTATCTCTCTCCCTGCTCCAAATCCCAAACTTAGAAAGTGACTGGATTTTCCAGTGAGGGGAATGAGCAAATATGACATGCGTTGTTTCTCCTGGTCCCCAGATCTACCCATTTTACCCTTGGATGAGAGTGACTGTATGGGGATTCCATGGCTTCCTGTGAAGTGTACAGGAGATCTCAGCTTTCTAAACTTCTTTTCCAAGCTCATGCCATGATCTTCTTGAAGTTCAGTTCAATTCTGCAAACATTTATTAAGGGCTATGTTGTGTGAAGTACTCTTCATTTAGGAGCTAGAGTCCTAAGAGAATCCCTGCTCACAAGGAATTTATATAAGGGCTTAGGGGATATAGTCATCATAAACCAGGTATTCTTAGCCTTTTTTTATATCAAGGACTCATTTGGCAGTCTGTCGAAGCCCATGATTCCCTTTCCAGAGTTATGTTTTTAGATGCATAAAATAAAATACACTGCATAACAAAGAAAGCTAATTATGTTGAGATAGTTATCAACATATTAAGAAAACCCACATGCATAGGTCCCAGATTAAAAGCCCCAGTCATGCCTATATTTCCTGTGTGAGGATATAAGCTTCTTGTGGACAGAGATTTAAAAAAAAATCTTTGCATTAACAAATAAATACAATACATGATACGGTGTATTGGAGACAAAGGAGAAATTCTGAGTAAGCCCTCTAGAAAAATAGGAAGTGAGAGGACCCTTTCATTTGGGAGCATCAAGGAAGGTGAGAGCAAGGAGGTAAACTGAGTTAAGCCTTGAAGAGATGGCTTTAGGAATAAAAGTAGATGATAAATGGCATGTTAAGTTTGGGAAATAGGTAGCAGTCTAGATTAGCTGGAACATAGAAAGTATGAAGGGAATGTGAAATAAGGTTGGAAAAGTAGACTGGATCCAGATTGTGGAAGGCCTTCAATGCCAGCACAAGGATTTTGTAGTTGGTGCTATAAGAAAGAATGAGACACTGAAAGTTTTTGAGAAGTAAAATGACATGGAAAACACTGCATTAGGAAGATTTATTTTGGACAATTATATGATGGATGGAAAGATGAATATTGAGCTCTATAGAGAGACTTGGGACAAGGAGATCAGTTAGCAGGCTATTTCAATAGTCCAGGGGAAGAATGATAAGTATTTTTCTAGGGAAGGGTTTCTTAACCTGGAATCCATGAGGTATCTGATCTCTGAACTTGGATGAGAAAAAATTCCATCTTTGTTTTCTAAGTGAAAGTAAGCATCATCTTTAGTTATTTTAAGACATTATTCTTATAAAAGGTCCTTAGACTTTACCAGACTGTAAAAGGGATGTATGTCACAAAAAAGCTTAAGAATTCCTAATCTAGGAAGTAACTTGAAAGGAGGGAATGGATATAGTATGAGTAGTATCAACAAGATTGGGCAAATGATTGAGTTGGGGTGGAGTAAGTGAATGAGAAGGAAGAATTAAAGATTAATTCAAGATTCTGAAATAAGGGTCATGGTGTCATTGACAGAATCAGGGAACTTTTAAGGAGGAGCAGGTTTATTGGGGATCGATGGTGAGTTCAGCTTTGGGTATGTTGAGGTTGAGGTGCAAATGTCCATTATTGGAAGTATAGAATTGGAGAGTCCAGAAGATTCTTAACTTAAAATTCAAATACTCACGAAAGGATTACTAGTGCACTGGAAGGCTCAGAAATGATTTCGGCTGATAAATACAGGTATTCCTCACAGTTTTGTCTGATAACACTGAGGGAATCTGAATATTCACGAGGGAGAAGGGAATTGTGGATTTTGGGGCACTGGCTAGGGAAGGTAGAGCTTGGAGATAAGAGGGCCCTTGGTTTCCTGAGGATAGTGATTACAAAAAGGAGAGGTAGGTAGGACCCAAGGTGACTTATGGCCAGGCCATAAGTTTTTATTGGTTAGGCATTCCCTATGTGAACCTTCAGTATCAGACCTCTCCACTAGTCATAGATTTCACATACTGAGGTCAGTGTCCCTGATTTGTAATATTGTCTGGAAACACTGAATAACAAATCAAATATGTGTGAGATGATAGCAAACTTATTATTGGAAAGATAATATTGTTCTTTCTCTAGTCTTAGGGAAAATACTCTCAAGGGCTCTGTGGGAAATATTTTAAAATGATCAAGTACAATCCATTCCCATAACTAATTGAGCTCTCCTGAGAGGAACTTATTGCCAGCATATGGAGGGATTATACAGTACTAGCAGAAATTGATTGTAGATAGACACACTCAAATATTTGAATATATTTCAGTAGCTCCCAATTTAATTAACTAGTAATTTTTGAGGAGCAAGTAGGCTAGATCCTACCCCAAACAAAGCATTGGAGTGCCTGCCATCTGACTTTAAAAATCACTTGGACAGACAGGCCCACCAGCAGAAGTGGCATCAGCAAAGAGATGCCCTCACCAGAGAATGGGGAAACTTGGCTATTGCTGTCTCTTAGCAAAAGGACACTATTGGGACAAACAAATGATTTTTATCTGACACTTTGCTGAAGAAACAAAAACAGTTAAAAGAACAAACTGCCTTGCAGGCCACCAATACCCTGCAGGAAAAAGAGAATTCTGAATTTTACCTGCAGACATCCAAAACTTTTGAAGAAACAAACCATCATAATAACTTTCTGAAACAGAAGGCGAAGATATTTATTAAATGAGATACATTTGGAAAGTGGCTTATGAGCCTACACAAATGTTAGTTATTATTATTTGCATGTTTTTATAGCCTTTATTTCCTTGGTGAATTTGAAACATAATTTTCCCCCCATATAGGAGAAGGAAAGTACTAGCAGAAAGGAGATAGCTATTAGTCTTTAGTCTAGTAGTTATAATGAGTTGAAACTGTGGAGAGACAAAGTTTAGCACAATCTAATAAAAGTCTGCCTTGTCCTCAGAAGTGTCAAAAAATCACAGAATAACATGCTTATAATCCCTGCTTCTGGAGGGAGGCTAAGGAGGGTCTTGATTTCTCAGTTAAAGTGAGGCTAAAGGGGGCAGCTAGATGGCCCAGTGGATAGAGCACCAGCCCTGGCGTCAGGAGTACCTGAGTTCAAATCTAGCCTCGGACACTTAACACTTACTAGCTGTGTGACCCTGGCTGGGCAAGTCACTTAACCCCAATTGCCTAGCCAAAAAAAAAAAGTGACTGTTTTTTTTTTAAAGTGAGGCTAAAGTCAATAGAGTGTCCTCACTAAGTCTGGCATAGCATTATGTACCCCTAAGAGCAAGGACACCAAGCTGCCTGAGGAGAAATAAACTATCTCAGAATGGAAACAGCAGGTCAAAGCTTCTCTTGGTCAGAAACAGAGCCGAGTCAAAGCTTATGTGTGCATGAGCTCTGGAATAGGGATCCATGAGTGGTGATTAATTTCAGCCTGGGTAAGATAGGGATACCCAATGAAAAAAAGTTAACCAACCCCCCTCCCAAACCACAAATCCATTGAACCACAGAACTCAGGGTAGAGAAAGAGGGATTAAATGACCTTTTAGAAATGATTCTGTTTTCAGTAGAAATGCTTCTTTATAGGGTTTTCAGCAATATTGGTATGTGGGGGTCAGTGAAAAGTGAGAATCAGACATGCACATATGCTTTACTAGAGCTAATGACTATCCACTAGCATAGGAGCTAACAGTAAATCACTCCAAATAGAGTTTGTGATAAGCATATAGTCTAAATGTTATTCAGCAAAACAGTCCACCCCAGGGAACAAGGATGATGGAAACAGACTTGACAGGTCCTTTCTACTTCATCACTTTTTGAAATTTAGGCAATCAACAAAACGATAAACTGAGCTCTTATTTGTAGTGTTTGTAGATTTTTGAGGTGTAAAATGTTCACACTGAAAATTTCACAGGTGACTCACTCCTGGTAGGAAGGGAAATCAGAGGCCATCTAGTTTAGTATATATCTAAATAGCAGTCTCTTCTGTAACAGCCCCAACAAATCCTAATTCACCTTCCAGCAAGAAGGAAGAGAATAACTCAAGTAGTCCACTTTGGGGTACCTCTAAGTGATGGAAAGGAGGGTCTGTCTACCTCTGCATGGCTCTAGGTGATAGGATGGGAGTTGGATTCTCACCACAGAAGAGAAGGGTAGATAAACACTTGTCAGAGATGCTCTAGTAAGAATTCCTGTTTAGGTGTGCCTTAGAATAGGTGAACTCTAGGCATTCTTCCAATACTGAGATTGTGTGATTCTGTGGAAACAAATGCCTTGCCAATATTTTGGCATACACCTCAAAGGAGCAATGCCAGTATTGGCATTATTAAAAAAAAACATACAGGGGGGCAGCTAGGTGGTGCAGTGGGTAGAGCACCGGCCCTGGATTCAGGAGGACCTGAGTTCAAATCTGGCCTCAGACACTTACTAGCTGTGTGACCCTGGGCAAGTCACTTAACCCCCATTGTTCTGCATAAAAAACCCCCATACTTATATATTATATTTAGTATATGTATATACATGCAAGCAATGAACTTCCTTTTTCTTCTTTTCTCACATAACTAAGTTGTCACCCTCTAGCCCTGTTTCACTTTCTTTGCTCCATACAGATCAAGCAGAAGTCATAAATCAGAGATGCAAAACCACACAAGGATAACATTATTTCTCCTACGGGGAGTGACGGATGACCCACAGCTGCAGATCCTGATTTTCATTTTTCTGCTTCTCACCTATGTGTTGAGTGTAATTGGCAATCTCACCATCATTACCCTCACCTTGATGGATCCCCATCTTAAGACTCCCATGTATTTTTTCCTTCGAAATCTTTCCTTCTTAGAATTATCATTCACAAATGCTTACATTCCCAGATACCTCTACACCATTTCAACTGGGGACAATACCATTTCCCGTGATGCTTGCTTCACCCAAATATTTTTTGTCATCCTTCTTGGGGCAACAGACTTTTTCCTTTTGGCTATCATGTCCTATGATCGCTATGTGGCCATCTGCAAACCCTTGCATTACACAAGCATCATGAACAGCAGAGTGTGTAACCAGCTCCTCTTGGGTTGTTGGCTGACTGGGCTGATGATCATCCTCCCACCACTTAGCCTGGGTCTCCAGTTGGAATTATGTGACTCCAATGTCATTGACCATTTTGGCTGTGATGCATTTCCCCTGCTGGAGATTGTGTGCTCAGACACAGAATTCATAGAGAAGATGGTTCTCTTCTTTGCTGTGCTTACACTCATGATCACCTTACTCTTAGTGCTTCTGTCCTATGGATACATCATCAGGACAATTCTGAGGTTCCCATCAGTACAGCAAAGGAAAAAGGCCTTTTCCACCTGTTCCTCCCACATGATTGTTATCTCGATGACTTACAGCAGCTGCATCTTCCAATATATCAAACTGTCCACTACTGATGGAGTGGATTTGAATAAGGTGGTAGCCATGCTCACAGCTTCTGTCATCCCCAGTGTAAACCCTTTTATATACACCTTGAGAAACAAACAAGTGATACAAGCTTTTAAGGACTCACTTAAAAGGATCACATTCTTCTTAAAGCAATAAGAGACTTCAGAGATTGTTATGGTCCAGGAAAACCTGAATAATTTTTAATTCTCTGTCCTTAGGTCTATTTTTTTTTCTATTGCTAATTGTTTTATATATACAGTGTGGCATCCTGTATAGAAGACTGGTCTTAGAGTCAGGACATCTAAGTTCCAGTCTTGCCATATTAGCCGTAAATGTATGTAAGTCTTTTAGGGCCTTTGACAACTCTCTAAGATTATAAGTTTCTATTAAAAAATTTAAAATTGCCATTAAAATATCTTATTTGAAATTTATGGAATAAAACAAGCCTTTTCATAACATAGTATAATAAAAAAGGTAATTGTACACAAAGATGCATATCTATTATGTACAAATTACTATTCCTTTTAAATATAAATAATATAAATAATATAAATAATATAAAATAAAGTTATCATGTAAGTTTCTTTTTCCCCCCTTTCTTTTCTTCCCTCCCCCCACCCCAGCCTAGAGATGGCTACCATTAGATATAAATAGGTATATATATATATACACACACAAACACATATATACATATACACTAATACATACATATGGACATGCACACACATACACACACATATATTTGTGTGTGTGTATATATATATATGTACAATTTTATTTATCGTATACATCTACTTATCAGTTCTTTCTCTGGATGCAGATAGCATCTTCCATTATTTGTCATTTATTTATTTGTTTGTTTGATGGTTTATTTATTTATTTATTTTTGTGGGGCAATGGGGGTTAAGTGACTTGCCCAGGGTCACACAGCTAGTAAGTGTCAAGTGTCTGAGGCTGGATTTGAACTCAGGTCCTCCTGACTCCAGGGCCAGTGCTCTATCCACTGCACCAGCTAGCTGCCCCCAAAGCCATTATTAAAACCATATTGCTCTTACTGTATACAATGTTCTCTTGGTTCTGCTCACTTTGCTCTTCACCATTTCATGCAAGGCTTTCCATGCCTCCCTAAGATCATTGTAGTATCATCACAACTATACACCACAACTCGTTCAGCTATTCCCCAATTGATGGGGATCCCTGCAATTTCTAGTTCTTTGCCACCACAGAGAGCTGCTATAAATATACCATTCACATTCAAAGTTATAATTACTATTTGTGTTTCTCTCCATTTAATTTTCCCTCACTATTTTCTTTCCCAGCCTCTCTTTTTACACTATTCCTGTGATCTTATTTTCTCCCCCCACCCTCGCACTCTGTTTTTAAGAGTCCTCCCCTCCCCTTTCAGTCCCAATCCACACAACCTTTCAAAAGTCCCTTCCACATCCTCTCAAATCCCAATATACCTACCCCTCCAGCACCTCAGTTTTTTCACCTCTCTACATGTTCAGAAGACTTCAGCACCCTTCCAGATGTACACATTGTTTCTTCTTCAACCCAGATGAGAGTAAATTTCCAGTATCACCCACGCTCCTCTCTAACTTCTGTATTAGTTCTTTCTTTCGTCCCATTTTAATAATACAATTGCTCCCTTTAACCTTTCCTTACCCAAATTTGTTTTGTAGAATCACTCCACTGTACATAACTCAGCCCCAGCCTTTCTATGAAACTACATTTAGTAATGATAAGTTTTAAGGCTAAAGAATGTTCTCCTTTATTCCTCCTGAATTCCACTTGCAGTCTGAGATCAGTTCTTGTTTGTGGTCGGGCATATAGAACAATCCCCTAGTTGAGACAGTCATAAATCCTAGTGAATTATAAGACATCTGCCAGCCCTTCTGGTACTGTATCAAGTTGCTGCTGATACTTTTATCTATTACACTGCTGTCTTGTCTGGATTCTGCCTTTTATTTTTCCATTTCCTTGCCCTAGTCTCTCAGTCATGTTTCCTACTTCCTATTCCTGTTTTCCTTATCTCTATTGCTTAATTTACTAATTAAACAGGTTCCTTATTTTCTTCTTGGCCTTAGTTGTAGGTGAGATGTGGCTAATATTTCAAAAACTTCCTTGTAGAATGGGATTTAAAGGGTCCCAATGGACCCTTTGTTCACCTGCATGAAGAAAAACAACATCAGGAAAGATCCTTGTAAGTCTCAGGGTTTAAATTCACTATTTTTTTTTGCAACAAACCTTTATTTTATTTTTTTCCAGTTACATGTAAGGGTAGTTTTAAACATTCATTTTCATAAGATTTAGAGTTCCAAATTTTTCTCCCTCCCTCCCTGTCCTCCTCCCTCCACAAGACATCAACCAATCTGTTATAGGTTATATATGTACAAACCACAAGTGCTCTTTTTATCAGTTCTTTCTATGGTGGTGGATAGTATGCTTCATCATTAGTCCCTTGGGATTGTCTTGGATCATTGTATTGCTGACAGCAGTTAAATCATTCACAATTGCTCATAGAACAATACTGATGTCACTATGTACAATGTCCTCCCATTTCTGCTCAGTTCACTATACATCAGTTCATATGAGTCCTTCCCGGTTTTTCTGGGATTATCCTGTTTGTCATTTCCTATAGCACAATACCATTCCACTACAATCATATACCACCACATCTTCTTCAGTCATTCCTCAATTGATGGACATTCCCTTGATTCCCAATTCTTAGCCACCACAAAGAGTTGCTATAAATATTTTTTGTACAAATTTCCCCCCTTTTCTCTTTTTCAGAATTACTATTGTTAACTGTTTCCCTCCATCTTAGTCCCTTCCCCATGATATTTACACTATTATCTATCTTCTTTCACCCTATCCCTCTTCAAAAGGGATTTGCTTCTGTCTTTCCCTCCCCCAATCTGCTCTCCCCTCTTTTGCCCCTCTCTCTTTATCCCCTTCCCCTCCTATTTTCCTGGAGGGTTAGATAGATTACTCCATCCAATTGAGTGTGTATGTTATTTCCTCCTTGAGCCAAATCTGATGAGTGTCAGGCTCATTTACTGCCCAGATTAGATTATTCCACCCAATTGGATGTGTATGTTAATCCCTCCTTGAGCCAACTCTAATGAGATTAAGGTCTTTGAGCCTATTCTGATGAGTGTAAAGTTCATTTACTGCCCTGCTCCTCCCCCATCTCTCCCCCCACTCCATAAGCCTTTTCATGTTTTACTCAAGTGGGATTTCACCCCATGCTACCTCTGCCCTTTCCCCTCCCCCAGTGCATTCCCCTGACCCCTCAATTTAACCCTAAGGATGTCATCATGGGGCAGGTAGGTGACACAGTGGACAAAGCATCCACCCTCTACCCAGGGGGATCCCAGCCAAAACCTGGCCTCAGACACAAGACAGTTACCCATTGAACAACCCCAGGTATGTCCTCCAACTCCAATTTTTTATGGTTCTCTAGGGTCTTGTATTTGAAAGTCAAATTTGCCATTCAGTTCAGGTCTTTTCATCACAAATACCTGAAAGTCCTCTTTTTCATTGAAGTCCCATTTCTTCCTGTGAAAGGAAGTCAGTTTAGCTGGATACATGATTCTTGGTTGTAATCCCAGTTCCTTTGCCCTCTGCAATATCATATTCCATGCCCTCCAGTGCCTTAATGTAGAAGCTGCTAGATCTTGTGCTATTCTGACTGGGGCTCCGCAGTACTTGAATTCTTTCTTTTTGGCAGCTTGCAATATTTTCTTCTTGATCTGAGAGCTCTGGAATTTGGCTCTAATATTCCTAGGAGTTTTCCTTTTGGGATCTCTTTCAGGAGGTGATCAGTGGATTTTTAAAATTTCTATTTTACCTTCTGCTTGTGGAATATCAGGACAATTTTCCTTGACAATTTCTTGGAAGATGATGTCTAAGATCTTTCCTTGATCATGGTTTTCAGGTAGACCAATAATTTTCAAATTATCTCTCCTGGACCTATTTTCCAGGTCAGCAATTTTTGCCAGAAGATATTTCACATTGCCCTCTATTTTTTTATTCATTTGGAATTGCTTTATTGTGTTTTGGTTTCTCATAAAGTCACTGCCTTCCATTTGTTCAATCCTCATTCTTAGGCAATTATTTTCATCAGAGGGCTTTTGTACCTCCTTCTCCATTTGGCCAATTTGACTTTTCAAGCTGTTGACTTTTTCCTCATGTCTTTCCTGCATCCCCCTCATTTCTCTTTCCATTTTTGCTCTACCTCTCTAACTTTATCTTCGAAGTCCTTTTTGAGCACCTCTATGGAAGCTTTAGATATAGGGGCCCTGACATTGACATCTTCTTCTGAGGGTTCACCTTGATCTTCCTTGTCACTAAAGAAACTTTCTATGGTCCTCACCTTTCTCTGTCTGCTCATTTTGCCTTTCTTTTATTTGACTTTTAGCTCCTTAAAGTGGGGCACTATTTCCAGGCTGCACTATCTCAAGCTTCAGGAGGTCCCAGGTGGTATGATTTAAGGAAGATCAGGTTTATCACTCACCTGGCCTGTTCCCTGGTCCTTAGATGATGCCAGAACAACTTGCTAATCAACCAGCTTTGTGTGTTGTGGTTGTCAGCTCTGACAAGCCTGTGCCCCTCCACCACCTGTGCCACTGCTACTCAAGCCTACCTCCTGCTTCCCAGTAGTGGTGAAAAACCCAAATTCTGCCTCAGCACCATCATAGACCCCTGTTATCTCCCCCCTGCCAAGGACACAATTCACCAGACTGTGAGCTTAGTTCCCGATGACACTGGTGCTGCAGCTGATTCAGAGGCTCTGGGCATCTCTTTCTCTGGCGAGGCCTTCCTGTGACTGGATCTGTGTCAGGGTGACTCTGGGGTTGAGCTCCACTCCTGTCTCAGCACAGCAGTTCCCTCCTTCCCACCTTCCAAGCCATCCTTGGTTGGAAGATGATTTCAGTACATTCTTCTGTGGGTTTTTCTGTTCCAAGAATTGTCCTATGGCATTATTTGGATGTTTTTTGAGGTGATTGTGTCATGAGTTCGAGAGTTTACTGCCTTTCCTCTGCCATCTTGCCTCTGCTGCCTCTTAAATTGACTTTCAAACCTTGTTTACTCACCTAATTTTCCAAGATCCTGCCTGACTCTGCTCTTTGTTATTAGGAAATGGCTTCATTTTGACTCTGCTTTGATCCCAGGCCCCCGCTCTACTGTGACCAATGTACATCTGGCCTGAGTTCTACTGTTCTCTGGCCTACCCCATATCCAGCCTTTGATATGACGCTTTCAAGTATATCCTTTACTGCTTAAATCGGTCCTGTTTGCTACCCAATGGTGAGATTGAAAGTACACTATACCCCATCTCATGATTGCTCACCTTGTCCTCCAGGTGGCCATGGAAATCCTTGGTTAAATGGGCTGGAGAAAAAAAATGACAAACCACTCCAGTATCTTTGCCAAGAATACCCCAAATGGGGTCACAGAGAGTCAGACAGGACTGAACAACAACAACAACAACAACAACAACAACAACAACAACAACAGAGTAACAAAAGTCAGTCATGCTTTCTGGGTGGCCTCAGAAGTCTACCTCTGGTAATTTCCTTTGGCTACAGAAGCCATGTCTGCTCTTTGAATCAAGTGCATTTGACTCAGCTGTGCTTGTCAAACTCTGAAAGATCATACTTGAATCTTTGTAGATGCTAACATTGACCTCTGAGTCTTCCAAGTTACAGAAGCTTGCTGGTGTTTCCTGGGAAATACCTAAATCTACCCCTATTCTTTGACAAATCATAGTGAAGTTTTGCTCATGGATAATACTTTGAATGTTCTGACTTCACTATATTAGCTCAAAGTTTCAAATATTGAGAGAAGTGAATAGCCTATATTGACAGCATAGAACCAGTCAGGAGAAAAATGGTGGTAATCTGTCTCAGTTTTTTTCCAAGCCTGGGATCCACATCAGATTTCCATTTCATCTTCTCTGCCTATTGAATAAGTATCTACTTCAGATGCCATCTTCCCCCTGAAACCTTCCCTAATCCTTGCATATATGAAAACAAGCTCATCCATGGAAAAACACTTTGTACTTCTTCTATGAACTTACTTTTAAAAATTTTCATTCCATTAAGTTATACCCCTGAATTTTCAGCTCAACCAGATTTTAAGTACCTGGAGTGCAATGGCAATGTCTTATTTACCCTCATACCAACCACAAGCTGTGGTGTGTATACACATTGACCATGAAGTGAAATGGAATGTTTTTATCCCATAAGAAGTGAATGCTGCCTGAATGCTGGTCTAATCTTCTCTCCTGCTGTGATGTGGGCTTGGCTTACCTGGACTCTGATACCTTTTGCCAGAAGATAACTTCAGTATTTTGTCCCATTGACCAGTTCCATTTAAATACATTTTATTGAATTTCTAGAATGTACAAAGGACTTAGCTGCATGCTCCAGGGTATCATGAATTATGTAATCCATAAATCTGGTCCCGAGGAGCTTCTAATTTCTTTATGGAGGGAGGAAAGGTACATATAGAGTTATAGTGCAAATTACAATAAAAAAGAATACATAAGTGCACAGGACAGCCATAATTAAGTTGTACTAGGATCTCTGAGAAGAAGTTGATGCTTCAATCTGGAGGAGACAGGGAAGTGATGATAAAAATCAGAGAAATCATGAGAGGAAATGGACCAGAAGGTTGATTAATTAGTCAGGAAAAACAAGAAAACCAGACAGGGAAATGGGCTAACAAAGGATGAGTGATAGTGGAAAGGAGATTTAAGCATAAAAGATAGAATCTAGGCAAGAAAGATTGCAAACAGGTATGAGAAATGGCAATAAGAAAGCAATTTATTTTGGTACAAAGTAATCGGACTCCATGACTTCTAAAGAACTTTCTGACTAGAAAGGTTTTGGATTCTATGACCTTTTCTTTTTTTTTAATCTTTTTTTTTTCGCAGGGCAATGAGGGTTAAGTGACTTGCTCAGGGTCACACAGGTAGTAAGTGTCAAGTGTCTGAAGCTGGATTTGAACTCAGGTACTCCTGAATCCAGGGCCGGTGCTTTATCCACTGTGCCATCTAGCTGCCCCTGGATTCTATGACTTTTTCAATCTCGGCTTTACTGTTGCTATGTTATGCCAAGGCAAGAATTAGTCTTGGAGGGCAGGTGTGCCTGAACATACAGGTAGAGGGAAATGCTTTCCTGGGGAAAGAGGTGAATGAAGTGCCAGAAAGCAGGGCAGATGCTGATAAGAGAGGAGGAAAATGGATCTCTCTCTCTCTCTCTCTCTCTCTCTCTCTCTCTCTCTCTCTCTCTCTCTCTCTCTCTCTCTCTGTTTCTCTCTGTCTCTGTCTCTGTCTCTCTCTGTGTTCTGTTCTCCCAGAATGGAAATATTGGCTGGAAAGTTAAACTGGCTAGCCTATAGTTAAGGGATGATTAACAAGGAAAATAGCAAAGAGTTGCAAAATCTTGGAAAGCTTTTGCCTTTGGCATCTTGACTTCTTACTGCTTTGAGAGAAACACAACCCTTTTAACTAAATCTTTAAAGGCTTGTATGACTTGCTTATTCCTCAGAGTGTAAATAAAGGGGTTCATCACGGGGGTGACAGATGTTGTTAGTACTGATACCACCTTGTTCAAAGCCACTCCTTCCTTTGCAGAAGGCTTCAAATACATGAAGATGCAACTGCCATAGGTGATGGAGACAACAATAATGTGAGAGGAACAGGTGGAAAAGGCCTTTTGCCTTTGCTGGGCAGAAGGGAATCTGAGAACTGTCCTGATTATGTAGGCATAGGACAATACCACTAAGAATAAGGTGATGATGAGTGTCAACACAGCAAAAATTAAGACCATCATCTCTATGAATTCTGTGTCTGAGCACACAATCTTCAAGAGAGGAAATGCATCACAGCCAAAATGGTCAATGACATTGGAGTCACAGAATTCCATCTGGAGACCCAGGCTAAGTGGTGGGAGGATGATCATCAGCCCAGACAGCCAGGAACCCAGTAGGAGCTGGTTACAGACTTTGCTGTTCATGATTGTTGTGTAATGCAGAGGTTTGCAGATGGCCACATAGTGATCATAGGACATGGTAGCCAGAAGAAAGAACTCTGATGCCCCAAGTAAGATGACAAAAAATATTTGGGCGAAGCAAGCATCACGGGAAATGGTATTGTCCCCAGTTGACATGCTATAGAGGTACCTGGGAATACAGGCAGTAGTAAATGAGACTTCTAAGAAGGAGAAGTTTCTGAGAAAAAAATACATGGGAGTTTTCAGGTGGGGATCCACCAAGGTGAGGGAGATGATGGTCAGGTTCCCCATTATACTCAACATGTAGTTGAGAAACAGAAAGATAAAAAGGAAAACCTGCAGTTGTGGGTCATCTGTCAGTCCATGCAGAATGAATAATGTAATCCCTGTGTGATTTCTCATCCTTGCCTTTTGAATTCTGATGGACCTGCACACAGAATAGAAAGGAGGAGGTTCAGTCTGAAGAAGAGGATGGAGATAAAGTGATAGTCATGGCAGTTGGAAAGAAAGAGGAAACAAGCAGCTCATGTAAGGTTTGTCTTAAATATTGTTACTTCTTTATATTCCACTTTTTTTTCTGGATTCTATTAGGATTGATTCTTTCCGTGTATCTTTAGAATGAACATCTTTTGCCCTTTCAAACATAGTTTTCTGTCTCTCTTCTATTTCATCCATCTTCCCTCAAAGCTCTTTATTGCCCCTTTTCCTTAGTCACACCCTAGAGAGCTGAACTTGGAGTCAGGAGACCTAGTTTCGAATCCTGGAGGTGACTTCTACTGGGTCTGCAATAAGACTGACTCTGAATCTGTTTCCCTGTCTGTAAAATGGGGGTTGCAGCACCTGTACTGCTTATTGCACAGGGATGTTTAAAAATTTTTTTGCACAAGTATGTTTTGAGAAAAAAACTTTCATAAACCTTAAATGTGAGGCATATGACTATTATTTTTTTACTCTGGGCTGATTGAAAACGACCTCCTCTATGTCTCAAATCATGAGTTCACCTTTCTTTCTGTACTCAATTGTACATAAAATTTTTTTGGTATCTTTTTCTTGTACACTTTCTCAAGGAAGAGTTAGGAATCTTTAATCTAAGATGGTAAGAACCCCTGCTTTGAGGAATATTGTGGGGCCCTCCAGACTCCCTCTCCCTGCTATTCCTGCTTCTAGTTCCCTTTGTCTGCCTGAGGTTTTCCCCTTACTGTCTCAAATACGGCCTGGCTCTGGTCGTCTGTGAAATTCCTTCCATCACTTTTTTTTTTTTTTGCATGTGACAGGAGCCTACTTTCTGTAGCTGTCATGTCTGAAAAGATGTCCGCTGGAAATCAGAAGACCTAGTTTCAAATTCAGCTTCTGTTCTTAAAGTTTTTTCATCTTGTGCAAAGTTGTTCATTTCTTTGGGCCACAGTTTCTTTATCTGCTATATGGAACGATCGTGTACTACATTATTCTCCAGGTTCCTTCCAGCTCTACATCCCACAATCCTATGTAAATGAGTTCACAAAAGATGTAAGCAATGGTTCCTCGTAAGGGGGTTAATTTCAAGTGGTGAATGGGTTGCTAATTTCCTAGAAAAACCTAGAATTCTTTCTCTCTTGAAAGATGTGATAAGATGTTTCAGGGTTTATTGAAAATGTTGATACAATGTCCTACTTTTTAAACTTAAATTCTTTGTTATATTACATTTCTTCTCTCTTTCTAGTGTGGTTAAATGAGCTATTTCAGATAGATTTTTTTTTTATCGAGGCAATTGGGGTTAAGTGACTTGCCCAGGATCACACAGTTAGTAAGTGTTAAGTGTCTGAGGTCGGATTTGAACTCAGGTACTCCTGACTCCAGGGCTGGTGCTCTATCCACTGCGCCACCTAGCTGCCCCTAGAATTTTTTTTAAAAGTAATAACTCATAGTTGCTTGTTATTTTATTTTATTTTTTGGTGGGGCAATGAGGGTTAAGTGACTTGCTCAGGGTCACACAGCTAGTAAGGGTCAAGTGTCTGCAGCTGGATTTGGACTCAGGTCCTTTTGAATCCAGGGCTGGTGCTTTATCCACTGTGTCACCTAGCTGCCCTGGTTGTATGTTTTTTTGCATGCATTTTTAAACAATGGAATTATTGTCATAGGAGGAAATACCTTTACTTGTGGAAATTTTGGAAGTATGCCCCATAGTGGTATTTCTGAAGGAAGTTTGGAGAAAAGGGGAAGCTTTCGTAACACCCCCCCAAATCAAATAAGCAAGCACATCATTCACTGTCAGTGCAGCTGTCTCTGTGACCCAACTCTAATGACAGTACTACATTCAAAGATCTTCCTAGTCCATGTAAAATGTATTATCTCAGAAATCGTGGTTGAATATTTCTTTGAAATAGCCCTACTAATTCTTAAAGCTTTGGAAATTGGAAAAGGTGGGTCTGACCATTGTATTTTTCAAGGAAAGAAGGAAATAAAGATATATTACTGTCAGGCAATGTGCTAAGTGTTTTACAAATATGATCTTATGTGGTTCTTTCAACAACTCTAGGAGGTAGGTGTGTTATTATCCTCATTTCACAGTTCAGGAACTTGAGAAGCAGCTACAAATTAAATGATTTGTCCAAGGTCACATAGTTAATGTCTGAACATGGATTTAAATTGAGGATTTCTTGACTTCAGTTCCTTTTTTTTTTGTTTTGTTTTTTTTTGGTAAGGCAATTGGGGTTAAGTGACTTGCCCAGGGTCACACAGCTAGTAAGTGTTAAGTGTCTGGTGCCGGATTTGAACTCAGGTACTCCTGAATCCAGGGCCGGTGCTTTATCCACTGCGCCACGTAGCTGCCCCTTGACTTCAGTTCCAATGTTCTATGCACTGCATCACCCAAATCACTTTTGTATGGGAAATAGCTAGATAAATTTGATCATGCTAGATCCAAAATCAGGAAAATATGTGTTTTTATAAATTGTTGCCATACTTACATTTCTGAGAGTGCTTCATGGCATCAGTGACCAGAATAACCTCCAAAGTTCCTGGTGTCCTTCAAAGCTGCAAATAGATTGGAGGGAAATGGTGGTAGCATGGTGTGATTGGAAGGTCAACTTCTAGCTATTATTAATGACTTGTGTGAAGTTAGATAAATCACTTGACTTCTCTGAGTCCCAAGTTCCTCACCTGCAAGTAGTGAGGTTGGATTAAATGATCTGGAATGATCTTTACAGGTTTAATTTACAGATCCTGACTCTGCGGACATTTTTTTTCCCCAAACTATCTCTGCATTCCAGGATGTTACTTTACAGGCAACTGTTTGTGTGATTCCCATTTCCTAGAATACCCAAAGCTACTGGGGTAACCTCTCTCATAACTAACTCTAAATTGATTATTAATTAGAGATCTTGTACCATTTTTAAGAATCAGAAATCTTGCCATGAAGCTAGCTGAAAGGAAGCTGAGACTTCTGGAAAAAGGAAGATAATGTCAGCACTTGCTTCTGTATCCTTCAGATAAGAAGGACTGACATGTCTGGGTAAGGAGATGAGTTCTCATTTTAACTGTTTAGTCTGAAAAAAGGTGTATGGGGAATTAATCAAGTACACAAACAAAAGGTTCCTTGGGGATTAGGGTTCAAAATAAGTAATGATTCTACCATGTACTCAGCATTAGTCAAAACACAAAACAAAACAAACAAAAAACCCCAGCAGCAATCCTAAAATTTAAATACACAGAGGTGTTGGTGACCACAGAGACAGGAAAGTGCAGCCATAGTATGACAACATAGTTCTCAAATGACAAGATGGAACATGTCCCTGACATCTTCCTGTTTCTTTATAGATCACCTAAGAGATCTAATTTTGCATTCTGGGGGAAGCTACAGAGGACTTCTTGAGGTACAGCAAGTTTTCATGGGATTTTCAATCATTTTATATTCCAGAGAACTCTGAGATAGTCCATTTCTTTTTTTTTTTTTTGCTATCTTTCCCAAGATTATTTTTATGGTGCCATATCTAGACATTAAAATATATTTAATCTCATTCATGGGATATTCATTCCACCTATGCAGCCTGTGAGTCATCTATGGCATATCATTCTGTGTGAATTTTGTCCCTGAAATGCCATAGGTTCTCCATAGAAGATCTACCAAGTATACCGGAGGTCTTTCTCCATGTCTTTTAACATTTCATGGGTACCAGTGTAGTACTCAGACTGTCCATTTTTAATTGTTTGCTTTCATTCCATGACAATCCCCCTATCTTCTCTGATTATTTCCTGCATTCTATATTTTCCATTACTCCTTGCCCAAAAAACATTGTTGGTAATATCCTGCAGCCTGCTTTACTGTGTTCTTTGTTCATCCCCTTTAGTTCATCCCCTTTAGTTGCCCAGATGTTTGATATATCATGGAATTCTGTAATAGTATAAGCTCAACCAGGAGATAATATATAAAAAGGATTAGGCAGAAAAAAGAGAAAGGAAAGTATAAGAGAATAGGATGAGAAAAACATACAATGATCATAACTGTGAATATAAATGGGCTAAACTCATTCATAAAATAAAAAAAGAAAAAGAAGATAGAAGAATGGATTAGAAAGCAGAAGCCAATGTTATGTTTTTTAAAAAAATAGTAAACAATTTTAAAACATGAAGATTTAGGGGGCAGTTAGGTAGCACAGTGGATGAAGCACTGACTCTGGATTCAGGAGAACCTGAGTTCAAATCCAACCTCAGACACTTGACACTTACTAGCTGTGTGACCTTGGGCAAGTCATTTAACCCTCATTGCCCCACCAAAAAAATGACTATTTACACAGAATTAAAATAAGGGAATGGAGAAGAACCTTTTATACTTCAGCTGAAGTAGAAAGGACAAGAGTCATCATTTCAAGCAAAGCAATTGTAAAAATAGATATGGTTAAAAGAGATAAGCATAGAAATTTCATTTTACTGAAAGCTACCACAGATGATAAATTAATAACAATAGTAAATATGTAAGCACCAATTGGCATAGTATCTAAATACATAAAGCAGAAGTTAAATAATTACAGATAGAAAAAGAAAGTAAAATTTTAATAGTGGTTGACCTCAATTTATCTTTTTTCCAGTCCTAGATAATCTTAACCATAAACACAAGAAATTAAGGCTCCATTTACGCCTCCCATTCAGTGGATTGCAAATCCTTGGAAGTTTGTAATTGTCCAATAGGTTTGTCCTAATAATTATTTAATATCTCATTAAGCAAATAATTGCCTAATTATTTTCTTTCTTTTTTTTTTTTTGGTGAGGCAGTTGGGGTTAAGTGACTTGCCCAAGGTCACACAGCTAGTAAGAGTCAAGTGTCTGAGGCCTAATTGGAACTCAGTTCCTCCTGAATCCAGGGCTGGCACTCTATCCACTGCGCCACCTAGCTGCCCCTCTAATTATCTTTTTTTTTTTTCTTACAGGGCAATGGGGATTAAGTGACTTGCCCAGGGTCACACAGCTAGCAAGTGTCAAGTGTCTGAGGCCAGATTTGAACTCAGGTACTCCTGAATCCAGGGCCGGTGCTTTATCCACTGTGCCACCTAGCTGCCCCTCTAATTATCTTCTAAATAAAATTTCCCCCTGTCATAACAAGCACATGCAAGTTTGAAAGACTAGTTTTGTTTGTGCACTGATTCAAAACAGTAATCACTATGTATGTAGCAATTTTGGAGTTCATACAGTGATTGCATCAAACTATGCTTCTGACTAAGTGAAATGTGTTCAGTGATTCTTAACTGATTATCAAGTTGTTTCCAAATTACTACATGGGTTGGGTATTTGAGTGCAAACTGATTCCCAACATTTGGTCAAACTCATGCATTTACCCTCATTTTCTGTTTTTTTAAATTTTGAATAGAATTTTATTTTCCAAAATATATGTAAAAACATAATTTTAACATCAATTTTAAAAAAACTTTGTGTTCCAACTTCTCTTCTCCCCTCCATTCCCATCCCCCCACCCATAAGAACTCAATCAATTCAAAATAAGTTATACATGAGTAGTCATGGAAAAATTCCCATATTAGCTAGTTGTGAGAGAAAACAGTCAAAACCCCCAAAACTTCAGATTAAGGAATTGTCAAAGAGGAAATGAAAAAAATTTTTTTTAAATGTGTTTCCATCTTTCTTCAGATACTATCAGTTCTTTCTCTGCAGATGGGCTGCAATCTTCCTAAGTCCCTCAGGGTTACATTGGATCATTGCCTTGCTGAAAATAACCACATGCTTCCCAGCAGATCATCCCCACTATTGCTGTTATTTCGTATACAGTACATTTCACTCTGCTTCAGCTCATGTAGGTCTCTCCAGGTTTTCCCGATAGCATCCTATTCATCACAACCTCTATATAGTACCTTAAGCTTGACAGAGAATCTTCTTCACAAAAGCCCAGCAAAGTAGGTACCATACATTTTGCCATTATAATAAATCATCATAACTATTTCCCTCCATCCTACTCCCTTACCATGACATTTACTCTATCTTCTTTTTACCTATTCCTCCTCAGAGGTGCCTTACTTCTGACTATCCTCTCCCTCGCTCTGCACTCCCTTTTTTTACCCTTCCTTCCTTGTCTTCTTCCCCTCCTATTTTCCTGCAGGGTTAAATAGATTGCTCTTCCCAATTGGGTATGAAAGCTATTCCCTCCATAAGCCCACTCCAATGAGATTCAGGGTCCCTGAGCTAATTCTGTGTTCTAAATTTTTTCTTCCTCCCTCCCTCCTCAATCCTCCCTATGAGATCAAGCAATTCAATATGTCATACTGGTGCAGTAATGCAGAACATCTTCATCTTCCTTGAAAGTGTTTTGCTTTTTACTGCTCTCTCTCCCAATCTGCCCTTTCCCCCTTCCCTTCCCCCCTTTTCTCCCTCCCCCCACCAGGGCAAAAGTATATTACTATACCTACTTGAGTATGTATGTTAGTCCTTCTTTGAGCCAATTCTGATGATATTAAGGTTCACTCACTCCAACTCCTTCCCCCTCGTCTACTCTCCTCCATAAGCTTTCTTCTTGTTTCCTTCATGTGAAATACCTCTCCCCAGACCATCTCTCCCCTTTTCCCTCCCCTAGTTTATTCCTCCTACACCTCAACCCTATTTTAATGATGTCATCATGGATTAGCTAGGTGGCACAGTGGATAAAGCACTAGCCCTGGACCCAGGAGGCCCCCCAAGCTCAAATCCAGCCCCAAACATAAGACACCCCTCCCTGTCTGCCCCACAAAGAACAAAACATAAATGCTTTACAGATATCATCCCTTCATATTCAGTTCAGCCCTGTCTTTTGTGAATTTCTTGTGAAGAATTTTTGTTTTGTTTTGTTTTGTTTTTTTAGTGAGGCAACTGGGGCCAAGCGACCTGCCCAGGGTCACACAGCTATCAATTGTCAAGTGCCTGAGGTCACATCCGAACTCAGGTTCTCCTGAGTCCAGGTCCGGCGCTCCATCCACTGCACCACCCAGCTGCCCCTGAATTTCTTACTGAGATAGTTCTTATGATTTCAAAGTATTATCTTCCCATGTAGAAATGTAAACAGTTTGATCTTTTAATATCCCTCATGAAGTCTTTTTCCTGTTTACCTTTTTATGCTTCTCCAGGATCTTGTATTTGAAAGTCAAATTTTCTATTCAGTTCAGGTCTTTTCATCACAAATGCTTGAAAGACCTCTTTCTCATCGAAATCCCATTTTTGCCTCTGAAAAATTATACTCAGTTTTGCTGGGTACGTGATTTTTGGCTGAAGTCCCAGCTCCTTTGCCCTCTGGAATATATTCCATGCTCTCTGGTCCTTTAATGTAGAAGCTGCTAGATCTTGCTTTATCCTTATTGGAGCTCCACAGTATTTGAATTCCTTTTTTCTGGTTGCTTGCAGTATTTTCTCCTTGACCTGGGAGTTCTGGCATTTGGCTATAATATTCCTGGAGGTTTTCCTTTTGGGATCTCTTTCAGGAGGTTATTGGTGGATTCTTTCAATTTCTACTTTAGCTTCTGCTTCTAGAATATCAGGGCAATTTTCCCTCACAATCTCTTGGAGGATGGTGTCTAAGCTTTTGTTTTGGTCATGGTTTTTAGGTAGTCCAATGATTTTCAAATTATCTCTCCTAGATTTATTTTCTAGGTCAGCTGTTTTTCCAAGAAGATATTTCACACTGCCCTCTATTTTTTTCATTCAATTGGATTTGCTTTACTGTGTCTTGGTTTTTCATAAAGTCACTAGCTTCCATTTGTTCAATCCTAATTCTTAGGCAGTTATTTTCATCAGACAGTTTTTTAATCTCCTTTTCCATTTGGCTTTTCAAACTGTTGACTTTTTTCTCATGACTCTCCTGCATCGCTCTCATTTCCCTTTCCATTCTTTCTTCCTTTTCTCTACATCTTCTTTCTATCTCTCCTACTTTCTCTTCAAAGTCCCTTTTGAGAGCTTCCATGGCCTGAGACTAGTTCATATTTTTCTTGGAAGCTCTGGATGTTGGAGCTTTGACCCTGTTATTATCTTCTTCTTCTGAGGTTGTATTGTGGTCTACCTTACCCCCAAAGAAGTTTTCCATGGTCTTCTGCTTTCTCTGCCTGCTCATCCTGGCTTACTATTTCTTGGCTTTTAACTCCTTTTTTACATGTGGTGCTGCTTCCAGGACACACTGTTCAAGCTACGGCATGACCTAGGGGATGGTTGGGCTTCTTCTCAGCCTGCCTGGCCTTGCTTTCACTTGATTTTAAACTCTCCACTGGGGGGTGGGGGGTGGGGCTGCTTCTCAGCTCTACTCCAGTTCTCAGCTTCAGAGGGTCTTAGATATTTTGGGTTGGGGGCAGGGCAGGCTTTAATCTCACCTGGCCTGTTCTCAGGTCCGGAGATAACCTCAGGCCTATTTACTAAGAAACCAACCAGCAAAGCTTTCTGTGGTGTGGTTCTCAGCTTCTGATGAGACTGCTCCCCTCCCCCACCTGGGTCTCCCGCTGCTCAGGATTTCTTCCTGGTTGCCCGCTGGGGTGGGACAGTCGAATCCTTCCCCTAATCCACTGGTACCCCTGCACTTACCCCCCCACTGCCCCCCCCCCTTCCCCACAGTCCAGCTGTTCAGCTCGACCTCGCCGCTCGGTTCCAAAAGACACGGGTGCTGCAGCTGATTCTGAGGCACTAGGGCGGGTGTCTGGTGTTTCGGCCTGATTGCGGGGTTACGCTCTATTCGTGGCCCAGCACAGCCCCCTGAAATCTATCTATAGCTGGAGAAAACTCTCAGCCCGAATTTTTGTGTGCTTTTCTTCCCCAAGGGTTTTTTTATTGCTATTTTTGGGGTTATTGTATCAGGAGCCCTGTGAGCTTAATGTCTTTCCTCTGCCATCTTGGCTCCACCCTCCTACCCTCATTTTCATTCTCTTTACTGCACAGGAATACTTCCCCCTTTTTGCCCTGGTATTCTGGCAATTGCATAATCATATGATCAAAATGTTACAAACATTTGAGTTCTTGCGGTATGAATGTCAGGTTCTTTGGAAATCTTGATTACTGGCCATATGTAATACAAGCCATTTTGAAATCATCATGGAGATTCACAGCATTCCACAGAAACAAATATTATATCGCCTTTTATTTCAGTATTAAGGTTGTTCCCCAATTTAAATTTATTCTCTGCTTATATTACCATTATATCTGGTAGGTTTAAAAAAAATAACCTGCTGGGGAGCACCAGGCACTTTTTCAGTAGAGTTTCTGTGAGTGTGTTGCTAGTGAGTTAGTGGTAGAAAAGGAAAAAAAAAGGGACATTTGAAGAGGGTCATTATTTTATGTAAAAACATTGTTACAAATGAAACAATATATGCACTTTATGTGATGCAATATATGCATAATATATTAACTTTAAGTATATTGGTCATTTAATTCTGCACTTGTCATTAATCAGGAGAAAGAGAAATATTTTATATTGGAAATAGCTATTTGTTTTTCTTTTATTGATTCATTAGTAGTCATATCTTCTAGAGTCATTGTATTCCAGTAATGGTAGTGTTTATCAGTCTTGATGCTTGTCTATTATTGCAAAACAGTCACTTTGTTTTGTTAACTGATGGTGTATTGGATACAGTTCCAGTCTTGAAATCAGGAAGACCTGAGTTCAAACCCATTCTCATATACTTGTGATGTGTCTGGCTGTTTGACCCTGGCCTAGTTTGTCTCAGGTTCTTCAAGTATAATGGGGATAAAATTGAACTTCCCCGTCAGGGTTGTTGTGAGGATCAAATGAGATAATAGTTATAAAGTTATTAGCACAATTCCTGTCACATAGTATATACACATACATGCACACACATACACACATGTCTATATATATACACACACACATGTATATATACATATGTGTGTGCATTTGTTACTTTCCCTCACTATGAGAAATATATAAATAAATTGTACTGGTATAGTATTGCTATATATTTAACACAATCGACTATAAACATAAAATTTCTGAAGAAACATGGTACTGTAGAAAAATTAATTTTGCCCTATGCCAATATAATTGTTTTTTTGGGGGTTTCCAATATAATTGTTAAGTATATATTTGGGGATACCATTTCTAATTACAATGTCTTGTTGAATTCCTCATATGTATTATGATGTTGAATTAGTTAATATAGAAAGAGTTTAAAAAGATGACAATTATGCTTTCTAATTATATGACACCTTTAATGTTTGTAACTTTTCAATTTCAATGGTATTTGTAAGCTATCTACATTATTGTGAAATGGATGAGAATATGTTACTTTGAAGGAAAACAAATCAATTGGTCCTCTTGTGTAATTTGCAGAGATGGAGAAAAATGAATGATTGGAAATATTTTAGACATTGTCTTAGGTATTAAAAGTTAATAAGAATAGAGTCTGGCATTTTATAACATAGACAAACACATTTGGCATCATACAGAATGCCCCCAAAACTTAAAAGTGTATTAGATAATTTAGTCAGAATAATTAATTTTTAAAAATCTAGATAGAAACCAAGTTATACTTCCAAAACACATATTTTTGGTGTGGATTAGGGAGGTAGTGGTTAGAAGTAAATCAAATATGTGAGGAGGGATAGGGAAAAAGAGAGTGAGCAGGATAATAGAGAGGAAAAATAGGATGGAGAAAAATTGATAATTAATAATCATAACTTTGAATGTGAATGGGATGAACTTGCTCATAAAACAGAAACAGATAGTAGAATGGATTAAAAATGAGAATCTGACAATATGCTGGTTAGATGAAACACATTTAAAAATGAGAGATATACACAGAGTTAAAATAAGGGGCTAGAGTAGAATTTATACTTCAGCTGAGGTAAAAAAAAGGAGGGGTAGCAATCATGATTTCTGATAAAATTAATGTAAATATATTTAATTAAAAAGATAAACAGAGAAACTACACTATGATAAAAGGTACTGTAGAAAATGAAATAATATCAATATGTGCACCAAATGTGATAACATCTAAATTTTTAAAGGAAAAAGTTAAATGAATTACAGGTAAAAATATATAGTAATACTATAATAGTGGGGGACTTCAACCTTCCCCTCTCAAAAGTAGATAAATCTAACCCAAATGAAATGAAAAATCAAATTTAATGTGTTCCTTATTGTATTTCCTCTTTTTCACACCCATCATAATGCAGGCATCTTGAATATCTTTGCATTATATACATGTATTATCTTAGATAAGATAGATTTGATGGGTATCTAGAGAGAATTGAATGGGAATAGAAAGGAATATACCTCCCCCCCCCACCCCCCCCGCAGTGGTACATGATACTTAAAAAAAACCCTGACCTTATAATAGGACAGAAAAACTTTAAGACTAGGAGAAAACTTTTATATACAGTTTCTTAGATAAAAGCTTCATATCTCAAACATATAAAGAACTTTGTGTAATCTATAAGAATATGAATCATTCCCAAATTGATAAGTGATCGAAGGATATGAACAGGTAGTGTTTCAGTGAAGAGATCTAAACTAAATATAGTCATATAAAAAATGTTCTAAATCACTCTGTCAGTCTGCTTGAGGTTTACCCCTTAATGTCTCAAATGTGTCCTGGCTGTGGACCTCTGTACAGTTCCTCCTGCCGTGTGTGTGTGTGTGTGTGTGTGTGTGTGTGTGTGTGTGTGTGTGTGTGTGTAGCTGTCATGTCTGAAAAGATGTGCACTGGAAATTAGAAGACCTAGTTTCAGCCTCTGTTCTTAATTTTTTTTGATCTTGGCAAAGTTCTTCATTTCTTAAGATCACAGCTTCTTCATCTGTAATATGGGCAGATTGTGCTCCATTATCCTTCAAGTTCCTTCCAGCTCTAAATCCCATAAGCCTATGTAAATGAGTTCACGATAAGCAAAGCAATAGTAACAGTAGATGTAATTAAAAGAGATTAACAGAGCAACTTCATTTTCCTGAAGATATCATAAATGATGAATTAATATCAATAGTGAATATATGTACAAATTAGCATAGTATTTATTTTATTTTATTTTATTTTATTTTATTTTATTTTATTTTTTGAATTTTTGCGGGGCAATGAGGGTTAAGTGACTTGCCCAGGGTCACACAGCTAGTTAAGTGTCAAGTGTCTGAGGCTGGATTTGAACTTGGGTACTCTGGGTACTCCTGAATCCAAGGCCAGTGCTTTATCCACTATGCCACCTAGCTGCCCCATGGCATAGTATTTAAATACTTAAAGGAAAATATTATTACAAGTCACGTTGAAAGATGTGGAAACATCTTATATCGCCTCTTATTGCAATATTAAACCTGTTTCCCAATTTAAATGTATTTTCCGCTTATCTTACTATTCTTCTATCTGGTAGGTTTACAAATGGCTTATATACACACATATATACATACAGACATGTATGTATATACATGTGTGTGCATACACACACACATATATATTGAGGCTAGTTTATATATATACATACACAGACTTATATATATATATATTTATATTATTTATATTATATATATTTATATATATACAGTGTCAAAAATGAAGGAATGCATAGAATTGAACTTTAAGTACATTTTTCATTTGATGCAGCATTTGTCATTTGCCACTAGAAAGGTAAATATTTTATCTTGTAACTATTTTTCTTATGTAGATTGATTAGGTAACCATATCTTCTTGAGTCTCTGTATTTCAGCAATGATGGTGTTTATCTGTGGGGGTTAGAGTCTTGATGCTTGTCTTATTGTTGCAAAATAGTCACTTTGTGGGGTAGCTGGTGGTGTAGTAGATAAGAGTGCTGGATTTGAAGTCAGGAAGATCTGAATTCAAATCCAGCCTCAGACTCTTATGGTGTGTCTAGTTGTTTAACCTGGGGTAGTCACTTAACCTCCACTTATCTCAATTTCCTCATGTAAATTTGGGATAATCATAGCACTCACCTCTCAGCCTTGTAAGAATCAAATGAAATGATACTCATAAAGCACACAGTAGGGTGCTTGGCACATAGTAGATGGGATATAGGTGCTTATTCCTTTTCCCCACTAGGAGAAATAGGCATATACATAAATTGTACAGGTTGTCATTTTTGTTTAGTCATTTCAATCATGTATGACTCTTCATGACCCCATTTGGGGTTTCCTTGTGAAAGATACTGGATTTGTTTGCTATTTCCTTCTCCAGCTCATTTGACAGATGAGGAAACTGAGGCAAACAGGTTAAGTGACTTACTCAGGCTCACATAGCTAATAAGTGTCTGCTGTCAGATTTGAACTGAGGAAGATGAATCTTCCTGACTCCAGGCATGGTGCTCTATCCACTATGCCACTCAGCTGCTGTATTGGTACAGTATTGTTATATAGTTAACAAAATTGAACATAAACATAAACAATTTAAAGAAACATTTTAAATTTAATTTTTAAAACATAGGAACCCCAATGGATTTATCGATGAGAGCTGGAAGTATGCTGAAAAAAAGAATGTTGAAAAATGAGAAATTAAAGATATTCATCTAGTTTTAGCATATTGTGATTAATCACAATTCTGATATAAAACAGATATTCAAGACACTTGTATTTTGGTAGGTTTGATGAAGAAGGAATAATTAATGAGGAATATATGAAATTTGGTTTTTCATTTCTTAGAGAAGATGTATAGAGCTGCCATGTATAATTTATGGAATTATTGAAATAGCAGCTTAAAATCTTCTCTCTTCATTTACAATCGCAGCATGAAAGCTTTGTAGATGAGCCTATTGATTTTTATGTGGAAAGAACAAGATTTGAAAATATCCAATTTTCATTGACTTATTCCTGTAAATAAAGTAGAAAGTATAAAAGTAGTTGAAGGTTTATTATGAGAAAGTATCAAATTAGAAAGAGTAAAGCTTGTATTATTGCAGAAAAATTAATTATCCCTATGCCAAAGTAATTAAGTATATTTTTGGGGTTGTTACCATTAGGAAATTCAAGATGATACTATTTCTAACAATAGTGTCTTGGTGAATTCCTAATATGCCTCATGATTTGAATCAATTATTATAGAAAATGTTTAAAAATATGACAATTTTGCCTTACATTAGATGAGACAACTGATGTTTGTAACTTTGCAATTTTAATGGTATTTGTAAGATATATATATATATATACACACACACATATATATATGATGGTGAAATGAACAAGTATATGTTGTTTTATCATCAGTTAACAGGGCAAATGTACAAATGGGCAAGGCATTTTTAATCCAATTAATTAATTCACACTGTGGGGAAAACCCCAATTGGTCCTCTTATGTAATTTGTAGACATGGAGAAAAATGAATGATTGGAAAACTTTTGGAGACTTTGTAAAATTTAAAAAAATTAATGATAATAGATTTTGGATATTCTATGACATAAACAAATAAGTTTTCACATCATAGAGAATGTCACAAAAATTTAAAAGTGTGTTAGATCATGTATTCAGAATAATTAATTAAATAATTAATTAAAACCCCAAACCCCTCAATTGTTTACCATTTTATGCAGATAGAGATGGGCAGAAAGAATACTCTAAGATACACAAATTTTAGTTGACTTTCCCATGGCAGAGTTATCCATCTATTTGAATTAAGAGAAGAGCCATATTCTCTGTTGCTTTATCTGCTTAAGCACAAAAATCTTCAGCTGAATTTTCTTCCTCCTGAGATATCATGTAAGTAATTTTTCTTATATTCCCTTATTGCTCTCTTCTTACTCTTTCCTTTTTGATGGTAGTTTCTTTGGAGCTGGATCTGAAACTTGCCATTGTCTTTTCCTATGCTCTGCAGTTCATGCTTCAAAACCTCTGCCTCCAAATGACTTTTAAGAGGCCTGAACTGGCTCTAGATTGACGTTGGGTCTCTTCCCTCAGATTAGGGGGAGGTATGACACATTTGGCCCCAGTTCCCTCTATTCTTTAGTTCTCTGCCTCAGCTCTGTTACAATACAGAATGCTACCATGAAGCTGTCTCAGAATAAAAGCTTTTCATTTTCTTCCACTGGAAGGAGGAAAGATTAGACCTCTGTTGCAAGTCTTGCCCTGCGTTGTCCATTTCTGCTCCTAGATCATAGAGTGTGGTGGGATAGGGTGGATTGGATGAGCTTGTTAGGAGCTAGGGATTAGTATTCTCTTCTGTTAGTTCATTGAATTGTTATCTAAAAGGGTTTTTGGTATCCTAGATCACAGGGTTCAATGAAATTGCTTTATCACTTGTGCATAATTCCTATTTACTGAGAAATTATCAGTTTGAACAACTGGAGACTAAAAGAAGATTAAAGAAGGGTTATTGTGTTTGTACCTGGTGAAAAGATGGACTTTTTGAATTTTACCTCATAGTAAAGATGAGTCAATGATTACCTAGGGGCTCTGATTTTAGCCATTAAAATCTGCTAAGAAGCCATCAGGAAAGGAAACTCTAGTGATAGAGAGAAGAAACATGTGCAAAAGCTGAACAGAGAAGTCAGAGGAAACTGAATACAAAACACACAGAGAAGACCTCCAATTAAGCCAGTGATTCTTCAGCATCCTTTCATAGAAACAGCTTCCTTTGGGAAGAAGACAAATAACTTTCTATCATGCCAAATTGCCATCTTGTTCTTTAGACTCCCAGGGAAAGAGGAGGAATGAAATTCCATTGTATACCAGTATCCTGACAGATCTAAGGAAAGAAAATTGCATGTTAAGTTTCTATTCTGGTCTCCTGCCTCCCTTGGGAAGATGAGAAAACACCATTCCATCAAATAATGAACTCCTTCCTTACAGGGATGAAGAGAAAGTTTAATCCATCAGGTATTCAGTCTAATTTCCTGCCTGTCAGCAACAAAAGTAATACGATTATTCCAGCCCTTGGCTGAACTGCCCAAGTCCCTGAGAGAATTCTACACTTAGAACAGTCCTCTATGAACAAGGAAAATCTATCTGAACTCATTCACCAATGATTAATAAGCTCCATCATCACCCCATCCCCCTACCCACAGACCCCTCCTGTCGGAGTAATTCTGAGCCACAAGCTATCATCATTCAGCTCCAATTCTTTGAGCCCCACTGCCATATCTCATACTGCCATTTCCATCAGTCCTCCCATATCAAACTCTAAAGATACCCATGCCTTCCATTGTGTATTCTGGTATGACAATCTTGCTTTCATCTTAAATATTTTCCAAAAAAAAAAAAAAAGAAGGGGCAGCTAGGTGGCACAGTGGATAGAGCCCTGGCCCTGGAGTCAGGAGTTCAAATCCGGCCTCTGATACTTGATACTTACTAGCTGTTTGACCCTGGGCAAGTCACTTAACCCCAATTGCCTCACTAAAAGAAACATTAAAATTAAAATGAAAAGATGAAGTTAAAATTAAAATTAAAAGATGAGTTATTTGACGGGCAATGGAATCTTTTGTCAAAATGTTTGAACATTTTAATTTTAATTTTAATGTTTCTTTTAGTGAGGCAATTGGGGTTAAGTGACTTGCCCAGGGTCACACAGCTAGTAAGTGTTAAGTGTCTGAGGCCAGATTTGAACTCAGGTACTCCTGAATCCAGGGCTGGTGCTCTATCCACTGCCCCACCTAGCTGCCCCGTTTGAACATTTTAGATACTTTGTATAACCCCAAATTGCTTTCCAAAATAGTTGTATTGATGGACCAGTATTCTGATTTACATGTGAGTGAGATTTTCCCCTCCCTTTAGTAATAAGAGATTTAATATAGTTATAAGTGATTTAATTATGATAATAATTAACTAAAATTGTAATTTATTATATTTAGATATGGTATTTTAATTGTATTAGTAGATTAAGTTTCTTTTCTTTCTAATTAATAATGTCAGATGATACTTTCTAATGTCAAGAATTATGCAACATCAGAGGATACTATAGTTAGCAATAATATATTTTAGAAATCACTAGTGATATGCTTGACTCAAGTGGTTCATGCAACTCATGAGTGATATGCTTGATTAAAAGGGGGTCATGCAGTAGAATTATGAGCCTATTGCCACAAGAAGACTGATATTGGAAAATGCTGACATTTGTCATGTAGGCAGTTTCAATATTTCCTAAGAAGATGCTTTAAAATTAGATTTTCTAAAAATTAGTATGGTACATAAGCATTTAAGTTCTGTAGGGGTATAAAAACCCATTGATTATGTAACTTGAGGTCTTTCAGGTGCAACCCCTGACTGACCGGCTTTATTGTGAGATAGGCCCTCTCTCAATAAACCTATTTTCTATGGCTTGGAGACTTTGCTGTTTCTTTTCCTTCATTGGACTTAGAAATTTTTCTGACAATACAACCCCTTTAACACTTTCTTTTGCCATCTTTGCCATTTAGCAGAGCTTGAAGGCTATTGGATTTGTATTTCTCTTATTAGTAATTTGGAACATTCTTTTATATTGTCTTTTTATAGTTGGGAATTATTTTTTCAAAACTCTTCATATATTTAAACTCCTTATTTGTAAAGAATGTCTTTTTTTTTGTGTATTTCTGTTGGTTTTCTATAGCTTGCATATGAAACCCCTTATGAGAAAATTGATAGAAAATTGATTTGGCTTCTTCTCATCTTAGATGTACTAATTTTACTTGCACAAAAGCTTTTCAATTTCATATAATCAAAATTATATAGTTCATCTTTTATAAACACTTCTATCCCTTGTTTGGTTAAGAATACTCCTCCACCAGTAGCTGTGAAAGGGATATGGTAGTTTTATTTCCTAATATTTACTTTGTATGCTTTTAACAGTTAAGTTACATATCCATTTTCATTTTATGGTGCAATACATTGTAAAATGTTGGTCAAAGCTTAATTTCTGCCATATTGCTTTTAATTTCCTCAGCAATTCTTATTAAATAGGAAGTTCTTTTTAGGTAATATGTATTTAAAGATTTATTGAACACCGGTTTATTGAATTTAATAATTTCTGATTTTTCATCATTTCATATCCATTTCTAAGGTTCTCCCTTTTAACCCAAACTGAATGATTTTGTGGACTGCTGCTTTGTAATATAATTTCCCTTGATTCTTATATTTTCAGTACATTTTGCAATTATATTTCTTTATTTGTAAATTGGACAATCTTTCTGTGTTTTTTTATCAGCTGTATTTCTACTCCCCTACCTATTGTTTCCACTGGCAGTCTCAGACTTTGATTCTTGGATTGGCTGCTATAAAAGGGATGAAGGGTGATTATATGTGATATTTTAAGGATATCCTTTATTTTACTCTACAGAAAATACAAACAGAAAAAACTCATATCAAAAGAAGGCAAGACAGTTCTCATGACCACACTACTTCATTTATATATCTAGATATAATGCATATAATATACATATACACATATACATTTATGTATATTTATATACATAAATATTTTAATATTTATATTTATTTAATTTTTTATAATTTATATATATATATTTGAGTTATATAGTGAGATGAATTCTCATTTTCCAGAGAGCCCTACCTTACTGCAGAGACAGTCATAAAATTAAAGAATCATAGGATGACAGTATCATAGATTTAGAAGTGAAAGGAATCTTATAGACCATATACCTACCTCATTTGCTTTTGTAGGTGGCTAAGGATCTTATAGAAGAAAAAGATAGATTGCTGGAAAGTGAAGTACCTCTCCATAGGACCTATATAGTCTGTATTCAGTTCCAGTGAATGAATGACTGAAAAACAATTATTAAACAACCACTGTGTACCAAGAACTGTACTGATAAATGGAGACACAAAAATATAAAAAATACACAAATAAGATAAAATAGGGTAGTCTCTAATATGAAGGGACTTATATCCTAACAAAGCCAACATATACAGGGGAGTGATGGCCAGGGAGGTATGTTTTGCCATGAAAAGTCCAAGGGCTTGTGATAGGAACCACAGGAAAACAGATTAGAACACCTGCTCCAATGGTAATGACAGAATCGGTTTGATTATGGTTACTTTGCTGGAAAGCAAGAGATGGCATAATCCAGAGGAGGAAAATATTGGATTTGGAGTCAGAGGCCCTGACTTGAAAGGTCACCTCTGTTATTAACTCCTTGTATGGAAGGGGGCAAGTCATTACAAAATTCTGGGCCTTAGTTTCCTTATATATAAAATGAAAAGGTTGGACTATATGGCATCTAAGATCCATTCTGGTGACTTGTCAGGGATGCAGAAATGGCAAATGGCTGAGGATGTATTTGAGACTTGGTCTTCTTGACTGCACAAACAGCCCTTTTTTCCATCACTTTCATCTGTCTGAGAGTTTGAGTGAGCAGCCAGCAGGTTAGGGAAATAGGTGGAATGGGCAGTGGGCACTGGATGAGAGGTGAGTGAGATGCCAGCAAGCATTAAAGACTCTGACAAAAATGGAGGAAAACTTTTATCTTTGTGTGCACATGTGTGAATGTGCACATGTGTGTATTTGCTCCATTTGCACATGCATGTGGGTGTATGCATGTGTGTGAAAATGTACATATGTTTGTGTATGTTTCTTTCTGCATGAGGAAATGGACTGTGTTAAATTTCAACTCCATAGTGTATAGAAAAGCATGATTAGCAAGAAAAATTACCCAGGGTTTTAGAATTCTGAACAGTTTTTCTTTTAACATTTGGCATCCCGAGCTTTAGTTTCATCATTTGGCATCGTTTAGTGCTTTGTGAGAATTGCAATCTTTTTGACTGAGTCCTTAAAGGCTTGTATGACTTGTTTGTTCCTCAGGGCATAAATAAAGGGGTTCATCACGGGGGCAACTGAAGTCATGAGAACTGACACTGCCTTGTTCAAATCCACTTTTTCATTTCCAGAAGATTTGACATACATGAAAATGCAGCTGCCATAAGAGATGGAGACAACAATCATGTGGGAGGAACAAGTGGAAAAGGCCTTTTGCCTCTGCTGGGCAGAGGGGAATCTTAGAATAGTCCTGATAATGGAGGCATAAGATAAAACCACTAAGAGTAATGTAATAATAAGTGTTAATATAGCGTCCATTAAAGCTATCTTCTCTATGAACTCTGTGTCTGTGCATGAAATCTCTAGCACAGGAAATGCATCACAGCCAAAATGATCAACAACATTGGAGTCACAGAATTCCAGATCAAGGCCCAGGCCCAGTGGTGGGAGGATGATCATCAGCCCAGCCAGCCAAGAACTCACCAGGAGCTGGTTACAGACTTTGTTGTTCATGATTGTTGTGTAATGCAGAGGTTTGCAGATGGCCACATAGCGATCATAGGACATGGTGGCCAGAAGAAAGAACTCTGATGCCCCAGGTAAGATGACACAAAATATTTGGGCATAGCAAGCATCATGGGAAATGGTATTGTCTCCAGTTGATATGCTGTAGAGGTATCTAGAAATACAAGAAGTTGTGAGTGATATTTCTAAGATGGAGAAGTTTCTGAGAAAAAAATACATGGGAGTTTTCAGGTGTATTTCTGTTGGTTTTCTATAGCTATACTAGCTGTGTGACCTTGGGCAAGTCACTTAAGCCCAATTGCCTCACCAAAAACAAAAACAAAATGGGACTTTTCCACACCCTGTAGATCACAGAAGGGCACACGTAATGCAGCCTCACCAAAGTTGATTCCATAATTATCTATTATAATGCAAGTATAAAGTTTGAGTCTACTTATTCTAAAAAAGAAGTTACATCTCAGAAATGGTTGTTGATTTTCTCCCTGAAATAGCCAATGTAATTTTACAAGTTTTTGACATATGAAGTGTATAAGTCTGTCCACTGTGTGTAAATGTAGTCTTTATGAACACCAAATGAGAAAATGTGTGATGTGAAAAATCTTTTCATACTTACGTTTCTGACAGTGCTTCATGGATCGCATCAGTGGTCAGAATAAGCCCAAAGATCTCTGGTATGGCTCAAAGATGAAGAGTAGTATAGGCAGGTGGCAGGAGTATTGTGAGGCTACTGCCTTGGTCATGACATCCCACGGAATGCTTAGCCTGTGAATTGAATCTATCAACACATTTGCATTGACCTCCTATGAAAGTCATCTTTACTTGAATTCTTGTTGTTACTTGTGATTTCTGGGACCCTGATCTCCCTCAGTCTCAATTTCCTTACCTGTAAATAAGGACCTTGGACTGGATGATCTCTAATGTTTGTTATAGGTTAATCAAAGATCCTAATTCTATGTATAATTTTAGTCATACTCTGGTCCCTGGAACCTTATGTTCATAGGTAGTTCTGTGGCTGATTCTCACGTCCCATGACATTTAGTGTTTCTGGGCCATCCTCTGTGTCCCAAATAATTATAAGATGATTTTGTAACAGAGATCTGGTCTCATTTTAAATCTCTGGAATCTTTCCCTGAAGCTAAAAGGAAGCAGGTGCTCCTGGAAAGAGAAAGCAATGTTAGACCTGACTCTGGGTACTTCAGAGGAAAAGGACTGACACATCTGGGAATGGAGATGTGTTTTCCTTCCTACATTTTATTTGTTCAACCCGCTGAAGGTGTTTGGGGAACTCAACTGAGAGAACAAAGAAGAGGTTCCTTGGGGATTGAGGTTCAAAATTACTCACAAATCTACCATATAATTAACATTAGATTTAAAAAATGAAAAGAAGAAGCTGTGGTGACTGTGTCCACAGAGACAGGAAGGCATCATCACAGCAGTTGATACAGTGCTCAAACAGTGAGGGTTGTATAGAAGAGCAGGTCCCTGGCACATCCACACTCCTGCGTAGAGGATCTAAGGCAGACATGTTAAATATAAACCTGGCAATCTGAACCAGATTACAATGTCATTGGGAAATATTCGACAAAATTAATAAAAATACAATAAAATATAGATATATTGTAAAACTAGGTCAGTGTGCTGGCCCACTTGAATCCTTACAGAGAGAGATTAGTGTGCTCCTTTTCTTCTTGAGTTTGACAACACTGGTGTAAGAAATTGTTTTGAAGTTTAACACAGGAGAAAATCTATAGGGGATTCTCTAGATGTGTCAGATGTTCATGCAGGTTATTCTCCAACATGTACCCTTTGCATGAACAACAAACTCCTCAGTCCCACATTTTCTCTGGTGGTCCTCTGTGCCTAGAATCTTCTCCCTCCAGCTACTCATCTCCCTAGCTTCTTTTAAGTCTCAACTAAAATCTCTTCATTTACTGGACGCCTTCCCCAAGCCCTATTACTTCTAGTTTTCCCTTTTCCTGTTAATTATTTCCTATTTTTCTTGTATATCTTGTATAGAATTGGCTTTGTATATATTTGATTGCATGTTGTCTTCCAACTAGAGGGTAAGCTAATGAGAGTCTTTTGCTTCTTTTTGTATCCCTAATCTTAACACAGTGCCTGGCTCATACATAGTATTAATTGGTTTTGGGGGGTTTGTAAAGGTTTATTTTGTGGTCAGCAATTTTGTTGAAGGATATTAATTGTTTCAAATAGTATCTTTGCTGATTTTTAAGGATATTACAAGTATATCATCATATCATCAGATAGAGACAATGTTATCTCTTCTTGACCTATCTTTATACTTTCAATTTCTTTTGTCACATTACTGTTGTTAGCATTTCTAGAACTATATCAAAAAGTACTGGGAAGAATGACTATCTTTGCTTCATTAGTATATTTATTGGCAAAGTTGCTAGTATATACCAATTGTATATGATGCTTATTTTTGCTTTTAGATATATATTTTTATGATCTTAAAAAGGTCCCTCTTTGCCTATGCTTTGTAGGTTTTTTAGCACAAATGAATATTATGCTTTATTAAATAATTCTTCTATCTTATTGATGTAATAATAATTTTGATTTTAATATGATTAATTATGTTGATTGTTTTTCTAATGTAACATCCTTGAATCTCTGATAGACATCCAACTTGGCTATGATAAATGATTTCTTAGATAAATTACTGTAGACTTTAATAGGATTTTAGTAAAAAATTTTTGAATAAATATTCATTGATGATGTTGGTCAATAGTTTTCAATGGTTTTGTTCTTAATGGGTTTAGGTATTAGGACTATATTTATCCCAGAAAAGGAGACTGCTAGGGTGCTTTCCTTCTCTCTTATTTTTTGTTTTGTTTGCAGGGCAATGAGGGTTAAGTGACTTGCCCAGGGTTACACAACTAGTGTCAAGTATCTGAGGCTCAATTTGAACTCAGGTCCTCCTGAATCCAGGGCAGGTACTTTATCCACTGATCCACATAGCTGCCCCTTCCTTTTCATTTTTAAAGAACAATTTTTGTAGTATGGTTACTAATTTGTTTCTTAAAATTGATAAAATTCTGTTGTGAATCCATCAGGACCATTTTTCCTTTTTTTTCCTTTTAGCGAGGCAATTGGGGTTAAGTGACTTGCCCAGGGTCACACAGCTAGTAAGTGTTAAGTGTCTGTAGCCAGATTTGAACTCAGGTACTCCTGACTCCAGGGCCGGTGCTCTATCCACTGTGCCACCTAGCTGCCCCTTTTTCCCTTTTAATTTCCTTTATTGAGAGTTTTATTTCCTTTTCTGAGTTTGGATTAATTGATGCTACCATTTGGTTTTCTTTTAGTTTCTGGAATTTTGTATATTTGAAGATATTACATTACTCAGTTTTATTAGCACATAATTATCAGAATAGGTCCTGATAATTCTTTTTATTTCTTTTGGGTTAAGTGATTTGCCCAGGGTCACACAGCTAGTAAGTGTCAAGTGTCTGAGGCTGGATTTGAACTGAGGTCCTCCTGAATCCAGGGCCTGTGCTTTATCCACTGTGCCACCTAGCTGCCCTTGAGTCATTGACTTATTAACAGAATCTTACACACCAGTCCACTTACTGCTACTTATAGGTGCTTACAGCAATCATAGAGGGAAAATAAATTTTTGGTAGCTAGAAAGTGAACTCCCTTTCTGTAGACTCTAGAGGAAAACCTTCTATATAACCTGCATGCACACCCAGTGAATGAATGAATAAAAGAACATTCATTAAGTACATCTACATCCCAGACACTGCTGAGAGATGGACTCACACATACAAAAAATATAAAACAGGACAGTTTCTGACCTCATGGAACTTAAATCATAAGAAGTAAACACAAGACATATGGGTGAACAGTGGCCAGGGAAGGAGGGTTTGGTGTGGAGAATCAAAGCAATGGTGAATGAATCATAGGGGAATAGATTAACACACTTTTTCTTGTAGCAACAGCAGAAGTTGCTTGATTATGGTGCCTGTGTTGGAAAGTGAGAGGCAGCATGGTCCAGAGGAAAAGAACACTGGATTTAGAGTACCAGGCTTTGGGTTGAAATGCTCCCTTTTTTTATTCATTATATTGTATGGTCTTGCCCAAGATCTTAATGTGTCCCAAGATCCTTAAACTGTCTCATCCAAGATATTCAATGTGGCTTCTCTGTAATGCCCCCTCTCTTATCTCCAATCTCTCTCTGTCTCCTGGCTCTTCTTTTGTGCTCACAGACATGTCTATGTCTTCCTCATCTCTAAACCACTCCCCCCAACCTTGATTCTTCTATGCCTGATAGCAATTGTCCTAAATCTGTTTTATCCTTTGTGTTGAACTCTTTGGGAAGGCCATCTACAATAAGATATCTCAACTTACTCTCCCCTTACTCTCTTCTTAGGCCCATGCCATATAGCTTCTGACCTCATCATTCCACTAAAACTACTTTCTCTCAAGGTACCAAAATGTCCTAATTCTTATATCTGTGTCTTTTTTTCAATCTTCATTCTTCTTGACCTCTTTGCAATCTGTGACACTCGATCACTTTCTTCCTTGACATACTCTTTCCCCTTGATTTTCAGGTCACCAATCCCTCCTGGTTCTCATCCTACCTACCAGACCGCTTCTTTTCACTCTCTTTTTATGAATCCTCATTCAGGGCATGCCCACTAATTGTAGATGTCCTTCAGAAAGTTGCTCTGCACCCTCTTTTCTTCTCCCTCCATACCACTTAACTTGGTGATCTCAATAGTTCCCATGGTTTTAATTATCATCTTTATTATCATCATCTTGATGATTCTAAAATCCATCTATTCTGCTCTAATTTCTTTGTTGACTTCCAATTTCCCATATTCAACTGCTTTTTGGGTATCTGAAACTGGATATCTAATAAATATCTTAACCTCTACATGTCTAAAAAGGAATTCATTGTCTGTTCCCTAAGACCTCCCTCCTTTTAAAATTCCTTACTAAGTGTCAAGGGCACAATTACTCTCCCAGTACCCCAGGCTTGTAAGGTAGGTGTCATTTTCAAATCCCCACTTTTAAAATCTGTTACCAAGTCTTGTGAATTTTGCATTTGCAATATCATTTGAATATGACCTCTTATAACCTCTGTTACTGTCACCATCACCATCCTGGTGCGGGCCCTTGTTGCTTCACTATTGGACTATTTTAATAAGCTTCCTGGTGGATCCCCACTCTAATCCAACCTCCATTCATTCACCAAAGGGAATTTCCCAAAGTGCATATCTTACCATGTCTCTTGCATCCACTTAAAACATTCCAGTGGCTCTTTATTAGCTCTAGGATGAAATACCTGTTTCGCATTCAAAGTTGTTCATAATGTACCCCTTATACTAACCTATCCAGTCTTCTTATGCTTTACTTCTGACCACTTACTCTTTGACCCTATAAAACTGGAATCCTTTCTGTTCCATGAATAAGACACTCCATCTTTCAGCTCTGGGTATTTTCTCTCCCTGTTCCATTTCCACACTTATCTCCACCCTCAGCTCTGCCTCTTGGCTTCTTTTAAGTCCCAAATGTAATTACACCTTTTATATGAAGCCATTCCAAACTCATCACAATTCTAGCGTTAATAATAAGTAATAAGTAGTAATAACCTCCTCTTAATTATTTCCTATTTATTCTGTGTATGGTGTATAGATGTTTGTTTTTCATATCTTTCATTAAAGTGTGAGCTCCTTGACGGGAGGGACTGTCATTTGCCTTTTTATATATCCCCAATCCTTAGCACAAGTTGTCACTTAATCAATGCTTATTGACTGACAAAATTTTGGCCAATTTCCTTATTTATAAATTGAGGTTTTGGACTATATAGCTTCTAAACTTAGTTACTATGAGTATATAAATGCTTGTTATTTTTTCAGAGTGTTTGATGAAAAATTCAAATTCAGGTCTTCTTGACTCCAAATTCATTACACTATCTATCTCATAAATGTGCCTAAGAGTGCGAGCCAGCTTGAGTCAATGGATTATGAAAGCAGCTAATTCAATATAAGTCATATATGTACAGTTGTGTAAAGCATCTTCACATTAGTTAGGTTGTGAAATAAAATAGAGAAAATAACTTTAGAAAGAGGAACTAACATATAAAATTATACTTCAATCTGTATTCAAATAACAGCAGTTCTTCTTCTGTTGATGGTTTCCATTTTTCATACGTCCTTCTGATAGCATCCTGCTCATCATTTTTTTCACAGTTACTATTGCTAACTGTATTGCCATCTATGCTATTCCCTCCACTTGATATTTACTCTATTTTCTATGTTCTTTGATCCTATCCCTCCTCAAATGTGTTTTGCTTTTTACTGCCCCACATAATCTGCCCTCCCTTCCTTTGCCTCCTCCTCCCTCTTATTCCCTTTCCCTCTCACTTTCCCTCAGGGCAAAAATATATGTTATTCCCTCTTTGAGTCAATTCTGATGAGAGTAAGGTTCACTCACTCCCCTGCTCCTTCCTCATCTTCCCCTCCACTCCATAAGCTTTTTCTTGTTCTTTTTATGTGAGCTACTTTACCCCCTTCCACCTCTCCCTTTCCCTTTCTTCCTGTGCATTACTCTTACCCCTTAATTTAATTGTAAAGATGTAATTATGGGCCAGCTGGTTGATACAGTGGACAAAGCACCATCCCTGGACCCAGGAGACCCTGAACCCAAATCTAGCCCCAGACATAAGCCACCCCACTCTGCCTGCCCCACAAAAACCAAAGATAAACAAAAATAAATGCTTTACAGATATCAACCCTTCATATTCAATTCACACCTGTGCCCTCTGTCTAAGTATATTACTTTCAGCTACCCTAATACCGAGAAAGTTCTTATCATCTTCCCATGTGGGAATGTAAACAGTTTAACCTTTTAACATCCCTCATGATTTCTTTTTCCTGTTTACTTTTTTATGCTTCTCTAGGGTCTTATATTTGAAAGTAAAATTTTCTATTCAGTTCAGGTCTTTTCATCACAAATACCTGAAAGTTCTCTTTTTCATTGAAGTCCCATTTTTCCCCCTGAAAGATTATATACAGTTTTGCTGGGTAGGTGATTTTTGGTTGTAATTCCAATTCCTCTGCCCTCTGGAATATCATATTCCATGCCATCTGATCCTTTAATGTAGAAGCTGATAGATCTTGTGTTATTCTGACTGTGACTCCACAGTACTTGAACTGTTTCTTTCTGGCTGCTTGCAATTCCTTCTTCTTGACCTGGAACCTCTGGAATTTGGCTATATTATTCCTGGGAGTTTTCATTTTAGGATCTCTTTTAGGAGGTGATTGGTGGATTCTTTCAATTTCTATTTTACCTTCTGCTTGTAGAATACCAAGGCAATTTTCCCTGACAATTTCTTGAAAGATGATGTCTAAACTCTTATTTTGATTATGGTTTTCAGGTAGTCCAATAATTTTCAAAATCTCTCTCCTGGATCTATTTTCCAGGCCAGCTGTTTGTCCAAGGAGATATTTCATATTTCCTCTATTTTTTTTTATTCATTTGGATTTGCTTTACTGTGTCTTGGTTTCTCTTAAAGTTGCTAGCTTCCATTTGGTCAATCCTCTTTCTTAGGCAATTGTTTTCTTCAGAGAACTTTTGTATCTCCTTTTCCATTTGTTTTTTCAAGATGTTGACTGTTTTCTCATGACTTTCCTGCATTGCTCTCATTTCTCTTTCCTTTTTTATCTCTACCTCTCAAAATCTTTTCTCTATCTCTCTTTCTCTCCAAAGTCCTTTTTGAGCACTTCCATGGAATGAGACCAACTCATTTTTTTTTTCTTGGAAGCTTTGGATGCAAGAGCTTTAACTTTGTTTTTTTTCTTATTCTGAGGGTGTATTGTGGTCTACGTTTTCCTCAAAGAAGTTTTCTATGGTCTGCTGCTTTCTCTGCCTACTCATCTTGACCACTTATTTCTTGGCTTTTAACTCCTTCTCAACATGTAGTGCTGCTTCCAGGATGCACTGCCCCAAGCTACAGAGTGTCCCAGGGGCTGATTGGGCTCATTCTGCCTGCCTTGACTCTAAGTAACCACTGACTGATTTCTCTTTGACCTAGAAGCAGATGTCTGATTGAAATCTGATTCTCTATGGTTGGAAGCTCGGCATGCCTGTGCCCCTCCCCCACTAGGTGGCTGCTGCCCAAGTTTGCTTGCTGGTTCAGAACATAGGTGCCTGCCCCACTTCCAGCAGAGACTGCAGCTATTCCCCACAACTGCTGGACCCCCTCACAGGTCCATGAGCCAAATTTCAGAAGAAACTGCTGAAGATTCTAAGGCTCTAGAGGCATGGCCTGTCTGCAGCTATATCTGTACCTCCTGCTGAGCTCCTCTTTCATCCTGAATAGCAGGTGATCCCAGTCACCTAATTAAGCCATCTTTGGCTGGAAAATAGTCTCACTCTGTTCTTTTGTGGTTTATGCTGCTCCAGGAGTTGTCTTATGGCATTATTTTTAGAGTGTGTGGACAGGTTTGTCCAGAGCAGGGAGGGTCACAGACATTCCTCCTCCATCTTGGTTTCACCCCCTGAGTGAGACTTCTAAGAAGAAGTTTCTGAGAAAAAAAATACATTGACATTTTCAGATGGGGATCCATCAAGGTGAATGTGATGATGGTCAGGTTCCCAGTTATACTCAATAAGTAGTTGAGAAATAGAAAGATAAAAAGTAAAACCTATAGCTGTGGGTCATCTGTCAGGCCCTGCAGGATGAATAATGTGTGATTTCTCATCTTTTGAATTCTGATGAACTTGCACTCAAAATAGAGGGAGAGCTTCAATCTGCAGAGGAAGATAGAAAGAAAACAAAGAGATCCATGTGCAATTGGTGAGAAAAGCGACCCAGTTAGCTCATGTCCATTTCCCTTTTCTACTTGAAAATAACTAATTCCAGCATTACATTGATCCCTTCACTTCTCAGACAATTCCTATGGAATGAGTAGGGGCTTGTTTTAATGACTAAGTCACCACATTTTATTTTACTATTTTCTAGGGTCCCTTCCTAGATTAATTGCTTATTTCTATGGCACTTGAAAACTAATATTTTTTCTGTTCTGTCAAAATCTTCTATTTTATTCATCTTCACATAGAACCCTTCAAGTTTCCTTTCCTTTGACATACTTAAGAGCAGAAGAGTCAAACACACAGTAGTTTACATCACACCCAAGGCACTTTGAACCAGATGAAAATGTAATCTGGCAATATTTAACAAAATCAAGAAAAATACAAGAAAACATGGAAAATATAATTGGTATTTGAAACTAAGTCAATGTGTGGCTCAGGGATTCTTGTGTATGTCATTGACCCCAACACCATTTTTATTTTAGTTTGACACTACTGCTGTAGAGCAATAATCATGGTATGAGAAAGCCTAATTTCATATCCTGACTCTTATACTTACAAGTGATTTGTCTATGTGGAAATTTTCTAGTTCCTTAGAGCCTACTTTCCTGTGGGGTTTCCAGTATATGCAAAATGCACTATTCAGACTTGATATAAAGAAAGCATTTCCTGAACTTTAAATGTGAACCAGGGTGATTTTAATTATGTCTCAGTGCTGATTGGAACTCCCTTCTCTGCTCCCCACAGCAGGACATTGACTATCTGTTTATTGTCTCCCTTTTGTGATATGTTCTCTATTATCTTTTTGTGGCTGACCTCATCAAGGAAGAGTTAGGAATACTTGACCTAATATGGTAAGCAGGCATGGCCATGAAAAATATTGTAGAGAAGATGCAAATTGTCTTTGGGGTCCTACTAGTTCCCTTTTCATGTACTTCTCACTGGTATTCATGCTTCGAACACCTTTAGTCATTGTGGCACTTGAGTTGTCCCCCATTCTGCCCAAGACCTCAAACAGATCCTCTCTGTGGTCCTCTGCCTATCTATCTATCTATCTATCTATCTATCTATCTATCTATCTATTTATTTATTTATTTTTGTGAGGCAATTGGGATTGTGATTTGACCAGGGTCACACACTTAAAGTGTCTGAGGCTGGATTTGAACTCAGGTCCTCCTGAATCCAGGGCCAGTGGTCTATCCACTGCACCACCCAACTGCCTCATAATTTTTTATTTTTAGAATTTTTTCCCCAAATTACAAGAAAAATATACATTTTGACATCATTTTTTTAAACTTTGTGTTACAAATTCTCTTCCTCCCACCCCCAGCCCTAAGAACTCAAGCAATATAATACAAGCTATACATGAGCAGTCATGCAAAACATTTCCACATTAGCCAGATTGTGAAAGAAAATAGACAAGAACACAACTTCAGATAAAAGAAATAAAAAAAATTATGTTTCAATCTATATTCAGATACCAACAGTTCTCTTTCTATAAATGGACTGAATTTTTCATAGGACCTTCAGAGTTGTCTTGCATCATTGCATTGCTGAAAATAAGCAAGTCATTCACAACAGATCATCTGACAGTATTGATGTTATTTTGTATACAGTACATTTCACTTTGCAACAGCTCATGCAGGTCTTTCCAGGTTTTTCTGATAGCATCCTGCTCATCATTTTTTATAGTACACTACATTTATATAGTACATTAAACAGAGATTTCCTTACAATAATCCCATGAGGTTGATTACTGCAACAACAGTAATAGATAACATTTATATAGTACCTTATACCTGACAAAGGATTCTCTTCACAATAGTCCAGCAAAGTAAGTAACATACATTTGGTCATCATCATCAATCAGCCATCCATCAATCCATCCTCATCATTCTCAATCAATCCTCATCCTCAATCAATCCTCATCTTCTTCATTCAATCTTCCTTATCATCAATCAGTCATCATCATCAACCAGTCCCCATCTATTAATCATCATCTTCATCCAATCATGATCAATCTACCAATCATCATCATCACCTTACATTACTCTTGCCTGGGCTTCAAAATTTTTTCACAATGACTATTGTTAACTGTTTCCCTCCATCCTGTTCCCTCCCCATGATATTTACTCTATTTTCTATCTTCTTTTACCCTATCCCTCCTCAAAAGTGTTTTGCTTCTGACTGCTCCCTCCCCTACTCTGCCCTCCCTTCTTTCACCCCTTACTCCTTATCCCCTTCTCCTCCTATTTGCCTGCATGATTAGATAGATTACTCTACCAAAGTGAGTGTGCATGTTATTCCCTCCTTGAGCCAACTCTGATGAGATTAAGGTCTTTGAGCCAATTCTGATGAGTGTAAGGCTCATTCACAGCCCTGCTCCTCCCCCATCTCTCCCCCCCCCCACTCCATAAGCCCTTTCCTGCTTCTTTCATGTAAGATTTCACCCCATTCTATCTCTCCTCTTCCCCCTCCCCCAGTGCAATCCTCCCTCAATTTTACCCTAAATATATGATCATGGTGCAGCTAGGTGACATAGTGGACAAAGCATCCACACTGGATCCAGGAGAACCCAAGCACAAATCTGGCCTCAGATACAAGACACTCACCAATTCTGTGACACCAGGCATGCCACCCAACCCCCACCACCCCACAAAAAAGATATATAAAAATAATGCTTTACTGATATCATCCCTTCATATTCAATTTGCACCTGTTCCCTCTGTCTAAATTTATTCCTATCATCTACCCTAATACAGAGAAGTTCTTGTGAGTTAGATGTATCATCTTCCCATGTAGGAATGTAAACTGTTTAACCTTTTAATATCCCTCATGATTTCTTTTTCCTGTTTACCTTTTTATGCTTCTCTAAGGTCTTGTATTTGAAAGTCAAATTTTCTATTCAGTTCAGGTCTCTTCATCACAAATACCTGAAAGTCCTCTTTTTCATTGAAGTTCCATTTCCCCCCTGAAATATTATACAAAGTTTTGCTGGGTAGGTGATTCTTGGTTGTAATTCCAGTTCCTTTTCCCTCTGGAACATCATATTCCATGATGCTAGATTGTGTGTTATCCTGTCTGTGGCTCCACAGTACTTGAATTGTTTCTTTCTGGCTGCTTGTAATTTTTTTACTCCTTGGCCTGGGACCTCTGGAATTTGGCTATATTATTCCTGGGAGTTTTCATTTTAGGATCTCTTTCAGGAAGTGATTGGTGGATTCTTTCAATTTCTATTTTACCTTCTGTTTCTAGATTATTAGGGCCATTTCCCCAGACAATCTGTTGGAAGATGATGTCTAAGTTCTTGTTTTGATCATGGTTTTCAAGTGGTCCAAATATTTTTCAAATAATCTCTCCTGGATCTATTTTCTAGGTTAGCTGTTTTTCCCAGAAGATATTTCACATTGCCCTCTATTTTTTTTATTCATTTGGATTTGCTTTATTGTGTCTTGGTTTCTCATAAAGTCACCAGTTTCCATTTGTTCAGTCCTAATTCTTAGGCAGTTATTTTCTTCAGAGAGCTTTTGTATCTCCTTGTCCATTTGACATTTCAAGCTGTTGAGTTTTTTTCTCATGTCTTTCTTGCATAACCCTCATTTATCTTTGCATTTTTTCCTCTACCTCTCTTACTTTTTCTTCAAAGTCCTTTTTGAGAACCCCTGTGGCCCAAGATCAATTTATATTTTACTTGGAAGCTTTGGATTTTGGAGCCCTGACATTGCTATCCTCTTCTGACGGTGCACTTTGGTCTTCCTTGTCACTAAAGATATGTCCTCTGGTCTGCATCTTTCTATGTCTGCTCATCTTGCCCTCCTATTTATTGACTTTTAACTCCTTCTTAAAATGGGTCACTGTTTCCAGGTTGTACTGTGTCAAGCTTCAGGGGGTTCCAAGTGGTACAATTTAAGGAGTGGCAGGTTCTTCACTCACCTTGCCTGTGCTCAGGTCTGTAAATAACCCCAAGTCAACTTGCTATCCAACCAGGAAATAAAAGTTTCACTTTGTTGATAGTTCTAGGGAGCCTGCATCCCTTCCCTACCCGGATCTGCCATTCAAGATTTCTTTCTGGTTCCCCTCTGGGGTAGAACAACTGAAATATGTCTCAGCTCCAGCAGAGACCCCTGTAATCTCCACTCGGGCAACTACTTGACCTTCTCACCAGACTGTGAGCTTAGTTATAGAAGATGGCTGTACTGCAGCCAATTCAGAGTCTCCAGGGGTAAATTTCTCTGGCGTGGCCTGCCTTGGGCTGGATCTGTGTTGGCTCATCCTGGGTCTGGGTGGCCAGACTGGGGCTGATTCTGTGTTGGCACAACTGTGGGGTTGGGCTTCACTCCCATCCCTGTACAGCAGATCCCTCCTGCAAAACTTCTAAGCCATCTTTGACTGGAAAATGATCTCAGCCCATACTTTTGTAGGTTCTGCTGCTCTAGGAATTGTGTTATGTCATTATTTGGAGTTTTTAGAGTGATTGTGTCAGTATCCCCAAGAGCTTAGTGCCTTTCTTCTACCATCTTCTCCTTATGCTCATCAGCTTTGGCTCAAAGACCTTACTCTCATCAGAGTTGGCTCAAGGAGGGAATAACATACACACTCAATTGGGTGGACTAATCTATCAAACCCTGCAGCAAAGTAGGAGGAAAAGGGGATAAGGAGGGAGGAGTCAAAGAAGGGAGGGCAGCGTGGGGGAGGGGGATGTCAGAAGCAAAACATTTTTGAGGAGGGATAGGGTAAAAGAAGATAGAAAATAGAGTAAATATCATGGCGAGGGAATGGGATGGAGGGAAACAGTTAACAATAGTCATTGTGAAAAAAATTTTGAAGCAGAGGTAAGAGTAATTTAAGATGATGATGATGATTGATGGATTGATGATTATTGAAGGAAGATGAGGATTGTTTGATGATGAGGAGGATTTAATGATGAAGATCAGGACTGATTGAGGATGATGATGAGGATTGATGGATGATTATTAATGATGATGATGACAAAAATATGGTACTATGCTAGGCTATTGTGAAGAAAATTCTTTGTTGGGTATAAGGTACTATGTAAATGTTATCTATCACCATTGTTGCAATAATCAACCTCATGGATTTATTGTAAGAAAATCATTCTTTAAAGTACTATATAAATGTAGTTTACTATAAAAATATGATTAGCAGGATCCTATCAGAAAGGCCTGGAAGGACCTGCATGAATTGATGCAAAGTGAAATATACTGTATACAAAATAACATCAATACTGTAAGATGATCTGCTGTGAATGACTTGCTTATTTTCAGTAATGCAATTATCCAAGACAACCCTGAAGGTCCAATGAAAAATTCAGTCCATCTACAGAGAGAGAACTGATGGTGCCTGAATACAGATTGAAGCAAATTTTTTTTGTTAGTTCCTTTATCTGAAATTTTGTTTTTTGTCTGCTTTCTTTCACAACCTGGCTAATGTGGAAATGTTTTGCATGACTGCTCATATATACCTTATATTGAATTGCTTGAGTTCTTGGGGCTTGGGGTGGGGAGGGAGGAAATGAATTTGGAACACACATTTAAAAAAATTCATGTAAAAATTTGTATTTTACATGTAATTTAGGAAAATAGAATTCTAAATAAATAAATAAAACAAAAATTAATAAGAAACTAATTGGAATCTAATCTTAAAGCATCAGTGAAATTATAGAAACAATCAATGATTTCTTTTTAAAAAATGTAATGAACATTTTTATTTATAGTTTTGGGTCCCAATTTTTATCCCTTCTTTCATCCCTCTCCTTTTCCCTCCCTGGGCTGGCAAGCAATCACATATGGATTATACATGTATGAGTATGTAAAACATTACTATTTTTGTCATTTTGTACAAGAAAAAAATTGAAAAAAGAGAAAAGTAGCATGCTTCAGTCTGTTCCATCAATATCAGTTCTTTCTTTGGAGGTGGATTGTATGCTTCATCAATAGTCTTTTGGTATTGTCTTGGATCATTGTATTGTTGAGAATAATAAAGTAATTCACAGTTTTCATCAAACAATATTTCTGCATCTGTGCACAATGTTCTCTTGGTTTTGCTCACTTCACTATACATCAGTTCATACATTTCTTTCTAGGCCTTTCTGGAATAATCCTGCTTGTTATTTCTTATAGCACAATAATATTCCATTACAATCATATATCATATTAAAAACCCCAATTGAGCACCAAACTGGAAATCCTGAAAATCAAAGGTGAGATTAACAAAATTGAATTAAAAAAAATCCTACTGAGCTAATAAATAAAACCAGGAACTGGTTTTATGAGAAAGTAAACACTGAAGAGATAGATAAGCCATTGGTTAAATTGATTAAAAAAATAGAAAGAAGAATACCAAATATCCAGTATCAAAAATGAAAAAGGCAAAATCACCACCAATGAAGAAGAAATTAAAGCAACCATTAGGAAATATTTTGCCCAACTATATGTCAATAAATCTGACCATGTAAGCAAAATTGGGGTATATTTAAAAAAATACAAATTGCTTAGATGAACATATCAGGAAATGAAAGCCTAAATAACCTCATCTTAGAAAAAGAAATTGAACAAGACATTAATTAACTCCCTAAGAAAAAAACTCCCAATTCTAGATGGGTTCACAATTGAATTCTAACAAACATTTAAGAACAATTAATTTCAATACTATATAATTTGGAAAAATAGGCAAAAAAGGAATCCTACCTACCTCCTTTTATGACACAAATATGGTACTGATACTTAAAACAGGAAGAGCTAAAACAGAGGAAGAAAATTATAGACCTATTTCCCAAATGAATACTGATGCAAAACTTTTTTTTTTTGTGAGGCAATTGGGGTTAAGTGACTTGCCCAGGGTCACACAGCTAATAAGTGTTAAGTGTTTGAGGCCAGATTTGAACTCAGGTCCTTCTGAATTCAGGGCCAGTGCTCTATCCACTGTACCACCTAGTTGCCCTGATGCAAAACTTTTGAACACAATACTAGCAAAACGATTACAACAACATATCACAAGTATTATAAACTATGACCAGTTGGGATTCATACCAGGAATTCAGTGTTAGTTCAATGTTAGGAAAACTATCAACATAATTGACCATATCAATAACAAAATTAATAGAAATCACATGCTTATCTCAACAGATATGAAAAAAATCTTTTTACAAATTATTGTACTCATTCCTATTAAAAACACTAAAGAACATAGGAATAAAGGAAGAATTTCCTAAAACAATAAGTAGTATCATCAGCAAGCATTATCTGTAATGGGGATAAGCTAGAAGCCTTCCCAATGAGATCATGGGTGAAGGAAGGATGCCCTTATCACTACTTTTATTCAATATAGTACTATAAATGTTATCTATAGCAATAAGTGAAGAAAAATAAATTGAAGGAATTGGAATAGGCAATGAGGAAAGAAAACTATTACTCTTTGCAGAGGATATGCCAGCATACATAGAGAAACCTAGAAAATCAACTAAAAAACTATTTGACATAATTAACAACTTTAGGAAAGTTGCAGGATATAAGATAAATCCACATAGATCATCAGTATTTCTTTACATGACCAACAAAGCACAGCAGCAAGATATAGAAAAAGAAATTCCATTTAAAATAACTAAACAAAAGAAAGTACTTGGAAGTCTACCTGCCAAGACAAATTAGTTAATTATGTAAACACACTTTCATTCAAATAAAGTCAGATCTAAACAATAAGAAAATATCAATTTCTCATGGGTAGGTTGAGCCAATGTAATAAATATGAAAATTCTATTGAAGTTAATTTACTTATTCAGGGCCATACAAATCAAAATACTAAAAAAAATTTCATAGAGCTAGAAAAAATAACAAAATTCACCTGGAAGAACAAGAGGTCAAGAATATCAAGGGATTTAATAAAAAATAGAAAGGAAGGTGGTCTAGCAATACCAGATCTCAAACCACATCACTCATCAAAACTATCTGGTACTGGCTAAGAAATAGAGTGGTGGATCAGTGGAATAGATTAGGTATACAAGACACAGTAGTAAATGATCATAGTGACTTAGTGTTTGATAAACCCAAAGATCCCAATCTTTGGGATAAGAACTCACTATTTGACCAAAACTGCTTGGAAAACTGGAAAACAATAGGGCTCAAATTAGGTATAGAATAACATCTTCTACCATATACCAAAATAAGGTCATAATGGGTGCATAATTTAGACAGAAAGGGTGATACCACAATCAAATTAGAAGAGTAAGGAATAGTCTACCTGTCAGATCTGTGAAGAATGGAAGAATTCATGATCAAACAAGAGATAGAGAACATTATAAAATGTAAAATAGATAATTTTGACTATATTAAATTAAAAAGGATTTGCACAAACAAAACCAATGCAACCAAGACTAGAAGGAAAGCAGAAAGCTGGGAAACAATTTTTACAGCAAGTATCTTTGATAAAGGCCTATTTCTCAAATATATAGAGAACTGAGTGAAATTAATAGAAATACAAGCCATTCCCCAATTGATAAATGGTCAAAAGATATGAATAGGCAGCTTTCAGATGAAGAAACCAAGGCTATCTATAAACATATGAAGTTCTCTAAATCTCTTTTGATTAGAAAAATGCAAAGTAAAACTACTCTGAGGTACTACCTCACACCTATTAAATTGGCTAATATGACAAAAAAGGAAAATGATAAATATTTAGAGAATGTGGGAAAATTGGGACACTAACGCGCTGTTATGTCCAAAGAGCAACCAAACTTTGTGTGTACATTTTGATCCAGTAACACTACTACTAGTTCTGTATCCCAGTGAGATTTTTTAAAAAAGGGATCTGCATGTGCAAGAGTATTTATAGCAGCCCTATTTGTGGTGGCAAAATATTAGAAATTGAGGAAATGTCCATTAATTGATGTGGTATATGAATGTAATGGAATACAATTGTGCAATAAGAAATGATGAACTGGCAGATTTCAGAAAAATCTGCAAAGACTTGTATGAACTGATGAGCAGAATCAGGAAAACACTGAACATAGACGCATGATGATCAACCTTGAATGATTCAGCTCTTTTCAGCAGTACTATGAATTAAGACAAAAGCCTCAGGAAGGAAAATGCTATCCATATCCAGATAAAGAATTGATGGACTCTGGGGGCAGCTAGGTGGCAAAGTGGATAAAGCACCAGCCCTGGTTTCAGGAGGATCTGAGTTCAAATCTGGCCTCAGACACTTGATACATACTAGTTGTGTGAACCTGAGTAAGTTACTCAACCCTCATTGCCCCACAAAAAAAATAGATTGACTCTGAATGCAGACGAAAGTATACTTTTCCCACTTGCTTTATTCTTTTTTATGGTGTTTATTTTCTTTTGATCTGTTTCTTCTTTCACAACTGTGATTAATATGGAAATATGTTTTATATGATAGCACATGTATAACCTATATAAAATTGCCCACCATCTTCAGAAGGTAGGAGGGAATGGAGGAAGAAAAATTTGAAACTTAAAACCTTGTAATAATGAATGATAAAAATTGTCTTGATGTGTAATTGGGACAAACCCAAAATATTATTTTAAAAATAATACTTATAAGAGAGGAAGCAAGACATAGTAAATCAAAAATGAGGGAGGAAAGAATGGCAAGGAAAACTGATGTCATAGAAAATATAGAGGGAAAATACTCAAGAACTGAATGCTCTTTCCATTAGAATGAGCCAACAGCTCATGCAGGTCTTTCCACGTTTTTCTGATAGCATCCTATTCCTAATTCAGACTTACATAAATATAAATAAAATATAAACAAGAATAAAATAAAGAACCTGAAGAGAACTTTAGAAAAATTAGGGATGATAGATCTCTGTTGATTACTGGATGGGAACAGAAACTCAGGTCCTCCTGACTCCAGCATCAGTGTTCTATCTACTGCACCATGTAGTTGCCCCCTTTTCATGTGTTTTCACAAACATAATTTCCCTTTCTCCTTGGGATTTATTTTTCTTTCTTTACTCATTTCTGTGCCTAACGAATGCTATTCAATTAAACATGCACTTATTAAGCATTTACTATGTGTCAGGCTCTATAATAATTACTGGAAATACAAAAAAAATACAAAAACAGTACCTTCTGTCAAGGAGCTAAAATTCTAATGAAGAAATTACATGGAAACAAATCTGTTTGAACAAGACATACCCAGGATGAAGTGGAGATAATCTTAGAAGGGAGGTACTAACATTAAGGGAAACCAGGAGAGGCTTCTTGCAGGAGAAAAGGTTTTAGCTGAGACTTGAAGGAAGCCAAGAAAGCCAGGAAGTAAAGGTGAGGAGGGAAGAGTGTTTTAGGCATGGTGGTACAGTCAAGGAAAATGAAGTTGGTAGAGGTAGTATTTTGTGGGAGAAACATCAGAGAGACCAGAGTAATTTGATTTCAGAGTCAGTGGAGGAAGTAAGGTTTAAGAGGAAGGATCCAGGGGGCAGCTAGATGGCGCAGTGGATAGAGCACCAGCCCTGAAGTCAGGAGTACCTGAGTTCAAATCTGGCCTCAGACACTTAACACTTACTAGCTGTGTGACCCTGGGCAAGTCATTTAACCCCAATTGCCTCACTAAAAAAAAAAAAAAAAAAAGAGGAAGGATCCAGATTATGAAAAGCTTTGAAAACAAAACAGAGGATTTGTATTTGATCTTGGGGGTTAGAATGAGCAATTAGAGCTCAATGAATGCAGGGTGGTTACTTAGTTACACTTGTGCTTTGGGAAAATCAATTTGAAAGCTGAGTGTTAAATGAACTAGAGTGAGCAGAGACTTGAAGTAGGTAGAAGTAGAAAAAAAGGCTATTACAATAGTCCAGATGATGAAGACCTGAACAAGGGTGGTGGTATTGTCAGAGGAGATGTGTATGTGTAGGAAAAATGTTGTGAGGGTAGATAGGACAGGACTTAGCATGAGATTGGGTGGGTGAGGAGAAAGAGGGGATGAGGGTGACATCTAGGTTGCCAGGGAGAAATACAGTACCTTTAGCAATAATTGGGAAGTTAGGAAGAGGGAAGGGTTTGATGAGAAAAGTGACAAATTTCAGTTTTGGAAATGTTGAGTTTATGATGTCTGTGGGACATTCAGTCACAGTAGAATGGAGGTCAGGAAATAGGTTAGGACTGCATAACCCAGCTGTATTGAGATGATTTGAATTCATGTCTAGTTTTCAATTTACTTTTTGAAGGTTATGATCTAGATCTTGTCCTTTATGTGTAGGTATACCCCATGGTTATTTCATGGGATCTTTTCTTTTCTTTTCTTTTTTTTTTGCGGGGCAATGAGGGTTAAGTGACTTGCTCAGGGTCACACAGCTAGTAAGTGTCAAGTGTCTGAGGCCGGATTTGAACTCAGGTACTCCTGAATCCAGGGCCAGTGCTTTACCACTGCGCCATCTAGCTGCCCCAGATCTTTTCTTTTCAATTACTACACTGTATATTCTTGTGATCTCATCAGCTAGCATGTGTTCAAGTATCAATTCTTTATGTAGATGATTTCCAAATTTTTGCCCCCAAACACATGCAGCCATCATGTTACACTTCACCTTGAATTTTGCATCTCCAGCTGCATGCTACACATCTCCAATTGATTTCCCAGAGACAGCTCAAACTTCCAAAGAGACTTTTTAATCTTTTGTTACAAAGCCATTTTCTGGGAGTGGGGAGGGAAAGGAAGGTGGGAGAAAAATTTGGAACTCAAAAAATAACTTTACATGTAATAGAGAAAAATAAAATTGAAAACCCCCCACAAAACCATTGTCTGCCTAAACTGCTCTGTTTCTGTCAATACTATCACCTTTCTTCTACTCACCTAGGTTCATAATCTATGAGACATCCTCAACTCTTCACTTTTACTCATTTTTCATATTGAATTAGTTGCCAATTCTCCTCGATTTTTTCTTTTTTAACAACTTTTCTCTTCCTCCTTTTTTTGCTAACTTATACCACAGTTATACATGTTTAGGTTCTCATTAGTTTTATCTGATCTATTTCAGTGGTCATCTTGCTGGTCTTTTTATATGCTGCCTCATTCCACTCCAATCCATAGCCACCAAATTGATATTACACAGGTGTGACCATATCATTCCTCAATGCAGAAAATTCAGTATCTCTCTTATTACTGCTAAGATACAAAATTCACTTCTCTTTGTATCAGATAAAGTCCTTTATTATCTGGCTCTAACTTTCTTGCATAAGTACACTTTTTTTGTCTTTATTAATTCTATGACACAGTGAAACTGACCTGATTTTTGTACCCTATACATGACAGTCTAACTTCTAACTTCATACCTTTAACTGATGACTATGTTTGGAATGCTCTTCTCTTTCATGTCTGACTCTTGATCCACCAGACTCCATTTAAGGGTGAGCTATAGCTCACCTCTCTAGAAGGGGCCTCTTCTGATTCCCACAGTTCTTAGTACTTCTCACTCCTCACCAAATTATATTTATTTTAGATATATTTTACATTTAATTCTATGTGAAAATGATGTTTCCCTTGTAGAACGTGAGCTCTCTGAAGATAGGAATCATTACATTTTTGTCTTTCTATCCCTAGAACTTTCTGTAGAACCTGGTACATTGTACTTGATTAATACATGGCTATTGAATTCCATTAATGCTTATTGATTGATTTGTGATCTTTCTTTTCTTCTGAGATATGGTTTAGTTGCATCCCTCAACTTTGGAATTGTTTTCTTTTTAAAAGAGCATAATGAGATTTGTTTCTATGACCCATTAATTATTTAGCATCTTGTTAGAGCTTGATTTTTTGTTGCCTGAATTCATTGCTATTTAATGGGTTTTGGTATATAACATATATTCTGTCTATCTTTGAGAATTATTTTTAAATGATCAGTTTTCATACAGGATACTCATTAATAGGTATCATCTTTAACATTCAGAAGACAATGCAAATCTTTCAAATCCATTATTTATTTAGCTCTGTTTTATTTTTTCTTTTAGATTTATTTAGTTTTTAGAGAAAAATATTAAAATCTACAATTATTGTGTTACAATATATATTTTTTTAATACAGTTATCATTTAATTTTTGACATCAATAACATGCCATTTGGTACATTTTTTTTTTTTTTTGGTGAGGCAATTGGGATTAAGTGACTTGCCCAGGGTCACACAGCTAGTAATTGTTAAGTGTCTGAGGCTGGATTTGAACTCAGGTACTCCCGAATCCAGGGCCGGTGCTCTATCCACTGCACAACCTAGCTGCCCCTTGGTACATATTTTTTAAACCAGATTCTTTCATTGTGATGCCTTAATGCGTAGTTTAATTTTCTGCTTTATCTCTCTTGATCTTGTGAATTTTTATTGTTTTCTAATCTGAAGTCAAAAATGAAGCTGCTGAAATTTTGGAATTGCATTATGTTGAGAAAGCTTTTTTTCCAGCTCCTTTTCATTCTTTATTTTTTTAACATTTCCCATATGCAGCAAATTGCTGTTTTATTTTCTTTCTTTTCTTTTGCGGGGCAATGGGGGTTAAGTGACTTGCCCAGGGTCACACAGCTAGTAAGTTGTCAAGTGTCTGAGGTCGGATTTGAACTCAGGTACTCCTGAATCCAGGGCGGGTACTCTATCCACTGTGCCACCTAGCTGCCCCTTATTTTCTTATACTATTTCTTAATCCACTCACATATAAAGTTTGTCTCTTCCACAATATAATGCTTTTGTATTAAGCCCCCTCCATTTTTATTTTTCTTTAATTCAGAACTTGATTTTATGCTTCTGAAGCTTGGTGAAGCACTACTGGTCATTTGAATTCTCCAACTGAATAGAACTTACTGATTTTTTTCTAGAATCCCATTTAGTCTTCCCTTCTGAATGTCTTGCCCTCCTACCCTAATGATGAAAACGATGTGTCTTTCCTCCCACTGGCCAATGAAACTCAATAAAATATATCAACAGCTTACTTTGTACAAAGCACTGTGTTGCAGATGAACAGTCTTTGTCTTCCACTAGCTCTCAATCAAGTTGGAGAGAAAAAGACAGGTATAGAAATGACTGTAATACAAATGAGGACAAAATGAGTGCTTAACTGCATGGGAAAATTACAATTATAGTGCTGGAGAAGATCTGAAGAGAAGCAGTTTGCTTCAAATTGGTTAGGGAAATCATGTTGGTCTGTTACCTGGCCAGAAAATAGATCATATGTAACCAGACAGAAGGAATAAGGAGTCTAAATGTATGGAAGGAAAATATGGAATTAAGTGTTAGGGCAGGGAAAGTGAAGAAAAAGAAGAAAGGTAAGGAATATTGGCAACACTTATGCATATCAGCAAGAAGAATGAAAAAGTGACGAAGGGACTGGACTAGATGGCTTCTAAGATAGCAGAACTGTACCAAATAAGAGCTCCCCATATATTATCTTGGGGAAGGGAAATAAATTTATTTCAGTGAATGTAGTTGGGGAAAGGTTGGTTTTGCAGACTGGTATAGAGAGTGAGGTGGTATGTCAGGGCAAAACCTGATAATGGGAGAGTGTCAGGAGAAATCCTTATTATTTGGGAGTTGAGAGGATTCCCAATCTAAGAAAAAGGAAACAAAAAACAAAAACAAAAAACCAAAAAAAGAGAAAGGAAGTATGAGAAGGTTACAAGGACTGGACTGTGGTTAAGGGTGATTAGCAAGGGAAATGAAAAAGGATTATAGAATGCAGGACAGATAGTAAAAGTTATTTTGATTTTCTCTTACCACTAGGTGTCCTTAAGTAAATAGTTGTTTATTGCTTTGAGAGGAAGAAAATCTTTTTGGCTAAGTCCTTAAAGGCTTGTATCACTTGCTTGTTTCTTAGGGCATAAATTAAGGGGTTCATAACAGGGGCCACTGAAGTTACAAGCACTGACACCACCTTATTCAAGGCTACTCCTTCTTTTGCAGATGGTTTAATGTAGATGAAGATGCAGCCACCATAGGTGATGGAGACAACAATCATGTGGGAGGAACAAGTGGAAAAAGCCTTTGTCCTTTGCTGAACTGAGGGGAATCTGAGAACTGTCCTGATAATGTATGCATAGGACAAAACCACCAAGAATAAGGTGACAATGAGTATCACCACAGCAAAGATCAAAACCATCTTCTCTATGAATTTTGTGTCTGAGCATGCAATCTTTATTATGGGAAAGGCCTCACAACCAAAATGATCAATAACATTGGAGTCACAGAATTCCATCTGGAGGCCCAGACTAATTGGTGGGAGGATCATCATCAATCCAGCTATCCAACAACTTAGGAGGAGGTGGTTACAGACTCTGCTGTTCATGATGGTTGTGTAGTGCAGAGGTTTGCAGATGGCCACATAGCGATCATAGGACATGGTAGCCAGAAGAAAAAATTCTGTTGTCCCAAGAAGGATGACAAAAAATATTTGGGCAAAGCATCCATTATAAGTAATGGTGTTGTCACCAGTTGACAAGCTGTAGAGATATCTGGGGATATAAGCAGTTGTGAATGCCACTTCTATAAAGGAAAAGTTTCGGAGGAAAAAGTACATGGGTATCTTAAGTTGGGCGTCCATGAAGGTGAGGATGATGATGATGAGGTTCCCAATGATAGTCACAACATATGTGAAAAAGAGAAAGATGAAAACCAGAACCTTGAGCTGGGGATCCTCTGTTAGTCCTCTAAGGATAAATAATGTTATCTCTGTATGGTTTCTCATTCCTGACTTCTGATGGAGCTGTGTGTAAACAAAAAGAGAGAAATTAGATCTCTGAAGGTGACAAAATGGATCTTAGTCCTGGCAATTGGAGGGGAAAGCCATCCAAGTTGTTGCTGGACCTTCATTTTACTTGATGAAAACTAACATTACTGATTTGTTGACTTGAGCATCTCAGATATAAATTAGGGAGAATAAGTAGCCATTTTGTTTAAAGATTCTTTAAAAAATATCCTGTCCTCTTATCTAGATTCTCTACATCTATTCATTCTATATCTCTTTATAGCTAATGCCATTTGCATTTCAAGCCCCTGAACAATCTTTTCATCAATTTTCATTTAATACATAAGAACGGAATGCTTAAGTAACCCTTTCTTAGAAAAAGAAATTGAACAGGGGGCAGCTAGGTGGTGTAGTGGATAAACCACTGGCCCTGGATTCAGAAGGATCTGAGTTCAAATCTGACCTCAGACACTTGACACTTACTAGCTGTGTGACCCTGAGCAAGTCACTTAACCCTCATTGCCCTGCAAAAAACACAAAACAAACAAACAAAAGAAAAGAAAAGAAATTGAACAAAGCAAACAATGAGCTACTAATGAAAAAATCCCCAGGACAAGAATGACTTACAAGTGAATTCTACCCAACTATAAAACCATTTCAGAAAAATAGGCAGATAAGGAGTCCAAACAAATTCCTTCTATGACACAAATTATGGCTTTGATAGCTAAATCATAAAAAGTAAAATTAGAAAGAAAACTATAGACCAATTTCCCTAATGCATATTGATGCAAAACACATTAAATAAAAATTCTCACAAAGAAATTAAAGCAATATATCAGAGAGATCACATACTGTGACCAGGTGGGTTTTATACCTGGAATGCAAAACTGGTTCACTATTAGGAAAACTGTCGGTATAATTGATCAGGTCAATAACAAAAAAATAGCAAAAATCACATCATCCAAGACAATACCAGATACCATAGGAACACAATTACAAAATACTTCCCACAAATAAGGAGATAAAGGAATGGCTGAAGAACTACAAATGAAGGACAAACAACAACAAGAGCAACTACAACAACCAATAATTCAGTAGGGCAACATCTATTGCAGACATCGTTCTTAAGTTTTTTTAGGTAATGTGATTGTTGTTGTTTGTCCTTCATTCTGAAAGAGGACCAATGTCATAAGGAGGATGATGTCTTGATTTACAAGTGAATTGGATTTAAGTGAAGCAGAGCTGTACAAAGCCATCAGCTTCACTCTCTCCTGAAGTCATTGGAGTCTAGTGGCAAGACATAGATCACAACAATTGATGATGGCCCTGGATGCAGTGGGAGATCTTGGCGTTTTTAAGCTATGGTCTTTCCCAGGTGTCAGTTTGTCTGAGGCAGAGCCCATTTGGTGATTAAGACTAGGGAAGAAACGAGGCAAAGAAGGCACCTCGGAAAAAAGGTGATCTGGAAGATAAACAGAAACAGTTGCTATTTACAGTTACTCTGAGCCATCAGAACTCAAATAATGAGCAAGCCAGGCTTGGGCTGGGACTTATTATTGACCAATCAGTTAGAGCCAGAGTGATTTGGTTTTAAGGCATACTCAAATAGTTCTTTTTGAATTGCAATGTGACTTTTCAAAGCCTGGTTTTTCCAGAGCATTATTTCAAGAAATCCACTTTCCTTTGGTCAGAATACTCACATGTAGCAGGTGATTAGGGCATAATCTTAGTTGTAATAAAGCTCTGCTTCTAGTATGGTTTATTTGTTACATGCCAAAGGATATTTTGATATTTGTATTCCTAGCATAAAAATTTATTGTTTGTCAGTTCATGAAAAACAGCAAGCATCTCATATATAATTCTGGCAACATGATTATTTATTTTATGGATCTTCAATAGGTAATACCTTTTTGCAATATGAAATAATTTATTGCTGTTTCTATCATTTCCTTGCAAAGTCTGGATTGAACAGTTTAGTCTGGGCCCCTTAAGATGAACTTTATGTTTTATTTGGTAGTAATGACCTGATTTTGTATCATGACCATGAACTTGCTTTCTGTAAACAAATCTGCTTGACTTGGCTCTTTGACATTTCTTTGTTGATATATTATTGTTTGAATCTGTGTGGATGTGGTTTGTGGAGGACCTTCTGGTTCCATTCATTGATCTCAGAAGTTTCATGAATTCCATCTAGAAGTAATTTGGTGATATTAGACAAATCCAGTAGTTTGTAGCTATTGCTAGCTTTTACTATTGCTCAATGAAACATTATGTTCCCCCCTCAAGTATTTATATAAATTGTTCAGCTCATTTTTTATGTGCTATTAGAATAATTATCAGTCTTCCTCTTCCTTTTTGATGACAAAGTTCTTAATCTTTTGATAACTGATGGGTCAATGGGCACTATGATTCATTAATATTGTTAATAATATTAATATAAAGATCATTGATCATTAGGGTGGAGATGTTGCTGATTAAAAGGCAGAGTGCTGTAGTAGATAGAGAGCTGGCACTGGGTTCAAGACAACCTACATTTAAGCCTTTTCTATGACACATATTTTGAAGCTATGGCCAATTCACTTAACCTCTCAGTGTCCCAGGTAACTCTCTACAACTCTAGGTTGCAGAACAATGGCTAATTTTCACTGAAAGAGGGAGTTTCTGCACCAGAAAGCTCCCTATAGGAATGAAATCTTAGGTATTATCAATGTTTCATAACTTGTAATTACCTTTTTTTTCTCTACCACTCCTAACTTACCTCATCAACTGTCCTCTTGATATATATCTATCTGTAATCTACCACTCCCTGTACATATTCAGCCATGCTGTTTCCACTCAGCCCATCAACTCTGCACTTGAATATAAAATTGGATTCTCACAATGTGGGATCTAGAGGGAGGATCTTGATCAGTCTAATCTTCAAAGGATTTTTCTCCAACTTCTGCCTGGACTCATTCCTCAATGGTTAGCACATTTTCACTCCATTATGCTTTACCCATCACAGTGATTCTGTATCCCTGAATGCCAATGTACAAACTCCATTCTCTGTCCTCAACTTGCCACTCCCTTACTCGTGTCCCCTCAACCCTTGTCCTCTCTACTCCCCTAATGCTCAGTGTCCTACTCAGGTTCTACCTGCCCCTTCTGCAGTATTCTCTGTAATATCTGTTCCATATAACACATTTGCTTTTATCTTAAACCTTTTTCTTTCCCAGTCTTTGTTTTCTGACCTTCACTGAGACCTGGATCTTTTCTGATAAGACTGCTTAGCTTGCCACACTGTCCAGTGTCAGTTGTACTTTTAGGCACACTCCTGATCTCCATTGATAGAGTTTCCTCAGCAGGAAACTTCCTGACTCATGGTGGGAAAGTTGAAATAGTCCTTTCTCTTAATCACTACTTTTAGACTCTCCTCTTAGCACCATCACTTAGCAACTTTTCTTTTGGGTTCGTTCATGCTATTTAAATTTATCATCCAAACCAGATAATGGGGGGCAGCTAGGTGGTGTGGTGGATAAATCACTGGCCCTGGATTCAGGAGGACCTGAGTTCAAATGTGACCTCAGACACTTGACACTTACTAGCTGTGTGACCCTGGGCAAGTCACTTAGCCCTCATTGCCCCACCAAAAAAACCAAAACCCCAAAACCAACCAAACAAAAAAAAATAAACCAGATAATGGTGGTCAAGTTGTATTAATCCCCAGAGCACACACCTTCCTTCCTCAATGAGTTCAGTACTTGGCTTCCAGTCCCTCTATGACAACTCCTGTCTTCATACTAGGGGATTTCAACATAGACATTGATGTTTTTTTCAAATACCATAATCTTTTAGTCCCTCAATCTATGTAATTTTTATGATTTTCTCCTTTCTTAGCCACACATGATTCTGAACATACACTTGATCTTGTTATCAGTCATAAGTATTCCGTGTTTATAAATTCTGAAATTACTTTATCTGTTAATAACCATTCTATTTCCATATGCCTTATGACCCCTACCCACATTCTTCTTCTGCATCATGACCTCCAATTTTTCCACCTCTCTGTTCTTTAGCAGGCTATCAGTTCTGTTCTGACTAAACTGTCTTCTCTTTCAAAACATTGGAGATTCAATTTCTCCCTTTGAAGAGCTCCCTCTTCTCTTCTCTAACATAACTCAGACATTGTCCTCTATTATCTTCTGTTTCACTACTATTTCACATGAAGAGATGACCCTTCTCTTTACCAAGGTCAGTCCCTCCACATGTTCCCTCAGTCTCCTCTCATCTTTTCCAGTATATTATTCTTCATGTCACCTTTACTCTCTGCAGTTTTCAATATTTCCATCTATCCTGGCTCTTTCCCTGCTGCCTACAAACATACCCATAATTAAGAGACCCTCATTTTATCAGTCCATTCCTACTAGCTATAAATATAAATCCAAAATGAAAATTTGTGACATAGAGAACCATTCCCATACTTACTTTTGTAACAGTCCTTGGACTTCATTGGGTAGAGTAGCCCTGAACATTCCTGGCATGACTCAATGCTGAGCAACAGTGTGTTAGTAGAAGCAACATGGCATAATGAAAGATTGAGTGGATTTGGAATCTTTGACTTCTGGCCTGGCTTCTGATGAGGTCTAGTACCTTGGATGAATTGCTTATTTAATAAGTCTCAGTTTCTTTATCTGTAAGTGAAGGGTTTCCTTTCTAATATGAATCCTAAAATCTTAACTGCATAAACATTTCTGATGACACTTAGCATCTAGAACCTGGACTATTGCACTCACAGCCTGCTCTGTGACTATTTCTCATTTGTGGGATTTCCAAAGTTCTTGGTCTCATTGCTTTCCATACTTATTCAAAGTGAATATTACACTACAGATTCATTTCCTTTTTTAAAGCAGGTCACATTTCTCTGTACTCTTTGTACCAGAAGGGAAGTCAGAGAGTGTAAAAAAAAAGCTGACATCAGAATTTGTTTCTTTATGATTCAGAAGAGAAGTTCTGATCTACCTGGGTAGTAAAACAGATTTCCTTAAAAATTTAACAAGAATAATAACAAATAACATTATTTTTTATCTATTTAATCTACCATAGGTGCATGAGGATTATGTGAGTGCACAAACTAAAAAATCCTTAGTGAATCAGGTTTAAGCAGCACAAATGAATCTCCTATGGCATCTACTTTATTTGGTGCCCACAGAGACCAGAGAATGACACAGTGGCATCAGATACAGTTGTTAACAATAATAGGTATATAATGCATCTCTCTCCTGTATGTTATCAGAGGAGCTCTTAGTCCAAAGATAGGGAGAGAAGCTATTGGGGATTCCCAGGAGCAGGACAGATTTCAGAGGAATTCCAATAACTTTATGTCCCATGGGATTCTGAGATATGTCATCATCTTCTTTTGCAGATGTTTTTTTTCTCCCTGATGGCATGGTGCAATATAAGTATTTAAATGGATCTCTAACTCTTTGATAGGGGCAGTCTCTCCACATAGTGCCCACAGATCATGACTTTTTTTGGGGGGGTGGCGGGGCAATGAGGGTTAAGTGACTTGCCCAGGGTCACACAGCTAGTAAGTATAAAGTGTCTGAGGCTGGATTTGAACTCAGGTCTTCCTGAATCCAGAGCCAGTGCTTTATCCACTGTGCCATCTAGATGCCCCTGATCATGACCCTTTAATGCTCTCTCATCTTTTGTGATTATTCTTTATAACCATATATGGGAGAGATTGCAATCCTTCTGTGTCCTCTCATCTTGTGTGATTCTTCCCAAAATCCTTCATATAAGACTTACCTAGATGAATTGGAGGTCATTTCCTTGGTCATTCCACGTTTCATGTGTCCAGTACAACTTTTGGACTGTCCTTCTTGTACTTCCCACTTTTGCTCTATGACCCTCTGACTTTCATTTTTGATCATAGGTTTCTCATATGAGATTACTTTTTAAATTTAAAGTTTTAATGATGCCATTTAAAAACATCATAATAATTTCCCAGAGGATCCTACCCTGTAGCATTGAAAAAGTTATTCACAATAGAACCAACGAAATGAGAATGTTTGACAATGCATTCCTATAATCCCAAGTAGAATCAGATTAAACACAAAGAACTCCTGACTGTGAGGATTTAAAAGAATACTTTTAAGAGATCAAGCCAGAATTTTGTTTATTATAAACACCCAAAGTAATTATAAAGGATATATGAAGAAAGACCATCTGCATCCAGAGAAAGAAGTGATAAAACAGGGTGGGCCAGAAGTCGCAAATATTTAATAACTCCTTTATTTTTTGTTTTTGTCACGATACCATAGCATCTTATACAGTACGTATAGGAAATGAATTTGTGTGTCAAAAATCAAATCTCATAAATGGCAAAAAAAATAATTTTCAAAAAGTTATTAAAATATCAGACCCCTTCTTGACTTTTGGCCCACCCTGTAGACATATGTATGTCTGAATCCTGGGAACCCAGACTCCATTCAAGGCTCAGCTATAGTTCACCTCCCTGGAAAAGGCCTTTTCCGCTTCCCTCAGTTGTTAGTACTCCCCACACCTCACCAAATTGTGAAAATATTTTTGATGACTAGCCTAATTTGGGGTGCTAATTTGATTGGGGTACTTAATCTTGGGACTGTTGACTATTTGGCTATCTGACTGCTGTTAATTTAATATGGGCCGTTTATAAAGTTCCACCACACTGCTCCACTCCCAAATTGATAAGCTAAAGATTAAGAAGCCTTTTAACTAAATAATCAAAGCGGAGTTTATTTATGAGATACTACTTAAAATTAAGAATACAGGGAAATAAAATGTACAACCTGACTGCATTGCCATGCATCTTTCCACTGCGTCTCAACCTTTTTTTTAATACAACGGGGGCCTTAGCCGCCTCTTGCCTTAGGCATTCAGTCCTTTATTCTAACTCCAAGCCCCTTTCACTTTGTAAATCCCCCTGCTTCTAACTTTCCTCTCCTTACTGCCACCGCTGAACCCTTGTGTTTTTCTCTCACCAACCTTCTGTCTGTCTGCTCCATCAGTCTGCCCTTCGGCCTCTCTTTTCCCTGCTCCTAGTCCTTCTCATCTTCTCCTGCGTCTTTGTAGCCCCAAGACTAGTCTGCTGCGCTCCAACCTTTCTAATCTCGTCAGCCGCTGCTTGACCTCTTCTTCACCTCATCTTGTCCCCCTCCTGAGTCTAACCCCCAGTTCTCTCTCTCTCTCTCTCTATATATATATATCTTTCTTATCTCCGCTCAAATCTCGAGGCTTCTTGCACCCACACACCAAGCTAATCCGCCAACCAGGGCTGCAGCTGGTGGGGGGGGGGTGGTGCGCTCCAACCTCACTTGCCTCAGCACAGGAAAGATAGCTCCGCTCAGGGCAGAGGGAGCTGGGGGCTTTTTTTCCCCCCCAGCTGTCTGACCTGGCATCTTGTACAGCCCACAGGGCTTTTTGGCTCAGCTGAAACAGAAGCGGAGGGGCACCAGCACCCCACACACAGAAGAGACCCTGAGGGCCCAAGGCTTTCCAATCTCAGCCCAAAGGTAGGGTCCCCAAAACAAAATAAATTTCCACAAAATGATATTTATTTTAGGTATACTTTACATTTGCCTCTCTGTGAATACATTGTTTGTCCATGGAGAATGTCAACACTTTGAAGATAGTGACTGTTTCATTTTTTTTCTTTGTGTCCTCAGAACTTCCTGTACAATGTGTATGATTAACAAATGACTGTAGAATTCAGTTAAAACTTACTCAGAGGTGGGGGGAGGGGTCAGTGAGATGGCACAGTGGATAGAGCACTGGCCCTGGAGTCGGGAATACCTGAGTTCAAATCCGGCCTCAGACACTTAACACTTACTAGCTGTGTGACCCTGGGCAAGTCACTTAACCCCAGTTGCCTCACTAAAACAAAGCAAAACAAAACAAAAAAAACACTTACTCATTGGGGCAGCTAGATGGCGAAGTAGATAGAGCACCAACCCTGGAGTCAGGAGTACCTGAGTTCAAATCCAGCTTCAGACACTTAACACTTAACTAGCTGTGTGACCCTGGGCAAATCACTTAACCCCAATTGCCTCACTTTAAAAAAGAAAAGAAAGAAAAAACCCCTTACTCACTGATTGATTGGTGAACTTCATTTTCTTTTGAGATCTAGTTTAGTTGGATCCCCCAATTTTTGATTTGCTTTCTTATTGTTATAAACCTTTTTAAAAATGCATAATGAGTTTTGTTTCTATGACCTATTCAGTATTTGGGATGGTGTTAGATCTTTATTATTTATGTTCCTTGAATTCATTACTATTTTAAAATTGTTTTAATATGTAACATATATTTTGTCTTTTTTTAACAATAATTTTTTAGTTGATGGATTTTCATACTTGATACTCACAAATAGGTTTCATCTGTAATCTTATTCCTCAGAAGTCTTTCCAGTCTATTTTTTATTTAACTGTTTTGTTTTTTCTTTTAGAGTTTAGTTCTTTAAAAATATTAAAATTGTATTGTATTGTAATCTACATATTTTTTCCAATATAGTTATATTTAAATTTATTAATTTAATGCCATGCTATCTGGTACATATATATTCAACCAAATTCTTTCATTATGATGCCTTAAAACACAAGTAGTTTTCCAGTTTATTTCTCTTGATATTTTGATTTTTTTATTGTCTAATCTGAAGTCATAAATGAAGGTTCAGCAAATTTGGAATTGCTTTATGTTGAGAAAACTTTTTCCCCCAGTTCCTCATTTTTATTCTTTATTTTTAACATTTTTTGTATGTAGTAAATTGCCAGGTTTTATTTTCTTTTACTTTTCCTCCATTTATAAGTTTAATCCACTCACATATAGAGTTAAAATTTTCCAGTTTGTCTTTTCCACAATGTAATATTTTTGTATTAAGCTCCCTTCCTCTTTTTTTTTTTCACTAAGTCAGAACTTGTTCCTGAAGCTTGGATAAACACTAGTGATTATTTAAATTCTCTGAGTAGAGCTCACTGATTTCTTTTTCTAGAATCAGTTCCTGAATATTCCTGTTTTTTCATTTTCAGAGAATTTATTTGAGAAATAAAACAAAGAAAAGAAATATCATGCGTGTCCTTGTAGAAAGGGTCTAGGGTAGCATGAAAGATAATGTTCTCACAGGTGCTTTTGGAAAAGTTTTAAAAACATGGATGAAATACTGCTGCTTATTCTGAGCCTTTGTCAAAGCTGAATGAATCAGAGAACTTTTATCAGGAAAACTAGGAAATTTTTTTGACCTAAACTTATTAAATGCACTCAACATTACTAACTAAAACATTAGATATGTAGCACAGTTTAATGTGGTGATAAATGACATAACATGTTCAATACTACAATATAGAAATTCAAAAAAAATTAATTTTGAAACCTTATTACAGAATTATAACTTGAAAAACATAGTTAGACTAAATCTATTAAGCTCCCCCCCCCAAGAAAACAACCAATTGAGTATGTACCAGTGTTCTTGGAGAGAATTTTGAAAGTAAATTTTCTCTAAGGAATTTTAAAAAATCATTAGGTATAAGCCCTGACTATTACTATTTTTTCCCCATTTAGTCTTTCCTAGCTTCTGAATGTCTTGTATTCATACCATAAACATGAAAATTATGTGTCATTCCTCCCACTGGCCAGTGAAATTCAACAAAATGTATTACCTGCTTACTATGTACAGAGAACTGTATTGTAGATGAATAATACATAGTCTTTGCCTTCCAATAGCCCTTAAACAAGCTATAGAGAAAATGGCTGGTATACAAATGATTGTAATACAAACTAGAACAAAATGATTACAACTGTACAACTGTAGTGCTATAGGAGATCTGAAAAGAGGCAATTTGCTTCAAATTGGTTAGGCATCTTTGATCATTTTGGAAAATCATGTTGGTCTTCTTACTGGCCAGAAAATTGGTCAGATTTGTTCAGGCAGAGTCTAAATGTAGAGAAGGAGAAACATGGAATTAAGTGTTAGGGCAAGGAAAGTGAAGAAAAAGAAGAAATGTAAGGAATATTGACAACACATATGCATATCAGCAAGAAGAATGAATATAGTGCCAAAGGGATTGAACTAGATGACTTCTAAGAACCCTTTTAACAAGTAGAACTGATTATTCCATAACTGTACCAAATGAAAACTACCCATATATGATCTTGGGAAGGGAAAAAAATTGGTTTCAGTGCCTTCAGGTGGAGGGGGTATAGTGTTTTTGCAAGCTGGAATAATGAGTGAAGAGGTATGTTGGAGCAGAACCTCACAATGTGGGAGTGAGTGTCAGAAGAATCCTTTTTTATTTGGGAGTTGAGAGGATTCCCACATCTTTTTAATTTTTTTCCCCCAGGTTGTTTTGATGTGTATTTTTCTTATTATTAATGATTTGGAGCATTCTTTTATGTGGTTGTTAATCATTTGCAAATCTTTTTTTGAGAACTGTTTGTTCACATCTTTTGATAAAATCTATTGGGAAATGGCTTTTGTACTGTGACCATAGCCTCTGTTATGACTACACTAACCTGTTAGATATGTTGGGGCTTCCCTTCCTTACAGGGGAGCAGAACAATGGGGTTATGCAACAACCAGTCAATTAGAAAAACTTCTGAGGCTTAGAGTTGCTTGACATACCAGTGAACCTTTGTGAATGAACTCTAGCTGAATTTTGAGATGCCTGTAGCTGCCAGAGACCAAAGAGTCAGCTTTAACTAGCTAAGAAACAGCCTTGAGCATCAGCTGCAGACTTGAGACCTTGCCCATGATTGTCTATACATTCTGCTCCCTGGCTTATTGTGTCTACAGATGTCTTCTCCCTTAACCCCCATTCCCCACCTGAAAGCCTCTAGAAATGATTAATATATTACCCTTTTCCACAGACACTTTGAGCAACTAGGAACTTTCTTTCTCTCTCTCTGCTCCCTTGCAATATCTTCTCAGACAATAAATACTCTTGTAATCTATGATCAGACTCTGTTTCATTTAGGGTCCATTTTTGGGATTTTTTGTTCATAGTCCATATAAATAAACACACATAAAAATGTGTACATACACACATGTATATGTACATATACATACTTGTATGACATACACATGTTAATTTTTTGTAAAAATTGGATATCCAATAGATACAACAAAATTTGTATCTATATCTAATTTGGGAAAATAAAATTCTGAACAAATAAACAAAAAATATATTTATTTCCCATAGTTTTGAAATGTATATGATTTGTTAATCTTCTCATAGTTTTAGAGCATGTCTCTTAATATTAAGGTAATTTATTCATTTAGAATGTATTGTGGAATATGCTGTAACACATTAATCCAAGCCTAATTTCCGCCAGACTGTTTTCCAGTTTTTACAGAAATTTCTATCCATAAAGTTCTTTCAAGCAACTTATGTTGTTTGATTTATTAAACATTGGGTTGTTGACTTTCATTGTTTCTGGTTCTCTCTTGGCCAGATATTTAAGTTTTTATTTCTGCAAGGAACAGTTTGTAATTTAATTTATAAAAATATTTTGTGTACTTTGATACTTTATACACTTTGTGGTGAATTGGAAAGCAATTTCCCTTTTGTCATTGTTTTCAATTTTTGTCATCATTATATAGAAATGCTGATAATTTTTCAGGATTTATTTTGTAGCCTACAACTTTCCTGAAGATGTTAATTGAATTAACATCTGTGCTTATTCCCTGATATTTTCTAAGTAAAGGATCATATTGGCCTTTTGACTTTATAATTTTAATATATTTCTCTTGTTTTAATGCTATTGCTAGCATTTTCAGAACTACATCGAAGAATGAGGAATGAACATCTTTGCTTAAATCCTATATTTTTTGGGAAAGTTTTTGCCATATGCCTGTTGCATATGATACTTTCTTTTGTTTTATAGAGACATTTTAATGATACTAAAAATGGTCACCCATGTATAAACTCTTTGATTTCTAGCATAAATTAGCATTGTGCCTTACCAAAGTCTGTTCCCACATTTATAGAATTAATCATGTGGTTGTGAATTTTTTTAAAAAATGGGATTTTGTTGCCTGATTTTTTAATATTGAATTATCCCTGTAGTCTTAGTACAAATTCAGTTTGGTCGTGATAAATGATTTCTTAAATGAATTGCTCTAGTCTAATAAGATTTTGTTTTAAAAAAGGAATTTGGTATGATATAATTTGTGAAGCATTGGCACTAATCATTTTTTAAAAATTTGGTGGACATCTTTTGTGAATCAGGACCAGGCACTTTTCAATTTGTTAGTTCCTTTACAGCCAGTTATTGATTTAAGATTTCTATTTGATTTTTTTGTTAGTTTGGTTATCTTATTTTTTAATATATTTCTCTATTCCTTTTGTACTAAAGAGTTATATGTTCAGCTAATTCCTTTTATTTCTTCTAGTTTTGTTGTGAAATCACTTTACTTCGCTATTTTGTTGATTTGATTTTCTGATATCTTCTTTGTAATAACAATTACTTAGGATTTAAAAATTTTATTATTTTTTCCAAAGAACTAGATTTTTATTTCCTTCATTAGTTTTGTAGGTTTTTTTTGTTTCTAACTTATCTACATCCCTTCTATTATTTTAGTATCTTTTCCTTTGTGTTTATTTTAGCTTATTTGTTGGATTTATAATTTTGAATATATGTATATATATATTCAGCTTGCTAATACTTGCCTTTTCTATTTTGTTAATGTGTATTGGGAGAGATATATTTTTTCCTCTGAGAACTTCTTTAGGTTCATTATTTTCATTCATGTAACTATCAATTGTGTTCATGATTTGTTCTTTAACTCACTCATTATTTAAAATACATGGTTAAGTCTTCATTTGAATGTGGCTTTTGATTATGTTCCCTGAACTGATTATTAATTTTATTGCATTCTGGTCCATAAAGGATGTATGTATTATTTCTGTTTTTTTTTTGTATTTCTGATTCTGAATATTTTTGTTTCCTAATATATGTGATCAGTTTCAAGAGAACCAACAATTTCATGTGCTGCTGAGAGTTAGGTATGTTTTTTAGCAGTTCCATATATATGATACCAAAAGTCTTTCAGCTTTATTTTCTACATTAATATATTGAGTTCTATATTTCCCTTTGTGTTTATCTTTGCATTGTACATATTCAAAACTGACAGAGGGACACTGAAATCTCCTTCCATTATTGTATTACTGTCTATGTAGTTTAGTTAATTTTTAATTTGTGAATTTATATGCCAAGGCATTGGGAGCATATATGTTTAATAGTAATATGGGTTTGTTGTTTCTATTTCCTTCCAGCATAATGTAGTTTCCTTGTTTATCCCTTTTTATTTTGGGATTTGTTTTTTGTTCTGTCTGATAGTATCATTATAATTTCTGTTTATTTAGACTTGCCTGATGTAAAATTTGTTTCTAGCCCCTTATTTTATACTGTTTCTTTTTTCTATTTTGTAAATTTGTTTCTTGTAATGAAAAAAATTCTAGGCTTTTAAAAAAAGTGCATTTTATCACCATTTAATTTTGTTGCATTGCTTGATCAATTCATTTTAAAAGTTATGAGAATTAAGTTTATATTTTTCTCAATTTGCCTTTCATATTTTATCCTTTCTCCTAGTCACTTGAAAAATTTTAGTTTGTTATTTAAATTTGATTTTAATCATAATGTGTCTTGGAGTGTGCAGCATAGGATCGTTTGCTTCAGATGGTCTATAGATGCATTCTTTTGATTAATATGTTTTCTGTGTTCAGGAGTCCTACACAACTTTCTTATATTATTTCTTGCTTTAAGGTGTTTTTAAAAATTTGTGATGCATGGGGCAGCTAGGTGGTGCAGTGGATAGAGCAGCAGCCCTGGATACAGGAGGACCTTAGTTCAAATCCGGCCTCAGACACTTGACACTTACTAGCTGTGTGACCCTGGGCAAGTCACTTAACCCCAATTGTCTCTCACACACAAAAAAGAATCTATGCTTTCTTTCAATAGAGATCAAATGGTTTATTTTAATGTTACTGATTTTTGCTTCACTTTCTGATTGTCTCAATTTTTATTTCCAATCAATTCTCTATCTTTTGTTCCTTGGTGAGACTTTACACTATAGATTTAAGATGTTTTTTATTCTACCAATTATTTCTGGCATGTAGGCCATAAGTTCTGTATTCATAATTCTTATTTATCTTTTAAATAATTCAGGAACACCCTGCTTTTGTTCCATTCTCTCTTAATAATCCACAGGGTCCTCTGCTTTATCAGGTATTGATTCATTTTCCTTTGTCTTGAAACTTTTATTGAAAAAGTTTAGGCTTTTTAAAAGCTGTTCTGGAGGCCATATTCCCTGTTGCTGTATCTTATGCTCAAGATCTACAGTTGAATTTTCTTCCTCCTGAGATTTGAGGTAATTTAAATCTTTTTTCTTATATTCCCCTATTGCTCTCTTCTTACTCTTTCCTTTTTGATGGTAGTTTCTCTGGGACTGGACCTGAAACCTACCATAGTCTTTTCCTATGGTCTTCAGCCCATATTTCAAATGCTTCAGCCTCTGCCCCCAAATGATTTCTGAGAGGACTGAACTGGCTCCAGATTGATGTTAGGTCCCTTCCCTCAGATTAGGGGGAGGTATGACACATTTGGCCCCAGTTCCCTCTATTATCTAGTTCTCTGACTCAGCTCTGTTACAATACAGAATGCTACCATGAAGCTGTCTCAGAATAAAAGTTTTTGCATTTTGTTTCCATTGGAAGGAGGAAGGATATAGACCTCTGTTGCAAATCTTGTCCTGGGTTTTCCATTTCTGCTCCTAGATCATGGTGTGTGGTGGGGTATTGGATGAGCTTGTTAGGCACTAGGGATTAGTATTCGCTTCTGTTATTTCATTGAATTGTTATCTAAAAGGGTTTTTGGTATCCTAGATCATAGGGATCAATGAAATTGCTTTATCACTTGTGCATAATTCCTATTTACTGAGAAATTATCAGTTGAATAACTGGAGACTAGAAGAAGATTAAAGAAGGATTATTGGGTTTGTACCAGGTGAAAAGATGGATTTTTTGAATTTTACTTCATAGTAAAGATAAGTCAGTGGTTTTCTAGGGGCTCTGACTTTAGCCATTAAAATCTGCTAAGAAGCCATCAAGAAAGGAAACTAGTAATAGAGAGAAGCATGTGAAAAAGCTGAATAGAGAAGTCAGAGGAAACTGAATACAAAAAACAAACAAGACTTCTAACTTAGCCAGTGATTTTTCAGCATCCTTTCACAGAAACAACCTCCTTATACTATTCTTTTTTTTTTAATACTATTCTGTCATACCAAATTGCCATCTTGTTCTTTAGACTCCCAAGGAAAAAGAAATGGCATTCCATTTCACACCAGCCTCCTGATAGATGTAAGGAAAGAAAATACCATGTCAGGTATCTATTCTGGCCTCCTGCCTCCCTTGGGAATATGAGAAAACACCATTCCATCAAATAATGAACTCTTCCCTTAAAGGAACAAGGAAAAAGTTTAATCCATCAAGTATTCAGCCTAGTTTCCTGCCTATCAGCAACAGAAGTAGCATCATTATTCTAGCTCCCAGCACTTGTGCCCTTGCCTGAACTGCCCAAGTCCCTAAGAGAATTCCATGCTTAGGTCAGTCCTCTATGAATAAAGAAAATCTACTTGAACTTATTCCACAATGATTAATAAGCTCCATCACCTCCCCCACCCCCAGACCCTTCCTGTCACAGTGATACTGAGCCACAAGCTATGATGTTTTCAGACCCAATTCTTTGGCCCCCACTGACGTATCTCATATTCCCATTTCCATCAGTCCTCCCATATGACACTCTGAAGATACCCATGCCTTCCACTGTGCATTCTGGTGTGACAATTTTGCTTTCATCTTAAATGTTTTGCTTTCCCACTTTTTAACATCTTCTGACTCTCACTGAGACCTTGTTCCCTCTTGTTGACAGTGTCCCTTTCCAGCAGAGGCTCCACTCTTTTACCTGAAGTACTGATTGAGATGAGGAAGTTGGAATACTCCTTGTTCTTTATTGCTGTTTCCAGGTTCTCCATCCCTATTTGCTCCCTCCAATATAATCTTGTATAATAACCCTAACATACAATACTGAATGGTATAAAGTATCACTAGTAACATTGAGTGGTAAAATGGGGAATTGACATTGTCTTGCTTCAGATGCATTAGCCCATATCTCTAGAACACCATCTCTATGAAAAAGAAAATAGAGGAACATTTGAATCTTCTAGTGTCAAGTTTAGTTATTAGATTGATCTGAACCTTAACATCTTTAGTGTTACTTTAATTTGCATTATTGTTGTCTTTATGTATGTAGTTATGTTGGCTTTGCTTACTTCCCCATATGTGTATTTGTACAAATTTTCAGTTTCTCTTAATTCTTCATGTTCCTCACTTCTATCAATGTAATATCATCATCTTACATCACAGTCATTTACCACGAGTAGTTCAGGTCATTGACTGATGGCCATCAACTTTTTGTTTTGAAAAATTGATCTTCATTGATAACTTTTTTTTATCATGTCCTCAAATTTGCTCCTGTCTTCCTTGCCCTTCCATAGAACTTTCTTTTGCATCAGTTGATGTAAATCTTTCCTTGCTTGTCTGTATTCATCATATATTTAAATATTGTTTTACAAAATAGTAATATTGCATTACATTGATTGAAATATAATTTCCTTAGCCATTTGCTAATCAATGGGTATCAACTTTTCAGCCCTTGCTGTGACAAAATGTACTGCTATGAATATTTTGCTTTATTTGGAGCTTTTATATTTGTCAACCACCACTTTGAGTTATATGACTAGCAGTGGAATCTTTTGTCAAAAAGTATGCACATTTTAGATACTTTTTTCATATAACTCCAAGTTACTTTCTAAAATACTTGTATTAATCCATACCTCTGTCAGTAATGCACCAGTGTTCCTATTTTTACACAACCCCTTTAACACTATCTTTTGTCATCTTTGCCATTTAGCTGAGTATGAAGGCTATTTGGATTTGCATTTCTCTTATTATGAGTAATTTGGATCATTCTTTTATATTGTTTGTAGTTGGGAATTATTTTTTCAAAACTTTTTGTTCATATATTTTGACTCCTGTTTTGAAGAATGTCTTTTTGTTGTGTATTTCTGTTGGTTGTCTATAGCTTGGATATATTTCTTATGAGAAAGTTGATAGAAAGATTTTCTCATATTTGGCTGCTTCCCTACTCATCTTAGATGTTCTATTTTTATTTGCACAAAGCTTTACAATTTCATATAATCAAAATTATATATTTCATATTTTGTAAATATTTCTATCCCTTGTTTAGTTAAGAATAGTCTTATGTCCAGTAGCTGTGAAAGGCATATGGTATTTTTATTTCAAATATTTATATTTTATGCTTTTTTAATAGTCAAGTAACAAATCCATTTTGATTTTATTGTGCAATATATTGTAAAATGTTGATCAAAGCTTAATTTTTGCCAGATTGCTTTTCAATTTCCCCAGAAATTCTTATCAAATAGGAAGTTCTTTTTAGGTAATATGTATTTAAAGATTTATTGAACACTGGTTTATTGAGTTCGATAATTTCTGATTCTTCATAGTCTCATAGCCATTCCTCAGGGTCTCTCTTTTAACCAAAACTGAGTGATTTTGTGTACTACTGCTTTATAGTACAATTTGAGGTCCAAAAGTGCTAATTTCCCTTTAATTTTACATTTTTCACTATTTCCCTTGATATACCAGATACTTTGCTCTTGCAAAAGAGTTTTGTTATTATATGTATTTTATCTAGCTCTGTAGAGTATTTCTTTTGTGTTTTGATAGGTATATCATTAAATCAGTAAGTTAACTTGATAGCATTGTCATTTTTATTATTTTGGCATAGCCCCGCTATGAGCCCTGAATATTTTTCCAGCAACTTATGTTTTTATTTTTTCTATTTAAAAAGCCTTTTATAATTAAAACTCTAAAAGTATTGTTATTACTTCAATTAATAGGATAGTTCCTATATATATGTATGTGTGTATATATATGTGTGTGTGTGTGTATGGGTATACATATACACAATACACACACACACACACACACACACACACACACACACACACACACACACACACACACACACATATATATATATATATATATATATATATATATATATATATATATATATATATATATATATATATATATATATATATATATATATATATATATATATATTTGGGGCAATGAGGGTTAAGTGGCTTGCTCAGCATCACACAGCTAGTAAATGTCAGGTATTTGATGTTGGATTTGAACTCTGGTCCTCCTGAATCCAGGGTCGCTGCTTTATCCACTGTGCCACCTAGATGCCCTTTCAATATATTTTAATGAATTTTGTGGTTATGTTCAATGGAACTTCTTTTCCATTATTGTATCTTTCATGTTTTACATATATAGAAATGTTTATTTTGTTTTTTTTTTGCCCTGAAACTTTTCCAAAGCTATTATTTCTCATTTACTTTGCTTATTCACTCAGTTTTTTAAAAATATCCTTTATTTATCTTTGTACCTTTCTTTCTCTTGTTTTATTGCATTTATAAAACTATATCAAATCAAAGATAGAAAAAGGGAAATATTTGCTCCTTTATTTATTAGTAAAGATTCTAGCGTATCATCACTGCACATAATGCTTAATTTTGGTTTGAAATAGATACTTTCCCCAACCATATCTTCTTTGTTATCTTTTAAAATTTTTATCTTTTTTTTAAACACAAATGAGTATTGTACTTTATCAAAGGCTTTTTTCTGCATTTTTGGAGTTAATCATGTAGTTTAGGACATTTTTGCTTTTAATATGATTATGTTGACAGTCCTTGCTTCCCTGGTATAATCTAACTTGGTAATAATGAATGCCTTTTTGGACATATTACTGTATTCCCTTTTACAGTATTTTAGTTAAAAATATTAAATGCATATTAACAATATTGGGCAGGGGCAGCTAGGTGGCGCAATGGATAGAGCACCGGCTCTGGAGTCAGGAGTACCTGGGTTCAAATCCGGCCTCCGACACTTAACACTTACTAGCTGTGTGACCCTGGGCAAGTCACTTAACCCCAATTGCCTCACTAACCCCCCCCCCAAAAAAAACCCCCCAATATTCGGCAATACTTCCCTGCGATGATTGTTTTAATTGCTTTATGATCTTTAACAGACATGTTTAGTATTAGCATATAGTCAAATTTTTGTATAAATGCCATAAGTTTTGCAAATGTGCATATTCTCTAATGGTTCCATTTAGGAAGTGCCATAATTCTTTTAGCTCTACCTTTCTACTAGATTTTACAACACTAAATGAGGAATATTAAAGTTTCATACTATAATCGTGTTACTATCTATGTCTTCTGCAATTTATCTATATTTTTTCCTTATGAAATTAGGTATGGAATTTGGAGCATATAAATGTCATATTGTTATTTATTGTCTGTGGTTCCTTTAACCAATATAATTTCTTTGAACATATGTTTATATCATGATTTCTTGATTTTTTATTGTAGCCTCTTATTTTTATTCTTAGTATATATTTTTAGTATATCAGATGTTTTCTTTGTTAGCCATTGATTGTAGTATTTTATTTTCTTGTCCATTTTGTCAGTCTTTTTAAATTGAATTTTACAGTTTATTCATATTTAAAGTAGTTAGAATTAGGTTAGTATTTTCCTTCATTTGTGCATCTACTATGTTTAAACAACTTAGTTTTTTCTGTTTTTTTTTCCTCTTTTAAGTTAATGATGTGCCTCCACAATTTATTTTCCTTAATATGCTTTGATATAACCCTATTCCCATAGGCTCTCTTCCACAAATCATTTCCTTACTTCACTCAGCCTTTGATCTCTTCAGCATACATTTCCAGTATTGGTATATTTGGGAGCAAGGTTATGAATAATTTAATTTTCCTATTATAGTTCTGAATTATTTTCCAGAGATGTTGGACAATTTGACTTTTCCATCAATAGATATTAATGAACCTGTATTTGCACAGCTCTACCACACTGACTCTTTTATCTTTGCCAACTTGCTAGGTATGAGATGAAACTTTAGAGTCTTATGCAATTATATTTCTCTATTTGTAAATTGCATGATCTTTATGTAGTTTTCGATCAGCTGCATTTCTACTCTCCTTCCTAGTGTTTCAGCTGGCAGTCAGACTCTGACTCTTGTACTGGTTGCTATAAAAAGGATAAAGGGTGATTATATGTGATATTTTAAAGGATATCTTTTATTTTACTGTACAGAAAATACAAACAGAAAACACTGCTGAGTGAAAAGAAGGCAAGACATTTCTCATGACCACACTACTCCATTTATATGTATTATTCATATAATATATACATATGTACATATGTATATATACTCATACATAAATATATTTTAATATTTATATTCACAACATATTTTTATTTGTCATTTTTATTTTAAAATAGTTATATACATTTGAGCTATGTAGAGAAATGAACTCTGATTTTCCAGAGAGTCTCTTACTGCAGAGACAGTCAAAAAATTACAGAATCATAGGATGATAGTATCATAGATTTAGAAGTGAAAGGAACCTTATAGACTAATCTACATACCTTATTTGCTTTCATAGGTGGTTAAAGATCCTATAGAAGGAAAACAGAGTTTGCTAGAAAATCAATTCCCTCTCCATAGGTCTTATATAGTCTGTATTCACTCCAAGTGAATGAATGACTGAAAAACACTTACTAAACAACCACTGTGTACCAAGCACTGTGCTGAGAAATGGGGACACAAAAATATACAGAATGCACAAATAAGATAAAATAGGGTAGTCTCTGATCTAAAGGGACTTGCATCCTAACAAAGGCAGCATATATAGGAAAGTGGTGGCCAGGGAGGGATGTTTGGCCATGAAAAGTCCAAGGATTGTTGATAGGAACCATAGGAGAACAGATTGGAACACCTGCTCCAATGGTAATGACAGAATTGGTTTGATTATGGTTACTTTGCTGGAAAGCGAGGGATGGCATCATGGAGAAGAAAAAAAAAATATTGTATTTGGAGGCAGAGTCCCTGGCTTGAAAGGTCACCTCTGTTATTTACTCCTTGTATGGTAGGGGGCAAGTCATTAAGAAATTTTGGGTCTTAGTTTCCTTATGTATAAAATGAAAAGGTTGGACTATATGGCATCTAAGATCCATTCTGTTGATTTGCCAGGGAGGTAGAAATGGCAAATAGCTAAGGATGTATTTGAGACTTGGTCTTTTTGACTGCATGATTAGCCCTTTTTTCCATCACTTTCATCTGTCTGAGAGTTTGAGTGAGCAGCCAGCAGGTCAGGGAAATAGGTGGAATGGGCAGTGGGCACTGGATGAGAGGTGAGTGAAATGCCAGCAAGCATTGAAGATTCTGATAAAAATGGAGGGAAGGGGCAGCTAGGTAGCAGAGTGGATAAAGCACTGGCCCTGGATTTAGGAAGACCTGAGTTAATCTGACCTCAGACAGTTGACACTTACTAGCTGTGTGACCCTGGGTGAGTCACTTAACCCTCATTGCCCTGCCCTCCAAAAAATAAAAAAAAAATGGAGGGAAGACTTTTATCTGTGTGTGCATGCCTGTGAATATGCACATGTGTGTATTCATCTCATTTGCACATGTATGTGCATGTGTGCATGTGTGTGCACATGTACGAATGTTTGTGTGTGTTTTTTCTGCATGAGGAGATGGACTGCGTTAAGCTTAAACTCCATAGTGTATAAAAAAGTATGATTAGCAAGAAAAATTACCCAGAATTCTGAACAGTTTTTCTTTTAACATTTGGCATCCCGAGCTTTAGTTTCATCATTTGGCATCGTTTAGTGCTTTGTGAGAATTGCAATCTTTTTGACTGAGTCCTTAAAGGCTTGTATGACTTGTTTGTTCCTCAGGGCATAAATAAAGGGGTTCATCACGGGGGCAACTGAAGTCATGAGAACTGACACTGCCTTGTTCAAATCCACTTTTTCATTTCCAGAAGATTTGACATACATGAAAATGCAGCTGCCATAAGAGATGGAGACAACAATCATGTGGGAGGAACAAGTGGAAAAGGCCTTTTGCCTCTGCTGGGCAGAGGGGAATCTTAGAATAGTCCTGATAATGGAGGCATAAGATAAAACCACTAAGAGTAATGTAATAATAAGTGTTAATATAGCATCCATTAAAGCTATCTTCTCTATGAACTCTGTGTCTGTGCATGAAATCTCTAGCACAGGAAATGCATCACAGCCAAAATGATCAACAACATTGGAGTCACAGAATTCCAGATCAAGGCCCAGGCCCAGTGGTGGGAGGATGATCATCAGCCCAGCCAGCCAAGAACTCACCAGGAGCTGGTTACAGACTTTGTTGTTCATGATTGTTGTGTAATGCAGAGGTTTGCAGATGGCCACATAGCGATCATAGGACATGGTGGCCAGAAGGAAGAATTCTGATGCCCCAAGAAAGATGACAAAAAATATTTGGGCATAGCAAGCATCATGGGAAATGGTATTGTCCCCAGTTGATATGCTGTAGAGGTATCTGGGAATGCAAGAAGTTGTGAGTGATATTTCTAAGATGGAGAAGTTTCTGAGAAAAAAATACATGGGAGTTTTCAGGTGGGGATCTACCAAGGTGAGGGAGATGATGGTCAGGTTCCCAATTAAACACAACATGTAGTTGAGAAACAGAAAGATAAAAAGGAAAACCTGCAGTTGTGGGTCATCTGTCAGTCCCCTCAGGATGAATGATGTAATCCCTGTGTGATTTCTCATCCCTGACTTCTGAATCCTGCACAGAAAACAGAGAGAAAGAATTTGGATCTGGGGAAGAGGATAGAGAGAAATAAGAGCACTGAGAATTAGTGGGGAAAGGGAGACAAGTAATTTATACTTTCCCCAGGTTTCTTCCTATAGCAATTGCTTCAATATCTCTTGGGAATTTATATATTTTGCTCTCTCAAATCTGGTCCCTTGTCAAAGTCTTTTATTTCATCCTTTTTTCACAGAGTCTTTCATCCCTCCCTTCCTTAGCCACAGTCTATATATAACACTGAACATGGAATTAGGAAACCTAGTTTCATGTCCTAACTCTTCCTGGTATATGACCAGGTAGAAGTCTCTCAACTTCTTAGAACTCAAGTTTCCTTTGATGTTAAATGGGGGTTCTACTACTTGCAGTACTTACTGCCTGGGCTGCTACAAAGAAAGCACTTTCTAAATTTTAAATATGAGTTACACTGATTGTAATGATTACTCTGTGCTAATGGGTCCTCCTTCCTCTGCTCCCCACATCATAACTTTGCTTTTTCATATGTGGTATTTTTCTTTGTATATTTTTCTAGGAGACCTTCTCAAGGCAGAGTGAGGAACATCTGACTTCAGAGGATAAGCAAGGGCAGGGGTGCATAAGAAATATTGTGGAGAAGATTCAGATTGTCTTTGGGGTCCTCCTTTTTCCTTTTCCATGTACTTTCCCCCACTGTTTATGTTTCCAACTCCTTTAGTCACCCAAGGCACCTGAGCTTTCCCCCTTTCTATCTAAGACCTCAAGAACATCCTGGCTGTGATCCTCTGCCCAATTTCTTCTGACCAAATGTTTGGAACTGAAGTCTCATTCTGCAAAGATCTGCTTTCAGAACTGCTATGTCTGAAAAGATCTCCAAGAGAAACCAGAAGACCTATTTTCCAATCTAGCCTCTGCTCCTTAAAAATTGTGTTATCCTATGCAAGTCATTTCATCTCTCAGGGCCTTAGTTTCTTTGTCTCTTAAATGGGGTGATTATTTCCTTGAAGATCCCTAAGGTTTTTTCTACCTCTAAAGCCTTTAATCCACTGATAAATGAATTAACTAGAAAGTTTGAATAGCTGAGAATGTTTTTTTCCAAGGAGTATTTTTTTAAACTGGTGAATGACTTGTTATTTTTATGAAAAATGCTCCAATTCTTTCTCTTTATATGGTTGTATAGCAAGTACTTTTATGAAACACTAAAAAACTTCTCAGAGAATGTCCTGTTCTTGTCACTCAAGTCATTTGTTAGTCATGTTTCTCTGCTTCTCTGTCTGTTTCTGTCTGTGTCTGTGTCTGTGTCTGTCTCTCTTTCATGTGAGTTTTGTTTAGACAGAAAATTAGTAATCAGTCCATCTTTCTGTGGAGTTGATCAATAACCTCTTAAAGCAGGGATCCTTTACTGTTTTTGTTTGGCAGCAAACAGCAGCCTTGGCAATATCTAATCCCTTCTCAAAGTCATATTTTAAGTTTACAAAATAAAATCGATAGGGTTGCAAAAGAAACCAATATATTGAAATGTGGCCATGAAAATATAAAAAAAACCCAAATTCATAGACAATAGCTTAAGAATCACCAAGTTAAAGCATTACCACTCTCAAGGGTGCATGCTTTTGTGTGTGTGTGTGTGTGTGTGTGTGTGTATGTGTGTGTGTGTGTTTTTAGCGAGGCAATTGGGGTTAAGTGACTTGCCCAGGGTCACATAGCTAGTAAGTGTTAAGTGTCTGAGGCCGGGTTTAAACTCAGGTACTCCTGACTCCAGGGCTGGTGCTCTATCCACTGCACCACCTAGCTGCCCCAGGGTGCATGCTTTTAAAATAAGAGATGTTTGTCATGAAATGGAATTAACTTAAATTGTTGACTTTCTATAAGGTTACTCGTGAGTAGTATCTTTCCTAAAAGGGACTTTTCCACACTCCGTAGATAACAGAAGGGCACACCTAATCCAGTCTCACCAAACTTGACCCCATAATCATCTCTTACAATGCAAGTGTAAAGTTCAAATGGCTATTTATTCTAAAAAAGAAGTGACATCTCAGAAATGGTTGTTGATTCTCTCCCTGAAATAGCCAATGTAATTTCACAAGTTTTTGACATCTGAAATGGATTAGTCTATCTACTGTGTTTTTTGTATTGGGGAAATAATCAAGCAAATGTAATCTGTATGGATACAAAATGAGAAAATGTACGATGTGAAAAATCTCTTCATACTTACGTTTCTGACGGTGCTTCATAGATAGTATCAGTGGTCAGAGTAGGCTCAAAGATCTCTGGTATGGCTCAAAGGTGAACAGTAGTACAGCCAAGTTGCAGGAGCATAGTGAGGCTATTGCCTTGGTCATGACATCCCATGGAATGCTTAGCCTGCTGTGAATTTAGTCTATCAGCATATTTGCATTGAGCTCCTAGGACGTTTATCAATATTTGAATTCTAGTTGTTGCTTGTGATTTTTGGGACCTTGATCTCCTTCAGTCTCAATTTCCTCACCTGTAAATAAAGAAGTTGGATCAGATGATCTCTTATGTTTGTTATAGGTTAATTCAAAGATCCTAATTCTATGGGTAATTTTGGTCACTCTCTGGTCCCTCCAACCTTACATTCACAGGCAACTCTGTGGCTGATTCTCATATCCCCATGACATTTACTGTTTCTGGGCCATCCTTCTGTCTCGTAAATAATTATGAAATGATTTTTAACAAAGATCTGGTCTCATTTTAAATGTCAGAAATGTTGCCCTGAAACTAAAAGGAAGCTGGGACCCTTTGAAAAAGGAGGCAATGTTCAGACCTGGCTCTGAGTACTTCAGAGGAAAAGGACTGACACATCTGGGCATGGAGATGTGTCTTCCATCCTAAATTTTATTTGCTCAACTTGCTGAAAGTGTTTGGGGAAATCAAGTGAGAGAACAAAGAAAAGCTTCCTTGGGGATTAAGGTTCAAAATTACTAATGAATCTACCATATAATTAGCATTAAATTAAAAAAAAACACATATAAAAGCAGCCATGGGGCCCGTGTCCACAGAGACAGGTAGGTGTCATCACACTATTAGATACAGTGCTCCAATAGTGAGGGTCCTGCAGGAGAGCAGGCCCCTGGCACATCCACACTCCTGCCTTCATCATCTAAAGGAAACATGTTACACATAAAGCTGATAGTCCAAATCAGATTACAATATAATTGGGGAATATTCAGCAAAATTAACAAAAGTACAATAAAATATAGATAAATTGTAAAACTAAGTCAATATATTGACCCACTTGGATCCTTACATACAGATTAGTATGCCCTTTTTCTTCTTGAGTTTGACACCACTGATGTAAGGAACTGTTTTGAAGTTTAACTCAGGAGAAAATCTATAGGGGATTCTCTAGATTGGTCAGATGTTCATACAGGTTATTCTCCACCATGTACCATTCGATCAAGTGATATTTGTCTCCTGGCTGGTTGTATAAACAAAAAAACTCCATCTCTCAGTTCCACATTTTCTCTGGCTGGCTTCTGTGCTTAGTTAGAATCTTGTCCCTCCAGCTGCTGATTTCCCTAGCTTCCTCTAAGTCCCAACTAAAATCTCTTCATTTACTGGAAGGCTTCCTTAAGCCTTATTACTTTTAGTTCCTCCTTTTCCTAGTAATTATTTCCTATTTTTCTTGTGTATAGTTGACTTTGTATATATTGGTTTGCATGTAGTCTTCCCACTACAGTGTAAGGTAGAGACTTTTGCCTCTTTTTGTATCCCCAATCTTAACACAGTGCCTGGTACATACATGGTATTGACCGTTGGGTTTTAAAGGTTTATTTTGTAGCCTGCATTTTTGTTGAAGGATATTGTCTCAATTAATATCTTTGCTGCTTTTCAAAGATATTACAAGTATATCATCATATCATCAGATAGGGATGGTGTTATCTCTTCTTGACCTATTCTTATATATTTTCTTTCTTTTCTCACATTACTATTGCTAACATTTCTAGTACTACATGAAAAACTAGTGGGAAATATGAGTATCCTTCTTCATTACTATATTTATTGGCAAATTTGCTAGTGTATTCCAACTGCATATGATGTTTAATTTTCTGTTTAGAAAGATTTTTTTATGAACTTTTTTTTTTTTGCAGGGCAATGGGGGTTAAGTGACTTGCCCAGGGTCACACAGCTAGTAAGTGTCAAGTGTCTGAGGCTGGATTTGAACTCAGTTACTCCTGAATCCAGGGCCGGTGCTTTATCCACTGCGCCACTGAGCTGCCCCTTTTTATGATCTTAAAAAGGTCCCTCTGTGCCTATGCTTTGTAGGGTCCATTGGAACTTCCTGATATATAGGCAATAGATGCAATCATAAAGTCACTTCACCCATAAACGAGTATTATATTTTGTCAAAGAATTTTTTTCTGCATCACTGATATAAATAATCATTTTTATTTTTGATGATTAATTATGTTGATTGTTTTTCCAATGTTGCACCATCCTTGAATAGACATCCAACTTGGCTATGATAAATCTTTTCTTAGATAAATTACTGTAGAAGTTTGATAGGATTTTGTTAAAATTTTTTGAATCAATATTTATTAATGATGTTGGTCAATACTTTTCCATTACTTTGTCCTCAATGGGTTTAGGTATTATTAGGACACTATTTGTCCCACAAAAGGAAACTGCTAGGGGTGCTTTCCTTCTCATTTTTAATAATAATTTTTTTTTTTGCGGGGCAATGGGGGTTAAGTGACTTGCCCAGGGTCACACAGCTAGTAAATGTCAAGTGTCCGAGGCCGGATCTGAACTCAGGTACTCCTGAATCCAGGGCTGGTGCTTTATCCACTGTGCTATCTAGCCGCCCCCCCTTCTCATTTTTAAAGAACAATTTTTGTAATATGGTTACTAATTTGCTTCTTAAAATTTGATAAAATTCTGTTGTGAATCCATCAGGACCAAACCTTTCCCCCCTTTTTATTTCCTTTATTGTGAGTTTTATTTCCTTTTTGGATTAATTGATGCTGCCATTTGGGTTTCTTTTTGTTTGGGAATTTTATATATTTGAAGATATTCCTCTACTCAGTTTTATTAGCACATAATTAAGTAGAATAGGTCCTGATAATTCTTTTTATTTCTTCTGGGTTTGTTGTGATTTCACCTTGCTTATATATAATTTCGTTGACTTGATTTTCCTCTCTTTTGTAATCAGATTAGCCAAAAGTTTTTTAAGTTTTTATTTATCTTTTTAAAGAACTAACTTTTAGGATTACTTTTCATTTTGATAGTTTTTTTCGAGTTGATCTATTTTTCTCCTTTTAGGCTTATTTGTTAGCTTTCTAATAAAATGCATATTCATTTCATTAATACACTATTTTTCTATTTTGTTTAATATATTTGTAGGAATATAATTTTCCCTTTAAAACTCTTTTAGCTACAACCCAGATATTTGGGCATGTTGTTTCATCATTATCATTTTCTGTCTTATAATTATTAATTATTTATATGGTTTGTTTTTTAGTCCTCTAATTATTTAGGATTTCGTTGTTTAATCTTCATTTGGGTCTTTCTCTTTTGTCTGTGTTCCCTGAACTGCTTACTGTTTTTATTCTAGGGTTCTGTGAAGATTGGCCTTTTACTAGGTTCAAACTGACTGAAGTGACTTTATGATTATATTTATTGCCTATATATCAGGAAATTCCAATGGACCCAGAAGGTTTGGTAATTTGGTAATTTATCTCTCAATTAATTTCTCTGCTGATTCCCTAGGGCTTTATAAGAAAATAATTAATTCATCTGGAAAAAGTAATACTTATATTTCCTCTTTACCTGTCTTTATATCTATAATTTTGTCCTTATTTATTATTATATTTCTGGAACTACATCAAATCACAGTGTAAAAAGAGTGAATTATGTATTTTTCCTCTATTATTTAGCAAAGTTTATAGGTCAACCATATTGAAAAATGCTTGTTTTTGTTTTTAGATATCTTTTCATTTGACCATTAAAAAAGATGATTTTGGGGGCAGCTAGGTGGCGGAGTGGATAGAGCACCGGCCCTGGAGTCAGGAGTACCTGAGTTCAAATCCGGCCTCAGACACTTAACACTTACTAGCCGTGTGACCCTCGGCAAGTCACTTAACCCCAATTGCCTCACTAAAAAAAAAAAAAAAAGAAAGAAAGAAAAAAGATGATTCTATACCTAATCTTTACAAAGAGAGGGACATAGAAGGAGAAAGAAGAGCTCACTAGGCATTGATTGAGTTGTAATCAGTTGAGGTGAAAAGTAATCAGTTGAGGAGAATGCCTGTTTCAAATCACCCAATGAGGCTTCCATACTAGCCTCTCAACTGTTTGTAATCTTGCCAACTCACTGGATATGAAGTAAGACCATAGTCATATAAAATTACATTTCTTTCACTGTTTTTGAATTTAAGATCCCCCCCCCCTTATTATTTTTGGTTAGTTGCATTTCTTCTCCTTTCCCTTGGATTTCCACAGGCAACTGTAGAGTTTGGTTCTTATATTGGCCATTATAGAAAAGATAAAGAGCCTTCAGTTAAACTACCTAAACAGATGTGAGCTAAACATGTTTTTTTCAAAGCACAACCTTTATTTTATCACACATAAAATAAAAAAGAGAAATGTCTTATACTTAAGTCAATAAAGAGGCAAGACAAATCTTATGCCTACACTACTTCTTACAGGTAAGGGGAATGCACTTAAATTGCATAGAGATGTATTTTCATTCTCTAGAGAGGCACAACTGCCTTCTGGACAGTAATAGGATTACAGAATTATAGAGTCATTGATTTAGTAATGGAACCTTACACACTAGTCCACTTACTGATAATTGCAGGTTTTTACAGAAATCACAGAGGGAAAATAAATTTTGGGTAGCTGGGAAATGAACTCCCTTTCTATAGACCCTAGAGGAAAACCTTCTATATAACCTGCATGCACTCCCAGTGAATGAATGAATAAAAGAACGTTCATTAAGGACATCTACATCCCAGACACTGCTGAGAGATGGACTCACAACAAAAAATATAAAACAGGACAGTTTCTGACCTCATGTAACTTAAATCATAAGAAGTAAACACAAGACATATGGGTGAACAATGGCCAGGGAAGGAGGGTTTGGTGTGGAGAATCAAAGCAATGGTGAATGAAATCATAGGGGAATAGATTAATATACTTTTTCTTGTAGCAACAGCAGAATTGGCTTGACTATGGTTCTTGTGCTGGAAAGTGAGAGGCAGCATGGTCCAGAGGAAAAGAGCACTGGATTTAAAGTCCCAGGCTTTGGGTTGAAATGATTCCTTTTCATTTATTATATTGTATGGCCTTGCCCAAGATTTTAATGTGTCCCAAGACCCTTAACCTGTCTTGCCCAAGATATTTAATGTGGTTCCTCTGTAATGCCCACTCTCTTATCTCCAATCTCTCTCCATCTACTGGTTCTTCCTTTGTGGTCACAGACATGCCTAAGTCTTCCTCATCTTCAAACCACTCCCTCCCCCCCACCTTGATTCTTCTATGCCTGCTAGCAATTGTCCTAAATCTCTTTTATCCTTTGTGTTAAACTCTTTGGGAAGGCCATCTACAATAAGATATCTCTACTTACTCTCCCTTTACTCTCTTCTTAGGCCCATGCCATGTAGCTTCTGACCTCATCATTCCACTAAAGCTGTTTTCTCTCCAGTTACCAAAATGTCCTAATTCCTATATCTAAGTAAGTATTTTTTTTCCTCAATCTTCATTCTTCTTGACCTCTTTGCAATATTTGACACTGTTGCTCACTTTTCCTTCCTTGACACACCCCTTCCCCCTTGATTTTCAAGTCACCAATCCCTCCTAATTTTTGTCTTACCTACCAGACCATTCCTCACTCTCTTTTGCTGAATTCTCATTCAGGGCATGCCCACTAACTGTAGTTGTCCCTCAGAAAGTTGCCCTGGGCACTCTTTTCTTCTCCCTCCATACCACTTAACTTGGTGATCTCAATAATTCCCATGAATTTAATTATCACCCTTACTATCATCATCCTGATGATTCTCAAATCTATCTATTCTGCTCTAATTTCTTTGTTGACTTCCAATTTCCCATATTCGACTGCTTTTTGGGTATCTGAAACTGGATATCTAATAGATATCTTAACCTCTACATGTCTAAAAAGGAATTCATTGTCTGCTCCCTAAGACCTCCCTCCTCAAATTCCCTATTAATGTCAAGGGCACAATTATTCTCCTAGTCCCCCAGGCTTGTAAAATAGGTGTCATCTTCAAATCCTCACTATTTGTAACTCCCTTTTAAAATCTTTTACCAAGTCATGTGAATTTCACATTTACAATATCTTTTGAATATGCTCCCTTATAACCTCTGTTATTGTCACCATCCTGGTGCAGGCCTTTGTCACTTCACTATTGGATTATTGTAATAAGCCTCCTGGGGGATCCCTACTCCAATCCACCCTCCATTCATTCACCAAAGGGATTTTCCTAAAGTGCATATCTGACCATGTCTATCTCACTTCCTTAAAACTCTCCAATGGCTCTAGGATGAAATACAAAATGCTCTATTTGGATTCAAAGTTGTTCATAACTACACTAACCTATCCAGTCTTCTTATACTTTACTCCCTACCACTTACTCTTTGATCCAGTAAAACTGAAATCCTTCCTGTTCAATGAACATGACACACCATCTCTCAGCTGTGGGCATTTTCTCTCATTCTTCTCATTCCACACTGGTATCCAGCCTTAGCTCTGACTCCTAGCTTTCTTCAAGTCCCAACTATAATTCCACCTTTTACATGAAGGCATTCCAAAATCATTACAATTCTAGTGTTAGTAGCAAATAATAATAGTAATAAGTAATAATAACCCCCCTCTTAATTATTTCTTCTTTATCCTGTATATAGTTTATATATGTTCACTTGTTTTTCATGTCTTTCATTAAAGTTTGAGCTCCTTGAAGGCAGGGACTGTCATTTACCCTTTTTTTTTTTAACATCCTCAATCCTTAGCACAAGTTGTCACTTAATCAATGCCCATTGACTGACAATTTTGGCCCTCGTTTTCCTTATTTATAAATTGAAGGCTTAGACTATATAGCCTCTAAACTTACTTACCCCTTTAAGTATATAAATGCTTGTTATTTTTTTCAAAGTAAGTGTTTGATATAGAATTCAAATTCAGGTCTTGATTCTGAATTCATCCCATTATCTACCTCATGAATTTGTCTAAGAGTGTAAGTGAGTCTGAGTCAAAGGATTATTGAAATAGCTGGCGGGAGAACAGTATCTGGTAGATAGGTGAATAAAGTCCAGAAAGCATGATAGATTATAGCAAAAGAGGAAGAGGGGAGACCTCTATCAGAGGGCCAGATGTGTGTGGAGGGGTGGTTATAGTTCTCTCTCTCTTTTTTTTTTAGTGAGGCAATTGGGGTTAAGTGACTTGCCCAAGGTCACACAGCTAGTAAGTGTTAAGTGTCTGAGGCCAGATTTGAACTCAGGGCCAGTGCTCTATCCACTGCGCTACCTAGCTGCCCCGAGTGGTTTTCCTTTTATTCAAAAATATCCAGGAGAATCTTAAATTCCATAGACTATAGGATAGCATAATCAATAAGAAATATGACAAAGGGTTACAGAATGATGGACAGCTTTTCTTTTACCACTTGACATCTTTAACTTCATAGTTTCTCACTGCTTTGTGAAAATTGCAATCTTTTTGACTGAATTTTTAAAGGCTTGCATGACTTGTTTGTTCCTCAGGGTGTAAATAAAAGGGTTCATCACTGGGGCAACAGAGGACATGAGAACTGACACCACCTTGTTCAAAGCCACCCCTTCCTTTCCAGAAGGTTTGATGTACATGAAGATGCAGCTGCCATAAGAGATGGAGACAACAATCATGTGTGAGGAACAAGTGGAAAAGGCCTTTTTCCTTTGCTGGGTAGAGGGGAATCTTAGAATTGTCCTGACAATGGAGGCATAAGAAAAAACCACTAAGAGTAAGGTGATGATGAGTGTCAATATTGCATCAATTAAAACTACTCCCTCTATCAATTGTGTGTCTGTGCATGAAATCTCTAACAGAGGAAATGTATCACAGTAAAAATGGTCAACAACATTGGAGTCACAGAATTCCAAATCAAGACCCATGATCAGTGGTGGGAGGATGATCATCAGCCCAGCCAGCCAAGAACTCACCAGGAGCTGGTTACAGACTTTGTTGTTCATGATTGTTGTGTAATGCAGAGGTTTGCAGATGGCCACATAGCGATCATAGGACATGGTAGCCAGGAGGAAGAATTCTGTTGCCCCAAGAAAGATGACAAAAAATACTTGTGTGACACAGGCATTATAAGAAATTATTTTATCTCCAGTTGACATGCTGTAGAGGTATCTGGGAATGCAGGAAGATGTAAGTGAGACTTCTAAGAAGGAGAAGTTTCTGAGAAAAAAATACATGGGTGTTTTCAGGTGGGAATCCATCAAAGTGAGTGTGATGATGGTCAAGTTTCCAGTTATACTCAACAAGTAGTTGAGAAACAGAAATGTAAAAATCAAAATCTGCAGCTGTGGGTCATCTGTCAGTCCTGGCAGGATGAATAATGTTACTTCTGTGTGATTTCTCATCTTTTGAATTCTGATGAAAATACACTCAAAATAGAGGGAGAGCTTCGATCTACAGAGGAGGACCAAAAAACATGGATCAAGCCATGTATAATTGGTGAGAAAAGTGACACAGGTAGCTCATGTCTATTTCCTTCCACCCCCCATTTATTTAGAATTTTATTTTTTCTCAAATTACCTGTAAAAACAATTTTAACATTGATTTTGAAAACTTTGTATTCCAAATTCTCTTCCTCCCTCCCTCCTCACCCCCTTAAGAATTCAAGCAATTCAATACAAGTTATACATGTGTAGCCATGCAAAACATTTCCACATTAGTCAGATTGTGAAAGAAAACATTAAAAAATAACTTCAGACAAAGGAAATTAAAAAATTGTGCTTCAATCTGTATTCAGACACTACCAGTTATTTCTCTGGAGATTGATTGCAGTTTTCTTAAGTCCTTCAGAGTTGTCTTGGATTATTGTTTTGCTGTAAATAGCTAAGTCATTCAGAGCTGCTCATCTTACAATATTGCTGTTACTTTGTATACAGTACATTTCACTTTGCCCATGTAAGTCTTTCTAGGTTTTTCTGATAGCATCCTGCTCATCATTTCTTATAGCACAATAGTGTTCAATCATTATTTCATCCCAAAATTTGCTCAGCCATTCCCCAATTGATGGGCATCTCCTCAATTTCAAATTCAACTTTTTAAAACCTCTTTTTGGATACCAACCTAGTAGTGATATTACTAGGTCAAAGAGTATGCACGGTTTTATAGCCCTTTGGCCATAGTTCTAAATTGCTCTATAGAATGTTTGAGTTAGAGAATTTTTTTTTCATGTGGCTATAGGTAGCTCTGATTATTTTGTTTGAAAATTTCATGTTTTTGATCATCTATCAACTGGGGAATGGCTCTTATTTTAATAAATTTGATTTAGTTCTCTATGTGTTTGAGAATGTCTATTTCCTTTTTTCACTTGAAAATAACAAGTTTCAGCATTACATTGATCCCTTCACTTCTCAGACAATTCCTGTGGAATGAGCAGGGGTTAATTTTAATAATTGAGTCACCACATTTTATTCTACTGTCTTCTAGGGTTCCTTCCTGAATTAATTGCTTATTTCTATATCACTTGAAATCTTTTGCCGTCCTGTCAAAATATTCTATTTCATCCATCTTCACGTAGAGCCTTTCACCTTTCCTTTTCCTATCCATACTTAAGAGCAGAGGTGTTAAACTCACAACCATTCACATTACACCCAAAGTACTTTGAATCAGATGAAAATGTAATCTGGAAATATTTAACAAAATCAACAAAATATAATAAAACATGGAAAATATAATTAATGTTTGAAACTAAGTAAATAGGAGGCCCTCAAGCATTCTTATGTATGTAATCGAGCCTCACCTTCCCCATTTTTATATGAGTTTGACACACCACTGCTCTTGAGTAATAAACATGGTGTCAAAAACCTATTTTCATTTCCTGACTCTTATACTTACTGGTGTTGTGTTCATATGGAAATCAGCTAGTTCTTCAGAGCCTACTTTCCTCTGATGTTAAATGGGGGTTCCAGTATTTGCAAAATTTACTATTCAGACTTGGTATGAAGAAATCACTTTCTGAACTTTAAATGTGGGCCATGCTAATTTTAATTATGACTCAGCACTGATTGGAATTTCCTTCTCTGTTCCCCACACCAGGACTTTGCCTATCCATCTATTGTCTGCCATTTGTGACATGTTCCCTAGTATTTTTTTGTAGGAGACCCCCTCAAGGAAGATTTAGGAATACCTGACCTAATATGACCAAATATGGTAAGCAGACATGGTCATGAGACATATTGTGAAGAAGATGCAGATTGTCTTTGAGGTCCTCCTGGTTGCCTTTCCATGTACTTTTCATTGTTATTGCTTCCAATTCCTTAAGTCACTGTGGCACCTGAGATTTCCCCCATTCTGTCCAAGATCTCAAATAGATCCTCTCTGTGGTCCTCTGCCCACTTTCTTTTGTCAAATATTTTGGAACCTGAGTCTCATTTTGTAAGGACTCGCCTTCTCTGAGAGATGCTATGTCTGAATAAAATCTCCATTAGAAATCAGAACCTACTTTCAAAACCAGCTTTTGCTCCTTAAAAACTGTGTTATCTTGTTCAAGTTACTTCCTTTTTCAGAGCCTCAGTTTCTTCATCAATTAAATTGGATGATTGTTCTCTAGATAATCAAAAAGATCCTTTGCAATTTCAAATCCTTTAATTCTCTGAGAAGCAAATTCCCCATAAGTTTTGAATAACTGATATTTCCCCCCTAAGTATTATTTTCATTTTAAATGGTGAATGAATTGTTATTTTTATGGGAATCACTTATTTTTTTCTCCCTAGATGGAGATTTGTGATGAACTTGATTGTGTTCTGAAAAAGTTTCTAGAGGGTTTCCTGTTCTTATAATTCAAGTCACTTGTCATGTTATTTATTTTCTATCTCAGTCTCTTTCTCCTGGTCACATGGGTTCCTTTTTTTCAGACAGAAGTGTCTTAGATTTCATTGACATTACTGTGAATCCCAATGAGCCTTTCTCTGAGTGATGATTTTATATGCATAAAATAAAATGCAGTTACCAAAGAATCTTATGTTTGAATGTATTTATCAAATTAAACATGAATACCTCCTTAATAACTCTTGTCTTTTTTATACATGTCAATAAGCTCTTTATACTTAAATAATGATAAATATTTTTATTTAATATTTTGAGTTCTAAATTCTATCCCTCATTTCCTCACTCCCCTTTCCCCCTCTGTGAGGTGGTAAGCAAGCAGATATATGTTATACATGTGCAATTATGTAAAACATTACCTTATTACTGTGTAAAAGAAAACTCATAAAGTATTAGCTCTCTCATGGGAGCATGCTTTTTACTTGAGGGAGGTTTTTTGTTTTTGTTGTTTTTTCTGAGGATGGAATTATCTTCAATTGTGGAATTTCTGGAAGATGGCACCATTGGGGGACTTTGTGCTAAGAGGTTGGGGGTTTTGAACTTCCTGTAGATCACAAAAGGGTGCATATAATCCATTCTTCACAAATGTTACCCTTTGCCCGCTATACTGAAAACATAAATTCAAATGTCTTATTATCCACAAAAAGATGTAACATTTTATATATGATTGTAGATTCTCTCTCTGAAATGATCAGTGATTTCCTAAGTTTTTGATGTTTGAAGTTTACACAACTGTCCCCTATGCTCCCTTATTGGGGGGGGGGGGAATGGCCAAGCAAGAAGGACCTTCATGGATAGAAAACAAGAAAATGTATGATATGAAAACAAATTTCAAACTTACATTTCTGTCAGTGCTTCATAGTGAGCATCATTGGCCAGAGTGGTCCTGAAGATAGCAGTGCAGGAAGCTGGCAGCAGCATAGTGAGAGGGAAAGCTCACCTAGACTTGAATGCCTGCTTCTCATCTTAGGGTCTCCATGACCTGGACCTTCCTGCATCTCATTTTCCTCATTTCTAAATAAGGAAGTTCATTCAGATGATCTCTAAGGTTCTTTTGAGGTTTAATTCAGGACAGAATTTATTTAGTAATTTATTAAGTACCTACTATGTGGCCTGCACTAAGCATTTGATAAATCTTAATCTCACTTGATTCTTCCAATAAACACATGTGGTAGGTGCTATTATTTCCCCCATTTTGCAGTTGAGGAAACTGAGACCAACAGAAATTAAGTGACTTTCCTAGAATCTCTTAACTCCAAAGGGGCTCAGGCTGGAGTTAGACTTGAGTCTCCTGACTCCAAACCCAGTAATTTATCCACTATGACACTGGGCTGCCTTTAGAAATTGGGATTTCTATAAAGGGAAGGCAATTTCCAGACCTGATTCCTTAGTGCAGAGGAAAAGGTCTGATACTTCTGCACAGGGAGATGAGTTTCCCTCCTAAATATTTTATCTGTTCAATCCACTTGGGGACTCAAGTGGAAATAACAAATAACAGGTTCCTTGGGGATTTGAGGTTCAAAGTAATTAATGAATTTACTATATAATCAGCATAAAATAAAATACTTTAGAGAAACAGCTATGAAGCCTGTGCCCACAGAGACAGGGAGTTGCTATCATAGCATTAGATACAGTGCTCACAGGGGCAGCTAGGTGGTACAGTGGATAAAGCACTGGCCCTGGATGCAGGGGGACCTGAGTTCAAATCCAGTCTCAGACACTTGACACTTACTAGCTGTGTGACCATGGACAAGTCACTTAACCCTCATTGCCCCATCAAAACAAAAGAGATACAGTGCTCACACAGTGAGAGTCTACAATGGAGCAGACCCCTGGCATCTCCCTGTTCCTCCCTACATGATCAAAGGGATTATTCTAATTTTTCATTCAGGAGAAAATATCTGAATGGTTCTCTGGAACAGGTCAGATGTCAGAGGAATCCTAATCACCCCCAAATCCCAGTGGATCCTCAGGTTTTTCATTTTTTCCTGTTCTCTTTCTTCCCCAAGTTTAACTCCATGAGGCCATATTTATATTTCAATAAAATTTTAATCACATTCCAGGGTCATTGGGATGAGCCCAAGATTTCCAGAATAAAAAAATATATATAAGGGACCTCATCAGCTATCTTGTCCAGCCCATAAATGAAAGGGACTCCTATTATATACTATTGTAAAGTGTTTTTCTACCTTTGCTTAAATGTCTCTAAGGAGTAGGAACCCCTAGCCTCTAGTTTAAAGGAATTCAATTCCATTTCTAGACAGCTCTATTTATTAAAAAATAAAGAGCTAATTTTCCCTTAATGAATTTATGTGCACACATTTTGATTCATGTATATTTAATATTCATGTAATGGAGTTGGTCCTTGAAAGCCTTGGAAGCCTTAGATAGACAGTTATAAAAAAGGAGGTACCAAACTAGGTTCTTAAATATTTTTGTTTGTCATGCGCCCCTTTGTCAATTTGGTGAAGTCTATGAAGCCATTCTCAGAATCCTGTTTTTTATTGTATAAAATGAAACACAAAGGCTTACAGAGGAAACCAATTACATCAAATTGAGTTCTCTGTCTTCATCTATCAGTCTCAGTCTCTCATCTATAAACAAGTCTCCCGATGCCAGATTAAGAACCATTGTGTTAAACTAGCTATAAAAGTGAAGCCACACCAAGTACTTCCCGTATGAGGTACCAAAAGAAATCCTTGGGAAAAGGAAAAACACTATCAAAAGAAGAACGATTGGCCATTTGATATAGATTATATGTGTGCAGTCATACAAAACATTTCCAAGTTAGCTATGTTGTGAAAGAAAACACAGACCCACCCCCCAAAAAAACCCCTAAGAAAAATATACTTCAATCTTCATTTAGATTCCATTAATTCTTTCTCTTGAGGAGAATAGCATTTTTCACAATAAATCCATTGGAATTACCTTGGATCATTTTATTGCTGAGAGTATGAACTTTTTAGTCACTTTATTTGCATAGTTCCAAGTTGTTTTAAAATGGCTAACAGTGCACTTAATGTGCCTATCTTAGCACAACTCTTTTAAACAATGACTATTGCTATTTTTCTTTATCATATTTGCCAATTTTCAGGGTGGAAGATGAAACCTGGGGTTTAAAAAATTTGTATTTCTTTTAATATTTAGTGATTTAGTCAAACTCTAATTGAGTCAAATTCAATAAGAAAGGATGGGAGGGGGCACTAAATCATATGTAGGGATCCCAGCAGGCCACATGTTGACTTAAAAACCACATATTAACACCATCTATGTTCTATTGTATTTACATTTATTTTGTTAAGTCTTTCTAAATTATATTTTAATCTGATCTAGGCCACAGAAGGGAGTATTGTTGGCCACAATGAGAACAGTTGATCACAGTATCTGAAAACCTCTGATTTAGAATATTTTTTCAAATGTTTGTTAATAGTTTGCAATCCTTTTTTTGAGAACTGTTTGTTCATATCCTTTGAACTCATATCTTTGGCAGTGGATATCAATTATGAACATACACATGTTAATGTTCTTGGGTATCAAACCCTTATAAGAGAAAATTTATACCAAGATATTTTCTTATTTGACTACTTTCCCTTTCTTATCTTAGGTGCATTAATTTTGTTTGTGCAGCATTTCAGTTTCACATAATCTAAGTTATTTATTTTATCTTTTGTATTTGCCTCTAAACTTTTTTTTTTACTTAAGGAAACATCTATCTATGGCAATGCAAGGTAGATGATTTACTTCTAATTTTTTAAAAATAGCATTATATTTAATATTAAGGTCACATATCTAATTAGAATATATTATAGAATATTGCATAAGGTGGTGGTCTAAGCCTAATTTCTACAAGGCTGCTTTATAGTTTTCCCAGTATTTTTTTTTATCCAATATGGAGTTTTTTCCTAAATAATTTATGGTTTCTGAAATATCGAACACTAGATTATTGTGGTCCCTTTATTTGAATTTTCTCTTGTCTAGTCTATTTTTTATAAAAATACAGTCTGTAGTCATTCCCAGAGAATGAAGAAACATTTATTAAGTACCTACTATGTGCCAGACACTGTTTTGCGAGATGGGGTTATGAATACAAAAATTATAAAACAACACACTTGCTGACCTTGAGCAACTTACATTTTAACAAGCAAATACAAGTCATATAGGTGGTAAGGGAATGAGATTTTCATGTGGAATGTCAAAAGAATGATTATTGGAATTATAGGGAAATAGACTGACAGACCTTTTCCTGTAATGACAACAGGTTTTGCCTGATTACCATTCCTCTGCTGGAAAGTGAGAGGCAGCACGGTTCAGAGAGAAAGAGCCCTGGATTTGGAGGCCCAGGCATAGGTTGAAATGCTTCCACTTTCACTTACTACATTGCATGATCTCACCCAATGTCTTTTTTTTTTTTTTTTTTAGTGAGGCAATTGGGGTTAAGTGACTTGCCCAGGGTCACACAGCTAGTAAGTGTCAAGTGTCTGAGGTCAAATTTGAACTCAGGTCCTCCTGAATCCAGGGACAGTGCTCTATCCACTGCACCACCTAGCTGCCCCTCACCCAATGTCTTAATGTGTCCCAAGACACTAAATGTGTTTTCCCAAGATACTCAAAGTATCCCTTTGTCATTTCTACTCTCTCACCATCAATCTCTCACCATCAATCTCTCCCTATCTACAGACTGTTTCCCTGGCCTACAAACATGCTTATGTCTTCCTCATTCTCAAAAGTCCTCAGTTGATTCTTCTATCCCTAACAATCATTCTAAATCTCTTTTGCCCTTTGTGGATAACTCTTTGAGAAGGCTATCTACAATAGGTTTCTCCATTTATTCTCCTCTCACTCTTTTCTTAGTGCCCTATGGTATAGCTTTTGACTTTGTCATTCCACTGAAAATCCTTCTTCCAAAGGTACCAATGATTTCCTAATTGCTATATCAATTTGTATTTTTTCAATCCTCATTTTTCTTGACCTCTTTGTAGACTCTGACACTATGTATCACCTTCTACTCCTTGATACTCTCTTCTCCAGATTTTCAGGTCACCACTCCCTTCTGGTTCTCCTCCTACTTTATAAGACCACTCCTTTTCAGTTTTCTTTGTTGAATCTTCATGTGGGTCATGTCCATTAACTGTAGGTGTCCCCCAGAAAGCTGTCTTGGGTTCTCTTTTATTCTCTCTTTATATACTTCACTTGGTGATCTCAAGAACTGCCTTGGATTACTTATCATTCCAGTGCTGATAATTCTTGAATATTTCTATCCTGTTCTAATCTCTTTGCTGAACTCATTTCCCATCTTTAGATGGAAATATCTATTTCAGAAATTTAAAACTGGATAACTAATTGATAGCTTAGCCCCAACATGTTTAAAATTGAACTCATTGTCTTTCCATCTAAACCCTCCCCTTTCCAAAGTTCTCTGTTATTGTCAAAGGCACAATTATTCTTCCAGTGTCCCAGTCTGGTAAGTTAAGGTGTCTTCCTCTCAGGCTCACTCTGTTTCACTCCTATATACAATCTGTAAATTTCACCTTTGCAACATCTCTTGAATTTGCTGCTTTCTAACCTCTGTTCCTACCATCATCCTGGTGCAGGCCTTCTTCATTTTGCTATTGGACTATTGTAATAAGCCTGCTGATGGCTTAGCCTGCCATTAAGTGTCTCCCTATTCCAGTTCATGCTCCAATCGGTGCATGTCTAACCATGTTTCCCCCATGTACTCAATGCACTCCAGTGGCTATTGCCTCCATGATTTAACATGCCACCCCCATCAATTTGGCATTCAAAGGCCTTCATAAAACCCCACCCCCATCCTAACCTTTCCAATCTTCTTTTCTTTTACTTTCCACCACTTTGGTTCAATAACAGTGGCCTCCTTGGTGTTCCATGAACAAGATACTATCTCTCAGCTCTGGGAATTTTCTTTGACTACAGTCTATGCCTGGAATGCTCTCCATCCTTATCCCTGCTCCCTGGCTTCCTTAGTTCTATTGCCTTTCTCCTGTTAATTATTTCCTGTTTATACCATATTATAGCTTGTTTGTATATATTTGTTTGCTCATTTGTTCCTCTCATTAGAATGTGACCTCCTTGAGGGCCATTTGCCTTTTTTCATATCCTCAGTGCATTGTACTGGTAGTCACTTGGTAATTGCTTATTTACTAACTGACCTACTGACTGATGCATTTGGGCCTGTTTCCTTATGTATAAAGTTAAAGAGTTGGGTTCTATGGTCTCTAAAGTCCCTGACCCTTCTAAGTTTATCAACCTGGGACTTATAAGCTTTTCAGAATGTTTGTTGAAGGATTCAAACCCAGGTCTTCCTGAATCCAAATTCATCTATCTCATGAATCTGTCTAAGAGTGTGCATGAGCTTTACCCAAAGGGTTATAGAAATAGCTGACAGGAAAGTGGTGACTGTTGGACAGCTGAATGAAGTTCAGAAAGCATTGTCACAGATCATGACAAAAGGGCAGGAGGAGAAACTTCTATCAGTGAGTTGGTGTGTGTGTCTGTGTAGAGGTGAGGGACTGTTCTACCTTCATGAGCAAAGAGTTGGGAGAGCCTTAAACTCCACAGGAGGACATAGTTAGCAAAAAAATGTTGAAACATTGCAGAAAGATGGACAGCTTTTCTTTTACCATTTGGTATCTTGAGCTTCATAGTCTCACTGCTTTGTGAAATTTGCAATCTTTTTGACTGTGTTCTTAAAGGCATGTTTAACTTGTCTGTTCCTCAGGGTGTAAATAAAAGGGTTCATCACTGGGTCAACAGAGGACATGAAAATTGACACCACCTTGTTCAAAGCCACCCCTTCTTTTCCAGAAGGTTTGATGTACATGAAGATGCAGCTGCCATAAGAGATGGAGACAACAATCATGTGCGAGGAGCAAGTGGAAAAGGCCTTTTTCCTTTGCTGGGCAGAGGGGAATTTCAGAATAGTCCTGACAATGGAGGCATAAGACAAAACCACTAAGAGTAAGGTGATGATGAGTGTCAATATTGCATCGATTAAACCCACTCCCTCTATCAACTGTGTGTCTGTGCATGAAATCTCTAACAGAGGAAATGTATCACAGTAAAAATGGTCAACAACATTGGAGTCACAGAATTCCAAATCAAGACCCATGATCAGTGGTGGGAGGATGATCATCAGCCCAGCCAGCCAAGAACTCACCAGGAGCTGGTTACAGACTTTGTTGTTCATGATTGTTGTGTAATGCAGAGGTTTGCAGATGGCCACATAGCGATCATAGGACATGGTAGCCAGGAGGAAGAACTCTGCTGCCCCAAGAAAGATGACAAAAAATACTTGTGTGACACAGGCATTATAAGAGATTGTTTTATCTCCAGTTGACATGCTGTAGAGGTATCTGGGAATGCAGGAAGATGTGAGTGAGACTTCTAAGAAGGAGAAGTTTCTGAGAAAAAAATACATGGGAGTTTTCAGGTGGGGACCCATCAAGGTGAGTGTGATAATGGTCAGGTTTCCAGTTATACTTAACAAGTAGTTGAAAAACAGAAATATAAAAATAAAAATCTGCAACTTTGGGTCATCTGTCAGTCCCTGGAGGATGAATGCTGTTGTTCCTGTGTGATTTCTCATCTTTGTCTTTTGACTTCTGATGAACCTGCACACAGAATAGAGGGAGAGCTTCAATCTGTGAAGGAGGACGTAGAGAAAATGAGGAATTCCATGGGATGTAGTGAGAAAAGTGACACAAGTAGATCATGACTCTTTCCTTTTTCTGCTTGAAAATAACTCCAGCATTGCTTTGATCCCTTCATCTCTAAGACAACTCCTGTTTGTCTTTTTTTTTATTTTTAAATTTTTTTTTTGGTTGGACAATGAGGGTTAAGTGACTTGCCCAGGGTCACACAGCTAGTAAGTGTCAAGTGTCTGAGGCCAGATTTGAACTCAGGTCCTCCTAAATCTAGGGCCGGTGCTTTATCCACTGCACCACTTAGCTGGCCCTAAAATCTCCATTTGAAATCAGAAAACCTACTTTCAAAATCAGCCTCTATTCTTTAAAAAGTATGTTATCTTATTCAAGTCACTTCCTCTTTCAGGGCCTCAGTTTCTTTATCTCTTAATTTGGATAGTTTTTTTTTTCTCTAGAAGATATAGAAGGTGCTTTCTAATTTCAAATCCTTTAATCAATCCTATGAGAAATGAATTCCCTATAGGTATTGAGTAGCTGATAATAATTTCTTCCAAGGAGAATTTTTATTTTAACTGGTGAATTAATCAATATTTGTATGGAAATTGCTAGATCCTTTCTCCTCATATGAAGAATGTAGTTAACTGTCTTGAAAATGTTCTCAGAGGGTACCCTGTTCTTGTGACTCAAGACATTTGTCATGTCTCTTAAGTTCATTCTCTCTTCATCCCTCTCTCTGTCTTTGTCTCTCTTCTCACTCCCACATGTTTGTGTGTCTATCTTTCCCATGAGTCTTTTTTAGGCAGAAAATTTGTAATCAGTCCCTATTGCTGGACAGTTGATCAATGACTTTTTTTTTGTTTTGTTTTGTTTGTTTTGCAGGGCAATTGGGGTTAAGTGACTTGCCCAGGGTCACACAGCTAGTAAGTGTTAAGTGTCTGAGGCCAGACCTGAACTCAGGTCCTCCTGAATCCAGGGCTGGTGCTCTATCCACTGCGCCACCTAGCTGCCCCGATCAATGACTTTTTAAAGGAGAGAATCTTAACCTTTTTTGTCATTATTGTGAAACCCTTTCTGAGACCAATTTTTTTTATGGGTAAAAAACACACATTATAAAACCCCCAATTATAATGGAATAAAATGATCAAAATAATGGGAGATGGTAATGAATATGTCCTTAGTAACTTTTGTCTGAAAATGTTACCTTTCTCCAGGGTGTTTTCTTTTTTATTTAAGGGGGTTTTGTTACAGGATGGAATTATCTTCAATTTCAGAATTTTTAGAAGTGGATGCCATAGGGGTGTTTTACCAAGGGGGGGGGGTTGTATTTCAAACATCCTGCATATCACAGAAATCTACTTTCACCAAAGCTGACCCTACGACTATCCATTATAATGAGAGTATAAAGTTCAAATACCTTATTATCTTGAAAAAGAAGTGACATCTCAGAAATGATTGTTGTCTCTCCCTGAAATAGTTGATGAAATTTCATAAGTTTTTGATGTATGAAGCAGAAAAGTCTTCCACTATATTCTTGTATATGGGAAACAGTTAATGAAGTATAACCTTCATGGATATAAAATGAGGAAATAAGTAATGCATCAGCTATTTTCATACTTACGTTTCTATCAGGGTTTCATAGAGAACATCACTGGCCAGAATAATCCCAAAGATCCCTGGTGTTACTCAGAGATGGACAGCAGTTCAGGCAGATAGCAGGAACACAATGAAGGGTAAATTTCCCTTTGACTTGAATTTCAGCTATTATTTTTGATCTCTGTGACCTTGACCTCCCTGAGTCTCAATTTCCTCACACATAAATAAGGAAGTTCATTTGGATGGTCTCTAATTAAAGTTTAATTTGGAAGGAAGCAAGTACTTATTAAGTACGTACTATCTGCCTTGGGCTAAGCATTTCACAAATATTAATCACCTTTGATTCTCACAACAAACCTATGTGGTAGTTGCTATCATTTAGTTGTGGAAACTGAGACTAACAGAAATAGTCACTTGCTTACAGGTATCCCAACTACTAAGTGTGTCAGTTTAGATTTGAACTCAAGTTTCCTGACTCCAGGGCCAGCAATCTATCCACTGTGCCACTTAAAAGCTGCCTCTAGGAAGGTAGTGCTTCTGGAAAAGGAAGATTATGTCCATATTCTGTACTACAGTGGGAAAGATCTGACACATTTGGGCACAGAGATGGGTTTCCTCTCTTAAGTATTCTATTTACTCAATCTACTGAAGATGTTTGGAGACTCAAATGAGAGAACAAACAGTTGTTTCTTTGGGGATTGAGATTCAAAGTAACTAATGCATCTATCATTTAATCAGCATTAAAAAACAACTTTAAAGAGGCAACTATGGGACCTGTGTCCCCAGAGACAGGAAGGCGCCATCGCAGCATTAGACACAGTGCTAAAGCAGTGAGAATCTTGCAATAGAGAAGGTAACTAACATCTTCCTATTACTCTCCACAACAACTAAAGAATCATTCTAATTCTTCATTCAGGAGAAAAATCTGTGAAGCATTCCTTAGGACAGTTAAGATTTCAGGGGAATTCCAATCGCTCTATATTCCAGGAGATCATGAGGTCTTCTGTTCCTTCTGGATCTTTCTCCCTCATATTTAATTCCCTGGGGCCACATTACATTTCTATAAAATTAAATCTCATTCTTTCCAGAAGTACAACCTAGCTTCCTCTGTGTCTTTTCATCTTGTGGTGATCTCTCCATGGGCTCCCATAAGTCCACAACAGATAAAGTACCCAGTTCACTGGAGGTCTTTCCCCCATTCTTTTTAACATTTTATGGTGACCAGGTTGTCTACCTTTGTGGCCTTTTAAAAAATATGACAGGGGCAGCTAGGTGGCGCAGTGGATAGAGCACTGGCCCTGGATTCAGGAGGTCCTGAGTTCAAATCTGGATTCAGACACTTGACATTTACTAGCTGTATGACCCTAGGCAAGTCACTCAACCCCAATTGCCTCACCAAAAAAAAAAAAAAAAAGAATGTAAAAAATATGACAGTTCCACCCTCAGCCATATCTTGTATACTTCTCCTTGGTAAACTTTACAAGATACCATAAGTCTTTTCTCTTCCTTCCCCTCTGTAATTTGTCATATTCTATATTTTCCCTTTTGTTTAACTTTCTGTTAGACATATCCAAAATTTATAGAGGGATATTGAAATCTTTTGCCACCACTGAATTACTGTTCATATATTCTTGTAGCTAAATTAATTTTCTTGCATTTTCAGTTAATTCCTTAGATCCTAAGGAATTTGAAGCATATAAGTTTTATATTGATATTGTTTTTTTGAGTGGTTACTTCCAAAATAATGTACAATCTCTTTTTATTCCTTTTTATGATGTGACTTTGTTTTTGCTTTTCTGACAACATACTTGCTATTCCTGTTCTTTTAATTCACCTATTATACATTTTTTTCTTTTTGGGTGGGGCAATGAGGGTTAAGTGACTTGCTCAGGGTCACAGAGCTAGAGTCAAGTATCTGAGGCCATATTTGAACTCAAGTCCTCCTGAATCCAGGGCTGGTGCTTTATCCAGTGGCTCACCTAGTTGTCCCAATAATACATTTTTCATTTTTATTCTGTATATGATCTTATTTTTTAAATATTCTTTTTGTAAGCAACAGATTGTTTATTTTTGTAACCTCTCATTTTTATTCTATCTATGATTTTGTTTTTAGAAATATGCTTCTGGGGCATATTTCTCTGTAAACATAGTATTATGTAATTTCAATTGTTCCAGCTTAATATAATTTTGGCAACTTTATTCTCATTGGCTCTCTTTATCTTCCTCTTAAGTCTTTCCTGATCATACCCTTTCCTAGCTCTTTCCTTATTTTGAGGGTTTTATTTATTAGATCCTTGTTCTTTCTTGCTTTTATCTAGTCATTTGGCTTTTTCCTCTCTTTTTTCCCTCTCAGATAAATAGTTAAATAGCTACCCCCGCCTTTCCTTCCCTTCAATTTGATTTTTTCATTAGTTTTATAAATTTCATTTTCTGTGTCTTTTTCCGAAAAGGACTTTTCTTTTTTTTCTCTTCATCATTAATTTTCCCTCTCTGACTATTCTATTTTTTCTTATTTTTATTTTTCTTATTTGTTCTATTTATTATTATTTTTCCTTTTTGTGTCTATTCTGTTTTTTTCTTGTTTTTCTTATTCTTATTTTTTGATCATGACCTTCACACTTACTTAGTTCTTCTTTAGTCTCTGTATTCCTTATGAATTTAAAGCTTTTAAGGTACCTGTTTGGGATTCCCTCTTCTAAACTTCCTCTTTACTTTTTCTGTTATTGATTGGCATGGAGGTCTTGCCTTCCTTGTACTCTTTTTGTGTGTGTCATACCTCACTTTTATAAATACCAATTCCTGCAGGTGATAGAGGGATATTGTCTCCTAGTAGGTATTTTCTTTCTTTCTTTTTTTATAAACATATATCCCATGTTTATTTCCAGACATGCTATGAAGAAATGAGATAATTTAGAATGGTGAGAATTTCAATGTCACTGTATAGGGGCAGCTAGGTGGTGCAGTGAATAAAGTAGTGGCCCTGCATTCAGGAGGACCTGAGTTCAAATGTGGCCTCAGACACTAACTGTGTGACCCTGGGCAAGTCACTTAACCCTCATTGCTCTGCAAAAAAAAAAAAAAGAAAGAAAAAGAAAAAAACAATCAATGTCATTGTATCCTACTTCTCAAGTAGTTAGGAGTAGGTGACAGCTTTTGAAAAATGGTTCATACTACAATATAAAAAGATAAAGATGCAAATTATATCTACTACTTTGCAAAAATAGTAGCACTTTTATTTGTGTTTTTGTAGGTAGAGTTGTTTATATGGTACAAAAACTGTGTTCTTATTTCAGGAGAAATCCCTCCCTCCCCAATCCATTTTCCTTGCTGCTCACACAAAATGCCTATCTCACAGAATTCTGCCCAATTTCAGAGGGAGGTGCATTCCCAATGTTTACTTCTCTTTTAAACCATTCAAAAACATCCTTCTGTGGGTACCATACTCTCCCCACACTGGGGTGGGGGAGCAGGTAAGGACACACACATTAGATTTTAATCATCACATCTTCTTCTGGTGTGGATTCATTTTTCTTTGTTTTGAAATATGTATTCGTAGAGGTTGGGATTACCTTAGATGGTCTAGGGGCCATATTCCCTTGTTATTAATATTTTCTTTGTTGGCTTACATGCTTATTCTTAAAGTCTCTTATTGAGTTTTCTTCCTCCTAAGATTTTTGGTACTTTAATTCTTTTAAAAATATTCTCCTATTGTTCACTTTCTTACTCCTTCCATCATTAGTATGGTTTCCCTGGGGACTGGACCTCACAGTGGTTTCACTTTCCTCCCATACTGTGGATTTCATAGTACCTATCCAAATCACTTCATCAAATGACTTTTGGGGGGTACAGAACCATCTTTAGCTTGGTACTATCATGAAGTTGGGAAAATTATCCATTTTGTTGGTCATGTGACTTGGAAGTCCACTAAATACTTTTAAAGTTAGGAAATTATTGCTTTAATGTCTACCCCCCACTCCCAAAGGCATTTTATTTGTGAAGATTATGCAACCACTCTTATCTGAGCCCTACCACACTCTCTTATTGACTCTTTGCCTATATTGGTTTCTTGATATAAACTCTTCTGTACTCCTTTACAGCTCTGAGAAGTTGTATACAAAGATCCAGAATTCCTTTCTCAGCTTCCTGACAAAACTGGTGGAACTCCTCACTGCTGGGTTGATCAAGTCAATCAATTGCCACACACCATTTAAAGTAACCAAAAAGATTCTAACTCAGTTACTTTTGTCAAGTGAAAACAACTCTACTGAGTCAAACAATAAAAGTTATGAATTGGGAATAGTTTTAAAACTATATTTTGTTCTTGTCCCAGTGATCACTCCCTTACTCCTAGTGAGTATAGCAAGCTAAGTTTATAAGAGAAATCATTGTAAAAGGGTAATAACAGAAAGTAAGATGGGAAAGGGGAATCTGGAATTCATGTGCAAACTGTCCTAAAGCCTAGAGGAACATAATTTTATGAATCGTATTGTATATTAACCCAAAATCACATCCTGTCAATATGTGCTGAATCAGAGGAAACCATGTAAGCTTCAAGGTGAGGACCTTTTGCTCTTCTGATATATAAAATTCCAGGCAAATTCCAGACCTCCGCAGTAATGATGAGTAGATCACCGAATGCTGTTGAGAATTTGGACATAATATGGACAAATTTACTTTAAAGCTTTACTGACAACTTTGAAATGATTTGGATATATTGATGAACTAACTCCAATGTGGCATTGAAAAGAATTGGTCTGTTTCCTCCCAAAACTCTATAAAAATGAGAACTCCAACTCCTTCTCTTCCCCTCTCCCCAAGCATTTTTTCGTCTTCATTGGGTCCATGCTGCCTAGTACTCCTAACCCTAATCCTTGGTTATGTGAGTGATACTCTCTGCCTCTGTCCTTTCCCCCTCTCCATCCTCTTCCTCATGCTGCTTGCCTTTATCCCCCCGCCCTCTGTCCCCATGCTGTATGCCTCTATACCCCCTTCATCATTTGTCTCTGATTATCGGTGCTTTCTTTTTCCCCCCACACCCTCTGTGCCTAATTAAAGTGTTATTGCCACCCCATTTCCTGCTGCCAGCCATACTCCTTCCTTGAGATTACCCATAGAATCAAGTGTGCCTACCCTTATTTCATAATTTAAAAAATCAATTATCAATTTAGTGTGACTAAGTCTTAGACAACTGACTCTACATAATTAATGAATTAAAAATATTGCATCTAAGTGTGATATGAAGCTACTTGTGCTTGGTATCGACTTGGTCACCACTATATGACTTAAACAAAATATGCAAGCTAGTTCTTTTCAAAATAATGTCTGGTGAGATGAGTTTATGATTTAGATATTTGATCCTAGAAGTACAATCTCATTTTCAAGGGAAGCCATGTTGTGGGCTACAGTGTTTTAATATAATGATTATGATAGTTTTCTTGATATTAAGAAAAGGACAACAGAATTGCTTTAGTAGTTAATGAGTATATTTAAACAAGTAATTAATTAAACAAGGAATGTATTACATAACCAAGGAATAAAGAGTATATTATACAAGGATCTTCCACTTCTAATCCATTCTTCACATAGGTTCTAAAATGATATTCTTATAGCATAGGTCTGACTTGTAATTGTTCTGCTTGAAAGAGGCTGAGGTTGTGTTAGTAGACAATATTAGGCTCCCAGTAAGAAACCCCAGAATACTGGAATGGCTCCTCCTACAGATCCATAGCAATGCAAAAGAAATGAACCTAATAATCTACTTGGAAAAGAACCAAGGGTTCTCCTTGACCAAGTATTGCCTAGGTTATGATATGACAGCCCACTGACTGAGTCCATCAGTTTGCATTGGTCAGGTTTTATAGATTTACAATGAGAATTGAATGGAAAGAAGACAGAAGGATAGCATGCATTTGAAATGTTTCCTATTGCTTTTTTTCCCTCTTTTTCGAGGTGGAAGAAATATCAATCTTTGTAACCAATTATAATCCAGTTTGTTATATTGCCATAGAATTCCATGATGTATTAAGAATCAAATTATGGGCAATCCAAAGGGTAATGGAGCAACAAAGGGGGTGGGGTGGTTAAAGTATATGTAAGGTAAGAAGCAGTGTGTTAGGTAAGACTGAGAAAATGAATGACCAGAGAAGGAGGTGGGATTGTCAGGTAGTGAGAGCAAAAGGTCACAAGTGGACAGCCTTGGGGCAGCTAGGTGGTGTAGTGGATAAAGTGCTGGCCTTGGATTCAGGAGGACCTGAGTTCAAATCCAGCCTCAGACACCTGACACTTACTAGCTGTGTGACCCTGGGCAAGTCACTTAACCTTCATTGCCCTGCAAAAACCAAAACAAAACAACAAGTAGACAGCATGAGTGTTGCACTGATCTCCATGGAATAGTACACTAGATAATTCTTTTTTTATTATAAAAAATTTTGTAGCAAGTTTCTCTGATAAAGATCTCATTTCTTTCCCCCCCAGGTACATTTTCCCCCCAGGTAGTTTTCAACGTTCATTTTTATAAGATTTAGAGTTCCAAATTTTTCTCCCTCCCTCCCTTTCTTCCCCCCTCCACAAGCCAGAAACCAATCTGATATAGGTTATGTACAATCCACAAGTACTCTTTTTTTTTAGTCTATGTTCAATCAATATCAGTTCTTTCTCTGGAGGTGGATAGTAAGCTTCATCATTAGTCCTTTGGGATTGTCTTCAATCATTGCATTGCTGAGAGTATTTAAGTCATTCACAATTGCTCATAGAGCAATACTGCTGTCACTATGCACAATGTCCTCCTGGTTCTGCTCACTTCACTATATGCCAGTTCATATGAGTCTTTCCAGGTTTTTCTGAAATCATCCTGCTCGTTATTTCTTACAGCACAATAATATTCCATTACAATCATATACCACAGCTTGTTTAGTCATTCCCCCATTGATGGACATTCCTTTGATTTCTTTCTTTCTTTCTTTTTCTTTTTTTTTTGTGGGGCAATGGGGGTTAAGTGACTTGCCCAGGGTCACACAACTAGTAAGTGTCAAGTGTCTGAGGCTGGATTTGAACTCAGGTATTCCTGAATCCAGAGCCAGTGCTTTATCTACTGCACCACCTAGCTGCCCCCATTCCGTTGATTTCTAATTATTAGCCACCACAAAGAGTTGCTATAAATATTTTTTGTACAATTTCACCCCCTTTTCTCTTTTTCATGATTATTTTCATTATTATTAACTGTTTCCCTTCATCCTATTCCTTTCCCCATGACATTTACTCTATTAACTATCTTCTTTAACCCTATCCCTCCTCAAAAGGGATTTGCTTCTGACTGCCCCTCCCCCAATTTGCCTTCCCTTCTTTTGCCCCTCCCTCCTTATCCCCTTACCGTCCTATTTTCCTGCAGGGTTACATAGATTACTCCCCCCAATTGAGTGTGTATGTTATTCCCTCCTTGAGTCAACTCTGATGAAATTAAGGTCTTTGAGCCTATTCTGATGAGGGTAAAGTTCATTTACTGCCCTGCTCCTCCCCCATCTCTCTCCCCCACCCCATTCCATAAGCTCTTTCCTGTTTCTTTCATGTGGAATTTCACCCCATTCTACCTCTTCCCTTCCTCCTTCCCCAGTGTATTCCTCTCACCCCTCAATTCTACCCTAGAGATGTCATCCTGGGGCAGCTAGGTAACACAGTAGACAAAGCACCCACCCTGGACCCAGGAGGACACAAGCCCAAATCTGGCCTCAGTCACAAGACACTCACCCACTGCATGACCCTAGGTATGTCACCCAACTCCAACCACCCCACAAAAAAGATAAAAAAATAAGTACTTTGCAGATATCGTCCCTTCACAATAAATTCCCACCTGTGCCCTCTCTCTAACCTATTTCCATCATCTGCCCTAATACTGAGAAAGTTCCCATGAATTAGATGTATCATCTTCTCATGTAGGAATGTAAACAGTTTAACCTTTTAGGGCACTAGATATTTCAACTGTGGGTGACTTGGGGGAGCCCATTGACAAGATTCCCACAAGATGAGAATGTGTAGAGGAATCCCAGGCTGCATTGGTGGAAGGAATGTCTTATGAGTGAGATTTAAAATTGATAGAAATATATGTAGCCACACACACTCACATACACACATATGTGGCACTATGGAAACAAACTTGGAAGGAGCAGAACATGTCAGAATCTTTTGGGGTGTATGTTGACTGGGATTCCCTTAATATCTGACCTGTCTCAAGGAAACCTCCAAAGATTTTCTCCCCAGTAAAGCATCTCAGCCATTCTTTAGCTGGTGGGAGGAGGAGCAGAAAGATACCAAGGGCTTGTTCTATTGAAAGACTCTAAGTGTATCTTTTTTTTTTCTTGAGTACTGTATTGAATGCTGTGATGTACCTTCTTGTCTCTGTGGACATAGGCCCCATAGCTATTTATTTAACATTTTGAAAAATCTAATGGTGTGTACATTGTAGGTTCATTAATTATTTTGAACCTCAATCCCCAAGGAATCTATTATTTTTTCTCATTTGGTCCCTAAACACCTTTAGCAAAATGAATGAATAAAATAATTAGGAAGAAAAATCCATCTCCTTGTCCAGAACTGTCAGACATTTTTCTCTGAAATTCACAGAGGCAGGTCTGTGCATTGGCCTTTCATTCCCAGAATCCCAGCTTCCCTTCAGTTCTAGGGAAATATTTCTGACTTTTAGCCAGAAGTTAGGAGACAGAAAAGTATCCCAGTAGCACTGTGTCTTTAGAGATGGAAATCAGCAACAGAGATGCTTTTGAACTTGAGGTTCTAGGGCCAGACTTAGGATGTGTCCCGAAATGTCCATAGAATTGGAATCTTGAAGTAAACCTGAAGGAACATCAGAGACCATCCAATATAACTTCCTTATTTATAGGTGAAGAAATTGAGACTCAAGGAGGCCAAGGTCACAGAGACCATAAGCAATAGCTGCAATTCAGGTCTAGGTGAGCTTCCTAAGAGCTTAGTGCAAATGGACTCAATTCATAGGTTAACCATTCCATTTGATGTCTTGACCTAGGCAATAGTTTCATAATGCTTCTGCCACCTGCCTGCATTGCTGTTTATCTCTAAGTCACACCAAGGCTTATTCTGTTTTTTTGTTTTTTTGGCAGGGCAATGGGGGTTAAGTGACTTGCCCAGGGTCACACAGCTAGTAAGTGTCAAGTGTCTGAGGCTGGATTTGAACTCAGGTACTCCTGAATCCAGGGCCAGCACTTTAACCATTGCGCCATCTAGCTGCCCCCACCAAGGCTTATTCTGGCTCTTGATGTTCTCTATGAAGTTCTGTCAGAAAGTAAGTATGAAAATCATTTTTACATCACACATTCTCATTTTGTTTTCTTGAAGATTCTATTTGCCTGCCTATTTCCCCCATATAAGAGTATAGTGATCAGAACAATCTACTTCAAACATCAAAAACTTATGAAATTTAAAATAAAACCCACAAAAACCCCTTCTGACATTACTTTGGTGGTTTTAGGGAGAGAACCAAGTTATATTTGAGATGTCTCAACTTTTAGAAAATGACAAGCTACTTGTGTTTTATACCCTCACTATAGTGGGGTAATGGATATAGGTTTAGGAAGAGGAGATTATGTGTGTCCTTCTATAATCTGCAGAATATTGGGGAAATACCTCTTAGGAAAGATATAAACACTGTCAGGAATTCCATGATTGTAGGGTAATTCCATTTTGGGACCAAACTCCCTCATGCAAAAAGCATGCACCCTTGAAGTAAATGCTTTATTATAGAAGTTCTTAAGTTGATGTTCTCAACTTTAAGAAAATTATTTTGATAACTATATTTCAATGTGGTAAATGTACATGCAATCCTATATATATTTAAAACATTACTATTGAGGGCAGCTAGGTGGTGCAGTGAATAAAGCACTGGCCTTGGATTCAGGAGGACCTGAGTTCAAATCCAGCATCAGACACTTGACACTCACTAGCTCTGTGACTCTGAGCAAGTCACTTAACCCTCATTGCCCCACCAAAAATCCCCCCAAAAAAACAAAAATAAAAACAAAAACAAAAAAACATTACTCTTGAGATGTAGTCCACAACTTTTGCTAGACTTCCAAAGGTGTCCATGATGCAAAAATTTTAAGAATTACTGCTTTGGAGTAAATTACACAACAAAACAAACAGATCGTAAAGTTTGTGTCTGAAAAAATAACTCATGACTATTCTAGAAAGAGAGAAACAGAGAAGCATAATTAAGAAGTGACAAGTCACAAGAACAGGACAATTTCCAACAACTTATTTAGTACACTATCAAACAACTCAGCACATCCATGTAAAGAGAGAGAGTTCTAGCATCTTTCATGAAAATATCAAGTCATTTACCAACCAACATAAAAATGCTCCCAGAAAGAACCCACTATTCAGCTATACAAACTTTATTCCTAGTTCACTTCTCAAAGGAATAAAAGGCTTAGAGTTGGAAAGGATGTTAGGAATCATCTAGAGAAAAATTGCCCCATTTAATATACAAAGAAATGGAGACTTTGACTGATGCAATGACTTGTATAAGGTAACAGTTTTCAAGAAGCAGAGGCTGGTTTTGAAACAAAGTCTTCTGGTTGTTAATGGAGATCTTTTCAGACATAACAGCTCTCAGAGAGCTGATCCCTGGAGAATTAGAATAAGCTTCCAAAAATTTTGTCAGAAGAAATTGGGCAGACACCCACAGCCAGGATCTTCCTAAGGACTTGGACAGAAAGGCAAGAAGCTCAGGTGCCCTAGGTGACTAAAAGAATTGGATGCATGAACAGTAGTGGAAAGTACATGGAGAGGGAAGCAGAAGGATGCAGAAGACAACCTATATCTTCTGCACATTGTTTCTTGTGTCCAGTCCTAGTTATACTCTGAGGTCAAATGTTCCTAACTCTTCCTTGAGGGGGTCTCCTAGAAAAAGATACTGGGGAAATATATATATGGGAGAGCATAGATGGATGGGCAAAGTTCAGGTGTGGAGAGCAGAGGAGGGAGTTCCAATCAGTATTGAATCATAATTAAAATCAGCTTGGCTAACATTTAGAGTTCAGCAAGTACTTTCTTCACAGCAGGCCTGGGAAGTAAGTCTTGCAAATATCAGAACCCCCATTTAACATAAGAGGAAAGTCAACTCTGAGGAGCTGAGTGCCTTCCACTTGAGTTAGGACATGAACCTAGATTTTCTGAGGCACCTATGTAGTTTAGTGGATAGAGTGCCAAGTTTGGAGTCAGGAAGACCTGGATTTATTTTATTTATTTATTTTTTTGTATGCAGTGTGTTTTTATTGTAGCTATTAAAGGAACAGTATGGAATAGGAGAAACTGTGATTGAATCCCACCTCCAGCCCTAGCTATGTGACTGTGGGCAAGTCACTTAAGTCTCTGAGTTGCAGGTTCCTCATTGGTGTGTAAGGTATGTACAATCCATGTAAAATGTGTATGTCCACATGGATTGGCTAAATGTAGCTAGTGGGAAGCATGAATAGATACCTCTGGCCTCTTGCTTACCACTCTCCAAGGGAGACTGTGATCTATGTCTTTTTAAAAAAAATTACTTATTTAGAATTTTTCCCTACCTTACAGGTAAAAACCAGTTGTAATATTGATTTTTAAAACTTCATGTTCCAAATTCTCTTCCTTTATCCCTATTGCCCCTTAAGAATGCAAGCAATTCAGTATGTTATACATTTGTAGTCATGCAAAACATAGCAGACAAAAAAACTTTAGAAAAAGGAACTAACAACAACAAAATATACTTCCATCTGTATTCAGGTACTATCACTTCTTTCTCTGTTGCTAGATTGCATTTTTCCTTTCCTTTTTTTTTTGTGGGGCAATGAGGGTTAAGTGACTTGCCCAGGGTCACACAGCTAGTAAGTGTCAAGTGTCTGAGGCTGGCTTTGAACTCAGGTCCTCCTGAATCCAGGGCCAGTGCTTTATCCACTGTGCCACCTAGCTGCTCCTGATAGATTGCATTTTTCATAAGTCCTTCAGAATTGTCTTGGATCATTGCAATGCTGAAAGTAACTAAGTCATGGGGACAGTTAGGTGGTGCAGTGTATAGAGCACTGACCCTGGATTCAGGAGGATCTGAGTTCAAATCCAGCCTCAGACACAACACTTACTAGCTGTGTGACCCTGGGCAAGTCACTTAACCCTCATTGCCCTGCAAAAAAAAAATTAAGTCATTTGCTGCAGATCATTTTATAATATTACTGTTATTTTGTATATAGTACATTTCACTTTGCATCAGCTCATGTAAGTCTTTACAGGTTTTTCTGATAGAAATCCTGCTCATTTTTTTAAAAATAGTAAACTATATTTATAGGGTCTTGTATTTGAAAGTCAAATTTTCTATTCAGTTCAGGTCTTTTCATCACAAATACCTTTTTTTCATTTGAAGCCCCATTTCTCCCCCTGAAAGATTATAGTTAGTTTTGCTGGGTAGGTGATTTTTGGTTGCAGTCCCAATTACTTTGCCCTCTGGAATATCATATTCCATGCCCTTCTATCCTTTAATGTAGAAGCTGCCAGATCTTGTGTTATCCTGACTGTGGCTCCACAATGCTTTAATTGTTTCTTTCTGGCTGCTTGTAGTATTTTCTCCTTGACCTGATAGCTCTAGAATTTGGCTATAATATTCCTGGGAGTTTTTATTTTGGGATCTCTTTCAGGAGGTGATGAGTATATTCTTTCCATTTCTATTTTACCTTCTTCTTCTTCTAGAATATCAGGGCAATTATCTCTGACAATGTCTTGTAAGATGATGTCTAAACTCTTTTTTGCTCATGGTTTTCAAGTAGTACAATAATTTTCTAATTATCTCTCCTGGATCTAATTTCTAGGTCAGCTGCTTTTCCAAGGAGATATTTCACATTGCCCTCTATTTTTTCATTCATTTGGATTTGCTTTCTTGTGTCTTGATTTGTCATAAAGTCATTAGCTTCCATTTGTTCAATCCTAATTCTTAAGCAATTATTTTCTTCAGAGAACTTTTCCATTTTTTTTCAAGCTGTTGACTTTTTTTCCCCTGACTTTCCTGCATCGCTTTCAGTTCTCCAGAGAGCTTTTCCATTTGGCTTTTCAAGCTGTTGACTTTTTTCATGACTTTCCCACATTACTATAATTTCTCTTTCTATTTTTCCTCTACCTCTTTTACTTTATCTTCAAAGTCCTTCTTGAGTGCTTCCATGGCCTGAGACCAATTCATATTTTTCTTTGAAGTTTTGGATGTAGGAGCCTTGGCTTTGTTATCTTCTTGTGAGGGTGTATTTTGATCTTCCTTGTAACCAAAGAAACTTTCTATGGTTCGCATCTTTTTCTGTCTGATCATTTTGCTAGCCTATATCTTGACTTTTAACTTAAAGTGGGGTCCTGCCTCCAAGATACACTGTTGCAAGCTTCAGGAGATCCCAGGTAGATTTATTTAAGGAGAGGCAGGTCCTTCACTCCCCTGGACTGTGCTCTGGTTTATAAATAGCCCCAAACTTGCTTGCTCTTTAACCTGGAAACAGAATTCTGTCTCACTATGGTTGCTAGTTTTGGGCATGCTCTTTAACCTGGAAACAGAATTCTGTCTCACTATGGTTGCTAGTTTTGGGCATGCCTGAGCCCCTCCCCCACTTGGGCCTGAAACTCAAGATTGCTTCCTGGTTCCTAGCATGGGCAAGACAACCAAGTTCCACCTCAGTGCCAGCAGAGACCCCTGTAATCTCCCTCTGGCCAACCGGTACATCTTCTCACCAGACTGTGAGCTGAGTTTCAGAAGTAGCTGCAGCTGCAGCCGATTCAGAAGCTCTAGATGTCTCTTTCTCTTGTGCAGCCTGCCTGGGGCTGAATCTGTGTTGGTGTGGCCTGGGTCTGAGCTCCAGTCCCACCCTGGTACAACAGACCTTTCCTGTTGCCCTTCTAATCCATCTTTGGTTGGAAAATTATCTCACCCCATCCTTTTGTGGGTTATGCTACTCTAGGAATTGTCTTATGGTATTATTTGGAGGTTTTTTGGAGTGAGTGTCAAAGACCTGGTTTTAAATCTGGTTTTAGATACTGTGTGACTCTGTAAAAGTCACTTAATCTCTTTGCCTCAATTTCCTCAACTGCAAACTGGAGAGAATAATTGCATCCTCCCGGGTTGCTGTGAGGCTCAGATGAGATCATTGTGAAGTGTTTAGCACATAGTAAGTGTTATATAAATGTTAGCTATTATGGTTGCTATAGATATTATTCATTATCCTGACTCCATGTTCAGTGCTCCAGACTGTGGTTGAGGAAAGGACTAGAGAAGGAAGGGCATTGTGTGAAGAAGGATGAAATAGAAGATTTTGAAAAGAGACCATATTTGGGAGAGAAAAAGAAAGTAATTCCCAAAAGATATTGAAATGCTGGTAGAGAGAGACCTTGGAAGAGTAGAAGTTACTTGTTTCCCTTTTCACACCAACTCCTACCACTACCCTCATTTTATGTTCAACGTTCTCCTCTTTCATGCACAGGTTCGTCAGAATCTGGAAATCAGGGATGAGAAATCACACAGGGATAACACTATTCATCCTGCGGGGCCTGACAGATGACCCACAGCTACAGGTTTTGCTTTTTATATTTCTGTTTCTCAACTACATGTTGAGTATAATTGGGAACCTGACCATCATTACCCTCACCTTGGTGGATCCTCATCTGAAAACTCCCATGTATTTTTTTCTCAGAAACTTCTCCTTCTTAGAAGTCTCATTCACAACTTCCTGTATTCCCAGATACCTCTATAGCATATCAACTGGAGATAATACAGTTTCTTATAATGCCTGTGCCACACAACTATTTTCTGTTATCTTTCTTGGGGCAGCAGAGTTCTTCCTTCTGGCCACCATGTCTTATGATCGCTATGTGGCCATCTGCAAACCTCTGCATTACACCACTATCATGAACAGCAAAGTCTGTAACCAGCTCCTGCTGGGTTCTTGGCTGTCTGGGCTGATGATCATCCTCCCTCCACTAAGCCTGGGCCTCCAGTTGGACTTCTGTGACTCAAACATTATTGATCATTTTGCCTGTGATGCATTTCCTGTGTTAGAGATTTCATGCACAGACACAAAATTTATAGAGAAGATAGCATTGATTGATGCAATACTGACACTGATCATCACCTTACTCTTTGTGATTTGGTCTTATGCCTCTATTGTCAGAACTATTCTGAAATTCCCCTCTGCCCAGCAAAGGCAAAAGGCCTTTTCCACTTGTTCCTCCCACATGATTGTTGTCTCCATCTCTTATGGCAGCTGCATCTTCATGTATGTCAAATCTTCTGCAAATGAAATGGTAGCTTTGAACAAAGTGGTGTCAGTTCTCATGGCCTCTGTTGCCCCTGTGATGAACCCCTTCATTTACACCCTGAGGAACAAACAAGTTATACAAGCTTTTAAGGACTTAGTTAAGAAGATTGTAATTTTTACAAAGCAGTAGGAGACTATGGAGCTCAAGGAGCTCAATGGTAAAGGAAAAAGCTGTCTATCATTCCACAACCCTTTGTCATTTTTCTTGCTTATTATCCTTTGTTATATTTGACAAAGTTTAACCTCATCCTAACTCATTTTGTCATGCAGGCAGTACTTCTACTCTTCTCTGCTGATAACCATCTCTCCTTCTCCCATTTTGTTGGAATTTATGATGCTTTCTGGCACCTCATTCACTTCTCTAGGCCCTGCTATTTATTGTAGTCACTCATCTAATCTACTGGTTCAAGCTCACCCACACTCTCAGACAGATTGATGTGATGGATAAAGGGCCATCACATCAATCTGTCTAAGAGTGTGGGTGAGCTTGAACCAGTAGATTAGATGAGTGACTACAATAAGCATAAGAAGTTTCAAATTCTTCTTCAGAAATTTACTATCTTTGGGAAGTCACAGGATCATAGATTTAGAAGAATAAGGGACATTAGATGTTGTGAGAAATGGTGATGGTTTGATACATGGTGAAATCTTCTCAGAATAACTTGATACATGAGATCTTCTCAAGGAAAGCATGCCCATATAGAGAACAACAGACAATATTATCTAGTGAATTACGTCAAACCAGGGAAGAGAAAAATAAGTTTTTCAGGGCTAGAGATAAAAACTAGTTTGAGCTGGCTCTTGCTCGTGTGTTAGAGAAAGTACATAAAAGATTAACTCTAGTCCCTACTGTGTTTGCTTAATAGACTTATTAATATTAATTTCTCCTCCCCTCTCTTAAAATCTCCACCCCATTTTCGATCATGTATGGAAGGGGTAACCTATCAAAGAGGATTTAGCTATAAGTCTTCCAGAAAGATTGTGAACCTGTGCCTAGCAACCTATGGTGGCTCAGTGGAAGGACTGATTGGGGCAGGGTGTAAGATATATACAAGGTACTGGCTAAGAAATAGAGTGGTGTATCAGTGGAGTAGATTAGGTACACAAGGCACAGTAGTAAATGACCATAGTAACCTAGTGTTTGATAAACCCAAAGACCTCAATCTTTGGGATAAAACTCTCTATTTGACAAAAACTTCTGGGAAAACTGGAAAGTAATAGGGCACAAATTAGGTATAGACCATCATCTCACAATATATATCAAAATAAGCTCAAAAGGTGTACATGATTTAGACATAAATGGTGACACCATAAGCAAATTAGAAGAGTAAGGGTTAGTCTACTTGTCAGATCTATGAAGAAGGGAAGAATTCATGACCAAACTAGAGATATGGAATGTTACAAAATGTAAAATAGATAATTTTGATTGCATTAAATTAAAAATATTTTGCATAACCAGAAGTAATTCAACGAAGATTAGAGAGAAAGCAGAAAGCTGGGAAAAAAATCTTTAAAACAAGTATCTTGGATAAAGGCCTTACTTTACAAATTTATAGAGAACTGAATCAAATTTATAAGGATACAAGCTCTTTCCCAATTGATAAATTGTCAAAGGAAATTTTTAGGCAGTTTTCAGATGAAGAAGTCAAAGCTATCTAAGCATATGAAGAAATTTTCTAAATAACATTTGATGAGAGAAATGCAAAGTAAAACTCTGAAGTGCCATATCACCCTTAACAGATTGGCTAATATGAAAAAAAAGGAAAATGATAAATATTCAAAGAATGTGGGAAAATTGGGACACTAATGCACTCTTGGTAGAGTTGTGAATTAATCTGATCATTCTGGAGAGTAATTTGGAACTATGCCCAAAGAGCAACCAAACTTTGTGTATTCCCTTGATCCAGCAATAATACTACTAGGTCTGTATTACAGTGAGATCATTAAAAAAGGGGAAAGGATCCACATGTGCAAAAGTATTTATAGTAGCCCTATTTGTGGTGGCAAAATATTAGAAACTGAGGAAATGTTCATTAATTGAGGAACAAGTTGTGGTATATGAATATAATGGAATACAATTGTGCAATAAGAAATGATGAACTGGAAGATTTCAGAAAAACCTGGAGAAATTTGTATGAATTGATAAGCAGAACCAGGAAAAAATTGAACACTATATAAGCTGCATTGTGTGATGATTAACTATGAATGATTCATCTTTTCTCAGCAGCACTATGAATCAAGACAAGTATAAAGGACTCAGGAAGGAAAATGCTATCCACATACCAATGGACTCTGAATGCAGAAAGAAGACTATTTTTTCACTTACTTTATTCTTTTTTGTGTTTTTTTAACTTTTGATCTGTTTCTCCTTTCATAACTGTGGCTAATATGGAAAAATGTTTTATGTGATAGTACATGTATAACCTATATCAAATTACCTACCATCTTCAGAAGATGGTAGGGAAGGAAGGGGGGAAGAAAAATTTGGAACTTAACACTTTGTAAAAATGAGTGATAAAAATTGTCTTGAAATGCAATTGGGAAAAAGCAAAATACTATTTAAAAAAGAATATTTATAAGAGATAGCAAAGGCAAAACTAGGGAGGAAAGAATGGCAAAGGGAACTTATCCCATAAAAATATAGGGGGAAACAATACTCAAGAATCGAATTCCATTACCATTAGAATGAGCCAAATAGAAAATGAGGACTCAATGGGACAAAAAGAAATAATTTTGAAAAATCAAAAGAATGAGAAAGATGGTCTATAGATAATAAATCAGTACTAGTCTTATGTATACCAATATACACATATATGTTTATATGTACACCAAATTGCATAGTATCTGAATACTTAAAGGAAAAGTTAGATTGTAGGACAAATGTACAGTAAAATTGTAATAATGAGGAATCCCGGTGTACCTACTTCAGACATAGATAAATATAAATAAAATATAAAAAAGAATGAAATTAAGAACTTGAATAGAACTTTAGAAAACATGGAGATGATAGATCTCTGGTGATTACTGAATAGGAACAGAAACTCAGCCAATCCTATTCAATTAAAAATGCGTTTATTAAGCATTTACTTTGTGCCAGGCTCTTTAATAAGGGCTGGAAATGCAAAGAAAAACAAAAAGAGTGTCTTGTCAAGGAGCTCACAATCTAATGGAAGAAATTACATGGAAATAACTCTGTACAAACACAATATATCCAGGACAAAGTGGTGATAACCTTAGAGGGAAGGTACTAACCTTAAGGTTTCCTTTGCCTCTTGCAAAAGGAAGGGTTTTAGTTGAGACTTGAAAGAAGCCAAGAAAACCAGAATGTGGAGGTGAGGAAGGAAGAGTGTTTCAGGCATGGTAGACAGTTAGGGAAAATGAAATTAGTAGAGGTAGTATTTTGTAGGAGAAACAGCAGGGAGGCCAGGGTAGCTTGATTTTAGTGTCAGTGGTGGGAGGGGAGGAGTAAGGCATAGGGGGAATGGAAAACTAGGAAGGGTTCAGGTTATGAAGAGCTTTGAAAAAAAAAGAGCATTTATATATGATCCTGGTGGTTTGACTGAGCCAATAGAGTTTAATGAATGAGGGGAAGTTATTTGGTCACATTTCTGCTTTGGGAAAATCAGTTTGAAAGCTGAGTGTCAGATGAACTAGAATGGGCAGAGCCTTGAAGTAGGGAGACTTAGAGAGAAGGCTATTGCAATAGTTCCAGTGATGAAGACCACCACCAGGGTGGTGGTAGTGTCATAGAAGAGAAAGGACACGTAGGAGAAATGTTGTGAAGGTAGATAGGATGAGATTTAGCACCAGATTGGATGGGTGAGAAAGAAAGAGGAGATGAGGATGACATCTAGTTTGGAAGCCTGGGTGACTATGAGAATGAAAGTACCGTTAGCAATAATTGGGAACTTAGGAAGAGAGTAGGGTTTGGTTGGAACAGTGATAAATTCAGTTTTGGGAGGTTAGGTCTCAATAAACCCAGCTGTATCAAGATGATTTGAATTCATGTGTAGTTTTTCAGTTTCCTTTTTGAAGATTATCATCTAGATCTTGTCTTTTATGCCTATGTGTACTCCATGGTTCTTTCTTGGGGTCTCTTTAATTGCCACACTATGTCTTCTGATGATCTCATCAACTAATATGTATGTGTTCAAATATCAACTCTATATGGCAGTTGACTTCCAAATTTTCACCCCCACACATATCCAGTCACCATGTTTCATTTAACTTTGTATCTCACATCTCCAACTGCATGCTACACATTTCCAATTGGATAGACATAGACAACACAAACTCCAAAACAAATTTGTAAACTTTCATTACAAAGCCATCATCACCTAGCTTCATAATCTATGAGAAATCCTCAACTCTTGACTTTTACTCATTCTTCATATTGAATCAGTGGCCAATTCTTGTCTTTTTTCTTTAGCAACTTTCCCCTCCCTCCTTTTATATAAACTTACACTACAATTATACATGTTTGGGTTCTCATTAGCTCACATCTGATCTATTTCAATGGTCACATTACTGGTCTTTTTATATGCTACCTCCTTCCTCTCCAATCCATTACATACATAGCTGGCAAATTGATATTCCATAGGTCTGACCATATCATTCTCTTGATGCAGAAAATTCAGTATATCTCTATTACTTCCAAAATATAAAATATAATTCTCCTTGTAGCATATAAAGTCCTTTATAATCTGGCTCTGTCTTTCTATTCATAAGTACATTTTTTTTTGGTTTTCATTTACTCTATGTCACAGACAAACTGACCTGCTTTTTGTACCCTATACATGATATTCTAACTTCAAATTCATACCTTTACATAAACTGATACCTATTCCTGGAATGCTCTTCTCTTTCATGTCTGACTCCTGGGTCCCCAGACTCCATTCAAGGTTGAGCTATAGCTCACCTCCCTGAAAGAGGCCTTTTTTGATTCCTGCAGTTTTTAGTACTCCCCACATCTCACCAAATTATATTTATTTTAGATATATTTTATATTTAACTCTATGTGAAAATGGTGTTTGCCCATGTAGAATGTAAGCTCTTTGAAGACAGGAATCATTACATTTTCGTCTTTCTATCCCTAGAACTTTCTGTAGAACCTGGTACTTTGTACTTGATTAATACATGGCTATTGAATTCCATTAATGCTTACTGACTGATTGGCAAACTTCATTTTCTTTTGGTATCCAGTTTAGTTGCATCCCCCAATTTTGGATTTGTTTTCTTATTGACATAATTGTTTTTTTGTTTCTATGACCCATTCACTATTCAGGATGTTGTTAGATCTTTTGTATTTCTTGAATTCATTACTATTTTAATGGGTTTTGGTATTTAACATATATTCTGTCTTTCTTTGAGAATTACTTTAATTGATCAATTTTCATACATGATACTCATTAATAAGTATCATCTTTAACATTTTTATTCAGAAGCCAATACAAATCTTTCAAATCTGTTATTTATTTAGCTGTTTTATTCTTTCTTTTAGATTTATCCAATTCTTAGAGAAAGTATAAAAGTCTACAATTATGGTGTTACAATGTACATATATTTTCAATACAGTTATATTTTAATTTATGAAGTCAATGACATGCCATATGTTACATATTTAACCAAATTCTGTCATTGTGATGCTTTAAAGCATAATTTAGTTTTCTGCTTTATCTCTCTTGATCTTATGAATTTTTATTGTTTTCTAATCCAAAGTCATAAGTGAAGCTGCTGAAATTTTGGAATTGCATTATGATGAGAAAACCTTTTTCTCCATTTTCATTCTTTATTTTTTTAAACATTTCTTGTATTCAGCAAATTGCTGGGTTTTATTTTCTTTAACTTTTGCTCATTTGTTTTACTGATATGTTCTATCCACTCCCATATAAAGTTATAATTTTCCAGTTTGCCTCTTCCACAATATATTTGTTTTAAGCCCCCTCCATCTTTATTTTTCTTTAAGTCAGAACTTGGCTTTATGCTCCTGAAGTGTGGTGAAGTGCTGCTGATTATTTCAATTCTCTGAATGAGTAGAGGTTATTGATTTCTTTTTCTAGATTCCCATTTAGTACTTTCTAGGCTCTGAATGTCTTGCATTCCTACACTAACCATGAGAATGATGTGTCTTTTCTCCCACTGGCCAATGAAATTCAACAAAATATATTAGCTGCTTGCCATGTACAAAGCACTGTGTTGCAGATGAACAGTCTTTGCCTTCCACTAGCTCTCAATCAAGTTGGAGAGAAAAGGCAGGTATACAAATGATTATAAAACAAACTAGAACAAAATGAGTGCTTAAGTGAAAGGAAAAAGGAAAGTTATAACTGTAATGCTATAGGAGAAGAGAAGCAGGTTGTTTCTAATTGGTTAGGCATCAGTGTTGTTCTCTTTCCTGGCCAGAAAATTAGGTCAGGTGGAACCAGGCAGATGGAATAAGGAATCTAAATGTAGAGAAGGAGAAACATGGAATTAAGTGTTAAGGCAAGGAAAGTGAAGAAAAAGAACAGAGGTAAGGAATATTGTCAAAAGGTATGCATATCAGCAAGAAGAGTGAATACAGTGCAAAAAGGATTGGACTAGATGCTTTCTAAAAACCCCTTCTAACTAGTAGAACTGATGATTCCACAAAACTGTACCAAATAAGTGCTCTCCATATTTGATCTTGGGAGAGGAAAAGAATTGGTTTCAGTGCCTTCAGTTGTGGGGAGGGTGGCTTTGCTGGCTGAAGTGGAGACTGAGATGGTACATCAGGGCAGAACCTGACAGTGGAGTAGTAGGTGCCAAAAGAAGCCTTTATTATTTGGGAGTTGAGAGGAATCTCAATCTAAGGGGAAGTAAGTATGGAAGGTTACAAGGACTGGACTGTGATTAGGGTGATTAACAAGGGAGCTGAAAAAAGATTATGGAATGCAGGACAGATAGTTAAAGGTTATTCTGATTTTCTCTTATCAGTTGGTGTCCTTAGATCAATAGCTGTTTATTGCTTTGAGAGGAAGAAAATCTTTTTGGTTAAGTCTTTAAAAGCTTGTATCACCTGGTTGTTTCTTAGGGCATAAATTAAGGGGTTCATAACAGGGGCCACTGAAGTTACAAGCACTGACACCACCTTATTCAAGGCTACTCCTTCTTTTGCAGAAGGTTTGATATAGATGAAGATGCAGCCACCATAGGTGATGGAGACAACAATCATGTGGGAGGAACAAGTGGAAAAGGCTTTTGTCCTTTGTGAACTGAGGGGAATCTGAGAACTGTCCTGATAATGTATGCATAGGACAAAAACACCAAGAATAAGGTGACAATGAATGTCACCACAGCAAAGATCAGAACCATCCTCTCTATGAATTGGGTATCTGAGCATGTAATCTTTATTATGGGAAAGGCTTCACAACCAAAATGATCAATAACATTGGAGTCACAGAATTCCATCTGGAGGCCCAGACTAATTGGTGGGAGGATCATCATCAATCCAGCTATCCAACAACTTAGGAGGAGCCGGTTACAGACTCTGCTGTTCATGATGGTTGTGTAGTGCAGAGGTTTGCAGATGGCCACATAGCGATCATAGGACATGGTGGCCAGAAGAAAAAATTCTGTTGCCCCAAGAAGGATGACAAAAAATATTTGGGCAAAGCAAGCATTAGAAGTAATGGCATTGTCTCCAGTTGACAAGCTGTAGAGATATCTGGGGATATAAGCAGTTGTGAATGCCACTTCTATAAAGGAAAAGTTTCAGAGGAAAAAGTACACGGGTGCCTTAAGTTGGGCGCCCATGAAGGTGAGGATGATGATGATGAGGTTTCCAATGATAGTCACAACATATGTGAAAAAGAGAAAGATGAAAACCAGAACCTTGAGCTGGGGATCCTCTGTTAGTCCTCTAAGGATAAATAATGTTATCTCTGTATGGTTTCTCATTCCTGACTTCTGATGGAGCTGTGTGTAAACAAGAAGAGAGAAATTAGATCTCTGAAGGTGACAAAATGGATCTTAGCCCTGGCAATCGGAGGGGAAAGCCATTCAAGTTATTGCTGGACCTTCATTTTACTTGATGAAAACTAACATTACTGATTTGTTGACTTGAGCATCTCAGCTATAAATTAGGGAAAGTAAGTAGTAGGTCTGTTTAAAGATTGTTTTTTAAAATAATATTCTGTCCTCTTATCTAGATTATCTTTCTGTATCTATTCATTCTCTCTCTCTCTTTTTTTTGCAGGGCAATGAGGGTTAAGTGACTTGACCAGGGTCACACAGCTAGTAAGTGTCAAGTGTCTGAGGTAGGATTTGAACTCAGGTCCTCCTGACTTCAGGGCTGGTGCTTAATCCACTGTGCCATTTAGCTGCTCCCATTCTATATCTCTTTTGAACTAACATCATTTACTTTTCAAGACCCTTAAATATTTTAATCAATTTTCATTTAATATGTAGCAACTGAATACTTAAATAACCCTTTCTTAGAAAAAGAAATTGAACAAGCAAGAAATAAGCTACCCATGAAAAAATCCCCAGGACAAGAATGATTGACAAGCAAATTCTAACAAACACTTAAATAACAATGGATTCCTATATTCTACAAGCATTTTAGAAAAATAGGCAAATAAGGAGTCCCAACAAATTCCTTCTATGACACAAATATGGATTTAATATGTAAACCATGAACAGCAAAATCAGAAAACTATAGACCAATTTCCCTAATGTATGTTGATGTAAAACATCAAATAAAATACTCACAAAGAAATTATAGCCATATATCAGAAAGATACTATACTATTACCAGGTGGAATTTATACCAGGAATGCAAAACTGGTTCAATATTAGGAAAACTATTAGGATAATTGATCAGATCAATGACAAAAATCACATGATTTTCTTAATAGATGCAGGGAAAGCTTCTGATAAAATACAACTACTCATTTCTACTGAAAACAGAATACTAAGATATAAATGGCATTTTCATTAAAATTCTATATAGTATCTATCTAAAACAATCCTCAAGTATTATCTATAATGGGGATAAAGTAGAAACTTTCCCTAAAAATAGATGAAACAATGACCAACTTTGGAAAAATTGAATGATATAAACCCACAGAAATCATCAGTATTTCTATGTATGTCCAGCAGGAAGAAATAAAAAGGAAAAATCCATTTAAAATAACTGCTGGCAATATAAAATACTTGAAAACCTACTTGCCAAGACAATACCAGGTATTATAGGAACACAATTACAAAACACTTCACATAAATAAGGAGATATCTGAACAGCTGGAGAACTATAAATGAAGGACAAATAACAACATGAGCAACTACAACAAACAACAATTCAGTAGGGCAGCATCTATTGCAAACATTTTTCTTAAATTTTTGCTAGGTAATGTTATACACAGGTGATCGTTGTTGTTTATCCTCAATTCTTAAAGAAGACCAATGACATCAGAAAGGTAATGTCTTGACTTTCAAGTGAATTGGATTTAAGTGAAGTAGAGCCTCACTCTCTCCTCCAGAGTCATTGGAGTCCAGTGACAAGAGAAGTCAAGGTGACTGGTGATGGCCCTGCATGCAGTGGGAGATCTTGACCTTTTTGTTTTTTTGTTTTTGTTTTTTGGCAGGGAAATGGGGCTTAAGTGACTTGCCCAACGTCACACAGCTAGTAAGTGTCAAGTGTCTGAGGCCGGATTTGAACTCGGGAACTCCTGAATCCAGGGCCGGTGCTTTATCCACTGCGCCACCTAGCTGCCCCAGATCTTGACCTTTTTAAACTAAGGTCTTTCCCAGTTGTCAGTTTGTTTGAAGCAAATCTCACTCAGTGATTAAGATTAGGTAAGAAATGAGGCAAAGAAGTCCTCTTTTACCTACTCAAAAATCAATCTTCAAGGTGAAGACTATCAGGTTTCTGGTCAGAAGAGAAACAGTTGCTATTTACAGTCATTCTGAACCATCACAACTCAAATAATGAATAAGTCAGGCTTGGGTTGGGACTTATTGGCAGATCAGTGAGAGTCAGAGAGATTTGGTTTTATGGCATACTCAAATAGCACCATTTGAATGACAATGTGACTTTCCAAAGCCTGTTTTTTTCTCCAGAGCTTTATTTCAAGAAATCTGCTTTCCTTTGGTCAGAGCATCCATATAGAGAAGTTCATTAGGGGCATAATCTTAGCTGCAATAAAGCTCTGTTTCTAGGATAACTTATTTGTCAAGTGCTAAAGGATATTTTGAGGTTTGTATTTCCAGCATAGAAATTTATTGTTTGTTAGTTCATTAAAAAAGCATCTGGGGCAGCTAGATGGCGCAGTGGTTAAAGCACCAGCCCTGGATTCAGGAGTACCTGAGTTCAAATCCGGCCTCAGACACCTGACACTTACTAGCTGTGTGACCCTGGGCAAGTCACTTAACCCCCATTGCCTGCAAAAAAATAAAGCATCTAGTGTACAATTATGGCTGGGCGATTATTTTTTCTTGATATTTAATAGGTATTCCCTATATTCCCTATTTGCAATCTGAAGGAATTTGTTGATGTTTCTATCATTTCCTTGCAAAGTCTGCTCTGAATAGTTAGTCTGAGCCCCTTAAGAATGAACTTTATGTTTTGTCCTGTAGTAATGACCTGATTTCGAATCATGACCATGAACTTCTCTTTTTGTAAACAAATCAGCTTGACTTGTGGCTCTTTGACATTTTTTTGTTGATGAATTCTTGTTGGAATTTTTGTGGATATGGTTTATGGAAGAGCTTCTGGTTCCATCCATTGATCTTAGAAGTTTCATTAATTCCTTCTAGAGGTAATTTGGTGGCATTAGACAAATCAAGTAGTTTGTGCCTATTGCTAACTTTCATTATTGCTCCATGAAACATACTTTTCCCTAGAAAACATATTATGTTTTCTGTAAATTGTTTAGGTCATTTTTATGCTGTTATAATATCTATCAGTCCTCTTCCTCCTTTTAAAAAATTTTAATTTAATTTAATTTTTTTCCTCTTCCTCCTTTTAAAAAATTTTTTTTGCAGGTCAATGAGGGTTAAGTGACTTGCCCAGGGTCACACAGCTAGTAAGTGACAAGTGTCTGAGACCAGATTTGAACTCAGGTCCTCCTGAATCCGGGGGTGGTGCTTTATCCACTGCACCACCTAGCTGCTCCCCTCTTCCTCCTTTTTTTATGACAAAGTTGTTCATCTTTAACAGCTGTCTTGGTTTTGTGGGTACTATGGTTCATTAATATTGTTTAAAAGGATAATATAAAGATCATTGGTCATTATGATAGAGATGTTGCTGATTGAGAGGCAAAGTGCTATAGTAGATAGCTGGTCAAGACAACCTAGGTTGAAGCCTTTTCTATGACATATACTTTGTAGCTGTGTCCAATTCACTTAACCTCTCAGTGTCCCAGGTAACTCTCTACAACTCTAGGTTGCAGAAAAAATGGAGAGAAAGTTTCCTCACCAGAAAGCTCCCTATAGCAATGAAATCCTAGGTATTATCTTTTTTTTTTTAAGTGAGGCAATTGGGGTTAAGTGACTTGCCCAGGGTCACACAACTAGTAAGTATTAAGTGTCTGAGGCCAGATTTGAACTCAGGAACTCCTGACTCCAGGGCCGGTGCTCTATCCACTGCACCACCTAGCTGCTCCAATCCTAGGTATTATCAATGTTTCATATTTTGTAATTACCTTCTTTTCTTCTCTCCCTCCTAACTTCTAGCATCAACTGTCCTCTATTTCTTTGTAATCTAGCATTTTCTGGACATGTCCAAACATGCTGTCTCCACTTAGGCCAGCATCTTTTCACTACTGATTATAAAATTAAATCCTCACAAGATGGGATCAAGAGAAAAGATCTTGCACAGTCAAGTCTCCACCTTCTATGTGCACTCATTCCTCAATAGCTAGCACATTCTCACTCCCTCACACTTTCCCCATCACAGTGATTCTGAATCCCTGGATGCCAATGTACAAACTCCATTCTTTGTCCTCAACTTCCCACTCCCTTACTCTTCAACCCTTTTCAACTCTACTCCCTTCATGCCCAGTGTCCTACTCAGGATCTACCTGTCCCTTCTGCTGTACTCTCTGTAATATCTGTTCCACATAACATATTTGCTTTTATCTTCAGCCTTTTTTCTTTCCCAGTCTTTGTTTTCTGATCCTCATTGAGACCTGGATCTTTTCTGATAAGATTGCTTAGCTTGCCACACTCTCCAGTGTCAGTTGTACTTTCAGGCACACTCCAGATCTTCATTGATAGAGTTTTCTTCACCAGGAAACTTCCTCATTCATGGTGGGAAATTTGAAATAGTCCTTTCTCTTAATCATCTTTAATTAATCTCTTAATCATCATTTTAGACTCTCCTTTTACCATTATCACTTAGCAACTTTTCCTTTGAGTTTCTTGATATTTAAATTTATCACCCAATCCAGATAATGGTGGTCAAGTTGTATTGATCCCCAGAACATACACCTTCCTTCCTCAGTGAGTTCAGTACTTGGCTTACAGTCACTCTATCACTTTTCCTGTCCTCACACTAGAGGATTTCAACATAAATATTGATCTTTTTTCAAATAACATAATCCCTCAATCTATGTAATTTTTATGATTTACTTCTGTACTCTTAGCCACACACAATAATGAACATACACTTGATCCTGTTATCATTCACAAATATTCAACTTCCATGTTTATAAACTCTGAAATTACTGTTTATAATCATTCCATTTCCCTATGCCTTATGACCCCTAACCACATTCTTCTTCTGCATCATGACTTCCAATCTTTCCAACTCTCTGTTCTTTAGCCTGCCATAAGTCATATTTTGACTAAACTGTTTTCTCTTTCAAAACCTTGGAGATTCAACTTCTCCCTTAGAAGAGCTCCCTCTTCTCTCCTCTAACATAACTCAGACATTATCCTCTATTATCTTCTGTTTCACTACTCTTTCACATGAAGAGATGACCCTTCTCTTTACCAAGGTCAGGCCATGTACATGTTCCTTCACTCTCTTGTCATCTTTCCAGTATATTATACCCTGTACCATCTTCACTCTCTGCAGTCTTCAATATTTCCATTTCTCCTGGCTCCTTCCCTGCTGCCTACAAACATACCCATGTCTCTAGAAACCCTCACTTAATCTGTCCATTCCTACTAGGTATAAATAAAATTTAAAAAAGGAAATTTATGAAATGGAAATCCATTCCCATACTTATTTTTGTGAGAGTCTTTGGACTTCATTGGGTAGATTAACCCCAAAGGTTCCTGGCATGACTCAATGCTGAGCAACAGTGTATTAGTAGAAGCAACATGGCATAATGGAAGATTGAGTAGATTTGGAATCTTTGAGACCTAGCTCTGTTTCTTATGAGGTGATAGCTTGGGTTAACTGCTTAGCTTTAATAAGTTTCAGTTTCCTTACCTATAAATGAAGGGTTTAGATGAGATAATATCAGAGTTCCTTTTAAATTTTCATCCTAAAATTGTAACTATATGAAAATTTCTGATCATGCTTAGTTTCTAGAACCCAAACTATTACACTCACAGGTTGCTCTGTGACTATTTCCCATTTCCTAGGACTTCCAAGGTCCTTGATCCTATACTTATTTGAAGTGAATATTACAACACAGATTAATTTCTTTTTTAAAAGTGGGTCAGGGGCAGCTAGATGGCACAGTGGATAGAGCACCGGCCCTGGAGTTCAAATCCGGCCTCAGACACTTAACACTTACTAGCTGTGTGACCCTGGGCAAGTTGCTTAACCCCAATTGCCTCACTAAAAATAAATAAATAAATAAATAAATAAATAAATAAATAAATAAATAAATAAACAAATAAACAAATAAACAAATAAACAAACAAACAAATAAACAAACAAACAAACAAACAAACAAACAAACAAACAAACAAACAAACAAACAAACAAATAAACAAATAAATAAATAAATAAATAAATAAAAGTGGGTCATATTTCACTATACTCTTTATACCTAAACAGAAATCAGGTCCAGTGCAAAAAAATAGAAAATATCAGAATCTGTTTCTTCATATTTCAGAATAGAAGTTTAGATCTGTCTGGGTAGTATAACAGATTTTTTTATAAATTTAACATGAATGACAACAAACAATATTAGTTTTTCTCTGCTTAAACTGCAATAGGTGCATTAGGATGACATAAGTGCAGAAACAAAATAATCGTTAAGGATTTAGGTTTAAGCATCAATAATAAGTCTCCTATGTAATACACTTTGGTGCCCACTGAGACAAGGGAATGACACATTGGCATCAGATATAGTGCTCAACAATGATAGGTATATAATGCAACAGGCCTTTGATTCTCCCACTCTCCTATAGGTTATCAGAGGAATTCCTAGTCCAAAGGTGGGAGGGGGGGGGGGAGAAGATGTTGGGGATTCTCAGGAGCAGGACATATTTCAGAGGAATCCTAATCACTCTGTGTCCCATGGGATTCTGAGATATGTCATCATCTTCTGTTGTAGATGTTTTTTCTCCCTGATGGCATGGTGCAATATGAGTTCTTCAGTGGATCTCTAACTCCTTTATAGGGGCAGTATTTGCACATAGTGCCCAAAGATCATGATCCTTCCATGCCCTCTCATTTTTTGGTTATTCTTTATAACCATATATGGGAGAGATTGAAATCCTTACATATCCTCTCATCTTGTGTGATTTTAAAATCTTTCATGAAAGATTTACCAAAATGAATTGGGGGTCATTTCCCAGGTATTTCCACATTTCCATGTGTCCAGTATAACATTTGGACTGTCCATCTTGTACTTTTCACCTTTCCTCTATGACCCTCTGACTTTTATTTCTGATCATTCATTTCTTATATGTAAGTTTTATATTACTTTTTTACTTTTTAGTGAGGCAATTGGGGTTAAGTGACTTGCCCAGGGTCACACAGCTAGTAAGTGTTAAGTGTCTGAGGCCAGATTTGAACTCAGGTACTCCTGACTCCAGGGCTGGTGCTCTATCCACTGCGCCACCTAGCTGTCCCAACATTACTTTTAAAATTTAAAGTTTTAATGATGCCATTTAAAAACATCACAATAATTTCCCAGAGGATCCTACCATGTAACGGAGAAAAAGTTATTCAAAATAGAACCAACAAAATGATTATGTTTGACAATACATTCCAAGTAGAGTTGGGTTAAAAACAACTTCTTGACACAAGGATTTAAAAGAATACTTTTGGGGCAGCTAGGTGGCACAGTGGATAAAGCACTGGCCTTGGATTCAGGAGGACCTGAGTTCAAATCCAGCCTCAGACACTTGACTAGCTGTGTGACCTTGGGGAAGTCACTTAACCCTCATTGCCCTGCAAAAACAAAACCAAAAAACATTTAAAAGAATACTTTTAAGAGATCAATTAAGAATTTTGTTTATTATAATACCCAAATTAATTATAAAGATCATATGAAGAAAGGCACTATCTGCATTCAGAAAGAACTGATGAATATAAGGTGGGCCAAAAGTCATGAATATTTAATAACTTTTATTTTTTTATTTTAAATTTATAATGCAATAGCATTTAATACAGTATATATGGGAAATGAGTTTATGAGTGGAAAATCAAATCTCATAAATGACAAAAAATAAGAAACAATAATTTTCAAAACATTATTAAAATATCAGACCCCTTCATCACTTTTGGCCCACCCTATAGAAGCATGACTGTTTGACTCCTCAGGCCCCAGACAACATTCAATGCTTACCTCCCTGGAAGAGACCTTTTCTGCTTCCCTAAGTTGTTAGTACTCCCCATACCTCACCAAATTATATTTATTTTAGATATATTTTACACGTACCTCTCTGTGAAAATGTTATTTGCCCAAGGAGAATGTCAGCTCTCCGAGGATAGGAACTGTTTCATTTTTGTATTTGTGTCCTCAGAACTTCCTGTACAGTGTAGTTGATTAATAAATGGCTATTGAATTCAGCTAAAACTAACTGATTGATTGATTGGTGAACTTTATTTTCTTTTGAGATCTACCTTAGATGCATCCCCCAATTTTTGGTTTGTTTTCTTAATGTTATAATTCTTTATTTTTTTTAAAGCATAATGAGTTTTGTTTCTATGACCCATTCATTATTCAGGATGGTTTTAGATCTTTATTATTTATATTGCCTGAATTCATTACTATTTTTAAAGTGTTTTGCTATATAATATATATTTTGTCTTTTTATTAAATAATTTTTAGTTGATGGATTTTCATATATGATACTCGCTCATAGGTATCATCTTTAATATTCTTATTCATTCCAAATCTTTCCAGTCTATTTTTTATTTAGCTCTGCTCCTAGTACAGTAAAATCTACAATTATTGTATTACAATCCATATATTTTTTCAATTCAGTTATCTTTTAATTTAAGAAGGCAATGCCATGCCACTTGATACACATGGATTTAACTGTATTCTTTCATTGAAATACATTAAAACATTATTTAGTGTTCCAGTTTATCTCTCTTGATGTTGTGAATTCTTATTGTTTTCTAATCTGAAGTCATAAGTGAAGCTGCTGAAATTTTAGGATTGCATTATGTTGAGAAAACTTTTTTCCATTTTCATTCTTTATTCTTGACATTTATTGTATGCAGCAAATTGCCAGGCTTTATTTTCTTTTACTTTTCCTCATGCGTTTCACTGAGTTCAATCCATTCACATATAAAGTTATAATTTTCCAGTTTGTCTCTTCCACAATGTACTACTTTTGTATTAAGCTCCCTTCCTCTTTATTTTTCTTTAAGTCAGAACTTGGTTTTATGGTTGTGAAGTTTGTTTAAGCACAAATGGTTATTTAAAGTTTTGACTTAGTAGAACTTGCTGATATCTTTTTCTAGAACCAGTTTCCGCATATTACTGTTTTCCCCCATTAATCTTTCTTACATTCTCAATCTCTTGTATTCCTACCCTAAACATGAAAATGATGTGTTGTTCCTCCCACTGATCAATGAAATCCAATGAAATGTATTAATTGCTTATTATATAGAAAGCACTGTTGTAGACGAATAATACCTAGTCCTTGCCTTCTAGCAGTTCTAAATCAAGTTTGAGATGTAAAGGAAGGTATATAGGTGACTGTAATACAAAATAGCACAAAGTGAATGCTTAACTGCATAGGAAAGGTATAATTGTAGTACTATAGGGGATGTAAAGGGAAACAGTGTGCTTCAAATTGGTTAGGCATCAGTGATAATTTTGGAAAATCATGTTGGTCTCCTTCCTGGCCAGCAAAGTGGTCAGATGTGTTCAGGCTGAAGAAATAAGGAGTATAAATGTAGAAAAAGAGAAACATGGAATTAAGTGTTAGGACAGGGAAAGTGAAGAAAAAGAAGAAAGGTAAGGAATATTGGCAACACTTATGCATATCATCAAGAAGACTGAATATAGTGCCAAAGGAATTGCACTCTATGACTTCTAAGAACACTTTCAACTAGTAGAACTGATGATTCCATAACTCTTCCAATTAGAGCTCCCCATAAATGATCTTGGGAAGGGAAATAAATTGCATTTAGTGCCTGCAGTTGGGGGGAGGATTGTTTTGCATGCTGAAATAAAGATTGAGGTGGCATGTCATAGCAGAATCTGACAATGGGGAAGTGAGTGTCAGAAAAAGCCTTTATTTTTGGGGAGTTGAGAGGATTCACAATTTAAGAGAATGGAAGTATGAGAAAGTTACATGGACTGGACTGTGGTTAAGGGTGATTATCAAAGGAAATGAAAAGGGTTATGGAATTCAGAATAGATAGTTAAAGGTTATTCTGATTTTCTTTTACCATTTGGTATCCTTAAGTCAATAGTTATTTATTGCTTTGAGAGAAAGAAAATCTTTTTGGTTAAGTCCTTAAAAGCTTGTATAACTTGCTTGTTTCTTAGGGCATAAATCAAGGGATTCATAACAGGGGCAACTGAAGTTACAAGCACTGACACCACCTTATTCAAAGCTACTCCTTCTTTTGCAGAGGGTTTGATATAGATGAAGATGCAGCCACCATAGGTGATGGAGACAACAATAATGTGGGAGGAACAAGTGGAAAAGGCTTTTTTCCTTTGCTGAACTGAGGGGAATCTGAGAACTGTCCTGATAATGTATGCATAGGACAAAAACACCAAGAATAAGGTGACAATGAGTGTCAACACAGCAAAGATCAAAACCATTTTCTCTATGAATTGGGTATCTGAACATGCAATCTTTATCATGGGAAATGCTTCACATCCAAAATGATCAACAACATTGGAGTCACAGAATTCCAATTCCAGGCCCAGGCCCAGTGGTGGGAGGATGATCATTAACCCAGCCAGCCAAGAACTCAGGAGGAGCTGGTTACAGACTCTGCTGTTCATGATGGTTGTGTAGTGGAGAGGTTTGCAGATGGCCACATAGCAATCATAGGACATGGTGGCCAGAAGAAAAAATTCTGTTGACCCAAGAAGGATGACAAAAAATATTTGGGCCACACAAGCATTATAAGTAATGGTATTGTCCCCAGTTATTAAGCTATGGAGATATTTAGGAATATAAGCAGTTGTGAATGCCACTTCTAAAAAGGAAAAGTTTCTGAGGAAAAAGTACATGGGTGTCTTAAGTTGGGCATCCATCAAGGTGAGGATGATGATAATCAGATTCCCAATTATAGTCAAAATATATGTTATAAAGAAAAAGATGAAAATCAGAACCTTTAGTTGTGGATCATCTGTTAGTCCTCAAAGGATAAATAATGTTATCTCTGTATGGTTTCTCATCCCTGACTTCTGATACACCTATATGTAAAAGAAGAGGGAGATTAGATCTGAGGAGGATGAGGCTGATAAATGCAAGTTATCACCGGACCTTCATATTTCATGATAAAAAACATCATTGAAGAATTGACCTGAGCATCTATAAACTATAAAATAAGGAGAATAAATAGTAGGTTTGTATAAAGATTATTTTTTAAACCATATTCTGTCCCAATCTTGTCAAGAAGGTAACTGCATCCATTCATTCCATATCTCTTTATAGCTAACATCATTTTCATTTCATTCCCCTTAAAAATCTTATCATTAATTTTCTCTCAAAACTTAACAACTGAATACTTAATGATTTCTTAGAAAAAGAAATTGAACATGCAAGAACTGAGGTACCTAAGAAAAAATTCCTAGGACAAGATGGATTTACATGTGAATTCTTCCAATCACCTAAAGAAAAATTAATTCTAATACTTTGCAAACTATTTAGAAAAATAGACAAAGGAGGAGTCCTAATAAATTACTTCTATGAAATACGGACATCACACCTAAACCAGGAAAGCTAAAAAAGAAAGAAAACTATAGACCAATTTCCCTAAATACTAATGCAAATATGTAAAATAAGGTACTTGTAAAGAGATTTCAGCAATATAATAGAAAGATCATATACTATATACCATAACCAGGTGGCACTGATACCAGCAATATGGTACTGGTTCAATATTAGGAAAACGATAAGCATAATTGATCAGATCAATAACAAAAAAATTACATGATTTTCTCTATAGATTGAGAACAAGCTTTTAATGAAATACACCTATTCCTAATAAAAATTCTAGATTGCATAGGAATCAATGAAGTTTTCCTATGTAGCATCTATCTAAAACCATCATCAAGGATTATCTGTAAAACTAGAAGTTTTTGCAAAAATAGTTGAAACAATGAATAACTTTGGAAAAATTGCAGGATCTATAATAAAACCACATGAATCATCAAAATGTTTATGTATTACAAAGTCCAGCAGGAAAAGATAAAAAGAAAACATTCCTTTTAAAGTAAATGCACCCAATTATTTCAAATACTTAGAAATCTACCTGCCAAGAGAAACCCAGGTAATATAGGAACACAAATATAATACAATTCATACAAATAAAGAGAGATCTAAACTCCTAGGGAAATACAAATTGCTCATGGGTAGATCAAACCATTATAATAAAAATGACAATTCTCCCTAAATTAATTTGTTTAATCAGTGCCATATGAATCTAAATTCAAAGATATTTTTATAGAGCTTAAAATAATAACAAAATTCATCTCAAAGATGAAAGGTAAGGAATATATAAAAGAAATTAATTTTTTAAAAGGGGAAGGCAGGTAGGCTAGCAGTACCAGATCTCAAACTATATTTCTTTCATTCATTCATTCATTCTTTTTTTTTTTTTTTGCGGGGTAATGAGGGTTAAGTGACTTGACCAGGGTCACACAGCTAGTAAGTGTCAAGTGTCTGAGGCCAGATTTGAACTCACATCCTCCTGAATCCAGGGACAGTGCTTTATCCACTGTACTACCTAGCTGCCCTCAAACTATATTTCAAAGTGGTAATCATCAAAATAATCTGATACTGCTTAAAAATAGAATAGTGGATCAGTGGAATATATTATATACAAATACACAGTAAAAAGTGACCATAAACAATTTAGCATTTGATAAACACAAAGATTAAAAAATTGGGGGCAAGAAATCAGTATATGAGAAAAACTGCTAGAAAACAGTTTGATAGAAACTAGAACAATATCTCATGCTGTTTACCAAAATTTGGCCAAAATGGGTAGATGATTTAGACATAAATGGTGATATACTATGTAATAATATAGAATATATTATTATGGGAACATTTCAGATTAAAGGAAGACTTTAGAACCAAGATATAGATACAGATTATCACAAGAAGTAATGTGAATAATTTTAATTACATGAAATTGAACTTTTTTTTTTGCATAAACAAACCTAATGCAGCCAAGATTAGAAGAAAAATCAGAAAACTGAGAAAACTTTTTACAGTAAGTTTGTCAGATAAAGTGCTAATTTTTATTTTTTTAATGAATAGAATTTTATTTTCCAAAATATATGTAAAAACAAATTTTAACATCAATTAAAAAAAAAAGTGTGTTCCAACTTCTCTTCCTCCTCTATTCCCATCCCCCACCCACTAGAACTCAAGCATTTCAAAATAAGTTATACATGAATAGTCATGGAAAATATCCCCACATTAGCTGAGTCAAATTTATAAAAATGAACCATTTCTTAATTGATAAATGGTTGAAATATATGACCAGATAGTTTTCAGAAGAAGAAATAAAAGCTATTTGTAGTCATACAAATATGCTCTAAATAAGTATTGGTTAGAGAAATATAGATTAAAACTTAAAAAATGCTTATCAGATTGGCTAATATGACAGAAAGGAAAATGACCATTGTTGGAGGGAATGTGGGAAAATTGGGACACATGCACTATTGGTAGAATTTTGAACTGGCCTAATTATTCTTCAGAACAATTTGGAACTATGACCAACCACCATTAAAACTGTCCATACCGGGGCAGCTAGATGGCGCAGTGGATAGAGCACCGGCCCTGGATTCAGGAGTACCTGAGTTCAAATCCGGCCTCAGACACTTAACACTTACTAGCTGTGTGACCCTGGGCAAGTCACTTAACCCCAATTGCCCTGCAAAAACAAAAAAAAACAAAAAAACCCAAAAAAAACCTGTCCATACCACTACCAGATATGTTACCCAAAGTGATCAAAAAAAAAAAAAGGGAAAGGACCCATAGATACAAAAATATTTAATAGGAACTTTTTTTTGCGTGTTGACAAAGAATAAAAAATTGAGATGCCCATCAACTGGGGAATGGCTGAACAAGTTGTGGTATATGATTGTGATGGAATACTATTTTGCTATCAGAAATGATGAATAGGATGGTTTTAGAAAATCCTAGGAAGACTCATATGAACAGACACAAAGTGAAATGATTAGAACCAGGACAATATTATACACAGTAACAACAATATGGTAATGGTGATCAACTGTGGCAGACTTAGCTACTCTGATTAATACCATGATCAAAGTCAGTTCATTATTTCACATGTATAATTGACATTATATTGTTTGCCTTCTCAATGAGTAGGGAAGGGGTCAGAAGGAGGGAGAGAATTTGGTATTCTAATTTAAAAAAAGCTAAATGAAAATAAAAATGTGTTAAAAAGGTATTAGATAACCTCTTAAAATTATCTTTCTTTTCTTTTTTTACACTATGCCTGTTTTCCTTTCATGTACAAAGCATTTAAAGAAATCTGACACTTTTACCTAATCACTCTCCTTTTCCTTAATCACACCCCAGAGGGTTGGGACACCTTGTTTTAAATTCCTGGCTCTGATTCATGTGATTTATAATTTGGGGCAATTTTTTAGTCTATATTTTCTCATTTGTACAATGAAGTTAGTAATACTTATATTGTTTACCTCACAGCTTAAGAAATTTCCTTTTCATATAAGAAAAGTTTCATCTAACTTGTATTAGATATGGTCCCTCCTTTGTGAGGGCTCCATTAGAATGACTAATGGGGCAAAAGTTGTTATCTGCTCCCTCTAATTCCTTAACATGCCTATAGACTTTTGAGGTCCATTTTGGTTAAGGACAATGAAAAAGAGTGTTACTCTAACATTAGGGTATTACTCAGTTTGCTCATGGTTACTGAACAATTAGGAGGTGAGAGGTTAATATCTATGATCTCAGACATTAATAGGCTATTTAGGTTTATCAATGCAGTTTTAATTGGGAAAATAACAAGATTCCTTCTTATCTAGTTGTAGGGTGAAAGCAAAAGAAACCAATAAGTAATTTAAATTATATAGGTATATAAGATAATAGCCAATTAATGTGGACTTGGGTCTGTCTTCCCAGGGAGTTCTTCCTCTGAAATTGCCTGACTAGTGACGGGAAAGGGAGGATCAAGGGGTTTATGGAAGTGCTAATGCATTTTCCACTCAGGATTTTATAATAGTAATGCCGAGATCCTAAGAAGGAGAGAAAGGCCTTAATTTCTGTAATTGGATAAAGGTATTGGAATACATTTTTATTTTCTATAAAAACATTGAATTTGTCTTCCAGAAAACTCTGCTAATAGTCTGGAATCTTGGGTTGTCTCTTCCCCCCACGTTTGTAATTTCTCTATATTATGAATGCTTTTCCTTTCATGTTGCTTGGAGGTTATTTGTGTTCAGTATGGCAGGGTCATCATTAGTTGTCTTGACTTATGTCTTGATACTGGACTGCAATGATTCTGGGGGAGAGAGTGAGGCTGATGAATTTGTACAATACTGCCTCACTTAAAATCAATTCACTTGTAAGTCAAGACAACATCCTCCTTATATCATTGGTCCTCTTCAAGAACCAAGGATGTGTGTGACCCTGGGCAAGTCACTTGACCCCAATTGCCTCACTAAAAAAAAAAAAAAAAAAGAACCAAGGATGAACAACAATCTGTAAGCAGTAGTAGATGCCCCCGGGCACCCAACTGACCAATTTTAGTTGGGCAATGCTTCTATTTCTTCTTCCTCCTCCTCTTTCTGTTCCTTCTCCTTCTTTAGCTTTTCCTACTCCTTTTCTTCCTCCTTTTCTCCCTCTATCCACATGGAGACTGGGTGCTGTATCCAAAGGAATGTAATTTTGATTGCTTATATTTCATAGGGTATCTTGGTTTTGAGGGGCTAGATATTTTTCTTTGTTATTTATTCTATCTTTGTTTTTAAAAAACTGGGGCATTTAACTTTTTTGTCTCATGTAGTTTTCATTTATGGTTTCTTGAAATATAGCTCTTGAAAATCAGGCTTTGTTAAAGCCCTTTGTGATTCAAAAGAGGTACTTGATTATGCCTTTAAACCCAAATCACTCTGACTTTCATCAGTCAATAATAGGTCCAGCTGAGTGAGTATGAATAGCAATTGCTTCACATCTGGCCATAAACTCTGAGGGTCTTCTCCTCCCAGATTGATTCTTTTATTAAGGCAAACTAGGCCATCTTTTGCCCCCAGTTTTGTTTTTTTTTTTTGCCAGGCAATGAGTATTAAGTGACTTGCTCAGGAATCACACAGCTAGTAAGTGTCAAGTGTCTGAGGCCAGATTTGAATTCAGGTCCTCCTGAATCCAGGGCCAGTGCTTTATCCACCATGCCAACTAGCTGCCCCCCCAACCCCCAATTCTTACCTAACCTTTAATAACTGAATGGGCCTTGCCTCAGAAAGACCGAAACCTGGGAAAGACATTGGCTTAAAAAGGTCAAGACCTCCCACTGCCTCTGGAGCCATCTTCAGTCACCTTGACCTCTATGTCTTGCCTCTATACTCTGATGAATGGAGGAGAGAGAGGCTGCTGACTTTGTTCAGCTCTGCCTCATTTAAATCCAATTCACTTGCAGGTCAAATCATCACCCTCCTGTTGTCATAGGTCCTTTTTGAGAATGAAGGACAGACAACAACAACAACAACTATAAGAAAGATCAATTCTATAGAGCAATACCTATTGCAAACATTGTTAAGTTTTGGCTAGGTAGTGTGTACAGGTGATATTGTCAAATTTTGGTGGCATTAGACAAATCTAGTAGTTTGTGCCTATTGTTAACTTTTGTTATTACTCCATTAAGCATTATATTTTTTCCAGGAATACTTTTATAAATTTTTAGATCATTTATTATGTGCTATTAGAATATCTATCAGTCTTCCTTCTTTTGGATGACAAAATTGTTAATCTTTCAAATAGTTGTCTTGGTTCTAAGTTACTAAGGTTAAGGTCAAGGTAATTGATCATTATGATGGAAATGATGCTGATTGAGTGGAAGAGTGCTATGGTAGAGAGCTGGTATTGGGCTCAAGACAATCTAGGTTTAAACTTTTTAATGACATACTGTCTTTATAGCTGTGCCCCATTCACTCAACCTCTTAGTGTCCCAGGTAACTCTCTATAACTCTAGATTGGAGAAAAATGGCTAATCTCCATTTGTAGAGAGAGATTCCTCACCAGAAAACTCCTTACAACAATGAAATTCTAGGTATTATTATTCTTTCATAATTTGGAATGACCTTGTTTTCTTCTCTCACCAGTAACTTACCTCATCAACTGTCTTCAGAACATGAATCTTCAAATATCTGTCTCTGTTATCTAGCATTCCCTGGGTGTGTCTAGTCATGCTGTCTCTACTCAGGTTATCAGCTCCAGTAACTTTCTTTCTTTTTTTTTTTTGTGGGGGAATGTGGGTTAAGTGACTTGCCCAGGGTCACACAGCTAGTAAGTGTCAAGTGTCTGAGTCCAGATTTGAACTCAGGTCCTCTTGACTCCAGGGCTGGTGCTTTATCCACTGTGCCACCTAGCTGTCTGACCTCCAATCACTTCTAACTATAAAACTGGATTCTCCAGTATCTGAACACTCTAATCATCTTTCTCCTTCAAAGGACTTTTCTCCAACTTCTGTTTAGACTCATTCCTCAATGGCTAGCACATTCTCACTCCCTCACACTTTCCCCATCACAGTGATTCTGAATCCCTGGCTGCCAATGTACAAACTCCAGTCTCTGTCCTCAGCTTCCCATTCCCTTATTCCTATCCCCCTCAGCCCTCTTCAACTCTCCTCCCTTCCTGCCCAGTGTTCTGCTCAGGATCTACCTGTCCCTTCTTCTGGACTCTCTAATATCTGCACCATATGACATATGTGCTTTCATCTTAAGCCTTTTACTTTCTCAGTCTTTATTTTCTAACCTTCAATGAGACCTGGCTCTTTTTCTTAACCCCAATCCTTCTTGACCTATCTGTCCACTTTGACATTCTCAATCACACTCTCCTTCTGGACACTCTTTTGTCTCACTTTTTATGACACTGATTTATCCTGGTTCTCTTCCTACTTATTTAACTAATTGTGTTCAGTTTCCATTGAGCCAAAATGTCACAGAAGCTTTTTGGCATTCTTTGAACATCTATGAACTCATTTTCAGGATGATTTTTAATGCAAACAGTGAAATGTACATGATTATCATTACAAAGGACACCAATTATATTGAAATAAAATCAGACTTCTTCCATCCAAGTTCACAGATACCCTTAAATCTAAACACTAAATCCATAAGTGCATTGGGGTTTTGTGGACCCCAGGTTAAGAATTCATGTCTGTGTTATCTCTCTTAGTGATCATATCACTTCCCATAGTATCAACAATCCTCTTTAGGCAGATAATTTCCAGATCTATATATTGAGGGCTAATCTCTCTCTTGATCTTCAGTCCCACATCACCACCTTTTGGAAATTTCAAACTGAATATCTTATGGGCATATCAAACTCAAGATGTCCAAGTTAAGACTCATTATCTTTCCCCCCAAACTCTCCTTTCTTTCCAGCTTTCCAAATATTGTTAAGGATATCACTATTCTCCCAATAAGGCAGGCTTGCAATCTTGGTTTCAGCCTCAACATCTCACTAGCACTAAATCTATAAATATAATTGTTATCACATCTTTTTTTTAAAAAATTCTTTTCTTTTCTTTCTTTCTTTTTTTCTTGCAGGGCAATGAGGGTTAAGTAACTTGCTCAGGGTCACATAGCTAGTAAGTGTCAAGTGTCTGAGACCAGATTTGAACTCACATCCTCCTGACTCCAGGGCCAGTGCTCTGTGCCACCTAACTGCCCCATGTTTTTGTTCACATCTTTCACATATACCTCCATCTCTCCTCTGACATTGCTGTCACCCTGATGCAGGCACAAGTGTAATTGCATCGCACTTGGACATTGCACTAAGTTTCAGGTTGGTCTTTCTGACTCAAGTCTCTCCCCATTCAAACCTATTCTTCAGTCAACTAGCAAAGTGATTTTCCTAAGGGACAGGTCCTGTTCCCCATTCCTGGAATCCATCTTCCCCTTCCATTGTGCCCTTTGAAAGGCTCATTTTGTTGGGAATAAACTCTTCTTATGTTAAACCTGCTTTTCTCAAGTTTCTTCTCTGTCTTTACAATTAGGGAAAACTGATTCCTCCCCAAATACATTGCATTCTGGTCACCCTTTTTGTCTCTGGATATACCTTCACTGATGGTCTCCAGATACACTTGTATTGGAGGATGCTTATCATGCTTCTTGCTCCTCACTGCTACTTTCATACTGTTACCCTACCACAATCACTCAGCAACATCAACTCTTCTGAAATTAACTATCTAAATATATTATCCCTTGTAAATTCTATTAACCATTACCTTTAGTCCCTAAGGGATTCTTCCTGTTTTCTCAAGGAGTTTAATGTCAAGCAAAGTCCTCAAAATCCCATCTCTTACCCATATACTTGTGAGCTAAAATTGACCTCTAATATCTTCACAGATACCCTTACTATCTAGTTCATGAACCTTTTCACCTCACTGAAGCAACATATAAACATGGTCATTCCTTTAATCTCATAGTCACCCACAAATGTCCCACATCCACTTTCAAATATATCCAGCCCAGTATCTCTCCTGAGTACTGAAGACATTTTCAGCTGGATGTGTTTTAGATACCAGAACACCACTGTATATGAGTCATCATCTTTCTGTCCAAATCCTACTCTTTACTAGACTTTCCTGTTTTTCTTCATGGCACCACCATCTTTCAAGTCAACCAGTTTTGCCACATAGAAGACAGCCTCAAGTCTTTATTCTCCTTCATTTCTGTAGATTGTTTATTTTACTTCTACTATCTCTCCCAATTCATCCCCTTTCCTCTATTCACCATGCTATTATGCTAATCCAGGCTTTCACCTTCCACTTTCAATATTACAATAGCTTATTTTGGCTTAACTGCTATTTCTACCTCAGATTCTCTGCCCCACCCCAGCCCCCAGTTTTCATGTAGCCATCAAAGTGCTATTTGTCCAGCAAATTTTGGACCATGTCACTTCCATGCCTAAGAAGCTACAGTCACTCTTGCTTCTAGTATAAAATATGACCTCCTCTATTTGGCTTTTAAAGACCTTCTCAATCTAGGTTCATCCTACTTTCCCAGGCTTATTGTGTATTATTTTTTATTATTTTCTCTCTATTCCAGAAAAAGTGGTCTGCATGCTCTTGTCTGTATGGCCTTCAAGCTGCAGTTTTTGGTCTTTGAATAGATTGTTCCTCATGCTCACTCCCTCCTCTCTTCCAACCTGTGGTATCCCTTGCTTCTTTTAAAGCTCCAGTGCTTACTCTTATAAGGATGGCTCTCTTGGTCCTTCAGTTGCTAGTGCCCTTTCCCCAGGAATTACATTGGATACATTTTGTGTCTAAATTTCTACCTATGTGTTGTTTACCCTTAATAGGATATAAGTGATTTGAGGACAGGGACTATTATGTTTTTGAATCTCTAGAACTTAGCATAGAGCCATGGAAGATATGATGTACTTAATAAAATGTTGAATGAAGGAAGGGGTACCCTCATATAAACAGGGGTGTGGGTAGGGGGTGAATTGGTACTGTTTGAGAGTGAGATAGGTATAATGGTATACATGATACTCCTACAATTGCAAAATTATGGCTATTACTTTTTTTTTCTATGTGTGAGGTAGATATGAATTTGATCAAAGTCCAAACCAAAATGACATATTCCTTCTCCTCAATTTCTTTGTTTTTTTTTTTTTTAGGAAAAGGAGTTATGCTTATTTTTTCTAAGGGAAAAAGAAACCTATAACTAGAGACACAAAAAAGCAGTAAATTAAATCATTTTGTTCTTTGTTTTGCAGGAATGGGACAGTGATATAAATTTGTTTCTGCAAAAGCTGTGTATATCTCACAGTATACACAGCACCCCCAAGAATAAAGTAGAGATCTGCTTAGTAGTACACTGAAGTACAAAGGGTGTCTAGCTCCTTGTTATTATGATATTTATATTCTTTCTCTAATGTGGTCAAATGAACTGTTTCAGAAACAGAGTCTTAACCAATATGCATTACTTCATCCTTGACTGAAAACCACTCTGTCATACAAAGATTGATGCATTTTATTTTTATTTTTGTGTGCTCTAGAAGTATCAGTTACTGTTATTATTGTTATTACTATTCAAGATTTCTGAGTCTTTCATTGCATGATCAGACCAAAGGAGAAAAATCATACTGGCTTGGTACTGGGTAGCAGTTTCTCCTATGTTATCCTCAGTCCCAGTGATTAAGCATGAATGAGGATGGGACTGAACACAATTATTTTTAGGTGGCCCCAAAGAGATTAAAAAATACCAAATGTATGATTCATTTAGGCAACTGGACAGATCCAGTGACTGAAGCCATCCCAAAATTACCCTAAAGAGGCCTATTTCATCCCTCTCCCCCTTCCAACACCATAATTTAACTTGTAAGGGAAAGCACGTTTCACTCAGCTCCAATCAGCCCCTCAATAGGCCACTTTCTCACTGTTTCCTGCCTGTCTGGTCTTTATAGTACTTTTCTCCCTTTAATTGTACTCTCTTGACCCCTGAAAATTTTTAAAAATTAATTTATTTTAATTTTTCCAGATTACATGTAAAGATATTTTTTGAGTTCCAAATTTTTCTCCCTCCCTCCCTTCCTTACTCCCTCCTGAAGCCAGTAAGCAATTTGATATAGGTTATACATTACAAAATGGATGCATTTTAAATATTGAACCTGGGTAGTTCAAAATGATCACCACAAGGAGTAGGGTTAGGAAGACAAAGACATTTCAAAACACAGAAATAACCATATAATCTACTGTCCCTAAAACTGAGACCCTTGCCCTTAAATAGAGGATAAAATTCAAAGGTATTATCATTCAGTAGAAAAGTGACATCTCAGAAATGACTATTAATTCCTTCCCTGAAACATTCATATTTTTAGAAATCTTGGATTTTTGCAGTCAGTCCCACACTTTCCATCCTTAAGAATCCAAAATGAAAATTTATGACATGGAAAATCATTCCCATACTTACTTTTGGTCCTTGAACCTCACTGGGTAGAGTAGCCCTGAAGGTTCCTGGAATGACTCAGTGCTGAGCAATAGTGTCTTAGTAAAGGCAGCATGGCATAATGAAGGAATGTGTAGATTTGGAATCTTTGAATTCTAGGTCTGCTTCTTATGGTGTATTACCTTAGGTTAATTGCTTGGCTTTTTCCTTATCTGTGAAATGAAGGGTTTGGATGAAAAATCTCTGAGCTCCTTTCTAATTTTAATCCTAAAATCTTAACTGTATGGGTATTCTGATCAAGCTTAGTTTCTAGAACCCAGACTATTATACTCACAGGCTGCTCTGAGACTATTTCTCATTTTTAGGACTTCCAGAGTTCTTGGTCCCATTGCTCCCCATACTTATTCAAAGTGAGTATTACACCACAGATTTATTTCCTTTTAAAAAGGTCACAGTTCTGGGGCAGCTAGGTGGCACAGTGGATAGAGCACCAGCCCTGGAGTCAGGAGTACCTGAGTTCAAATCTGGCCTCAGACACTTAACACTTACTAGCTGTGTGACCCTGGGCAAATCACTTAACCTTAATTGCCTCACTAAAAAAAAAAAAAGTCACAGTTCTCTGTATTCTTTGTACCTGACAAAAAGTTAGGCTTAGTGTAAAACAAAACAGGTTATATCAGCATCTGTTTCTTTGTGTTTCAGAATAGAAGTTCTGATCTGTCTGGGTAGTAAATGAGATTTCCTTAAACAACATTAGTTATCTGCTTAATCTGCTTTAGGTGCATGTGGATGATATGAATACACAAACTAAAAAATCCTTAGGGACCCAGGTTTAAGCAGCACTAATGAATCTCCTAGGTAATCAACTTTGGAGCCCACAGAGACTAGGGAATGATACAATGGCAACAGATACAATGCTCAATAATGATAGGTATATAATGCAACAGGCCTTTGATTCTCTCACATTCCTGTATGTTATCTGAGGAGTTCTTAGTCCAAAGGTAGGAAGAGTAGCTATTGGGGATTCCCAGGAGAAGGACAGATTTTAGAGGAATCCCAATCACTCCATGTCCCATGGGATTCTGAGATAGGTTATCATCTTCTGTTGCAGATGGTTTTCTCCCTGATGGCATGGTGCAATATGAGTACTTCAATAGATCTCTAACTCCTTGATAGGGGCAGTGTCTCCACATAGTGCCCAGAGATCATGACCCTTTCATGCCCTCTTATCTTTTATGATTATTCTTTATAACAAAATATGGCAGAGAGTGCAATCCTTCCATGTCCTCTCATTGATGTAGGAGGCAAAAAGGGGTTAATAGAAAACCCAAGCTTTAATTCAGATATTAGCTCTAAAAGGGAGCCAGACCCCAGTTAATGGATAACTTACAAGTCAAGATGCTGGGTTCTCTTACCCACAGAAATCAGTGCCCATAACAGGAACAGAGGGAGAGAGGCCATGATGACCTTAGACTAAATGACAGCCTCTAGAAATTCAGACTAGAAATAAAAGAAAAATGAAGATATTTTGAAACTAGCCATGGGAACCAGAGACATGTGCAGAAAAGGCCAAATTTGTCCCCAGATTCACCTAATAACTTGTAAACCCCCAAAACACACTTCCACTGAAAAAGGTACCCACCTTGGGGGTTGGCTCAGGGCCCCAGGAACTCCAAATTAGGATAAACACTCTGCTGTAACACCCCTAGGTGGAGAATATTATAACGAGAAGGACAGGACCTCTCCTGTACCTCCTCAAGGTGGAGATTATTATAATGAGACTGATAATCAATTTATCCATACTATAAATATAACTATCTTTTCTTTCACTATTTGAGAGATACCTATCCACTATCCTGGTTCTCTCCCGTGGTCACTCATGGTATTTCAATAAAAGTTGGGAAACTGAGTCACTGAGTCTTGTAATTTTTTGGGATGACTCATGATCAATTTGACCCCAAATTCCATCCCACATCATCATCTTCTGTGATTCTCCCACAAATTCTTCCTACAAATTTACCAAAATGAATTGGAGGTCATTTCTCAGGTATTTTAAATTTTCCTGGCTCTAATACAACATTTGGACTGCCCATCTGTTATTTCCCACTTTTCCTCTATGGCCCTCTGACTCCCATTTCTGATCATAGGTTTCTCATATGAGATCTTTACATTACTTTTTAAATTTAGGGTTTGAATAATGCCATTTAAAAACATCACAATAACTTCCCATTAGATCCTGCCCTGTAACAAAGAAAGTTATTCAAAACAGAATCAACAAAAGGATTATATCTGATAGTACATTCCCATAATGCCAAGTGGAGTTTTAGATGAAAAAGAAACAACTCCTGACCACAAGAACTTAAAAGAACACTTTTAAGAGATGAAGGAAGAGATAGCAAATGAAATATCTAGGGAGGAAAGAAAGACAAGAAGAATTGATGGCATAGAATATATTGGGGGAAACCACACTCAAGAACTGAATGCTCTTACATCAGAATTGGCCAAACAGAAAATGAAGACAATGTGACAAGTAATACTTTTGAAAAATCAAGTTTGAGAAAGAGGGACCATAGAAAAGGAATTGTGAGAAATAAGTATTAATAATTGATATCTTAGGGGACCCAGTAATCTCCCTTTCTTTCTCAAGCCCTTTCTCCCCCCATTGAAAGGCAAAGATTCCTTGAGAGATTTCATCAAATCTCATGTGGGTCAAACCCAACCCAACCCCTAGGCAACAAATGAGTCTTTGGTGGAGACAATCTTTTGTCTAGATAAGATGAAGGAATTTACTGATGAGATTTTGACCTGCATGAACCAGTTCTAGGTGGGAACCATTGTGATACCATCACCTTCAGTGGCAGGAGGGGGGGAGGTCTGTCTCTATATTTTTCCCTGATGTCATCTTTACTTGAATCATGAATCCCCTGACTTCATTCTATTATAACTCACCTCCAAATAATGTCAAGAAATTAGAATTAATTGTTATGGGATGGACCTTCTTACAGTGGGAAGGGTATAAGAACCAAAACTCAAACACGAGGAAGGGGTTTTAGTCTGAAAGAGATGGCCATAGGGGGCAGCTAGGTGGTGCAGTGGATAAAGCACTGGCCCTGGATTCAGGAGTACCTGAGTTCAAATCCGGCCTCAGACACTTGACACTTACTAGCTATGTGACCCTGGGCAAGTCACTTAGCCCCTATTGCCCCAGAGAAAAAAAAAAGAGATGGCCATAGACCTCAATGTATTAATAACCCACCAGCCCTATTAATAAAATGATTAAATTACTCAGATACTATGACCTATTTCCCCTTCCTCTTTTTTTGTAAACTTATACCACAATTATGTACATTTAGGTACTCATTACCTCTCAACGAATCCATTTCAGTTGTCACCTTACTGGTCTTTTTATATGCTGTCTTCTTCTCTAATCTATTACATACATGTGTTCTGACCATAGCATTCCCTTGATGCACAAAATTCAGTGTGTCCCTATTACCGCCAAGACAAAAAATAAACTTCTCTTTGTACCATAGAAAATCCTTTATAATTTGGCTCTATCTGTCTAATATAAGTACACATGACTTATTTTCATTTACACATTGACATGGCCAAACTGACCTGCTTTTTGTATCCTGTACATGATATGCTATCTTCTAACCTCATAATTTCCCACAAACTGTACATGGGCCTGGGATGCTCTCCCTTTTTTATGTCAGGTATAGCTCCCCTCCCAGGAAGAGGCCTTTTCTGCTTCCCTCAGTTGTTAGTACTCCCCACACCTCACCAAATTATATCTATTTTAGATATATTTTACATTTGCCTCTCTGTGAAAATGTTGTTTGCCCATGCAGAATGTTAGTTCTTTGAGGGTAGGAACAATCTCATTTTTGTCTTTGTGTCCTCAGAACTTCATGTACAATGTTGTTGATTTGAGTTAAAACTTACTGATTGATTTATTGTTGAACTTCATTTTCTTTTGAGATCCAGTGTCATTGCATCCCCCAAGTTTTGGTTTGTTTTCTTATTGTTTTTTAAAAAAAGGAGAATGAGTTTTGTTTCTATGACATACCCATAATTCAGGATACTGTTAAATATTTTTTATGTTGCCTGAGTTTACTACCATTTTCAATGTGTTTTGGCATGTAACATATATTTTGCCTTTTCATTAGAATAATTTTAAGTTGATGGCTTTTCATATGTGATAATAATAGGTATCAAATTTATTCTTCTAATTCAGAAAAAAATCACAATCTTTCAGACTTATTTACTTAGCTCTATTTTCTTCTTTCTTCTAGATTTATCTACTTTTAAAAGAAAAATAGTAAAATCTACAATTATCATGCAACAATCTATATATTTTTTCAACTTTGTTATCTTTTCATTTATGTAGGCAATGCCATGCCATTTAGTACACATGGATTTAACTGTATTCTTTCATTGTGATGCTTTAAACTATTATTTAGTGTTCCAGCTTATGTCTCTTGATGTGAATTTTTATTCTTGTCTAATCTGAAGTCATAAGTGAAGCTCCTGAAATTTTGGAATTGCCAGAGAGATTTGGTTTTTTGGCATATTCAAGTAGCTCCATTTGAATCCCAATGTGACTTTCCAAAGCCTGTTTTTTCCCTCCAGGGCTTTATTTCAAGAAATCTGCTTTCCTTTGGTCAGAGCATCCATATAGAGCAGGCCATTAGGGGCATAATCTTAGTTGCAATAAAGCTCTGTTTCTAGGATAACTTATTTGTCAAGTGCTAAAGGATATTTTAAGGTTTGCATTTCCAGCATAGAAATTAATTGTTTGTTGGTTCATAAAAAACAGCATCTGGTAGCTGTGTCCAATTTACTTAACCTTTCAGTGTCCCAGGTAACTCTTGTGAGAATATTATTACCAGGGCCCCCTGCCAAGAAAGCATGGGGTAACCTTTCTGAGCTCAAATCAGTACCTGAATGTTAACTCACAATTCATGGGCCACCTTTAAGTCATGTCAATCAATGGACTTGAATGCTACCAATCAATTAGTTTAGAGCTGTGTGTGGGGACCGTCCCTCTCCCTATCCCACAGGGAGGCAGGAAGTAGGAAGTATGGAGGGCTCTCTCTTTTGTTCCTGAATCTCGTGTTGGTGGCAGAAAGAGAAGGAGAAGGAGGCCAGTCTGAACTCTAGGGTAGATAGGTTTCTTTCTTAACTTTCTGAACTCCACGTGTTCTCTCTTTACTCTAATAAATGCTTAATGCCCCAAAACTGGTGCTGATGCTTCTAACTTATAAGTAAACCCTAGCTAGTTCCTACCCCTCCCCCCTCCCCCCATGGGAGCAGAAAAAAGGTGACCACACATTTAGTTTTACTTGTCACACTATAACTCTAGGTTCCAGAAAAATGGTCAATCTCCATTTATAGAGAGGGGTTCCTCACTAGAAAGCTCCCTTACAACAATGAAATCCTAGATATTATCAATGTTTCATAATTTATAATTACCTTCTTTTCTTCTCTCACTCTTAAATTACTGCATCAACTGTCCTCATAGTTGTATGCCCAAATCATTGATCTCCTTTTTCTCTATTTTATTGATACAGGTACTTAGGGATATAAAATTTCCCCTAAGAACTGCTTTTGCTGCTTCCCATAAATTTTGATATGTTGTCTCATCATTGTCATTTTCTTTAATGAAATCATCTGTTGTTCCTATGATTTGTTCTTTGACCCACTTGTTTTTTAGGATCAGATTATTTAATTTACAATTGGTTTTTAATCTCATTTTATATTGTGCATTATTGAATATAATTTTCATTGCATTATGATCTGAAAATTATGTGTTTATTATTTCTGCTTTTCTGCATCTGGTTGTTAGATTTGTGTGTCCTAATACATGGTCAATTTTTGTGTAAGTCCCATGTACTGCTGAGAAGAAGGTATATTCCTTTCTAGTCCCATTCAATTTTCTCCAGAGATCTATCATATCTAATTTTTCAAGAATTTTATTAATTTTCTTAACTTCTTATTAATTTTTGGTTAGATTTATTCAGTTCTGAGAGGGGAATGTTAAGGTCGTCCAATAGGATAGTTTTGTTATCTATTTCCTCCTGTAACTCATTCAACTTCTCCTTTAAAAATTTAGATGCTATACCATTTGGTGCATATATGTTAAATATTAATATGACTTCATTGTCTATGGTACCTTTCAGCAAGATATAGTTTCCTTCTTTATTTCTTTTAACTAGATCTATGTTTGCTTTTGCTTTGTCTGGAATCATTATTGCTACCCCTGCTTTCTTTGCTTCAGCTGAAGCATAATAGATTTTGTTTCAGACCTTTTCATGTACCCTATGTGTATCACTCTGCTTTAAATGTGTTTCTTGTAAATAGTATATTGTAGGATTTTGGTTTTTAATCCATTCTGCTATCTGCTTCTGTTTAATGGGTGAGTTCATCCCATTCCCATTTATAGTTATGATGACTGTTTATTTCTCCCTATGCTATTTTTTACCTGTTTATCCTTCCCACTCTCATTCCACACCCTCTCCCTTCCCATAATTGTTTTACTTATGATCACCACCTTCCTCAATATCCCCTCCCTTGTATCTGTCTCTTCTCCTCCTATTATCACCATCCCTTTTTTCAACTTCCTCATAGGGTAAGATAGATTTCTGTATCAAACTGAGTGTGTTTGTTATTCCTTCTTTGAGCCAACTTTGATGAGAGTAAGGTTTAATCTTTGCCCATATCCCCCATCTTCCTATACATTATAATAGTTTTTTTATGCCTCTTTGTGTGTATGTGTTCACCCCATTCAGTTTCTCCCCTCCTACTTCTTCCATGCAAATTCTTTTTAGCCCTTTATTTTGTTTTCTGTGGTGTTGTATCATCATCACCTTATGATCACACCCTCTCTCTAAATATATTCCTTCTAATCCTTCTTATATTACAGTTTTTAAGACTTACATATGTTATCATAGCTTAAATATTACCTTATGACCACAGCCTTTTTACATATATTCCTAACTGCACATGAATGACAACAAACATTAGTTTTTATCTGCTTAATTTGCTATAGGTGCATTAGGATGACATGAGTGCACAAACAAACTAATCCTTAAGGATTTGGGTTTAAGCATCACTAATTAAATCTCCTATGTAATCCACTTTGGTGCCCACTGAGACAAGGTGGCATCAGATACAGTGCTCAACAATGATAGGTATATAATGCAATAGGTCTTTGATTCTCTTACTCTCCTATATTTTATCAGAGGAATTCCTAGTCCAAAGGTTGGGGGAGAAGCTGTTGGGGATTCCCAGGAGTAGGACATATTTCACAGGAATTCCAATCACTCTCTGTCCCATGGGATTCTGAGATATGTCATCATTTTCTGCTGCAAATGGTTTTTCTCCCTGATGGCATGGTGCAATATGAGTTCTTCAATGAATCTCTAACTCCTTGATAGGGGCAGTGTTTCCACATAGTGCTCAGAGATCATGACCCTTCCATACCCTCTCATTTTTTGATTATTCTTTATAACTATATATTGGAAAGATTGCAATCCTTCCATGTCTTATCATCTTGTGTGATTTTAAAATCTTTCATGAAAGATTTACCAAAATGAATTGGACATCATTTCCAAGGTCTTTCCACATTTTCATGTATTCAGTACAACATTTGGACTGTCCATCTTGTACTTCTCACTTTTCCTCTATGACCCTCTGATTTTTATTTCTGATCATACATTTCTTGTATGTAAGTTTTACATCACTTTTTAAAATTTAAAGTTTTAATGATGCCATTTTAAAATATCACAATAATTTCCCAGAGAATCAGGTAACAGAGAAAAAGTTATTCAAAATAGAACAAGAAAATGGTTATGTTTGACATTAAATTCCAATAATTTGAATTAGAGTCAGGTTAAAAACAAACAACTCCTGACCACAAGGATTTAAAAGAATACTTTTAGGGGGAGGGGGAAGGGGAAGTGTAGAATGGGGTGAAATCCCACCTGAAAGAAATGGGAAACAGTTTATGGAGCATGGGGGAGGAGGAGAGATGGGAGAGGAGCAGGGCAGTGAATGAGCCTTATCCTCAACAGGCTCAAAGACTCTCATCAGAGTTGGCTCAAGGAGGGATTAGCATACACATTCAATTGGGTGGAGCAATCTATTTAAGCCTGTAGGAAAGTAGGAGGGGAAGGGGATAAGGAGGGAGGGGTGAAAGAAAGGAGGGCAGAGTAGGGGAGGGGTCAGTCAGAAGCAATTCCCTTTTGAGGAGGGATAGGGTGAAAGAACATAGATAATGGAATAAATATCATGGGGAAGGGAATAGGATGGAGGAAAACAGTTAACAATAGCAACTGTAAAAAAGAGAAAAGGAAAAAAAAAATGTCCAAAAATTATTTATAGCAACTCTTTGTGGTGGCTAAGAATTGGAAATCTAAGGAAAGCCCATCAATTGGGGAATGGCTAAACAAGCTGTGGCATATGATTATAATGGAATATTATTGTGTTATAAGAAATGACAAGCAAGATGATTTCAGAAAAACCTGGAAAGGGAAAGCTAGGTGGTGTAGTGGATAAAACACTGGCAGTGGATTCAGGAGGACCTGAGTTCAAATCCGGCCTCATACACTTGACACTTACTAGTTGTGTGACCCTGGGCAAGACACTTAACTCTCATTGCCCTGCTCCCCACCCCCCACCCCCAAAAAAAAGAAAGAAAAAAAGAAAAGTGAGCAGAGCCATGACAACATTGTGCACAGTGACAGCATTATTGTTCAATGAGCAATTGTGAATGACTTAACTACTCTCAGCAATACAATGATCCAAGACAATCCCAAAGGACTAATGATGAAGCATACCTCCAGAGAAAGAACTGATGTTGATTGATCACAGACTGAAGCATGCTGTTTTGCACTTTTTAAAAACTTATTCTTTTTGTATAAAATGACTAATATGGCAACGTTTTACATAATTGCACATGTATAACCTATATCTGGTTGCTTGCTGCCTCAAGGAGGGGGGAAGGTAGGGAAGGAGGGAATGAGAGAGGGATAGAATTTGGAACTAAAAACTTTAAATAAATAAATAAATAGAAAAGAATAGAATAATAGCTAGACCAATTTACAGGTCTGCGAATCAGTGGTATATTAGTGTGTCTGTCTTTCCTTAGCCCACTGATCAATTAGTACTTTTTGGGTCATCTTTTCCAGTCTGATGGTTATTGATGTAGAAGGCAAAGTGGGGTTAATAGAAAAACCTAAGACCCAAGCTCTAATTCAGATATTAGCTCTAAAAGGGAGTCAGACCCCAGTTAATGGATAACTAATAAGTCAGGATGCTTAGGTTCTCTTACTCACAGTAATCAGTACCCATTACGGGAACAGAGGGAGCTAGGCCATGAAGACCTTAAATAAAATGACAGGTTATAGAAATTTTCATGAAAAATGGAGATATTTTGAAACTAGCCATGGGAACCAGAAAGAGACCTGTGCAGAAAAGGCCAAATTTGTCCCCAGATTCACCTTATGACATGTAAACCCCTAAAACACACCACTGTAAAAGGTATCCGCCTCGGGGGTTGGCTTAGGACCCCAGGAACTCCAAATTAGCATAAGTCCTCCCCTGTAACACCCCTAGGTGGAGAATATTATAATGAGAAGGACAGGTTCTCCCCTGTACCTCCCCCAGGTGGAGAATATTATAATGAGAAGGACAGGTTCTCCCCTGTACCTCCCCCAGGTGGAGAATATTATAATGAAACCAATAAATCAATTTATCTATACTATAAATATAACTGTCTTTCACTATTCGAGAGATACCTTTCCACTATTCTGGTTCTCTCCCTGAGAGGGATATAGGAATATGCCCCTATACTGAGAGGGAAAATGTCCCCCCACCTCAGCCTAGTGATCTGATCTCAAGGTCTTAGAAGCCTCCTCCCCCCACCCCATCTCTCTCTCTAGAGCTCAAAAAGAACAGGAAGCTACTATCCCCCTGCTAAATATAGGCATATCAACTTGAAAGGTGATTCATAGGGTTTGCACAGAGACATTATGCAGACATGACAGAATGTTTGCTGAAACAGGAAATTTTGCAAAATAACCTGTGGCTGGACCCCTAAGGTCGGAGCACTCTGACCTAGGAGAAAGATTTATTGCTGAACATATAGTTTCAACCTAATTGCCACATCCTACTTAAAATAGATGTCTGTAAAGGGTATAAAAACTGCTTGGTTTTTTATCTCTGTGTGTCACACCTCCTGGTTGCCCCAGTGGAAAGAAAGACACTATCTGCATTCAGAAAGAACTGATGAATATAAGGTGGGCCAAAAGTCATGAATATTTAATAACTTTAGTTATACTGCCTCATAATTGATGTGGGTTGGAATTTGGGGTCAAATTGATCATGAGTCATCCCAAAAGAATTACAAGACTCAGTGACTCAGTTTCCAAAGTTTTATTGCAATACTGTGGGTGACCACAGGGATGAGTGGGATGGGAAATACACCCACTGACCCCATAATTGAGACTCAAGGAGAAAGGAGATCAAAGCACTGAGGCAGTATATCTATTTATTAAAATTTTTATTTAAAAAAAAGAATACTTTTAAGAGATCAAGTAAGAATTTTGTTTATTATAAATACTCAAATTAATTATAAAGGACTTGTGAAGAAAGACACTATCTGCATTCAGAAAGAACTGATGAATATAAGGTGGACCAAAAGTCATGAATATTTAATAACTTTTATTTTAAATTTACAATACCATAGCATTTTATACAGTATATATAGGAAATGAGTTTGTGAGTGGAAAATCAAATCTCATAAATGGCAAAAAACAAAGAAACAATAATTTTCAAAAAGTTATTAAAATATCAGACCCCTTCATCACTTTTGGCCCACCCTGTGGAAGTATTTCTGTTTGACTCCTCAGGCCCTAGACAACATTCAGGGCTCACCTCCTTGGAAGAAGCTTTTTTTTTGCTTCCCTCAGTTGTTAGTACTCCCCACACCTCATCAAATTATATTTATTTTAGATATATTTTACATTTACTTCCCTGTGAAAATGTTGTTTGCCCAAGCAGAATGTCAGTTCTTTGAGGATAGGAACTGTTTCATTTTTGTCTTTGTGTCCTCAGAACTTCCTATACAATGTAATTGATTAATAAATGGCTGTTGAATTCAGTTAAAACTTACTGATTGATTGATTGGTGAACTTCATTTTCTTTTGAGATCTAGCTCAGTTGCATCCCCCAATTTTTGGTTTGTTTTCTTATTGTTATAGTCCCTTTTTTAAAAAAAGCATAATAAGTTTTGTTTCTATGACCCATTCATTATTCAGGATGGTGTTGGGTCTTTATTATTTATGTTGCCTGAATTCATTACTATTTTAAAAGTGTTTTGTTATGTAACATATATTTTGTCTTTTTATTACAATACTTTTTAGTTGATGGATTTTTATATGTGATACTCACTAATAGGTATCATTTAAAATATTCCATTATTTTATCACACATTCCAAATCTTTCCAGTCTATTATTTATTTAGCTGTTTCTTCTTTCTTTAAGATTTTAAAGAAAGTACAGGAAAATCTACAATTATTGTATTACAATCCATATATTTTTTCAATTCAGTTATCTTTTAATTTATGAAGGCAATGCCATGCCATTTGGTATACATGAATTTAACTGTATTCTTTCATTGAAATACTTTAAAACATTATTTAGTGTTCCAGTTTATCTCTCTTGATGTTGTGAATTCTTATTGTTTTCTAATCTGAAGTCATAAGTGAAGCTGCTGAAATTTTGAGATTGTATTATGTTGAGAAAATGCTTTTCCAGCTCTTCATTTTCATTCTTCATTTTTTTTTTTTAGTGAGGCAATTGAGGTTAAGTGACTTGCCCAGGATCACACAGCTAGTAAGTGTTAAGTGTCTGAGTTCGGATTTGAACTCAGGTACTCCTGACTCAAGGGCCGGTGCTCTACCCACTGCGCCACCTAGCTGCCCCTCATTCTTCATTTTTAACATTTTTTATATGCAGCAAATTGCTGTTTTATTTTCTTCAACTTTACCACATTCGATTCACTGATGAGTTCAATGTACTCACATATAAAGTTATAATTATCCAGTTTGTCTTTTCCACAATGTAATATTTTTGTATCAAGCCATTTCCCTCTTTATTTTTCTTTAAGTTATAACATGGTTTTATGCTCCTGAATCTCTGCCAAGCACTGGTCGTTATTTAAATTCTCTGACTTAGCAGAGCTCACTAATTTCTTTTTCTAGAATCAGCTCCTGCGTACTACTTTTTTCCCCATTTAGTTTATCCTAGCTTCCGAATATCTTCTATTCTTACCCTAAACATGAATAGGATTTGTCTTTCTTCCCACTGACCAATGAAATTCAACAAAATGTATTAAGTGCTTCCTGTGTACTGTGTTGCAGATGAATAGTCTTTTCCTTCCACTAGCTCTCAATCAAGTTGGTGAGAAAAAGGCAGGTATAGAAATGATTGTAATACAAAGTAAAACACAATGAGTGCTTAGATCTACATGGTAAAGTTACAACTGTTGGACTATAGGAGATCCGAGCAGAAGCAGCTTGCTTCTAATTGCTTAGGCATCAGTGATCATTTTTTAAAAATCATGTTGGTCTCCTTCCTGGACAGAAAATGGGTTAGATGTGATCAGGCAGAAGGAATAAGGAGTCCAAATATAGAGAAAAAGAAACATGGAATTAAGTGTTTTGTTTTGTTTTTGTTTTGTTTTTTGTGAGGCAATTGGGGTTAAGTGACTTGCCCAGGGTCACACAGCTAGTAAGTGTTAAGTGTCTGAGGCCGGATTTGAACTCAGGTACTCCTGATTCCAGAGTCAGTGCTCTATCCACTGCGCCACCTAGCTGCCCCGAATTAAGTGTTAAGATAAGGAAAGTGAAGAAAAAGAAGAGAGGTAAAGAATATTGGCAACACATATGCATATCAGCAAGAAGAATGAAGGTTGATGCTGTTCCAAAAGGATTGTACTAGTTGATTAATAAAAAAGTATTCCAACTGGTAGAACTGATGATTCCATAACTATACCAAATAAGTGCTCCCTTTATACGATCTTAGGACGTGTAAAGAAGTGGTTTCAGTGCCTACAGGTGGGGGGAGGATGGTTTTAGAGGCTGAAATAGAGATTGAGGTGGTATGTCATAGCAGAACCTGACAGTGGGGGAGTGAGCATCCCAAGAAACCTTTATTCTTTGGGAGTTGGGAGGATTTTCAATTTAAGAGAAAGTAAGTGTGAGAAGGTAACATGGACTGGACTATGGTCAAGGGTGCTTAGTAAGGAAAATGAAAAAGGATTATGGAATACAGGATAGTTAAAGGTTATTCTGATTTTCTCTTACCACTTGGTGGTTGTTTATTGCTTTGAGAGGAAGAAAATCTTTTTGTTTAAGTCCTTAAAAGCTTGTATCACTTGCTTGTTCCTTAGCACATAAATTAAGGGATTCATAACAGGAGCAACTGAAGTTACAAGCACTGACACCACCTTATTCAAAGCTACTCCTTCTTTTGCAGATGGTTTGATGTAGATGAAGATGCAGCCACCATAGGTGATGGAGACAACAATCATGTGGGAGGAACAAGTGGAAAAGGCCTTTTTCCTTTGCTGAGCTGAGGGGAATCTGAGAACTGTCCTGATTATTTTCCCATAGGACAAAAACACTAAGAATAAGGTGACAATGATTGTTAACACAGCAAAGATCAAAATCATCTTCTCTATGAATTTTGTGTCTGAGCATGCAATTTTTATTATGGGAAATGCCTCACAACCATAATGATCAACAACATTGGAGTCACAGAATTCCATCTGGAGTCCTAGACTAATTGGTGGGCAGACAAATATTAACCCAGCCATCCAACAACTCAGGAGGAGCCGGTTACAGACTCTGCTGTTCATGATGGTTGTGTAGTGCAGAGGTTTGCAGATGGCCACATAGCGATCATAGGACATTGTAGCCAGAAGAAAAAATTCTGTTAGCCCAAGAAGGACAACAAAAAATATTTGGGCAAAGCAAGAGTTATAGGCAATGGTATTGTCTCCTGTTGATAAGATGTAGAGATATTTGGGAATGTAAGCAGTTGTGAATGCCACTTCTAAAAAGGAAAAGTTTCGGAGGAAAAAGTACATGGGCGTCTTCAGTTGGGCGTCCATGAAGGTGAGGATGATGATGATTAAGTTCTCAATTATAGTTAAGATATATGTGAAAAAGAAAAAGATGAAAATCAGAACCTTTAACTGTGGATCATCTGTTAATCCTCTAAGGATAAATAATGTAATCCCTGTATGGTTTCTCATTCCTGACTTCTGATGGACCTGTGTGTAAAAGAAGAAAGTGATTAGATCTGAGGAGAAGCATGACAAAATGTACATTAACTCTGGGAATTGGAGGAGAAACCATGAAAGTTATCACCTTCATTTTGATGTGGCATGGAATTTGGGGTCAAATTGATAGTGTGTCATCTCAAAAGAATTACAAGACTCAGTGACTCAGTTTCCCAATTTTATTGCAATACTGTGAGTGACAGGGGCAGCTAGGTGGCACAGTGGATAAAGCACTGGCCCTGGATTCAGGAGGACCTGAGTTCAAACCCAGCCTCAGACACTTGACACTTACTAGCTATGTGACCTTGGGCAAATCCCTTAACCCCAATTGCCTCACAAAAAAACCAAAAAACAATAATATGGGTGATCCCAGGGAGAGAACCAGAATAGTGGAAAGGTGTCTCTTAAATAGTGAAAGAAAAGACAGTTATATTTATAGTTTGGATAAATTATCAGTCTCATTATAATAATTTCCACCTTAGGGAGGTACAGGGGAGGGCTTATCCTAATTTGAAGTTCCTGGGATCCTAAACCAACCCCTGAGGCAGGTACCTTTCTCAGTGGAAGCTTGTTTTTGAGGTTTACACATCATAAGGTGAATCTGGCGACAAATTTGGCCTTTTCTGCACGTCTCTTTCTGGTTCTCACACTTAGTTTCAAAACATCTTCATTTATCATTTATTTCTAGTCTGAATTTCTATAGCCTGTCAATGTATCATTATTATAGTCTTAGGCCTTCATGGCCTAGATCCCTCTTTTCCCATTATGGGTACTGATTACTGTGGGTAAGAGAACTTAGTATCCTGACTTGTAAGTTATCAATTAACTGGGGTCTGAATCCCCCTTAGAGCTCATATCTGAATTAGAGCTTGGGTCTTAGGTTTTTCTATTAACCCCCTTTTGACTCCTACATCAATTTTACTTGATTAAACAAAACAAAACAAAAAAACCCATCACTGTGATATTGACCTGAACACCTCTCAGTTATAAATAAGAGAGAATAAATAGAGGGTTTGTTTAAAGGTTATTTTTTTTAAGAGAAAACAACTCCTGGAACAGCAGAACCCACAAAAAGATGGCTGACATTTTCCAGCTAAAAACACCTTGGAAGTTCAGCAGAAGGGAGAGCTGGCCTGAGAGTAGAGTCCAGCCCCACAATTGTGCCAGCACAGATACAGCCCCAGACAGGCTGCACCAGAGAAACTTACCCCTGAGCCTCCAAATCAGCCATAGTGCCAGCATCTTCTGGAACTAAGCTCACGGTCTGGGAACCAGGAAGAAACCTTGGGAGGTGGCCCAGGTGGGGAAGGGGTGCAGGCTTGTTGGAGCTTACAACCACAACACATAAAGTTTTGCTGCCCGGCTGATCAGCCAGTTGGTCTGGGGTTATCTACAGACCAGAGAAAGGGCCAGGCAAGTGAAGCAATTGCCCCTCATTAAAACATAACACCTGGGACCCTCTGAAGCTTGGGACAATATATCCAGGAAGTGCCACCCCACACTAAGAAGGAGTTAAAAGTCAAGTGAAAGACAGGCAGGATAAGCAGGCAGAGAAAATTGCGAACCGTAGAAAATTTCTTTAGTGACAAGGAAGATCAAGATGCACCCTCAGAGGAAGATATCAACATCAGGACCCCTACATCTAAAGCTTCCAAGAAAAATATGACTTGGTCTCAGGCCATAGAGGTGCTCAAAAAGGATTTTGAAGATAAAGTCAGAGAGGTAGAGGAAAAAATGGAAAGAGAAATGGGGGTGATGCAGGAAAGATATGAGAAAAAAGTCAACAGCTTGAAAAGCCAAATGGAAAAGCTCTCTGAAGAAAATAATTATCTAATCATATGATTATCTCAATTCATGAATAAAAAGCTTTTGACAAATTATGACATACATTCCTACTAAAAATTCATAGGAATGCATAGGAATAAATTGAGCTTTTCTTAAAATGATAAGTAGCATCTAGCTAAAACAATCATCAATTATTAATTGCAGTGGGGATAAACCAGAAGCTTTCCCCCAAATTAGTTGAAACAATGAACAACTTTGGAAAATTCAGAGTGTATATACAAAAACCCCACATAAATCACTAGCATTTCTATGTTTCCCAACAAAGACAACCAGGAAAAGATAGGAAGAAAAAATACATGTAAAATAAGTGCAGGCAATATAAAATACTTGGAATTCTACTTGCCAAGAGAAATGCAGTTACTATGGGAACACAATTACAAAATACTTCACAAAAATAGAGATCTAAACAACTGGAGAAATAGAAATTGCTCATGGGTAGATAAGCCAACATAATTAAAAGGGCAATTCTTCCTAACTTAATTTACTTAATCAATGCCATATGAATCTAACTTCAAAGGTATTATTTTATAGAGCTAGAAAAAATTCATTGCGACAAATGAAAGATCAAGAATATCAAAGGAATTAATTGAAAAAATGTGAAGAAAAGAAGCTTAGAAGTACCAAATTTCAAACTACATTACAAAGTGGTAATCATAAAACCCAATCTGACTAATAAAAACCCAAACTGACTAATAAATAGAAGGGTGAATAGGTATATACAAATTACACAGTAATATGTGATCATAGTAATTTAGTATCTGATAAATCCAGACATCCAGAATTTTGGGCAAGAATTCACTATACAACAAAAACTGCTGGGAAGACTAGAAAGACATTTATCAGAAACTAGACCAACATCTGACACTGTTTACTAAAATATTGTCAAAACAGGTACATGATTTAGACATAACTGGCAATATAATAAGCAAATTATAGGAGCATGGACAATTTTACTTGTGAGGTTAACAGAAGAATTTAAGGCTAAAATATAGATAGAAAGGAACATGGGAAGTAATGTAATTTTTTTTTTTTGCATAAATAAAGCTAATGCAGCCATCATTAGAAGAAAAGCAGAAAACTAGGTAAACTTTTTTATGGTAAATTTTTCTGATAAAGGGCTCATCTCTCAAACATATACTTAACTGAGTAAAATTTATAAAAATTAGAGCCATTCATTAATTTCTAAGTGGTCAAAGAATATGAACAATTTTCACAAGTAGAAATCAAAGTCATTTATAGTCACAAATATTCTCTAAATAAATATTGATTAGAGAAATGCAAATTAAAATCACTTTGAGGTACCACATTATACCTATCATTGGCTAATATGACAGAAAAGAAAATGACAAATGTTGGAAGGAATGTGGGAAAATTGGGACACTAATGCAATGTTGGTCGAATTGTGAACTGCCCCAGCTATTCTTGAGAACAATTTGGAACTATGGGGCATTTAATGGGCATTATTAAAACTGTCCATAGCACTATGCAATGTTTCCCAAAAGATAAAAGGAAAAAGAAAAGGACCCATATGTACAAAAACACTTATAGCAGTTTTTTAATGATGGGAGATAATTAGATATTGATGGGATATTCATCAATTAGGGAATACATGAATAAGTTGTGGTATATGATTGTGATGCAATCTTATTATGCTATAAGAAATGATGAGCAGGATAATTTCAGTGAAGTGAGGACTTTGTATACAGTAAGTAACAGCAATCTTGAAATGATGATCAACTGTCATAGACAAAATTGTTTGTGTGTGTGAGGCAATTGGGGTTAAGTGACTTGCCCAGGGTCACACAGTTAGTAAGTGTCAAGTATCTGAGGCCGAATTTGAACTCAGGTCCTCCTGAATCCAGGGCCAGTGCTTTATCCACTGTTCCACCTAGCTGCCCCCACAGACAAAATTGTAATGATGATCAACTGTGACAGACTTTACTACCCTGATCAGTACCATGATCAAAGATAATTCCAAAGGACTTGTGATGAAAAATGGTATCCACCTTCAGGAAAAGAAGCAATGAAACCTGAATGCAGATTGAAGTAGAAATTTCATCACTTCATTTTTCTTTTCTTTTCTTTTTTTTGCATATGGCTAATATGAAAATATGCTTTCCATTATTTCACGTGTATAACTGATATCCTATTGCCTGTGGGGGAGGGATCAGAAAAAAATAAAATAATTTGGAATTCTAAATTTAAAAGAACATTAGCTATAAATAAATAATAAATGTATTAAAGAAAATAGCTGTTTGATGATCTAAAAGAAATTACCTTTTTTAAAACACACACACACACACACACACACACACACACACACACACACACACACAACACACACCAACACTAGGTCTGTCTTCCTTTCAGGTATAGGGTATAGATTAATATGACACACTTTTACCTAATCACCCTCCTTTTTCTTAACCACACACCAGAGGGACAGAAGACCTTTGTGGTGGATTTCTGGGAGAAACCCAAATGTGTCATTATAAACTATTCTCTTCCCACCTCCTTCCCCCCCCCCCCTCCCCAGTCTGGGATGAGCCTTTAACTTAACAAAAGGAATGCAGATTGACCTTTCTGATTATCTAGGGGAGTAAACACACCTTGGACGCCTCCCAAGTCATGTCAATTAATGAGTTGAATGATGCTAACCAATTAACTTAGATCAATGTGTGGTGACCTGTCTCTACCTGAAAGAGGATAAGAATCCTTGGAGACACAAGGGTCACTCTCTTACTCTCTTATGCTCTTCTCTTACTCTCTTAACCTGGGCTTGCTCTCCCCAGCTCCCTTCCTGGGACTCTTCATGCTGGGCATGTAACTGTTCAGGCCTGTAAGGCTTGTAACTTGTGGAGAAGTCAGTCGGGCATGTGGTCAATATTTTAGTAATATGTGATCTTAATTAATATAAATGCTTACTGCCAAAACTAGTACAATAGCCTTTAATTTATAAGTAGCAATATTTTTAGAAACTCCAGCTAGTCCCACAATATTTCAAAAAACACACCTTGTATTAAATTCCTGATTCTGATGCTTGTTACTTGTGATTTTTTTGCAATCTTTGACCCTACATTTTCTTGTTTGTACAATGAGGTTATTAATATTTACATTCTTTACTTCATAGAGTAATTGTGAGCTAAGTGCTTTCTAAAATTAAATTAAATTAAATTAATTTAATTTAAGGGATGTTTTAAATAGGTTCAGGGCTCTCTATCAGTTTAAGGAATTTTAAAATGAAGAGACATTATCTATTTCTCTTCTTACTCATTTGAATTTCTACATTTAGTGGCAAATATCATTCCAAATGATGAATTATGTAATGTCAGTATCTACACTAGAGAAGTGAGAAGAGGATGGATATCAATGCAGAAGGCTTACTCATGGAAAAGAATATCCAATAATGTGGACATTTTTTAGTACCTTTTGGGAATTGGGTAGTTGAGGATGAAAAGGGTATAGGCTGTGTCTAGACTGGGGCAATGTAGTGGTGTGGTAAGTTTTACAAAGAAGGATTCCTATAATTTCCTTTTGTGTAGGGAAAGTCCCATCTCTAACCTGTGTTAAATATGGTCCCTCCTTTGTAAGGGCTCCAGGAGAATAACTAATGGGGTAAAAGGTACTATCTGCTCCCTCTAATTCCATAACATGCTTTGAGACCTCTGAGGTACATTTTGGTTAAAAGAGAATGATACTAGATTGTTACTCTATTTACTCAAGTTTACTGAACAATTAGGAAGTGAGAGGTTAATATCCACGATCTCTGATGTTATATGACTGTTTAGGTATATTTATGTAGTTTTAATTGGGAAAATATCAGTATTCCTTCTTATCTAGTTTCAGGGTTGAAAGCAAAAGAAAGCAACAAATAATTTAAATTATGTAGGTATAATAAGATAATAGCCAATTAATGTGGACTTGGGTTTGTCTTCCCAGGGAGTTCTTTCTCTGAAATTGCCTTGCTGGTGCCAGGAAAGGGAGGATCAAAGGGTTTATGGAGATGCTAATGGCTTTTCCCCTCAGAATTTTATAATATTAATGTCAAGATTCTAAAAAGGAGAGAAGGTCTTAATTCATGTAATTGAATAAAAGTATTGGGATGCACATTTGTCTTCTATAGTCATTGAATATGTTTTCCAGAAAACTCTATTAGTAGTCTTGAACCCAGGGATAATATGTATCTCTTTACCCCACATGGTTTTGATTTCTTTCATTTGGTCTCTGTATTGTGAAGGCTTTTCTTTCCATGTAGCTTGGAGGTTATTCAGTAGGGCAGGGCCATCACCAGCTTTCTTGACCTACCTCCTGCCACTGGACTGTAATGATTCTGGAGGACAGAATGAAGCTGCTTAATTTACACAGCTCTGCCTCATTTAAATCCCATTCACTTGCAAAGTCAAGACATCACCCTCCTCATATCATTGGTCCTCTTCAAGAACCAAGGATAGACAGCTAACTGTGAGTAGTAGTAGCTGCCCCTTGGGACCCCAACTGACAAGTTCCAGTTGAGCAAAGATTTATTTTTTCTTCATCCCATCCTCCTCTACTTTTTCCTACTCCTGGGACAATTAACTTTTTTGTCTCATATAATTTTCATTTATCATTTCTTGAAATATAGCTCTGGAAAACCAGGCTTTTTAAAAGCCCAGTGTGATTCAAATGGTATTTAAACCCAAATCACTCTGGCTTTCACTGATTGGCCAACAATAAGTCCCATCCCAAGCCTCTTTTGCTTATTTTCGGGGTTTTGTTTGCTCAGAGTCAGTGTAAGTAGTAACTGTTTCAGGCCTGGCCATAAACTCTGAGGGTCTTCTCCCAGATGGATTCTTTTATGAAGGCAAACTAGGCCATCTTTTGTCCCAATTCTCTTCAGAATCATCTATCTTTCCCTCTATCCTTGTTTCCTACCTGTTGCTTACAAACATACATACCCACATTTCTTCCATCCTTAAGACTTCTCATGTTATCTGGGCATGATCATCACTGTGTTGGGCTTTTTTACAATTTGGTTTTCAACTGAACATTTACCTGAAACTGCTTTCTCTGAAGTTACTAGTGATTTTTAAAATCACCAAATCTAATAGTCTTTTCTCAATCCCATTCCTTCTTGAGCTATCTGCAGACTTTGACATTGTTAATCACACTTATCTTCTGGACATTCTCTTTTCTTTTTTTCTTCTTCTAATAATAAACATTTTTATTTATAGTTTTGAGTCCCAAATTTTATTCCTCTTTCCCTCCCTCCCCTCTCCCCTTCCTGGAGCTGTAAGCAATCAGATGTCTGTTATACATGGGGCACTCTTTTCTCTATCTTTTTATAACACTGATTTCTTCTTGTTCTTTTACGTATTTAATTACTTTTTCTCAGTTTCTTTTGCTTGCAAACAGTCATGGACCCTTTTGGCAGTCAAGTGATACCCATGTACCCATTTGCAGAATAATGTTTAATGTGTAAAATAAAATGCATATGTTTATTATTACAAAGGAATCCAATAATATTGAAATAAAAGTGTACTTTCCCCATCCAAGTTCACGGATTCCCCATTAACTCTATCCATAAGGCTGTCAGGGATCTGAAGACTCCCAGGTTAAGAACACTTGTCTATAATATCTCTTTTAATGATCACCTCACTTCTCTTGGGTTCAACTATGTTCTCAAGGCAGATGATTCCCAGATCTATGTATTGAGCCTTAATCTCTCTCTTGATCTTCAGTCTCATATCACCACCTTTTGGACATCATAAACTGAATGTCCTATCAAACATATCAAACTCAACATGTCCATGCCAAGACTCATTATCTTTCTGCCCAAACTTTCCATTCTTCCAAACTTTCCCAAAACTGTTAAAGACATAAGTATTCTCCCAATAAGCCAGGCTTGCAACCTTGGTCTCAGCCTCAACTTTTCACTGGCACTTGCCCTGTGTATCCAACTATCATCACATCTTGTTATTCACATCTCTCATACATGCCTCCATTTCCCCTCTGACACTGTCATCACCCTAATTCAGACTCTCATTGCCTTATACTCAGACATTACAATAACTTTCAGCTTCGTCTTTCTGCCTCAAGTCTCTCCCCACTGCAATCTATCTTCTACTCAACAACCAAAGTGATTTTCCTAAAGTGCAGGTCCCTCCATATTCTTCCCACTCCCCACTCAATAAACTCCATTGGCTCCCTATTGCCTCAAAGATCAAATATAAAATCCTCTTTTTGGCTTTCAATGCCCTTTATAACCCAGCCCCTTATTTCTTTTTTAGTCTTCCTACTCCCATCTTGCATATTCTCCATTTCAGCTAAACCATTATACTTGATTTCTCCTTCAAACAACAAGCCTCCTGTGCCCCTATTCCATGCTTGTTCCCCATTCCTGAAATTCATCTTCCCCTTCCATTATGCCCTTTGGAGCCATAATTTTATTGGGAATAAACTCTCCTTATGCTAAACCTGTTCTTCTCAGTCTTTCCAATTAGGGAAACCTGATTCCTCCCTAAATACACCGCATTCCTTGTCACCCTTGTAAGTTCTTTATATACTTTCATTGATATTTCCCAATACACTTGTGTTCGAGGAGTTAGTATGCTTCCTGCTCCTCACTGTTACTTCCATATTATTCCCCTACCACAATCATTCAGCAACATCTGTTCTTCTGAAGTTAACTCTATCTAAATATATCATAAATCCCATTGGCCATTACCTTTAGTCCCTAAGAGATTCTTCCTTCTTTCTCAAGGAATTTTAGTATCTCATGAAAAATCTTTTCAGAGTCCTAACTCATATGAGTTAGGTAAAATTTACCTCTAATATCTCCTCAGATACCCTTTCTTTCTATTTCTAGTTAATCGACCTCTTCATCCTACTTAAATAACACATAATCATGGTCATCTCATAGTCATCCACAAATGTTCTACCTCCATTCTCTGATATATCTAGCCCAACATCTCTTCTGAGTATTGAAGTCATTTTCAGCTGGATGTATTTTAGATATCAGAAACTCACTACATATGAAAAAGTCAACTTTCTGCCAAAATCCTGCTCTCTATTAAACTTGCCTATTTCTCTTGATGGCACCACCATGCTTCAAGTCATCTAGTTTTGCCACCTAGGAGTTATCCTCAAGTTTTATTCTCCTTCATTCCTCTATCTTATTGATTTTAACTCTACTATTTATTCCATATTCATCACCTTTGCTTTACCTATTTAGCTATTAGGCAAATTCAGGCTCTCATCTCTCACTTTGAATAGTACAGTAGCTTATCTGGGCCTCATTGGCATATCTACCTCAGATGTTTTTCACCCTATTTCATTTTCCTTGCACCTATAAAAGTGATTTATCCAGCAAATTTTGGACCATGTCACTTCCCTGTTTAAGAAGTTACAGCGACTCCCTCTTGCCTCTAGGATAAAATATTAGCTCTTTGGCTTTTAAAGCCCTTTCCAATCTGGCTTTAGCCTACCTTTTCAGGTTTATAGTATATTTTTCTCCTTCCTATGCTCTCTATTCCAGGAAAAGTGGTCTGCTTGCTCTTGCCTACACATGACCTTCAAGCCAATATCTTTTTATCTTTTTTGGGGGCTGGGGTGGGGTGGAGTGGGGCAATAAGGGTTAAGTGACTTGCCCAGGGTTACACAACTAGCAAGTGTCACGTGTCTGAGGCTGGATTTGAACTCAGGTCCTCCTGAATCCAAGGCCATTGCTTTATCTACTATGCCGCCTAGCTGCCCCCTCATCTTTTTATCTTTGAATAGATTGTTTCTTATGCCTATAATTTGCTTCCTCCTTTCCTCCAACCTGTGATATTCTTTGCTTCCTTCAAAGCTCAGCTTTAGTGCTGTCTCCTATATGGAGCTCTCTTGGTCCCTCAGTTGCTAGTTTCCGTTACCCAGAAATTACTTTGGATGCAATTTGTATTTAAATTTCTACCTATGTATTGTTTCACCTTAATGGGATATAAGTTATTTGAAGACAGGAACAATTTTGTCTCTGTCTTTGAATTTCCAGAACTTAGTAAAGTGCCAGGAAGATAGGAGGTCTTAAGAAAATTATTTTTGAATGAATGAATGAGTCCATATAAACAGAGGGGTGAATTGGTACTGTTTCAGAGGTAGGTAGGTAGGTAGGTAGGTAGGTATAGTGGTATATGAAGTACTCCTAAAGTTGCAAAATTATGGCTGGTACTTTTTTCTATGTGTGAGGTAGATAAGACTTTGATGAAAGTTCAAACCAAATTGATGTTTTTCCTTATATCCTCAATTTCTTTACTTTTTAAAATAACGTCATGCTTATTTTTTTCCTATGGGAAAAAAAGAAGTCTGTAAACAGAGACACAAAAAGAAGTAAAATTACATAATTTTGTCCTATATTTTGCAGAAATGGCAAGGTGATATTAATTTGTTTCTGCAAAATCCTTGTATGTCTCATAGTTTACACAGCTGGAAGCAGCTCCTCCAACAATAAAATAGGGATCTGCTTAGTGGTACACTGAAGTACATAGGTTGTCTAGCTCCTTGTTGTTATATTTATGTTTTCTCTCTAATGTGGTCAGAAGAGCCATCTCAGAAACAGAGGGTCTAAACCAATATGTGTTACTTGAATGAAAAACATTCTGTCATACAAAAATTGATGCATTTAAATAATGGAGTTGGGTAGTCTAAGATGATCACCACTAGCTGCAGAATTTCAGGAAGTGTACATTAGGAGAGCAAAGGATATTTCTTTGGTTGGGGTAGGGCTAGGAAGATATAGACACTTCAAAGCAAAGAAATAAACATATGATCTTCCATTCCTAAAGCTGAATTCAGTAGAAAAGTCACACCTCAGGAATGACAGTTCTTACCCTGAAACATTCATTTGTTTAAATCTTGGATTTCTGCAGAGTCCCATACTTTCCATCCTTATAAATCCAAAATGAAAATTTATGAAATGGAAAATCAGTCCCATACTTACTTTTGTGACAGTTCTTGAACTTCATTGGGTAGAGTAGCACTGAAGGTTCCTGGAATGACTTAGTGCTGAGCAACAGTCTAGAGACAGCAAGGCACAATGAAGGAATGAGTAGATTTGGAATATATGAGTACTAGCTCCACTCCTTGTGATGTGTTACTTTGGGTTAATTGCTTAGCTTCAATGTGCCTCACTTTCCTTATCAATAAATGAAGGATTTGGATGAGGTAATCTCTTATTTCCTTTCTAATTTTAATCCTAAAATCTTAACTGTATGGTATTTCTGATCATGCTTTGTTACTAGAACCCACTCATAGGTTTCTATATGAGTATTTCTCATTTCTTAGGAATTCCAAAGTTCTTGGCCCAGTTTCTCTGCTTACTTTTTCTAAGTGAATATAATGCCACATATTCATTTCCACTTTAAAAGTGGGTAATATTTCTCTGTACTCTTTGTACCTATAAGGAAAACATGCCTAGTGTTAAAAAAGGTAATATCAGAGTCTGTTTCAGAATAGAAATTCTGATCTGTCTGGGTCGTAAAACATTTCCTTAAAACTTAACATGAATGACAACAAATAACATTTGTTTTATTTGCCTTTTTGCCATATGTGCATGAGGATGACGTGGGTATACAAACTAAACAATCCTTAGGGACTCAGGTTTAAGCAGCACTAATGAGTCTCCTATGTAATCAACTTTGTCTGGTGCCAACAGAGACCAGGAAACAACACAATGGAATCAATACAGGGCTCAACAATGATAGTTAAACATTGCAACTGGCCTTTGATTCTTTCACTCTTTTGTATGTTATCAGAGGAATTCTTGGTTCAAAGGCAGGGGGAGAAACTGTTGGTGATTCCCAGAAGCAGGACAGATTTCAGAGGAATCCCAATCACTCTACATCCCATGGGATTCTGAGATATGCCATCCTCTTCTGTTGCAGATGGTTTTTCTCCTTGATGGCATGGTGTAATATGAGTAATTCAATGGATCTCTAACTCATTGGTAGGGGTAGTGTTTCCACATAGTACCCAGAGATCATGACCCTTCCATGCCCTCTCATCTTTTATGATTATTCTTTATAACGATATATGGGAGAGATTGCAATCCTTTGTCCTCTCATCTTCTGTGATTCTCCCACAAATTCTTCATGAAAATTTACCAAAATGAATTAGAGGTCATTTCCTAGGGCTTTCCACATTTCATGCATCCAGTACATCTTGTATTTCCCACTTTTGTTCTATGACTTTCTTACTTCCATTTCTGATCATAGATTTCTTGAATGAGATTTTTACATTGATTTTTAAATTTAAGGTTTTAATGATGCCTTTTAAAGCATCACAATAATTTCCCATAGGATTCTACCCTATAAGAGAGAAAATGTTTTTCAAAATTGAACCAACAAAATGATTATGTCTGATAGTACATTCCCATAATTTCAAGTAGAGTCTTTGATTAAAAAACCCTCCTGACCAAAAGAATTTAAAAGAATACTTTTAAGAGATGAAGGAAGATACCAACTGAAATATCTGGGGAGAAAGAATGGCATGGAGAATTGATACCATAGAGAATATAGGTGGAAATTGTTCTGAAGAGCTGCATGCAGTTACCATTAGAATGAGCCAAAGAGAAAATGAAGCTTCAATGGGACAACAAACAATATTTTTGAAAAATCAAAGATTGAAAAAGAGGGACTACAGATATTGAACTGATATTAGTATTATATATAATATATACCAGTATGCACATGCATTTTTCTATATTGACCAAATAGCATAGTATCTGAAGACTTAAAGGAAAAGGTAATAAGATTATAGGAGAGTAAAATTATAATAATGAGGAATCTCAATGTACCTACCTCAGACTTAGATAAATATAATCAAAATATGCAGGAACGAAATTAAGAACCTGAATCAAACTTTAGCAAAATTAGACATGATAGATCTCTGGTGATTACTGAATAGGAACAGAAACTCTTGTCCTTCTGACTCCAGGGCCAGTGTTCTTTCCATCATACCAACCATTACGTCTTTTTCATGTATTTTCACAAATATGATTTTCCTTACTCCTTGGGATTAAAAAATATACTTTTCGGGGGGCAGCTAGGTGGTGCAGTGGATAAAGCACCAGCCCTGGATTCAGGAGGACCTGAGTTCAAATCCAGCCTCAGACACTTGACACTTACTAGCTGTGTGACCTTGGGCAAGTCACTTAACCCCCATTGCCCCGCAAAAAAAAAAAATATATATATATATATATATATATATATATAGTTTTCTTTTCTTGTTCTCTTACCTGCTTGACCAATTCTATCCAAGTGCAACAAAAACGCACTTATTAAGCACTTACTATGTTCTGAACTCTGTCATAAGTGCTGAAGATACAAGACAAAAACAGTATCTGCTGTCAAGAAGCTCAGTTTAATGAAGAGATTATAGGCAAACAACTCTTTTTCCCAGATAAAATGGAGATGACCTTAGAGGGGGAGGTACTAGCATTAAGGGGAACCAGGCACAGCTTCTTGCAGAAGGAAGGTTTTAGCTGAGACTTGAAGGAAGCCAAGGAAGTCAGGAGGTGGAGATGAGGAAGTAAGAGTATTTCAGGTGTGGTGGACAGTCAAGAAAAATGAAGTTGGCAGAAATAGTAAGAAGGCAGGGTAATTTGATTTCAGAGTCAGTGGTGAGTAGTAAGATATAAGAGGAGTGGAAAATTAGGAAGGGTCTAGGTTATGAAGAGCTTTGAAAACAAAACAGATTCATTTTTGATCCTGGAAGTAAAAGTGAGCTATTGGAGTTTAATGAATGGGGAGAAGTGATTGGGTCACACTTGTGCTTTGGGAAAATCAATTTGAAAGCTGAGTGGCAGATGAACTAGAGTGTGCAGAGCTTTGAAGTAGGGAGAAGTAGAGAGAAGGCTATTGCAATAGTCCAGATGATGGATACCTGCATCAGGATGGTGGTAGTTTCAGAGATTAAAAGGGATGTGTAGGAGAAATGTTGTGAAGGTAGATAGGACAGTATTTAGCAACAGATTGGATGGGTGAGAGAGGGAAGATGAAGGTGACATCTAGGTTCTAAGCCTGGATGATTGGGAAATGACAGTGCCTTTAGAGCCTTAGGGAAGTTAGGAAGGGAGAAAGGTTTGGTGGGAAGAGTGAAAAATTTAGTTTGGGGAATGGTGAGTTTATGATGGCTGTGGGACATCCAGTCACATGAGAATAGGGGTCAGTACTGAATAATTCAGTTGTACAGTTATAATAATTGATTCATTTCTAGTTTTCAGTTTCCTTTTTTGAAGATTATCATCCAGATCTTTTTCATGATGTCTAGGTGTACCCAATATTTCTTTTCTGTGTCCTCTTCTATTATTACACTATTCATTCTTATGATCTCATCAGCTAGCATGTGTCCAAGTATTAATCTATATGCAGATGATTTCCAAATGCTCACCAGTACACACATCCAGCCATCATATTTCCCTTCACCTTGAATTTCACATCTCTAACTGTATGTTGCGCATCTCCAATTGTATGTGCCATAGACACCACAGACTCCAAAACAGAATGTATTAACTTTCACTACAAAGCTAGCCATCTTCCCAGCTTCCCAATTTCTGTTAATGGTTACCACCTTTTTTTTCTACACACTCATGTGTCACTTTCAATTATTCCTCATATTGACCCCATTTCCAATTCTTGTCAATTTTTATTTCCATGACATATTTTCCTTTCCTCATTTTTTGTAAACTTATATCACAATTATGTACTTTCAGGTATTTGTTGCCTCTTAATTAATCTATTTCAATGATCATCTTACTGGTCTTTTCATATGCTGACTTCTTCCTCTCCAATCCATTTCATACATGGCTGCCAAATTGACATTTCACAGGTCTGACCATGTCATTCCCTTGATGCAGAAAATTCAGTGTCCCCCTATTAATGCCAAGACAAAAAAATAAACTCTTTGTACCATACAAAGTCCTTTATAATCTGGATCTACCTTTCTAGTATAAGTACACATGACTTATTTTCGTTTACTCTATGACACAGCCAAACTGACCTCCTTTTTGTAACCTGGACATGACATTCTGTCTTCTAAATTCATAACTTTACACAAACTGTACCTATGCCTGGAATGTTCTCCCCTTTCATACTTGACTCCTTAGGCTCCAGACTCTATCCAAGGGTTGGCTATAGCTTGCCTCCCTGAAAGAGGCCTTTTCTGCTCCCCTCAATTGTTAGTTATCTTTATTTCAGATATATTTTACATTTTCTCTCTGAAAATGTTGTTTGCCCATGTAGAATGTTAGATCCTTGAAGATAGGGACTCTTTCATTCGTGTAGAGAACCTCCTGTAGTTCTTGGTACATTGTAGCTGATTAATAAATAGCTATTGAATTCAATTAATGCTTACTGATTGATTGGGTAAGGTTAACTTCATTTTCTTTTGAGATCCAATTTACTTATATCCACCAATTTTTGGTTTGTTTTCTTAGTGTTATAATTCTTTTTTCCCCCAAAACATAATATATTTTATTTTTATGACTCATTTTCAGGTTGTTCTTGAATCTCTATCATTTATGTTGCCTCAATTCATTATTATTTTTAATGGGTTTTGTTATTCAACATATAGTTTGTCTTTTAATGAGAATTATTTTTAATTGATAGATGTTTATACATGATACTCATTAATACATTCATCTTTAATATTCTTATTTAGAAGACAACACAAGTCTTTCCAGTCTATTTTTTATTTTGCTCTGTTCTTTCTTTTAGTTATCCAGTTCTTAAAGAAAAAATATGAAATTGAAGAAGAGAGGTAAGGAATATTGGCAACAGGTATGCATATCAGCAAGAAGAATGAAGGTTGCAGTTCTAAAGGGATGGTACTAGATGACTAATAAGAACCCCTCTAACTAGTAGAACTGATGACTCCACAACTGTAGCAAATAAGAGCCCTCCATATATGATCTGGGGAGGGGAAAATAATTCATTTCAGTGCCTGAAGTTGGGGGTAGGATGGTTTTGCAGGCTGAAATAGAGAGTGAGGTGGTTATGTCATAGCAGAACCTGACAATGGGGGAATGAGTGTCAGAGGAAACCTTGATTCTCTGGCATTTGGGAACATTTTCATTTTAAGGGAAAGGAAATGTGAGAAGCTTATAGTGACTGGACTATGGTTATGGGTTATTAGCAAGGGAAATTAAAAAGGATTATGGAATGCAAGACATAAAGGTTCTTCAGATTTAGCATCTTTAAGTTAAAAGATTTTTATTGCTTTGAGAGGAAGAAAATCTTTTTGGCTGAGTCCTTAAAGGCTTGTATTACTTGCTTGTTCCTTAGGGCATAAATTAAAGGATTCATAACAGGGGCAACTGAAGTTGTGAGCACTGACACCACCTTATTGAAAGCCACTCCTTCTTTTGCAGATGGCTTGATATAGATGAAGATACAGCTGCCATAGGTGATGGAGACAACAATCATGTGGGAGGAACAAGTGGAAAAGGCCTTTTTCCTTTGCTGAGCTGAGGGGAATCTGAGAACTGTCCTGATAATGTATGCATAGGACAAAAACACTAAGAATAAGGTGATAATGAGTGTCAACACTGCAAAAATCAAAACCATCTTTTCAATGAATTGTGTATCTGAGCATGCAATCTTTAATATGGGAAATGCATCACAGCCAAAATGATCAACAATGTTAGAGTCACAGAATTCCATCTGGAGGCCCAGACTAATTGGTGGGAGGATGATCATCAACCCAGCCAGCCAAGAACTCAGGAGAAGCTGGTTACAGACTTTGCTGTTCATGATGGTTGTGTAGTGGAGAGGTTTGCAGATGGCCACATAGCGATCATAGGACATGGTGGCCAGAAGAAAAAATTCTGTTGCCCCAAGAATTATGACAAAAAATATTTGGGCAAAGCAGGCATTATAGGTAATGGTATTGTCTCCAGTTGACAAGCTGTAGAGATATCTGGGAATATAAGCAGTTGTGAATGCCACTTCTAAAAAGGAAAAGTTTCGGAGGAAAAAGTACATGGGTGTCTTAAGTTGGGCATCCATCAAGGTGAGGATGATGATGATCATGTTGCCAATTATAGTCAAAACATATGTGAAAAAGAGAAAGATGAAAATCAGAATCTTTAGCTGTGGATCATCTGTTAGTCCTCGAAGGATAAATAATGTTATCTCTGTATGGTTTGTCATCCCTGACTTCTGATGGACCTTTGTGTAAAAGGAGAGAGAATTTAGATATGAGGAAGAGGGTGACAAAATCTATTAGCCCTTGAAATAGGGGTAAGTCATGGAAATTGTCACTGGATCTTCATTTTACTTGATAAAAAAAAATAACATCACTTAGGTGCTGATTCTGGTATAAATTAGCGAGAATAAGTATATGGTTTGTTTTAAGGTTTTTTTTTTTTAACAATAGTTTGTCTGACTTTTGTCAGAACTATCTGCTTCTATTCATTCCATATCTCTTCATAGCTAACACCATTTGCATTTCAATCCTTTCAAAATCTCATCATTAATTTTCCCTTAAAACACAATCCCTGAACACTTAAAAAATTCTTTCTTAGAAAAAGAAATTGAACAAACAAGAAATTAACTACCCAAGACAAAATCTCAAGGGTCAGAATGATTTAGAAGTGAATTCTACTAAATATTTAAAGAACAATTGATTCCTATACTATATAAACTATTTAGAACAATAGGCAAATAAGAAATCCTACCAAATTCCTTCTATGACACAAATATGGATTTGATATCTAAATCATGAGTAACAAAATAGAAAAAATAATAGACCAATTTCCCTAATGAATATTATTACAAAAATGTTAAATAAAATAGCAGAAAAAGATTACAGCAACATATCAGAAAGATCATATATTATGATCAGGTGGGATTTATAGGAGGAATGCAGGGCTGGTTCCTTATTAGGAAAATAGCAGAATAGTTGATCAGATTAATAACAAAAAAAATCCCATCCCAATGGGATCACTTTAGAAAAAAATTAAACACCTATTCCTAATAAAAACTCTAGAATGCATCAGAATAAATTGAGTATTTCTTAAAATGATAAGCAGTATCTATCTAAAATCATCATCAATTATTATCTGTATTGGGGATAAATTAGAAGCTTTCCTCAAAATTAAGTGATATTATGAACATCTTTGGAAAAGTTTTAAGATATGCAATAAACCCACATAAATCTTCAGTATTTCTATGTGTTCCCAACAAAGTCCAGCAGAAAGTGATAGACAGAAAAATTCCATTTAAAATAACTGCTGGCAATATAAAATACTTGGAAGTCTACTTGCCAAGACAAACCTACAAACAATAAGAACAAAATTACAAAACACTTCACACAAATAGAGATTTAAACAACTGGAGAAACATAAATTGCTCATAGTTAAATCAAGACAATATAATTAAAAGGGCAATTCTTGTGAACTTAATCATTGCCATGTAAATATAATTTCATTTTTTTGTTTTGTGGGGGGTTTTTGTTGAGGCAATTGGGGTTAAGTTACTTGCCCAGAGTCACACAGCTAGTGAGTGTCAAGTATCTGAGGCTGGAATTTAACTCAGGTCCTCTTGAATCCAGGACTGGTACTCTTTCCACTGCACCACCTAGCTGCCCCATAAATATAATTTTGAAGGTACAGATCTAGAAAAAATGGTAACAAATTTCATCTGGAAGAATGAAAGTTCAAGAATATCAAAGGAATTACTTGCAAAAATGTGAAGGAAGGTAGCCTAGCAGTACCAGATTTCAAATTATATTACAAAGTGGTAAACATAAAATAATCTTGTATTGGCTTATAAATAGAATGTTGCATCAGTGAAATCAATTATGTACAAAATACACAGTATTAAATGACTGTCACAGTTGAGTCCTTGATAAACTCAAAGATCCAAAATTTTGGGCAAGAACTCACTATGGGACAAAAACTGCTGGGAGGACTGGAAAGAAGTTTGGCAGAAAGTAGACCAACATCTCACACTGTTTACCAAGATAAGGTCAAAATGGGTACATGATTTAGACATAAATGGTGCTATAGTAAGGGAAAAATTTATAAACAAAATATAGAGAGGATCATGGAAAATAATGTGGATAATTTTAATTACACAAAATAAAAAATTTTTACACGCAAAAATGCAGAAAACTGGGAAAAACTAGTTACAATAAGTTTTTCTAATAAAGGGTTCATTTCTCAAACAATGTTAACTGAGTGAAATTTATAAAAATAAGAGCTATTCCTTAATTAATAAATGGGTGAAGTATATGAACAGTTTTCAGAAGAAGACATCAAAGCTATTTATAGTCACATAAATGTTCTCTAAATAAGTATTGATTAGAGAAATGTAAATTAAGAACACTCTGCTACTATATACCTATCAGGTTAGCTAATGTTACAGAAAGGAAAATGACAAATATTGGAAGGAATGTGAGAAAATTGGGACACTAATGCATTGTTGGTGGAGTTATGAACTGGACCAACTCTTCTTTTTTTTTTCTTTTTCTTTTTTCAGGGCAATGAGGGTTAAGTGACTTGCCCAGGGTCACACAGCTAGTAAGTGTCAAGTGTCTGGGGCTGGATTTGAACTCAGGTCCTCCTAAATCCAGGGCTGGTGATTTATCCATTACGTAACCTAGATGCCCTCTGGAGCAACTATTCTTGAGAACAATTTGGAACTATGCCCAGTGGGTATTAATACTGTCCATACTACCACCAGTTCTGTTTCCCAAAAAGATCAAAGACAAAGGAAAAGGTCCCATACAAATATGCATGTTTGTTTGTATGTATATTTGTAGTGGGAAAAATTAGAAATTGAGATGTCCATCAATTGGGAAAATGGCTGAATAAATTGTGGTATATGATTGTGATATTCTACTTTGGTATAACAAACGATGAGCAGGATGGTTGCAGAAAAACCTGAGAAAACATAAGAATTGATGCAAAGTGAAGTAATCACAATGAGGATGACATTGTATATAGTACCAGCAATACTGTGACGATCAACTGTGACAAACTTAGCTACTCTGATGAATTCTATGATTAAAGAAAATTCCAAAGGACTAGGGATGAAAAATGCTATTCACCTTCAGGGAAAGAACTGATGAACTCTGAGTTCAGATTGAAATATACATTTTTTTCACTGTATTTTTCTTGATTTTTTTTTTTTTGCAACATGGCTGATATAAAATACTATTTGCATGATTTCACATGTATAACTGATAGCATATTGTTTGCCTTCTCAATAAGTGGGGGAAGGACCAGAAGGAGAAAGAATTTGTAACTTAAAATTAAAAAAAGAATGTTAAACATAAATAAATAATAAATGTATTATAGTAAAAAGAAAATGAAAAAGTTGTTAGATGACCTCCAAAAAATTAGCTTTCCCTCTCCCACCCCGCCACACACAGAAGGCCTGTCTTTCTTTCAGGTATAGAGTATAGAAAAATTTGACACGCTTTTACCTAATCATGTTCTTTTTCCTTAATTGTACACCATAGGGTTGGGATACCTTGTTTTAAATTCCTGTTATTTTTTATTTTGGGCAATCATTGTACCTACATTTTTTCATCTGTATAATGAAATTAGTAGTATTTACATTGTTTAATTTATAGATTAATTGTGAGCTAAGTGTTTTCTAAAATTTAAAGGCTATATTAAGTAGGTTCATTCATTGTACCAGTTAGAAGAATGGCTCTCTATATCAGTTTAAGGAGTTTTAAAATAAAGAAACATGATCTGTTCCTCTTACCTATTTCAATTTTTAAATTTATTGGTAAATATCATTTATTTATTATTTATTTCTCTAGTGTGGTAGCCCACTAGAGAAGTGAGAAGAGTATGGGTATCAATGTAGAAGACTTATTCATGCAAGTGAATATTCAATAAAATTGACATTTTCAGTGACATTTTTGGATTGTGTGGTTGGAGAGAGGGCTGTGTCCAGACTGGGGGAATGTAGTGGTGTGGTAAGTTGTACTAATGATGGCTTCCTATCACTTCCTTTTTGTATAGGAAAAGTCTCATCTCTGACTTGTGTTAGATATGGCCCCTCCTTTGTGAGGGCTCTAGGAGAATGACTAATGGGGCAAAATGTATTATCTGCTCCCACTAATTCCATAATATGCTTGGAGATCTTTGAGCTCCATTTTGGTTGAGTTGAATGAAAAAGAAAGTTACTCAGTTTACTCAATTTTATTGAACAGTTAGGAGGTGAGAGGTTAATATCTATAACAACAGATGTTATAGGGCTATTTAGATATATTTATGCAGTTCTAGAACAATGGCTAATCACTGTTGATAGAGTTTCCTCACTAGAAAGCTCTCTATAGCCATGAAATCCTAGGTATTTTCAATGTTTCATAATTTGGAATTACCTTTTCTTCTCTCATTCTTTTCTTTTTTCTTTTTTTTTTTTTGGTGAGGCAATTGGGGTTAAGTGACTTGCCCAGGGTCACACAGCTAGTAAATGTCAAGTGTCTGAGGCCGGATTTGAACTCAGGTCCTCCTGACTCTAAGGCTGGTGCTCTATCCACTGTGCCACCTAGCTGCTCCTTCTTCTCTCATTCTTAACTTATCTCATCAACTGTCCCCTGGACATACATCTTCCAGTATCTATTTCTTTGTAATCAGCATTCCCTGGACATGTCCAGCCATGCTATCTCCACTCAGGCCATCACCTCTAATCACTCTTGAACATAAAATTGGATCTTACAATGTGGGATCAAGAGGGAGGATCTTGAACAGTCTAATCTTCAAAGGACTTTTTTTCCAATTTTGCCTGGACTCATTCCTCTATGGCTAGCACAGTCCCACTCCCTCGTACTTTCCTTATCACAATGATTCTGAATCCCTGGCTGTCAATTTACAAATTCCAGTCTCTGTCCTCTGTCCTACTCCCTTACTCCTGTCTCCTCAACCCTCCTCAACTCTATTCTCCTCATGTCCAGTGTCCTACTCAGGATCTACCTGCCCCTTCTGCTGCACTCTCTGTAATATCTGCTCCATATAACACATTTGCTTTCATAATAAGCCTTTTTCTTTCTCACTATTTTCTTACCCTCATTGAGACCTGGCTCTTTTTTGATGACTTCTTAGCTTGCTACACTGTCCATGTCAGTTGTATCTCCATTGTTAGAGTTTCCTCAGTAGGAGATTCCCTCATTCATAGTGGGAGATTTGAAATAACTCTTTACTCTTAATTACCATTTCCAGACTTTCCATTTACCACCATTACTAAACAACTTCTCTTTTGAGGTTCATGCTATTTAAATGCATTACCCTACACAGACATGGATGGTCATGTTCTATTGATCTCCAGAGCACACACCTTTCTTTCTCAATGAGTTCAGTATTTGACTTAGAAAAGTCTCTTTCTCTGCCACAACTACTGTTTTAATATTGGGTGATTTCGGCTTACATATTGATGTTCTTTCAAATGCCATAACCTCTCAGTTCCTCAAGCTATGCAAATTTTATTTTATTTTATTTTCTGTGGGACAATGAGAGTTAAGTGACTTTCCCAGGATCACACAGCTAGTAAGTGTCAAGTGTCTGAGTTTGGATTTGAACTCAGGTCCTCCTGAATCCAGGGCTGGTGCTTTATCCACTGTGCCACCTAGCTGCCCTCAAAACTTATGTAATTGTCATGATTTTCCTCTTACTCCATCTTTGCCTTGCACATTGATAATCATACCATTGATTTTGTTATGAGCCACAAGGATTCCACTTCTGTGTTTATAAACCTGGAGATTCCATTATCACTTCATAATCATTTCACATCCCTATGCCTTATGACCCCTAAATGCATTCTTTTTTTTTTTTTTTTTTGGTGAGGCAATTGGGGTTAAGTGACTTGCCTAGGGTCACACAGCTAGTAAGTGTTAAGTGTCTGAGGCCAGATTTGAACTCAGGTCCTCCTGATTCCAGGGTCGGTGCTCTATCCACTGCACTACCTAGCTGCCCCCTAAATGCATTCTTAAGCCACATCATGACCTCTAATTTTTCCACCTCTCAGTTCTTTAGCAGGCCATCAGGCCTATTGTGACTAAACCAGTTTCCCTTTCAAATTTTTGGAGAATCAGCTCCTCTCTTCCAAGAGCTAACTCAGACATCTTCCTTTATTATTTTTCCTTCCACTCCTGTTTCACATGAAGAGGTGACCCTTCTCTTTAGCAAGATCAATCCCTCTGCATGTACTCTCGATGTCTTCTCATTTTTTTTTGTGTGTCGCATATTACTCCATGCATCATCTTCACTGTCTCCAGTCTTCAATCTATCCCTCTATTCTGACCCCTTTCCTGCTGCCTACAGACATATCCATGTCTCTTCCATCCTTGGGAAGTCCTCACTTTATCTGAGTCACTGCTATCTATGATCTTATATTCTCCTTCTTAAATTCTTAAGCTCTAAATTCCTTGTCTTAAGCTCTAAATTCCGTGGAAATGCCAACTATAATTCATGCTTCCACTCTCCCTTTTATAGCTTAACTCTTTCTGCAATCAGGTTTCCACCCCACATTCACCTGAAATCACTTTCTCTGATCTTACTAGTGATTGTCTAATTGTCTTTTCTCAATCCCAATCCTTCTTGACCTATCTGTAGCCTTTGACATTATCAATCACACTTTTCTTCTCGATATTCTCTTTTATCTAGCTTTTTATAACACTGATTTCTTCTGGTTTTCTTCCTACCTGTGCACCTGCTTTTTCTCAGTTTCCTTAGTGTCAAAGTGTCATGGAAACTTTTGGCAGTCGATTGATATCTGTGAACCCATTTTCAGAAAAAAATTAATATGCATAAAATAAAATGAATATGATTATTACAAAGAAATCCAATTTTATTGAATTAAAGGCATACTTTTCCCATCTAAGTTCATAGATCCCTCTCCCCTTAAATCTCTCCACAAGCCCATTGGGGTTCTGTGGACCTCAGGGTAAGAACTTTTGTCTATATTATCTCTCTTAGTGATCACATCACTTCCCATGGGTTCAACTATCCTCTCAAAGCAGATGATTCCCAGATTTCTGTACTGAGCCTTAATATACTTCCTGATCTTCAGTCCCACATCACCACCTTTTGGACATCTCAAACTGAATGTCATATAGATACATCAAACTCAACATGTCCACACCAAGGCTCATTATCTTTCTACCAAACCTTTCCCTTCTTCCCAGATTTCCCCCAACAGTCAAGGACATCAGTATTCTCCCAGTAAGCCAGGCTTGCAACCTTGGTCTCAGCCTCAACTTTTCACTGGCACTTGCCCTGTGTATCCAACTATCATCACATCTTGTTATTCACATCTCTCATACATGCCTCCATTTCCCCTCTGACACTGTCATCACCCTAATTCAGACTCTCATTGCCTTATACTCAGACATTACAATAACTTTCAGCTTTGTCTTTCTGCCTCAAGTCTCTTCCCACTGCAATCTATTGTCCACTCAACTACCAAAGTGATTTTCCTAAAGTACAGGTCCCTCCATATTCTTCCCACTCCCCCACTCAGTAAACTCCATTGGCTCCCTATTGCCTCAAAGATCAAATATAAAATCCTCTTTTTGGCTTTCAATGCCCTTCATAACCCAGCCCCTTATTTCTTTTTAGTCTTCTTACTCCCATCTTGCATATTCTTCATTTCAGTTATACTCTTATACTTGATGTCTCCTTTAAACCACAAGCCTCCTGTGCCCCTATTCCATGGTTATTCCCTATTCCTGAAATGTGTCCTCCTCTTCCATCAAAGCCCTTAGGATCTCTCATTTTACTGGGAATAAATTCTCTTTATGCTAAAACAGGTTTTTCTCAAGGTTCTTCTCTGTCTTTACAAGTAGAGAAACCTGATCCCTCCCCAAATATATCACATTCTGGTCACCCCTCTTTGGCTCTGGATATACCCTCATTGATGTCTCCCAATACAGTTGCATTGGAGGAGTTAGCACACTTCTTGCTCCTCACTGCTACTTCCATACTATTCCCCTACCACAATTACTCAGCAATATTGACTCTTCTGAAGTTACCTCTCTCTATATATCATCCATTCTAAATTATGTTGTACATTACCTTCTAGTACATAAGGGGTTCTTCTTTCTTTTTCAAGAAATTTAGTATTACATGCAGAATCCTCAAAATTTACCCTTATACCTCAGACCTATAATTTGTATTTAATATCTTCTCAGATATCCTTGCTTCCTAGTTCATGAACTTTTTCATATTCACTTTTCTGTTCTTCACTCTTCTTAAATAATTGACAAATATGGCAATACCTTTAATCTCACAGCCACCTCCACTCTCAAATATATCTAGCCCAATCCCTCTTCTGAGTAATGAAGACTTTTTAACTAGATGTTTTTTAGACATCAGAAACTTACTATATTTGAAATGGTCATCATCTTTCTGCCCAAATCCTATTCTCTATTAAGCTTTCTTATTTCTCTTGATGGCACCACCATCCTTCAAGTCATCCAATTTTGCCACATAGGAGTCATCCTCAATTATTTATTCTCCTTCATTCCTCTATTTTATTGATTTTGACTCTACTATATATCTTCCATTTATTCTCTTTGTTCTACCCATACAGGTATTATGCCAATTCAGGCTCTCATCTGTCACTTTGAATATTACAGTAACATTTTTGGCCTAATTGTTATCACTGTCTCAGATGTTTCTCATCCCCATTCCATTTTCCATGTAGCTATCAAAGTGATATTTGTCCAGGAAGTGTTGGACTATGTCACTTCCCTGCTTTAAAAAAAACACAACAGAAAACAACAGCAACAACAACAAAAACTACAGTGGCTCTCTCTTGTCTGTAAGGTAAAATACTAACTATTACTGATACTAATGCTAATTAATAATTACTTTAGGGTAAATACTAACTGTTCAGCTTTTAAAGTCCTTCCCATGTGGCTCCATCTTACCTTTCTAGACTTATTATGTATTATTCTCTTTCATATTCTCTCCATTCCAGAAAACAAATTGGTCTGCTTGCTCTTCTCTACACATGACATTCAAGCTTCTATCTCTTGGTGTTTGAATAGATTGTTTCTAATGCCTGGAATGCACTTGTTCCTCTCCTCTACCCTGTGATATCCCTACCTTCCTTCAAAGCACAGCTCCAGTGCTTCTATTGATCTCTCAGTTGCTAGTGTCCTCTCCCCAGAAATTACTTTGGATGTATTTTGTATTTAAATTTCAACCTATGTGTTGTTTTCTTTTAATAGGATATAAGTTATCTAAGGACATGAACTATTTTGTATTTCTCTTTGAATCCCCAGCACTTAAGTACAGTGCCTGGAAGATAAAAGGTATTAAAGAAGATGCTTGTTGAATTAATGAAAGAGTATCTTTCTATAAACAGGTGGGGTGAGTTGGTATTTTTTGAGAGCAAGGCATGTATAGTTGTATACACAGTACTCTTAAAACTGCAAAATTATGACTACTTTTTTCCATGCATAAGGACTCTGATCCAATTCCAAACCAAATTAGTCTCTTCCTCTTCAATTTTTCTTTAAGGTAATGCTCCCCCTAGGGGAACAAAGAAGCTTGTAACCAGAGACACAAAAATAATAAAATTCAATGATTTTGTCCTTTGTTTTGTAGGATTAGGAAAGTTATATTAATTTCTTTCTACAAAAGCTTTTTATATTTCACAGGATACACAGTTGGAAGCAGCTCTCCTTACAGCAAAGTAGGTATCTGTTTAATGTTACAATGAAGGTGCACAGGATTTCTAGATCCTTGTTATTTTGATATTTATGTTCTCTCTCTAATGTGGTCAAATGAGCCATCTCCGAAAGATTCTTGTTATTGACCCAAAAGTTTTCTGTCATGCAAAAATTGAGCCAATTTTAAATTTGGAAGCTGGGTAGTCTAAGAGGATCAGCATCAGCTGCAGAATTTCAGGAAGTGTATAGTAGGAGAGCAAGAGGGATATGTTTGGATAGAGTAGGGCTAGGAAGACATAGAAGTTTCAAAGCACAGAAATAAGCATATAATCCATGATTCCTCAAGATGACCTTGATTGCCCTTGATTAGAGAACAGAATTCAAGGGTATCATCATTCAGTGGACATCTCAGAAGCAGCTAATAATTCTTTCCCTGAAACATTCATAATATTTATCTAAATCTTGGATTTCTACAGAGTCCTGTACTTTCCACCCTTATAAATCCCAAATGAAAATTTGTGAAATGGAAAACCATTCCCATACTTACTTTTGTGGCAATCCTTGGACTTCAGTGGGTAGAGTAGCCTCAAAGGTTCCTGGCATGACTTAGGGCTGAACAAAAGTATGTGAGTTGAGACAGCATGGCTTGAAGAAAGAGTAAGTACATTTGGATTTTTTGAGTCTCACCTCAGCTCCTTGTGATGTGTTATGTTGCATAAATTGCTCAAATTCAATAAGCCTCCTTTATCTTATCTGTAAGTGAAGGGTTGGGATGAGATAATCTCTGAGCTCCTTTCCCATATTAATCCTAAAATATTAACTGTATGAAAATTTCTGATCATGCTTTGTTTCCAGAAACCAGAGTATTACACTCATAGGATGCTCTGCCATTATCTCCTATTTCTTAGGACTTCCAAAGTTCTTGGCCAAATTGTTCCTCTTACTTTCTCTAAGTGAATATTACCCCTCAGATTATTTTCAACTTTAAAAAAGCATCATATTGTACACATGTAACCTATATCAGATTGTTTTCTGTCTTGGGGAAGGGGGAGAGAAGAGAGCGAGGGAGAAAAATTTGGAACTCCAAATTTTATGAAAACAAATGTTGAATACTATGTTTGTATGTAATTGGAAAATAGTAAAGTATTCTTATGATTTAAAAAAGTACATCATATTTCTCTGTACTCTTTGTACCTGAAAGGAAAACAGACCTAGTGTAAAAAAAAGCTAAAAACCTGAATCCATTACTTTGTATTTCAGAAGTTCTGATCTGTCTTGGTAGTAAAACAGATTTCCTTATAAATCTAACATGAATGACAACAAATAACATTTGTTTTATCTGCTTACTCTGCTATAGGTATATGAGGATGATATGAGTACACAAACAAAATATTCCTTAGGGATTCAGGCTTAAGCAGCATTAATGAATCTCCTATGTAATCTACTTTGTCTGGTGCCCACAGAGATCAGGGAATGACACAGAAGATACAGTGATCAACAATGATCGGTATACAATGAAACAGGCCTTTGATTCTATCACTCTTCTACATGTTTTCAGAGGAGTTCTTAGTCCACAGGCAGGGGGAGAAGCCCACAGAGCATGACCCTTTCATGCCCTCTCATCTTCTATGATTATTTTTTATAGCTATATATGGGAAAGATTGCATTCATTCCATGTCCTCTCATCTTGTGTGATTCTCCTCTAAATCCTTCATGAAAGATTTAGCAAAATGAATTGGAGATCATTTCCTAGGTCTTTCCACATTTCATGTGTCCAGTACAACATTTGGACTGCCCATCTTGCATTTCCCACTTTTACTCTATGCGACTCTGACTTTCATTTATGATCATACGTTTCTTATAGGAGATCTTTACATTACTTTTAAAATTTGTTTTAATGATGCCTTTTAAAAACATTACAATTTCCCATTGAATCCTACCCTGTAACAGACAAAAAGTTATTCAAAATAGAACCAACAAAATGATTATGTCTGACAATATGTTCCCATAATTCCAAGAAGAGACTTAGATTAAAAAAAATAACAAACCACCTCTTGACTATAAAGATTTAAGAGAATACTTTAAAGAGATGAAGCAAGAGACACCAAATGAGATATCTAGGATGGAATGAATGACAAGGAGAATTCTGCCTTAGAAAATAAAAGCATCAATATAGAAAATAAAGTAGAAAACCATACTCAAGGACTGAGTGCCTTTACCAATAGAATGGGCCAAACAGAAAATGAAGACTAAATGGGAAAACAAAAATAAATAAATAAATAGATAGATAGATAGATAGATAAATAAATAAATATAAATAGATACATAACGAATGAATGAATAAAATCAAAATGACTATAGATAATCAATCAATATCAACATTACATATTATATATACACACATGTGTGTGTGTTTGTATGCACCAAGTAGCATAGTATCTGAATACTTAAAGGAAGAGCTAATCAGATTGCAGAGCAAAGGGACAGCAAAATTGTAAAAATGAGGAATCTTAATGTACCTATTGCAGACATAGACAAATATAACCAAAGTTTAAACATTAATGAAATTAAGGACCTGAATAGGACTTTAGAAAATTTAGAGATGGTAGATCTCTGATGATAACTGAAGAGGAACCCAGATCCATGTATGGTATCTATACAAAAACTGACCATGTATTTGGACATATAAACTTCACAAAAATTCAGAAAAATAGAAATATTAAAGATATTTACTCATCACAATGCAATAAAACTGGATGAATCAAGAGCCTTTGAAGAAATTATTAAAGATAAATTGTGGGGGGCAGCTAGGTGGTGCAGTGGATAAAGCACTGGCCCTGGATTCAGGAGGACCTGAGTTCAAATCTGGCCTCAGACACTTGACACTTACTGTGTGACCCTGGGCAAGTCACCTAACCCTCATTGCCCTGCCAAAAAAAAAATAGATAGATGAATAAATGAATGAATTGTGGACTAAATAAGTTGCGGATGCCAAAGAACACAAGTTATAGAGGCAATAGAAGAATTTGTTGAAGAAAATGGAAATAATGAGACAATATACTAAAACATATGAGATGTAACTAAAGCACTTTTTCAGGGAAAATTGAATCTATAAGTACTTTCATCAACAACATGTAGAAAAAAAAATCAGTGAATTGATCTTACAACTAAAGATCTTCTTGTTATTCAATCATTTCCATTGTGTCTATCTCTTTGTGACCCCATTTGGGGTTTTCTTGGCAGACACTAGAATGGTTTGTCATTTTCTTCTTTAGCTTATTTTATAGATGAGGAAACTGAGGCAAACAGGATTGAGTAACTTTCAGAGGATTACACAGCTAGTAAATGTCTAAGGCTAGATTTGAACTCAGGAAGTTGAGTCTTCCTGACTTCAGGTCTGCAACACTATCTACTTCAACTAGCTGCCACAACTAAAAAATTAGAATAACAATAAAGCCTCCTAAATAACAAAGTAGGAATTCTAAAATTAGAGATGAAGAGAATTGAAAATAAAAATTCCCTTTGAATAAATATTTGTCTCCAGTCTTAGAATGTAGTCTCTTCTCCAGTCAGGATTGTTTCCACCTTTATACTTATATCTTTAATTCTTAGAATAGTTTCAAGCACAGTATAGGCACCTAATAAATACCTGATGATTTCTTCATCACCTGATTCAGTGACAATATGTCTAAATTATTTGTAGGACATGTAACACACAAAAATCTATAGTACACATATATAAGCAAATAAACATAGCAATAAAAAGCAAAATTAGCAATAACAATATCAATAAGATTGTAAAAGAACAGAAGATGCGAAGCATTATTATATATGTGGATAAACAGGAATACAATGGCTGAGCCACAATGTCTACCTTCCTGTTCACTACTTCCTTAGGAAACTTAGTCTGCTGAATCCCAGTTTCTTCACATGCATAGTTGTATAGTCATTTTTCTTAAATGTTTCATAAAATAACCAGAAAATAATGGCCCCTTGAGATCCACTGTCTAGAAGAGCAGTACAGCCCCCATTCTCTATCTTCATTATTATCTCTATGTGGTTGGGGTGTGTTTGTGAGTCCAGGTAGGAATTAAGAATCAAGTCCTTCTTTCTCTTTTAGAGGTCTATTGTGGCCTCTTTCTGTCACATTCCCTTTTTCTAATGAAGGTCAGTGTCTATCAAAGCTCCATTTGTCACCATCTCCTTGCCCTCAGGTAATCTTTCTACTTGTGATGTTTGAAATCTAAATGTGTATCCTAACCTGCCCTACCCCCCACCCAGTTTAGGGGGGGAAGCTGAATAAAATCACTGATAAATTCAGCAAGAGTTTAGGCTTTTAAGGATTTATTAAAATGTATTAGAAGTTAGTGATGAGAGAGTCAGTATAGCCAGAGAGAAACCCTTGCTTTTCCTAGCAGTCCATGTTAAGTCCCTCACCACCTCAAAGTCCTGGACAGAAAGGGGGTTGAAGTTTAGAAAGATTCAGAATTCTTGGCTCAGCAAGAAGACAGAAGAAATTGTTTTGCACTGATAGTAGCAATCCCAAATATGAATGGCCTTAGATCTAAACTTAGTCTATTTTCCTTTATAAAACTCACCAAATCCCAAACTGCCCGCCAGGCCAAGAACAAGCACACCCAAAGCCAAACATCAACCACATGTTTTCCGAACTCCTCTCGCCCGCACGCACTGCCACGGCTAAGTTTAGCAGCCAGAGAACGCCAACTTCCATTCCCACCCTCACTTTTAAGTTCGTGTCTGGGAAGTTCCTCACGTTTGAGTTTTCCTCCCAAAAGAAAAGGTCCTTCAAAAGCTGTTTCAGTAGCATGCGCAATCTCTCAAATGATTCATCTAAAACCTCCGATATTGATCTTTACCACAAATAATTTTTACCACAGCCCTAAAGGCTACTTATGGTGCATCTCAACTACTCAGTGCTGATGGAGCCACATTGATGAGTGATAAAGATATGATCTTCAAGAGATGGCAGGAACACTGTCACAGTGTTCTCAACAGACTGTCATCAATCAATGCTGAAGCCATTGACCATATACCACAGACTGAAATCAATCCCTCTCTAGCTGAAATTTCAAGTCTCATCTAAAACCATGCCTTCTGAAAGAACTCCTTCCTGGTTCCCATTAATGTTAGTACCTTACCTCTGAGGTTGTCTCCACTTTATCATGGATATATCTTGTTTGTACAGAATTGTTTGGATGTAATCTCTTCCATTAGATTATAAACTCCTTGAGATCAAATACTGTTTTTGTCTTTCTTTGTATCTCCAGCACTTATTACAGAGCCTGGCACATAGTAAATGCTTTGTAATTGCATGTTTAATGGGATAGGATTGGTTGGGCAGGTAGGAGAACCAGAAAAGAAAAATATTTTTAAATCACAAAGAAAAGAGGAAATCATATTTTTGAAAACACATTAAAAAGGGACTACTAATTGGCAAAGTGAATAGAGCATTGGCCCTGAAGTCAGGAATGACTAAGTTTGAATTTCACAGTTTATCATAAAAATGTTTGGGATTGCTACTATCAGTGCAAAACTGAATTTCTTTTGTCTTCTTGCTGAGCCAAGAATTCTGAATCTTTCTAAACTTCACTTGTACTTTACTTTTGATGGAGTTAAACACTGTATATGGTCAATGGCTTCAGCACTGATTAATGACAGTGTATTGAAACACTATAGAAATGTTCAGTCCATCTTTCCATGATCATGTCTTTATAACTAATCAATATGGCTCTGTCAGCACTGAGGAGTTGAGGCATCATAAGTCTTTGATCCATAAATGACCTTCAGGGAATTATAACCATGTTTTGGATTGTTACTATCAGCATGAAACTGAATTTCATCTACCTTATTACTAAGCCAAAGAATCCTGCATCTCTTTAAGTTATGCTTGCACTTTACTTTTTTTTAAAAACTTTTTTTTTGGGCAGTGCAATGATGGTTAAAGGACTTGCCCAGGGTAACACAGCTAGTAAGTGTTGTTAAGGGCTAAAATTCTAGCTAGTCTGTCTAAAACATCTAATGAGTGGTCACCAATAAATTATAAGCTTTAGCAAGAGTTAGACTTTTAAGTATTTATTAAGGAGAATAAGAATTTGGTAAAGAGAGAGAAAAAGGCCTACATTCATCTATCTATTAAAGGGAGAGCACATTTCTAGCTCTGTTCTCCACCAGAGTCCAAAGGAAAGAGTGTGAGTCAGAGTGCCCGGCTCTTCCTTCTTCCTCCCACTAGCAAACATCACTTCCTGATGCCAAAGAAAAGACGCATGTTCTTGCCCTCAAAGACCTTCCTTTCATGGTGGAACTTTTCTACAGTAAGTCTCCAGCAGGTGGCATCATTCCAATAGTTACCGTGTCAAGGGTCTGAGGCCGGACTTGAACTCAGGTCCTCTTGAATCCTGGGCCTGGTGCTTTATCCACTGAACCACCTAGCTGCCCCTTGTACTTTACTTTTGATGGAATCAAATGCTGCCCTCTTAAGAGAATGATAAACTATCCTGCAGGCAAACCCTGTGGAGTTCTTATTTTTAATTTAGAGGCTTCTGAATTTCCCCATCATTTTTGTCAAACCAGTCTTGATGTTTATGAGCATTCTGGCCCAGATACATAAATGCAGGGCTGTATACCAAATCTCTGAAAGCTGCACACTCTTTTTCTGCTCCACTGCTGCCAGCTGTGTGTTAACTCAGCTTTCCCACAAAGTTAGCAACAAATCGTTCACTCATAGAGAAGTTCTCTAATCTGTTGATGTTAAGTCTTCTGATAGTCATCTTGTCTTGGGGTTGCTGCTTTTGTTGAATGTAAATATTTACCCTGGAGAAGATATGTCACTGATCAGTCCAGCATACTGTACCACACATTGCCTTTGTCACTCTTTCATCCAATCTGTCTCTTCTCTTTATAATGGCATAGTCTATTAAATGCCAATGTTAGCTATGAGGGTGATTCCAGGAAGGTTTATTGCATTCAGGTCAATGGAAGATGGTGTTGGTGATGAGAAGGTCATGCACAAGTCTTCAGTAGTAAGTGACTATTGCTGTTGCTGTATCCTGTTCCACTCCTCCCAAGGACTCCCTGTCATATCCGATAGTCTGTGCCTACTCTGGCATTAAAATCACCCAGAAGTACAAACTTGTCCTCTTTTGGCACATTGATGATGAGGCTCTTGGGGTCTTCATAAAATTTTTCTTTGACCTAATCAGGGTTTCTCATAGTGGAAGTATTTGCACTGATGATGTTGGCATGGCACAGCTCCTGCCTCATGGAGTTCACGTAGCCTGGTCTGTAATTCCTGTATATAGGAAGCAACAGAAGTATCACCTCCCACCAGTGATGTATAAACTGGGGAAAAAGTTTTAGCTTGGATAGGAGGGTGACCAAAAAGCATTTCATAAGGAGATATATGAAGTTCTCCTCTTGGTCTACTTCGTAGATAGAATAATGCCAATGGTAGAACATCAGGCCATTTCAAATGGGTTTCAGTACATAATTTGCCAATCATACTCTTAAGCTCTTTATTCATACGTTCGACTTGGCCTGAACTTTGTGGATGGTAGGGCGTGTGGAATTTTGGAGTCACTCCCAAGAAAGAGTAGATTTGGGATAAAATCGAATCAGTGAAATGTGTGCCTTTGTCAGAATCGATGCGGGCTGGTGGGCCAAAACGAGGTACTATCTCTTTAAGAAGAATTTTGGCAACAAAGGCAGCTGTGGCTCAGGGGCTGGGAAAGGCCTCCACCCACCGAGTGAGCTGATCAACTATAACAAGGCAAAATTTATAATGTCCTGCTTTTGGCATAGTAATATAATCAATTTGTAAGTGCTCAAAAGGTGTATATGCTAGAGGACGCCCTCCATAAGCTTTGGCCTTAAAAGCATACTGATTATAAGACTGACATGTGGAGCAGCCCGAGCAGATTCGAGATGCTGTATTAGTCACACCTGGTGCTATCCAGGTTCTCTTAATAGAGTCTACAATGCCTTGTGTACCAAAATGGCCTTTTCTGTGAACAGAGAGGCATACCTGGTGGTAGAATTTCCGGGGAAGAAATGGCTTACCTTCCGGAGACACCCAGATGCCATTGATCTGTTTCGCCTTAAATTTCTTTTTCCACTTTTCTACTTCAGAATCGTCATAGGTTAGGTTGGAAGGAATATCCTCAGAAGGTGAAAGGTTAAATACATGTTCAGGAGCTTCTAATGCAGCTAGCTTGGCTGCAGAATCGGCTCGTGCATTTCCCTTTGAAACAGGATCACTATTCCCTGTGTGGGCAGGGCAATGTACAACGGCTAGGGAAGAAGGCAGTTTTAGGGCATCTAAGAGGTCCTTGATAAGGTCCCCATTGGCAATAGCCTTGCCCGAGGATGTTAGAAAGCCTCGTTGACGCCAAATCATACCAATAAAGTGGCATATGCCAAAGCCATATTTCGAGTCAGTAAAAATGGTGGCACTCTTATCTTTAGCTATATTACAGGCCTGTGTAAGAGCCACAAGTTCAGCAGCCTGTGCACTAAAATGGGAAGGCAGAGAAGCTGCCCAGAGGGTGTCATAATCAGAAACTACAGCAGCTCCAGTAAAACGGGTTCCCTCTCTCATAAATGAGGAACCATCTGTATAGAGGACAAGATCAGGATTTTCTAAAGGTGTATCAAAAAGATTGTCACGGGGTTTTTCAGCCATATCAACTAAAGAAGCACAGTCATGCAACGGTTCCCCCGAGAATGGTAAGTTAGGGAGTAGTGTTGCTGGATTAAGAACTGTGCAGCGTTTTAAAGTGATATTCTCATTACCTAACAGGGTTATTTCATACTTAGCCAGCCTTTGATCTGAAAAGGCTTGTGTCCTGTGACGTAGTAAGAGAGCCTCCACTTCGTGAGGGCATTGCACAGTTAGAGGGTTACCTAGGACCAAATCAGAGGCTTTTTCTACCAAAAGCGCTGTGGCCGCCACTGCTCTAAGGCAAGGTGGCGCTCCAGCCGCTACAGGGTCCAGCTGAATTGAATAGTAGGCTATAGGACGTTGGTTAGGCCCCAGTGACTGAGTCAGGACTCCAGAAGCCACCCCCCTTTGTTCATGCACAAAGAGAGTGAAAGGCTTACTATAATCTGGCAGTCCTAGGGCAGGTGCTGATAACAAGGCCCGTTTTAATTCTTTTATGGCTGAGAGATGCTGGGGATCCAACTGTAAACTGTCTGGAACAGAACTTTTTGTAAGAGCTATGAGGGGTTTAGTAATTTCACCAAAAGAGGGTATCCATTGTCTACAGTACCCAGCTGCTCCCAGAATGGCTCTCAACTGCCTCTTAGTAGTGGGGGCAGAGAGTTGTTGAATGGCCTGGACTCTCTTAGAAGAGACAGAGCGAGTTCCAGCAGCCAAAATAAATCCTAAATATTCTACCTGGGGCAAACACCATTGTACCTTTGTCTTGGAAACCTTGTGTCCTCTCTTGTGCAGCTCCAGCAGTAAGTGACGGCTATCTTCCTGACAAATTTCAGCATTAGGAGAGGCCAAAAGTAAGTCATCAACATATTGTACTAGTATGGAGCCCTTAAAGGTAATAGAGGCCAGATCCTGCTGTAAAATTTGGGAAAATAATGTGGGACTGTCTACAAATCCCTGTGGGAGTCTAGTCCAGGTCCACTGTCTATTTTTCCAGGTAAAAGCAAATAAATATTGGAAGTCCTCATGTACTGGTATGGAGAAAAAGGCAGAGCAAAGGTCTACCACTGTGAAACATGTAGATTCATAGGGAATCGAGGAAATTATCGTAGCCGGGTTTGGAACTATGGAATGTCTAGGAATAACATAATTATTAATCGCTCTAAGATCTTGCACAAAACGATAAACAGGTTTACCATCTGGCCCAGGCTTGGGTTTTTTAACTGGCAAAATGGGAGTATTGCATGGAGAGTGATGACATGGAATAATAATACCCTGGCTTTTCAAAGCCTCAATTATAGGGGTGATCCCTTCTATTGCTTCCCTAGACAATGGATACTGTGGAATGGAGGGGGGTGGTCCCCCCTTAACTTTAAAGGTAACAGGCATGGCAGACTTAAGGAGCCCCACCTCATTAGGGGATGAGGCCCATAAAGACTCAGGAATGTCAGAGGGGATTTTGGATACCTCCCCTGCTGTTCCTTGAGCTTCTGTAAGTAAAATTGGTAATAAATGAACAGTATCCTCTGGCAATTGTAAGGAGACAGCCCCATCTGGAGCACAAGATATGGTTGCTCTAAGCTTGCAAAGGAGATCACGACCTAATAAATTTACAGGGGCATCAGGCATGAGTAAAAATGAATGTTCCACTGTTAAGGGCCCCATAGATACCATGCGAGGATTCAATTTTGCCACTCTCTGGCTCTTTCCTGAGACTCCCACTACATTCAAAAATCCTACAGGTCTACACCCAGCATCTGGTTTGCTTACTAATACTGATTTAGAGGCTCCTGTGTCTAGCAGACAATCATAATAAGTCTCCCCCACTTTTAAGGTGACATGTGGTTCATTACTCTGGGGAGGTGAATGGACTGGCACAAGTGCATTCAAAAAATCCGGATCTGGGAATATATGGCTTTCATTATCTATGTTCCATTCCTCCCCAAGACACCATCATTCCTGTGTCCTCTTCTGAGGGGGGTCTTGGTTACCATTATTCTGGTACTGCCTTTCTGTATTCCTCCAAAAAGATCTATTTCTATTTTGATTTCGCCTGTAATTAGAATTAGAATTTCTTCTCCAAGTCCTACATTCTCTCAATTCATGCCCCTCCTTACGACAGTAACAACACACCTTAGTGTCCTTGTTCCGGTGTCCACATGGCTGACTAGGAATCGCTGGTGCCAGAATGCTCTGTTTAGGGTGATCTGGATCTTCCTCACGTGAGTCAAAGACATAATTTGCAAGTTCCTTAATTCTATCTACTGAGAGATTTCTCCAGTCTGGACATTGTTTCAGAAAGTATCTGCGTATTTCTGGCAGTGAATTATAAACAAATGTGTTGAGAATGATACAGGAATCTCTTAAATCTACTGGATCCAATCTGGTGTACTGTCTAGCGGCCTCACAAAGTCTATCATAAAATCTGTTTGGTCTTTCATTAGCCTCCTGAGGTAGGCTTAAAAATTTCTGCCAGTTTTCCGGTTTTCTAGAGCAAGATTCCATTCCCTTCAGAAGTGTTTCTCTAGCATCTTTTAATCTTTGGAAATCCCTATCATCATTATAATTCCACTCTGGATCCTTTAGAGGCCATTCCACATCGGCCTTACCTTTCGCAACAAGGGCATTTCCTGCTGAGATAATATCTGTAATCTCAGTTGGGGACAGTAAAGTTTCCAAAAGGCAAGTAACATCAGCCCAACTGGGTTGATATGCATTAAATATAGTCCTTAACTGTGAAATTACAGTGTTTGGATTTTTCTCAAAACTAGGGATGATTGATTTCCATGCGCTCAAGTCACTTGGTCTAAAGGGGCTATATTTTCTGACTTGAATTGGCACTCCCTTCTTACTATGTTCTATAGCTTCCTGCAGAGGGAGTAGTTTCTGCTGATCTGATTCTGAACTTGGATCATCTCTAGTAGAAACAGCCATTTTGAGGTCTCTCTCCATATGTGAGAGTTTCCCCCACATCATAACAATGATAATAACAAAAACAATGATAATAACAAAAACAAAAAAAAAAACAACAAAAAAAAATAAAATCCTTAGTCGTATGAACTATGGATGTGGTATTAAAAGGTATTTCAATTGCAGGCATAAAATTTCTACTTATATTAAACGTATTTTCCCAAAGATTCTCACGTATACTATTATACAAAAAACTTTTTGCTGCCTGAATGAGGAAAAAACCAATAATGTTATGAAGGACCATTGAGTAAACTATTCCTCTAAGTCGGGATGTTATGCTGTCCCAATACATTCCGATGAGAAAAATCAAAGGGATGGTAGAATATTCGAGCATCTTGCCCTTTAAACTGGGCTGGCTTTTCTGTTTAAAGCGAGACTTTTAGAGGCTTAAAGTCTTTAAGGGAGATTAGACAAAGGGAAAGTCCGCGGGGGGGGGGGGGGGTATTTGGAAAATCCACCGAATTAGCCGGCTTATGGCCAAACTAGGGAGGGTGGGAGGGTCCTTAAGGTCCCTTCGGGGTCGCCAAACTGTGAGATTTAAAATTGGATATTAGATCATAAATCTCCCCTACTTAACCCTTCCCTTAATTCATCTCCCAGACTAGTAAATGGAAGAAGCTTCTGGTTTTCTAGATAGAGCCTTTATTGTATATAAGGTGTTGTTGATTAGAAGGATAGGAAAACAGAAATACAGTACAAATCGTCTTAAATCTAGGCTTAGTCTATATTCCTTATAAAAACTCACCAAACCGATTTAGGCCACCTTTGGAGTGAGTCAGACCGTCCGTGCCGCGCCGCCCGGAGTCCCGCCAAACCGGCAAAAAAGGCTACTCCCCTTCTCTCCACCCCGGAAGTCAAAAAACCCGGCAGGCAGTCTGACATGCGCAGCAGGCGGACTGTACCCGGCAGGCAGTCTGACATGCGCAGCAGGCGGACTGTACCCGGCAGGCAGTCTGACATGCGCAGCAGGCGGACTGTTCATCTCCTCCCCAAAAGGGTGGTCCTTGAAAAACTGGCGTCTTTCAGTTATCCTAGCCGACTGTTAAAAACTTTCATATTTTACCACACCTGAAAGTGGCAATCATATTTCCATGAGCTTTGTTATTCGCTCCTTTTGGGAGGCATGAAGTTTCTTGACAAGAATAGGTTTTTTTTGGGGGGGGGTGAGGCAATGAGGGTTAAGTGACTTGCCCAGAGTCACCCAGCTAGTAAGTGCCAAGTGTCTGAGGCCAGGTTTGAACTCAGGTCCTCCTGAATCCAGGGCTGGTGTTTTATCCACTGTGCCACTTAGCTGCCCCTGACAAGATTAGTTTTGATTGCAAAACCTATGCCAGCTTCATGGGGCTCTTCATCATGGCAACCACTCCAGAAAAATGTGTATGCAGCTCTGACTTCAGTAATCTGGCCTTCATTTGTCAGGTGTGTCTCATTCAGGGCTACTATTTAGATGTGATACCTGCTGAGTTCTCTCACAAGAGCTGTTCATCTTTCAGACTTGCTGTATTTTGTATTGTCCGTAAGCATGCACACATTCCATGTACCAATAGTGGGTGAAATAATCTTCGCAAAACTTTTGGTGTATTTTTGTGTGTTTTGACCAGAGGGTATGATCCCCACCTGCCATGGTAAGCAGGCCAGGGTAAGGTGAGGCAGACAGTTTTGGGGGGTGCACTTTCTTGGCCCTTCCTCACACTGGGAAGTGATCAGTGTGGTCCTTAAAAAGACTGTTTCGACACCCAGGGGGGCTGCCAAATCCTTCTGGTGCTTCCAGTGAGAAGATGATCCTATGGCCTGGGCTGCCTTTGGGCAGCTCCTAGTGTATTTACAACTGCTGCTTCATCACTTACCTGTCACCACAGCACTTTGAGATAGGTAAAAATGATAAAATGGTATGTGTGATATACTTTTGCTCATGTATAAATTGGATTTAAATGAGGCAGAGTTGTGTGAAGTCATCCCCCTCAGTGTGTCTTCTAGAGTCATCTGAGTCCAGTGGCAAGACAACGTCCAGAGGCCTGGTGATGGCTAAGGATGTAGTGGGTGGCCTTGGTGTCTTCTTTGCCTAACCAAGCTCTGATTGCTCCATATTTTCTGCTTCAGCTCCCTTCATGATAATTGGAACAAATCATTCTCATCACGTGCTCGTCTTCACATGTCTTGTTATTACATCTTCACTTGCTTAGGGGTAGATATCTCCCTAAATTAATGAAGGATTTGAGACTACTCAGTTACCTTCAACCTGGTTTAGCCTGTCTACTGTGATGGTTTACTAGATTATGGCTACTGCAAATGCTATAGCTTCTTGGAGCCGCAGGTGAGAGTTGGGTGAATCAGATGGACACCAAATGTGGATAGCAGCCCTAAAAAGGGCTCAGTAGTCCTCCCACCAGAAGTACTAGTTTTCCCTGAACACACTCTACACCCCAGGTATTGCAATAATCTAGATGATGAACACCTGCACCAGAGTGGTGGTAGAATCAAAGGAGAGAAGGGATATGTAGGAAAAATGTGAAGGTAGATAGAACAGGATTCAGCACCAGATTTGATGGGTGACAGGGCAAAGATAAGGATGAAATCTGGGTCATAGGCCTGGGTGACAGGGAGGATGACAGTACCTTTAGCAGTAATAGGGAAGTTAGGAAAAAAGGAAGGGTTTGGTGGGTTTGGAAATGTTTAGTTTATGATGTCTATGGGGCATCCAGTCACTTGAGAGGAGATCAGAAGAGAGATTAGGACTGAATCAATCAGCTGCATAGAGATGATCATTGAATTCATGTCTAGTTTTCAGTTTCTTTTTTGAAGATTATCATTCCAATCTTGTCTTTGATGCCTAGATACACCCCATGGTTCTTTCCTGTGGTCTCTTTTTTAAAAAATGTACTCATTAGTTCATCTATTTATTTATTCATCTCTCTCTCTCTATCTATCTATTTATTTATTTTTTGCAGGGCAATGAGGGTTAAGTGACTTGCCCAGGGTCACACAGCTAGTAAGTGTCAAGTGTCTGAGACTGAATTTGAACTCAGGTCCTCCTGAATCCAGGGCCAGTGCTTTATCGACTGTGCCACCTAGTTGCCTGGTCTCTTCCTTTTAATTAATACACTATGTTTTCTGATAATCTCATCAACTAGCATGTGTCCAGCTATCAATATATATGCAGATGATTTTCAGTTCTCATCCCCACACACATCCAGCCATTATGTTTCACTTGACCTTGAATCCCACAGCTCCAACTATATGTTGCACATCTGTAATTGGATGTCCCCTAGACACCACAAACTCCAAAACAGACTTTACTAACTTTCATTACAAGGCCACCCCTCTTCCTGGCTTCTCTTAAAGGTTACCACCTTTTTTTCTATACACTCATGTCCATAATCTAGGAGACATCCTCAACTCTCTACTTTCAGTCATTCCTCATATTGACTCCATTACCAATTTTTGTCAGTTTTTTCTTCCACAATATATTTCCCCTCCCTCCTTTTTTTTTGTAAACTTACACCACAATTATGCATATTAAGGCACTCATTACCTTTCATCTTTCAAGAGTCAGTTTACTGGTCTCCTTGCATACTGCCTCCTTTTTGTCCAATCTATTATATAGCTGCCAAATTGACATTTCTCAGGTCTGACCATATCATTCCCTTGATACAGAAAAGTCACTATCTCCCTATTATTGTTAAGAGATTAAATAAACTTTTCTTTGTAGTCTATAAAGTCCTTCATAATCTGGTTCCAACTGTCTTTCTAGTATAGTTATACTACTTATACTTATACGTACGATTTATTTTCATGTATGCTATGACACAGCCAAACTGACTTGCTTTTTGTATGTTATATGTGACATTCTATTGTCTAACTTCATACATTTAGACAAACTGATAACTATTGTAAAAAAAATTAATTATTAACAATTATATCTAATCTGGAAAAATTTATAATTTTGGATTTATGAAAAAGTATGATTATATGAAAAATTGAAAAATTATAATTGACCGTAAGTCCTGCCGTGGTCACCATTAAAATGTAAAAATATTTTGAATGACTAGGGCTAATTTGGGGGACTAATCTGACTAGGGTACTTAATCTGGGACTAATGACTAGCTAGCTATCTGACTGCTGTAAATTTAATGTGGGCTGTTTATCAAGTTCCATCACACTGCTCCGCTCCCAAATTGATAAGCAAAATATTAAGAAGCCTCTTAACTAAATAATCAAAGCAGAGTTTATTTATGAGATACTATTTAAAATTAGGAATACAGGGAAATAAAATGTACAACCTGTGTGTCTTTCCACTGCATCTCTTTCCCACCTGCTGGGCCTGGACCTTTTTTTTTTTTTTTTTTGCGGAGCAATGGGGGTTAAGTGACTTGCCTAGGGTCACACAGCTAGTAAGTGTTAAGTGTCTGAGGCCGGATTTGAACTCAGATACTCCTGAATCCAGGGCCGGTGCTTTAACCACTGGCCATCTAGATGCCCCCTGGACCTTTTTTAATACAATAAGGGCCTTAGCCACCTCTCGCCTCAGGGTATGTTACACTTTCCCTGCGCAGCTACTTTCTTCTAACTCCTCTTAATCTTCATTTGCTCCAACCTGTACCCTGCACTGACCTGCTTCTGTGCTCTCCGCTGCCTCCTGGTCAGTCTGTCTGTCTGCTCCATCAGTCTGCCCTCTGCCGTCTCTCTAATCTTGTCAGCCGGCCTTTCCTCCTTGCTCCTAGTCCTGCGTTACTGTTCATCTTGTCCCCCTGTCTCCCATCTCACCCCGCTCTTGTCTGCCCCCCAGGTCTATATATATCTTTCTTATCTCCACTCAAATCTTGGAGCTTTTTGCACACACAGACCAAGCTAATCCGCCAGCCAGGGCTGCGGCTGGCGGGGGTGGGGGATGCGCTTCAACCTCATGTGCCTCAGCACAGGCTATCCGGGATCTTTTGGATACCTCTGCTCAGGTCAGAGGGAGCTGGGGGCTTCTTTTTTCCCCCCAGCTGTCTGACCTGGCATCTTGTACAGCACATGGGGCTTTTTGGCTCAGCTGAAGGAGAGGGTGAGGGGCCCCAGCACCTCCCCAACAGAAGAGACCCTGAGGGTCTAAGGCTTTCTAATCTCAGCCCAAAGGTAGGGTCCCCAAATCAAAATAAATTTCCACACTATACTTGGAATGGTCTTCTTTTTCACATCTGACTCCTGTTGGCCCAGACTCCATTCAAAGTTCAGCTACAGCTCACCTCCCTGGAAGAGGCCTTTTTTCCGCTTCCCTCAGTTGTTAGTACTTGTCCAACCCCATTAAATTATATTTATTTAGGATGTAGTTTTGTTTTATTTTGTTTTTCGGGTGGGGCAATGAGGGTTAAGTAACTTGCCCAGGGTCACATAAGCTGTTAAGTGTCAGGTGTCTGAGGTTGGGTTTGAACTGAGGTCCTCCTGAATCTAGGGCTGGTGCTTTATCCACTGCACCACGTAGTTGCCCCATACTTAGGATATAGCTTTACATTTAACTCTCTATGAAGGTGTTGTTTGCCCATGGAGAATGTCAGCTCCTCAAGGATATGGACTGTTTCATTTTTATCTTTGTGTCCCCAGAACCTTATGTACTACCTGGCACATTGTAGTTGATCAATAAAGGATTATAGAATTCAATAATGCTTACTGATTGATTGATTGGTGAACTTCATTTTCTTTTGAGACCCAGTTTAGTTGTGAATCCCAATTTTTGGTTTGTCTTCTTTTTATCAAAGCATAATGATTTTTGTTTCTATGACCCATTATTTATTCAGGATGTTGTTTGATCTTTATTATTTATGTTGCCCAAATTCACTATTATTTATTTATTTATTTACATATTTTTTCAGGGCAATGAAGTTTAAGTGACTTGCCCAGGGTCACACAGCTAGTGTCAAGTGTCTGAGACTGGATTTGAACTCAGGTCCTCCTGAATCCAGGGCCCGTGCTTTATCCACTGCACCACCTTGCTGCCCCCATTCATTATTATTTTTAATGGGTTTTAGTATTTAACATAGATTCTATATTTTTAGGAGAATAATTAAAACATTTTTTAGAGAATAATTTTTTAATGGATGGATTTTCATGCTTGGTACTCATTAATACTATCATCTTTAAGATTCTTATTCAGGGGGGCAGCTAGGTGGTGCAGTGGATAGAGTACCAGCCCTGGATTCAGGAGGACCTGAGTTCAAATCCGGCCTCAGACACTTAACACTTACTAGCAGTGTGATGCTGGGCAAGTCACTTAACCCCAATTGCCTCACTAAAAAAAAATAAAAATAAAATAAAGCACCAGCTTGGATTCAGGAGAACCTGAGTTCAAATATGGCCTCAGACCCTTGACACTTAGTAGCTATATGATCCTGGGCAAGTCGTTCAACCCTTATTGCCCTGCAAAAAAAAAAAAAAGATTCTTATTTAGAAGACAACACAAATTTTTCAAGTCTTTTTTATTTAGCTATTTTCTCCTTTCTTTTAGATTTATCCAGTTCTTAAGGAAAAATATAAAGTCTACAATTATTGTGTTATAATCTACATATTTTTCACTTCAGTAATCCTTTAATTTATGAAGTAAATTTTATTATGTATTTTTAAAAAATTCTTTCATCATGATGCTTTAAAACATAATTTAGTTTTCCAGTTTATTTCTCTTGACCTTGTGAATTTTTATTGCTCTCTATTCTGAAATCACAAATGCAGCTTCTGCAATTTTGGAATTGCATTATGTTGAGAAAACATTTTCCCCAGTTCCTCATTTTCATTATTTTAAATATTTCTCATATGCAACACATTTCTGGGTTTTATTTTCTTATATTTTTTTCTCATTTGTTTCCCTAGTATAATCCACTCCCATACAAAGTTACAGTTGTCCAGTTTTTCTTTTCCACAATACTTTTGTATTAAGTCCCCTCCCCGTTTTTTTTTTCTTTAAGTCAGAACTTGGTTTTACATGGTTGAAGCTTGGTTAAGCATTAGCGGTTAAGTTCTCGGACTAAGTATAACTCACCGATTTATTTTTTCTAGAATCAGCTCCAGCATACTACTGTTTTTCATTTAGTCTTCCCTAAATTCTGAATGTCTTATTAACTATGAAAATGTTGTGTCTTTCCTCCCACTGGCCAATGAAATTGAACAAAATGTATTAACTGCTTACTATGCATGAAACATTATGTTGCAAATGAATGATACCTAGTCCATGCCCTTTACTAGCTTCCAATTAAATTGAAGAAAATGGCATGTATAGAAATTATTGTAATACAAATTAAAACAAAATGAGTGCTTAATTGCATAAGAAAGGCACAAGTGTAGTGTTGTAGGAGATCTGAAGAGTAGCATCTTGCTTCTAACTGGTTAGGGATCAGTGATCATTTTGGAAAATCATGTTGGTCTCCCTCCTGGCCAGAAAGCCAGTCAGATATGATAAAGAAAAAGGAGTAAGGAGTCTATTTGTAGAGAATCAGAATAATGGAATTAAGTGTTAGGGCAAGGAAAATGAAGAAAAATAAGAGAGCTAAGGAATATTGGCAACAGTTATGCATATCAGCAAGAATGAAGCTTGATGCAGTTCTAAAGGGATGGTACTAGATGACAAATAAGAACCCTTCCAATTAGTAGAACTGATGATTCCACAACTGTACCAAATAAGAGTTCCCCATACATGATCTTGGGAGGGGAAAAGAATTGGTTCATTGCCTTCAGGTGGGGGAGGGTGGCTTTGTAGAATAGAGTAGAGAATAGAACAGAACCTGACAATGGAGGATTGGGGTAAAAGAAATCTTTATTATTTGTGGGTTGAGAGGATTCTCAATTAAAGAGAAAGGAATTTTGAGAAGGTTACAGTGATTGGGCTATGGTTAAAGGGTGATTAACAAAGGAAATGAAAAGGGGTAATGGAATACAGGTCAGATAATTAAAGGTTACTTTGATTTTCTCTTGCCTTTTGACATCTTTAAGTCAATAGTTGTTTACTGTTTTGAGAGGAAGAAAATTTTTTTGGCTGAATCCTTACAAGCTTGTATCACTTGCTTGTTTCTTAGGGCATAAATTAAGGGATTCATTACAGGGGCAACTGAAGTTGTGAGCACTGACACCACTTTATTCAAAGCCACTCCTTCTTTTGCAGAAGGTTTGATGTAGATGAAGATGCAGCTGCCATAGGTGATGGAGACAACAATCATGTGGGAGGAACAAGTGGAAAAGGCCTTTTTCCTTTGCTGAGCTGAGGGGAATCTGAGAACTGTCCTGATAATGCATGCATAGGACAAAAACACTAAGAATAAGGTGATAATGAGTGTCAACACAGCAAAGCTCAAAACCATTTTCTCAATGAACTGTGTGTCTGAGCATGCAATCTTTAATATAGGAAAAGCATCACAACCAAAATGATCGATAACATTGGAGTCACAGAATTCCAACTGGAGGCCCAGACTAATTGGTGGGAGGATGATTATTAACCCAGCCAGCCAAGAACTCAGGAGGAGCTGGTTACAGACTTTGCTGTTCATGATGGTTGTGTAGTGCAGAGGTTTGCAGATGGCCACATATCGATCATAGGACATGGTGGCCAGAAGAAAAAATTCTGTTGACCCAAGAATAATGACAAAAAATATTTGGGCCACACAAGCATTATAGGTAATGGTATTGTCTCCAGTTGACAAGCTGTAGAGATATCTGGGAATATAAGCAGTTGTGAATGCCACTTCTAAAAAGGAAAAGTTTCGGAGGAAAAAGTACATGGGCGTCTTCAGTTGGGCATCCATCAAGGTGAGGATGATGATGATGAGGTTCCCAACTATGCTCAAAATATATGTGAAAAAGAGAAAGATGAAAATCAAAACCTTTAGCCATGGATCATCTGTTAGTCCTCTAAGGATAAATAATGTTATCTCTGTATGGTTTCTCATTCCTGACCTCTGATGAACCTGTGTTTAAAAAGAAAGAGACAAAGATTACATCTGAAGAGGAGGGTGACAAAAATCTATTAGTCCTGGGAATCAAAGGAAAAAGTCAGGCAAGTTGTCACTGGACCTTCATTTTACTTGATTAGGAACAATTTCACTAATGTGTAGACCTGAGCATATCTCAGCTATATATTAGGGAGAATAAGTAAGGTTTGTTTAGAGAATTTAGTGTTCTAGACTCTATCTTGCCTAGACTCTATCTACATATATTCCTTCCATATAACTAATATTCTTGCATTTCAGCCCCCTTTAAAGATCTTATTAATTTTCACTCAAAACTGAATCACCCCTTCTTTTCCTTACCCACACACAAGAGGGTCAGGGTATCCTGTTTTGCGTTTCTGATACTTACTCATGTTTATGGATAATCTTTTTAAAAAAACTATAAAAGTATTTTATTATTTTCCAGTTACATGTAGAGATAGTTTTCAACATTTGCTGTTTTTTTTTTTTTAGTGAGGCAATTGGGGTTAAGTGACTTGCCCAGGGCCACACAGCTAGTAAGTTCAACATTTGTTTTTATAAGATTTCTAGTTTCAAATTTTTCTCCCTCCCTCCCCCCCCCCCGTTTGTGGATAATCTTGGAGCTTACTTTTTCTTATCTGTAAAATGATGTTAATAATATTTACATTGTTCTTCTCACAGAGTTTTTGTGAGTAAAGTACTTTGTAAAATGTAAAGTGTTACATTAAATAGGGTCACTCATTGTACTATTTGAAAGAAGGGCTCACTGTGTCAGTTCAAGGTTTGTTTTTTTTTTTTAGTGAGGCAATTGGGGTTAAGTGACTTGCCCAGGGTCAGTGTCTGAGGCCAGATTTGAACTCAGGTACTCCTGACTCCAGGGCCAGTGCTCTATCCACTGCGCCACCTAGCTGCCCCCAGTTCAAGGTATTTTAAAATGAGCAGACATGATCAATTTCTCCCACCGATTTAAATGACTACATTTAGTGGGAAATAGAATTCCAAATAATGCATTGTGTGGTACTACATTAGAGAATGGAGGGGGGATGGATGTTAATGCACAAAACTTACACAAAAGAGATTTATACACATTCATGACCAGTTACAGAATTGGATAGTCAATGAGGAAAGATGCATATAGACTGTGTCCAGACTGGGGAATGTAATGGTCTGGTGGCTTATACCAAAGAGAGCTTCCTATCATTTCCTTTTGTATAGAAAAAATCTCTGACGGGTTAGATATGCTCCCTCCTTTGTGAAGATTGCCAGAGGGTGCCTAATGGAGCAAAAGACATTTTTATCTGCTTCCTCTAATTCCATAACATGCTTTGAGACCTTTGAGTTAGTATTCATGAGGGGAATGAAAAAGAGTATGAGATTGAAATGTTTCCCAGTTTACTCAAGGTTACTTAAGAAGGAGGAAACAGAGGTTCAATCTTTGATTTCACATGTTACAGGGCATATAGGTTTATGCAGTTTTAACTGTGAAAATAGGATACCTGTTGGGTAGTTCCAGGGGTGAAATCAAAAGAAAGCAATAAGCAATTAGAATTATGTAGATAGAAAAAATACATTAGCCAATTCATATGGACATGGATCTATCTTCTCAGAGAGTTCCTCTTAAATTGGTTGGCTGGTTCCAGGAAAGTGAGGATCAAAGAGTTTATGGAGGTGCTAATGGCTTTTTCCCTCAAGACTTTATAATAGTGATGTCCAGATCCTAAAAAGAAGAGAAAGGTCTTAATTAATCTCTGTGTAAATGTATATTTGTATGTACATATTTTCTGGCTATATAAATTCATTTAAATTTCCCTGTGTGTGTATAATTTATGCAGCACCTACTGTGTGCCAGGTTCTATACCAAGCACTTTTTACAAATATTATTTCATTTGATTGTCATAACAAGCCTCGGATTCAGTTCCTATTATTCTCCTATTTGACAGTTAGTTGGGGCAAATAGAGGCTAAATTACTTTTCCAAGGTCACATAGCTAGTAAGCATATGAAGTCTGATTTGAATTCAGGTCTCCCTTATTCCTGACTCAGTGCTCTATCTACTATGCCACCAGCTGCCTGTACAGGAAGAAGGAATCTTGCAGTTGAAAGATGTTAAGCAGCAAAAACATCCTTATACACATCAAAAGAAGGGGAAATAGAACCCACAAAGCAAACGCTATGAAATGAATCATGACAATCACAGTTTAAGGGACCCCACAACATTTAACAGATTAAAACTGCACTCAGGCTTTTGAGTTACCCTGGATAAATCCATGTTCTTTTTGTTTCTCTTCTTGTCATTTTGGTCATCTGTTCTTTATTTTCAGTCCAGCTTAGACAGGTGAATGATTTTGGTCACATGAAAATTTGTTTCTTGGTATTCTATAGGTATTCCACTTTTTTTAAACCTGGAATAATATGTTGCAATTTCTACCATTTCCTTGCAAAGTCTGCATTGATCAGTTAGTTTGGGCCCATTAAGAATGAGTTTTTTGTTGTATCTGGTTGCAATGAACTGGTTTTGTATCCTAACCATGAACTTCTCTTTCTGTAAACAAATATACTTGACGTAGCCCTTTGTTTGGCATTTCTTTGCTTCATACCATTGTTTGAGTTTTTGTGGATGTTGCCTTTGGAGGGCTTTTGGTTTCATTCTTTGATCCAGAAGTCAGCTCCTCACAAACCAAATCCACTCCTCAGTCCAAATACGACTTGTAAAGTCCTTATTTCTTTTACCACCGTTATATATGGCATATTTATCCCCTTCATTTTACCCACATAGCTATTATACCAAATCAGACTCCCATCTTTCACACTCAGTATTGCAATAGCCTATTTGGGTCCAATCAATCTACCTGCTTCAAATTTCCAATCCATTCTCCATGCAGCTATCAAAATAATATCCATCAAGCAAATGTTGAACCATGTCATTTTCTTGCTTAAGAAGCTACAGTGGCTCTCTTGGCTTTAGGATAAAATACTGTCTCCTCTATTTACCTTTTTTTTTTTTTTTGGCAGGGCAATGAGGGCTAAGTGACTTGCCCAGGGTCACACAGCTAGTAAGTGTCGAGTGTCTGAGGCCAGATTTGAACTCAGCTCCTCCTGAATCCAGGGCTGGTGCTTTATCCACTGTGCCACCTAGCTGCCCCCTCTATTTACTTTTTAAAAGGCCTTCCCAATCTAGCTTCAGCCTATCTTTCCAGTCTTATTGTATATTATTCTCCTTCACATACTCTCCATTCCATAAAAACTGGTCTGCTTGCTCTTGCCTACACATGGCTTTCAAGCTGCCATCTTTTTGTCTTTGAATAGATTGTTCCCCATGCCTGTAATTCACTCCCCCCTCTCCTCCAACCTGTGGTATCCCTAAACTTCCTTCAAAGCTCAGCTCCAGTGCTATCTCCTATAGGAAGCTTCTCTTGATACCTCAGTTGCTAGTGAACTGTCCTCAAAATTATTTTGGACATATCTTATGTTTAATTTTATGTCTATGTGTTATTTCCCCTTAATAGAAATGTATAATTCATTATTCCTAAAGCTGACTCACTCATCCTTGATTGGAGGGTAAAATTCAGTCTTACTATTCAGTGGAAAAGTGGCATCTCAGAAATGACTGTTGAATCGTTCACTGAAACATTCATAATATTTGTCTAAATCTTGGGAGGTTTGCAAACAGAGTCCCCCACTTTCCATCTTTATAAATCCAAAGTAAAAATCTGTGACATGCAAAACCATTTCCATACTTACTTTTCTACCAGTCACTGGACTTCATTAGGTAGAGGAGACCCACATGTTCCTGGTGTGACTCAATGCTGAATAATAGTGTGTAAGTAGAGACAGCATGGTATAATTTTTGAGTCCCAGCTCTACTACTTATGAACTTGGTTAAGTTGCTTAGTTTCAATGAGCCTCAGCTTCCTTATCTATAAATGAAAGGTTTAGATAAGATGATCTGTACATTCTTTTCTAGATTTAATACTAAAACCCTAACTGAATGCAAATTTCTGACCATGCTTTGTTTCTAGAACTCAGAATGCTATACTCACAGACAGCTCTGGGACTATTTTCCAATTCCCAGGAGATTCAAGACTCCTGGCCCAACTTATCCCCTTACTGATTCTACACCAATATTCTTTCCCACAGATTCTTTTCTTCTTTAAAAGTGGGTCATATTTCTCTGTACTCTATGCCTGAAGGGGAGATAGATAAAGCAAAAAAAAAAAAGAAAAATGGTAGTATAAGAATCAATTTCTTTTGGGGCAGCTAGGTGGCACAGTGGATGAAGCACCAGCCCTGGAGTCAGGAGTACCTGAGTTCAAATCTGTCCTCAGACACTTAACACTTACTAGCTGTGTGACCCTGGGCAAGTCACTTAACCCCAATTGCCTCACTTAAAAAAAAAACAAGAATCAATTTCTTTGTATTTCAGAATAGAAGGTCTGATCTGTCTGGATAGAGAAACTGGTTTCCTTATAAATTTAACACGAATGACAACGGCATTTGTTTTATACGCTTAATCTGTTACAGGCTCATGAGGATACCATGACTGCATAAACAAGACAGTCCTTAGGGACTTGGGTTTAAACAGAACTAATGAATCTCCTATGTAATCGACTTTGGCGGTGCCCACAGATACCAGAGGATGACATAATGGCATCAGATATAATGCTCAGCTCAGTATGCAGTGAAGCAGGCTTCTGATCTCATTGCTCTTCTGTATATTATTGGGGGTTCTTAATCCAAAGGCAGGGGAGAAACTGTTGAGAATTCCCTGTAGAAGACAGATTTCAGAGGAATCCCAATCACTCCATGTCCCATGGGATTCTGGGATATGTCATCATTTTCTGTTTCAGTCTTTCTCCTAAAAGACTATTTTCATGGTGCAATATGAGTATTTTTTCTTTTTCTTTTTTCTTTTCTTTCTCTTTTTTTTGTGTGGGGCAATGAGTGTTAAGTGACTTGCCCAGGGTCACACAGCTGTTAAGTGTGAAGTGTCTGAGGCCAGATTTGAACTCAGGTCCTCCTGAATCCAGGGCCAGTGCTTTATCCACTGTGCCACCTGGCTGCCTCCTTAATATGAGTATTTCAGTGGATCTCTCACTCCTTGATGTGGGCAGCATCTTCACACAGTGCAGATTGTGACCTTTCCCATGCCCTCTTTTCTATGATTCCTGCTGTCATGAATGAAAAACCCAAAGAAACAGTTTCTGGGTACTTAATAGTCAGTTTATCAAGTAGGTTAGCAAATAATCAATACATTGATGATCAATGGTTTCTCTAGGTAACCACAGATGCAAACAGTGGTTCTGAATCATCTTAAATACCTTCTGAAAGGGAACTCCTCCAACAAGTGAAACAACCCTTATTGGTGGACATTTAATGAAGAGATGGGCTAAAAGTCTTCACCTCCTCTTGCTTCTGAGAAACTGGTTTGATCATGAGATTCAGGAGTTTCTAGGCATCTGAGCAGGGGAAGCCATTTCCATCTGGACCTCTCTGGCTAGTTTTCTCTTTTATGAACTGAGTTGCCCTAAACTTTAATGGAGGTTAATAAAGGACAGGAGGTTCCTCTCCCAGGCAAAGGATTTCTCAGACTAGTTTCTATTTATACTTAAAACAGAAATTAGGTTTTTCAGTTGGGTGTGGTCCTGCCTAACTTAGTTAAGGAACAATCTCTGAACTCAGCCATGCCCTTCAGAGACTGACTGACCTTTTCAGGAGTTGAATTTTAACAGAAATAAGAAGAAAAGGGTGGATCACAAATTAACAATTAGTTATTTTAATAGTAATATTTTTTTCTCACTACCACAGTAGAAGACAATTCCAAATAATTCCTGCAGAAGGTGGGATCTAGTATTAGACATCATACTTAGGACAAAGCACATGCTGTTCACACTATTGAGGACTATTAGAGGACCTGAATTTGGCCTGTTGATATGATCAAAGGAAAAACAACACAATGAAGAAATATCTTGTAACGAGAGACATCCAGGGGGTAAATAGAAGAAGAGATTGACTCCACAAGTCTATGTAGAGTCTCAGATTTAAAAAAAAAATGTCTTTATCACCAAGACTTAAAAGACAACTTTGAAGAGATGAAGAAAGAGATAAAAATGGAATATCCAGGGAGGAAAGAATGGCAAAGAGAATTGATACCTTAGAAAAGATGGTGGGAAAGAACAGAATCTCTAAAATTAAAATGGGTAAAACAAAAAATGAGGACTCAATGGGACAATAAGAAATATTTTTTAAAAATCAAAACAGGAAAGGGATCAGAAATAATCAATCAACATCAATATTATATAAAAGTATCTATACATTTATTTGTATACATATACTTGTATGTAGACATTTATGTGTATGTATACATCAAATAGCATAATATCTAAATACTTTAAGGGAAAGCCTGCAGGGAAGAAAAGGAAAAATATTGTAGGGCAAAATGGATAGTAAAGTCATAGTAATGAGGAAATTCAATGTTCCTCTTTTAAACATAGATAAATATAACAAAAATGTAAACAGGAATGAAATTAAGGACCTGAATAGAAATTTAGAAAAATTTAGAGATAATCTGTCTTTGGTGATAACTAAAACTGACCATATATTTGGTTGGGCATATAAACACCAAAATTGAGAAATAGTAAGCATATTTACTCATCATAATTCAATAAAATTATATTCAGTAAAGAGCTTTTGAAGAAAGAATTAAAAATTAATTGGGGACTAAATAACTTTTGTTTTCTTTCTTTTCTTTTGCGGGGCAATGGGGGTTAAGTGACTTGCCCAGGGTCACACAGCTAGTAAGTGTCAAGTGTCTGAGGCCGGATTTGAACTCAGGTACTCCTGAATCCAGGGCTGGTGCTTTATCCACTGTGCCACCTAGCTGCCCCAATAACTTACTTCTAAACAACTTGTGGGTCAAAGAATAAGTTAAAGAAACAATAGAAAATTTCCTGAAAGAAAATAGAAATAATGAGACAATGTATCAAAACTTATGGGATGCAGCTAACACAATCCTTGACAGGGAAAATTTGTATCTCTTAAGTACTTTTATCAACAACAAATTTTAAAAATCAGTGAATTGAGCATACAACTAAAAAACTGGAATGACAAATTAAAAAGCAACTAACCAACAAAGAAATCTTGAAAATCAGAGATGAATAAGATTAAAAGTAAAAACTCCCTTTTGAATGAAGCTGTTCTTGAAAAGACTAATAAAATAAAATTTTTTAAAAAACAGCTAATCTGATTTTAAAAGGGGGGAATTAAAATTGTTTATTTAAAAATGGAAAAAATTCACAAAATTGAAGAAATCAAACTATCAGAACATATTTTACCTAGTTTTTTGCCAATAAAAATTGATAGCTTGGCAAAGTAAATGGATAATTACAAAAATATAAAATGAGATTACTAGAAGAAAAAGATTATACCCACATCAACAGAAAGAGAAATATTACTTATCTCCCAAAGGAAAAACTACATAAACAATTAATTCCAATATTACATAATCTATTTACAAAAACAGAAGAACCCTTCTAATATAATTTTATGATACAAATATTATTTTGATATCTAAACCCAGGAGGGAAAAAACCAGAGAGAGTTATTTATAGACCAATATCAATAATAAACATACAAATTTTCAAGTAAAATTAGAAAATATGTTATAATAACATAATAAAAATATAGTACATAGTGGCCAGGTTGGATTTATATCTGGAATACAGGGTTGGTTCAACATAAAGAAGACTATTAACATAATATATTAAATACACACATATATGTATGTACATATATTACAGAAGTAATAAAAACACATGATTACATCAATGGATGTTTTAAAAGATTTTTAGAAAAAGTCCAATAATGCAATAATTAGCAGCATTGGAAAAGGTGCTTTGGACATGTAATCATTTTATGAATGTAAAACCTCACTAATAATGAGAAAGGGGATGACTCGTAGAGAAAGTAAAGCAAAACAATGAAATTTAAATTATTTGATAGATAACCTTAGATGAAAAAAGAGAAATAAATGCAAATGAAAGAAAAGTAAAAACTAATTTATTCTTTTTTTTTTGAGAGGCAATGGGGGTTAAGTGGCTTGCTGAGGGTCACACAGCTAGTAAGTGTTAAGTGTCTGAGGCCAGCTTTTAACTTGGGTCCTCCTGAATCCAGGGCTGGTGCTTTATCCATTGGGCCACCTAGCTATCCCACTAATTTATTCTTTTGAAAAAAATTCTGGCTATAAAGATCAATAAATGATTTGATTCACAAATTTGATGGGAAGTACAAGATATGACAAATTCATTGAGCCTATGACTCCCATTACTTGGGGATAAATTAATATTGAGCTTTATTTAACCCATTTTGATGGGATGAGTAAAGAGTAGAGAAGCGAGTCAGGAAAAGCTGGATGGACAGTTGAGATGAGGGTCAAGTACAGAAGCATTTTAAGTAGTCCTGGAATTTGACTTACATGACCACAGTTAGAAGGTTGAGGGTGTTTGGCCTCCTCAAGTGGCCACAAGTGTTTGGCCTCCTCAAAGCTACAAAAACTGGATACACATGGGGCAGCTAGGTGGCACAGTGGATAGAGCACCGGCCCTGGATTCAGGAGGACCTGAGTTCAAATCTTGCCTCAGACACTTTACACTTACTAGCTGTGTGGCCCTAGGCAAGTCACTTAACCCCAATTGTCTCACCAAAAAGACAAAACCAAAACAAACAAACAAATATTGGATATACACACCAATACAATTAAGGATTTGCATCCTGTTCCCCTGGTGTTGGGGAAGAGAAAGTGTTAAGACAAGACAATTTTGTATATGATTTCACTGCCACAGAAGCACCATAGTAAATTACTTGCTCAAAAATGTCAAAGGTACACATTGAAGTAAGAAGTGTCCTCTATAATCACAGCTTGTGGGAGCATCTTGACACTATGAAGATAGCCTTGGCTATGGTTCAGAAATTTCTTTAAGCTTGTGAAAAATGATGGGCTTTGCTCTAAGTATAAGTTTGAATACCTTTCAGATGAAAGCATGAGAAATGGAAGGCAAGTGTGGATGATTTCCTCAAATTGTTGGTGGAGGGGGGAACCTATCAAGCAGTTCTGGAGTGTGTTCAAAGTGAAGTAGGAAATAAATATGTGTATAAACTGATGCAGTCCCAGTTATGCTGGTTCCCAAGCCTGGTTAAAATGAGAAAAAAGAAGATGAATAGTCCCAGATATAGCTGCTCTATTTAACCAACAAGGGGCTGGGTGTTTAAAAGTGAGTTTGGTCACTGATAGAATTGCTGTGTTGCTATGGTATTATCTCTTTGCTAACCGTGTATAAACAGTGGTCCTTACTCCTCTCTTCTTTCTTGAGGCTGTATTTGAAGAGGACACAGGAACCCTGGGTCAACTTGAATTAAAAATAACTATCAGTAGGAGGGAAAGGGGATAAGGAGGGAGGGGTGAAAGAAGGGAGGACAGAGTGGGGGAGGGGGAAGTCAGAAGCAAAACATTTTTGAGGAGGGATAGGGTAAAAGAAGATAGAAAATAGAGTAAATATCATGGGGAGGGAATGGGATGGAGGGAAACAGTTACAATAGTAACTTAAAAAATTTTGAAGCAGAGGCAAGAGTAATGTAATATGATTATGATGATTGATTGATGATTGGAGGAAGATGAGGACATGAAGTATCAAATAGACAAAGCCATCACAATATTTGAATGCTAAGAGCATTATAACTCAAAATGTCTGTAAACCTTAAAGAAAAAAGACAATAGTAAACTTTATTTTTAACTGTTGTGCCATTATTAGTGTATGTAATACTTCAATAGCATAAAATAAATAATTGGGGCAGCTAGGTGGTACAGTGGATAGAGCCCTGGAGTCAAGAGTACCTGAGTTCAAATCTCACCTCAGACACTTATGAGCTGTGTGACCCTGGGCAAGTCATTTAACCCCAATTGCCTTAAACATCTAGGACTATCTTAAGTTTTACTGACATATATCTTGCCACTGGAGCCAGATGGTTCTGGAATAGAGAGTGAGGTTGGTGGTCTTGCATAGCCCTCTCTCACTTAAATCCAATTCACTGCAAGTCATGACATCACCCCCATGTCATGGTCCTTTTCAAGAATGAAGGACAAAAACCCCAAACAAAATCTCCCCCAAAACCCCACTCCCAAAAAACCATAATAATTAGATTGAAAGGTTATTATTCACTGATTTTGTTACAAAGTCCCTTGATGCAATTCAATATAATTCAAATTATGTTTAAAAATGTTTCTAATCCCAAGCAGACTCAATTTTTCTATCTTATGGGAAAGAGCTTTAAACATAAGTAGAAAAAAGTTAGATGAAAAAAAGTTTATGGAAAATACCTTCAAAGATATCAAGACTCATGGAAACCTGTAGAGTGTTTGTTAGCCTCACAGTAATAAACTATAGGTAAAATTGACTTACCATGTACCCTTGGGAGATCTCTTTGCATAGATCTATTTATTTATTTATTCATTTATTTGTTTGTTTAAAGTTTAAAGTTCCAAATTCTATCCCTCTCTCATTCCGTCTCTCCCTACTGTCCCCCCTCCCTGAGGTAGTAAGCAATCAGATATAGGTTACACATGTGCATTTACATTTTATTTATTTATTTAAAGTTTCTTTGCATAGATCTAATAAAGTTTTTTCATTCCCTTTCTCAGTCCCTTATCTTTGTAGTGTGGGTGAAGGTCCTCCCTTGTACACAGTTTGACTCTGGCAAACAACTCCATGCTTCCAGCAAGTACAGCCTTCCTGGGAGTGTTTTGACTTAATCATGTTCATTAGCTCCCCTGTGTCTGGGTCATAGAATTATCTCAATTCTGATAGCTCTGCTATTTTTACTGACCAGAACTTATATCAAAGATAGATAAATCTTAATACTGCTACCGAATACATCATCGTTTTTATGTAGAGATGTATCAGGGTTTTTTTTTAAACTTAGTGCTCCAAATTCTCTTCCTCTCCCCGAACCCCCAAGAACTCAAGCAATTCAATATAAGCTATACAGGAGCAGTCATGCAAAACATTTCCACGTTATCCAGATTGTGAAGGAAAATAGACAAAAACAAAACTTCAGATAAAGGAACAAACAAAAAAAAATTATGCTTCAATTTGTATTCAGACATCATCAATTCTCTCTCATTATATGGACTGCATCTTTCATAAGACCTTCAGAGTTATCTTGGATCATTGCATTGCTGAAAATAACCAAGTCATTCACAGCAGATCATCTTGCAGTATTGCTGTTATTTTTGTATACAGTACATTTTATGTTGCATCAGCTCATGCAGGTCTTTCTGGGTTTTTCTGATAGCATTTTGCTCATCCTTTTTTTATATAGTAAACTACATTTATATAGTACTTTAAAGAGAGATTTCCTTAAAATAAACCTGAGGTTGATTTTTGCAACAACAGTAATAGATAACATTTATATAGTACCTTATACCTGACAAAGAATTTTCTTCACAGTAGCCAAACAAAGTAGGTGCCATTTGTTTTATCATCATCAATTATTATCCATCAATCCTCCTCATCATCCTCAATCAGTCCTCCTCATCAATAAATCCTCCTCAATCAATTCTCATTCTTATCCAATCAAGATGGATCAGTTTTGTTTTGTTTCGTTTTGTTTTGTTTTTTGGTGAGGCAATTGGGGTTAAGTGACTTGCCCAGGGTCACACAGCTAGTAAGTGTTAAGTGTCTGAGACCGGATTTGAACTCATGACCTTCTGAATCCAGGGCTGGTGCTCTGTCCACAGAGATGGATCATTTTTAAAAGTAACTCCTCTATGTCACTGCTGTATAAGCCAAATGATGGAAATACACATGTATGTGATGTGTATTAAATGCCAAACATCCAAACAGAATAGAGTACATCAAGCTTCAATAGAACTGCATTTTCCCTTATTATCTATGGACTTCCCATTTTTTAGAACCTTTGAGCTTCCAAAGAGCAACAACAACAGGCACTGTCACCATAATGAAAAGGAGAAACAAGTATGCATAAAAGAGTAAAGTATGTGACAGTCTTTCAAATGTATTAAAGGGTAGGAGAACAAAAGCTTCTTCATATAGATAGACTTACACCAAAATCCCTTATTGCTTCAAATCCAAATTTTGTCCTCAGAAATTTAAATGTGTTCATCTGACTTTAGATTAAGAAACTGCTGTATAGAGCTGTTGAGAAAAACCGTTAAACATAGCAGCAAGGCTAAGTAGAACAAAAGTTTCCCAGGCCTATTAAGGAACCTAGTTTTCAGATTTTTCTAAAATTTTCTTGTTATTTACAGCATGTTAAGGGAAGACTAGTACCTCTAGTGTGTGGGCTGCTTTCGACCTTTGGTGTACATTTGCCACCCAACTCCCACTTGTGGCCCCAAAAAGCTGTAGCCTGCACAGTGGCCACACACTGGTAAAACCATTTTGACAGATGGGCTAAACCAGGTTGAGGGTAACCAATGGGCCTCAAACTTGCCTGTGAGTTAGGGGTGATCCACCCTAAGAATGTGAAAACTTCCCCGGCAGAATAAGTGGTTGTGCATAATTTGTTCCAATGGGCCACAAAGACAGCAGAAACAGGCACTGTGCAGTGATTAGAGCTTAATTAGACATCGAAGAGGTCAAGGTTATCCAATGCATCCTGCCCTATCAATGGTCATCTTGACTTCTGTCATTTGACTTGACTTTGATGAGTCTGGAAGAGAGAGTGAGGTCAATGATTTTATGCAATTCTGCCTCACTTAAATCCAGTTTATATCTGAGTCAAAATACATCACACATATTAGTTTACATTTTTACCTACCTTGAAGTTCTGTTGTGGCAAGAAGTGATGAAGCAGCAGATATGAATACATTGGGAGCTGCACTCAAAATCCTGCACACATCTGGCCCAGGCCATAGGGTCATCTCACTGCACCCAACAGTGGGGTTTGACAGCCCCTTGATGTCTGAGCACAATTTTAATGTCCATTTTAAAGACTTTGTGTTCTGAATTCTCTTCCTCCCTCTCTTGCTCCCCCGGCAAGAATGCAAGCAACTCAACATGCAAAACATCCTCAAACTAGTCAGGTTGTGAAAGAAAACAGACAAAAAACTTAAGAAAAAGAAACTAAAAAAATATGCTTCAATCTGTATTCAGACACCATCAGTTCTTTCTCTGGAGATGGATCACATTTTTTACAAGTCCTTCAGAGTTGTCTTGCATAACTGAGAATAGCCAAGACATTGACAGTTGATCATCTTACAATATTGCTATTAATTTGTATATAATACATCTCACTTTGCATCAGCTTTCCAGGTTTTTCTGAAAGCATCCTGCTCATCATTTCACAGTCACTATTGCTAACTGAATTTTCCTCTATTCTACTCCCTCTCCATGCCATTTACTCTATTGTCTATCTCCTTTCACCCTTTTCCTCCTCAAAGGTGCTTTGCTTCTGATTTCCCCCTCCTCCAATCTGCCCTCCCTTCTATCACCCCCCAACCCTTTCCCCTCCTACTTTCCTGCATGCTAAGATAGATTACTATACCCACTTGAGTGTGTATGTTGTTCCTTCCTTGAGCCAATTCTGATGAGAGTAAGGTTCATGCACTCTCCATTGAGCACTCTTTTTTTTGTTTGTTTTTGTGTGTGAGGTAATTGGGGTTAAGTGACTTGCCCAGGGTCACACAGCTAGTAGATGTTAAGTGTCTGGGGCTGGATTTGAACTCAGGTCCTCCTGAATCCAGGGCTGGTGCTCTATCCACTGTGCCACCTAGATGCCCCAACTGAGCACTCTTTTTAAGGGCTACACTGGTTACTTCCTACACTGAGGAAGGGGCTAGAAAGGGTGCTCTAAAAATTGTCTGTTTTACCCAACCCGGGCCTGCTTACCACAGCAGGTGGGATCCCACCCTGTGGTTGAAACACGCAAAAAATCTACAAGAACTTTTGCATAGATGATTCCACTCACCATTGGTACATAGTATGTGTGCATGCTTGTGGACAAGTCTTCGGTTGTAAGTGACTGTTGTTGTCGCTATTCCTCCCAAGGATTCCCTGCCATATCTGATAATCTGTGCCTACTCTGGCATTAAAATTACCCAGAATTACAAGCTTAAAGGGGATTGCAATCTGTAGTTACCACAAAGCACTGGGATGCAAGTGTCCCCCATAAGGTTCATAGGAGGCAGGGTTTAAATACATTTCAACAGGGAACACATTAAATACATTTCAACATGGAAGGCACAACCCAGTGAAGCTGTTACATAAGTTATTTGGCATAACTAAAAGTCCCTAGAAAAGGCTAGGGAGGCTTAAGAGCCATAACATCTGGCGAGAATATGGGCCTCTCCTCTCCTCTCCTCTCCTCTCCTCTCCTCTCCTCTCCTCTCCTCTCCTCTCCTCTCCTCTCCTCTCCTCTCCTCTCCTCTCCTCTCCTCTCCTCTCCTCTCCTCTCCTCTCCTCTCCTCTCCTCTCCTCTCCTCTCCTCTCCTCTCCTCTCCTCTCCTCTCCTCTCCTTTCCAAAACTGGTTATACTTCTCTTTTAACTGGTTTTAACCACCCTCAGGCAAATTGTAGCTCTGGGATAAGGCAGGGCCAGATCATAGTCAGCTGCGTTCAACACCAACTGAAATGGTAATGCTTCTTACTCCCAGTGTGTTAATTTCTGAGGTTATTGTCTTTTAAAAAAAATATGTCTACATATGTACACATATTTCTATATTTCATCTTAGATTCTTCTATATGGCTCATGTGAACTATATAACAATGGCCCCTTTTTCTGCTTGGGTCAGGATGTCTTCCCTTCCCCCCCCCCCAATCCCACAATCCCGCCCAGCCCCAGGCCAATATTAATGAGCAAATCATTTTTTTTTGTCTCTGGAAGGGGAAATTTAGCCTCTCTTCCTATTTTATTTATACATTTAATTATATAACAAACAATTTGGGTTTCATTAGTCAACAAGCTTTATCATAGGTTCATGACTTAAAGACAGAAAGCTCCCAGTTCCTCTGGGGACAAGGAAATTTGACACCTTCCAGAAGGAAGGGGGACAAGTCATCAAAAGTAGATCTTTTCAGCTCATAATTTATTCTGACCTCTCTCATCCCCTGTCCCAGGTCATGCTTCCTCTCACTCTGACCTGATCTCTGGCAACTTTGCTATTTCCTCCCCACCACAGTCACATCTCAATTTCCTCTCCTGCCTTACTCTTACTATGGATTTCTGGTATCCTTTCTCCCCTTGCCATAAGTTTGTTTAACCTCAAGGTCAGGCACAAGCCTCCAAGAGCTTGGAAGTGACTTGTTAAGAGGGCCAAAAAACAGGTATAAAATCTGAAGGAGGCTTGGGCAAAGGGGATGGCAGATGGGAGTGGAAAAGAGATGGGACCAGCTTCTGCATCATTTCTGGAGAGTTTGTTTATATGCTTAGATATAATTTGCTCTATTTCTTCAACATATTTCTATCTGATTTGCAAGTTTCTAAGTCCTGTCTAGGAATCTCTCATTTTTGGGTGTGGTCAGACCCTTCATCAGAGATCATAGATGGCTCTTTCTCATTGAACTTGACAATATACAAAGGTGTTCAGAATAGGTTTGGAATCTAATTTCAAGTATGTATGCATCAATCAATCTGTCTATTTATGTACCTATCTTTATATCAATCTACTTATTTACTTATCTATCATTTGTCCATGTGTATTTGTTCATTCATTCATTTACTTATCCATTTATCTATTCACCCATTCCTTTGTATCTTTATTGTCTATTTATAGATATTTTAATTCACAGTCTATACCATTGTATTTATTTGTTAACCTATACATTGGGGGCAGCTAGGTGGTGCAGTGGATAAAGCACTGGCCCTGGATTCAGAAGGACCTGAGTTCAAATCCGGCCTCAGACACTTGACACTTACTAGCTGTGTGACCCTGGGGAAGTCACTTAACCCTCATTGCCCCACCAAAAAAATAAAAATAAAAAAATAACCTATATGCTTATTTACTTGTTTGTCTATCATCTATATGTCTGTCTGTCTATCTATCTATAAACGTCTGTCTATTTTGCCTAGGTGAGAAGAGCACAGCTCCTCACATGACTAATCCCAAATACTGATTGGCATGAAAACTTTAGCCTGCTCACTTTTCCAGGTTAGGTAAATTATCCCTTTTTCTGCCACCTGGTAGCCCTCCTCTAGGCCTTGTGCAGGTCAGAACTCCTGGCTTCTAACAGCTTCAGCGTCCTCCAGCAGCTGGGATTATAGATGAAATCCTTGCCATACCTTGCCTAATCTTATCCTTTCATTGACTCAAAAAGACAAATGGGCCCTATTCCTTATGGGTCCTTTGTTCAAGGATGCACTTAACCTGACTTAGGCTTATTCTCTAGAGAAAATTGTTCTGACAAGGGAACAAGGTATCTTCTTCTATTGAATACCTGTGGGACTTCAGGGATATAGCAGATAGTGGTTTTCCCAGGTTTTTGGGGAAGGGATGGTGGCTGGTTCAGAGAATTCATTTAGATTCAATTTCTGATGAGATATTTTCTAAGGTTCAGTGACAGACCTTGAATTTAGAGGAACAGGGTTAGAGGACCTGACTGAATTGGACTTGCTTATTCTGCAAAGGGAAAAAGTTTCTGGGACTTAAGCAGTAACAAAGGACACATCTGCAAACTGGAGATATCAAAGTAAGTTACAGTAGATCTAGGGAAGCAACAGGAACAGATTTTTATCATTCCCGATAAACAGGACAGGAAGCTCTGGGAGTTTCTGATGCAATGCCAGCCAACTTCCATATCTCAGTAGTAACAGAAATCAGTTTCTATAATTCAAGACACACAGTAGTTCAAGAGTCTTTGCTAATTTGAGTCAACTTAGCCAAATGTGAATGATTCAGAGAGAATAGAAGTCAAGGAAGCCATCAGTGATAGGTTGTTGAGGCCACCTTGACACTGAGACAGACTTCTGCTGATCAAGCTACTGTGACAATAAGACCTCCTGACCTGTGGGATTTGGTTGAAGAAGGGCGATAAATATGGATGCAACTGCATTTTGGAGTTTCATGGTCTAGGCTTTGAGGATTCAGAAAACACTGATGAGATACCCCAAATCAGGTGTCACATAAGGAACATATTTGGCAGATACCCAATTTCTTCTTTTCCCAGAAATTTCAATAAGCTGTGGGCTCTCCAGTTTTTGTTGGATGCCTAGGCTCAACTAAATAAAACATAAAAGAAGGCTGGCTCCTGGGTCTGTCCAAAGTGTAGGCAGCTTGAATAAAGACATTAACAGGGCCAGGTTTATAATTATCTCATTCTGTAGCTAGGGTAAGGCATTGCCAGTCTGCTGTGGGTATCAATTAGGAGAAGCTTAGCCAGGAAAGAGAGTCTGGGAAGAGTCATAGAGGAGGCAAACATGGAGCAAGCTTACTAGAGGCCTAGAGTTCAGTGGTCACCTAGAGAAACTGGGGAATGGGAATCAATACAAAGTCCAAAAAGGGAGTATTGCCAATTCACAGAGAGCCAGTTGGGAGTCCACTTATTTAAGTAAATTTCAAAGACTCACACATAGTCAAAACTGTTCTGTTCCACCATACATGGATTAGGGATATGGACTCACCCTATGATTTCATTGCTATAAAGAACTCCCAGGTGGGGAAAATCATTTTAGCAATGCAGGTCATCAGGATCTTTACAACATATTAGAAGGATTTCATAACTTGCTGGCTTTGGGTGCTCTTGATTCCAGGATCTGTTTACACTGGGGGAGGAAGGGTGCAATGATGATGCTCTCATTCCTTACCCTTTGAGGTTCCCTCCCAAAAAATCCCTAAAAAGAACTCACAGAATCAAGGTTCAGAACCCAGGCAAGAATTGTGGGTAAAAATGTGAGCATCAAAATGCAGGGACCTTAAAATGATGACCAAAGAAATGATCTCTCAAAAGCCTGTGAACTCTGGGAGTAAATATTTCTATGGTTACTTCAACTAAGTTTTTGCTCTCTGAAGAAAATTAAGTTAACACTACTCTTATGACTAAAGTTACCTTTCCATGTTCCTGAGTTGAGCTAAAAAATCCAACATTCTCTATGGGTCAGTTTAAAGTTATAATTAAAAGAAAAAGTTATACCTGGAAAAATTCCCAAGTCTCCTGGAAAATTCCCAAAGCAGACATTTTTTTTCTATCTTTGAAGGTCTAAAGCTGAAATGGTATATTTTTACAGAATATATTGTCAGTCCTTGCTTGTCTTTGTATGATTGAAGAGGGTCTTATCTCCCTCCTAAGAGCCAGGGATTCTGCTATCCCTAGACCACTAACAATAGCCTTAGGATACAGATCAATCAATCATTCCTCTATGACACAGTGGGGTGATTACTAGCCCCACAAGGGTACTAGCCTGCTCTTTTTGACATAAACAATCATGTTATCCCCACCCCCATAATGTTGCTAGCCCTATAACCAACCATATTATTTCCCTCCACCTAGCCAGTTCTATTCTTTGGTCTATGCTTATAAGAAGGAGCTGTGCCTCCTCCTCTGGGCCATTGGCTTAACTGAAGTGTTCATTTACCCACTTTGTTAACAGGTTTGCCCTTTGTTAATAAACTGATAAACCTTGTCAATTTGCACCTTGGTTCACCTTTATTAAATCCTAGACTGTCTCTGTCTCTTTGTCTCTGTCTCTGTCTCTCTCTTTGTCTCTCTCAATCTTTCTCTCTCTATCTCAACTTTATCAGTTCTGTAATAGGCAGGAACTGATCATAGGATGAATTTGAGTTTACTTTTAAGAACAAATAGCAACATTGGCTGGGGTGATGGATCAGTAGGATGGATATTGACAAAAGGGATGAGGTGAGGAATTTATACTGGTTTCCCAGTATAAGAAAAGGAAAGGTAAAAAGGCTAAACTTACCAGACTAACTATATGCAAAGGTGATTAGCAAGAGAAAAGAAACAGGTTACTGTAACATTTCCTGTTAATTATTCAGGTTTTGGTCTGCTATTGCTTTGAAAGAAATACAATCCTTTTGACCGAGTCTTTAAAGGCTTGTATTACTTGCTTGTTCCTCAGGGTATATATAAAGGGGTTCATCACAGGGGCTACTGAGGTGGTGAGCACTGACACCACCTTGTTTAAAGCCACCCCTTCCTTTACAGAAGGTTTGATGTAGATGAAGATGCAGCTGCCATAAGAGATGGAGACAACAATCATGTGGGAGGAACAAGTGGAAAAGGCCTTTTGCCTCTGCTGGGCAGAGGGGAATCTTAGGATAGTCTTGATGATATATCCATAGGAAAGAACTACTAACACTAAAGTGATGATAAGTGTCAACACAGCAAAAGCTAAAATCATCTTTTCTATGAATTCTGTATCAGAGCATGTGATCTCTAGCATTGGTGATGCATCACAGCCAAAATGATCAATGACATTGGAGTCACAGAATTCCAACTGGAGGCCCAGGCTAAGTGGTGGGAGGATGATCATCAGCCCAGACAGCCAGGAACCCAAAAGGAGTTGGTTACAAACTTTGCTATTCATGATAGTTGTATAATGCAGAGGTTTGCAGATGGCCACATAGCGGTCATAGGACATAGCAGCTAGGAGGAAAAATTCTGTTGCCCCAAAGAGGATGACAAAAAATATTTGGGTGGCACATCCATTATAAGTAATGGTATTGTCTCCAGTGGACATGCTGTACAGGAATCTGGGAATACAAGCAGTTGTAAAGGACAATTCTAAGAAAGAAAAATTTCGGAGGAAAAAATACATGGGAGTTTTCAAGTGGGGATCGGTCAAAGTGAGGGTCATGATGGTCAAGTTCCCAGTTATACTCAACATATAGGTAAAAAAAAGAAAGATAAAAAGCAGAATCTGCAGCTGTGGGTCATCTGTCAGTCCTCGGAGAATGAATAATGTTATACCTGAATGGTTTTGCATCCCTGGTTTCTGACTTTTGATGGACCTACATATATATAAAAGTAAACAGATTAGATCTGAAGAAAAAGATGACAAAATGAGCTAATAATGGAATTTTGATGGAAAATCCAAGTAATTTAGGTACCGTTTCTTCTTTGACTTGATAAAAAATCCTTCCAGTGACCAGATTAAATACCTTTACAGTTGTGGTCAAGGAGAGCTCTTAACAAAACCTGGAATAGAGGAAATTATAAAGGATAAAACGGATGGTTTCCATTACATAAAACTGAAAAACTTTTATCCTGACAGAAATCAATGTAATTAGGATTAAGAATAAAAGTGGGGGTGGCTAGGTGGCGCAGTGGATAGAGCACCGGCCCTGGAGTCAGGAGTACCTGAGTTCAAATCCGGCCTCAGACACATAACACTTACTAGCTGTGTGACCCTGGGCAAGTCACTTAACCCCAATTGCCTCACTAAAAAAAAAAAAAGAATAAAAGTGGTCAAATGGGGAAATTTTTTTGCATCAAAGATCTTTTATAAAGGTCTAATATGCTAAAGGGAGTAACACAAATTTTTAGCACCAAAAGCCATTCCATAATAGATAATTGGTTACAGGATATGGTCAACAGAAGATTTGTGAACTATTAACAGCTTTAAGTATTACTAGATTGTCCAAAATTTCTAACAATAAGAGAAATGAAAATGAAAATAACTTTGTTCTTTTACTTAATATCTAGAAAATTGGCAAAGATGATAAAAGATGGGAACATTCCATATTAGAGAGATTGTTGGGGCTATGAATTGGTCCAACTATTCTGGGAAGACTTTGAAATTGTGCTTTTCAAAAGTGACCAAACTATCCACAACCCAGATATCCCACTGCTCATCATATACTTAAAAGAGGTGAAAGGGGGCAGCTAGGCGGCACAGTGGATAGAGCACCGGCCTTGGATTCAGGAGGACCTGAGTTCAAATCTGGCCTCAGACACTTAACTAGCTTAACTTACTAGCTGTGTGACTCTGGGCAAGTCATTTAACCCCAATTGCCTCACCACAAAAAAAAAAAATTTTAAAAAAAGAGGTGAAAGGATGGTTTCATATACATAAAATATTCATTCAAGCAATTTTTGTGATAAAATATTCATACATGTAACTTTTGTGATAACAAAGAAATTGGAGAATGACTTGGTACAAGAACATAATGCAATATAAGTGAAATGATGAATATGAAGAATTCAGAGAATCATGGGAAGACTCAGAATGACAAAGAGAAACATTAAATATTCACAATGATTGCCTTAATTTAGATGGAAAGGATACTCTCCTTACCCCAAACCAAATACTACATAAATATAATGAACAAACTTATCCTCAAAGAACAGTTGAGAAAATACACTTACTTCCCTTTGCACAGGTATGAGACTATGGGTGTACTTCTACTACTGTTAGATTTAGTTGATATTCTAATTAATTTTGCTGAACTGCTTTCCCCCTTCCTTTTATCTTTCTTTTTAAAAATGTATTGAAAAAAACACAAATGATGGCCATGTAGGGCAAAGATATTTTTGAAAATTTGAAAATTTAGAGCAATGTGAAAAAAGCTATCAAGAAAAATAAAAAAACCCAATCCAATAAATATACCACAGACATTTGTCATTGATCTTATATCAGGTCATAGACAAGGATTTGCTTAAAATTTTTGTCATAAAGATTTTTATTGCCAAACTATATAAGACTTTTTTGAAGTTCTTTGTGTTCACCCACATTCTGTCCAAATCCTTTTTAATTCATAGTTCAAACACCTGGGAATTTCTAAGGATTCATCCATGTTCCTTCAGAAACCAAACCTTTCCATTTTCATCAACTGCATACCAACTATTATCTGGAAACACTTTTATATACAAACCATAGATACTCTCCACTGCCCTGTATTTCATCTTTGAGAATTTTCCATCCCTTCTAGAGATTGCAGCTTTAAGAGTCACTGTCAAAAAAAAAAAAAGTCACCGTCTCAGGTTTTAAATGTGTCCAGGGTTTATAATCCATTATTATTCATAAAATGCTCAAATTTTTCTCTGGAGATCACGTTGGGACTCCACAAATAATCTCAAAGTTTCATTCAAAGAGTCCAACAATCACTCTCCTTGCATTCAAAACCCTATAAGCAAAGTCATAGCTGGGAATTTTTGTCTTTGGGGAAACCACTTCAAACTTCACCCAGTGCAAAGGCAGAAAACACACCCTCAGTGGAGATGAGGGATAGAGGGCTGATCCCTGGAAGTAAGACAAAGACCTTGGGGACTGGCATGAGGCTGCTGCTAGGAAAATGGTGAGAATGGGGTACTAAGGAAGCTCCTCCAAGCGCCATCTGGTACCTTCCCATTTTACTGATCATTCTAAGCAGGTGCTAATCTCTGTGTTTTCCCCCCACAGTGTGGATAGTGCCAATATATTTGTTGCCCTTTAAATTTTACATCTTGGTTCCAATTATTCTGAAAAGTAGTTTGCAATGCTTCCCAGAAAAGTTACTAAACTGCATATCTTCTGACCCAGTGATACCACTATTAGGCCTATACTCAAATTGATCAAAGAAGGAAGAAAGGGATTAATATGTACAAAAATATTTATAGTAGCTCTTTTTGTTCTGGCAAAGAACTGGAAACTAAGGGGATGCCAGTCAATCAGTGAATGACTGAACAAATAATGGTATATGAATGTAATAGAATACTATTTTGCTTTAAGAAATGATGATACAGGGGGCAGCTAGGTGGCACAGTGGATAAAGCACCGGCTCTGGATTCAGGAGGACCTGAGTTCAAATCTGGCCTCAGACACTTGACACTTACTAGCTGTGTGACCCTGGGCAAGTCACTTAACCCTCATTGCCCCACCAAAAAAAAAAAGAGGAAAAAAAAAGAAATGATGAGACAGTTTCAGAGAAACCTAGAAAGACATGGATGAACTGGTGCAGAAGGAAGAAGGAATAGGCAACAATTTATATTATAACAGCAATTGGCTAAACAAGCTGTGGCACATGATTTTAATGGAATATTATTATGCTATAAGAAATGATAAGCAGGATGATTTCAGAAAAAACCTGGAAAGACTTACTTACATGAACTGATGCATAGTGAAGTTAACATAACCAGGAGAACATTGTACACAGCAACAACAATATTATTTGGGGGCAACTAGATGGCACAGTGGTTAGAGCACTGGCCATGGATTCAGGAGGACCTAAGTTGAAATCTGGCCTCAGACACTTGACACTTACTAGCTGTGTGACCCTAGGCAAGTCAGTTAATCCTCATTGCCCTGAAAACAAAACAAAACAAAAAACCCCCCCAAAACAGAAACAAAAAACCTCTGACTTTTTTTTTTTTGTGGGGCAATGGGGGTTAAGTGACTAATAATTTCAATATTGATTTAAAGAAGGGAACAAATACTATTTTGGGGTAGGGGTGAGGAGTGGTATGGTGGTTCATCCTGCATTCCTAAAATTACACTTCTTCCAAAATCTCCAAACTTTTAATTTTCTTTGATCTATCAATACATTAATAGGCAAATTACAACATGTGCTAAAGCTATGCAAACCCAGCTCTCAGAGGCTGATTAAATTTTTAGTGTGAGCACCATAGAAACTGAAAAATGCTACAATCTAGGGCTTGATGTATTGCTTTTTTTTTATGGCGAGGCAATTGGGGTTAAATGAGTTGCCCAGGGTCACACAGCTATTAAGTGTCAAGTGTCTGAGGCTGAATTTGAACTCAGGTCCTCCTGACTCCAGGGCCGGTGCTCTATCCACTGAGCCACCTAGCTGCCCCTTGATGTATTGTTTTATTGACTGTCTAGACATAAGAAAGTGATGCAGAAAATGTTGATAAAGAAGATTAAACTTAAAAGTGTATCCTATTTTTGTTTCCTTGGAAAGATCCTATGTTACAAAATATTCATAACAATAACCTTTTTGTGGGATCAAGAAACTAGGAGAAAACAGCAGGTGCCCATCAGTTGGGGAATGTATGAATGAAAAAGAACATTACTGAGAAATGAGAAATATAAAAAAACAAAACCCAGAGAAACTTGAGAAGACTTGTATGAGGTAATCCAGAAAAAAGATAAAACTAGGAGAACAATATACATGATTCTATTAATGTAAATGAGAAAAAAAATTAAAAGGTCCCTGAACTCAGATGAGCTGAAATGACAAATTCTGATTGCAGAGAAGAGATAGTGAGAGAAATAGCTACAGGTGAAGAATGTGTCTGATAAGGTCTCTAGGTTTTACATAATTGTACATAATTAAATATGTATGACCTATATCTGATTCCTTACTATGGAGAGGGGAAGGGCAGAAGGGATAAAATTTGGAATTTAAAACTTTAAATAAATACGTTAAAAATTGGAAAAAAATACAGGAGAAAAACAACAGCAATTATAGAAATGAACAATTCTGAAAGTTTAACTCTGATGAACATACTGGTCAACCACATGTAGAATGAGACACACACTTTTGGATGGGGGTTATATGGCACATTTGTTATTAGGGAGGCTCCATTAAAGTGTGGTGTATGTTTGTTGGGGGGTGGGTAAATTTCCTACTAGTAAGTCACCATGATCACCAAAAGGCAATGAAAAAATACATTCTTAAAAACCTCTCCAAGGTTCCGCCCTTGGCAGTTCTCCAGTGCTCCTAATACTGTTTCTTGGCTCCCTATGACATACTAATCCTGGCCTCATACACCTCTTTTTCCATTCATTTCTGTTAAAATTTATGTAATATCCATTTCTTTTTGTGTTTTTGCTTTCAGATAGCTGTCAGGATGAAAAAGATTTCAATCCATTGAATTTAATGCAGTCAGCATTAAATTACTGGGTCCAATAAATTAATTTACTGTAGAATAAAAATAGATGATGGCACCTTTTAATTGGTGGTTTAACTTTAAGAAGGGAATGAATCATTATTTTAGGAGAATGAACTGGGCAAAGCAGTTTACAGTGTTCTTAAATCACATTATATCAACTTCTATCCACTCTGCCTATTCAAAAGTGAAATCCAGTGGAGAGGTAACATGATGTAATGAATAGAGCATAGGACTTAGAGTTGGGAAGAACTGGGTTCAAATCCCATATCAGCATTTACTAGCTATGGGTAAATCCCTTAACCTTTCTGGGCCTCAGTTTCCTTATCTGTGAAATGAGAGTCAGACTCAATGGCCTCAAAGCTCCCTTCTAGCTTTAAATATATGAATCTATGATCGAAGAGTTATTGAGGGCATCTCCCTGATGTCAATTTCTTTCTTCATTAATTTAACAAGACAGACAATAATTTTAAGTAAAAACAAAGAGGACACAGAGGCAGAGAAAGCTGAAGATAAAAAGTTAAAAAATAGTCATTGTAGTTTCTGTTTCTAAGAATAAAGGAAACAAGGTTTGTTGCTGAAATGAATTTGTGCCTTTGGTAGCAAAGCACAGAATTTTCTTTTTTTCCTCCATGGGGGTAGGAGTTGGCCTGTGCAATGGTACGATAAATAGGATTCTGGGACAGTGCCCTGCTCCTTGTGGTTTTGGTCACTTTATCTGATAATTTTGTTATCTAGCCTGTTCTCGGGCATAAAGGGCTCATCTGTCCCATTACTGTTGGCATTGCAATTGGTCATTGAGACAATTAGGCATCACTTTTACTGATGATGCTGTATTTTTGTTGATGGTGCCTCTATTCAGTGTCTGTCTGTCTGTATATGTGATTCTAAGGCCAGGGGACAGAAAATTTCCCTCTATTTGGGGTAAGACACAATTGTTTTTCAATAATCACTAATAATATCCAGTAGCTAAACAAATGTTTCCCATCTGTACTTCAGTTATATTTTTTTCCCATTCTGCCTTGGAGTGGGCTTCCTCAGGAGACCCTGATTAGTTATAGGGACAACTTTTGCTTAACTGTTATAATATATTATCCACCAAGAAACCTGAGGGGTTTTCCCCTTGAGCTTGGAGAAATACAGTTTCACTCTGGTAGCTAAGTTGATTTGGGTCAGGTCTGGCTAAGTGCCCATGTCACATAATGCAGGATCCAATGTTAAAGGCATACATAAGTGAGGTATACTGACTTAGGATCCATGATTAGATGAAAAATGAACCATTCAAGCCATTACTAGTACTTCAAAGGAAGACCACATAGAAGTCAACTGTGCTAAAAGTGTAGCCTCCAAGAGGCTTATCTCTGGACCTGCCTATCCCCTCTTTCTGTAAACCCTATCTCCAGGATCCAAGTGACTTCACACTGCCCACTATAGACCCTACTTCCTTTCCCCCTTCCCTACTTAGTGAATGTCCCACTTTCAAAGTTACCTTTTCCTCCTCTCTCCCTTCTGTCTTTCTGTCTCAGCTCTTTTCCAAGCTAGATATTGGCTAGAAAGGATCTTTTAGCTAATTCTTTCTTTTATGCAATTAACAAATTCCTTCATGTTTTAATCCTCTCAGGGACACTTATTTATTGAGTGAGGAAGCTTGTTCATTCAAAGGAAGTATCTCTAATTGTGAAATTTTAGGAAGTGTGCACCATGAAAGTAGGGAGATAGCTTTTGGTGGGAGGCTATCATACACCCCTCAAATAAAAAAGGCCAGTATGTGATCCATGCAGATATGAAGCTGGTCCTACTGTCCTAATGTCACCAAAGAGCACATGTTAAGGCAATACAAAATAAAAGTAGCATCTCAGAAATGACTTCATTTTCTGTCTGAAACATACATTATAATTGATAGATTTTTTTTTCGTTTGAGACAGTACTGATTTCTGTCTTCTGGTATAGGGAATCAACCACATCCATTCTATCTCCACAGCTAAGTAATTAAAAAAAAAAAAAAGGAAAAGCAGTGATGTGACAAGTCATTATCTTACTTACTTTCCTGTCTGAACTTCAGGTCTCAGGAAGCAATTTTAGTTGCAAAGTCCTTGGAATGACTCAAAGCTGAGCAGCAATGAATTAGTGGAAAAGCAAAAATGTACTTCTGGATACAGTATCTCACAAAACCATGACCTCATCTTAACAGAAAGAATAGAGTTCTCCTAGGTTCCCATCTTCTAGAATATACCAATCTCTTTTCTCTCTTTACCAACTCTAAAATGATGTTGCATCAAAGATCTTGTCCTGCTCTAGATGCAGGAAATATTTTGACGAGCTGTATGTTGCTAAAAGAAAGACAGAATCATTGGAAAAAGAATGGACTCTCAGGTCCTGCCTTTCTTTGGATCCTGTGATCTGGTCTATTTGGGCAGGGAGATAGGTTTCCCTCCAAACTGTACACTAACAGCAAAGGATATTTGTTTCATCTGTCCAATGTGCTGTAGGTGCATAGGGACCAACTGAGTTCATAAACAAAAGGGCCTATGGGGACTCAAATTCAAAAGTCACTAATGAATCTCTAATGTAATTAACTTTGGCAAAAGATTTAAAACATGCAGCAGTGGGGTCTATTGTGAATGGAAAAAGTAACAATAGCATCAGACACAGGCTTGGTACACAGAAGTGAATCAGGTGATGGAGAAGGAATGACATTTCATTGCTCCTCCTCTCATTGTCTAGGATCATGCACTTCATAAATAAATATAAATATATGTATATATCATTTAGTGTACTACTTTAGTAATGTATTAGGTAGTAAATTAGTCAACTAGAATTTATTAATGTCAGGCGCTAGGTTGATTTCTGGGATTAGAAAGACAAAAACATTGTCTCTGCCCTAAAGAAGCTTACATTTTAACAGAGGAGACAACATCTAACTAACCATACCAATAATATATATGCAGAATTTTTGGTTTTCAGTTGTTTTAATCATGTATGATTCTTCATAACTCCATTTAAAGTTTTCTTGGCAAAGATATTGGAGTGGTTTTCTATTTCCATCTCCAGCTCATTTGACAGATGAGGAAATTGAGGTAAACAGGGCTTGGTGACTTGTCCCAGGTCACACAGCCAGGAAGTGTCTAAGGACAGATTTGAACTCTGGGAGATGAGTTTTCCTGACTCTAGGCCAGTGCTCTATTCATTGCTCCACTTGGCTTCTTCATCAACAAAATATTTACAGCATAAACTGGTGATTAAATTAGAGGGAATACACAGCATTAAGTAGGAGAGGGAAAGGCTTCTTGTAGCTGGTGGGATTTTAGTTGGAACTTCAGGAAGCTGAGAAATAGAGATAAGGAGGGAGAAAATTCTACATGTAGTGGACACAGAGTTGGGAGATGGAGTGTCTTGTGTGCGGGACATCAGGAGTCCAGTGTCACTGAATCATAGAATATATATCCATGTTTATATTGATATACATAGATGTAGGTATAAAGAGAGCTAAAGATATAGGGATAAATCTCTAAACAAAGACTGTCTTTTAAAAAGACAGAGGATATTATATTTAATCTTACAGGTAATAAAGAGCTATTAGGTTTAACTCCTTTATCAAGAAGATAGAGTTTTGCTGGAAAATCTTGGTGCTCAAGGTACATACAAATAAGCAGATAATTGTGGAGAGACTGGGCAATGTACCTATTGCTATAGACAAGTGCAACAACTGGCCCAGAATCTATCAGGTGCCTTGAGAAAACACTTCACTGTAACCCCTTATTGCTCATGGGTGAATCCATTAGACTTCTTTATGAACAGGTAGTAACAGATGACCAACTACTTTAGTGGACTCTAAAGAAGAGAGACTGCCTGTTGTGGAATAGTGGCAAGAATCTATGTCTCAGAAATGGACATTTCAAGTGAAGGCAAAGATGATGTACTAAAATGAACAACAATTCAACCAGGGGGAGAGAATTAAACCTATAAGTAAAATTTTTTCTGCTTAGAACTTCAGCTGTAGAGATTCCTAGAGTACAGGCACATTGTACAGAGCACAGCAAAGCTATTAGCTACCCTGAATCTACCACAAGGTCAGGCTTGGGTATGCAAGGCTTGTTGTTTGTCCTTTGTTCTTTTTTTTTTTGTTGGTGGTGGTGCAGTGAGGGTTAAGTGACTTGCCCAGGGTCACACAGCTAGTAAGTGTCAAATGTCTGAGACCAGATTTGAACTCAGGTACTCCTGAATCCAGGGCCAGTGCTCTCTCCACTGTGCCACCTAGCTGCCCCTGTCCTTTGTTCTTGAAGAGGACAATGACATCAGGGTGATGTCATGACATTTAGTGAATTGGAGTTAAGGGAAGGAGGACTGTGCAAGGTCACCAACCTCACTCTCCCCTCTAGAGTCATCTGGGTCCAGTGGCAAGATATACTAGGACAACTGGAGATGGCCCTGGATGTTTAAGGCAATTGGGGTTAAGTGACTTGCCCAGGGTCACACACTAAGTATCGGAGGTGAGATTGAACTCAGGTCATCACAAATTCAGGGTCAGTGCTCTATCTACTGTGCCACATAGTTGCTCTGGGATACAAGAGTATAATTCTGATGAAGACTTTGACAACTCCAAGAGTCAAATACAAGACCCTAGAGAACCATAAAAAATTGGAGCTGGGGGACATACCTGGGGTTGTACAGTAGGCAACTGTCTTGTGTCTGAGGCCGGTTTTGGCTGGGATCCCCCTGGGTCCAGGGGTGATGCTTTGTCTACTATGTCACTTAGCTAGGTGATGACATCTTTAGGGTTAAATTGAGGGGTGAAGGGAATTCACTGGGGGAGGGGGAAGGGCAGAGTTGAAATCCTACATGAAAGAAACAGGAAAAGGCTTATGGAGGGGGGGAAGAGATTGAAGAAGAGCAGGGCAGTAAATTAATTTTACACTCATCAGAAAAGGCTCAAAGACCTTAAACTCATCAGAGATGCCTCAAGGAGGGACTAACAGACACACCCAACTGGGTGGAGTAATCTATTTAATCTGGGCAGTAAATGAGCCTAACACTCATCAGAATTGGCTCAAAGACCTCAATCTCATTAGAATTGGCTCAAGGAGGGAATAATGTACACACTCAATTGGGTAGAGTAATCTCTCTAACCCTGCAGGAAAATAGGAGGGGAAGGAGATAAAGAGAGAAGGGCAAAAGAAGGAAGGGCAGAGTGGGGGATGGGACAGACAGAAGCAAATCCCTTTTGATGAGGGATAGGATGAAAGAAGATGGATAATAGAATAAATATCATGGGGAAGGGAATAGGATGGAAGGGAAATAGTCAACAATAGTAATCATGAAAAAGAGAAAAGGGGGAAAAATTGTACAAAAAATATTTATAGCAACTCTTGGTGGAGGCTAAGAATTGAGAATCAAGGGAATGTCCATCAATTGAGGAATGATGGAAGAAGCTGTGCTATATGATTGTGGTGAAATGGTCTTGTGCTACAGGAAATGACAAACAGGATGATCCCTGAAAAACCTGGAAAAACTAATGAACATTGATGTATAGTGAAGTGAGCAGAGCTGGGAGGATATTGTGCATAGTGCCAGCAGTATTATTCAATGAACAATTGTGAATGACTTAACTACTCTCAGCAGTGCAATGATCCAAGACAATCCCAAGGAACTAATGAGGAAGCTTACTATGCACCCCTATAGAAAAAACTGATAAAAAGAACACTTGTAGATTGTACATTTATAACCTGGTTGCAATCTTGTGGAGGGGGGAGGAAAGGGAAGGAGGGAGAAAAATTTGGAACAGATCTTATGAAAATAAATATTGAAAACTACCCTTACATGTAACTGGAAAATAAAATAAATGTTTGTTGCTGAAAAAAAAAAGAACTCAAGCAATTCAATATAAGTTATACATGTGTAGTCGTGCAAAACATTTCCACATTAGAATTAACAAAAAAATAATACTTCAATCTGTATTCAGATACCATCAGTTCTTTCTCTGTAGATGTATTGCCTTTTTCATAAGTCCTTCTGATAGAATCCTGCTCATCATTTCTTACAGCACAATAGTGTTCCATCCTAATCTTATCCCACAATTTGTTTATAAATTCCCCAATTGATGAGCATCACTCCAATTGCAAATTAAACTTTTTAAAAATCTCCTTTAGGGTACCAACCTAGTAGTGGTATTTCTAGGTTGAAGAGTATGCATGGTTTTATTGTCCTTTGGCCATAGTTCCAAATTGCTCTACAGAATGTTTGAATCAGTTTACAACTTTAACAAGAGTGTACTAATGTCTCATTTTCCCCATATCCCCCACAACATTTGTCATTTTCCTCTACTATCCTATTACCCAATCCAATAGGTGTGAGGTAGTACCTAGAATTGTTTTGACCTGAATCTTTCCAATCAATAGTAGTGAGTTAGAGCATTTTTTCATATGTCTATAGGTGGCTTTGATTATTTCATCTGAAAACTTCATGGCTTTTGATCATCTATGAATTAAGGAATGGATTTTTTTTTTTTAACAAATTTGACTTAGTTCTCTATGTGTTTGAGAACTGAGGCCTATCAGACAAACTTGATTCAAATCTTTTTTTCCCACCCATAATCTTTTTTTTTTTCTGGCTCTCCTCATATGCTGTTTTATAATATTTCAAGTAACACAACTGTGGTCATGGAAGTCACTACTAATTTATATTATCTTTTCAAAAAAGAGATTTCCCAAACCTTTTCTTCTCTCCTCAGACCTCTTATTCTACTCTCAAATCTCCCTTTCAGCACAGGATATTACTTCTTACTTTTCCAAAAATCAGGGACATCCTTTTGAGCCCTCTTTTCTCTCCTATTATAAACTTTCAACATAATGTAATTTTCTAACTAAACACTCCTCCTTTGCCAACACTCTCCCCCATGCATTGTACCCCCTTCCATTATATTGTAAAGTCCTTGAAAACAGATACTGCCTTACTTCAGAATTTTATTCCCTAGAATACAGTTCTGGGCACATAGTAACCACTTAATAAATGATCTTTTCTTTCTTTTCCTTCTTTACAAACTTCTTCCTTACAACCCCTTGTACTCTGGCCACTCTTTTTCCCCCATTATCTTGACCTATGATTAATTAATTCAACCAAATATTATCCTCTACTTTTGTCCCCTTATTCTTCATATGTTTGTTCATTCCTTCTTTCCTTGCTTCCTCTCTCCCTATCTTTCCCCCTCTTTCCCCTTCCCTTTTCCTTCCTTCCTTCCTTCCTTGTCATCTATCCTTTGCTCTAGTCCCAGAAGAAGAGAGGGTCCTTCCCTTTAACAAGGTCAGACCCTCAACTTTTGCTTTGACCTTATCTTTTTCAATTTCTTTTGGGAACAACCCTTTCAACAACTGCCCCGTCCCTAATCCCATGACTTTCTCTTTAATTTTAAATTTCTCTCTATCCAATATCTCCTCCCCTGATGCCTTAAAACTACTTATGTCTTTCCTCCCTTCCTTTGGTTTTCATAACTGGTGTATAGAAAACCATCTATAGTCATTGGTATATATTTCCTCTCCTATTCATTTTTTCAGTGCCATCCATTTGCTTTAGGCTTCACTGAACCCCTATGGGGCTGCTAGGTGGTACAGTGGATAGAGCACTGGCCCTGAAGTTGTGAGGACCTCAGTTTAAATCTCACCTCAGACACTTACTAGCTATGTAACCCTGGGCAAGTCACTTAATCCCAATTGCCTTAAAAACATCTGGGGTCATCTCCAGTTGTCCCAATATACCTCTTGCTACTTGACCCAGATGACTCTGGAGGAGAAAGTGAGCTTAGTGACCTGCACAGCCCTCGCACACTTAAATCCAATTCAGTGCAAGTCGCAACATCAACCCAACATCATGGTCCTTTTTGAGAATGAAGGAATGACAATTGAACTGCTCCAAGATTGCCAGTGATCTTTTTACATTTTTTTTCAAATTTAGTTTTTGATGTTCTCTAATTAGACATCACCAAACATGAACATTTCCAAACACAAAGGAATGTAGAAAAATAATTATGCATGAAATTATGACTCTATTATGTATAGCTTGAATTTTTCTAAAGTATTAGTTTCAAAGTTGTTCTATTTACTTTTGTCTCTTCATGAAACTTGTGAATGTTTAAAAATGCTAAAATGATTCTCTATTCTTTCTCTTTTTCTTTTAATCCCTCTCTGTTTCTTGCTGTCTCTGTCTTTCTTTTTTTTTTTTTCCTTTTTCTGTTTTGCTGAGCAATGAGGGTTAAGTGACTTGCCCAGGGTCACAAAGCTAATAAGTATTAAGTGTCTGAGGTCACAATTGAACTCAGGTCCTCCTGAATCCAGGGCTGGTACTTTATCTACTGTGCCACCCAACTGCCCCTCCCTCTGTCTTTCTTGTCTGTCTCTGTCTCTCAGTATTTTTCTGCTTGCCTGCCTGCCTGCCTGTCTGTCTATCTTTCTCTTTCCCAAATCCCCTTGCCCAAACATTGGGAAGAAAAAAAAATCCTCCCATTTGAGAAACGAGAATAATAATGCAAAATATATTCTAAACTGGAAATCTCTGAAAAATGAATGTTTTGTTTGGCACTTACATTCCATCAACACTCTGACAAGAGGTAGGAAGTATCCTTCATGATTAGACTTAATTGAATGATTATATAGTGGTTTATTGATCCATTGCATTGATCAAAGTTCTTAAGTCTTTCAAAGTAGCTTTTCGTTGTAAAAATCTAGTCATAAAATTATTCTTCTGAATCTGCTTATTTTATTGTGTTAATTTATACAATTCATCATTTTAAATTAATCCATTCCTTTTGTTATTTCTTATAGTATTATAACCTTCCATTACATTCATGTTTTGGCCTTCCCTGTCACCATAGAAGTTCTCTATGGTAGGGGTTCTTTTTTGTTTCTTACTCATATTTTAGGCAATTTTATGACTTTGTGACTTTTAAAGTTGGGCACAGGGGCCACTGTTGCAAACTGACAGAACTGTGGACCAAAGGTATGATCACTGGCTTTCTGAGACCTCTAGGGCATGTGGACTTGCTCTTTCTGCTGGGATGGTTCTCTAGCTGGCAGTTTGCCCACTCAACTGGGGCTGGTGGGGGGGGGGTCTCACAACTGGCTTGTTGTGCCACCAGCCTGCTAAGCCAGAATTGAGGGGTCTCAGCTGCTTCTCTGTGATGTGGCCAAGAGCCTTCTGTTGACTTGCCCAGACACCTTCTGTGCTGTGCTGAGTTGTGCTATGTTCCCCTTTCATCCAAGTGAGACAGACCTTTCTTGAAGTCTTCTAAATTATCTCAAAGTGGAAGTTTGTGTCTCTATTTTTTTTTTTGGTTCTGTAACTCCAGAATCTATTTAAAGGCTTGATTTAATCTTGTTTCTGAAGGAAACTCAGGAGAGCTCAGGAAAATTACTGGCTTCTCTCAGCCATCTTGGCTTGTAGTCTGATTTAGAACATTTTTAACATGGTTATTGATGCCTTGGATTTATTCCTTTGAGAATTACCTTTTTTATAACCTTTGATGATTTTTTTTCCTATTGGGGTGGTGATAGTTCTTGTTCTACTGTATTTCTACTAGTTACTTATATATCTTAGTTATCAGACATTTATTAAAGAAACTTGCTACAAAGAATTTTTCCTCTTGGCTAATTCCTTTTCAATTTTAACTTCATGATGCAGAAGACTTTCAATTTTAAGTAATCAAGTTGGACCACTTTATCTCTTCAAACTTCTCTATCCCTTGTTTGGTCATGAACTCTTCCTTTTTACACAGTTTCTATGATTTACGTATAATATGATTTTGAAATATTTAGATCATGTTTGAATTTGAACTTATTGTGATGTATATACACACACATATGTATGTGTATATGTGTGTGTGTTTGTATGTATATGTATATGGTGTGATATCTTATTCTAAACCTAATTTCTGTCAGACTGCTTTCTATTCTGTGCTCCCCATCCCCAGCAGTTTCTGTGGAATAATAGGTCATCCTGGCCATTGTACTTATCAAAGATTATGCTACTCTGCTGATTTGCATTTATACATTTTGTAGTTATTTTGAATAGAAATTATCTATTTCTACATGCTGATTTCATTGTTAATGTACAGAAAAACTGATGAATTTATGAGTTTATTTGACTATTTTCCTAATTTTCTTGAAGTTGTTTTAATGACTTTGAACCTGCATTTCTAACACTCTCTGTGTAGACCATAATATCTGTAACGTGTCAATTGTTTCTACTTTGTCTATGATTATTCCCTTAATTTCTTTTTCTTATATATGTTGTGGGAATATTATGGATCCCGGTTACCCCAGAAGTTGTCTGGGGAGGTCAAGGAACTTTTTCCTTGAAACCTCAGGAGTTTTCCCTAGATATCAAAGAACCTTCTCCTTGAAACCAAACCAAAGGACAGACAGACCCAGAGAAGTAAGCAACACTAGATCAGACTGAGCTAGCTCCAGGACCAGCACCCTTCATTCTAGTCCTCCTCACTCCCTTGATGAGGTAATTCTATTAGGCATAGCTGTACCATGAGAGGACAGAGTAACTGCCTACCACGAGACAGACAGCTTGCAACTCACCAGGACAAAGAAACTGCCCACCATCAGAATACTGCCAACCCACCACCAGACTACCTCCAACCCGCCACCCAATAAGGGACATTTCACCCATGCCATATTGGCCCTATAAAAGGGCACTCCCCAGTCTAGTCGAGGAGGAAAGTGTTTTAAACCTTCCTCCCCACCAGTTTCTCTTGTATCCAATAAACCTGTTCTTTTACTCCTAATTAGGACTTGCGAGAGAGTGTAATTCTTTACAGAGGAATTCTAAGGACCCAAGTGTTTTTCCCATAACATATTTCTGCAGCTAGAATTCCTAAAACTAAGTCAAATAATAGTAATGATAATGGACACCCTTGCTTTATACCCAATTTCATTGGAAAGCCACATAGCATTTCTTCATTACATAGAACATTGCCTTTTGTTTTAGATAAATACATTTCATATTAATAAATGTTCCATTTACAAAATAACTTTTAATATTTTTAATGCAGAAATGGGTTCTGTATTTTGACAAAAGCATTTTTCTACATCTATTGCAGAATCTTTTGATTTTTATTGTTCTTTTTATCAATATGGTATAGCATATTTATAGTTTTCCTAATATTGAACCAACTTTTCCCTCCCTTTCTAAATAAAACCTGGTGAAGATATACAATCTTTTCTTTTTTTTTCTTTTTGGTGAGGCAATTTGTGTTAAGTGACTTGCCCAGGGTCACACAGCTAGTAAGTGTCAAGTATCTGAGGCCAGATTTGAACTCAGGTCCTCCTGACTCCAGGGCCAGTTCTCTATCCACTGCACCACCTAGCTGCCCCAATATACAATCTTTTCAATATTTTGCAAGGTATGGTCAAGTTCTGCTTGGTATTAATCTTGATTTTCTCTGTTCTTGCTCCTGGATTACACCTCCTTCCACATGTGTATTCACAAAGGACTGTCAGGCTTCAATATTCTCATTTAATGCTCTTCAATTTGTTATCTCTGATTCAGGGCACTGCATTGTTCACATTGAGTGAGGTTTTCTTGATTAAGATAAATTAAGGGGGGCAGCTAGGTGGTGCAGTGGATAGAGCACCGGCCCTGGTTTCAGGAGGACCTGAATTCAAATCTAGCCTCACACCCTTGACACTTACTAGCTGTGTGACCCTGGGCAAGTCACTTAACCCCAACTGCCTCCCCCCCCCCCAAAAAATAGGACTCGTTTCTGAGGGTTCCCTAATCAAGAATGGTCTTTGTCTCCCTTGAGTCTTCTTTGACAGAAAAGTACATTGTTCTTCTGTCCAAGGTTGCCTTGATTATGGTCCTGGGTGGATTTCTCCTCACAACTGAGATTTCCTTAGCTGGTATGCTGCATCTTCTGTCCCCTTTGGGCTTTTCTTAGTCATGGAACTGGGAGCCATGGGTCTTCCCTGATCAGGGGGCTATGTGGTTTTTCATTTCCATCTGAGACTTACCCATTAAGGGGACTGTTGTTCCCACCACTCTACTCCTGTGGTTTCCACTATTAGGGCACTACATGGTTTCCATACTCCCTGGGGCTTCCCATGTGGTATTACTTCAGGTTTCCAGTTACTTACTTCTGCTTCTACTGATTCTTTGACAGGAATTTATTTCCAAATACCTACAGTTTCTGGCTGTTTCTTTCCCCAATCTTGGATGGGATGAATAATCTTAGGTTTTTCTTTGGATTTCTTAATCATTGGTTAATCTGGTACTCCTTTGTTATTGCTGGAGAAAAAATGGAAGAACTGGGTTTTTATGTCATCTTCCAGTTGGCCATCTGAATGGAAACTCTCAATGATTTTTACATTGTTAAAACTGTTGGCATTATTTCATTTCTCAAGCTTTTTTTTTTTTGCAGGGCAATTGGGGTTAAGTGACTTGCCCAGGGTCACACAGCTAGTAATTGTCAAGTGTCTGAGGTCAGATTTGAACTCAGGTACTCCTAAATCCAGGGCCAGTGCTTTATCCACTGCACCACCTAGCTGCCCCCTCTCTTGTCCGGTTTAAAAACATCACTTTGTTTTGGGGGAAATGGGTGGAGGTTTGAGGTAGGGAATTCTTAGGAATTCCTCTTTAAAGAATTACACCCTCTTGCTCACAAATCCAATTAGAATTTATTTAGGCACTAGGGAAAGGAAACCAAGAGAGAAATCCTATCCCTCTCACCTGACTCCTCAGCATCCTAATAGGCTTATCTCTCTTGCTTCAAGGTGTATTTCAAGGAGAAGACCTGTGTCAGCTGGCCAGGTTAAATGTTAATAGTCAACTTTAGCATTTGACATTGTTGACCTACAGTTTCTGCCCCAAAGTTTTTTTTCCCCAATCTTGGATGGGATGAATAATCTTATTTAGGTTTTTCTTTGGATTTCTTAATCATTGTTTAATCTGGTACTCCTAGAAATAATCTTTCCCCTAGGTTTTCTCTCTTGTTCACCTCTTAGCTATATAAGGAGTGTTTTTCAATCTCCTTTCCTACATTATCAGCCACTTTTATGTGAGGCATATTTTGTTACTACTTTTATTAATGTGCAAAGTTGTTAATCATTTTTCATTTGGCTTAATTGTGTTCTCTGGTTGAATAATAAAACTAAATATATTGGTGGAAGCTAGGGAAATATGATTTTGAATGGATGTTTAATGGGTTTAGTGGAATGTAGGACCCCAAGAAATTTAAGAATCCTTAAACTTTCCCAAGGGAAAAATAGCTCTGCCTCCCACCTTAGGAATGCAGGTGTAGCCAGAACACAAAAGAGCCTTGTCAGCAAGGAACAAAGATGATATACAAGATCTGGATGGGTGCCGATTGCCCATTATTCAAACTCTAGGAATCCTCTCCCAGTTGTTTTGACAGTTTTCTTTGTTTATAAACATATTAAAGAGACCAAATCTTTTCTTACTCAGTGAGACAGTCTCCTTAGTGACTATGTCTCCTGGGCATATATTCCTCTCTCCTAATAAATCTTTTTATTTTACAAGATTTGCTATGAACCTCCAATTCTTTGAGGGAGATAGCCCCCTGAACCAGATCTCAAGTTCTCTCAACAGAGGCAAACCTAGAAAGAACCTCAAATTTAATGTAGCCTGGTCTTTGGACACATTTTGTGAGTAGGAGGGTAGACCTTCAGGTGTTATACAAAAAAACATAGCTTATTATAGCTTATGAGCCTCCCCCCCCCCACTTCCCACATTGTATTTGACTTTATTACATGAAAGACAGAATTAGTTTAAAACAAAGGCATTTATGAGATAGAATAGAAAGAAAAGAAGAAATGAAATACTTCTTCCTTTTGTATATTAATGTCATGGGGCGCAGAGCACCCCAGAATTTCTCTGGGGCACACCGAGGAATCTTCTCCTTGAGAAACTAAACCAGAGGACAGATAACGCTTAGAGGAACCAAATCGGACTGAGCTAGTTTGGGATTCCTACCCTTCATTCTGGTCTCCCTTACCCTGGGGAGATAAGTTTGGGTGTGGCTGCGGCTGCGGCCTTTCTGTCCTGAAGAGGGATCCGTAGCCACCCCTCACCCAATTCCTCTAGTTACTACTAGTGGGGGATGGTCCTCCACTGCTCACCCAATTCCTCCAGCTACCACCAGTGGGGGATGGTCCTCTCTCACTAAAGGAACTTTTCACGGGCAGATGGTCCACCCCCATCAGTCCTCTATAAAAGTACCTTCCGGTCTCCTGTTCCAGGAGATTTGGTACCTCTGAGCCATGTGCTTTATGCCAAATCTCCCCATGAAAAGTCTAAGGATTTCTTTCATGGTTTCCCTCCCCCCACCCTTCCCTTCCCTTGCTCCTAAATAAACTATCACCTTATTCTAACTAAGTTTTGTGTGCAAGAGGGTGTAATTCTTTAAAGAGGAATTCCTAAGAACCCCAACTCCCACCAACCCGTACCCATTCCCACTATATCATTATTATCTGTTTAGGGGACCCCACTTTGTAGGCTGTATTAATGCCTGCAAGTACTTCATATATGTAATGCCAAGAACTTTCTTCTCCAGTAATTGTCTTAGAGGGAAAAAACATATAATAGACTACTTTAAGGCTTGAAAATACTTGTTAATATATCTAAAAGTCTGATGAGAAAAACAATACATGTGAATATATGTCATTAATAACATTTTTTATTATTACTGAACTCAAGGAAAGGGTAAATTGTAACAGAAAAAAAGTTTTTTTTCCTTTACATGTTGCCAGATGCAAAAAAAAAGCCCTTTTTGGGGAAAATAACTAACAAAGTTTTCCCATAGTACTTATTCAGTTTTTCTTTTTTGGGCATTTGAGCAATAATTCATCCCTTACAGATCCATAAAATATGGTTCTAGAATATGGGTGGGTCTGGAAAGCAAGGAGAAGGAGGTTTTTTTTTAAAGGAGGGAGAACAATCCATAGGTTGCAGTTTATGGAAAAAAAAAAATATATATATATATATATATATACTAGTGAGAGGTAGAAGGTAATAACTTCTGATTTCTTTCTTTCACAGAACCCTCCAGACTTTTGGTCTTGAAGGTGTGTTTTATCTAAAAAGGCTATGGATTTTACCTTCCAAAGTTTTAAGCCAAAAGCCCCATATGACAGGGCTAATTTCTGTGTTTGGTATTTGGACTTGGTCTTATAACATGGATAAGCAGGCCAAATTGATGTCTCACTTGGCTGTATTACTTGGAGTATTCTCTGACTGACATCTCCACCATGCACCAGGAGGCTCATTATTGGGATGACTTAATCAGCCTGTATGATTTCATCAGCCACTATCCTCTGCCTCTGACTGGAGAGTAGAGCCATGAACTCCAAATCTCCAGTTAAGGAGAGAATTGAGCTCAAACACTCCCTCATTTCTCACCTGACTACTCTACTTTGAGACTTTTCTGACTGGCTTCTCCACCATTCCCTCATGTAGGGTATCTTTTCTCTACCACCCATTTTTAAGCTTTCTTTTGTGCATTGTTTTCTAAATTAGATTTTAACTTCTTGTTGGGGAGGGATTGTCTTTATTTTTTAATATCTGTATATTTGTGCTTAGCATAATTCTTGGTAAGGAATAGGCACTTAAATATATATTGACTATTAAGTAGGGGGTGAGAAAATTATTTGTTAATAAATATATTATACATAGTTGGTTCTAAATAAATGTCATTGGATTTTGTAGAAATGAAATGGTGAGTGAGGTGGTTGAAAGCATTTGAAACCCTTAGAAAGAAGGACAGAATGGGGAGAGGAAAGTTTCAGTCAGGATTTCTGGATAGGGGAGAAAAGGAGCTGTGAGATTTGAGTCTTTGGGGAAGGAGGCACTAATAACAGAATAAAATAGGGTCATAGGACCTAAAACAAAGAGTTGAAAGCTATTCAGGTTTTCTTTTACTAATTTTGCACCTGAATGTCAATAGCTTCTTATAATTTTGAATTCAACACAATCCTTTTGAATGTGTCCCTAAAAGCTTGTATCACTTGTTTATTCCTCAGGGTATAAATGAAGGGGTTCATCACTGGGGCCACTGAGGTTGCAAGCACTGATACAATTTTATTCAAAGCCACGCCTTCTTTTGCAGAAGGTTTGATATAGATGAAGATGCAGGTGCCATAAGTCATGGAGACAACAATCATGTGGGAGCTACAAGTGGAGAAGGCTTTTTTCCTCTGCTCAGCTGAGGGAAATCTCAGAATAGTCCTGACAATGTAGGCATAAGATAGAACCACTAACACTAAGGTGATAATGAGTGTCAAAACAGCAGAGGCCAAAATCATTCTTTCCAAGAACTGTGTGTCAGAGCATGTGATCTCCAGCAGTGGTGATGCATCACAGACAAAATGGTCAATGATATTGGAATCACAGAATTCTAGCTCAAGACCCAGACCAAGTGGTGGAAGAATGATCATCAAACCAGACAGCCAACAACCCAGGAGGAGCTGGTTACAGACCCTGTTGTTTATGATGGTTGCATAGTGCAGAGGTTTGCAGATGGCTACATAGCGGTCATAAGACATGGCAGCCAAGAGGAAAAACTCTGAGGCCCCAAGGAGGATACCAAAAAATAACTGAGTGAAACATTCATTATAGGTCACAGTATAGTCCCCAGTTGACATGTTGTACAGGAATCTGGGAATACAGACAGTTGTGAATGACAATTCTAAGAAGGAAAAGTTCCTCAGGAAAAAGTACATGGGGGTTTTAAGGTGGGGATCCACCAAAGTGAGGGTGATGATGGTCAAGTTCCCAGTTACACTCAGTATGTAGGTCAGAAACAGAAAGATAAAAAGCAGAACCTGCAGGTGTGGGTCATCTGTCAGTCCCCGGAGAATGAATAATGTTATTCCAGTATGGTTTCTCATTTCTGTCCTCTGTCTTTCAACAGATCTGTATGAGAGAGAGAGAGAGAGAGAGAGAGAGAGAGAGAGAGAGAGAGAGAGAGAGAGAGAGAGAGAGAGAGAGAGAGCTTGGAGCTGAGAAATGCATAAATAAATCAGCAATTCAATTTGGATATAAATACTCAGAAGTCACTATAGAACCCATATTTCTTTCTTTCACTGGCTAAAAAGAAATCATACCAACATTGTGTTATCTTCAATGGCTTTGAGTTGTGTATCAGCTACTGAGAACAATGTTTGTGTAAAGACTTTTGTCCCTAATCTATCTTTCCTTTTTTCTGAGTTCTTTGATTCTACCCCATTCCTTCCAAATCAACTTCATTTGTATTATCTAAAAGGTTGTGTTCTTTCCTTTTGTTTTCCTGATATAGTCATTTCCAGAGATACTTCCTTCACTCAATCCCTTTGAAACAAGAAAAAAAAAGTTAAGCAAGACCAACACCATGCCTATATATGATAGTTTGTGCCAAATACACTTATGTTTACATGCCACAAAGTTTTTAGCCACTCCACAACTCTTAGGCATTCGCTTCATATCCACTTTGTTGCTACCACATAAAGTACCTGTGATCTTTTGGTATGTGTATGTGTATGTGTATGTGTATGTGTATGTGTATGTGTATGTGTATGTGTATGTGTATGTGTATGTGTATGTGTATGTGTAATGTGTTTATCTATACCTACATGTATATAAGTATATAGATATAGATATGTATGTACATATATGTGCATAAACACAGAGTCCCTCTTTCTGTCTTTGACCTCCTTTGGATATATACTCAGGTTATATACTCAGTGGTGAGATCACTGGCTTAAAGATTATGAATAGTTTTGTCACTTTTCTCAGAAAATTTCAAATTGTTTTGTGGGTCATTTTTATTCTTACCTCTAGCAATAGACATTAGTGTGCTTGCTTTTCCAGTTCCCCTCCAGCTAAATTAGAGGTGAAACCTCTAATTTTGTTGTTTTCATTTGAATTTCTTTCATTTGATGTTTTATAGCATTTTAATGGTTATTGGTAATTTTCAATTCTTGTGAACTGTTTGTGTTTCCCCCACTTAATGATTCTTGGTGTTGTACCCTTTTTGAACTTAATTCACTAGTTCTGTGAGAAATTCTGTCCATTCATGCACTTCCTCTAAAAGCCCAATTTGTTTTCTTCAACTTCACACCACATCTGAGCCCTTTTCTCTGTCATAAAACCAGGCTTTTATATAACTAGACCAAACTTTCTTTACATTGCACCAGGTCTTTGTGGATTCTCCTGGAGTAGACACTATCTTCTTTAAAGATAACAGAGCTCAGAAGAGAGTATCATAGACATCTTATGTTCCAGGGTTGATCTATTATAATCAAGGGTTTGCTGAGATTTTCAGGGGGAGGGGAGGTATTTAAAGATAAATCAGAGCTGGGACTTAGAGCAGCAATAAATCTTGAATTTGAATTGTTAGTGGAAAGCATTAGTGCCCAGCAGTCCTACCAACCATTCTCTCCACATATCAATATTCTTTTTTGTTGTTGTTGTTGGTTTTTGGTTTTTTTTAGTGAGGCAATTGGGGTTAAGTGACTTGCCCAGGGTCACACAGCTAGTAAGTGTTAAGTGTCTGAGACCGGATTTGAACTCAGGTCCTCCTGACTCCAGGGCCGGTGCTCTATCCAACATATCAATATTCTTTAAAGACAAGTAGCTAAAGGAGCTGAGGCCCATTAGGAATCTCTACCTAAAACCATCCCCACTTGAATGAGCTTACCATGTGCTATCCTGCCTCCATGCTCAGTGCTTCCATATCTAAAATGTAGGAGCACTGATTTCATGGTTCCATTTAAAGCTTTCTGACCATATGTTTTATAAAAAAAGCACTTCACCAAGATACTGAATTACAGACCCAGACTAACAATCACATTCAGAGGAAATCAATCCTCTGGGTCCATAAGGGAAAGCAGAGTCATGCTGTCTGGTACAAATTTCTTATAGGAAAGGGTGGTGGTGGAATAAGAGACAGTCTTAAAACAGGTATTAATGTTAAGGGACGGAGAAATCTTCCTATAGAAGGTTAGATCATCAATTGCTTTGGGAATTAGGTCAGTGGGGTTTAGGGAGGGAAGTATACTCAGCACAGGGTAAAAATGTTAACAGTACCCAGGAAGGATGAAGGCAGTTGTACAGCATGTTTCTGGAAAAGCACAAATTATGTGAGCCTTCAATATTTGTGCTGGAAGGAAGTGCAATCTCCTAGAGAGGCAGGGATTGACCACACCTGTTCCCCTACACCCATCCCAGATGAACATATCCAGGGACACAGACCAATTTGCCCAAAGCCCATTCATTCTAAGTAAACAGCTGCTCAGAAGGCACCTATTCACTCCCAGTGAGATTCATAGGGCCTCCACAACCACTCAGGTGGTTTGCTTGCCACCTTTGTTCCAATGTATATGGAGAGTGAAGACAATTATTCTCCCTTGGATGACTTTCATGCCACTTCAGCTAACCCACAGGTGTACAACCTCAGCCCTAACACTCTTCTTTTTGCCCCATTTCTAGTTGCCATATTATTTTGATTGTGAACAAGCTTTTCTTCATGCTTCTTTCTTTAGAGGCATTGGGTGGCTCAGTGCATAGAAGACTGGGCCTGGACTCTGAAGGAGCTGAGTTCAAATTCAGCCTCAGACACTTGCTAGCTATGTAACTCTGGACAAGTCAGTTAACCTCTCTTTGTTTGACCAAAGGATCCTCTGGATGCACTAGGGAAGGAAATAACAAATCGTTCTGGTTTCTTTTACAAGCAAATACCATTGACAGTATGGTCCATTGGGTCCTGAAGACTTGGACATGCCTGCACAGCAACTCTATTATCTTAGCTCATCAGTTGGCCCCTTCTGTACTTCCTGGATGTCTTCTGGTCCTTTTATCTGTGAGACCTTTTGAAGAACAGATGGGAAATTTTAGAAAAAGAAAAATGCCAACTTCAAAAGAGTTCTCAGGGGGCTTCTCTCCACTCTTCAAACTGGCTCCTAATGCTTTTTCTCTGTTTTTTGATGCTTTCCCCCCTTTCCCCCTACCTACAACTCCTAGTATATCCTGCCACTGGACTATTTAATGACTTATTTCTGCTATGAATTAACAGAAGACCTAATAAAGGAATCCATAGTCAGTAATTAATAGCTGATAATGGACTCTTCCAAAGAATCATTTAACTTTTAGAAGAGGACATATTGTTATTATTTGGAAATAGCATTGGAATTTTTGGAAGTGAAGGCAAGTGCATGTTTAACTACACCATGAAGCCTCCTATCTACTTTGCTTCTGCAGAAGATTGACCTGAGTGGGGAATATTGGCTAGTTGATGTTTCTGCCCTGCTGTACCCTTTTCCAATCTTTTAAGGTGACTGTATGGAGTAAAACCTAGGATTACCTCTTTCCCTACTTACAAGTGGCAGCTTGTGTATTGTAACAAGGTTCCTGAAGGGGTTGCCCCTGTATTTCAGCATCCTTGTTTTGATAATTGTATATTCTAGCTTCATTTCAGATGGGAACAGATCATTTGCTCCATTAGAGTGGAGCATTACAACGAGAAGTAACCATGATCAAGCATCACCTTTTATCATCAGCACTTTGCATCTTTGTAGGTGCCATCTTTGTCTGCTCACTCTTTGCTTGTGATTCTAAGGTTAAAGGATCTGGTCACAATTGTTTCTCACTAATCACCAGTTAATTCTATTTAGCAGCCACACAAAAGTTTCCCATCTGCATTCAATTTTCTTCCTTGCTCCCCTGTATTAGGCTTCCTTAGCAGAAGGAATAATTGTAGGAATGGATTTTGCTTGGTAAAATATTTCCCACAGAGACCTTGAAGGGGAATTCCTCCTGGGTTTGAGAAGTGAGGATTCTGTATCCCAGAATGACCATTTCACACAGTGTTGCAAATACCACCACAGACATGGGACCATGACCTTGGTTTCTTGAATACACGACTATTAGAGAAGCAATTTCTCTTTTCTTTAGGTTTTGTAGGAAAGATTCCACATAGAGTGATTGCTTGAGCCAGAATCGTGGCTTAGTAGAAACTTGTCTTTGACTTTGTCAGGAAGACAAACTCCCTCCTCTGACACCTAGGGCCCACTGTGCCACCTTAAACAATTATTTCTTCTTTGGGAAGCATTATCCTTCCTTCTTCTTCCAACAGTATGTGCTTCCTCTCAGTAACTTACACTCAGACTTGAAAAATTGCCCCTTAATGCATCAACTGTCTGAGGGTTGCTTTCATTTGAAGCAAGGAAGCTTTCATTCAAAGGAAATAATTACAATGGAGGAAGCTCAAGAAATGTGCAGGACATAGTAAAAGAAAAGGCTCCTGGTAACTCTGAGATCATATAGTCAACTCACCTTTTTATGAAGCTCTAACCCTGAACACACTTGTATCAAAGGGGAGAAGTCAATGGCCATGCAATTCAGAAGAAGAACATCTCAGATACAGATACTGCATGTCATTCTGAAATAGCCACAGCACTTGTTGGATTTTTAAAAAATAGGTCTTATTGTCTGTATAAAGCACAGAACTCTATTGTTTCTCTTCCATGGAGTTGGGGGATGGTTTTCTGATGGTACAATAAAGAGAATTCTGGAAGGTGCCCTTATTCTTGTGGTTTGGGTCAATCTATCACATAATTTTGTTATGTACCATGTTTCCAGGCAGAGTGGGCTCCTCTGTCTCATTGCTGTTAGCATTGCAATTTGGCCACAGAGAGAGTAAATCATCAGCTTTCACTGGTGATTTTATCTTCTTGTTGATGTTGCCTCTGTTCAGTCTGTCTGTACATGTGATTCTAAGGCTGGAGGATGGAAAATTTCACTCTGTTTGTGGCAGGTCAAGTTAAAATTGTTTTTCTTTTTTCTTTTTGGAGGCAATCAGGGTAAAGTGACTTGCACAAGGTGACATAGTAAGAATTTGAGACCAGATTTGAACTCAGGTGCTAGTGACTCTAGGGCCAATGCTTTATCATCTATGCCATAATCCCTTTCCCCACAATGTTTTTTTTTTTTTAAATAATAAATAATTAATATTATTCAGTAGCTAAACAAATGTTTCCTATATGCATTTCAGTTATTTTTTTTTCATTCTGCATTGGAAAAGCCTTCCTCAAGAGACACCAATTAGTTATAGAGAGAGGTTTTGCTTGACTGTCGTGATGTATTATACACCAAGAAACCTCAGGGGTTTTCTCCCCAGAGCTTGAAGAAATGGATCTCCACTTTGGCAGCTAAGGTGGTTTGACTAAATGCCCATGTCACATAAGGTAGGACCCAATATTAAAGGCATGCTCACAAGTATGGTGCACTGACCTAGGATCCATGATTAGATGAAAGATGAACTATACCCCCCATTATTAGTATTCCAAAGGAAAATCACATAGAGACCACCTGAGCCAAGACTGTAGCCTCCAAGAGGCTTCTCTCTGGACCTGCCTAACTCCTCTTTCTGTAAGCCCCATTTCCAGGAGCCTTAGTGACCTCACACTGCCCACTCCCTGCATGGTGATTGCCTCACTTTCAAAGGTACCTTTCCCTCCTCCCTCCCTTCCATCTCGCTCTCTCTGAGCTCTGTTCCAAGCTCAATATTGGCTAGAAAAGATCTTTTAGCTAATTCATTCTTATGTGCAATTAGCAAATTCATTAATGTTTTAATCCTCTCAGGAATGCTTATTTATTCAGTAAGGAAGCTTGTTCATTCAAAGGAAATATCTCCAATTGTGAAATTTTAGGAAGTGTGCAGCATGCAAGAAGGGAGATAGCTTTTGGTGGAAGGATATCAAGCACCCCTCAAATTGCAAGGTCCAATATGTGATCCATGCAGGTATGAAACTGGTGCTATAGAACTACTATCAACAAAGAGCATATGTTAAGGCAATACAGAATTAGAGCATCTCAGAAATGATTATTCATTTTCTGTCTGAAAAATAAATTATAATTGACAGATTTTCTTTTTCTTCCCTTCCTTCCTTCCTTCCTTCCTTCCTTCCTTCCTTCCTTCCTTCCTTCCTTCCTTCCTTCCTTCCTTCCTTCTTTCAGACAGGTCTGATTTCTGTGTTTCTTTATAGGGAATCAGCCACATCTATTCCCACAGCAAAAGACAAAAACAAAAACAAAACCACAGCCCCTCAAAACAACAACAAGAACAGAAATGTGTTGATGTGGTAAGCCATTATATTACTTACATTTCTGTCTGTATTTCAGGTCTCAGTGAGCAGTTTTAGCCTCAGAGTTCCAGGAATGACTCAAAGCTGAATTAGAAGAAAAGCAAATATACATTTCTGGACACATGATCTCATAAACCCATGACTTCACCTTAACAGGCAGAATGGAGTTCTCCTAGGTCCCCATCTTCTAGAATACACCAGTTCTCTCTTTCACTTTACCAACTCTAAAATTAGAGATCTTGTCCTATTTTAAAGGCAGGAAATATTTTGATGTATTGTATGTTGAAAGAAAGACAGAACCTTTAGAAAGAGAATGGCCTCTTAGGTGTTGTCTTTCTTTGGATCCCTCATCTGATCTGTCTGGGCAGGGAGACAGGCTTCCCTCCAAACAGTACACCAAAACAAAGGATATTTGTTTCATTTGTCTATTGTGCTTCAGGTGCATGGGGGATCAACTGAGTTCACAAACAAAAATGCCTTTGGGGAACCCAAGTTCAAAAGTCACTAATGAATCTCTAACGTAATCAACTTTGGCAAAAGACTTAAAACAGGAAGCTGTGGGGTGAGTACCCACAGGGAATGAATGAAAGAACAATAGCAATAGACATAGGTCTGGTACACACCAGTGTGTCAGGTGATGGAGAAAGAGTGACATCTCATTGCTCCTCCCCACATTGTCTAAGATTGTGGTCTCCAAAATTATTTGATTCTTTGCCTCCATCAGTTAAAAGATTTGAGTACACACTTTGTACACACACACACACACACACACACACACACAGATATATGCATATATATGCACACATATACAAAATACTTATATATTATACAATGTTCTATATTAGTATATTAGGTAGTCAATAAGTAAACCAGCATTTATTAAATTCTTAGTATATGTCAGACACTAGGCTGAGTGTTGGGATTACAAATAAAGACAAAAACATTGTCCTTGTCCTTTGAAATATTTTAATTTCAGGGGGCAGCTAGGTGGTGCAGTGGCTAGAGCACTGGTCCTGGAGTCAGGAGGACCTGAGTTCAAATCCTACCTCAGACACTTGACACTTACTAGCTGTGTGACCCTGGGCAAATCACTTAACCCCAATTGCCTCACCAAAAAAAAAACCCAAAACAAAAACAAAGTGAACTTAGAAATATTTTAATGTCATTAAAAATTTTAAAAAATAATGTCATGTTAATGGAGGAGATGTAAAAACTCTAGAGAAAAGATCTATGTAGAGTAGATGGAATGTAATCTCAGAGGGAAAACACATGAGTAGGGAAGTTGAGATAAGACCAGAAAAGGCTTCTACATGAAGGTAGACTTTGACCTAAGAGATGGAGGTAGGGGCAGGGCACTGTGTTCCAGGCTTGGGGGAATCACTGAGCAAAGTTATAGAGTTGGAAGAAAAAGTATCCCAGGTAAGGAACAGCACAGGCTTTGCCTTAAGAAGAAACGTGACCTTCTGATGTTTGAGTGTGTCAAAAATTAAGTATAGTTTATATTTGCCTGTCTCTTACAAAAAAATAAACAGGTCAGAGAAATTAATTTTATTATATCTCCTACAATTTGTTTCCATACCTGTCTTCCTACCAAAAAAAAAAAAACCACAACAAAAACCCAACAACAAATAAACAAAAAACAGATCAGAGAACATGTCTCCTACAGGGCAAAACCAGATCAGATCAGATAAATTATTTTCATAATTTCTCCTACAGGAAAAAAAAACCAGATCAGAGACAGATAGGAAAAACATAGTACCAATTTGTCTCAAGAAGAAGCAAGCATGACTCATGTGGAGACCCCTTCCAAAGGAGGAGCTCAAAGACTCCCTCTTTCTGAGGATGTATAAGGTTTTTTTTGTTCACTGGTTACAAGGTATTGTCAGTTTCATTAGCATGATTATTTTACAGATTAAAGGGGGCCATACTGGGCTGAGATTGAAATACAACCCTGCCATCATGCTTACACAGACCCCAGACATGCTGCAAAAGAGAAACTTAGCTCCAAACCTCCGAATCAGCTGCAGTGCTGGCATCTTCTGGAACTAAGCTTGCAGTCGGTAAGAGAGCTAAACGGTTGACTGGGGAGGGGGTGGGGGAAGTGCAGGGGTGTCTGCAGGACCTAAGGAGGAATTTGGCTATCCCACCCCAACAGGGAACCAGGAAGAAATACTGAGCTGTGGGAGGCCCAGGTTGGGGAGGGGTGCAGGCTCATTAAAGCTAAGAGCCACCATAGCACATAAAATTTTGCTGGCTGGTTAACTAGCAAGTTGGCTTGAGGTTATCATTGGACCAGAGAACAGGCCAGGTGAGAGAAAAACCTGCCCTTCCTCAAACTGAAACACCTGGGATCCTCTGAAGCTTGGGATATTGTAGCTTGGAAGTAGGGTCCCACTGTAAGAGGGAGTTAAAAGTCAAGTAAAAGATGGCAAGATGAGCAAGCAAAGAAAGCTGAGAACAATAGAAAGTTTCTTTAGCAACAAGGAAGATAGAGGTGCACCCTCAGAAGATGATAGCAACCTCAGGGGCCCTACATTCAAAGCTTCCAAGAAAAATATGAATTGGTCTCAGGCCATGGAAATGCTCAAAAGGGACTCTGAAGAGAAAGTAGGAGAGATAGAAGGAAGATTTAGGGAGGTGGAGGAAAGAATGGAAAGAGAAATGAGAGCAATGCAGGAGAGTCATGAGAAAAAAGTCAACAGCTTGTAAAGCAAAATGGAAAATGAGATAAAAAGGCTCTCTGAAGAAAACTATTGCCTAAGAACTAGGATTGAACAAATGGAAACTAGTGACTTTATGAGAAACCAAGACACAGTAAAACAAATCCAAATGAATGAAGAAATAGAAGGCAATATGAAATATCTCCTTGGAAAAACAGCTGACCTGGAAAATAAATCTGGGAGAGATAATTTTAAAATCATTGGACTACCTGAAAATTATGACCAAAATAATATTTTAGACAGCATCTTCCAAGAGATTGTCAGGAAATATTGCCCTGATACTTTAGAAGCAGAAGGCAAAATAGGAATTGAAAGAATCTACCAATCACCTCCTGAAAGAGATCCCAAAAGGAAAACCTCCAGGAATATTATAGCCAAATTTCAGAGCTCCCAGGTCAAGGAGAAAATATTACAATCTGCTAGAAAGAAACAATTCAAATACTGTGGAGCTACAATAAGGATAAAACAAGATCTAGCAGCATCTACATTAAAGGACCAGAGAGCATGGAATATGATATTCCAGAAGGCAAAGGAACTGGGACAACAGCCAAGAATCACATACCCAGCAAAACTGTATATAATCTTCAGAGGAAAAAAATGGGACTTCAATGAAAAAGAGGACTTTCAGGCATTTTTGATGAAAAGACCTGAACTGAATGGAAAATTTGACTTTCAAATACAAGACCTTGGAGAAGCACAAAAAGGTAAATAGGAAAAAGAAATTATGAGGGATATTAAAAGATTAAACTGTTTACATTCCTACATGGGAAGATAATACTTCGAACTCATAAGAACTTTTTCAGTAAGGAATACACAGAGGACACAGGTTTGAAATGAATATGAAGGGATGATATCTGTAAAGCACTTATTTTTTGTTTATCCTTGTTCTTTATGGGGCAAACAGGGTGGGGTGCCTTAAGTCTGGGGCTGGATTTGGGCTAGGGGCCTCCTGGGTCCAGGGCTGGTGCTTTGTTCACTGTGCCACCTAGCTAACCCATGATGACATCTTTAAAATAGGGTTGAGAGGTAGGAGGAATAGACTGGGGGAGCAGGAAGGGGGGAGGTGGACTCAGGAGAGGTAGTTACATGAAGGAAAGAAGAAAAAAAGCTTATGTTGGGATGGGGAAGAGGGGGAAGGAATAGGGCAGTGAGTGAACCTTAGTATCATCAGAATCAGCTCAAAAAGGGAATAACATACATACTCAAGTGGGTATAATAATATATTTTCACCCTGAAGGAAAGAAAGAGGGGAAGGAGATGTGGGGGGGAGGGGACGGGGGAGAAGAGGGGAAGGAGGGAAGGGCAGATTGTGGGAGAGAGCAGTAAAAAGCAAAACACTTTTGAGGAAGGTGAAGATATTCTGAATAACTGTACAAGTATGACATATTGAATTGCTTGATTTCATAGGGAGGGTTGAGGAGGGAGGGAGGAAGAAAAATTTAGAACACAGAATTAGCTCAAAGACCTTAATCTCATCAGAGTGAGCTCAAGGGGGGAATAACATTCACACCCAATTGGGAGAAGTAATCTATTTAACCCTACAAGAAAGTAGGAGGGGAAGAGGATAAGGAGGGAAGGGTGAAAGAAGGGAGTGCAGAGTGGGGGAGGGGACAGTCAGAAGTAAATCACTTTTGAGGAGTAAGAGGGTAAAAAAAGATAGAAAATAGAGTAAATATCATGGGAAGGGAATAGGATGGAGGGGAATAGTTATGATGATTGACTATAATGGCAAAATGTATGGTATTTACTTTGTTGGGCTATTATGAAGAAAATTCTTTGTCAACTTTAAGGTACTTTATAAAAGTTATGATGAACAGTATACTATCAGAGAAAAGCCTGGAAAGACCTACATGAACTGAAGCAGAGTGAAATGTGCTGTATACAAAATAACAGCAATAGTGTAAGATGATCTGCTGGGAAGCACATGTTATTTTCAGCAAGGCAATGATCCAATATAACTCTGAAGGATTTATGAAAATCGCAATCCAGCTACAGAGAAAGAACTGATGGTATCTGAAAACAAATTGAAACATATTTTTTTCTTTGATAATTCCTTAATCTGAAGTTTTGTTTTTTAACTATTTTCTCTCACAAATTAGCTAATGTGGGGATGTTTTCCATGACTACTCACGTATAACTTATATTGAATTGCTTGAGTTCTTGGGGTTGGGGGGTGAGAAGGGAGGGAGGAAGTGAAGTTGGAATACAAAGTTTTTAAAAATTGATGTCAAAATTTGTTTTTACATATATTTTGGAAAAGAATGGATGTAATGAAAAGTAGTTTAAACTATTTCAGTTATAACAAGTATGGAGGAATTATAGAAGCACCATGATAAGATTACAAGATTCCAAAAAGGAGTTTGGCAAGGATGAAGATTTCCAGATGTCCCCACAAGATAGGGACTTACTATCCTGAGGAAAAAAGTCACCAGGTAGGGACTTATCTGCTAGCTATCTGGGTTCAGTTTGGGGTTCAGTTGAAGGACACTTTGCTTCTATTAATCCAGGGTTTCATAAAAATACTTTTGGATAATAAGGCACCTCTATCAAATCCAGGTGGTCCATACATTCATATCAACAAGTGAGAACCAAACCTATCTTTTTACCTGTGCTTTAGTGTCTCTGAGGGTGGTATGACTGGATACCTACAACCAGTATATCTCATGTCTGAGAGCATAGCTGAAAGCTCAGAGAATCACTTAAAAGAACAAATGATCATATGGATCATGAATTCATTGACAAGACTTTTAAGTCAAGCAATCATGTATTCATTAAACAGCCCCAGTGTGCAAGGCTTTGCACTAAGCACTGGGAAGACAAAGAAAAGCAAGCTTTAAAAAAATCCATCTTCAAGGAACCAATATTCTAATATGCAAACAACTGTTTACAAACAAAATTTTATTATATATATTGTAAAAAAAATATTATTTGCTACTTAATCTAATCTTGAAAAATTATATGATTGTATTTATGAAAAATTATAACTATATGAAAAATCATGTTTAGAAAAATTATAATTGGGCCATAAGTCCTGCTGCGGTTGCCATTCAAATGTGGAAATATTTTAACTTACTGGCCTAATTTGGGGGGACTAATCTGACTGGAGGACTAATATGGAGACTTTTTACTAACTGGCTATCCGACTGCTATTAACTTAATATGGGCCGTTTAAAAGTTGCACCACACTGCTCCCAGATTGATAAGCAAAAGATTAAGAAGCCTCTTAACTAAATAATCAAGGCAGAATTTATTTATGAGATACAATTTAAAATTATGAATACAGGGAAATTAAATGTACAACATGACTGTGTTCCTGCAGTCCCTTCCCACCTTTTGTGCCTGGAACTTTTTTAATACAATAGGGGCCCTTGCTGCCTCTCACCTTAGGGTATGTTCCACTTTCACTACTCAGGTCCTTTATTCTAACTCCATGCCCCTTTCACTTTGTCTATCCCCCTGCTTCTAACTGTCCTCTCCTTACTGCCACCACTGAACCCCTGTGTTTCTCTCTCACTGACCTCTTCTTCTGTTCTCCTGGTGCTCCAGTGTCCTTCTCTGTTCCGTTAGTCTCAGTCTTGTCAGCCCCCCTGTTGTCTCTAGTCTCCGGAGTCCTCCTTAATCTTGTCCTTTGGCCTCTCCTTGCTGTCTAACTCCCAGGTCTATATATATCTTTCTTCTCTCCACTCAAATCTCGGGGCTTTTTGTGCCCCCACAGACCCCAAGCTAATCCGCCAGCCAGGACTCCAGCTGGGGGGATGGGGATGCTCAAGTGTCTCGTGCATCCCATACCCAGGGCTCCAGGGGCCCGTGCCCCCTGCTGCATGCCTGGGACCTCAGCATGGGCAACGCCAGAGCCTCACCTGGAGGAGCCCGGGATCTCTCCCAGCTGTCTGACCTGGTGTCTTGTACAGCCCAGGGGGCTTTTTGGCTCAGCTGAAGCAGAGGGGGAGGGGCACCAGCTCCTCCCACACAGAAGAGACCCTGAGGGCCTAAGGCTTTCTAATCTCAGCCTAAAGGTAGTGTCCCCAAATCAAAATAAATATCCACAATATGTATATATGTATGTATGTGTATATATACATACACACACACACACACACACACATATGGTCAAAGCAAAAGTTGAAGGTCTGACCTTATTACAGGGAAGGACCCTCTTTTCTTCTGGGACTAGATAAACTGGAGGTAATATGGTAATATCAGAGGGAAGACACTTAGTATTAAGTAGTAGAGGGAAATGTGTCCTGTAGAAGGTGGGATTTTAACTGGGACTTCAGGAAGTATTTCACAATCTTGATGTATGATTAATTAATTCAACTTTTTTGTCCCCTTATTCTTCATATATTTGTTCATTCTTTCTTTCCTTACTTCCTCTCTCCCCCTCTTCCTCCCTTTCCCCCTCCCATTCCCTTCATTTTTTCTTCCTCCCTCCTTCCCTCCTTCCTTCCTTCCTTCCTTCTTCCTTGTCATCTATCTTTTGATCTAGTACCAGAAGAAGAGAGGGTCCTTCCCTTTAACAAGGTCAGACTTTTGCTTTGACCTTATCTTTTTCCATTTCTTTTGGGAACTAACCCTTTCAACAAATGCCCCTCCCCTAATCCCATGACTTTCTAATTTTAAATTTCTCTCTATCCAATATCTCCTCCTCTGATACCTTAATACTATTTATGTCTTTCCTCCCTTCCATAGGTTTTCATAATTGGTGTATAGAAAGCCATCTATGGTCATTGGTATATATTTCCTCCCCTATTCATTTTTTAAAAAAAAAAATTTTTTTTTTTGTGGGGCAGTGGGGGTTAAGTGACTTGCTCAGGGACACACAGCTAGTAAGTGTCAAGTGTCTGAGGCCGGATTTGAGCTCAGGAACTCCTGAATCCAAGACCAGTGCTTTATCCATTGCGCCACCTAGCTGCCCCCCCCTATTCATTTTTCAGTGCCATCCATTTGCTTTAGGCTTCACTGAACCTCTATGGGGCTGCTAGGTAGTACAGTGGATAGAGCACTGGCCCTGAAATTGGGAGAACCTCAGTTCAAATCTCACTTCAGACACTTACTAGCTATGTAACCCTGAGCAAGTCACTTAACCCCAATTGCCTTAAAAACATCCGAGGCCATCTCCAGTTGTCCTAATACACCTCTTGCTACTCAACCCAGATGGCTCTGGAAGAGAAAGTGAGCTTGGTGACTTGGCAAAGCCCTCCCACATGTAAATTCAATTCAGTGCAAGTCATGACATCATCCCAATATCAGGGTCCTCTTTGAGAATGAAGGACCAAGAACTGAACTTCTCCAAGGTTGCCAGTGATCTTTTTACATTTTTTTCAAATTTAGTTTTTGCTATTCTGTAATTAAACATCACAAAACATGAACATTTCCATACACAAAATGTAGAAAAAATAATTATGCATGAAATTATGACTATTATGTACAGCTTGAAGTTTTTGAAAATATTAGTTTCAAAGTTGTCCTATTTACTTTTGTCTCTTCATGAAACTTGTAAATGTTTAAAAATGCTAAAATGATCCTTTGTTCTTTCTCTTCTTTTAATCACTCTTTGTTTCTAGATATCTCTGTCTCTTCATCTGTCTCTGTTTCTGTCTCTCACTACTTCTCTGCCTGTCTGCCTGCCTACCTATCTGTCTGTCTCTTTCCCAAATCCCTTTACCCAAACTTTGGAAAGAAAAACAATCCTCCTATTTGATAAATGAGAATAATAAAGCAAAATATATACATAAATTGGAAATCTCTAAAAATTAATGAATGTTCTGTTTTGCACTTATATTCCATCAACTCTCTGACAAGAGATGGGAAGTATACTTCATGATTATATTTAATTAGATGATTATACAGTGGTTTATTGATCCATTGTATTGATCATAGTTGTTATTTTCTTTCAAAGTTGATTTTCTTTTTAATAATTTAATCACAAAATCGTTCTTCTGAATCTGCTTGTTTCATTTTCTATTGATTTATACAACTCATCATTTAAATTAATCCATTCCTTTTGTTATTTTTTATAGTACAATAACATTCCATTACATTTATTTACCATAATTTGTTCAGCCTTTACCAATTGTTGCCCTTGGTTTTCTATTATTTGCTACAACATAAAGGTGCTGGTATAATTGGAAGTATTGTTGAGTTAAAGTTTTGTGACATTTTGGATACAATTCTTAATTTTGTTATAGCATACAACAATTCATAGAAGCATAAAAAGAGCACTACTGTGTTCCAACAATTTCTATAGTCCCTCAAATGATTGCCATTTCCCCTTTTTTGTTATCTTTTCTAATTTAATAGGTAAAAACTCATAACTTTTAATTTTCAACTTCTCATTTTTAATGACTTAGAACATTATTAACATGGTTATTGATACCTTGGATTTATTCCTTTGAGAATTACCTTTTTATATCCTTTGATAATTTTTTTTCTATTGGGGTGGTGGTGTTCTTGTTCTACTGTATTTGTACCAGTTTCTTATATATCTTAGTTATCAGACATTTATCAAAAAAACCTGCTAGAAAGTTTTTTTCACCCTGATTAATTCTTTAATTCTTTCTTTTTTAATTTAAGTTCATGATGAAGAAGTCTTTCAATTTTTAAGTAATCAAATTGGACCATTTTTATCTCTTCAATTTTCTCTATACCTTGTTTGCTCATGAACTCTTCCCTTATCCATAGTTTCTGTGTTTATATATGTATATACACACACACATGTGTATATATATATAATGATTTAAAAAATATTTAGGTCATGTTTGAATTTGGAGCTTATTGTGATACATGGTGTGATATAATTTTTTTGGGTGAAGCAGTGGGGGTTAAGTGACTTGCCTAGGGTGACACAGCTAGTAAGTGTCAAGTGTCTGAGGCCAAATTTGAACTGAGGTCCTCCTGAATCCAGGCCCAGTCCTTTATCCACTGTGCCACCTAGTTGCCCGTATGGTGTGATATCTTAGTCTAAATCTAATTTCTGTCAGACTGCTTTTTATCCTGTGCTCCCCATCCCCAGCAGTTTCTGTGGAATAAATGGGTCATTCTAGTAATTGTACTTATCAAAGACTATGATACTCTCCTGATTTGCATTTGTATATTATAGAACTAATCTATTCTACTGATCAGTTTTTCTAATTTTTAGCCAGTACCAAGTAGTTTTGATTCTTACTTCCTTGAATTATAGTTTGAAATCATTATTGCTATGCCTCTTTCCCACTTTTCCCCTTATTTTCCTTGAGACTTTGACTTTTTGGTTATCCAGGCTAATTTTGTAATTATTATTGTTTTTAGGTTTATAAAGTAATCCTTGCATAGCTTGATTGTTATGCAACTAAATAAGTAAATTAACTTTGGAAATATCATTTATTGGTATGACCCAACCATCAGCTATTAATGTCTCTCTAATTATTTTGATGTTTATTTTTGTGAAAAATATTTTGTAGATGTATTCACATAGTCCTTTTGTCTTTTGGTGGGTGGACTCTCAAATATTTTATACATTTTGTAGTTATTTTGAATAGAATTTCTCTTTCTATTTCTTCATGCTGCATTTCATTGTTAATGTACAGAAAAACTGATGAATTTGTGAGTTCATTTTTATGTTTTCCTACTTTGTTGAAGTTGTTTGTTTTAATGACTTTGAACTTGAATTTCTAGCACTGCACATCTGCAAAATGTGTCAATTTTCTTTCTACTTTTTCTATGATTATTCCTTCAATTTATTTTTCTTATATCTCTGTAGCTAGAATACCTAAAACTAAATCAAATAATAGTAATGATAATGGGTAACTTTGCTTTATATTCAATCTTATTGGAAAGTCATATAATGTTATTCCAATATAGCCTCTTGTTTTAGATAAATACTATGTTCTATATTAATAAATGTTCAATTTATTTCTATAAATTTTAATATTTTTAATGTAGAAATGGGTTCTGTATTTTGATAACATTTTCTGCATCTATTACAGCAATCTTTTGATTTTTATTATTCTTATTATCAATATGGTATAGTATATTTATAATTTTCCTAATATTGAACCAATTCTTCATTCCCTTTCTAAATGAAATCCAGTCAAGATGTATTTTGCAAGGTATGGTGAAATTATGTTTGGTATTGATCTTGATTTTCTCTGTTCTTGATCCTGGCTTACACTTCCTTCCACATGTGCATTCACAAATGACTGTCAAACTCCAATATTCTCATTTAATGGCTCTGCAATTTGTTATCTCTGATTCTGGGCACTGGGTAGTCTTCTGTTCATATTGAGTGAGGATTTCTTGATTAAGACATCCTAAGGACTTGGTTCTGAGGGTTCTCTGATCCGGAATGGTCTTTGTCTCCCTTGAGTCTTCTTTGACAGAAAAGTACATTGTTCTTCTGTCCAAGGTTGCCTTGATTATGGTGCTGGGTGGATTTCTCCTCACAACTGGCACTTCCTTAACTGGTATGCTGCATCTTCTGTCCCCTTTGGGGTTTCCCTAGTCATTGAACTGGGAGCCATAGGTCTTCCCTGATGAGGGGACTGTGTGATCTTTCATTCCTCACTGGATCTTACCTATTAAGGGGACTGTTGTTTCCACCACTCTGCTGCTATGGTTTCCACTATTAGGGCTCTTGATGGTTTCTGTATTCCCTGGGGCTTCCCATGTAGTGGTACTTCAGGTTTCCAGTTCATTTACTTTTTGTTTCTATTGTTTCTTTGACAGGACTTTATTTCCATTGCCTATAATTTGTCTTTTTTTTTTTTCGAGTTCTGGATGGGATGAATAATCTTACTCAGGATTTTCTTTGGATTTCTTAATTGTTTAAACTGGTGCTCCTTTGTTATTGCTGGAGAAAAAATGGAAGAGCTGGGTTTCTGTGTCATTTACCCATTGACCATCTGAATGGAAACTCTCTGAATGATTTTAACATTACTAAAACTATTGGCCTTATCTCATCCTCACCCTTTCTTTTTTTAACATCATTTCAATATTTGACATTGTTGACTATTTCCTCCTAGAAATACTCCTTCCCCTAGGTTTTCTCTCCTGTTCACTTCTTAGTTATATGAAGTGTTTCTCAATCTCCTTTCCCATATTATCAGTTTTATGTGAAGAATATTTTATTACTACTTTTATTAATAAGTAATCTTGTTAGATATTTTTGATTTGACCTACTTGTTTTCTCTGGTCAAATAATAAAGCTAAATATATTGGCGGCAGCTAGGGAATTATGGTTTTCAGTGGATGCAAACCTAGAAAGTACCTCAAATCTAATATAGCCTTGTCTTGGGACCCATTTTGTAAATTGGAGGTGTACCTCCAGGTGCTATATACAGTATACCCTCACTCGAAAATATAGCTCATAATAGCTTATGAGCCTCCTTCCACCCACCTCCCACAATATGGTTAACTTTATTAGCGAGATAAAAGAAATGATTAGTTTAAAACAATGGCATTTAATGAGAAAGAATGGAAAGAAAAGTAGAAATAAAATATTTTCCCCTTTTGAATGTGATGACCTGTTCAGAGGACCCCACTTTGTAGGCTGTATTGATGTCTGACAGTACTTCATATATGTAATGCCAAGAATCTAGTCAACTTTGTTCTCAAATCATTGTCTTAATGGGAAAAACATATAATAGACTACTTAAAGGCTTGAAAATACTTGTTAATATATCCAAAAGTCTGATTAGAAAAACAATACATGTGAATGTCATTAATAACATTTTTTATTATTACTTAACTCAAGAAAAGGGAAAATTGTTACAGAAAAAAAATCTTTTTTTTCCTTTACATGCTGCCAGATGCAAAAAAGCTCTTTTTGGGGAAAATTACTAACAAAATACTCCTGCAGCCCAAAGCCCCATATGACAATTTACAGAGGGCTCATTTCAGTGTTTAGAAAGGAGGTCTCAGTATTTAGGTTTTTGTGTTTTATAACAGATAAACAGGCAAAATTGATTTCTCACTTGGTTGCACTACTTTGAGTATTCTCTCACTGAAATTTCCACCATGCCCCAGGAAGCTCATTATTGGGAATACTTAATCATCCAGTAGGATCTTGTCAACTTTGGTAGTCTTCCCTCATCACTCCCCTCTACCTCTGATTGGGGGGTAGAGCCATGAACTCCAAACCTCCAGTTAAGGAGAGAGCTGAGGTCAAACATTCTCTCATTTCTCACCTGACTGTACTACTTTGGGATTTCTCTGATCGATTTCTCTACTATGCCCTCCTGTAGGGTACCTTTCCTCTCCCTCCCACTTTTCACATTTCTTTTGTGTGTTGCCTTCTCAATAAGCTTTTTTTTTTTTTTTTTTGTGAAGCAGTTGGGGTTAAGTGACTTGCCAAGGGTCACACAGCTTGTAAGTGTCAAGTGTTGGAGACCAGATTTGAACTCAGGTACTCCTGAATCCAGGGCCGGTGCTTACTGTGCCACCTAGCTGCCCCGTTAATAAGCTTTTAACTTCTGGTGGCAGAGGGATTGTATTTCCTTTTTCATAGCCATATATTTGTGCTTAGCACAGTGCCTGGTACCAGGCACTTAATAAATGCATATTGACTATTAGGAGGCCAGAAAATTCTTTGATAATAAGTGTCATACATAGTTGGTTCTAAATAAAATATTCATTGGATTTTATAGAAATGAAGTGGTGAGTGAGGTGGTTGAAAGCAAGTGAAATCCTTAGAAAGAGGGATGGAATGGGGAGGGGAAAGCCTCAGTCAATGAGGATTTCTGGATAGGAGAGAAAAGGAATTGTGAGATTTGAATCTGTGGTTAAGGGGGCTTCAGTAAGAGAATAAAATTGGGTCGAAGGACCTAGAACAGAGTTCAGTACTAATTAGGTTTTCTTTTACTAATTATACCTGAAGGTCAATTGTCTCTTATACTTTTGAAATTAATACAATCTTTTTGAATGTGTCCCTAAAAGCTTGTATCACTTGTTTATTCCTCAGGGTATAAATGAAGGGGTTCATCACTGGGGCCACTGACGTTGCAAGCACTGACACCACCTTGTTCAAAGCCACCCCTTCTTTTGGAGAAGGTTTGATATAGATGAAGATGCAGGTGCCATAAGTCATGGAGACAACAATCATGTGGGAGCTACAAGTGGAGAAGGCTTTTTTCCTCTGCTCAGCTGAGGGGAATCTCAGAATAGTCTTGACAATGTAGGCATAAGACAGAACCACCAGCACTAAGGTGATAATGAGTGTCAAAACAGCAGAGGCCAAAATCATTCTTTCTAAGAACTGTGTGTCAGAGCATGTGATCTCCAGCAGTGGTGATGCATCACAGACAAAATGGTCAATGATATTGGAATCACAGAATTCTAGCTCAAGACTCAGACCAAGTGGTGGAACGATTATTATCAATCCAGACAGCCAACAACCCAGGAGGAGCTGGTTACAGACCCTGTTGTTTATGATAGTTGCATAGTGCAGAGGTTTGCAGATGGCTACATAGCGGTCATAAGACATGACAGCCAAGAGGAAAAACTCTGAGGCCCCAAGGAGGATACCAAAAAATAACTGAGTAAAGCATGCATTATAAGTCACAGTATAGTCCCCAGTTGCCATATTGTATAGGAATCTGGGAATACAGACAGTTGTGAATGACAATTCTAAGAAGGAAAAGTTCCTAAGGAAAAAGTACATGGGGGTTTTAAGGTGGGGATCCACCAACGTGAGAGTGATGATGGTCAAGTTCCCAGTTACACTCAGTATGTAGGTCAGAAACAGAAAGATAAAAAGCAGAACCTGCAGTTTTGGGTCATCTGTTAGTCCCCGGAGAATGAATAATGTTATCTCTGTATGGTTTCTCATTTCTGTCCTCTGTCTTTCAATGCATCTGTATGAGAGAGGAGAGAGGGAGGGAGGGAAGAAGTAGGGAAGGAGGGAGGGAGGGAGAGAGAAAGAGAGAGAGAGAGACAGAGAGAGACAGAGACAGAGAGAGAGAGAGAGACAGAGACAGAGACAGAGACAGAGAGAGAGATCAGAATGAGAACAGGCATTGTAAAATAAGTCAGCAATGCAATTTGGATATAAAACTCAGAAGTAACTCTAGGGCCCTTTTTTCTTTTGCCGACTAAAAAAAGTCATGCCAACATTCTGTTATCCTCAGTGTACTTGAGCTGTTTATCAGCTAATGAGCACAGCATTTTTGTAAAGACTTTTGTCCTCAATCAATCTATTTCCCTCAGTTCCTTGCTTCTGCCCCATTCCTTAGAAATCAACTTGAATTTGTATTATCTAAAAAGGTTGTGTTGATTCCTTTTGTTTTCCAACTATAATCATTTCCAGATGCATGTAATTCACTCAATCCCTTTGTAACCTAGAAAAAAAAAGTTAAGCAAAACCAACACAGTGGCTATCTATGGTAATTGTATGCCAAATACACTTATATTCATATGCGACAAAGTTTTCAGCCATTTCCTGACTGTCAGGCACTCAATCCATATCCATGTTGTTCCTACCACAGAAAGAACAATTGAGCTCTTGGCATATATATGGTCCCTCTTTCTGTCTTTGTTCTCCTTTGGATATATACTCAGGATATATATTCAGTCATGAGATCACTGGCTTAAAGACTGAATAGTTTTGGGACTTTTCTCAGAAAATTTCAAATTGTTTTATCAATCATTTTGATGAATCCTTACCATTAGCAATAGTATATTAGGATGCTTATTTTCCCAGGTCCCCTTCAATGTGTAGTTTCATCTATTTTAGACTTTTGTACATATATGAGCTGTGAGGTAAAACATCAGAGGTTTTGTTTTGTTTTTTGTGGGTCAATGAGGGTTAAGTGACTTGCCCAGGGTCACACAGCTAGTAAGTGTCAAGTGTCTGAGGCTGGATTTGAACTCAGGTCCTCCTGAATCCAGGGCCAGTGCTTTATCCACTGTGCCACCTAGCTTCCCCGCAATGTCAGAGTTTTAAGGAGCTGTTTTCATTGAGTTTCTTTTATTTAATATTTTATAGCATTTTAAATGTTCATTGCTAATCTTCAATTCTTGTGAACTGTTTCCCCGGTTTAACCAACAGAGGAAATTGCATAGTCTACACTCTTTGGATTTAACTCAGCAGTTCCACGGTAACATGGCAGCTAAGAGAAAAAATTCTGAGGCTCCCAGTAGGATACATCTTCTGCATCTTCTCTAAAAGCTCAATTTCTTTTCTTCAATTTCACACCACCTCCAGGCTCTTTTCTCTGTGATAAAACCAGCTTATGTACAACCAGACCATACATCCTTTACATGCATCAGGTCCTTGAGCAGGCTCTATCTTTTCTTAAAGTGACAAAGCTCAGAACAGAAAGGGTGCACTCAGGGAGCTGAGGGCTGCATCACAGACATCTTATCTGTTCAGGGTTGATCTATTAAAACCAAGGCATTATTGAAATTGTTGCAGGGGAGGTGGGGTGATGGAAGGAGAAATCAGGGGTTGGACTTAGAGCAGCAATCAATGTTGAGCTTGAAGTGTTAATGTCAAGCATCAGTGCCCACAAGCCCAAGCAGCCATTCTCTCCACATTCCAAGATCCTTTAGGGACATGTAGCTAAAGGAGCTGAAGCCCATCAGGAAACTTTGCATGAAGCCACCTCCACTTGACCGAGCCTACCATGCCCTATCCTGCATCCATGCTCATTGCTGCCACATCTAATACCTATGAGCACTGATCTCATAGTTCCATTCCGCTCTTTCTGGCCACATGTTTTCATAAAAAGCATTTCATCAAGACACCACCTTACAGTCCCAGACTAACAAGCACACTCAGAGGAAATCATTCTTCTGGGTCCATAACGGGAAGCAGAACCATTATGGTGTCTGGTGCAAATTTGTTATAGGAAAGGGCGTTGGTGGAGCAGGGGGCAGTCTTACCTCAGGTGCTAATGTGAAGGGAGGGGGAAGTGTTCCTATAAAAGGTTAGATCATGAACTCTCTGGGAGTTAGGTCAGTGGGGTTGGAGGGAAGAAAACTTAGGAGAAGGGGGAGGGATATAAATAAGATCCAGTGATGGGGGCAGTTGCTCCACATGTTGCTGGAAGAGGTGATGTGGAGGCCAGTAATTGTGCAGGGAGGAAGCACAATCTCCTAGAGAGGTAGCGCCCACAACCATGGAGGGAGCACACCTGATCCCTCTATCCCCATCCCGGATGATGACATTGAGGTGCGCAAGCCCATTTGCCCTGAGCCCATTCATTCTAGGTAAGCCTCTGCTCAAAAGGCATTTTGCCACTCCCAATTAGATGCAAGAGGCCTCCACAACCCTTTAGGTGGTTTGCTTGCCACCTTTGTTCCAATGAGTAATGGGAGTGAAGAAAATTGCTTTTCCCTGGATAGTTGTAAGACCATTTCGTCTCCATCCACAGCTACAAACTCTCATCCCAGACCCTACTCTTTTTTGCCTCATTTCTAGTTGCCATATTACGATTGTAAATCAGTTTGTAGCATGCTTTTCTCTTATCTTACAGGCAGCTTATTGTTTTTGGTTGTTTTGGTTTGTGCTTTCTTGAAGAGGACCATGACATTGGGGTGATGTCATGACTTGTAGTGAATTGCATTGGAGGGAGGGCTGTGCAAAGTCACCAACCTTATTCTCCCCTCCAGAGCCATCTGGGTCCAGTGGCAAGTATATATCAGGATGACTGGAGATGGTCCCAGATGTTTAAGGCAATTGGGGTTAAGTGACTTGCCCAGGGTCACACAGCTAGTGGCTGAGGCGAGATTTGAACTCAGGTCTTCTGAATTTCAGGGCCATTTCCCCACCTAGTTTTTTAGGCAGTTGGTGGCTCAGTGGATAGAGAGCTGGGCCTGGAATCAAGAAAAGCTAAGTTCAAATTCAGATTTAAATACATCCTAGCTGTGTGACCCTGGACAAGTCACTTAACCTCTTTTTGCTTGACAAAATATCCTGGGGAATCCATTAGGGAAGGAAATGACAAATCCTTTCAGTTTCTTTTATAAGCAAACCCCATTGACAATATCATCCACTGGGTCCCAAAGAATTGGATATGACTGAACTCTATTACCTTAGCCCATCAGCTGCCCTCTTCTGTCCTTCTTGGATATCCTCTGGTCTTTTTATCTGTGAAACCTTTCAAAGAACAGAGGAGAACATTTACTTTAAGAAAAATTCCACTAAGAAAAGAATGCCATTAAGGTTTTCAGGGGATTTCTCTCCACTCTCCAAACTGGCTCCTAATGCTTTCCCCTGTCTTCTGATGTTTTTCCCTACCCCCCCCCCCCAGACCCTCCACCATATCCTGTCACTGGATTCCCTATTTAATGATTTCTTTCTGCAATGAATTAACAGAAGACCTAATAAAGGAATCCACAGTAAGTAAGGAATAGCTGATAATGGCCTCTTCTAAAGAACACTTTCCCTTTTAAAAGGGGATATATTATTTGGAAGTGGCATTGGAGTTTTTGGAAGGGGATGCAGTATGCTTATAACTACAACACGGATTCTGCTATCTAATTTGCTTCTGTAGAAGATTGACCTGAGTGGGGAATATTGGCTAATTGACATTTCTCCTCGACTGTTCTTTTTCCTAGCTTTTAAGGTAATAGTGTGTTAAAAAATTTATATACAATGATGGAGGCCATGCTCAGAGACAGGAACAGTCACAGAAGAATGTCAATCTTTGTGCCTTTAGTTTGGGAGTACAGGGAGGCTAGGGTGGGTTTATTTCTGCAAAGGCTCTGGATGTTGGAGAGTAAAACCTAGAATTCTCTCTGTTCCTACTTAGAGGTGGCATCTTGTGTGTTGTGACAACATTCTTGATGGGATTTCTCCTGTATTTTGGCATCTTTGTTCTGATAATTGTATATTCTAGCTTCATTTCAGATGGGAACAGATAATTTTCTCCGTCACAGTGGAGCATTGCAATGAGAAGTAGCCATGGTCAAGCATCACCTTTTACCATCAGTACTTTGCATTTTTGTAGGTGCCATCTCTGTCTGCTCACTCTTTGCTTGTGATTCTAAGGTTAAAGGATCTGGTCACAATTGTTTCTCACTAATCACTAGTTAATTCTATTTAGCAGCCACACAAAAGTTTCCCATCTGCATTCAATTTTCTTCCTTACTCCCCTGCATTTGGCTTCCTTAGTAGAACCCAATTAGTTGTAGGAATGGATTTTTCTTGGTTGCTGTAGAAGATATTGCACAGAGACCCTGAAGGAGAATTCCTCCTGGGTCTTGAGAAGTGAGGATTCTGTATCCCAGAATGGCCACTTCACAGTGTTGCAGATACCACCACAGCCATGGGACCCTGACCCTGGTTTCTTGGATACATGACTATTAGAGAAGCAATTTCTCTTCTCTTTAGGTTTTGTAGGAAAGATTCCACATAGACTGCTTGAGCCAGAATTGTGGCTTAGTAGAAACTTGTCTTTGAGTTTGTCTTCCTGACAAACTCCCTCCTCGGACACCTAGGGCCCACTGTGCCACCTTAACAATTATTTCTTCTTTGGGAAGCATTACCCTTTTTTCTTCTTCCAACTGTATGTGCTTCCTCTCAGTAACTTACACTCAGGCTTGAAAAATTGCCCCTTCATGCATCAGCTGTCTGAGGGTTGCTTTCATTTGAAGCAAGAAAGCTTTCATTCAAAGGAAATAACTACAGTGGAGGAAGCTCAAGAAATGTGCAGCACATAGTAAAAGAGAAGGCTCCTGGTAACCCTGAAATGTATTCATGAAGCTCTAACCTTGAACACACTTGTATCAAAGGGGAGAAGTCAATGGCCATGCAGTTCAGAAGAAGAATATCTGAGATACAGATACCAGATTTCATTATAGAAAAGCCACAGCACTTGTTGGATTTTTAAAAATAGGGTTTTTGAAAAAAAAAAAGAAAAGAGGTTTTTTCTTTCTCCTCCATGGAGTTGGGGGATGTTCTGCATGATGGTATGATAAAGAGCATTGTGGGAGGGTGCCCTATTTATTGTGGTTTGGGTCAGTCTATCTGATAATTTTGTTATCTACAATATTTCTGAGCAGAATGGGCTCGTCTAATTACTGTTAGCGTTTTATCTTCTCGGTGATGTTACTTCTATTCAGTCTGTTTGTACATGTGATTCTAAGGCTGGAGGACAGAAAATTTCCCTCTGTGGTAAGTCCCAGTCAGAATCCTTTTTTATTTTCTCTTTTTGGGAGGCAACCAGGGTAAAGTGACTTGCCCAAGGTGACACAGGTAGTAAGCATTTGAATCTGGATTTGAACTCAGGTTCTCTTGACTCTAGGGACAGTGCATTATCCACTATGCCACCTATCTGTCCCCAGAATGGTTTTTAATAATCACTAATTGATGTTATTCAGTAGCTAAACAGATATTTTCAATCTGAATGTTAGTTCATTTTTTCCCACTCTGCATTGGAATAGGCTTCCTCAAAGGAGACCAATTTGTTATAGGTATAGCTTTTGCTTGACTGTCGCAATATATTATCCATCAAGAAACCTGAGGAGTTTATCCCCTTAGTGGATCTCGACTCTGGCAGCTGAGGTGGTTTGACTAAGTGCCTATGTCATGTAATGCAGGATCCAATGTTAAAGGCACATTCATAAGCAAGCTGCACTGACCTAGGATCCATGATTAGATGAAAGATGAAATATCCCCCATCACCAGTGCTTCGGAGAATCACATAGAGGCCAACTGTGCCAAAAATGTAGCCTTCAAAAGGCTTATATATGGACCTGCCTATCCCTTCTTTCTTTAAGCCCCATGTCCAGGAGCCCAGTAACCTTACATTGCCCACTGTGGACCCTACTCCATTTCCCCCCTCCCTGGGCAATGAATTCCCTACTTTCAAATGTACCTTCCCTTCCTCCCTCCCTTCCCTCTTTCTCTCTCAGCTCTGTTCCAAGCTAGATATTAGCCAGAAAGGCTCTTTTAGCTAATTCATTCTTTTCTGCAATTAACAAATTCCTTCATGTTTTAATCCTCTCAGGGATGCTTATTTATTCAGTAAGGAAGTTGTTTGTTCAAAGGAAATATCTCCAATTGTGAAATTTTAGGAAGTGTGCAGCGTGTGAGTGGGGAGATAGCTTTTGGTGGGAAGATATCATGCACCCCTCGACTTGAAAAGACCAGTATGTAATCCATGCAGGTATGAAGCTGGCTTTATGGAACACCTCTCACCAAAGAGTACATGTCAAGGCAATACAAAATAAAAGTAGTATTTTAGAAATGACTATTCATTTTCTGTGTGAAACATCTTTTGTAATTGACAGATTTTCTTCCTTCCTTCCTTCCTTCCTTCCTTCCTTCCTTCCTTCCTTCCTTCCTTCCTTCCTTCCTTCCTTCCTTCCTTCCTTCCAGAGAGGTCTGATTTCTATGTTTTTGTATAGGGAATCAGCCACATATATTCCATCCCCACAGGAAAAAAAAGGAAATGTGCTGATGTGGTAAGTCTTATATTACTTACTTTTATGTCTGTGCTTCAACTCTCAGTGAGTAGTTTTAGCCCCAAAGTCCCTGGAATGACTCAGAGGTGAAAAGCAACGAATTAGTGGAAAAGCAAACATATACATGATCTCACAAACCCTTGACCTCACCCATTTCTGCTAGGTTCCCATCTTCTAGAATGTGGCAGTTTCTTTAACAACTCTAAAATTATCCTGCATCAAAGATCTTGTCCTGTTTTAAATACAGGAAATATTTTGATGTGCTGTATGTTGTTGAAAGAAAGACAGAACCATTAGAAAGAGAATGGCCTCTCAGGTGCTGCCTTTCTTTGGATCCCTGATCTGACCTGTCTGGGCAGGGAGACAGTTTTCCCTCCAAATTGTACACCAAAAGCAAAGGATATTTGTTTCATCTGTCCATTGTGTTACAGGTGCATGGGGATCCACTGAGTTCACAAACAAAAGGGCCCTTGGGGATCCCAAGTTCAGAAGCCACTAATGAATCTCTAATGCAACCAACTTTGGCAAAAGATTTCAAACAGGCAGCTGTGGGGCCAGTGCCCATAAGGAATGAAAAAGTAACAAGAGCCTGAGACACAGGCTTGCACCACAGTGGTGTGTCAGGAAGAGTGACATCTCATTGCTCCTCCCCACATTGTCTAAGACAGTGGATCAAAATTATCTGATCCTTCACCACCATCAGTTAAAAAAGTTGAGTATGCACTTTGTGTATACACATATATATGCACACATATACATAATATTTATATATTATGCAATGTACTACTTTATTAGTATATTAGGCGGTCAATTAGTCAACTAGTATTTATTAAATTCTCAGTATATGTCAGACACTAGGCTGAGTGATGGGATTAAAAAGGTGGCCAAAAACATTGTCCTTATCCTTTGGAACATTTAATTAATAGAGGAGACAACATGTAAATAACTGTACATAAAAGATCTATGTAAAGTAGATGGAATGTAATCTCAGAGGGAAAGTATATGAGGTTGAGATTGGGCCAGAAAAGGCTTCTACCTGAAGGACAGATTTGAATAACATTTAGGGAATTTAAGAGATTGAGGTGAGGGGGGCACTGTGTTCTAGGCTTTGGAATTATGGTGCAAAATTAGAGAGCTGAGAGATAGGGTATCCTAGGTAAGGAACAGCACAGGTTTTGCCTTAACAAGAAACATACCATTCTGATGTTTGGATGAGAACCACACCTTTTTTTCTGTGCTTTGGTGTCTCTGAGGGTTGACTGACTGTGGATACCTACAACCAGTATATCTCTTGTCTGAGAGCAAAGCTGAAAATTCAGAGAATCACTTAAAGGAACAAATGGTCATAGAAACAGTGAATTCAATGGCAAGACCTTTAAGTCAAGCTATCATGCATTCTTTTAAGTAGCCCCAGTGTGCAAGGCTATGCACTAAGCACTGGGGAGACAAAAAAAATCAAACTTTTAAAAAAAATCTATCCTCAAGGAATCAACATTCTAACATGCAAACAATTTTGTAGAAACAAGATGTATACAAGATAAACTGGAGGTAATATCAGAGGGAAGACACAGTATTAAGTTGTACAGGGAAATATTTCCTGTAGAAGGTGGGATTTTATCTGGGACTTAAGGCACCCAAGAAATGGAGATGAGAAGAGAGAAAATACCAGGTATGGTGGATAGCCAGTGAAAGAGCCCAGAGCTGGGAGATGGAATGTCTTGTGTGAGAGACATCAAAAGGCCAGTGTCACCAAATCATAGAGTATACATCTCTCTCTCTCTCTCTCTCTCTCCCTCTCTCTCCTTCCTCCTCCTCCTCCTGTTCCTCCTCCTGCTGCTCATTATCATCATCATTATCTATCATCTATCAGTAACCATCTATCTATTTATCTATTGATCATCTATCTATATATAGACACAGCTATAAAGATATATAGGTATCTTGATAGATAAAGACTGTCTTTCAAAAAGATTTGGTTTTTTCCATATAAATATTTTATTATTTTCCAGTTACATTTAGAGATAGTTTTCAATATTTGTTTTTATAAGATTTCAAGTTTCAAATTTTTCTCCCTCCCTCCTCTCCCTCCCCCCTCCCCAAGACAGCAAGTAATCTGATATGTTATATATGTACAATCACGTTAAACATATTTCCGCATTAGTCATGTTATGAGAGAAGAATCAGAGCAAAAAGGAAAAACCTCAAAAAAGAAAAACAACAACAAACAATAGAAATAGTATGGTTTGATCTGCATCTAGATTCCACAGAAAAAAAAGATGTTTTTATATTTGATCCTGCAGGTAATAAGGAGCTATTAAATTTAACTCATTCAACAAGAAGATGGAATTTTGCTGGGAAATCTTGGTGCTCATGGTACACACAAATAAACAGATAATTGTGGAGAGACTGGGCAATGTACCTATTGCTACAGACCCAGAATCTGTTGAGTGCCTTGTGAAGACAATTCATTGCAACCCTTTGTTGTCCATAGGTGAGTTAATTAGACTCCTTTATGAACAGGTAGTGACTGATGGTCGTCTATTTCAGTGGACTCTAAAGAAGAGAGACTACTACCTGTCAGCTGTGGAAAGGTAGTAAGAACCCATGTCTCAGAAATGGACAATTTCAAGTGAAGGTGAAGATGATGTAGTAAAATGAACAACAATTCAAATAGGGGGGGAGAGATTTACACCTATAAGCAATATCTTTTCTGTCTAGAACTTCAGCTGTAGAGATTCCTGGAGTACAGACACATTGTCCAGATCACAGCAAAGCTACTAGCTAGTTTGGGACTACCCAGGTTTAGAGATATGAGACTGTAGTTCTGATAAAGACTCTGACTATCCTATACCCTTAACTAATTCAAGAGCAGCAGATTGGTCAATATGTCTCAGAAAGTTTGGACTATTTGACTTGTGACCAGATTGATGTAGGATATTATAAGGAATCTGTAGCTAAATGGGAGTATTCATGTTTACTCATATAATGTGCACCTTGCATGTAATGACACATGATCACTGAAGTACATGTTAATTACTGTATTTTTTAGTATGCTGAAAAAATATTTTATAGTTCATATTTATTTAATCATGAAAAATTATGGACATATTGTAGATTCACCTGTTTGTAGCTATACATAGCTACAATACTTGTTATTTTAGAGGACCTATTTCCTTTAAAAAAAAATTTATAACCCCACTATCTAGCACAGGGTATGGCACATAAAAGGACCCTAATAAGTACTTGTTCATTGTTTTGCACATATCCTGCTGCTTCTGCATATTGTGTAGAACTCCTGAGGTTATTATTGTTTGAATTTTGCTTTTATTCTCTGCTAGGATCAATTCAGGCCAGTCCAGCAATTCAGACCTATAGTTAAAATGCTTTGGATAATAAAATACTATAAAAAATAAATAAAATGCTATAAATACAACCTTTACTTAGGATAAGATTATAAAGGATACAATTCTTAATTTAATTCAAATAAAACATTTCTCCACTTCATATCTGTCTTCATTATTGCAATGGACAGAACTCATTTATGAATGTGTTGCTCAAGTCATTTTACTTGTTACCCTTCTGATTTTTAACTTCTTTGAATTTACTAATATAAACCTTTCAAATTTTATATAATAAAAATGTGTTCATTTTATCTTGTGGCATCCCCTCTATGACTTATTAAATCATGTTGTATTCCTTTAACCATAGATGTGAAACATAATTTCTTCTTTTCTAGATCAAGTATTTATTTGGAACTTAACTTGGTGTATTGTGTAAGGTATTAGTCTACATCTGACTTCTGCTAGACTGCTTTCCCCACTCTTTTTGTCAAATAGTGAATATTTCTGCCAATAATAGGGATCTTTAGGTTTATTGAACATCATGCTACTTCATTCTATTGCTTCTGTATATTATGTAAATAATTTGTTCCTCAGATTGATCTCTAAAAAAGTACAAAATCATTCATCTCTACAGGTACCTCAAATTATTCTACTTGTAACTTGAAACTCAAAGCCCATTCATATTAACATTTCTTTTTCATTTTATTGTTTATTTGTTCTACTCAATACTTACACTGTCTTACATTATTTTCACATGTTATTGCCAACTCCATAGCAAATGCTTCCAGTTCAAGGTTTATATTTTGTATCTCTTTGCATTACCCATAACTCTTTTTCCCCTTTTTTCCATTTATTTAGAATTTTATTTTCCCCAATTACATGTAAAAACATTTTTAATGTCCATTTTTAAAATGTTGTGCTCCAAAATCTCTTCCCCCTTAAGAAGGCAAGCAATTCAATATAAGTTATAAGTTATGAAAGAAAACAGACAAAAGAAAACAGCCAAGATAAATAAAATTAAAAATTATGCTCCAATCTGTATTCAGACACCATCAGTTCTTTCTCTGGATCAAATTTTTCATCATAAGTAATTCAGTTGTCTTGTATCATTGTATTGCTAAGAATACCTAAGTCATTCACAGCTGACCATCTTACAATATTGCTGTTACTTCGTTTACAGTACAAATTTCCCTTTGTATCAACTCATGTAAGTCTTTCCAGATTTTTCTGAAAGCATCCTGCTCATCATTTCTGATAGCACAATAGTGTTCCATCATAATCTCATCCCACAATTTGTTCAGCCATTTCCCAATTAGTAGACATCTCCTCAATTTTGAATTCTTTGCACCAGAGAAGGGCTGCCATAAATATTTTTGTACATATAGGTCCTTTAACTTTTTTTGGGGGGGCAATGAGGGTTAAGTGACTTGCCCAGGGTCACACAGCTAGTAAGTGTCAAGTGTCTGAGGCTGGATTTGAACTCAGGTCCTCCTGAATCCAAGGCCAGTGCTTTATCCACTGCACCACCTAGTTGCCCTATTCTTCAACTTTTTGATTTTGATCTCTTTTTGGATAACAACCTAGTAGTGGTATTACTAGGTCAAACAGTGTGCATGTTTTTATATGAGCCATAGTTCCAAATTGCTTTACAGAATGTCTGAATCAGTTTACAATTACACCAACAGTGAATTAATGTCTCATTTTCCCCATATCCCCTACAACATTTGTCATTTTTCTCTGCTATCTTATTATCCAATCCAGTAGATATGAGTTAGTACCCCAGAATTGTTTTTTTTTTTAGTGAGGTAATTGGGGTTAAGTGACTTGCCCAAGGTCACACAGCTAGTAAATGTTAAGTGTTTGAGGCCGGATTTGAACTCAGGTCCTCCTGACTCCAGGGCTGGTGCTCTATCCACTGTGCCACCTAGCTGACCCCCCAGAATTGTTTTGACTTGCATCTTTCTAATCAATAGTGAGTTAGGGTTAGTGGATAAAGCATTGACCCTGGATTTAGGAGGACCATAGTTCAAATTCAGCCTCAGACACTTGACACTTACTAGCTGTGTGACCTTGGGCAAGTCACTTAACCCTCATTGCCCTGCAAAAAAATAGTGAGTTAGATTTTTTTCATATGTATATAGATAGCTTTGATTGTTTCATTAGGAAACTGTTCATATCTTTTGATTATTTATCAATTGGGGAATAGTTATTATTTTAATAAATTTGACTCAGTTTTCTATGTGTTTGAGAAATGAGGCCTTTACCAGAAAAACTTGCTGCAAAAATTTTTCACAGTTACTATTGCAAACTGTAGGGACCAATTTTTAATTGGGGAGTGTTAGCCAGGTGGTTTGCCACAATATTGGGTCAAGGAAGGAGACAGACAGCCTCCCTCAAAACAGAGCAGGATTTATTTAACAAGAACTAACTTAAAAAAAAATAACACAAACAGGATCAGTAGGATTAAGGGAAATGAAATAAAATGGGGAAAGGGAAATTATACAACCTGAACGATACAAATGCCCGGGAATCAGCTGAGAACACACAGCAGCATACTGTCATCTTCCAGCTTCAAGCTAGAATGGTGAAAAACTGCCCTTCTTTTCAGCAGACCCCAGGCTGACCACACACAGCCCCAAGCCAATTGGCTGGCCACTCTGACAGTCACATGACTGCCCTCACTGGGCTTCCAATCATTATAATTTTGCCAGGCCCATGTATGTGTCAGCGAGTGGTGATGACATGAGGTGCCAGTGCCATGGCAACGGCTACAACCAGTGGGTGGAGCACCATGTGGTTTGCGGAGCCCCAGACCAGGGCATGCGCCCAGGTTTTAAAAAAAATTCTAGCCAAAAGATGGGGTCATAAAAACCTCAAATAACAACTAATTCTTTACATAACTGTGTTTCCCTCCATCCTATTCCCTCCCCATGCTGTTTACTCTATTTTCAATCTCCTTTCACCCTTTCCCTCCTCAAAGGTGTTTTGCTTCTGACTGACCCCTCCCCTAATATGCCCTCCTTTCTATCACCTCCCCACATTATCCCCTTACTCTCCTACTTTCCTGCAGGGTAAGATAAATTACTATACCTAATTGAGTATGTATGTTATTCCCTATTTTAGCCAAATCTGATGAGAGTAAGGTTCACTCACTCCCTGGAACCTCCTCTATCTTCCCCTCCACTGTATAAACTTTTTCTTTCTTCTTTTATGTAAGATATTTTATCCCATTCCACCTCTCCCTTTCCCTTTCTTCAAGTGCATTCCTCTCTCATCTCATTATTTTATTTGTTAAAAATAGTATTTTATTTCCCCAATTACATTTTTAAAAAATTAATTTAGAATTTTATTTTTCCCCAAATTATATGTAAATACAAATTTTGACATTAATTGTTTTACAACTTTGTGTTCCAAATTCTCTTCCTCCCTACTTTTCCACCCCCCCCCCCAACTCAAATGATTCAATATAAGCTGTACATGAGCAGTCATGCAAAACATTTCCACATTAGCCAGGTTGTAAAAGAAAACAGAAGAAAACAAAACTTCAGATAAATGAACTAAGAAAAAGATTATGCTTCAATCTGTATTCAGACACCATCAGTTCTCTCTCTGTAGATACACTACATTTTTCATAAGACCTTCATAGTTGTCTTGGGTCATTGCATTGCTGAAAATATCCAAGTCATTCATAGCAGATCATCTTACCATATTGCTGTTATTTTGTATACAGTACATTTCATGTTGCATCAGCTCATATAGGTCTTTCCAAGTTTTTCTCATAGCATCCTATCATCATTTTTTTATAGTAAACTATATTTATATAGTACTTTAAAGAGAGATTTCCTTACAATAAACCCATGAGGTTGATTATTGCAACAACAGAGTTCTAGGGGTGGAGCCAAGATGGCAGAGAGAATCCAGGAAGTTGCCTGAGTTTTCCCATGTTTCCCTCAAAAACAACATTAAATCAAGCTTCTAAACAGATTCTGGAACTACAGAACCTACAAAAAAAGAGACACAATCCTCCTACTTGATATAATTTAGAAGACTTCAGGAAAGGTCTGTCTCATCTGTGTGAAAGGGGCGGGTGCTCAGTGACATAGCAGGCAGCTCAACACAGCTCCAGCTTGACACAGCTGAGCATGGGGCAGCTGAGAGTGGTAAGAAGCTTGCAACAGTGACCCCTGTACCCTAGGAGCAGACTTCACTTTTATAAGTTTAAAAATAGACGACAACATGAGCAAGAAACAAAAAAGGACCTTTACCATTGACAACTTCTATGGTGAAAGGGAAGACCAAAACTCAAACTCAGATGAGTTTGTGAAAATGCCTACAAGACTCAAGTGGGAAGATGATCTTGTCTCAAGACCAAAAAGCCTCCTTTGAAGAGCTCAAAAAGGCTTTTAAAAATCAAATGAGAGAGGTAGAAGAAAAAATGGAAAAAAAGAAATGAGAGAAATGAGAGTTACACTGCAAAAAAAGAAGCACAAAAATTGACTCAGGAAAACAATTCCTTAAAAAATATGATTGGCTGGGGGCAGCTAGGTGGCACAGTGGATTCAGGAGGACCTGAGTTCAAATCTGGCTTCAGACACTTGACACTTACTAGCTGTGTGACTCTGGGCAAGTCACTTAACCCTCATTGCCCCCCAAACCCCCACCACCACACAAAAAATACAATTGGCCAAATAAGAGAAAAAAATAGCCAAATGGGAGAAAAAATTGGCCAAATGGAAAAAGAGGTGCAAAAGCTTACTGAAGAAAATAATGCCTTAAAAATTAAAATTGGGCAGATGGAAGCTAATAACTCCATGGGACACCAAGTATTTGTCAAGCAGAATCAAGACTGAAAAAATAGAAGAAAATGTGAAATACCTCATTGGAAAAACAACTGACCTGGAAAGCAGATCCAGGAGAGATAATCTGAGAATTATTGGACTACCTGAAAGCCATGATCAAGAAAAGAGTCTAGGGGCAGCTAGGTGGCACAGTGGATAGAGCACCGGCCCTGGAGTCAGGAGTACCTGGGTTCAAATCTGGCCTCAGACACTTGACACTTACTAGCTGTGTGACCCTGGGCAAGTCACTTAACCCCAATTGCCTCACTAAAAAAAAAGAAAGAAAGAAAGAAAGAAAGAAAGAAAGAAAGAAAGAAAGAAAGAAAGAAAGAAAGAAAGAAAGAAAGAAAGAAAGAAAGAAAGAAAGAAAGAAAAGAGTCTAGACACCATAATCAAGGAAATTATCAAGGAGAATTGCCCTGAAGTTGTAGAATCAGAGGGTAAAATCATCATTGAAAGAATCCATTGATCACCTCCTGAAAGAGACCCCAAAAGGAAAACTTCAAGGAATATTGTAGCCAAATTCCAGAATTATCAGGTGAAGAAGAAAATACGCCAAGCAGCTAGAAAGAAACCATTTAAATATCATGGAGCCACAGTTAGGATTGCATAGGACCTGGCTTCAACATTAATGGATCACAGAGCTTGGAATATGATATTCAGGAAGGCAAAGGAGCTTGGATTATAACCCATAATCAACTACCCAGCAAAACTGATCAATCTCTTTTAGAGGAAAAATGGACATTCAATGAAATAGGAGACTTCTAAGGCTTCCTGAGAAAAAAGACCAGAACTGAACAGAAAATTTGATCTCTAAATACAAGACTCAAGAAAAATATAAAAAGGTAAACAAGGTGGGGGTGGGGGTGGGAAGTTGTTCAATGATGTTCAACTGCTTGCATCCCTATGAGGGAGGATAATACTTTTAACTCTTGGGATCTGTATCTCTGTTAAGGTATTGTTATTAAATTGACTTTGATGTGATGATATAAAGAAACTTAAGGGGCAGAATAAAAGAAGACTAAGGTGAGAAGAGGAAGGGGGAGGTAGAATGGGGTTGATTATTGCAACAACAGTAATAGATAACATTTATATAATACCTTATACCTGACAAAGAATTTTCTTCACAATAGCCCAGCAAAGTACCATACATTTTATTATCATCATCAATAATCATCACTCAATCCTCATCTTCATCCAATCATCAATCAATCATCATCTTACATTACTCTTGCCTCTGCTTCAAATTTTTTTCACAGTTACTATTGTTAACTATTTCCCATCATCCTATTCCTTTCCCCATGAGATTTTCTCTATTTTCTAATTTCTTTCACCCTATCCCTCCTCAAAAGTGTTTTTCTTCTGACTTCCCCCTCACATGATCTATCCTCTCTTCTTTCACCCCTCCCTCCTTATCTCATTCCTCTCCTACTTCCTGCAGGGTTAGATAGATTACTCCACAAATTGAGTGTGCATGCTATTTTCTCCTTGAGCCAATTCTGATGAGATTAAGGTCTTTGAGTCAACTCTCATGATTATAAGGCTAATTCACTGCCCCGTTCCTCCCTCATCTCTCCCCCCGACTCCTTAAGCCTTTCCTGCTTCTTTCATGTTGGATTTCACCCCATTCTACCTCTCTCCTTTCCCCTCCCCCAATGTAATCCTCTATCTCCTCAATTTTACCCTAAAGATGTCATCATGGGGCAGCTAGATTACACAGAGAACAAAGCACTCAGCTTGGACCCAGGAGGACCCAAGCAGAAATCCAGCCCCAGACACGACACTCACCCACTGAGCAACCCTGGGTATGCCACCCAACCCTGACTGCCTGACAAAAAAAGGCAAACAAAAAAATAATTCTTTACATATACCATCCCTTTATAATCAATTCCCACCTGTGCCCTCTGTCTAATTATATTCCTATCATGTGTCCTAATACTGAGAAAGTTCTTATGAGTTAGACTTATCATCTTCCCATGTAGGAATATAAACAGTTTAACCTTTTAACATCTCTCTTAATTTCTTTCTCCTGTTTACCTTTTTATGCTTCTCTAGGGTCTTGTATTTGAGAGTAAAATTTTCTATTCAGTTCAGGTCTTTTCATTATGAATACCTGAAATTCCTGTTTTTCATTGAAGTCCCATTTTTCCCCTGAAAGATTATAATCAGTTTTGCTGGGTAGGCTATTCTTGGTTGTAATCCCAATTCCTTTGCCCTATGGAATATCATATACTATGCCCTCTGATCCTTTAATGTAGAAGCTGCTAGATCATGTGCTAACTTGACTGTGGTTCCATGGTACTTGAATTGTTTCTTCCCTTTTCCTTGCAATATTTTCTCCTTGACCTGGGATCTCTGAAATTTGGCTATAATATTCCTGGAAGTTTTCTTTTTGAGATCTTTTTCAGGAGATGATAGTGGATTGTTTCAATTTATTTTTAACCTTCTGCTTCTAGAATATTGGGGCAAATTTTCTTGACAATTTCTTGGAAAATTATGTCTAAGCTCTTTTTTTGATCATGGTTTTCAGATAGTCCAATAATTTTCAAATTCTCTCTTCTGGATCTATTTTCCATTTCAGCTGTTTTTCCAAGGGGATATTTCACATTGCTCTCTATTTTTTATTCATTTGGATTTGCCTTATTGTGTCTTGATTTCTTATAAAATCATGAGCTTCTATTTGCTCAATCCTAATTTTTAAACAATTATTTTCTTCAGAGAGTTCCCCCCCCCCCCCCTTTTCCATTTGGCCAATTTGGCTTTTCAAGCTGTTGACTTTTTTCATGATCCTCCTGCATCACTTTCATTTCTCTTTCCAGTTTTTCCTCTACCTCTCTTACTTTTTCTTCTACCTCTCTTAAATTATCTTCAAAGTCCTTTTTGAGCACTTCTATAGCCTGAGACTAATTCATATTTTCCTTGGAAGCTTTGAATAAAGGAGCTTTGACCTTGTTATCTTCTTCTGAGGGTGTATTTTGATTTGCCATGTCACCAAAGAAACTTTTTATTTTATTTATTTATTTATTTGGCTTTTTTTAGTGAGGCAATTGGGGTTAAGTGACTTGCCCAGGGTCACACAGCTAATAAGTGTTAAGTGTCTGAGGCCGGATTTGAACTCAGGTACTCCTGACTCCAGGGCCGGTGCTCTATCTACTGTGCCACCTAGCTGCCCCAACACCAAAGAAACTTTTGATGGTCCACATCTTTTTCTGCCTGCTCATTATCCTAGCCTATTTCTTGTCTTTTACTCCTTCTTAAAGTGGGGCACTGCTTCCAGAATGCACTGTCCCAAGCTGTAGGAGGTCCCAGGTAGTACAGTTTAAGGAGAGGCACATTCTCAGCTCACCTGGCCTGTACTCTGATCTGTAAGTAAGCATGGGCCTGCTTGCTCTTTAACCTGGAAGCAGAAGTCTGGTTCACTATGGTTGCAAGCTTGGCATGCCTGTGCACCTCCCCCACTGGGCTGCTGCCACTCAATTCTTCTTCCTGGTCCAAACATGGGCAATGCAATAGCACTCCACTTCAGCTCCAGTAGAGACTCCTGCAATCATCCTCTGGCCAATCCCCAGACCCTCTCTGTCAGCTGAGTTCCAGAAATAGCCACTGATGCTGATGATTCTAAGGCTCTGGAGGTTGCAGCTTCGCTCCCCTCTCACCCAGGTACAGCAGACCTTCCCTGCCATCTTTTTAATTTGTCTTTGGCTGGAAAATGATCTCACTCAGTTCCTTTGTGGTTTCTGCTGCTCAAGGAATTGTCTTATGGCATTATTTGGAGGTATGTGGATGGATCATATTGGGAGCTCTGAAAGTTAGAGTCTTTCCTGCACCATCTTCTATTTTACATTTTATAATGTTCACTATCTCTTATTTGGTCATAAATTCTTCCTTTCTCCATAGATTTGACAGGTAAACTATTCCCTCCTCTCCTAATTTGCTTATGTTAGTACCCTTTGTGTCTAAATCATGTACCCATTTTGACCTTATTTTGGTATATGGTATGGGATATTGGTCTATGCCTAGTTTCTGACATACTATTCTACAGTTTTCCCAGCATTTTTTGTCAACTAATAAGTTTTTATCCCAGAAGCTAGGGACTTTGGGTTTATCAAATAGTAGATTACTATACTCATTTACTATTATGTCTTATGTACCTAACTTATTCATTTATCCACTACTCTATTAATTGGCCAATATCAGTTTTGATGATTGCTGCTTTATAATGTAATTTTAGATGAGGTATAGCTAGGCCACCTTCTTTTATATTTTTCATTAATTCTCTTGATATTCTTAAACTTTTGTTCTTTCCAATTAATTTGGTTATTTTTTTCTAGCTCTATGTGGTAAAAATTATTTGTGTTAAAAACAATTTGAATTTGGCTGACTCATTTGGGAGGGGCCACACATGGCCCACCCTCAAGTTCTGTATGCGACTGAGGTCAGAAGGAGAACTCTCCATAGGCAGTTTTTGAAGGACCTCCCCTTTTGGGGGAGGGAGATTGAATGCTCATTGAGGGGAGGTGAGTAGTCACTTCGAGAATGCTTGCTCTTGCCCGCTCTCTCTCATAGGTTTCCTGGTGATGATGCGAGAAAGCTAGCAGAGTTTCCAGGTGTGGTGAGTGAACATAAAAACCCCTGCATTCCTTTGAATTAGCTTAATTGGAAACGATCTGGGGATTGTATAGACTTAAGTTAGAGTTAGGAGGATTTATCTGTATTTCTTTTTTTTCCCTATTTCCTTACCTTTTTTAAAAAATTAATTTCACCTTTGTGGTTTAATTAATTCCCAAGTAAAAAAATCTGATCTTTTTGTGGAAAAGAAGCTGTAAGGCTCCTTTCTTATTGGCCTGGCAGAAATATCTTAAAGAGCTGTTCAGAGGGGAGGGAACTTTGAACCTAGAAGTCCCTCATTATTTCTGGGACCCCAATATTTTGGCGAGTCACCCAATTAATGCTCCATATATTAAATTTTGGCCCTACATCTATAAAATAATTTACTGGTAGTTTGATTGGCATGACACTGAATAAGTAAAGTAACTTAGGTAGAATTGTCATTTTTATTATATTAACTTGGCTTACCCATGAGCAACTGATATTTTTCCAATTGTTTAGATTTTATTTTATTTGTGTGAAAAAGCATTTTATAATTATGTTCATATAGCTCTTGGATTTGTCTTGGTAGGTAGATGCCAAATATTTTATTTTCTCTGCAGTTATTTTAAATGGAATTTCACTTTCTATCTCTTGCTGCTAGATTTTGTTGGTAATATCTAGAAATGCTGGTGATTTATTTGGGTTTATTTTATGTCTTGCAAATTTGGTAAAGTTGATTATTTCAAGTAATTTTTTAGCTGATTCTGTAGGATTCTCTAAGTATACCATCATATCATCTGCAAAGTGTGATAGTTTTGTTTTCTCCTTGCCTATTCTAATTTCTTCACTTTTTAAAAATTCTCTTCTTGCTAACAATAACATTTCTTGTATAATATTAGATAATAGTGGTGATAATGGGCATCCCTATTTCACCTCTGATCTTATCAGGAAAGCTTCTACCTTATCCCTATTAGAATGTTTGCTGTTGGTTTAAAATAGATACTACTTATTATTTTAAGGAAAACTTTAATTCCTATGCTCTTAAATGGTTTTTAATAGGAATGCCTGCTGTAATTTGTCTAAAGCTTTTTCTGCATCTATTAATATAATCCTATGATTTCAATTATTTTTGTTATTGATATGGTTAATTATTACTTTCCCTAATATTGAATTAGCCCTCCATTCCTGTTATAAATCTAACCTGTTCATAGTTTATTATCCTCATGAGAAATTACTGTTATCTCTTTGCTAATATTATATATAATGTTTTTACATCCATATTCATTAGGGAAATTGGTCTAAAATTTTCTTTCTCTGTTTTGGCTTTTCTGGGTTTAGCTATCAGCACCATATTTGTGTCAGAAAAAGAATTTGGTCGGACTATTTCACCTATTTTTCCATACAGTGCTGGGGATTTTTTCTTAAGGATTTTGTTGATGGCTTGTTCAATTTCTTTTTCTAAAATGAGGTTGTTTAAGTTTTTTATTTCCTCTTCTGTTAATGTTGGCAATATACAGTTTTGTAAATATTCATACATTTTATTTAGATGATCAGATTTATTGACATTTAGTTGGGAAAGATACCTCCTAATTATTGCTTTAATTTCCTCTTTGTTAGTAGAGTTTAATCCATCGCTGGTGGAGTTATGAACTGATCCAACCATTCTGGAGAACAATTTGGAATGATGCCCAAAGGGTTATAAAATCGTGCATGTCCTTTGATCCAGCAATACCACTGCTAGGCTTATATCCCAAAGACATTCTCCCCCCCCCCAAAAAAAAAAAAAGAAAAAAGACCTATTTATACAACAATATTTATAACACCTCTTTTTTGTGGTGGCTAAGAATTGGATATCAAATGAATGCCCTTCTATTGGGGAATGGCTAAATAACTGTGGCATATGATGTGGTGAAATATTATTGTGCTATAACAAATGACAAGCAGGATGATTTAAGAAAGGCCTGAAAAGGCATATATGAACTGCTGTGTAGTGAAGTGAATGGAACTAGGAGAACATTGTGCACAGAGACAGCAATATTGTTTGATGAAGAACTGTGAATGACTCAACTATTTCCAGCAATACAATGATCCAAGATAATCCCAAAGGACTAATGATGAAGCATACTATCCACCTCCAAAGAAAGAACTGATATTGATTGAACACAGACTTAAGAATGCTATTTTCTACTTTATTTCTTTAATTTTTTTCTTTTATCTGAATTTTTTATACAAAAGGACTAATAAGGTTAATGTTCTACAGAATTGCACATGTGTAACCTATATCTGATTTCTTGCCACCTCACAGAGGAGTCAGGGGTTGGAGGGGAAGAGGGTTGGAATTCAAAACTTTAATTAAAAATGTTTATTATTAAAAAATACACTCATCTACATGGAAGAGAACAAATGTTTTTGGAAATGAGAAACTGGGGGACCCTGGATTTTTGGTCTACTCATAAAGAAATAGGGAGACATAAGGAATGCCTACCATAAACAAGAGTGAGAATTCTCCATGAATTAAAGTTAAAAAAGAGATTGTTAGAGTATTAGCTTTGTAAAAATTAAAGTGAAAAATTGATATTTAATTTAAATTTATTTTTCAATTAATAATAATTTATTCTTTCCTTCCTGCTCTCCTCCATCATTAAACAATTGAAAAAAAAGAAAGAAAACCTCACAAAAATATGTATAGTAAAACAAAGTAAATTCCCATATTGATCATGTTCATATCACTGTTCTGGTAAGGAGGTGCTTAGTGTGCTTCATATTAAGTGCTCTGGAATTGTAGTTTGTCATTATATTAGGTAGGGTTTGGAAGTCTTTCAAAATTGACTGGCTCTATAATATTGTTGTCATCTATATTGGTCTAGATCTGCTTGCTTCACTTTGCATCAGTTCATGGAGTTCTTTCCATTTTTTTCTGAAACTATTCACTTCCTTCTTTTTTATGTCACAATAATATACAATCATATCAATATACCCATAATTTGTTTAGCCATCTTGTGAAAGATGGGTATTCCCTTGGTTTTCAGGGGTTTTTGTTGTCCTAAGAGCTGCTAAGATATTTTTGTAGCTGTGGCTCCTTTCCCTCTTTCTTTGATCTCTTTGGAGATATATGTATAATAGTTGTATTGTTCAATTTAGTGACTCTTTGGGCATAGTTCTAAATTTCTTTCAAGCATAGCTGGAGTGATTTATACCTCTACCAATAGTTCATTTCCATATCTGTTTACTATAGGTTCTATGAAATTAGGCATCTTCCTCTTTAGAGCTTGATAGTTGAGTCAAAGATTCTCTTTCTGTATGTAAAAGCCTGATTCTGAAAAGAACATACCAATCATTCCCAAAGGAAACAAAAAGCCAGATCACTTTTGTACTTCAGTAGTGAAACTGGAGTTTATGCCATGCAGCATTCATTGAGCTTCTCTGCTTCCAGGGGTCCATGTTTGCTGGCTTACTGATGAAGGACTGGGTCCCTTTGAAATCATAAGCAATTCTCTTATTGGACCCTGGATCTGGTGCTCATGGCAAAAAGTATCTGGATCAAGGTGATTAGTCACTTGATCAGGGGATATGGCCCTTCTCAAGGACCTTAAAAGAAATGGCTCCACCCTTTTGCTTTGTATCCTTACCTAGGGCTGGATTCACTTTGGAAGAGCCCCAGCAACTACTACAATGCTTTTTTTGTGTGGTAAAAATTAGAGAACTCTCCATAGGCAGCTTTTGAAGCTTCTCCCTTTTGGGGAAGGAAAGATTGAATGCTCCCTGAAGGGAGGCAGAAGCTGCTTCTGGAATGCTAGGTTGCTTCCAGAATGCTAGGGGTCTTCTGGAATGCTAGTCATCTTCCAGGACTCGGCCTTTTTCATGCTTGGCCCTTGTGGTGGTGGTGTGTGTTAGCTGTCTCTGGTGGCTGCTGTTCTGGTGGCATGAGCAACTGTAGACTTTTAGGTTCAGTGAGTTAATTATGGAAAACCCTAAATTCCTTTGAACTAGCTTTGTTGGAAATGGTCTGAGGATTGCATAAGTTAACTTTAGAGTTAAGAGAATTTCTCTGTATTTCTATTTTCCTATTTCCTTATCTTTGATTTTTATTAGTTTCACCTTTGTTGTTTAATTAATTCCCAAGTCATAAAATCTGATCCTTTTGTGAACTAAAACTTAAAGGCTCCCTTCTTATTGGCCTGGGAGAAATATATAAAAAGGGCAGTTCAGAGGGCAGGGTGAACCTAAAAGGGTCCCTCATATTTCCAGGACCCCAGTATTAAGGTGAGCCACCCAAATAACGCTCTGTATATCAAATTTTGGCCCTCACATTTGACAAGACTCAAGAAGATGAACTAACCCTGGGCTGCCTTGCCAAAAAAAAAAAGTAGACAGGGAATTATTTGATTAGTACAAATCCAAAGTGCAGGTGAAATGCCAATTCAGTAGTCCTACAAAATGCTGTATGCCTCAGTAGGCCAGGAGTGTATACTAGTAGTTATGTCACTCTTTCATGTTTAAGATTTTTTTTTTGGTCACTGTGTGTTTGTGAATCTGTTGTATAGAAGAATTAAATAGCTGTTCTATTTTATACATACATATACATTACTATATTTACAGAAACACACACAATCACTCATATAGTATACGGACTGCCTTTCTAATTGTCTTTTTTGGTAGATTGTAGACAAGAGCCAAATTTAAACTTTGTTAGTTTTCCCAGGATTCTTAGCAGGAGGATGAAAAATGTCAGAGAATGTGACCAAGGCTGCCTCCAAGTCTGAAACTGCCCATGTATCCCTGAGTCCAGAAATAAGAGAGGGCCCCTTATTGAAGAAATATAGGACGTATTCCCCACTCTTTACTCTTCTTCTGGTGAATAACTATTGGTTATTCTTATTGGTATAATTTTCCTTCGCCTTGTCCTGTTCAGAAGTCAGACGAACATGTAGCATAGTAGCTCTGTATTCCAAAGGGGAGACACCTATGTGATAATAGTCTCTCATCCCACAAACTGGAAAGGGCTCCTTGAGGCAGAGGCATATAATTATTGTACTGTGTTTGCAGGCAGTCTGAGAATAAATAAATCCAGACTAAGAGATAGTAACAATTATGATACTGAGAGATTACCAGCAGAAGGACATGGAAGAGGCAGACTAATATTGTTTCCTTAGTCTAAAAGGGTAATCCATGGCCATGGAGAAGGATTTCCTAATGCATCTTGGTCTTTGGAGAAAGAGGATCACCCATTTTGTTCCTGAGAAATGTCTTATTTGACAAGAAAAGATAAGGAGTTATACAGACAAGGCAGTATGTTAGGAAGGAGAATGCTTGTGCATCTACACCAAAGTGTCTTTATCTCACGGCGGGGGGCAGAATTCAAAATTATAGGGTTACTTGATGAATTTGGGTGAGATTCTGTAAGTACCCTTTGGAAAGGTTAGGGATCCACCAAAATATCAAGTTCAATTCCTTTCTTGGAGGAGCTAATGTAATCTTTCAGTATCTGTTTGTTATCTCCCCTGATCCCTTTGCATCTTCTTCATTTTTGGTGGGGTGAAATTAAGGTTATTTAATCATTGAGCAAAAGAAAATAAATGAAAAAAAGAAATAAGGGAAAGTGAAAAGCTGAGAATGCTTTTCTCCTATCTAAGAAGGACTTTTTCTGATTCAAGAGTGCTGTATTTATAAAGAGGAGGGCAGCTAGTCAGTGGAGTGGATAGAGCACTGGGTCTGGAGTCAGGAAGACTCATCTTTCTGAGTTCAAAACCAGCCTCAGACACTTCCTAGCTCAGTGATATTAGACAAGTCACTTAACCCTGTTTGCCTCTGTTTCCTCATTTGTAAAATGAGCCGAATTACAAAATGGCAAACAATTCTAGTATCTTTGCTAAGAAAACCTCAAATGGGGTCAGGAAGAGTCGGACATGAATGATACAACTGAAGAACAACAACAAATTATAAAAGAGCTAGGGAAAGTCAGAGAACACAATAAATTCAAATCAACCTGTGGCCTAAAAGAGCATGTCAAAGCTCAACTTTCCATAAAGAAGATAATAACACTATAGTTAAGGAGTCTAGATGAATCTGGAAGCTGGAATAAGAGAGAAGCCCTATAACCACATGTGCAGTGGAGTTTTGTGAAGCAATAATCACAGATTCCATGGTGAATAATCCAGAATTGCTTATATATTTATTGAAGAAGGATTTCTCAGAAGCAATGCAACCAGTGGAGATAATGAATTCATTCAGCAGAGATGATATATATGATGGAAACACATATCCGGCAAAAGCTATTTGTTTGTGTGTGAATTTTTATTTTACTTAATAGTATTTTATTTTTTCCAATTACATGTAAAGATAGTTTTCAAATTTCATTTTGAAAAGGTTCTGAGTTATAAGTTTTTCTCCCTTCCTCCCCACCTCAGTAAGACAGAAAACAATCTGATATATAGGTTATACATGTCCAATCATGTTAAACAAATTTCCACATTAGTCATACTGTGAAAGAAGAATCAGAACAATAAGGAATAGCCACAAGAAAGAAAAGGAAAAAAAAAACTAAAAAAGTGAAAATAGTATGCTCCACTCTGTATTCAGATTCTTTGGTTCTTTCTCTGGATGTGGATAGCATTTTCCATCAGTCTTTTGGAATTATCTTGGATTAATGTATTGCTGAGAAGAGCTTAGTGTATCATAGTTGATCATAGCACAATGTTGCCGTTACTGTGTACAATGTTCTCCTGATTCTATTGACTTCAGTAGACATTGGTTCATGTAAATCTTTCCAGGTTTTTCTGAAATCTGTCTGCTCATCATTTCTTATAGCACAATAGTATTCCATTATATTCATTTGCCACAGCTTACTCAGTCATTCTCCGACTGATAGTCATTCCCTCGATTTCCAATTCTTTCCCATCACAAAAAGAGCTGCTATAAATATTTTTGTACATGTGAGTCATTTTCCATTTTTTATATCTTTTGGATATATTCCTAGTAGTGGTATTGCTGAACTGAAGGTTATGCAACATTTTATAGCCCTTTGGGCATAGTTACAAATTGTTCTCCAGAATGGTTGCATCATTTCACAACTCTAGCAACAATGCATTAGTGTCCTGATTTTCCCACATCTTTTCCAACATTTATCACTTTTTTTCTGTCATATTAGCCAATCTAATAGGTCTGATGTGGTGCCTCAGAGTTTTTATTTGCTTTTCTTTAATCAATATTGATTTAGAGCATTTTTTCATATTACTATAAATAGCTTTGACTTCTTCAGCTGAAAACCATCTATTCATATTCTTTGAACATTTACCAATTGGGGAATGACTTGTATTCTTACAAATTTGACTCCATTTTCTATAAATATGAGAAAGGAGGCCTTTATTATTTGTTTTTACACTGGCTATAAAATTTGTTTCCTAGCTTTTTGCTTTTCTTATGATCTTGTATGCATTAGTTTGTGCAAAACATTTTTAATTTAATATAATCAAAATGATCCATTTTGCATTTTATAATGCTTCTATCACTTGTTTGGCCACCAATTCTTCCATTTTCTATAGATCTGACAGATGAACTACTCCTTCCTCTCCTAATTTGCTTATAATATCACTCTTTAAATCATATACCCATTTTGACTTTACTTGGGTATATGGTGTGAGATGTTAGTCTATGTCTAATTTCTGGCAAAGCCAATTTGAAAATAATATGGAATCAGGATTCTAGCCTTGACTGACTATTTTATTTCTAGAGAGCTTGACATTAATATCCCAAATAAAAAGCCAATGATTAAGAGCAACATGGAAAATGCTTTTTCCATGGAAAATCGTATTGCTTCTAGGCAGAATAATGGAAAAGTATCTTTTGATCTGCTATAATCAATTGTGTTAATATATCTTTCTCAGAATATTACAAAAGTCCCACTTGCTTACTGAGTACAATTAACTCTCAGCCTCATATTCTCTCATAAATATCCTCCCTTTGTACCTCTCTCTCCCAGTTTCACTCTGAACCACTCATATTCATTTTTGTTTTTAGAGAGCAATTAAAATTATTCCCTTGCTAAACCTGGGAGAAAAACATCGTAATAACACTAAGACTATATCTATGTTTGAAAATTCCTTCCATTTTAATGGTAAATAACAAAGAGCAATGTCTTAGGCCAGAAAAATGCAGAGTACTAAGTCTATTCATCAACACTATAAACTAGCAGAGACAAATAGGGAACACATATAATGGGAACAGTATAGTACTAATATCATTAAGTAAGAACAGTTGTTCTGAACTACATTAGCAGTATGACTCACCTATCCCTCCATATATATGCAATGGCCAATATGTTTTCTTCCTACATGTTTCTGTAGATGTGTATCTAGTCCTCCCATGACTAATGTGTCTATTTGTGTTTCAGTTTAAAGTGGGGAATATTTTATTATTACTTTTGTTAATGTTACATCTTATTAATTAGTTTATTTGAACTAATTCTGTTCTGTGTTTGAGTAATAAAACTAAATGTATTGGTGAAAGGTAGAGGATCATCGTTTTGAGTAAGAGTACCTCAAACCTCATGTAGCCCAGTCTTGGTACCCATATTGTGAGTTTGATGGGTACCTCCAGGTGCTATACAGTTGGGTTAGGGCTCATAATAATTTATAAGTGCCCACTAAATGCATTTACCTTTATAAGTCAGGCAAAAGATAAAATTATTATTATTTTTTTGCTACTCGGCAATCATTTTGTTTATCTCTCATTGACATCAGTGATTAGAACATTTACCATTAGAGTTTTTCTATTTTCTATCTTTTCTTTTTTATAAATCATAAAAGTAGCTTATTATTTGCCAGTTAAATGTAAAGATAGTTTTCAATATTTGTTTTCATAAGATTTTTAGCTCCAAATTTTTCTCCCTCCCTCCTTTCCCTCTGCCTTCCCCAGGACAGAAAACAATCTGATATAGTTTATATATGTACAATCACATTAAACATTTCTGCATTATCCATGTTGTGACAGAAGAATTAGAACAAAAGGGAAAAACTTAAAAAAAAAGTAGAAACAGTGGTTTGATCTGGATTCAGAATCCACGGTTCTTTTTTTCTGGATGTGGAAAACATTTTTCATCAAGAGTCCTTTGGAATAATAAATGTTGGAGAGGCTGTGGGAAAATTGGAACACTAATGCATTGTTGGTGGAGCTGTGAGCTGATCCAACCATTCTGGAGAGGAATTTGGAACTATGCCCAAAGGGCTATAAAGCTGTGCATACCCTTTGAGCCAGCAATCCCACTTTTAGGTCTTTTGCCCAAAGAAATCATGGAAAGGGGAAAGGGACCCACATGTACAAAAATATTTATAGCTGCTCTTTATGTGGTAGCAAGGAATTGGAAGTTGAGGGGGTGCCCATCAATTGGGGAATGGCTGGACAAGTTGTGGTATATTAATACAATGGAATACTATTGTGCTGTAAGAAATGATGAGCAGGAAGAGTTCAGAGAAACCTGGAGGGCTGATGAGGAGTGAGATGAGCAGAACCAGAAGAACATTGTATACAGTATCATCAACATTGAGTGTTGACCTACTGTGATGGACTATATTCTTCTCACCAATGCAATGGTACAGAAGAGTTCCAGGGAACTCATGATGGAAGAGGATCTCCAAATCCAAGAAAAAAAAAGAAAGAAAGAACTGTGGAGTATAGATGCTGATTGAACCATATTATTTCTTTTGTTTTGGGTGCTGTTGTTTTTTTTTTCTATTTTGAGGTTTTGCATCACTGCTCTGATTCTTTCTCTTGTAACAGGATTAATGCAGAAATAAGATTAATGTTATTATGTGTATATATATATGTGTGTGTATATATATATCTATATGTATATGTATAGAGATATATAGATATAACCTATATCAGATTACCTGCTGTCTAGGGGAGGGGGGAGGGAGGGGAGGGAGGGAGAAAAATCTGAAATTGTAAAGCATGTATAAACAAAAGTTGAGAACTATCTTTACATGTAATGGAAAAAATAAAATATCTCATACATTAAAAAAAAAAGAGTCCTTTGGAGTTGTCTTGGATCACTGTATTGCTGAGAAGAGTTAAGTCTATCATAGTTGATCATCACATAATGTTTTTGTTACTGTGTACATTTTCCTGGTTCTGCTTACTTCAATCAGCATCAGTCCACTTAAGTCTTTCCAGGTTTTTTTCTGAAATCTTCATGCTCATAATTTCTTACAGCACAATAGTATTCTATTACATTCTTAAACCATAACTTGTTCAGCCATTCCCCAACTGATGGGCATTCCTTTGGTTTCCAATTCTTTGTGATCACAAAGAGCTGATATAAATATTTTTGTACATGTGGGTCCTTTCCCCTTTTCTATGATCTCTTTGGGATATAGACCTAGTAGTAATATTACTGAGTCAAAGGGTATGCACAGTCCCATAGCCATTTGGGCATAGTTCCAAATTGCTCTCCAGAATGGTTGGATCAGTTCACAACTCCACCAACAATGTGTTAGTGTTCCAATTTTCCCGCAGCTTCTCTAACATTGATTATTTTCCTTTTTTGTCATATTAGCCAATTTGATAGGTGTGAGGGTTTGCCCCAGAGTTGTTTTAATTTGTATTTCTATAGTCGATAGTGATTTAGAACATTTTTTTTTCATATGGCAATAGATAGCTTTGATTTCTTCATCTGAAAACTGCTTGTTCATATCCTTTGACCATTTCTCAATGGAGGAATGACTTACATTTTTATAAATTTGATTTAGTTCCCTATATATTTTAGAAATGAGGCCTTTATCAGAAACATGGGCTGTAAAAATTGTTTCCCAGTTAAAATTAATTTAAAAAAGGCATTTAGTCAGATAGGATGCAAAGAAAAGTAAAAATAAAATATTTCCCCCTTTTAAATGGGATAGCCAGCAAAGGGGACCTACTTTGTAGGCTATAGTAATGCCTCCAAGTGTTACATATATGCAGTGCTAGGAATCTAGTGAAATTTCCCCTCAGGTAATTGTGTTAGAGGGAAGAAAAAACAGTGGCATACTTAAAGGCTTGAACATACTTAATATAGCCAATGGCCCGATTAGAGAAAATAGTACATATGAATAAATAGATTAATAATTTTTTTATTACTGGCCTCAGGGAAAGAGTAAATTGTAACAGAAAAAAAGCTTCCCCCCCATTTATATGCTGCCTCATACGAAAAAGACTTTTTTTTTGGGGGGGGGTTACTAACAAAGTTCTCCTGTGACCCTTAGGTAGGCTTTACTTTTTGGGGCATATGACCAATGATTTGTCTTTTACAAATCTGAAGAATATGATGATGACTGGGTGTGGACTGCAAGGAAGAGGTATTTTATTTAATTATTTACAAAAATGTAGACGGCTTTATATTTTTGGAAAATTTTTAAAATTTATTTTAAACAAATACAAATTGAGAAAAGGAAGAAAGAAATCATTGCCATGTACACAGCAGAACATGGACAGGATTCAATACAAAACAATAAATTTCCATTTCAAGAAAACCTATATAATAAATATTACACATGGTTTTCAAAGCTGCCCAGCTTTTTTTTTTTTTTTTTGCTTCCTTGTAGGTTTTCTTTTGTTCTCCGCTGTGTACTTTTTACTTTCTTTTTCCCCTCCCTTCCACCTTTCCCCACCAAAGAAGGCTACAATTAAACACAATTACACACACATGTGTATGTTTTATATATATATATATATATATATATATAGTTGAATATTAAAATATAGCTTTCATACCCATCCTCCTACTGTTATGGCATGATTAACACAGAAAATACTCAGCCAGGTACTCAAGGTGGAGAGAGAGAGAGAGTTTATCACATGCGGGCCCACAAAGGTCAGACCTCCAGCAATGGGCCCCAAGTCTTGTAGCCCACTTGCTTATATACAAAAAGAGTAGGTGTGTTATCAGCAAGATACAAACAAGTGTATCAAACAAGGAAGAGGACAGTGATTTCCTTACAAAGGATGCATACTGGTAGAGTCATCATTACAGGAAAGCAAGATACATACAAATGTATCAAACAAGGAACAGGAAAGCAAGATATGTACAAATGTAGCTGTAGCTGGAACACAGCAAGGCCAGAATCTGTCTGAGACAGACAAGACCAGAGGTTACATGTGATTTTCCACATCACTACAAGATAATAAACAGGTCAGAGACATCAATAATATCTCCTATAGTTTGTTCACCCAGATCAGAGAAGGCTCTTTCTGTCTCTACCATCAGAAGTAGGTACCTCACAGAAACCAGATCAGAGAATGGATAAGAAAAACATAATAACATTTTATTTTGTTCCAAGAAGAAAGAAATCATGATCATGTAGAGACTCCCCTCCTTAGAAGGGAGCTCAGAGCTCCCCTTCTTTCTAAGAGATTTTAAGGTTTCTTTGCTCACAGGTTACAGAATAACTTCATTGGCATGCTACCAATCAACCCAAAGCAAATACTACAAATGTAATCAGTTAAACAATACAAATCAGTTTAACAGCTCAATTTAAAGCAGATGCTAAGGTTAGATTATGTGGAGACAGGAGGGATATTATCAAAGAAAAGGAGGTGTAGATAGTTGATCAGTAGAACAATAAGATATATTCACTTTCTTGGGAAAGAAGATAGTGAGTAAGAATTTCAAAGGGGCATTTGCATTTGTTTATTCTCTTAGGGAAAGTAAATAGGGTCTGTCTGGTTTCAGTTTGAAGTCTTTGAGCAAAGTGCATTTTGCTCCTATTAATCCGGGGTCTCATAAGATCCATTTGGATAATAAGGCAGCTCCATCAAATCCAGGTGATCTATACATTCATATTAACAGTACATATATACACACATATATACATACACATATATACATAACTATAAACATAAATATATATACACACATATACTCATATACATTTTTGGAAGACCATACTATGCTGATTTCCACTTGTCATCTGTTTCTCTGAAGGTGGATAGCATCTTCCTTCATAATTCCAAGTCTTTTCATGTTTTTCTAAACCAACCAGCTCATCATTTCCTACACCACAGCAATATTCTAATCCAATTACATCCTGAGAGATTGTTTATGATAGTTTCCCCCCAATTTTCTGCATTCCTTCTATTCTTGGCTGCTTAGCTTTTATTTATACAAGTGAATTTTAATTTAAAATAATTAAATTTTCATTTTATACTTCAACAATATTCTCCCCTTATAATATAGTTTAAAGTCTGATACTACCGAATCTGTGTACTTTTCATCTTTTTCTCCTGGTTTCTTTAAAGTTCCTGAGCTTTTGTTTTTCCAAATTAACTTTATTATTTTTTATCAGTAAGATAATTATTTAGTAATCTATTTGGGATGGCATGAAATGCATAGATTTAGTAAAATCATCTGTTTTTATTATATTGGTTTTACCCACCCATGAACAATAAATATTACTTCAGTTATTTAGATCTAACTTTGTATAAAAAGTGTTTTATATTTATGTTCCTATAGTTCCTTTGTCTGTTTTGGCAGGCATACTCAGGCATTTTATTTTTAAAGGAGGAAGATAACCCACAGGTTGCTGCTGAGGAAAAAAACCCAGATATATTAGTAAAAGGTGGAAAGTAATAACTTCTGATTTTTTATTTCAGGGCATCCTTCAGACTTTCAGTCTTGAAGATGTGTTTTATTTTGAGGCTTTGACCTTCCAAGGTTTTAAGCCAAAAGCCTCATACGACAATTTACACAGGGCTAATTTCAGTGTTCAGACAGGAAGTCTCCATATTTGGGCTTTTGTGTTTTATAATATGCACCAAGTGACTTCTCACTTGACTGCATTACTTTGAATATTCTCTGACTGACCTAACCTTGCCCCAGGAAGATCATTATTGGGAAGACTTAATCATCCTATTGGATCTCACCAGCCTCAGTAAAGAGACTGTCCCAGCCCAGACCTCATTTCACCACTGTTTGGCCTCTTGATTGCTCAGAATGGGTCTAAAGAACAATTGTTTCTATTTAGACCAGAAACCCTAAGGATCTTTCCCCACCCCCACTCCAGCCCCATCAATTACTTACTTACTTAATTTTCCTTTTACTGTGTCCTTTCTATTTACTTTTTTAACTTTCTTTTTGACTAGATAAAAGAAGCCTTCCTTTGCCTCTTCTTACCTGGATTTCATCACTGAGTGGGAGGTTGCCTTAGGCAAACTGAGATCTGAGGAAAAGCCTTAACTTAAAAGCCACTCTCTCACTGCATCTGACCATTTCTGTTCCTGCTGATTAATATCTTGCCACTGGACTGACATGGCTCCAAAGAGAGTAAGGTTGATGACTTTGCACAACACTGCCTCACTTAAAACCAATTCACTTACAAGTAAGGACATCACCTTGATGTCTTGGTCCTCTTTAAGAACAAAGGACAAACAACAATCAGCTGAGCTTAAGGAGGACCTGAGTTCAAATCTGACCTCAGACACTTGACACTTACTAGCTGTGTGACCCTGGGCAAGTCACTTAACCCTCATTGCCTGGCAAAATAGAAAGAAAGAAAGAAAGAAAGAAAGAAAGAAAGAAAGAAAGAAAGAAAGAAAGAAAGAAAGAAAGAAAGAAAGAAAGAAAGAAGATAAGTGTTTTAAACATAGTTGATTCTAAATAAATATTTGTTTGACTATATAGAAATGAAGTGGTGAGTGAGGTGGTTGAAAACATTCGAAAGAGGGATGGAGAGGGGAGGGGAAAGCCTCAGTCAGTGGGGATTTCTGGATAGGAGAGAAAAGCAGCTGCGATATTTGAGTCTGTGGGTAATGGGACATAGTAAGATAATAAAATTGGTTCATAGGACCCAGACCAAACAGTTGAAAACTATTTAGGTTTTCTTTTTACTAATTTTGCACCTAGCTTCTTATAATTTTGAATTCAATACAATCCTGTTGAATGTGTCCCTAAAAGCTTGTATCACTTGTTTATTCCTCAGGGTATAAATAAAGGGGTTCATTACTGGAGCCACTGAAGTTGCAAGTAATGATACAACTTTGTTCAAAGCCACCCCTTCTTTTGCAGAAGGTTTGACATAGATGAAGATGCAGGTTCCATAAGTCATGGAGACAACAATCATGTGGGAGCTACAAGTGGAGAAGGCTTTTTTCCTCTGCTCAGCTGAAGGAAATCTCAGAATAGTCTTAACAATATAGGCATAAGACAGAACCACCAACACTAAGGTGAAGATGAGTGTCAGTACAGCCAAACCTAAAATCATTCTATCTATGAACTGTGTATCGGAGCATGTGATCTCCAGCAATGGTGATGCATCACAGACAAAATGGTCAATGATATTGGAATCACAGAATTCTAGCTCAAGACCCAAACTAAGTATGGGAATAATGATCGTCAACCCAGACAACCAGCAACCCAGGAGGAGCTGGTTACAGACCCTATTGTTTATGATAGTTGCATAGTGCAAAGGTTTGCAAATGGCTACATAGCGGTCATAAGACATGACAGCCAAGAGGAAAAACTCTGAGGCCCCAAGGAGGATACCAAAAAATAACTGAGTGAAACATTCATTATAGGTCACAGTGTAGTCCCCAGTTGACATGTTGTAAAGGAATTTGGGAATACAGACAGTTGTGAATGACAATTCCAAGAAGGAAAAGTTCCTCAGGAAAAAGTACATGGGGGTTTTAAGGTGGGGATCCACCAACGTGAGAGTGATGATGGTCAAGTTCCCAGTTACACTCAGTATGTAGGTCAGAAACAGAAAGATAAAAAGCAGAACCTGCAGGTGTGGGTCATCTGTCAGTCCCCGGAGAATGAATAATGTTATCTCTGTATGGTTTCTCATTTTTGACCTCTTTCAATGGATCTGTATTTAAAACACAGACAGAGAGAGCATGAGAGACAGACAGATAGAGAGACAAACAGAGACAGAGAAAGAGATAAAGACAAAAAACAGAAAGAGAAAAGAGAGAAGTGAGAGAGGGAAAGGGAAAGAGGGTGGGAGGGAGGGAGGGGAAGAGAGAGAGAGAGAGAGAGAGAGAGAGAGAGAGAGAGAGAGAGAGAGAGAGAGAGAGAGAGAGAGAGAGAGAGAGAGAGAGATTTTGGAGCTGAGAATAGCCATTATGAAATAAGATGGCACTGCAATTTGGATACAAATGCTCAAAAGTCACTCTTGGCCCATTTTTTCTTTTACTAGTAAAAAAACCCAAACAATCATGCCAACATTGTGTTATCTAAAGTTTTGGCTTTGAGCTGTGTATCAGCTACTGAGCATAGAATTCTTGTAAAAACTTTTGTGCCCAATCTCTTTCTTTCCCTGCCAATTCCTTGCCTCCACTCCATTCCTTCCAAAGAAAACTTTACTTTGTATTTTTTTAAGTTGCGTTTATTACTTTTGCTCTCCGACTATACTAATTTCCAGCTGCACCCCTTCGCTGAATTCCTTTGTGACCTAGAAAAAAAGTTAAGCTAGAGAATACACAGTATGCAAAATACACTTATGTTCACATAGCACAAAGTTTTCACCCATTCACCAACTGTCAGACAATCCCTTCATATCCGTTTTGTTGCTACCACCAAAAGTACAATAGTTTCTTGGATTATATGTTGTTCCTCTTTCTGTCTTTGACCTCCTTTGGATATACATTCAATGGTGGGATTACTGGCTCAAAGACTGAATAGTTACTTCACTTTTATCAGAAATTTAAAATTTATTTTATGAATCATTTTAACTAATCCTTACTTCTTTTTTTTCTTTGTTTTCCTTACTTCTAGCAATAGTACTTTAGCATGCTTGTTTTTGCAGTTCCCCTCCAAATTGTAAAGTTTCTTCTGATTTTTACCTTTGCCCATATGTGGGTTGTATGAGGTAAAACTTCAGAGTTTGAATGAGTTGTTTTGATTTGAACTTTTATTCAATGTTTTATAGCATTTTTAATGGTTATTGCTAATTCTCAATTTTTGTGAATTGTTGGTGAAAGAGGGGAAATGGTTCGTGGTTTATATATGTGCATAGTGTACAATCTTTGAACTTAACTCACTGGTTCCATTGGAAATTCTGTACATTAATGAACCTCCTCTAAAAGCCCCATTTCTTCTCTTCAACTTCATACCACTTCTGGGCTCTTTTCTTTATCATACAATCAGTCTTCTATACAAGCAGACCACACATCCTTTGCATGTACCAGGTCCTTGTTGCTTCTCCTTGAGCAGGCTCTATCTTCTCTCTCTTTTTTGGGGGGGGGGCAGGTCAATGAGGGTTAAGTGACTTGCCCAGGGTCACACAGCTAGTAAGTGTCAAGTGTCTGAGGTCAGATTTGAACTCAGGTCCTCCTGAATCCAGGGCTGGTGTTTTATCCACTGCTCCATCTAGCTACCCCTATCTTCTCTTAAGGTGACAGAGCTAAGAACAGAGCATCAAAGAAATCTTATCTGTCCAGGGCTTTTCTATTATAACCAAAGCAATGCTGAGTTTTTTGGGGGAAGGGGAGGTGTTTAAGGAGAAATTAGGACTGGGATTTAGAGCAGCAATAAATATTGAGCTTGAAGTGTTAGTGTAAAGCATCAGTGCCCACCAGCCCCAGCAACCATTCTCTCCACATTCCAAGATCCTTTAGGGACATGTTGCTAAGTGAGCTGAAGTGCATCAGGAATCTTTGCATAAGGTCACCACCATTTGACTGAGCCTACCATGTTCTATCCTATCCTATATCCATGCTCATTGCTAATACCTAGGAACACTGATCTCATAGTTCCATTCCACTCTTTATGACCACATGTTTTCTAAAAATATTCTTCACCAAGACACTGCCTTACAGGCCCAGACTAAGAATCACACTCAGAGGAAATTAGTCCTCTGGGTCCATAATGGGAAGCAGAACCATTATTGTGTCTGGTGCAAATTTCTTATAGGGAAGAGTGGTGGTGGAGCAGGGTACAGTCTTACCACAGGTGCTAATGTGAAGGGAGGGGAAAGTGTTCCTATAAAAGGTTAGGCCTTCAATTGCTCTGGGAATTAGATTGGTGGGTTTGGGGGAGGGAAGGACATTTCACAGAGGTGGACAATGTTAATAGCTGTAGGAACTGGGAGGGGGCAGTTGTGCAGCATGTTGCTGGAGGAGCACAAAGTGATGTGGGGCTACCATAATAGTGCAGGGAGGAAGCACGATCTCCCAAAGAGGAGGCACCCACAATGAAGGGAGAACACCTGTTCCCCCTATATCCTTCCCAGATGAGGACTTGGAAGGGCACATGCCCATTTGCTCTAAGCCTCTGCTCAGAAGGCACCTATCCCAATTAGATTCACAAGGCCTTTACAATCACTTAGGTGGTTTGCTTGCCAACTTCATTCCAACATGTATTGGGAGTAAAGAAAATTACTCTCCCCTGGACAACTGTCAGGGCACTTCATCTCCATGAACAGCTGTTCCTCAGCCCTAAGATTCTTCTTTTTTGGGCTTCATTTCTAGTTGTCATATTATTCTGATCATGAAACAGCTTTTCTGCAGGTTTCTCTCTTACTTTAGAGGCATCTGGTGGCTGAGTGAATAGAGCTCAGAAAGAGCTGAGTTCAAATCCAGTCTCAGACTCTTCCTAGCCATGTGACTCCGGACAAGTCATTTAACCTCTTTTTGCTTGACAGAAGGATTCACTAGGGGTGGAAATGGCAAATCATTACAGTTTCTTTTACAAGAAAATACCACTGACAATATGGTCCATTGGGTCCTGAAGAGTTGGACATGACTGAACAGCAATTCTATTACCTTAGTTTATCAGCTGCCCTCTTCTGTGCTTCCTAGATGTCCTCTGATCTTTTTATCTGTGAGACCTTTTAAAGAGCAGATGAGAAGATTTAGCTTAAGAAAAATTCCACTTACAAAAGATTGCCATTAGAGTTTTCAGGGGGCTTCTCTCCACTCTCCAAACTGGATCCTAATGCTTTCCCCTGTCTTATAATGTTTTTCCCCCTTCTATCCCCCCACCTAGAACCTCCACTATATCCTGGTACTGGATTCCCTATTTAATTACTTCTTTCTACAATGAAGTAATAGAAGACCTAATAAAGGAATCCACAGTAAAAAAGTAAAAGCTGACTAGGGCCCCTACCAAAGTGGCCCCTTTCAAAGAATAGTTTAACTTTTAGAAGGGGGATATATTTTTATTCTTTGGTAGTGGCCTTGGAGTTTTTGTGAGTGGAGGCAGTGCATTTACAACTATATCATGAAAATTGCTATCTACTTTGCTTTTGTAGAAGATTGACCTGAATAGGGAATATTGGCTAATTGGAGTTTCTCCCCAGCTCTCCCTTTTCCTATACCAGAGGAAATTCAAGAAATATGCAGCACATGTTTAAAGAGAAAGGTCCTTGCAACCCAGAGATCACATAGGTAGTTCAACTATGTAATAAGCTCCAAGCTTGACCCCAGTTCTATGGCAGAAGCTAATGGCCATGTAATTCAGAAGAAGAATATCTCAGAAACAGAAACTGGATTTCATTCTGGAAAATCCATAGCACCAGGATTTTTTAAATCGATTTTTTTTGTCTGTGCCAAGTACAGAATTCTCTTTTTTCTCCTCCATGGAGTTGGGGGATGGTCTGTGTGATGGTACAATAAAGAAGATACTGGAAGTGTGTCCTGATTCTTGCATTTTGGGTGACTGTCTGACAATTTTGTTACCTACTCTGTACTCAGGAAGAATAATCCTCTGTCATATTACTTTTGGTATTGCAATTGGCCAAAGATATAGTTAGGCATCACCTTTCACAGTGATTTTGTCTGTTTTGTTGATGTTGCCACTGTTCAGTCTATCTGTACTTGTGACTCTAAGGCCAGAGAACAGAACATTTCCCTCTGTTTTGGGTAGGACTGACTTACATTGTTCTTCTTTTCTTTTTTTTTTTTTGGGGGGGGGGACAATTGGCTTAAAGTGACTTGCCCAAGGTCATATTGAGAGGCCAGATTTCAACTCAGGTCCTCCTTACTCCAGTGCCAGTGCTCTATCCACTGTGCCCCCAATTGATTTTCACTAATCACTAACTAATGCTATTCAGCAGCTAAACAAATGTTTCCCATCTGTACTTCAGTTCCTCCCCACCCCATTTTGTATTGGAATAGACTTTCTCAAGAAACCCCAATTATTTATATGGATATGATTTGCTTGAGTGTTGTAATATATTATCCACCAAGAAACCTGAGGGGTTTCCCCTTATGCTTGGGAGAAATGGAGCTCCACTCTGGAAGGTAAGATGGTTTGGGTCAGCTCTGGCTAAGTGCCCTTGTCACATAATGCAGGATCCAATGTTAAAGGCACACACAAGCAAGTTGCGCTGAGCTAGGATTCATGATTTGATGGAAGATGAAATACCCCCCATCACCAGTGCTTCAGAGGAAGATCACATAGAGAACCCCTGTGTCAAAACTATAGCCTCCAAATGGCTTATCTTTGGACATGCTTAACACCTCTTCCTGTAAGCCCCATCTCCAGAAACCCAGTGACCTCACACTGCTCACTGTGGACCTTACTCCTTTTCCCCCATCCCTGGGTAATGAATGTCCCACTTTCAAAGTTACCTTTCCCTCCTCCCTCCCTTCCCTCTTTCTCTCTGACCTCTGTTCCAAGATAGATATTGGCTAGAAAGGATCTTTCAGCTAATTCATTCTTTTGAGCAATTAACAAGTTTCTTCATGTTTTAATACTCTAAGGATGTTTATTTATTCAGTGAGGAAGCTTGTTCATTCAAAAGAAATATCTCCAATTGTAAAATTTTAGGAAGTGTGCAGCATGTAAATGGGTAGACAGCTCTTGGTGGGAGGATATCATGCACCCTTCAAAATGTGAAGACCACTATATAATTTAAGCAGCTATGAAGGTGACCCTATGACTACTCTCACCAAAAAGTACATGTCAATGGTCATGTGATATAGAATAAAAGTAGCATCTAAGAAATGACTATTCATTTTCTGTCTGAAACATACAGTGTAATTGATAGATTTCCTTCCTTTCTCTCTTTTTTCTCTTTCTTTTTCTTTCTTTCTTTCTTTCTTTCTTTCTTTCTTTCTTTCTTTCTTTCTTTCTTTCTTTCTTTCTTTCTTTCTTTCTTTCTTTCTTCTTTCCTTCCTTCCTTCCTTCCTTCCTTCCTTCCTTCCTTCCTTCCTTCCTTCCTTCCTTCCTTCCTTCCTTCCTTCTTTCTTTCTTTCTTTCTTTCTTTCTTTCTTTCTTTCTTTCTTTCTTTCTTTCTTTCTTTCTTTCTTTCTTCTTCTTCTTCTTCTTCCTCCTCCTCCTCCTCCTCCTTCTTCTTCTTCTTCCTCTCTCTCTCTCTCTCCTTTGCCAGGTCTGATTTCCATATTCCAGTATAGAGAATCACCCATATCCATTTTTTTTGTGTGTGTGAGGCAAATGGGATTAAGTGACTTGCCCAGGGTCATATAGCTAGTAAGTGTTAAGTGTCTGAGGCCGCATTTGAACTCAAGTCCTCCTGAATCCAGGGCCAGTGCTCTATCCACTGTGCCACCTAGCTGCCCTGCCCATATCCATTCTAGTCCAACAGCTTACAAAAAGAAAAGAAGTGATGTGACGAGACATTTTCTTACTTACTTTCCTGCCCGTACTTCAGTTGTCAGGAAGCAGTTTTTGCCCCAAAGTCCCGGAATGCCTTAAAGATGAACAGCAAAGATTTAGTGGAAAAGCATATATCTACTTCTGGCAATGTATTCAATGTAGATATCTACATTATCTCACAAACCCATGACCTCTCCCTAACAGGTAGAATGGAGTTCTCCTATGTTCCCATCTTCTAGAATACACCAATCCTCTGTCTCTCTTTACCAACTCTAAAACAATGCTGTGTTAGAGATCTTGTCCTGCTTTAAATGCAGGAAATATTTTGATGAGGTGTATATTGCTGAAAGAAAAACAGAACCATTGGAAAGAGAATGGATTCTCAGGTCCTGCCTTTCTTTGGATCCCCTGATCTGACCAGTCCAGGCAGGGAGATAGGTTTCCCTCCAAACTGTACATTATTAGCAGAGGATATTTGTTTGACCTGTCCAATGTACTACAGGTGCATGGGGACCAACTGAGTTCACACATGAAAGGACCCTTGGGGAACCCAAATTCAAAAATTCACTAATGAATCTCTAATGTAATCAACTTTGGCAAAAGACTTAAAGCAGGCAGCTGTGGGGCCAGTGCCCATAAGGAATGAAAAAGTGAAAATATCATCAGACATAGGCTTGGTACACAGCAGCAAGTCAAGTGATGGAGGAAGAGTGATATCTCATTGCTCTTCCCCACATTGTCTAAGATAGTGGTCCCCAAAATTATTTTTTCTCCACCTGCATCAGTTAAAAAATTGAGTGTGCACTCTCTCTTCCTCCCTCTCTCTCCTTTCTGTGTGTATACATAAACATATACATATTTACACATATATACAAATACATTTATATATTATGCAGTGTACTACTGTAGTACAATGTATAAAGTAGTGTGTCAGGTGATGGAAAAAGACTGACATCTCGTTACTCCTTCCCACATTGTCTAAGATCGTGGTCTCCAAAATTATTTGATCCTTCACCTCTATCAGTTAAAAAAAATTGAGTACACACTTTGTACACACACATATACATATATGCACACTCATGCATAATATTTATATATTATGCAATATACTACTTAACTAGCATTTATATGCTTAGTATATGTTAGACAGTAGGTTGAGTGCTGGGGTTACAAAGAGGATAAAAACCTTTTCCATGTCCTAAAAGACATTTTAATGGAAGAGACAACATGTAAATAATTGTATATATAAGATATATGTAGAGTAGATGGAATATTATCTTAGAGGGAAGGCACTTGGGTTGAGAAGGACAAGAATAGGCTTCCAGCTAAAGGTGGGATTTGAGCAGTATTTAAGGAAGCTAAGAGATGGAGATAAGGGGTGGAGACACTGTGTTCCAGGCTTGGGGGAATCTCAGTGCCAAGTCACAGAGTTGAGAGATCAGGTATTCTAGGTAAGTAATAGCACAGGCTTTGCCTTAAGACACATGACCTTCTGATGTTTGGGTGAGAACCACACCTACCTTTTGACCTGTGCTTTGGTGTCTCTGAGAATGAAGTGACTGTGGCTTCCTACACGCAATATATCTCTTTTCGGAGAGCAAAGCTCAAAGATGCTGACTCCTCTGCTCCAACTTTAGCAGCACTTGAAGGAACCAATGACTATATGAATCATGAATTCATTGGCAAGAGCTTTAGGTCAAGCAATCAAGTATTTATTAAATAGCCCCAATATGTAAGGCTTTGCACTAAGTAGTAGGGAGACAAATAAAAGCAAACTTTCTTTTTTTTCCTATAAAGTTATTTTAATAGATAAACACATAGATACACATATTACTGATAAGGGGGAGCATATAAAAATTAATGAAAAAAAATCTAACATACAAAGAAGGGACATGAAATAAATTCTTTCCCAGGGAACCAGAGCTTCTTAAAAAAGAGAAAGCTTTAAGAAGGGATTTTAAATTTTGTGATGATATAAAGTCTTTGCTGCAGAAATCTGATATCATCCAGAGAAGGGGAATTTTGTATGTTTCTCTTTGGTGCTGGGGAAACAACAGTCCAACATTCACTGTAGTCTTAGTCATTTCTCAGGGGGACATTTGGTCCTAATTGTCTGCTGGACATTTTTGGGAGTCTCTTTTTCCTCTGTTTTTATCGCTTCAGGTATAGGTTCTGGCTCCTTCTTGGTCTGATCCACTGGAACAGGCTTTTCTCTGGGTTTTTGCTGAACAAATTTGGATGGAAATTTCTGTCATTGATCTACGAGTAGCACATCCACATGGTGCCTCTGAAAAATAGGACTTGGTTCTTCTTTTCTCTTGGCTTTAGGTTGGGCTTTATCTTGTTCTTCCTGATCTTTGAAGTGCCACCAGTACCTTTTGGAAGGGCGGTAATGACAATTTTACATAGCTTCATCAAAAGCTGAATTCCATGCAAGTGAAGGTGAAGATGATGTACTAAAATGAACAATAATTCAATCATGGGGAGAGAATTAAACCTATAAGCAATGTCTTTTCTGCCTAGAACTTCAGTTGTACAGATTCCTAGTGTACAGACACATTGTCCAGACCACATTAAAACTACTAGCTAGCCTAGGTCTACCCAGGTTTAGGGATATGAGACTATAGTTCTGATATAGACTCTGACTACCTTATAGCATTAACTAATTCAAGTGCAGCAGATTGGTCAATATGTCTCAGAAAGTTAGGACTATTTAAATCGTGACCAGATTGATGTAGGATGTTACAGGGAATCTGGAGCTAGATGGAACTACTCATTTTTACTCATATAATGTGTGTCTTGAGTATAATGCCATGAGACCACTGAAGTATATGTTAATTATTGCATTTTTGAGTATGCTGAAAAACTATTTTATTGTTCATATTTTATTTACTCCTGTGATAAAATAATGGGATTTAGCAGATGCTCAAAGGCCCACCTGGAGATTAATCTAAACTGATTGAATTAAGTGAGAGTGATTGACTGCTAATTAGCCTACTTCAAGTTAACTAGATTGTAAGCACTTCTGGCTAGCCCTTAAGAAGGTATTGTTCTCAGAAGCTAAAAACTTTGCACTTAACTCAAGACGACCTTCAAGTCCAGTAAACCAATGGATTTGGATGATGCTAGCCAATCAGCTTGAAGCAGTGTGTAAGGACCTCCTATGCTCTGGACCTATAAAAAAGCTTCCACATTCAGTTTTGGGGTTCATGATTAAAATAGGCTCATGGCAGAAGACTTGAGAAAGGACTAAACCAGGCTGGAACTCTAAGCTAGATAGGCCTTTTCTCAACTTTCTGAACTTGACGTGAATACCTGGTATGCTTTAATAAATGCTTAATGCCCAAAGACTGGTGCTAAGGCTTCTAATTTAAGTTGACCACACAATTTAGATTTTAAACCTCACACTTCTGAAAAATTGTGAATATATTGTAGATTCACCTTTTTGTTGCTATGCACAGCTTTGATACTTATTATTTTAGAAGAGCTGTTTCATTTTTTTGGTGTATTTATAATCCTGCTATCTAGCACAGTGCTTGGCACACAATAGGAGGCTAATAAATACTTGTTCACTGTTTTTCATATACCTTGCTGGTTCTGCATGTTGTGTAGAACTCCTGAGGTTATTATTGTTTGGATTTTGCTTTTATTCTGTGCTAGAATCAACTCAGGTCAGTCCAGCAATTCAGATCTAGAAATAGAATTCATTGGGTGATAAAATGTTGTAAATACAAATTTACTTAGGATAAGATTAAAAAGGATACAATTCTTAATTTAATTCAAATAAAACATTGTTTTACTTCATATCTGACTTTATCGTTGCAATGAACAGCACTCAGGAATGTGTCGTTCAAGTCAGTTTACTTGTTTCCCTTATGATTTTTACTTTTTTGGATTCACTTATATAAAACTTTCAAATTTTATACAATAAAATATGTTCATTTTATCTTGTGGGATCCCTTGTATCACTTTATTTAATCATGAACTCTTTCTTTAACCATAGATCTGGGGGCAGAGCCAAGTTGGCAGAGAGAAACCAGGAAGTTGCCTGAACTCTCCCAAATTCCCCTCAGAAACAACATAAAATTAAGCTTCTAAAGAGGTTCTGGAGGTATATAACCTACAAAAAGACAGAGTGAAACAATTTTCTGGGTTAAGATAATGTAGAAGGACTTCAGGAAAGGTCTGTCTCACCTGGGTAAATGGGGAGCCCAGCCCAGCACATAGGGTATCTGGGCAAGCCAGTAGAAGTCTCTTAGCCATAGCACAGATCAGCTTCTGAGGACCCTCTATCCCATCTCAGGAAGCTAATGGCACATCAGGCCAGTTATGTGGCCCCCAGCTTCAATGCAGAAGGCAATCTGCTAGCTGGGGTATCTGCTACACAACAGGGGCACCTAGGGTAGGTCACCCCATTGCAGTGATCAAGCTGCAAGCTGCTGAGGCCTTAGAGCAGAAAGCCAGTGATCAGTCACTACCCCAGCAAAATAAGCTTGGGACAGTGTACTCTGTACCCCTGGAACAAAGCTCAACTTTAAAAGGCATGAAATAGGCTTCAATATGAACAAGAAACAGAAAAAACCCTCACCAGAGAAAACTACTATTGTAACAGGGACAACCAAAACACAAACTCAGAAGAGAACAACAATGTCAGAATGTCTATTTGTGAATCCTAAAAGGGGAAGAAGAATTAACCTCAACACCAAACAGTTTTCTTGGAAGAACTTAAAAAGGATTTTATAAATCAAATAAGAGAGGTAGAAGAAAAATTGGGGAAAAAAATGAGAATTATGTTAGTCAATAACTTGGAAAAAGAGAACAATTCCTTAAAAATACAACTGGACAAATGGAACAGGAAGTGCAAAAGCTGATTAGAGAAATTGATTCCTTAAGAATCAAAATTGGGCAAATGGAAGCAAATGACTTGAGTCATCAGGAAGCAGTAAAGCAGAATCAAAAGTATGTAAAAGTAGAAGAAAACAAAATATCTTTTCAGAAAAAAAAAAACAGACCTGGAAAATATATCCAAGAGGGACAATTCAAGAATTACTAGACTACCTGAGGCCCATGATCAAAATAAAAGAGCCTGAACAGCATATTTCATGACATTATCAAGAACTATCCCAATGTCTTAGAACCAGAGAAAAAAATAGTCATTGAAAAAAATCCACTGATCACTTTGAAGAAGAAAATACTGCAATGAGCCAGAAATAAAGAATTTAAATATCAAGGAGTAACTATCAGGATTGCACAGTACCTGGTATCTTCAACATTAGTGGATCAGAAGACGTGGAATATGATATTCTGGATTATAACCAAGAATGTATGAATCAGCAAAATTAAGCATAATATTTTTTTGGGAAAAGATTGGCATTTAAAGAAATATGGGACTTTAAAACTTTCCTGGTGAAAAGTCCAGAACTGAACAGAAAATTCAATCTTCAAATACAAAATTCAAGAGAAGCATAAAAAGATAAAACATGGGGAAAAGGTGTTATTCGATGAGATTAAAATGTATACATTCCTACATGGGAAGAAGATACTTGTAACTCTTGAGAAATGTATCTATATTAAAGCAGATAGAAGGAGTACACGTAGAGGGTGTGGGTATAAGTTGATTTTGATGTAATGATATTAAAAAAAATTAAGGTGTGACAAAAAGGATTATACTGGGAGAAGAGGAAGTGGGAGGAAGAATAGAATAAATCATATCTCATGAAGAGGGACAAAAGACCTATTACAATTTAGGGAAAGAAGGGAGGGGTGAACATTGTTTCAACCTTACTCTAATCTGATTTGGCTCAAATTGGGAATAACAGACACACTCAGTGGGGTATAGAAATTTATCTCACCCTTTTGGGAAGAAGGAGGGGAAAGGAGAAAGAAAAGGGTAAGGTGATGATAGAAGGGAGGGCAAAACTAGGAGGTAAAGGGGAAAGCAAAGGGAGGTGGATCTGAAAAAAAGGGAGGGTAGATTGAGGGAGATGGTGGTCCAAAGCAAAATATTGGTGAGGAGGGACCGGATGAAAGTAGAAAGAAAAATATAAACAAGGGCGAAAATAAGATGGAGTTAATTCACAGTTTGTAATCATAACTGTGAATGTGAATGGGATGAATTCTCGCATATAAAGAAAATAGCAGAGTGGATTAAAATCAGAATCCTACAATATGTTGTTTATAAGAAACACATTTTAAGCAGAGATACACATGGAGTAAAGGTAAAATGCTTGAGCAGAATATATTTTTCTTCAGGTGAAGTAAAAATGCAGGGGTAGTAACCCTTATCTCAGACAAAGCAAAAGCAAAAGCAAATACAATTAAGAGAGATAAAGAAGGAAACTACATTTGAGTATAAAGTTCCATACACAATGAAATAATATCAATACTAAACATATGCACCAAGTAGTATAGTATTCAAATTCTTAGAGAAGTTAAGTGAGTTACAGGAAGAAATATAGAGCAAAACTATACCAACGGGGGACCTCAACCTCCCCCTCTCAGAACTAGATAATTTTTTTTCCTTTTTTTGTGTGTGAGGCAATTGGGGTTAAGTGACTTGCCTAGGGTCACACAGCTAGTAAGTGTAAAGTGTCTGAGGCTGGATTTGAACTCAGGTCCTCCTGAATCCACGGCCCGTGCTCTATCCACTGGGCCACCTAGCTGCCCCAGAACTAGATAAATTTAATCACAAAATAAATAAGAAGTTAAAGTGAATAGAATTTTAGAAAAATTAAATATGATAGACCTCTGGAGAAAACTGAATGGGGATAGAAAAGAATATTCTCAGTACATGGCACCTACACAAAAATTAACCATGTATTACAGTATAAAAACCTCACAGTCAAATACAGAAAGGCAGAAATAGTAAATTCATCCTTTTCAGATCATAATGAAATAAAAATTGAATGTAATAAAAGGTCATGGAAAGATAGATTAAAAATTAATTGGAAACCAAATACTCTCATTTTAAAGAATGATTGGGTGAAAAATAATCATATATACAATCAATAATTTCATCAAAGAAAATGACAATAATAAGACTGCATATCAAAACTTATGGGATGCAGCCAAAACAGTTCTTAGGGGAAATTTTATATCTCAAAATGCCTACATGAATAAAATAGATAAAGGGGAGGTCAATGAATTGGGCATACACTTAAAAAAGCTAGAAAAAGGACAAATTTAAAATCCCCAATTAAATACCAAATTAGAAATTCTGAAAATCAAAGGAGAGATCAATAAAATTGAGAATAAGAAAACTATAGAATTAATAAATAAAACAAAGAACTGTTTTTATGGAAGAAACCCAATAAAATACATAAACCTTTTGTTAATTTGATTTAAAAAAGGAAAAAAACAACAAATTACCAACCAAAAATGAAAAGGGTTAATCCACCACTAAGAGGAAATTAAAGCAATAATTAGGAGCTATGTTGCCCAACTAAATGCCAGTACATTTAACAATCTAAATTAAATGGATGAACATTTAAAAAAATAAATTGTACAGATTAATAAAAGAGGAAATAAATCTAAATAAGCCCATTTAGAAAAAGAAATTGAAGAAGTCATCAGTGAATTCCCTAAGAAGAAAGTCTCCAGGACCAGATGGATTTACAAGTGAATTCTACCAAACCTTTAAAGAACAATTAATGCCAATACTATATAAAATATTTGGGAAAATAGGTGAAGAAGAAACCCCTATCAAATTCCTTTTATGGCATAAATATGGTGCTTGATATCTAAACCAGGAAGAGCTAAAACAGAGAAAGAAAATTATAGATCAATTTCCCTAATAAATATTGATGCAAAAATTCTAAATACAATATTATCAGAGATTATAGCAATTTATCTCCAGGATAATATACTATGACCAAGTACAATTTATAGGAGGAATGTAAGGTAGGTTTAATATTAGGAAAACTATCAACATAATCAACCACATCAATAACAAAACTAACTGAAATCATATGATTATCTCAACAGAGGCAGAGAAAGCTTTTGAAAAAGTACTAGAAAGCATAGGAATAAATGAAGCTTTCCTTAAGATGATAAACAGTATCTGTGTAAAACCATGAGCAAGCATTTTATCTAATGAGGGTTAGAAGTGTTCCCAATAAGATTAGGGGTAAAATAAGAATGCCCATTATCACCACTATTATACAATATGGTACTAGGAATGCTAGCTTTAGCAATAAGAGAAGAAAAAGAAAATGAAAGAATTAGAGTAGGCAAGGAGGTAACCAAATTATTACTCTTTGCAGGTGATATGTTGGTATACTTAGAGAATCCTAAAGAATCAACTAAAAAACTACTTGAAATAACAACTTTAGCAAAGTTGCATGATATGAAATAAACCCACATAAATCATCAGCATTTCTTTATATTATCAATAAAGCCTGACAGCAAGAGATAGAAAGAGAAATTACACTTAAAATAACTGTAGATGATATAAAATATTTGGGATTCTATCTGCCAAGGCTATATGAACAGGCAATTTTCAAGAACTATATGAACACAATTACAAAACACTTTTCACACAAACAAAATGATATCTTAACAAATGAAAAATACCAATTACTCATGGGTAGGCCAAGCTAATATAATAAAAATGATTGAATCAGTCTACCACTCCAACAATGTTCCAATTTTCCCACATCTTTTACATTTATCCTTTTCCTTTTCTCTCTGATTAGCAACTCAATCTGATAGGTGTGAGGTGGCATCTCAGAGTTGTTTTAATTTGCATTTTTCTAATCAATAGTGATTCGGAACATTTTCTTATATGACTTTAGATTTAATTTTTTTTTTGTGGGGCAATGAGGGTTAAGTGACTTGCCCAGGGTCACACAGCTAGTTAAGTGTCAAGTGTCTGAGGCCAGACTTGAACTCAGGTCCTCCTGAATCCAGGGCCGGTGCTTTATCCACTGCACCACCTAGCTGCCCCTAGATTTAATTTTTTAATCTGAAAATTGCCTGTTCATATCCTTTGTCCTTTTCTCAATTATGGAATCACCTGTATTCTTAAAAATTTGATTTATTTCTCTATATATTTGAGAAATGAGATTTATCAGAAATACTGGCTGCCACCCTGGGATTACAACCAAGAATCACCTACCCAGCAAAACTGAGTATAATCTTTCAGGGGAAAAATGACAATTCAATGAAAGTGAGGACTTTCAGGCATTCATGAGGAAAAGACCTGAGCTGAATAGAAAATATAAGACTGCAGAGAAGCATAAAAAGCTAAATAGGAAAAAGAAACCATGAGGGATATTAAAAGGTTGAACTATTTATATTCCTACATGGGAAGATGATACTTCTCTCTTTTTCTTTTCTTTTCTTTTTCTTTTTTGGTGGGGCAATGAGGGCTAAGTGACTTTCCCAGGGTCACACAGCTAGTAAGTGTCAAGTGTCTGAGGCTGGATTTGAACTCAGATCCTCCTAAATCCAGGGCTGGTGCTTTATCCACTGCACCATCTTGCTGCCCCAAAGATGATACTTCTAACTCATAAGAACTTTCTCATTATGAAATGGAGTGTACTTGGCACAAGTGTTAGTTGATTATGAAGGGATGATATCTTTAAAGCATTTATTTTTATATTTTTTGTGGGGCAGTAAGGGTTGGGTGGCTTTCCTAGGGTGGTGTAGTTTTTAAAAAAATAAAATTAGGGGGTGAGAGGAATGCACTGTGATAAAGGAAAAGGGAGAGGTGGAATGGGGTAAAGTATCTCACATATAAGAAGCAAGAAAAAGCTTCTGGAGTAGAGGGGAAGATGGGGGAGGAGCAGGGGAGTGAGCAAGCAGGGGAGTGAGTAAGCTCATAAGAACTGACTCAAAGAAGGAATAACATGCACATTCAAGTGGATATAGTAATATATTTTGCCCTGTGGGAAAGTGGGAGGGGAAGGGGATAAGGGAAGAGTGGTAAAGGAAGGGAGGGCAAATTGGGGAAGGGGGAAGTAAGAAGCAAAACACTTTTGAGGAGGGATAGGGTGAAAGAAGATAGAAAATAGAGTAAATATCAATGGGAGGGAATAGAATGGAGGGCAATACAGTTAGCAATAGTCACTGTGAAAAAAATTTGAAGCAGTGATTAGAATGGAACATTATTGTGCTGTAAGAAATGAGGAACAGGATGTTATCAGAAGGACTTATGAAAAATTCAATCCATCTAAAGAGAAGGAATTGATGGTATCTGAATGCAGATTGAAGTATAACCCTTTTTTGTTTATTTTTGTTAGTTCCTATTTCTAAAGTTTTTTGTCTGTTATTTTTTGCATGACTGAAAATGTATAATTTATGTTGAATTGCTTGAGTTCTTAAGGAGGGGTGGGGAGGGAGGGAGGAAGATAATCTGGAACACAATTTAAAAATTGATGTGCAAATTGTTTCTATGTGCAACTTGGGGAAATAAAAAACAAAACAAAACAAACAAATAAATGGATGGATGAATGAATGGACAAATGAACAAACATATAAATAAATGGGTGAATGAAAGAACAAATAAACAATAGATAAATAGATAAATGAATAGATTAATGAATGGATGAACAGATAAAAATAAAAAAATGGATGAATGAATACACTAATAAATAAATAAATGGATGGATGAATAAATTAATTAATGGATGGATGGATGGATGAATGAATAGATAAATAAATGAATCCATCAAGGAAAAAAGAAACAATGGTTACAAAAATTGTTTCCCAGATTTCTGCTTTCCTCTAATCTTGGCTGCATTGGTTTTGTTTGTCAAAAGCCTTACATTTCATATTGTTCTTTTTTTTTTTTTTTTTTTTAGTGAGGCGATTGGGGTTAAGTGACTTACCCAGGGTCACACAACTAGTAAGTGTCAATTGTCTGAGGCTGGATTTGAACTCAGGTCCTCCTGACTCCAGGGCCAGTGCTCTATCCACTGCACCACCTAGCTGCCCCCATAATGTTCTTTTTAAAAAAATAAATGTATTTTATTATTTTCCAGTTACATGTAAGGATAGTTTTCAACATTTGTTTTCATAGGATTTTTAGTTCCAAATTTTTCTCCCACCCTCCTTTCCCTTCCTCCTCCTGAAGACTAAAAGCAATCTGATATAGGTTACAAATGTACAATCACATTAAACATTTCTGCATTAGTCATATTGTGAAAGAAGAATCAGAGCACAAAGAAAAAACCTCAAAAAAAGAAAGAAAAAAAAAAACCCAGTCCAAAAGTAAAAACAATAAGGTTCAATCTGCATTCATAATACACAGTTCTTTTTTCTGGATGTTGAGAACATTTTCTATCATGAGTTCTTTGAAATTATTTTGGATCATTGCCCTGTTGAGAAGAGCCAAGTCTATCACCATTGTTTATTACACAGTGTTGCTGTTACTGTGTACAATGTTCTCCTGGTTCTGCTCCTCTTAGTCAGCATCAGGTCATGTAAGCCCTTCCAGGTTTCTCTGAACTCCTCCTGTTCATCATTTCTTACAGCACAATAGTATTCCATTACATTCATATACCACAAATTGTTTAGCCATTCCACAATTGAGGGGTATTGCCTTGATTTGCAATTCTTTGCCATGACAAAGAGAACTGCTATAAATATTGTTGCACATGTGGGTCCTTTTCCCTCTTCTATGATCTCTTTTGGATACAGACATAGCAGTGCTACCACTGGGTCAAAGGGTGTGAACAGTCCTAGAGCCCTTTGGGCATAGTTCCAAATTGCTCTCCGGAATGGTTGGATCATTTCACAGCTCCACCAGCAATGCATTAGGGTTCCATTTTTTCCACAGCTTCTTCCGCATTTATTCTTTCCCTTTTTTGTCATATTAGCCAGTATGATAGGTGTCAGGTAGTGCCTCAGAGTTGTTTTAATTTGCATTTCTCTAATCAATATGGATTTAGAGCATTTTTTCATATGGCAATAGATAGCTTTAATTTCTTCATCAGAAAACAGCCTGTTAATATTCTTTGACCATTTCTCAATTGGGGATTGACTTACATTCTTATCAATTTAATTTAGTTCTCTATATAGTTGAGAAATGAGGCCTTTATCAGAAATACTAGCTGTTAATATGGTTTCCCAGCTTTTTGCCTCCCTTCTAATTTTGGCTGCATTGCTTCAGTTTGTTCAAAACCTTTTTAATTTAATGTAATCAAAGTCATCCATCTTGCATTTCATAATATTCTCTATCTCTTGTTTGGACATAAATTGTTTTCCTCTCCATAGATTTGAGAGGTAGACTATTTCTTCCTCTCCTAATTTATCTATGGTGTCACCCTTTATGTCTAAATCTGTACCCATTTTGAATTTATTTTGGTATATGGTGTAAAATGTTGGTCTCTGCCTAGTTTCTGCCATACTATCTTCCAGTTTTCCCAGCAGTTTTTGTCAAATAGGGAGTTTTTATCCCAGGAGGTGGAGTCTTTGGGTTTATCAATCAGTAGATTACTATAGCAATTTACTACTGTGTCTTGTGTACCTAACTGATTCCACAGATCCATCACTATTTCTTAGCCAGTAGCAAATAGTTTTGATGAGTGCTTCTCTTTTTATTTCTACATTATATTTTATATTCATAATGATTTTATAGTCCACTAAAGCACCGTGACCATTTAAAAAATGTTTTTTCTTGTTAAGAATTTTATTTTCTAAAATATATGTAAAACAAACTTTGACATCAATTTTTTTTAAAGATTTTTTTCTTTTTTTTTGGTGAGGCAATTGGGGTTAAGTGACTTGCCCAGGGTCACACAGCTAGTAAGTGTCAAGGGTCTGAGGCTGTATTTGAACTCAGGTCCTTCTGAATCTAGGGCTGGTGCTCTATCCACTGTGCCACCTAGTTTCCCCGACATCAATTTTTAAAACTTTGTGCTCCAACTTCTCTTCCTCCCTCCCTTCCCAACCCCAACCCCCAAGAACTCAGGCAATTCAATAAAAATTACACATGAGTAGTCATGGAAAACATCCCCACATTAGCCAGGTTGTGAGAGAAAACAGACAAAAACAAAACTTCAGATTAAGGGACTATCAAAAAAAAGTTATGCTTCAATCTGTTTTGAGATACCATCGTTTCTTACTCTGTAGATGGATTGCAATTTTTGTAATTCCTTCAGAGTTATATTGGATCATTGAATTGCTGAAAACAACCACATTCTTTCCAGCAGATCATCTTCCACTCTTTCTATTATTTTCTATACAGTACACTGCATTTTGCTTCAGTTCATGTAGGTCCTTCCTGGTTTTTCTGATAGCATCTTGTTCATCATAACTTTTATATAGTACCTTAAACTTGACAAAGAATTTTCTTCACAATAGCCCAGCAAAGTAAGTACCATACATTTTGCCATTATAGTCAATCATCATAACTATTTCTGTCCATACTCTATTTTCTGACCTTCTTTTTCCCTTTTTCCCTATTCCTCCTCAAAAGTGTTTTACTTGTGACTGCCCCCTCCCCCAATCTGCCCTCCCTTCTTTCACCCTTCCCTCCTTATTCTCTTCCCCTTATATTTTCCTATAGGGTTAAATAGATTACTACTTCCAATTGGGTGTGTGTGTTATTCCCTCCTTGAGGTCACTCACTCTGATAAGGTTAAGGTCTTTGAGCTAATTCTGTGTTCTAAATTTTTCTTCTTCCATTCTCAACCCTCCCTATGAAATCAAGCAATTCAATATAAGTCATAAATGTGCAGTTATGCAGAACATCTTCACCTTCCTCAAAGGTATTTTGCTTTTTACTGCTCCCTCCCTCAATCTGCCCTTCTCTCCTTCCATTCCCTGCCCCATCTCCTTCCCCTCCTGCTTTCACTCAGGGCAAAATATATTCCTATTACCACTTGAGTATTTATGTTATTCCATCTTTGAGCCAATTCTGATGATACTAAGGTTCACTCACTCCCCCACTCCTTTCCCAACTTCCCCTCCACTTCATAAGCTTTTTCTTGTTTTTTTTTATGTGAGCTACTTTTCCCTAGTCTATCTCTCCCTTTCCCTTTCTTCCATTGCATTCCTCTTACTCCTTAACTTTGTTTTAAAGATGTCACCATGACTTAGCTAGGTTGCACATTGGAAAAAGCACTATTCCTGTACCCAGGAGGCCCCTAGCCCAAATCTGGCCCAAGACATAAGCCACCTCACCTTGCCTGCCACACAAAAAACAAGAATAAACAAAAAAAAATGCTTTTTAGATATCATCCCTTCATATCCAATTCACACCCGTGTCCTCTGTCTAAGTGTATTCCTTTCAGCTGCCCTAATGCTGAAAAATTCTTATGAGTTAGAAGTACTGTCATCCCATGTAGGAATGTAAACAGTTTGATCTTCTAATATCCCTCATGATTTATTTTTCTTGTTTACCTTTTTATGCTTCTCTAGGGTCTTATATTTGAAAGTCAAATTTTCTCTTCAATTCAGGTCTTTTCAAAACAAATGCCAGAAAGTCCTCTTTTTCATTTAAGTCCCATTTTTCCACCTGAAAGATTATAATCAGTTTTGCTGGGTACTTGATTCTTGGCTATAGTCCCAGTTCCTTTGCTCTCCAGAATATCATATTCCATGACCTCTGGTTATTTAATGTAGATGCCGCTAGATCTTGTTTTATCCTTGTTGTAACTCCAGAGTATTTGAATTGTTTCTTTCTAGCAGCTTGTAATATTTTCTCCTTGACCTGGGAGCTCTGGAATTTGGCTATAATATTCCTATAGGTTTTCCTTTTGGGGTCTCTTTCAGCAGGTGATTGGTGGATTCTTTCAATTTCAATTTTACCATTCTGCTTCTAGAATATCAGGCCAATTTCCCCTGACATTTTCTCAGAAGATGATTTCTAAACTCTTATTTTGATCATGATTTTCAGGTAGTCCAATGATTTTCAAATTATCTCTCCTGGATCTATTTTCCAGGTTAGCTGTTTTTCCAAGGAGATTTTTTGTTGTTGTTGTTTGTTTGTTTTTTTTTGTGGGGCAATGAGGGTTAAGTGATTTGCCCAGGGTCACACAGCTGGTAAGTGTCAAGTATCTGAAGCCAGATTTGAATTCAGGTCCTCCTGAATCCAGGGCCAGTGTTTTATCCATCATCCCACCTAGCTGCCCTCCAAGGAGATATTTCATATTGCCCTCTATTTTTTTATTCATTTGGATTTGCTTAACTGTATCTTGGTTTCTCATAAAGTCACTAGCTTCCATTTGTTCAATCCTAATTCTTAGGCAGTTATTTTCTTCTGAGAGCTTTTGTATCTCCTTTTCTATTTGGCTTTTCAAGATGTTGACTTTTCTCTCATGACTCTCCTGCATCACTCATTTCTCTTTCCATTCTTTCCTCTATTTCTCTAAATCTTCCTTCTATTTCTCCTACTTTCTCTTTTTTTTCTTTTTTTAAAATCTGTATTTATAAGTGTATTTTTTCCTCAAGCACAAACACACACATATACACGTGCACACACATGCATGTCCTACTTTGTTCCTTTCCTTTATGCTTCTGAGGTTTCAGAGTCCAGCAGCTGGAATTTTCTCTGGCATACAGTGCTTCTGGAGGTGAAAGAAAGGTGGCCAGTGAACCTGACTAGCATGATGGATGTCTGACTCCTGGAAGGAAATGGATCTTGCATGTGCCTGCTCCCTGAAGCATGTGGCAGCTTATAAGATTGATTTGAGGAAAGTTTTTGCACACTTTAAAGTTTACATGTTAAAGTCCTCTGTTGTTGTTTGTCCTTTATTCTCAAAGAGGACCATTAAAGTCTTCTGTGGATATAATGATAGCCCTGCCAGCATGGAAAATCTCTTGCTGCCTCCTATACCCCCATCATAGTAGACATCTGGAATGCTTACATTTCTTCTTTGTGGTCTCAGTCTCTCTCATTCTTCTCAATCATTTTGTAGCTCTCAGCTTGGCTTCCCTACATGTGTCTTTTCACATTTTCACTAGGAGAACCAAAATAACTCACATGAGCATAGAACTTTAATGTTTACAAACCTCTTTCCTATCAATAACCCTATGACTATAACTTCTATTTTATAGAGCAGGACTGAGTCTCAGAGAAGTTAAGCACATGACATCAGAAAAAAGATTCAAACCCAAGTCCTCTAACCCCAGCACTCCATATAATTTGGCATGCTGTTACACTGGGGTGTTCTCAGGCTCAAATGAGATAGTGGATGTAAAGCATTTGCAAACCTTAAACCACTGTACAAATGCCAGTTATAATAATTATTAGTATTACTATTATTATTAGCCTTCAGTCACCTGTTCTCCATTCTGGTGATGACTTAATTTCCTGATCTTCTACTTTATGTCTACTGAGCTCAATTTTTTTTTTTAAGCAACAAACATTTATTTTATTTTTTCCAGTTACATGTAAGGGTAGTTCTCAACATTCACTTTCATAAGATTTAGAGTTCCAAATTTTACTCCCTCCCTCCCTTTCTTCCTCCCTCCATAAGATCGCAACCAGGTTATATATGTACAACCCACAAGTGTTCTTTTTATCAGTTCTTTCTATGGGGGTGGATAGTAAAGTTCATCATTAGTCCCTTGGGATTATCTTGGATCATTGCATTGCTGAGAGTAAAGTCATTCACAATTGCTCATTGAACAATACTGCTGTCACTATGCACAATATCCTCCCAGCTCTGCTCACTTAATTATATATCAGTTCATGAGTCTTTCCAGGTTTTTTGGGGATCGTCCTGCTTGTCATTTCCTATAGCACAGGACAATTCCACCACAATCATATACCACAGCTTCTGTCATTCCTCAATTGATGGACATTCCCTTGATTCTTGATTCTTAGCCAGCACAAAGAGTTGGTATAAATATTTTTTGTACAATTTTTACCCCTTTTCTCTTTTTCATGATTACTATTGTTGACTATTTCCCTTCCATCCTATTTCCTTCCCCATGATATTTATTCTATTATCCATCTTCTTTCATCCTATCACTCTTCAAAAGGGATTTGCTCTATCTGTCCCCTCCCCCACTCTGCCCTTCCTTCTTTTGCCCCTCTCTCTTTATCTACTTCCCTTCCTATTTTCCTGCAGGGTTAGAGAGATTACTCCACCCAATTGAGTGAGTACATTACTCCCTCCTTGAGCCAATTCTAATGAGATTGAGGTCTTTGAGCCAATTCTGATGAGTGTAAGGCTCATTTACTGCCCATATTAAATAGATTACTCCACCCAGTTGGGTGTGTGTGTTAGTCCCTCCTTGAGGCAGCTCTGATGAGTTTAAGGTCTTTGAGCCTTTTCTGATGAGTGTTAAGTTCCTTTACTGCCCTGCTCCTCTCCCATCTCTTCCCCCCCTCCATAAGCCTTTTCCTGTTTCTTTCATGTAGGATTTCACTTCTGACCTTCCCTCTCTCCCAGTGCATTCCCCTCACCCCTCAATTTAACCCTAAAGATGTCATCATGGGGCAGCTAGGTGATACAGTGGACAAAGCTTCACCCCTGGACCTGGGGGAATGCCAGCAAAAACCTGGCTTCAGAAGCAAGACAGTAACCCACTATATGACCCTAGGTATGTCCCCCAGCTCCATTTTTTTATAGTTCTCTAGGGTCTTGCATTTGAAAGTCAAATTTGCCATTCAGTTCAGGTCTTTTCATCACAAATATCTGAAAGTCTTCTTTTTCACTGAAGTCTCATATTTTCCTATGAAAGGTTATGATGAATTTTGCTGGGTAGGTGATTCCTGGTTATAATCCCAATTCCTTTGCCCTCTGGATTATCATATCCCATGCCCTCTGGTCCTTTAATGTAGAAGCTGCTAGATCTTGTGCTATCCTGATTGGGGCTCCACAGTACTTGAATTCTTTCTTTTTGGCAGCTTGCCGTATTTTCTCTTTGACCTGAGAGTTCTGGAATTTGGCTATAATATTCCTAGGAGTTTTCCTTTTGGGATCTCTTTCTGGAGGTGATTGGTGGATTCTTTTAATTTATATTTCAGCATCTTCTTCTAGAATTTCAGTGCAATTTTCCTGGAGAATATCTTGGAAGATGATGTCTAAGCTCTTGCCTTGATCATGGTTTTCAGGCAGACCAATAATTTTCAAATTCTCTCTCCTGGACCTATTTTCCAGGTCAGCAGTTTTTCCCAGAATATATTTCACATTGACCTCTATTTTTAAAAATTCATTTGGATTTGCTTTATTTTTTCTTGGTTTCTCATAAAGTCACTGGGTTCCATTTGTTCAATCCTAATTCTTAGGCAATTATTTTCATCAGAGAGCTTTTCCATTTGGCTTTTCAAGCTGTTAACTTTTTTCTCATGTCTTTCCTGCATCACCCTCATTTCTCTTTCCATTTTTTCCTTTACCTCTCTAACTTTATCTTCAAAGTCCTTTTTGAGCACCTCTATGGCCTGAGACCAATTCATATTTTTCTTGGAAGCTTTAGATAAAGGGGCCCTGATGTTGACATCTTCCTGTGAGGATGTCCCTTGGTCTTCCTTGTTACTGAAGAAACTTTCTATGTTCCTCACCTTTCTCTCTCTGCTCATCTTGCCTTTCTTTTACTTGACTTTTAGCTCCTTAAAGTGGGGCACTCTTTTCAGGCTGCAATATCCCAAGCTTAAGAAGTCCCAGGTGGTATGATTTAAGGAAGATCAGGTTCTTCACTCACCTGGACTGTTCCCTGGTCCATAGATGACCCCAGACCAACTTGCTAATCAACCAGCTTTGTGTGTTGTGGTTGTTAGCTCCCACGAGCCTGTGCCTCTCCACCACCTGAGCCACTGCTACTCAAGCCTACCTCCTGGTTCTTAGCAGGGCTGAAAAATCCAAGTTCTGCCTTAGCACCAGCATAGACCCCTGTATTCTCTCCCTTGCAGAGGGTTCAGCCCTCTCACCAGACTGTGAGCTTAGTTCCAGATGACACTGGCACTTCAGCTGATTCAGAGGCTCTGGGGGTCTCCTTCTCTGTTGAGGCCTTCCTGGGACTGGATCTGTGTCAAGGTGACTGTGGGTTTGGGCTTGACTCCTGTATCAGCACAGCAGCTCCCTCCTTCTGACCTTCCAAGCTGTTCTTGGTTAGAAGATGATTTCAGCACATTCTTCTGTGAGTTTTGCTGCTCTCCTACTTTTTCTTCAAAGTCCCTTTTGAGTGTTCCAGTGGCCTGGAGGGGTTTTGGGGAGAAGTCAGGGAAGTTACTTTCTTTCCTCCACCATCTTGGCTGTGCTCCAGCTGCTTGCTTCTTTATAATATAGTTTTAGATATAGTATCACTATGCACCATTCCTTTGCATTTTAAAATGAATTCCCTTGATATTCTTGATCTTTTATTTTTCTACACACATTTTGTTGTTATTTTTTCTAGCTTTATAAAATAATTTTTTGGGGGAAATTTAATTGTTTGGCACTGAATAAGTAAATTTATTTATGTAGAACTGTGATTTTTATTATATTAGCTCAGCCTACCCATGAGCAATAGTAATTTTTCTAATTGTTTGGATCTGACTTTCTTTGCATGAAAATATTTTGTAATTTTGTTCATATAATTTCTGGGTTTGTCTTGGTATGAAGATGCCCAAATATTTTATATCATCTACAGTTTTGAATGGAATTTCTCTTTCTATCTCTTGCTGCCAGGCTTTAATGGTAATATAAGGAAATGCTGATGATTTATGTGGGTTTATTTTTTTATCCTGAAATTTTGCTAAAGTTGTTGTTTCCAGTAGGTTTTTAGTTGATTCTTTAGGATTCTCTAAGTATACCATCATATCACCTGCAAAGAGTGATACTTTTGTTACCTCCTTGCTTATTCTAATTCCTTCATTTTCTTTTTCTTCTCTTATTGCTAAAGCTAGCATTTCTATTACCATACTGTATAATAGTGGTGATAATGGGCATTCTTATTTTATCCCTAATCTTATTGGGAACATTTCTAAATTATCCTCATTAGAGGAAATGCTTGCTCATGGTTTTACATAGATACTGCTTATCATCTTTTTTTTTTTTTTTTTTTTTTATTGAGGCAATTGGGGTTAAGTGACTTCCCCAGGGTCACACAGTTAGTAAGTGTTAAGTGTCTGAGGCCGGATTTGAACTCAGGTCCTCCTGACTCCAGGGCCGGTGCTCTATCCACTGCGCCATCTAGCCGCCCCGATACTGCTTATCATCTTAAGGAAAGCTTTACTTATTCCTATGATTTCTAGTGTTTGTTTTTCTAAAATAGGAATTGGTGCTATACTTTGTCAAAAGCTTTCTCTGCCTTTATTGAGATAATCATATGATTTCAGTTAGTTTTATTTATAAATTTGGTTGATTATACTGATAGTTTTCATAATATTAAACCTACCCTGCATTCCTACTATAAATTGTACTTGCTCATAGTGTATTATCCTGGAGATAAATTGCTGTAATCTCTGCTAATATTGTATTTAGAATTTTTGCATCAATATTCATTAGGGAAATTGTTCTATAATTTTCTTTCTCTGTTTTGGCTCTTCCTGGTTTAGATATCAAACACCATATTTATATTATAAAAGGAGTTTGGGATAACTTCTTCTTTACCTATTTCCCCAAATATTTTAAATAGTGTTGGCATTAATTGTTCTTTAAAGGTTTGGTAGAATTCACTTGTAAACCCATCTGGCCCTAGAAATTTTTTTCTTAGAGAGTTCATTGAGGGCTTCTTCAATTTCTTTTTCTAAAATGGGGTTGCTCAAGTATTTTGTTTCCTCTTTTTTAATCCAGGCAATTTATACCTTTGTAATTATTCATCCATTTCACTTAGATTTGCAGATTTATTGCCATGCAGTTGTGCAGAACAACTCTTATGTCTTTTACAGATAAGGATATCTCTTGGAAGGACTATGGGATCATACATTGCTCAGGAATGTTGGGGAGGCAGAGACAGAAAAGTCTAGTAGATAATGATGTCCCTGGAAGTACCACAAATTCCCAAATGTTTAGTCTGCTTCAAGAATTGTATGTCTTATTGTCCTCAGGATTTTTACTACTTCCACATCCTAATAAGTTTAATTTCTGTCATTGCACTGGATTTTTGATATCTTAGGCCAAATTTTCATACAATTCAGTGATGTCTAATAAATGCAAGCATTGATATTAAAGCAAAGCAAATTCACATATTGACCATGTTCAAAAGTATATGTTCCCATCACTTCTCTTTTAGGAGGTAGTTAGCAAGCTTCATATTAAATGCTCTGGAATTGTGGTTTGTTATTGCATTGGCAGGAATTTGAAAGTCTTCGAAAGCTGAATTGTTATATAATATTGTTTTCCTATATATTGCTCTAGATCTGCTCACTTCACTTTGCATCAGTTCACAGAGTTCTATATAGTTTTCTCTGAAACTATTAATTTCCTTCTTTCTTATGTCATAATAATATGGCATCATATCAATATAACCATAATTTGTTTAGCCATCTTCTAATAGACAGGAGCTCCCTTGGTTTTCATGGTATTTTGCTGCCAGAAGAGTACTAGAATATTTTGGTAGCTGTGGCTCCTTTCCCTCTTTCTTTGATCTCTTTGGGGATATGTGTATAGTAGTGGTATTGATCAATTTAATTACTTTTGGGACATACTTCCAAATTGCTTTCAAGCATGATTGGAGTAATTTATACCTCTACCAATGGTGCATTTCTGTGCCTGTTTCCTAAAGGTTCTCCAATATAAGCTATCTTCCTCTTTAGAGCATGATAGTTGGATCAAAGATTCTCTTTCTGTATGTAAAAGCCTGATTCTGAAAAGAACATGCCAACCACTACCAAAAGAAATAAAAAGCCAGATCACTTTTGGACTTCAGTAGTGAACTGGAATTTATGTCATGGAGCATTCATTCAGCTGCTCTGGATACTTTTAGGGGTTCATGCTTGCTAGCTCACTGAAGAAGGACTGGGTCCCTTTGAGATCATAAACAATTCTCTTATGGGACCCTGGGTCTGGTGATAATGGAAAGAGTTGTTTTAATCAAGGTATTTGACCACTTGCTCAGGGGGTAGGATCTTTCTCAAGGACCTTAAAAGAAATGGCTCCACTCTCTAGCTTTCTGTCCTCAGCTAGTGCTGGCTTCACTTTGAAAGAGCATTTATTGGACAAGACTAAAGAAGATGAACCAACTAGGTATTGGCTTGCTTCCCTCCCCAACCCCAAATGGAGACTGAGAATGAATTATTTGAATAGTACAGATACAAAGTAAAGATGAAATTCAATAGTCCTTCAAAATGATTTTTGTTTTGATATTTTAAGGCTCAGTATGCCTTATACTAGTAGTTATTAGTCACTGTTTTGTGTATAAGTATTTTTTTGTCACTGTGTGCTTGTGAGTCTTATGTATAGGTACCCTATCCTATCCTATACATATATACATACACAATACTATATTTACATGCATACATGTAGTATACTGACTGTCTTTCTATGTGCCTTTTTTTGGAGATTGTAGACAAGAGCTAAACCTAAACTTTGTTCTTTTCCCTAGGAATCTAGTAAGAGAATGAAAAAAGAGAATATGACTGCACTATTTGGGACTATGCTGTCACCAGGTCTGAAACTGCCTAAGTATACCCTGAGTCCAGAGCTATGAGAGCCCTCTTAGTGAGGAAATATAGAATGTGTTCCGGACTCTTCACTCTTCCTCTGGAGGTCTAAGGATTATTTTTATTGTTATAATGTTCCTTTACCTTGTCCTGTTCAGAAGTCAGACCAATGTAAAGCATGGGGTAGTACTGTATTCTAAAAGGGAGATACCTAAATGGGAATAGTCTCTTCTCTTACAAACTGGAAAGGCCTACCTTGAGGCAGAGACATAATTATTTTACTATGTTTGTAAGCAACCTTAGAAAAAATAAGTCCAGCCTAAGAGATGGCAACAATCAGGGCACTGAGATTTCTGGTAGAAGGACATGGAAGAGGAAGACTAACTTTACTCCCTTGGTCTAAAAAGGTAAATTCATGGCCATGGAGGACATTTCCTGATGTATCCTGCTCTTTGGAAAAAGAGAATTGCACACTTAGTTCCTATGAAATGTCTTATTTGATAAGCAAAGATAATGAGTTATGCAGTCAGGGCAGGGTCTAGAAGAATGCTTGTGCATACACTCCAAAAGCCTTATGGGAGAAATCTAAAATTATAGGGTAACATGATGAGTTTGGGTGGGATTGTGTAAGGATCCTTTGGAAAGCCCTTTGGAATCCACCAAAATATCAAGTACAGTTCCTTTCTGGGAAGAGTTAATGGATTATTTGTATCTTTTAGTATCTGTTTGTGGCCTCCCCTGATCCCTTTCCATCCTATGCATTTTTGGTGGGGTGAAATTAAGGTTATCTAATCATTGAGAAAAAGAAGGAAATGGAAAAAAAAAAGAAATTAGCAAAAGTGAAAAGCTGGGAATGATTTTCCTCCATCTAGGAAGGACTTTTTCTGATCCATGACCTAGAACAGGGCTTCATAAACTTTTTCAACTCATGAACCCCTATCCTATTTTTTGCAGGGCCATGAGGGTTAAGGCCCAGGGTCACACAGCTAGTAAGTGTCAAGTGTCTGAGGCTGGATTTGAACTCAGGTCTTCTTGAATCCAGGGCCAGTGCTTTATCCACTGCATCACCTAGCTGGCCCCTCATGACCTCTTTCTGACAGAGAAATTTTTATACAACCCTGGATATATATGCAAATGAAATAGATATACAAATAAAATATTTACTGCTAAATATTTTGCAACCCCCACATTCAGTTATGTGACCCCCATATGGAGTTGCAACCCACAGTTTAAGAAACTTTGGCCTAGAGCTTTAAAGAGTGCTATATTTGTAAAATGGGGGGGGGGAGGAAGACTCATTTTTCTGAGATTAAAATTAGCTTTAGATGTGCTAGCTATGTGATTCTAGACAAGTCTCTTCACCCTGTTTGGCTCAGTTTCCTCATTTGTAAAATGAGCTGGAGAACAAAATGGCAAACCACTCTAGTATCTTTGCCAAAAAAAAACCCCAAATGAGTTTACAAAGCCAGATATGACTGAAACAACTCAAGAACAAAAAATTTTAAAAGAGTTAGGAAACACCAGAGAACACAATGAAATCAAATCAACCTGTGGACTAAGAGGGCATGGCAAAGTTCAACCTTCTCATAAAGATGATAAAACAATAGCTAAGGAGTCTAGGTGAAACTAGAACCTGGAATGAGAAAGAAGCCCTAAAATGACATGGCTGTGGAGCTTTGCCCAACAGTGACGCAGATTCCATAGAGAATAATCCAGAATTACTTATGTATTTAATGAAAGTTTAGGCTTTGTCAGAAGCAATGCAACCAGTGTTAGTAATGCATTCATTCAGTAGAGATGATACATATGAGGGAGACAACATATCTGGCAAAAGCTATTTTTTTAACTTAATAGTATTTTATTTTTTTCCAATTACATGCAAAAACAGTTTTCAACATTCCTTTTTATAAGATTTTGAATTCCAAATTTTTCTCTTTCCCTTCCCCCCTCCCTAAGACAGTAAGTAATCTGATACAGGTTAAATGCATCTAATCATGTTTGAAGTGTGTTCTGTGGTTGAATAATAAAACTAAATATATTGTTGGAAGGCAGGGAATTAAGGTATTGAGTGGATGGAAACCAAGAGAGAACCTTAAACATCTTGTAGCCCAGTCTTGGGATTAATTTTTTGAGTGAGAGGGGAACCTCCCGTGGGTGAACCTTCACACAAAGACATCATTCATCATAACTTATGAGCCCCTACCAATGTGTTTGCCTTTATTAGTCAGCCAAATGATGCAATTAGTTCAATACAAAGGAATTTAATGAACTAGAATGGAAAGGAAAGTAAAAATAAAATATTTAGCTATTTTAATGGAACAACCAGTCTACAGTCCACTCTGTAGGCTATAGTAATGCCTCAAAATATTGCATATATGTAATTCCAGGAATATAGTCAACTTTCTCTTCAAGCCATTGTCTTAGAGGGATGAAAAAACAGTCAGGGACTTAAAAGTTAGAAAATACTTGTTAATATAGCCAACAGTCTGATTAGAGGAAACAATATATGTGAATAAGTATCATTAATAATAATAATGTTTTTAATTAATGAAGTTAAGGAAAGACTAAAGTATAATAGGAAAAAAAGGCTTCCCCCCTTTATATGCTGCCAGATGCAAAAAGTCTGTGTGTGTGTGTGTGTGTGTGTGTGTGTGTGTGTGTGTGTGTGTGTGTGTATGTGAAAGTTACTAACAAAGTTCTCCTATGGCCATTACTCAACTTTACTTTTTTGGCATATGACTAATAATTCATCTCTTAAAATCAATAAAATACTCTGCTAGGAATGAGTTGGTCTGTAATTTAAGGAAAAGTTATTTTTGAAGGAGGGAGAAAATCTATAGGTTGCAGCTGAGGGAAAAACAGAGAGGTAGAAGGTAATAATTTCTGATTTCTTATTTCAGGGCACCATCCAGACTTTCATTCTTAAAGATGTGTTTTATTTTTCTGCATTGGCTTTTACCTTCCAAGGGTTTAAGCCCAAAGCCCTATATAACAATTTATATATGGCTAATTTAAGTATTCAGGAAAGAGGTCTCAGTATTTGGCCTTTTGTGTTTTCTAACATGGGTAATCAGGCCAAACTGATTTCTCACTTGGCTGCACTACTTTGAGTATTCTGTCACTGACATCTCTACTATGCCTCAGGAAGATGATTATTGGGAAGAAAATCATCCTGTAGGATCTCATCCACCTTGTTAGTTCATCTCATCACTCCCATCTGCCTCTGATTGGAGGATAGAGCAATGAACTCAAACTTTGAGTGGAGCTCAAACTTTCCCTCATTTCTCACCTGAATGCACTAATTTGGGACTTATGTAACTAACTTCTCCACCATGCCGTCATCCAGAGTACCTTTTCTCTCCATCCCATGTTTAAGCTTTATTTTGGGTGTTGTCTTCCCAATTAACTCTAACTCATGGGGCAGGGATTGTCTTTTTTTTGTATCAGTATCTTTGTGCTTAGCACAATGCCTAGTATTAATAGGTACTTAATAGATATATATATATTTACTATTAATTAGGAGGCCAAAGAATTCTTTGATTATAAGCATCTTATACACAGTTGATTCTAAATAAATATTTATTGGTTTTTATAGAAATCAATTAGTGAGTATGGTCATTGAAAGCAAGTGAAATGCTTAGAAAGAAGGATGAAGTGGGGAGGGAAAAGCCTCAATCAGTGAGGATTTCTTAATAGGAAAGAAAAGGAGCTGTGAGATTTGGGTCTGTGGGTAAGGGGGCACTAGTAAGAAAATAAAATTGGGTCATAGGACCCAGACCAAAGAGTTTAAAGCATAAATATGTTTTCTTTTACTAATTATAACTGAAGGTAAGTTTACTCTTATACCTTTAAAATTAATACAATCCTTTTGAATGTGTCCCTAAAAGCTTGTATCACTTGTTTATTCCTCAGGGTGTAAATAAAGGGATTCATTACTGGTGCTACTGAAGTTGCAAGCACTGATACAACCTTATTCAAGGCCACCCCTTCTTTTGCAGAAGGTTTGATATAGATGAAGATGCAGGTGCCATAAGTCATGGAGACAACAATCATGTGGGAGCTACAAGTGGAGAAGGCTTTTTTCCTTTGCTGGGCAGAGGGGAATCTCAGAATAGTCCTAACAATGTAGGCATAAGATAGAACCACTAGCACTAAGGTGATGATGAGTGTCAACACAGCAGAGGCTAAAATCATTTTTTCTATAAACTGTGTATCAGAGCATGTGATCTCCAGCATTGGTGATGCATCACAGACAAAATGGTCAAGGACATTAGAGTCACAGAATTCCAGCTCAAGACCTACACCAAGTGGTGGAATGATGATCAGCAACCCAGATAGCCAACAACCCAGGAGGAGCTGGTTACAGACTCTGTTGTTCATGATGGTGGTATAGTGCAAAGGTTTGCAGATGGCTACATAGCGGTCATAAGACATGGCAGCCAAGAGAAAAAATTCTGAGGCTCCAAGAAGAATACCAAAAAATAATTGAGTTACACATGCATTATAGGTCACAGTGTAGTCCCCAGTTGACATGTTGTACAGGAATCTGGGAATACAGACAGTTGTGAATGACAATTCTAAGAAAGAAAAGTTCCTCAGGAAAAAGTACATGGGGGTTTTAAGGTGGGGATCCACCAAAGTGAGGGTGATGATGGTCAAGTTCCCAGTTACACTCAGCATGTAGGTTAGAAACAGAAAGATAAAAATTAGAACCTGCAGTTTTGGGTCATCTGTCAATCCCCGGAGAATGAATAATGTTATCCCAGTATGGTTTTTCATTTCTATCCTCTGTCTTTCAAAGCATCTGTATGAGAGAGGGGATAGGAAGAGAAAGGGAGGGAGGGAGAGAGAGAGAGAGAGAGAGAGAGAGAGAGAGAGAGAGAGAGAGAGAGGAACCATCATAAAATGAGTTAGCAATATAATTTGGATATAAATGATGAAAAGTCTCTCTTGTACCTTTTATTCTTTCATTGTCTAAAAAAATCATGCCAACATCTGTATTAGCCTCAGTGACTTTGAACTGTGTAACAGTTACAGAGCATAGGATTTTTGTAAAGACTTTTGTCCCTAATTTATCTTTCCTTCTTTTCTGAATTCCTTGCTTAACCCCATTTCTTATGAATTATATTTTCTAAAAAGATTTTATTAATTTTTTGTTTCCCCCCATAGCCATGTCCAGATACACCTCTTTCTATGAATTCCTAGGAAAAAATGAGCAGATTAATACAGCGACCATCTGTGATAGTGTTTGCCAAATACACTTATATTCACATAAGTTTTCAGCCATTCCCCAACTGTCAGGCACTCACTTTGTATTCAGCTCGTTGCTTCCACAGAAAATACCACCAATCTTTTGGTATATATGTGGTCCTTCTTTATGTCTTTGACATGCTATTGATATATACTTAGTGGTGAGATCAATGGCTTAAAGACTACCAATGGTTTAATCACTTTTCTCAGAAATTTTCAAATTGTTTTATGTGTATTTTGACCAGACCTCACCTCTAGCAATAGTATATTAGTGTGCTTGTTTTTCCAGATTCCATCCAAGTTGTGTAGTTTCATCTATCTTTGACCTTTGCTAATATATGAACTTTATGAGGTACAATCTCAGGGGTTTTAATGAGCTATTTTAAAAATTTCTTTTATATAAAGTTTTATAGTATTTTTAACCATTATTGCTCATTTTCACTTCTTATCTTGTGAACTGTTGGTTAAAAAGAGGAAGTGTTTCTTGATGTTATGTATTTGTATAATATAAACTCTTTGAACATTACTAACTGGCTCCATGAGAAATCCTGTGCATTAATGCATCTTCTCTGAAAGCCCAATATCTTCTCTTCAACTTCACACCACCTCTGGGCTCTGTTCTCTATCATAATTTCAGGCTTCTATCCACATATACTTTACATTGTTCTAGGTGCCTGTGGCTTTTCTTTGAGCAGGCTCTATCTCCTCTTAGGGTAACAGAGCTCAGAACAGAGCATCACAGGCATCTTATCTGCCAAGGGCTTGTCTTCTATAACCAAGGTAATGCTGAGATTCTTAAGGGGAGGGGAGGTGATAGACGGAGAATTTAGGGCTGTTGCTTAGAGCAACAAAAAATGTTGAGTTTGAAGTCTTAATGGAAGTCATTAGTGCCCACCAACCCCAACAACCATTCTCTCCACATCCCAATGTCCTTTAGGGACATGTAGCTAAAAGCTGATGCCCGCTAGTAATCTCTGCCTGAACCCACCTCCACCTGATTAAGCCTGCCATGTCCTATCCTGCATCCATGCTCATTGCTGCCATATCTATTACCTAGGAGCACTGCATTCTACTCTTTCTGATCAAGTTTTCTCAAAAAATACTTCACCAAGATACTATCTTACAGTCCCACACTAACAATCACACTCAGAGGAAATCAATCTTCTGAGTCCATATTGGGAGCAGAGCCATTATGTTGTCTGGTGCAAATTTATAGAAGAGGGCAGTGATGGAGCAGGGGACAGTCTTACCCCCACTAGAAAGAGTGGTGTGAAGGGAGCAGGAAATGCCCCAATAAAAAGTTAGATCATCCCCTGCTCTGGGAATTAGATTAATGTGGTTTAGTACTTAGGAGAGGTGGACAATGTCAATAGACCCAAGAAGGAGGGGCAGTTGTGGAGCATGCTGCTGGAGGAGCAAAGTGATATGGAGCTACTGTAATTGTGTAGGAAAGAAGCAATCTGCTAGAGAGGAGGCACCCACAACCATGGATTGAGCACAACTGTGCCCCCTACACCCCTCCTAGATGAGGCATCCACTGGCACAGGCCCATTTGCCCCAAGCCCATTCATTCTAAGTAAGCCTTTGCTAAGGAGGCATCTCTCCACTCCCAATGAAATCCACAAGGCCTCCACAACCATCCAGGTGGTTTGCTTGCCACCTTTGTTCCAACATGCATTGGGAATAAAGAAAACTACTCTTCTTTGGACAACTTTAAGGCAACTTCATCTCCACCTACAACTGCAAACCTGCAGCCCCAACATGTTTTTTGCCTCCTTTCTATTTGTAGACGCCATATTATTTTGATTGTGAACCAGCTTTTCTGCATGCTTCTTTCTTACCTTAGTTTACCAGCTGTACTTGTCTCTACTTCCTGGAAGTCCTCTGGTCTTTTTATCTGTGAGACCTTTCGAGGTACAGATGGGGAGATCTAGCTCAAGAGAAATTCAAATTACAGAAGGATGTCATTAGCTTTTCCAGGGAGCTTCATTTCAGTCTCTAAACTAGCACCTAATGCCTCCCCCTGGCTCCTAATGCTTGCCCCCCTTTTCCCCTTCCTAGGAGCTCTGCTACATCCTGACACTGGAGTCCCTATTTAACTACCTCTTTCTCCAGTGAAGTAACAGAAGACCTAATGAAGGAGTGCACAGCAGGGCATTAATAGTTGATGATGCCCCCTTACAAAGAATAGTTTAACTTTTAGAAGGTGATATATTCTTATTTGGAAGTGGCAATTGAATTTATGGATGTGGAGGCAGTGCACTTATAGGTACATGATGAAGACTGCTATCTTCTATAGAAGACTGACTTGAGTAGGGAGTATTGTTTAATTGATCATTTCTTCCATGCTGTTCCTTTTCCTATATTTTAAGGTAAAAGTGTGGTCTGGCGCACCTCCATGGCACAATGGATAGAGTGCCAGACCTGGAGTCAGGAAGATTCATCTTCCTGAGTTCACATCCAGTCTCAGACATTTAGTGGCTGTGCAAACCTGGGCAAATCATTTAACCCTGGTTGCCTCAGTTTCCTCATCTGTAAAATGAGCTGGAAAAGGAAATGGCAAACTACTTTCTTTGTCAAGAAAACTCCAAATGAAATATGTTTAACTACTTCTATGTGCAGTAATATAGGCCATTTTAAGAGACAGCAGTAGCTACAGAGAAAGTGTAAATCTTTGTGCCTTTAGTTTTGGAGTTCAGGGAGGATGGAGTGGGGGGGGAGTTATTTCTGCAAAGGCTCTGGATATTGGAGAGGGAAACCAAAAATTCTCTCTTTCCCTACTTAGAGGTGGCAGCTTATGTGTTGTGACAAGGTTCCTGATGGGGCTCCACCTCTATTTCAGGATACTTGTATATTCTAACTTCATTTCGGACAGGAATAGTTCATTTGCTCCATTACAATGGAACATTGCAATGAGAAGTAACCATGATCAAGTGTCACCTTTTGCCAGTGATATGTTCTATCTTTGTAGATGCCATCTCTTTCTGCTCACTCTGTGCCTATAATTCCTAGGTTAAAGGGCAGGTAATCTACCTTGCTTTGAGCAGGATCTGGGCACAATTGTTTCTCACTAATCACTAGTTAATTCTATTTAGCAGCCACAAAAATGTTTCCCATCTGCATTCAATTTTCCTCCTTGCTTCCCTGGATTAGGCTTTCTTAGGAGAACCCAATTAGTTGTGGAATGGAATTTTCTTGGTTGATGTAAAAAATATTTCCCACAAAGACCCCTGAGGAGAATTCTTCCTGAATCTTGAGGAATGAATTATATATACCCAGTTCACACAGTGCAGAGTCCAGTATTGCAAATGCCAGCACAGGCATAGAACAATGATCTTGGTTTCCCAAATACATGATTATTGGAGAAGCAATTTCTTTCACTTAGGTTTTGTGGGAAAGATTCCACAGAGAGTGACTGCTTGAGCCAGAATTTTCATGCAGTATAAATTTGTCTCTGAGTTTTTTCTTCCTGACAAAATCCTTCCTCTGAAACCTAGGACCCACTATGCCAGCTTAAGCAATTCTTTTTTCTCTGAGAAGTATTACCTTTCCTTCTTCCCCCAACACTATGTCCTTTTCTCAGAGCCCCAGTTTTAGCCAGTATTCTGCTGTAAAGGATCTCTTAAATAACTTACACTTCCAGGGCTTGAAAAATAGCCTTCATGTATCAACTCTCTTAGAGTTACTCTCCTTCTTAGTATTGAGCCTTGTTCATTCAAAAGGAATAACTAGGGTAGAGGAAGCTTAAGAAATGAGCAGTATATAGTAAAAGAGAAAGCTCCTTGGACCTGTGAAATTACATGGGTTACTCACCTAGGTACGTAACCCTGACCTCTCTTCAATCAAATTGCTATGCAATTCAGAAGAAGATCTCAGATATCAATGTTGGATTTTTTCTGGAACCTTCATAGTACTTGTTGAATTTCTTTTAAACAGATTTTTGTAAAGGGGAAGTAGCACACCCATTCCACCACAGGTACCAAAAGGAACAATAATGACAAGGCAAATAATTTTTATACTTACTTTTCTAACCAGGCTTATGCCTTAGTGGCAAGTGTAACCATGGCTTATCTTTGCACAAGTCAAAATTGAGCAGTGCTGGTTTAAAAGAGAGGTGTATATGCACTTCTGGCCATGTTTTCTCTAATGCATCTCATATTCGCAGGTAGGCTGAGTAATGGACAGAGCTTTCCTAGGTTCCTGGAACTCTCAAGGGCATTATTCTAATTCTCTTTTATCATCTCTAGAATTTTACTGAATTAAAAATCGTCTTCCAAATTTAAAATGAGAAATATTTTTCACACTTTCTACATAGTGAAGAGGAAGATATGATCATGATTGATAGAAGGTGATTTCAGGACCTGCCTTTGTTGTGACAGAAAGTCTCACTTATCTAGGTAGGGGGACAGGTTTCCCTCCAAATTATATGGTAAGGACAGAGGATATTTGTTTTGTCTGCTTCATCTGCTATAGGTACATAGGGATTAATTGAGTTCACAAACAAAAGAGCCCTCGGGGACCCAAGTTCAAAAGTCACTAATGAATCTCTTATCTAATTAACCTTGGCAAAATGACTTTAAATAGGTATCTCTACTGCCAGTCCCCACAGAGACCTGAAGATGTAATAACAGCATCACATTGTCATGGTGCTCAGCATCCAGGTCAGGTGATTAAGTCTGGCTTGTCATTGTTCCTTCCCATGTAGTCTAAGGAATTCTTGGCTCTGAAGAGAAACTATTGAGGATTCCCTAGGGCAAACTATATTTGGAAGACATCTCAATTAACCCATTTTCTGAGATACATACACACACATGCACACACACACACACACACACACACACACATATATATACACATATATACTCAAGCACACACACACACAAACACACACACACACACACACACACATATATATGTGAAGTTTTCTGATTTTCTGATTTATCACCTCTCTTTCAGAAGCTCAGCAGTACATTTCATCTTAATTATTTTCACTTACATTGATTAGAATTTCAGAGTTTTACAAAGTTGTTTTTTTCTAAAATGTCGTTTTCATTGTGTAAATTGTTCCCCTGCTTCTGTTCATTTCTTTCTGTTTCAGAGGTGTTCCCAGTTTCCTTGGAAACATTCTATTTTAGTATATTTATGGAAAATAATATTTCATTAAATTCATATGCCAAAAATTAATTAGCCACTCCCCAATAGAAAGATATTCTTAATTTCTGAATTTTGGCTATTACAAAAAGGGATGTTATAAACATATTTGTCCCTGTGAGTCCTTTTCCTCTTTTTTGAATCTATTTGAGAATTAGACATAGTAGTGGTACAGCTGGATCAAAGGGCATGCACAATTTAGTAACTTTTACAATATAATTCTATCCTGCTTCACAGGATGCCTAGGAACAATTCACGATTTCACCAGTAGTGCATTCATGTCCTTGTTTTCTCACAGTCCTCAAAGATTCCTCATTTTCTTTCTTTCTTTTATTTTGTTATTTTGGAACCTCTTTGATTCCTTTCATTTGTATTTCTTGAGTTTTCAGGGATTTAGAGCATTTTTTTATATGGTTATCAATAGATTAAATTTTTTTTCCTTTGAAAACTCCCTGTTCATTTTGTTTGACCAGATATGTTGGGAAATGACTCTTACTCATAAATTTGAATCAGTTCCTTTTTGAGACCTTATCCAAGAAACCTATTACAAAGATTTTCTTTCCAGTCCCATGACACTGTCTATTTCCTTCATAATTTTTACTACATTAGGATTGGTGGTAAAAGCTTTAATTTATATAGTAATTTGTCCACTTTATCTTGCTTAATCCTCTCTATTTCTTGTTTAATCAGGAATTCTCCCTATATCCATAGATAGGAAAGGTAAGTTCTACCTTGCGCTACTACTTGGAGTTAGATTATTAATCCATTTTGAGTTTATCTTGGTGTATGGTGTGAGATATTAGTCTAAGCCTAATTTTGTCAGAATGCTGTCTGTTTTTTCCAGCAGTTTTATCAAGTAGTGAATCCTTCAGGAAACCAAAGTAAGAGAGGAAGGAGTCAGAAGTAAGTGATAAGGAGAATAAAGAGATAAAAATGACTGAAAGTACCAAAGATTCTTGGAAGGAGAAATTTGAAAGACTGTGAACAAAAACAGATAAATCAAAAGGAAAAAACAGTACCAAAAGAAGGAAATATGGTCTCTAGATCTAATAAATGTATTTAGGTACCTCAGAATAAATACTAAAAAATACTAAAAATGATTCAACACTCGATGAGATAGAGGGCCCTGTGGAATTTGAGGAGAACATGAGAATTATGAGATCAGAATTTATGTCCTGTATAGCAGAAATAATGAGCAGAGTAGAAAAAGTTGAATTTATAATGGAAAGCCTTACCAAAGAAACAAAATACAGAACAATAGATTGGGAATGCAAATACAAAGAAATGAAGGAAAACCTCAGAGAAGCCAAAATCAAGAACTTCAAAATAAAATATGCTTACTATGCAAGCAAAACATACAAATCTCCAAGACAAGATGCATAGTCACAAATTAATGATCATAGATCTCCCAGAAAAAACATGACAGGACAAAAATCTTTAACACCATAATGAAGGGAATAATAATATGATTGGTCAGTCTTGCTTGTAACTGTTGCCATGACTTACGTGACTCTTGTTTCTTTTATTCTTTTAAAATTTTTTTTTTGCAAGGCAACGAAGGTTAAGTTGTAGAGAACCCAGAGGGCCAGAGGCCTTTTCTGAGGTTCCCCTCCTGGTGTTATGTCCAAACCTTTAGGCAGGAGAAGGAATGGTTGAAGTGTTCCAGGCACTAGGCCAAACCTTTGGGCTAATGAGGCACAGTCAAAATGTTCTGAGTATCAAGGACAAGGGAGTAAGGAAGACAGCATAACAAAATGTTATGAGGAAAAGTTCTCATGGTTCTCAAGGTATAACCAAAAAGCCAGGTGGTTTCACTATCTTGTAACAGTTCCTGGAAATATGCTGTAACTGTCACTTACAACTTGATGGATGGTTTTGGTATTAAAAAATGTTCTCAGGAGTTCATGCTTTGTTTTACTATAAGAGAATTGCTAGGCAGGGAAATAAAGTGGAGCTTCTTGCATTTTAGAAAAAAAGCCTGCCTCCTGTCATTCTCTCACTTTCTGTCCCTTCTCATTCCCCAGATCTGAAGCACTGGCTGCTTCATTAAGTGACTTGCCCAGGGTCACACAGCAAGTAAATGTCAAGTGTCGGAGGCCAGATTTAAACTTAGGCCCTCCTGAATCCAGAGCCAGTGCTTTATCTACTGTGCCACCTAGCTTCCCCCTGACTCTTGTTAATGGACAGTTATTCAAATATATATGACTAAATTTACGTGAAAATATACTTTATTTAAATCCTATGGGTTTTGTTCCAAGAAATAACAAGTTTTAGAAACAAAATCAATAAATTGGAAAATTCTATATGCAATTTTGCATAGGGTTATTAACTTTGCTAGGAGATCTGAAAAATTAATTGATTTAGATTATTTGAATACTAGTCAATAATGTTTCCTGATGTTTTACAGTGTTCGAATATTTGCTATAGGTTATTCTTCTTCGTAAATATCACTAAACTTAGTACTTCTCATTTATTGAATAACTTTTAAATATCCATAATAATGAATAAAGAATATGAAAAATATTCCAAGTATTTTAAGAAGAATAAAGACATCAGCCAGAACCTTGCCAGTTATGTTTTAAATTGTTGCCAAAGTTTCATTTTCCCCTTACCATTCTTTCTTCCCTAGCTTTTCCATTCTGTATCTCTTTTTTCATTACTTCTAGTTACTCATGAAGTTTCTGTGGCCAGGACAATTTTTTCCCCCTATGAGACTTTACCTGTACTTATGTAGTTGCTATTTTACTTGGGGTTTACCCCTTGGGCATCTCTCTAACCAAGTTTTTCCAAGATCAGAATTAAGGTTCTATTTACCTCATGATGCATGTTCCACTGCTTTGCTGAATTATTCATAGTAATAAGTTCTTATGGTGTAATGGTATTACATCACATTCTTATCTACACTTCCCCTTCCCATTTCCTAGCCAGTGAGCCTTTCCTTGATTTCTAGGGTTTTTTTTCTACCATGAAAAGTGCTTCTATGAGTATTTTGATCATTATGACCATTTTTTCTTTGATGTCCTTTGGGTACATGCCAGCACTGGGATTTCTATGCCAAATGGTATGAATATCATAAGTTATTGAGGCATAATTTCAAATTGCTTTTACAGAATGGTTGGACTAATTTGAAACCCTATCCACAGGCCTTTTGGCAGTCCCCCCTAACATTTGCCGTTTCCATTTTTTGTCATCTTTGTTAATTTGTGTAGTGTGAGCTAAAACACCAGAATTCTTTCAATTTCTATCTTTCTTATTATTACTGATTTGTAGCAATCTTCCATTTGGTTGCAAGTAGATTGTACTTCTGTTGAAAATTGCTTTTTAAATGTCTTTTGACCTCTTATCCACTGGGGAATTTTTTTTTTATCTTGTATGTTTGTATTACTTCCTTATTTATTTTGGATATCAGTCCCTTATCAGAGATTTTTGATGCAGACTTCCCTTTTTTTCCTCTCCCCAAGTTTATAACTTCCAAGATTAATTTTTTTGTGCAAAAGCTTTTCAATTTCATGTAATTGAAATTACTGATTTTGTGTTTTATGATTATCTTGATCTCTTATAGTTATTGATATGAATGTTACCTGATCTTGTTCTCCACAAATTTAGTTTTGTTATAACTTTTAATATTAAGATAGTGTATCCATTTTAGCTTATTATGGTAAATATTGTGGTTCCACTGATTTGCTTTTCTTTATCTTTTTATACACAGACACACAGACACACACACCCTCAAATTTTACCACTACAAATTTGTTGGAAAATTCTATTCCCCCTTTATTCTCACTTCGAATTATTTCCTTTGAGATTCTAGACAATCTGTCCATGCAAATGAAGTTTTCTATTATTTTGTCTAGTTCTCTGAAGTATCTATCCCTTTGGTAGGTTTATTTGTACAGTATCAAATATGTAAATTAGCACAGGAATACATCCTTTTTATTAAATTGACATAATCCAACTATGAGCAATGGTTTGAAATAATTATTTATTTATTTGAATGAATGAAAAAAGTATTTATTATGCATATACTATATGCCAAAGAGTATGCTAAGTGCTGGGGACAAAGATAAGAAAGGGAGATAGTCCATGATCTAAAGGAGCTCACATTGGAGAAGATGACCATCATCTGTAAGGATGAACCTAACCCCAGGCCTGGACTGCTGGAAGATGATTTTTTGGAGAATGCAGAGACTAGCCTTGGTTATGGAACTTGGTGTCTTCTTTTCCTCATGAATAAATAGCAATCAGAAGTTTAGCTCTAACTGGAAAACTCTATCCCCTCAGTCAATAATATTTAAAAGAACAGGTAGATATAATGCCACCTCAGTTTCCTTTTACTCTGAGGAGAGCAGAGTGGTCAAGCTTATGGGCCAAACATCCTACTTTCTCTCCTGGCAGGAAATAAAATCTCCCTTAGAGAAGGGTAGGGGAAGAAGAGGCTATAGATACCTCTTGAGCAATACAATGACACCTTCATGCTCCATGTAGGGGACAGCCCTTGTTACATTTGTTTATGAAATGTTTGTATTTGTTGATTGTTAGGTTCAACATAAGAAAAAATAGGCATATACTTAATGAATGAAGAGGGGAACACTATACCATTCCAAGCATAGGTATCAGTGCAAGTTAAAAAGAGAAGAGAAAATGTTAAGTGTATTGGAGGATAGTCCAGTTTTGAGGGGTCATTGTATTTGCAGTGAAATTATATGAGAAAGAGCTGGGAAGATAGGGTGGAAATAGATTGTACAAAGTCTTGAATTCCAAACTAAAGAGGTTATACTTTTCTCAGGTGGCAGTGGTAGCCATTTAAGATTTTTTGAGTGGAAGCATGACAAAATCTACACATAAGAAAGATTATTTTTCAGTGGTAAGAAGGGTAGACTAGAGGGGAGAGAGTGAAGATATGGAATAAATGTGGATTACAACTGATTCCTGGTCAGCTTTGTGATGAAAGGCAGGATCATTTCCTAGTAAGCTTTGTGGAACAAATATGTATTGCGTCTCCTAGCCTCAGAGTTTTCTCTTTTGATCTCCATGCTTACACTAGTCACACAATTTGTTACCATTTATAAGTGCCTACTAATACATTCCTTCAGGAGTTACAGAATATGCCTATAAGATCTCAAAGGCTGGATAGCTGAGTTGTTGCATAGTGTTTTACCAGGGATCTTTGCCCTTCTGGAAGATTTCTGTACTTCCACTGTCATTAATTATATCATCAGCTAATCAATAAAGAAACATTCAGTGAGCAACTATTTTGTGTAAGGCATTATAACCAATGTTGTAGAGGAAAGAATAAGCACATGTTATGGCTTCTTAACCAACAAGAATTTGTTAAGGATCTACTGTGTGCCAGACTCTGTGCTAGACACTGCAGATATAATTACAAAGAAAGAAATAGTTCCTACTTAGAATGAACTTAAATTACTGACCTTCAAGAACTTGCAATCTAGTGTGGAAATAAGCTCATGTTTCAGTGTATGGAAACATTTCCTAATAATAAGGATGGTTAGAAAGTGGAATGGCCTGTCTTTTTAAGTAGTAAGTTCCCCTTACTAGTGGACTTCAATTAGTGACTGACTGACCTTTAGCTATAATTCCTGGGGGTTGGAATAGGGATTTCTTTAGGTCCTCATCAAGTTTATGATTCTTTGATAGACATAAAATAACATTGACCCATTAACTCAATGCTATTTGTCTGGCTTAGCAGGTAATTGAACTTTATGATTAAAAATGGGATAAAAATGAGCACAAATTTCTCTTCTTACAGAAAAAGGATCAAAATTGACCATACTAAAAAGCATGAGGAAGATGGGTTACTTAGAACAGAACCCAGGGACAGTCTACCCAGCATGCCTGGGACATAGAGTTATAGGGCTGCCCACCCAATTTGGCTTCCATCAAGGAATCCTTAAGAGTGTCTCCCCTGAATTCATATTGACTCCTTTAGACAATATGGGGATAGGCAATAAGTTGCCAGGCACTTTCTTCATCATGTGACTCATTGTTGTGCCCTGGGCCTGTTTCTGATGCTATTGTTACATCTTCCAGTCTCTGTGGGCACTAGCCCCAAGGCTGCCTATTGAAAGTCTTTTGCCCAAATTGATTATATTGTAGATTCATTAGTGACTTTTGAACCAACACTCCCAGGGCCCAATTATTTCTGTATTCAGTAGGTCCCCATGCAATATTTATCAGAGAAAATATAATGCCATTTGTTCTTAGTGTATAACTTGGAGGGAAACCTGTCTTCCTGCAAAGACCCCTCAGATCCATTCTTCTGAAATAAAGAGGCAGGTCTTGATATTACTGACCTTTTATAAGGACCCTTCCTTGCCTTTAAACTCCACAGAATCTTATATTTTCAGAGTAAGATGGGACCTTAGAAATAATATAGTGCAATTCCCCCATTTTTCAGATTAGGAAAAAGGGACTTTCAGAGTTTCAGTTTGTGTGCTTAGTGTCACATAACTAGTTAGTAGCTGAGAAACAATTTGAACCAAGGTATTCTGAAATCTAACATTACTGAGAAATTTCACTAACTCTAGTACCTAAAATTGTCTCCTACAGTTACAAGGGGATGGGATCTTTGATCTTATTCTACTGAAGAGTTGAAAAGCTCCTTTTATCATGATTAAGACATGTAAGAATCAAGGAGACAGGGCTCTGACCCTTCTTTCCCTCTGTCCCTGAGGTTGTGGTTATAGAAAGAGAGAGTATGGCATGAAGTTCACATGCCTTTAGAATTAAAGGATTTAGAGCTAGAAGATACTTTAAAGATTAACTATCTTGTCAAACTCTCCACTTATTCTGGATGAAGAAGCTGAGGCCCTTACAAGGAAAAGTGATAGGCCCAAAGTAAAAAAAGATTGTAAACGAGAGAGCCAGGATTCACACTCTGGTCTTTTAACTCAGTTCATTGTTCTCCCCCATTGTACCAAACTTCCTTGATTAACACATTGCTGCTGCTCAAATTAGACCAGGAATCTTTGATCTCAAATTATTCGTTGACAACATGATGCACTGTCAGAAAAGTAAGTATGAGAATTTTTTGATATGCCATTATCTTCCTTTTTAATGAATGAAATTTGCGTGGCTTCCCCCCATCCCTGAATTGGAATAAGGGTGCTAGACCTGGTGGTTTAGCAAATCTCAGACTTAGACAATTACTAAGGATGGGAGGGATTCTACTTCCCTTCAGTGATGTAACTTTTTTTCTGTGTCCTATATGTTTTGAATCTGAATCTTTGAAGGAATAAATTATTTCTTGAACTTTATTCATGGAAGCATTATGTGGCTTCCTTTCTAAGAAAGTTTCCCATCAAAACAGGTTTTGCTGTACTAATTTTGTTTCCTTTTTTGACAGTTTCAAGACTGATATAGAGTAGGGGAATGCCATCGTCACAGTGAAGCTTCATTTTAGTAAGATATTTGGCAAAATCCCTTTTGAGCAGCAGTTTATGGATAAAATGGAGAGATTTGGACTAGATGAAAAGTTTATTTAGATGTATTCAGGACTAGTGGAATGTCCAATACCAAATAATAGTCATTAATGGTTCGATGTTTGCTTGAAGGGAAGTCTCAGAGTGTGTCCCAAGGAATAGTCCTTATTACTATGCTATTACAATATAACATTCATATTATTCATTGTAATGCTGAATTATTATTAGTTAGAGATTATATTATAATAACTATTACATTGTTATTGCAATGATTTGGATATAGACATAGTTGGCATGCTTATCAGATTGGCTAGGAGAGATCATTAAGATCATCTTCCAAAAAGATCTTGCCAGGCTAGAATCCTTATCAAATATAGTGACATGAAACTGAATAGTAACAAATCATTCAAGTCCTACACTTGGATTAAAAAGCAGTGAGATCCACAGACACAAAATGTGGGAGATGACTTTCTTGGGAAAGGATAACCTATGGGTTTTGGTGAATTTGAGGCTTGATAAAAGTTAGAAGTGAGACATTAGCTAAAAATGCTAATGCTTTCCTAATCCGCATAGAAAGGCAAAGTGTCCAATATCAGGTAAATAGGACTCCCAGTATATTCTGAACTGGTAAGACCACATTTATAATGTTTTGTGCAGTTCCGGGTTTCAGCACATCCACAGGGGTGGGACCATGATGATGCGAGGCCTGGAGACCATGCCACATGAGAACTGGTCAAAATGATTGGGCATGCTTAGTCTGGAGGAAAGAAGACTTAAGGGTGATATGATATCTGTCTTCAATTATCTAAAGGATTTGAATGACTGTCATGTGGAAGAGAAACAGCTTCTTGTATAAATTAGCTTGAGGGCAAAAATAGGATTAAAGGATGGAAATTGCCAGGAGACATTTAGCTTTAATATGAGGGAAAAACTTTCAAGTGGATTAAAGGATTCCCAAAGTGGAATGTGTCCTGTCAAGAAGTAATGAGGCAGTTCGGGTCTTTAGGCAGAGAATGGGTGACCACTTCTCAGGGAAGCTAAAAAGGAGAATCTTGCTTAATAGACCGCTTCTGAATTCTTTTCCAGCCTTGAGATTCTATGATTCTTCTTAACTATACTTAACCTAAAGTCTCACTTTTATTTATAATTCCTTTGGGTAGACAAATTTCCTCTCTGAAAAGCCCCTGAAAAAGTTAATGCACTCAATAATGATTAGTCATTCATACTTGAGAATGAATTAGTTTATCAGATTCTTTCTAGCAGACCTCTGGACTAAGATTAGGATACTAAAGGAATAGAGTTTTGATGAGAAGAAAAGGAAAAGATAACTTGTGAATGTGGGTATAGTGACTATTGAAGAAGTACAGACCTTTGGCAAAGTCCTATTCAGAGCATATTTTCTTGAAATCAGGACCATCTTTCCTCCATTCATCTTCTGGGTAGGTGGGGCTCTGACTCCCTGACTAGGGAAGTCAGGGTGGACAACTGTGCCACTGAAAAGGCCAATGGGAATTGGATACAGAAAGGGGGAGTTGGGAGCTTCAGAGGTCTCTTTGTGACTACTTCACAATTTTATCATATTTTGCTTGCTACCAATGAAATAAACAGAGATCCTTGCCTATTGTAGTGTCTATCAATGTTGCTTTATATAAACTGAACACATGGCGGGAGCTACTTAACCATCTTATTGATAAGAGAAGAGTCTTATTTCTCTAGATTCTGGAGAAATGCTTCTCAGATCTCTGGGTGGAGAATATTTTAAGGTAATAAATAAAAACTATTTCTCTCACTAACTAATTGCAGTCTCCTGGAAAAGACTTTTTTCATTCAGTTATGAGGAAAATCAGGAGTCCTGGAAACACTTTGAAGATGAAAAGCATTTGAGTAGCTGCCAATTAGTGGTTTTCAAGGAGCAACTTTCTACCAAACGGTTCCCCCTAAATATGTAATAGAACAACAAGAATAATTAATTTAGCTTTGTGGCCCCAATAAGAGCCAATTTCATTTAAAGCTTAATTTTACACTAGTCTAAAGGGTGTTATTTGAAATGTGAGGTATGACTTATAGCTCAGTCTTATCTCAGGAGTCTAAAAATTCCCCATTACCAACAATTCCCCTATTACAGTAGAAACCCTCCCTTTAACCATTACCATTAACCGTTGAGACATAAATGTGAATTTATTTATAAGAACTAAGCCACTAAGATAGCTGAAAGTTCCTCCTCCCCTAGGAAAATGACAAAAATAGTTAGTTGGGTTTTGAAAAAAGAGATTGTGATGGGCTGGAGAAGGAAATGAAAAACCACTGCAGTATCTTTGCCAAGAAAACCCTAAATAGGGTCACAAAGAGCTGGACATGACTGAAACAATTGAATAACAACAAATGGGACATTCAATTCAAAATGTTCAATAGGCAATTGCTGATGGAGAACTGAAGCTCAGTAGATGGAATAGAGCTGAATATGTAGATCTGGGCATTATCAGGATAGAGATGATAATTAAATCCATAGGCGTGTATGAGGTCACAACAACATTCTTGTTAACAGCATGTTCTATTAAAAAAGGACATGTCACATTGTTAGATACAGTAACAGGAATAGATACAGCCATAGGGATCCATCCCAAGATACCAGCCAAACCATTAAGTCCTAAGGAAAATAACCTTACATAGGCCAGAACGAATCGTAGAGCAGATGAAGAGGATGACAAAGATTGGGCTAAGGAAGTATTTGCCAATTGTATGCCAAGCAATAAGAATTCTGTCAGAAAATTATCTCTCATAATAATGCCTACTTTCTAAAGCACTTTAAAGTTTGTATAACACTATTCTCATTGCAACCCTGTGAGGAAGGTACTGCATGTGTTAAAATACTCATTTTGCAGAGGAAAGAACTGAAGCCTCAAGAGTTGAGTAATTTGTCCAAGATCACTCAACTACCAATGACCAGAGGCAGGATTGGAACCCAGGTCTCTGGAATCCAAGTCTAACACTCTATCCAATATAAACTCCTTAGCAAATGCTGCATTCAAATACCAAATTTAAGATTGTGTTTGTATCAAACATGTATATGTATTCACTATGTGTTATGTGCATGCCTTTTTTTGGGTGAAAGTTTCTTCCTTTGAATTACTCCAAACTGTTCCTAACTCTGTGTTTCTCTTAGATAAATTTATTGTCTTCCCAATCATTATTTATGCATTCTGTGAATATATTTCAAACCCCATCCATTCCATGGCCAAATTAGTCTGGGAAATGTCAGATTAAGATTAAAGAGATGGGGAAGGTGATCAGGCAGGAGAGCGTCTTGGGAATGCCTAGAGGGAGGAGATCTGCTCAGAGACATCCTGGTACAAGGAAGGGAGAATTCTAATCCTAGAAGTCAGTGAGGATAAAACCCAGGCTCCCCAGCCCTTAAAACTTTAGCAGCATCTGTCAGCTTCTCCAGAAAAGCAGGTGGTCCTTTAGGGCAGGGATTCTTTTTTTTTTTTTTGGTGAAGCAATTGGGGTTAAGTGACTTGCCCAGGGTCACACAGCTAGTAAGTGTTAAGTGTCTGAGGCCAAATTTGAACTCAGGTCCTCCTGACTTCAGGGCTGGTGCTCTATCCACTGCTCCACCTAGCTGCCCCTAGGGCAGGGATTCTTAACTTGGGATTTCAGCAGGGCTCTTGAACTAGTTTGTAAAGTATTTTGCTACTTGAATAAAATTAGTTTTCTTTGCATTCCTATGTACTTTTGTGTGTGTATTTACAAAGATGATTCTGAGAGGAAATTCATCACTTTCTCAGAACTGCTAAAGGGCTAAATGATACAAAAGGGTTAAGAATCCCTTATTTAGGGTAAGGATGATTATTTCTAGCTCTGTAACACCTCTGAAAGTGTCAAAAGATCTCTAAACCTCAATTCTGAGTTGGCACTGTAGTCTAGTTTGATTTGTTCTATGAACTGCCAACACAGACGTGCCTCCTTCACACCATTAAATAGATGATATCCTATAAAGGAGCTTTGTTCATAAAGGATTTCTTCATCTAGATTTCACTTTACAATTATTTTTAGTAAAGGCATGAATTTACAAATAACTGGGTATATGATCTTAAAGATTTATCTTAAAGATTCATGCCTATGTGGATATATTTAAATGTACATTACATATTTATATACAGCATATTAGATTATAATAGAGTTTTCAACAATCTCAGTGAAGTTTTAAGGTTCAATAGGTTGCAATTTTAGTTTCAAACCTTTAGCTTTAATGGATTAGATTAGTTTTAAGGGCTTAAAACTGCAATAAGATTTTTGAACAATCTATATATTTATAGACATACACTTATGTATGAATATATACATGCATCTATACAAACACATGTGTATATTGAAGTTTTATGTGTTGGTGTATTATACATATGTGGACCTGTGTATGCACACACATGCATATACCCAGATACACATACATATATGTATACACGCATGTAAATACATATATGTGTGTACACACATATATGTGTGTAAAAGACAAGCCTGCACAAAAATCTTTTGGAAAAAGATTGAGGACCAATACTGTCTTAGGATTCTTTCTTTTCAAGTATAGGAAAAAAGAACATACAGGGGATGTGGCTTGTGGGGCTTTTCCTGCCAACTTTAGTTTGCTAACTTGTTTTGTAAACTTATTCCTTAGATCTAATATATCTCTTTTTATTTACGTGCAGATCAGAAAGAAGTCAGAAGTCAGGGATGAGAAACCATTCTGGGATAACATTATTCATCCTGCGAGGACTGACAGATGACCCTCATCTTCAGGTTCTTCTTTTTATCTTTCTGTTTATCACCTACCTTTTGAGTATAATTGGAAACCTAACCATCATCACTCTCACCTTAGTGGATCCCCGTCTTAAAACTCCCATGTATTTTTTTCTCCGTAATTTCTCCTTCTTAGAAGTCTCATTCACAACTGTCTGTATCCCCAGATTCCTCTACAGTATGTCAACTGGGGACAATACCGTGACTTATAATGCTTGTGCCACCCAGTTATTTTTTGTCATTCTCCTTGGGGCGTCAGAGTTTTTTCTTCTCACTGCCATGTCCTATGACCGGTATGTGGCCATTTGCAAACCATTGCATTATACAACTATCATGAATAATAGAGTCTGTATTCAGCTTGTTGTTTGCTGCTGGTTGGCTGGGTTGATGCTGGTCCTCCCACCACTTAGCATGGGTTTTGAGCTGGAATTCTGTGACTCCAATGTCATTGATCATTTTGGCTGTGATGCATCTCCCATCCTACAGATCACATGCTCAGACACACAATTACTAGAACGAATTGTTTTGATCTTTGCTGTATTGACACTCATGATCACCTTAGTGTGTGTGATTCTGTCATACACATATATTGTCAGAACAATCTTGAGGTTCCCCTCTGCCCAGCAAAGGAAAAAGGCCTTTTCCACTTGTTCCTCCCATATGATTGTCGTCTCTATCACCTATGGCAGCTGCATCTTCATCTATATCAAACCATCTGCAAAGGAAGGGGTGGCTATAAATAAGGTGGTTTCAGTGCTCACAACCTCAGTTGCCCCAGTGATGAACCCTTTCATTTATACCTTGAGGAACAAACAAGTGGTTGAAGCCTTTAAGGACTCTCTCAAAAAGATTGCCCTTCTCTCTAAGAAGTAAGACGGCACAAATCAAAAGATCCACTTGAATAAAATGAATGATGCCTAACCTATGGAATCTACTTCATTTTATCTGGGAGGCCAACAATATCAAACATCTTTCTCTTGCCCCTATAGTTCTCTTCCCTGCACCTCAACTGGTCAAAGTACTTCTTTCTCATTTTTTTCATGCCAACTGTGACTTTTATCATTAGTTAACTTGAGAATGAATTCCCAGGAAATAAATACAGGCATAAAACCCCATAACTTTACTTCCATAAACTGTTTGTTTCAACATCTCACTATTTTTCTTGGGTTGAAAATTTCAAATGAGCAGAAATTAATCCTCATTATGTTTAAGATAACGCTATTTTTGGGTATCAATCTTGACCTATTGGTGGATGATGGTGATCTATGAGGCATTTCTAAATATGTCTCTCATCAATTACCCTGTTCAATAGAACCCAATGTTTTCTCTCTCCCACCCTTTTAAAATAAAGATATAGTAATAAATAGACTAAGTTTAAAACTTTTATCTCACTACATTTAAGAAAATTCAGCCAAAACCTTTTGTTTAAAAGCTTAGAAATTATTCAGGCAGGAATATGCATTTACAGAATTGCATTCTTGTTTTTAGAAGGTTTTTAAAAATGGGATTGAGAACAGAGGAGTTGATGGAAGACTCCAACTTAAGAGCCTCCTGCTTTAAATATGTGATCTTATTATCTCATGACCTGAAGCTAGAGCAAGGAATGGACAGCCTACATGCCTCACTGATAACCAAGAAATGCCAAGAGGATCAGAGGAAGGTGCCAAGTATATTGTGTGTATACCATGTGGAATATTCATTGGAAGATAAGAACCAAAGTTACCCAAGACAACAATATATGGATGGTGATCTGCAGCATTAGTATGTGTGTGTGTTGGGGGGGGGGAGGAGTGGTTTAACCATTCTCAGTGAATCAAGATAGTAATTTAATCTTAGAATTAAATTAACACTTTAACTGATTAAATATTTTTGTGAGCTATTATCCAATATATGAGTTTTTGTCAGCTACAACTTTGATCAACACATAATTTATAGTTCCTTTCAAGTTAGACATAAATGTCTGGAACAGAACAGATTCATGGTAAGATTCCTGAGACTTTCCAGGAGCACTTTCCCTTCAGGTATATGACAATTCATTGATCACTACTCTTTGCATCCAACTACTAAATTCATCGAACTCTCCATCTAGTTCACATTACTCCATCTTATCTACAGAGGTATTATGAGACTTTGTCAAATATATTACTAAAATCCAAGTACAGTGTATTTATAGCTATTGTATGATTTAGCATTCTGACTACTTTATGCAATGGAAGGTTGATTAGAGAGACTCCTGATCTTGGGAATCTTCTTGGTTTAGCACCTGAAGGGCATAGGCTATAGACCTTTGTCAGAAAGGGGCAACTTCCATGTAGGTGAATATGAGTTCTGAGTCAGTGAAGAGAGACATATGCTTTGCTGAAATGACTCGACAACTCTTAATGAGTCCTTATAATTAGAGGTGGTGGTGCTGGTCCTGGTGGTGTTAGTTGTATTGAAGATGACTGGCAAAAGAGACATATGGGAGATGGGCTTTTGTAGAAGGCTATCCCTTTTGTGCAGTCAACTATAAGAAGAGTTGTGGCAACACCCTCTTTCTTCTGATTGCTTTGCTTTTGGAACTATTAACCAATGCTTTCTCTCTTAGACTTCCTGCTAGTAAGAATGGGATTTCTCTTCTTTTCCTTCCCCAGCCCTTCTCAAGTGGCACGTGTCAGTGGCAACATGTGTTTGCCTAGGCTAGTTTGAATCCATGACTACATCCTGCTTTCTCAGGGCACCAATAATTGAGAATAGGATGATTTGAAGCTGAAAAGTAACTTAATGAGTAATGGGTATGGAAAATCCAACATAAAGAAGATTTAATAATGATATACTTTGGAGGCAGTTAGGTGGTGCAGTGGATAGAGTACTGGCCCTGGAGTCAGGAGTACCTGAGTTCAAGTCTGGCCTCAGACACTTAACACTTACTAGCTGTGTGACCCTGGGCAAGTCACTTAACCCCAACTGCCTCACTAAAAAAAATAATACAATAATAATAATAATAATAATGATATACTTCTCAGAGAATTTGACCTTTGCCACTATCCTCTAGTAGCAAAATTATAAAGAGATTTGGATTTTGAGAATTTCTTGGACAGTGAAGGTGTGGGTTGAAAGTGAAATATCTGTTTTGTGGTACCACAAAGTTATATTTACCTTCTCTGGGAAATATGTAAAATAAAATTAGGTTTTTCCTATATTTTATATGCTTTGGGGTAATTGTTATTGTGTGTTTATGAGGTTTTGCAGCATAAACATAAGTATGTTCAGTTATGGAGTTTATAGAAGCAGTCCTATACCTGATTCTCATATGTTCATGAAAGATCTTTTCTTAACTCCTTAAAAAGTAAAATTAACTCCTTCAAAAGTGAAATATATGACTCCATAAACCCATGATAAACTGAAACAACAACAAATGGAAGGGGGCTTTCCTGTGCATGCCCAGATCATCCAACATAGTAGCAGCCTGCTTTTCTGAGTTCTCCCTACAGGAATGGGAGTCGACTCCTTTGACTGGCCTAATATCCTAATAGTATGCATCTTTAAAACTGGCCAGACTGGGACAGTTTCTCCAATTCCTATTCATTTTTTCCTTTATAATCCATGGGACAGTTCACCTACAGCATGGGTGCTGTGAGTTAAATTGGGAAGGAGAATATCCTCCCACCCCTTCAGGTTCCTGAAGGAAATGACTCTGGGAAGAGGTTGACATGAGAGAAGCTTGCAATCTCTATTATGTCCCCATGCTAAGCTTGCTACACTAGAGACTTTGGGAAACTTCTCCTTGGGTGAGATCTACATCTGTCTGTCTATTTCTCTCTTCCCTCTCCAAACACCCTCCCCACCTTCCCCAATTTTGGTTGAGCTGAGTTGCTTGGCTTCCAGTGAGGGAGTTTGTTTACTGTCTCCTGTCTAGGATATATTCTCTTATGTATACTTTATGTGATTTCTGTTTTGCTATAAACTTAGATAAATGGGTTTCTTTTCTATTTAATATGTGTGTTTATTGTGGGAGTGGTATTTGTTGGGAAAGAGGTCCACCTTGGACATAGAGCTGGTGTCCTTTCCCAATTAATAAACAACAATGAGTTTAACTTGAACTCCCAAACTATATCTCCTCAACTAATAGTATTTAAGGTGGAAAACATCTGTCTATATATATAATATCTTCTTTCTCTGAAGGACAGCAGAGGGGTCAAACATGTGGCTCAAACATCCTACTTCCTCTCCTGGCAGGAAATAAAGTCTCCCTTGAAGAAAGGTAGGGGAAGAAGAGGCTAGAGATGTTTATTCTGTCTACTTTTTGAGCAACACAATGACACCTCCATGCTATTGCCCTTGGTTATTTGTTTATTGATTGTTTGTATCAAAAAAACCCCACCACAACAACAGGCACATACTTAACAACTGAAGAGGGGTAGAAGTATATCATTACATTCCAAGAATAGTTAACAATGTGAGTTAAGTATAGGAGAGAAAACATAAAATGTTTTGGAGGATAGGAAACAGTGTTTGGGGTAAAATTTTATGATAAAGAGCTGGAAAGATAGAGTGAAAACAGATTGTGTAGAGCCTTGAATGCCAAACTAAGGAGTCTATACAGTCCTCAGGTGGCAATGGGAACCATTGATGATTTTCTGAGTGGAAAAATGGCATGACAAGATCTATATGTAAAAAAATACATTTTGCCATAGTAACAAGGATAGATTAGAGGAGAGAGTGAAAGCATGAAATAAATGTGGATTGGAACTGATTGCTGGTCAGCTTTGTGATGAGAGACAAGATAATTTCCTATTAAATTTTGTTACACAAATATGTATTTTCAGCTGCCTCGCCTCAGAATTTTCTCTTTTGGTCTCCATGCCCTGTGACCATTTTGTTACTATTAATAAGCACCTACTAATGCATTCATTCAGGGGTAATGGTATCTGCTTGTAAGATCTCAAAGCTTGGATAGCTGAGCCTTGGATAGCATTTCACCAGGGATCATTGACCTTCTATAGATTTTCTGTACTTCCACTATCATGAATATCTTCTTCATTCAGTCAATAAAGACATATTTATCGAGCAACTACTTTATGTAATTCATTATAACTAATGTTGTAGAAGACATAAAAGGCACATGATATGGCTCCTTAACCAACACGAATTTGTTAAGCACCTACTAGGTGCCAGACTCTGTGCTAGTCACTTCAGTTATAAACAAAAAGAAATAAACAATACACACACTTCTCATAATAAACTTAAATTCCTGACCTCAGGGAAGTTGCAAACTAGTGTAGAGACAAGTTTAGGTCTCAGTGTAAAGAAAATTTAGAGAACTGTTGGAAAATGGAATGGCCTGTCTATACAGGTGGTGAGTTCCCCACCATCAGAGGTCTTCAGTTAGTGACTGGCAGACCTTTAGTCATAGATGTTATAGAAGGGATTCCTGGGGGTTGGAACAGGGATTTCTGAGGTCCTTACCAAGTTTGTGATTCTTTGATAGGCAAAAAAATAACATTGAATCGATTGACTCTACACTTGATTAGTAGGTGGCTGAACTTTATGATGGGAAATGGGATAGAAATGAGCACAAAAGTCTCTTCCTTTTTTCTTTTAATAAACATTTTTATTTAAGTTTGAGTTCCAATTTCTATCTCTTATTCTCTTTCCCCCTCCCTGAGGTGGTAAGCAATCAGATACATAGATGTGCAAATTATGTAAAACATTACCATATTAATCATTTTGTATAAGATTCAAATAAAAGAAAGAAAGAAAGAAAGAAAGTGAAAAAATGATATGCTAGTGTCAAGTGTCTGAGGCTGGATTGAACTCAGGTACTCCTGTATCCAGGGTCAGTGCTTTATCCATTGCACCACCAAGCTGCCCCCTCATGATCCCTTCTTGCAAGAAAAATTTTTATACAACCCTGGATATATAGGCATATAAAATAGGTATACAAATAAAACATTTACTGCTAAATTTTTTGCAACCCTCACATTCAATTATGTGACACCATATGGGGTTGTGACCCACAGTTTAAGAAACTTTGGCCTATTATTATTCATGAAGTCTTATTCCTGTTTACTTTTTTATGCTTCTCCAGGGTTTTGTATTTGAAAGTTAAATTTTCTATTCAATTCAGGTCTTTTCAACACAAATGCCTGAAAGTCCCCTTTTAAAAAAAAATAAAACTATTTTATTGTTTTCCAGTTACATGGAAAGATAGCTTTCAGCATTTGTTTACACAAGATTTCCAATTTCCAATTTTTCTCCCTCCCTCCACTCCCTCCGCCCCTCCCCCAGACAGCAGGCAATCTGATATAGGTTTTATATATATATATATATATATATATACACACACACGCATATGCATATATATATATACACACACATATACATATATATATACACATATACATACATATATATACACATATACATACATATATATACACACACGCACACGCACGCACACACACACACATACATATACATAACAAGTTTAAACACATTTCTGCATCAGTCATGCTATAAGAGAAGAATCAGAGCAATAAGGAAAAACCTCAAAATAGAAACACAACAGCACCAAAAACGAAAGAAATAGGATGGTTCAATAAGCATCCATATTCCAAAGTTCTTTTTTTTTTTTCTGGATTTGGAGAGCCTTTTCTATCATGAGTCCCCTGGAACTTTCTTGTACCATTGTATTGGTGAGAAGAATCCAGTTCATCAGAGTTGATCAACACACAATGTTGATGATACTGTGTATAATGTTCTGCTCATCTCACTCATCATCAGTTCATGCAAGTCCTTCCAGATTTCCCTGAATTCCTCCTGCTCATTGTTTCTCTCAGCACAATAGAATTCCATTACATTCATATACCACAACTTGTTTATCCATTCCCCAACTGATGGGCAACCCCTCAATTTCCAATTCCTTGCCACCAGAAAAAGGGCAGCTATAAATGTTTTTATACATGTGGGTCCTTTTCCCTTTTCTATGATCTCTTTGGGAAAAAGACCCAAAAGTGGTATTGCTGGGTCAAAATGTATGCACAGCTTTATAGCCCTTTGGGCATAATTCTAAATTGCTCTCCAGAATGGTTGGATCAGTTCACAGCTCCACCAACAATGCATTAGTGTTCCAATTTTTCCAGAGCTTCTCCAACATTGATTATTTTCCTTTTTTGTCATATTATCCAATCTGACAGGTGTCAGGTGGTATCTCAGAGTTGTTTTAATTTGCATTTCTCTAACCAATAGTGATTTAGAGCATTTTTTCATATGGGAACAGATAGCTTTGGTTTTTTCATCAGAAAACTGCCTGTTCATATCCTTTGACATTTCTCAATTGGGGAATGACTTGGATTCTTATAAGTTTGATTTAGTTCCCTATATATTTTAGAAATGAGGCATTTATCAGAAGTACTGGCCATAAAAATCGGTTCCCAGCTTTCTCCATCCCGTCTAATTTTGGATGCATTGCTTCTGTTTGTACAAAACCTTTTTAATTTAATGTAATCAGAATCATTCATTTTGCATTTCATAATATTCTCTCTCTCTTGTTTGGTCATAAACTGTTTTCCTTTCCAAAGATCTGATAGGTAGACTATTCCTTTCTCTCCTAATTTACCTATGGTATCACCTCTTATGTCTAAATTGTGTATCCATTTTGACCTTATTTTAGTATAAGGTGTAAGATGTTGGTCTATGCCTAATTTCTGCCATACTATCTTCCAGTTTTCCTAGCAGTTTTTGTCAAATACTGAATTCCTATCCCAGAAGTAGGAGTCTTTCAGTTTATCAAGCATTACATTACTAATATCATTTACTACTGTGTCTCCTCTGCCTAGCCTATTCCATTGATCCTCTTATTTGGTACAGCTACCCCACCTTCCTATGCATTTTTTTCATTATTTCCCTTGATGTTCTCAACTTTTTGTTTTTCCAGATGCATTTTGTTATTATTTTTTCTAGCTCTATAAAATAATTTTTAGGTAGTCTGATTGGTATGGCACTGAATAAGTAACTTAATTTAGGTAGAATTGTCATTTTTATTATATTAGCTCTGCCTATCCATGAGCAGTTGATATCTTTCCAATTATTTAGACTTGATTTGATTTGTGTGAAAAGTGTTTTGTAATTGTTTTCATTGAGTTCCTGTGTTTGTCTTGGCAAGTAGACTCCCAAGTATTTTACATTATCTACCATTATTTTAAATGGAATTTCCCTTTTATCTCTTGCTGCTGGACTTTATTGGTCATGTATAGAAATGCTGATGATTTATGTGGATTTATTTTATATCCTGCTACTTTGCTAAATTTGTTAATTTTTAAAGTAATTTTTGAGTTGATTCTCTAGGATTGTCTAAGTATACCATCATATTATCTGCAAAGAGTGATAATTTTGTTTCCTCCTTGCCTATTCTAATTCCTTAATTTTTTTTTCTTCTCTGATTGCTAAAGCTAACATTTATAGTACAATATGAAATAATAGAGGTGATAATGGAAATCTCTGTTTCACCGCTAACTTATCTCCATTACATGTAATGCTTGCTGATGGTTTTAGGTAGATACTTTTTATTATTTTAAGGAAAGCTCCACCTATTCCTATGCTCTCTAGTGTTTTTATTAGGAATGAATGCTGTATTTTGTCAAAAAGCTTTCTCTGCCTCTGTTGAGATAATCATATGATTTTGGTTAGTTTTGTTATTGATGTGGTTGATTATGTTTATAGTTTTCCTAATGTTGAACCAGCCCTGTATTCCTGTTATAAATTTCACCTGGTTATAGTGTATTATCCTGGTCATCACTTGCTGTTATGTCCTTGCTAATATCTTATTTAAGGTTTTTGCATCAATATTCATAAGGGAAATTGATCTATAATTTTCTTTTTCTGTTTTTGCTCTGCCTGGTTTTGGTATAACCACCATATTTGTGTCATAAAATGAATTTGGTAGAACTCCTTCTTCAACTATTTTTCCAAATAATTTGTATAATATTGGAATTAGTCATTCTTTAAATGTTTGGTAGAATTCACCTGTAAACCCATCTGGCCCTGGGGATTTTTTCTTAGGGAGTTCATTAGTGGCTTGTTCAATTTCTTTTTCTAATATGGGCTTATTTAAGGATTTTATTTCCTCTTCAGTTAACCTGGGAAGTTTATATTTTTGTAAATATTTATCCATTTCATTTAGCTTGTCAAATTTATTGGCATGCAGTTGGGCAAAATAATTCCTAATTATCACTTTAATTTCCACTTCATTGGTGGTAACATCACCCCTTTCATTTTTGATACTGGTAATTTGGTTTTCTTCTTTCTTTTTTTTAATCAAATTAACCAATGGTTTGTCTATTTTTTTTTCATAAAACCAGCTCTTAGTTTTATTGATTAATTCTATAGTTTTCTTGCTTTCAGTTTTATTAATCTCTCCTTTCATTTTCAGGATTTCTAATTTAGTATTATTTAATTGGGGATTTCTCATTTCAAATTTGTTCTAACACCTTCTTAAAGTATAGCACTACTTCCAGGACACACTGTTCTGAGGTACAGTGTGGCCCAGGAGGTGGTTGGGCTTCTTCCCAGACTACCTGGCCTGTGAGTAACCATGGCTGCTTTCTCTTTGACCCAGAAACAGAAGTCTGATTGAAGTCTGATTCTCTAGGGTTGGAAACTTGGCGTGCCTGTGCCCCTCCCCTACTGGGACACCACCACTAGATTCAGCCCACTGGTTCAGAACCAGTGTGCATCATACCAACTCCCTCAGAGACTGCCTCCACTTCACCCTGGCCCATCTCCAAACCCCCTCAGCAGTCTGTGATCAGAGCCTCAGAGGCTGCTGGTGCTGAAGACTCTGATGAATGAAGGAAGCACTATCTGTACCTTGCTGGGTCCGGACTGTTCTTATGTGCATTAGGCTGCTCTGTTTTTTTTTTTTTTTGCCACATTATTTGGGAGTGAGTGGACAGGTTTATCTGGAGCTTGTGGGAGTCACAGACTCTCCTCTGCCATCTTGGCTCTGTCCCCTATTAGAAGATCTAACTGTTTACATTCCTACATGGTAAGATAATACTTTGAACTTATAAGAACTTTCTCAGCAAGGAATTCACAGAAGGCACAGGTCTGAACTGAGTATGAAAGGATGATATCTGTAAACCATTTATGTTTTGTTCTTTGCGAGGCAAACAAGGTGGGGTATCTTGTGTCTGGGACAGGATTTGGTCTTGGGGCCTCCTGGGTCCAGGGCTGGTGCTTTGCCCACTGTGCCACCTAGCTAGTTTATGATGACATCTTTAAAATAAGGTTAAGGTGTAGGAGGAATAGACTGGGGGAAGAGGAAGGGGAGAGATAGTCTGGGGAGAGATAGCTCACATGAAGGAAATAAGAAAAAAGGTTATGGAGGGGATGGGAAGAAGGGGAAGGAGTGGGGGGAGTGAGCGAATCTTAATATCATCAGAATTGGCTCAAAGAAGGAATAACATACATATTCAAGTAGGTATAGTAATATATTTTTGCCCTGAAGGAGGGGAGGGAGAGAAGGGGAAGGGGAGAAGAGGGGAAGAATTGAAGGGCAGATTGGAGGAGAGAGCAGTAAAAAACAAAATACTTTTGAGGAAGGGGAAGATGTTCTGCATTACTGCACACGTATGACATATTGAATTTCTTGATTTCATAGGGAGGGTTAAGGAGGGAGGGAGGAAGAAAAATTTAGAACACAGAATTAGCTCAAAGTACTTAATCTCATCAGAGTGGGCTCAGAGAAGGAATAACATTCACTCCCAATTGGGAGGAGTAATCTATTTAACCCTACAGGAAAGTAGGAACAGAAGAGAATAAGGAGGGAAGGGTGAAAAAAGGGAGTACAGAATGGGGGAGGGGACAGTCAGAAGTAAAACACTTTTGAGGAGGAATAGGTTAAAAGAAGATACAAAATAGAGTAAATATTGTAAGGGAATAGAATGGAGGGAAATAGTTATGATGATTATAATGGCAAAATGTATGGTACCTACTTTACTGGGCTAATATGAAGAAAATTCTTTGTCAAATTTAAGGTACTATATACAGGTTATAATGAGCGGGATACTATCAAAAAACCTGGAAAGACCTACATGAACTGAAGCAGAGTGAAATGTACTGTATACAAAATAACAGCAATAGTGAAAGATGATCTGCTGGGAAGCATGTGGTTATTTTTGTCAAGGCAATGATCCAATATAACCCTGAAGGACTTACGAAAATTGCAATCCATCTACAGAGAAAAAACTGATAGTATCTGAAAACAGAAGGAAACAAATTTTTAAAAAAATTTTTTCATTTTTGAGAATTCCTTAATCTGAAGTTTTGTTTTTGACTATTTTCTCTCACAACCTAGCTAACGTGGGAATGTTTTCCATGACTACTCATGTATAAGTTATTTTGAATTGCTTGAGTTCTTTTGGTTGGGGGTTGGGAAGGGAGGGAGTAAGAGAAGTTGGAACACAAAGTTTATAAAAATTGATGCAAAAAATAAAAACATATATTTAATGAAAAGAAAAAAAGAAACTTTGGCCTAGAACTTTAAAGAGTGCTGTATTTTTAAAAGAGAGGGGCAGGAAGACTCCTTTATCTGAGTTTAAAATCAGCTTTACATGTGCTAGTTTGTGATTCTAGACAAGTCACTTAACCCTGTTTGGCTCAGTTTCCTCATTTGTAAAATGAGCTGGAGAATAAAATGGCAAATCACTCTAGTATCTTTGCCAAGAAAACCCCAAATGAGGTGAAAAAGTCAGATGTGATTGAAACAACTCAAGAACAAAAAATTGTAAAAGAGCTAGGGAACTCTAGAAAACACAATGAAGTCAAATCAACCTGTGGACTAAAAGGGCATGGCAAAGTTCAACCTTCCCCTAAAGATGATAACACAATAGTTAAGGAGTCTATATGAAACTAGAACCTGGAATGAGGGAGAAGCCCTATAACATTGCTGTGGAGCCTTGCTCAACAGTGTTCACAGCTTCCATGGATAATTATCCAGAATTACTGATGTATTCAATGAAGAAGAGTTTGTCAGAAGCAATGCAACCAGTGTCAGTAATTCAGCAGAGATGATACATATGATGGAGACAACATATCTGGCAAAAGTATTTTGTTTTACTTAATAGTAAATTACATGTAAAAACAGTTTTCAACATTCCTTTTTATAAGAGTTTGAATTCCAAATTTTTCTCTTTCCCTTCCCCCCTCCCTAAAACAGTAAGTAATCTGATACAGGTTAAATATACCTAATCATGTTTGAAGTGTGTTCTGTGGTTGAATAATAAAACTAAATATATTGTTGGAAGTCAGGGAATTATGGTATTGAGTGGATGGAAACCAAGAGAGCACCTTAAACATCATGTAGCCCAATCTTGGGATTAATTTTGTGAGTGAGAGGGGTACCTCCAGTGGGTGAACCTTCACACAAAGACATCGTCCATCATAACTTATGAGCCCCCGCCAATGTGTTTGCCTTTATTAGTTGGTCAAATGATGCAATTAGTTCAATACAAAGGAATTTAATGAACTAGAATGGAAAGGAAAGTAAAAATAAAATATTTAACTATTTTAATGGAACAACCAGTCTAAGGAGTTCACTCTATAGGCTATAGTAATGCCTCAAAATGTTGCATATATGTAATTCTAGGAATATAGTCAACTTTCTCTACAAGCAATTGTCTTAGAGGGAAGAAAAAACAGTGTAGTACTTAAAAGCTAGAAAATACTTGTTAATATAGCCGATGGTCTGATTAGAGGAAACAATATATATGAATAAATGTCATTAATAGTAATAATAATAATGTTTTTAATTAATGAAGGTAAGTAAAGAGTAATAGGAAATAAAGGCTTTCACCCCCTTTATATGCTGCCAGATGCAAAAAGTCTGCGTGTGTGTGTGTGTGTGTGTGTGCGCGCGCGCGTGTGCGCGCATGTGAAAGTTACTAACAAAGTTATCCTATGGCCTTTACTCAATTTTGCTTTTTGGCCATATGACTAATAATTCATCTCTTACAAATCAATAAAATATTCTGCTAGAAATGAGTGGGTCTGTAATTTAGGGAGAAGTTATTTTTGAAGGAGGGAGAAAATCCAAAGGTTGCAGCTGAGGGAAAAACAGATATGTTAGGAAGAGGTAGAAGGTAATAATTTCTGATTTCCTATTTCAGGGCACTCTCCAGACTTTCATTCTTGAAGATGTGTTTTATTTTTCAGCCTTACCTTCCAAGGTTTTAAACACAAAGCCACATATGACAATGTACACATACAGCTAATTTAATTGTTCAGGAAAAAGGTCTCAGTATTTGGCCTTTTGTGTTTTCTAACATGAGTAATCAGGCCAAACTGATTTCTCACTTGGCTGAACTACTTTGAGTATTCTCTCACTGACATCTCTACTATGCCTCAGGAAGATGATTATTGGGAAGAAAATCATCCTGTAGGATCTCATCAGCCTTGGTATTTCATCTCATCACTCCCATCTGCCTCTGATTGGAGGATAGAGCAATGAACTCTAAACCTCCAGTTAAGGAGAGAGCTGAGCTCAAACATTCCCTCATTTTTCACCTGACTGCAGTAATTTGGGATTTATATGACTGATTTCTAAACTATGTCCTCATCCAGAGTACCTTTACTCTCTATCCCACTTTTCAGCTTTCTTTTGTGCATTGTCTTCCCAATTAATTTTAACTTCTTATTTGGCAGGGATTGTCTTTTTTTTGTAGCAGTATCTTTATCTATATCTATCTATATCTATATATGTATATATATATATCTATATATATCTATATCTATATATATAGAGAGACTATTAATTAGGAGGACAAAGAATTCTTTGATTCTTTGATTATAAACGTCTTATACACAGTTGATTCTAAATAAATATTGGTTTTTATAGAAATCAATTAGTGAGTATGGTGGTTGAAAGCAAGTGAAATGCTTAGAAAGAAGGATGAAGTGGGGAGGGAAAAGCCTCAATCAGTGAGGATTTCTTAATAGGAAAGAAAAGGAGCTGTGAGATTTGGGTCTGTGGGTAAGGGGGCACTAGTAAGAAAATAAAATTGGGTCATAGGACCCAGACCAAAGAGTTTAAAGCATAAATATGTTTTCTTTTACTAATTATAACTGAAGGTCAGTTTACTCTTATACCTTTAAAATTAATACAATCCTTTTGAATGTGTCCCTAAAAGCTTGTATCACTTGTTTATTCCTCAGGGTGTAAATAAAGGGATTCATTACTGGTGCTACTGAAGTTGCAAGCACTGATACAACCTTATTCAAGGCCACCCCTTCTTTTGCAGAAGGTTTGATATAGATGAAGATGCAGGTGCCATAAGTCATGGAGACAACAATCATGTGGGAGCTACAAGTGGAGAAGGCTTTTTTCCTTTGCTGGGCAGAGGGGAATCTCAGAATAGTCCTGACAATGTAGGCATAAGATAGAACCACTAGCACTAAGGTGATGATGAGTGTCAACACAGCAGAGGCTAAAATCATTCTTTCTATAAACTGTGTATCAGAGCATGTGATCTCCAGCATTGGTGATGCATCACAGAGAAAATGGTCAAGGACATTAGAGTCACAGAATTCCAGCTCAAGACCTACACCAAGTGGTGGAATGATGATCAGCAACCCAGATAGCCAACAACCCAGGAGGAGCTGGTTACAGACTCTGTTGTTCATGATGGTGGTATAGTGCAAAGGTTTGCAGATGGCTACATAGCGGTCATAAGACATGGCAGCCAAGAGGAAAAATTCTGAGGCCCCAAGAAGAATAGCAAAAAATAATTGAGTTACACATGCATTATAGGTCACAGTGTAGTCCCCAGTTGACATGTTGTAAAGGAATTTGGGAATACAGACAGTTGTGAATGACAATTCTAAGAAGGAAAAGTTCCTCAGGAAAAAGTACATGGGGGTTTTAAGGTGGGGATCCACCAAAGTGAGGGTGATGATGGTCAAGTTCCCAGTTACACTCAGTATGTAGGTCAGAAACAGAAAGATAAAAAGCAGAACCTGCAGGTGTGGGTCATCTGTCAGTCCCCGGAGAATGAATAATGTTATTCCAGTATGGTTTCTCATTTCTGTCCTCTGTCTTTTAATGCATCTGTATGACAGGGGGGAGAGGGAGAGAAAGAGAGAGAGAGAGAGAGAGAGAGAGAGAGAGAGAGAGAGAGAGAGAGAGAGAGAGAGAGAGAGAGAGAGAGAGAGAGAGAGAAGAACCATATTAACCTCACTGACTTTGAAATGTGTAACAGCTATGGAGCATAGGATTTTTGTAAAGACTTTTATCCCTTATCTATCTTTCCTTCTTTTCTGAATTCCTTGCCTAACTCCATTCCTTCCAAATCAACTTTAATTCATATATTTTCTAAAGATATTTTATTGACTTTTTTTTTGTTTTCCCCCTATAGCCATGTCTAGATACACCTCCTTAAATGAATTCCTAGGAAAAAATGAGCAGATTAATATGATGACCATCTATGATAGTGTTTGCCAAATACACTTGTGTCTTAGTGGAAGGCATTAGTGCCCACAAACCCCAGCAACCATTCTCTCCACATCCCAATGTCCTTTAGGGACATGTAGCTAAAAGAGCTGATGCCCACTAGTAATCTCTGCCTGAACCCACCTCCACCTGATTAAGCCTGCCATGTCCTATCCTGCATCCGTGCTCATTGCTGCCATATCTAATACCTAGGAGCACTGCATTCTACTCTTTCTGATCAAGTTTTCTCAAAAAATACTTCACCAAGATACTAGCTTACAGTCCTACACTAACAATCACACTCAGAGGAAATCAATCTTCTGAGTCCATATTGGGAACAGAGCCATTATGTTGTCTGGTGCAAATTTATAGAAGAGGGCAGTGATGGAGCAGGGGACAGTCTTACCCCCACTAGAAAGAGTGGTGTGAAGGGAGCAGGAAATGCCCCAATAAAAAGTTAGATCATCCCCTGCTCTGGGAATTAGATTAATGTGGTTTAGTACTTAGGAGAGGTGGACAATGTCAATAGACCCAAGAAGGAGGGGCAGTTGTGGAGCATGCTGCTGGAGGAGCAAAGTGATATGGAGCTACTGTAATTGTGTAGGAAGGAAGCAATCTGCTAGAGAGGAGGCACCCACAACCATGGATTGAGCACAGCTGTGCCCTCCACACACCTCTCAGATGAAGCATCCACTGGCACAGGCCCATTTGCCCCAAGCCCATTCATTCTAAGTAAGCCTTTGCTAAGGAGGCATCTCTCCACTCCCAATGAAATCCACAAGGCCTCCACAACCATCCAGGTGGTTTGCTTGCCACCTTTGTTCCAACATGCATTGGGAATAAAGAAAACTACTCTTCTTTGGACAACTTTAAGGCAACTTCATCTCCACCTACAACTGCAAACCTGCAGCCCCAACATGTTTTTTGCCTCCTTTCTATTTGTAGACGCCACATTATTTTGATTGTGAACCAGCTTTTCTGCATGCTTCTTTCTTACCTTAGTTTACCAGCTGTACTTGTCTCTACTTCCTGGAAGTCCTCTGGTCTTTTTATCTGTGAGACCTTTCGAGGTACAGATGGGGAGATCTAGCTCAAGAGAAATTCAAATTACAGAAGGATGTCATTAGCTTTTCCAGGGAGCTTCATTTCAGTCTCTAAACTAGCACCTAATGCCTCCCCCTGGCTCCTAATGCTTGCCCCCCTTTTCCCCTTCCTAGGAGCTCTGCTACATCCTGACACTGGAGTCCTTATTTAACTACCTCTTTCTCCAGTGAAGTAACAGAAGACCTAATGAAGGAGTGCACAGCAGGGCATTAATAGTTGATGATGCCCCCTTACAAAGAATAGTTTAACTTTTAGAAGGTGATATATTCTTATTTGGAAGTGGCAATTGAATTTATGGATGTGGAGGCAGTGCACTTATAGGTACATGATGAAGACTGCTATCTTCTATAGAAGACTGACTTGAGTAGGGAGTATTGTTTAATTGATCATTTCTTCCATGCTGTTCCTTTTCCTATATTTTAAGGTAAAAGTGTGGTCTGGCGCACCTCCATGGCACAATGGATAGAGTGCCAGACCTGGAGTCAGGAAGATTCATCTTCCTGAGTTCACATCCAGTCTCAGACATTTAGTGGCTGTGCAAACCTGGGCAAATCATTTAACCCTGGTTGCCTCAGTTTCCTCATCTGTAAAATGAGCTGGAAAAGGAAATGGCAAACTACTTTCTTTGTCAAGAAAACTCCAAATGAAATATGTTTAACTACTTCTATGTGCAGTAATATAGGCCATTTTAAGAGACAGCAGTAGCTACAGAGAAAGTGTAAATCTTTGTGCCTTTAGTTTTGGAGTTCAGGGAGGATGGGGTGGGGGGGGGAGTTATTCCTGCAAAGGCTCTGGATATTGGAGAGGGAAACCAAAAATTCTCTCTTTCCCTACTTAGAGGTGGCAGCTTATGTGTTGTGACAAGGTTCCTGATGGGGCTCCACCTCTATTTCAGGATACTTGTATATTCTAACTTCATTTCAGACAGGAATAGTTCATTTGCTCCATTACAATGGAACATTGCAATGAGAAGTAACCATGATCAAGTGTCACCTTTTGCCAGTGATATGCCGTATCTTTATAGATACCATCTCTGTCTGCTCACTCTGTGCCTGTGATTCTAAGGTTAAAGGGCAGGTAATCTACCTTGTTTTGAGCAGGATCTGGGCACAATTGTTTCTCACTAATCACTAGTTAATTCTATTTAGCAGCCACAAAAATGTTTCCCATCTGCATTCAATTTTCCTCCTTGCTTCCCTGGATTAGGCTCTCTTAGGAGAACCCAATTAGTTGTGGAATGGAATTTTCTTGGTTGATGTAAAAAATATTTCCCACAAAGACCCCTGAGGAGAATTCTTCCTGAATCTTGAGGAATGAAGATTCTGTATCCCAGCTAAGATTATATATACCCAGTTTACACAGTGCAGAGTCCAGTATTGCAAATGCCACCACAGGCATAGAACAATGATCTTGGTTTCCCAAATACATGATTATTGGAGAAGCAATTTCTTTCACTTAGGTTTTGTGGGAAAGATTCCACAGAGAGTGACTGCTTGAGCCAGAATTGTCACGTCAGTATAAATTTGTCTCTGAACTTTTTCTTCCTGACAAAATCCTTCCTCTGAAACCTAGGACCCACTGTGCCAGCTTAAGCAATTCTTTTTTCTCTGAGAAGTATTACCTTTCCTTCTTCCCCCAACACTATGTCCTTTTCTCAGAGCCCCAGTTTTAGCCAGTATTCTGCTGTAATGGATCTCTTAAATAACTTACACTTCCAGGGCTTGAAAAATAGCCTTCATGTATCAACTCTCTTAGAGTTACTCTCCTTCTTAGTATTGAGCCTTGTTCATTCAAAAGGAATAACTAGGGTAGAGGAAGCTTAAGAGATGCACAGTATATAGTAAAAGAGAAAGCTCCTTGCACCCCTGAAATTACATAGGTAACTCACCGAGGTATATAACCTTGACCTCTCTTTAATCAAATTGCCATGCAGTTCAGAAGAAGATCTCCGATACTGATGTTGAATTTTTTTCTGGAACCTTCATAGTTCTTGTTTAATTTCTTTTAAACAGATTTTTGTAAAGGGGAAGTAGCACACCCATTCCACCACAGGTACCAAAAGGGACAATAATGACAAGGCAAATAATTTTTATACTTACTTTTCTAACCAGGCTTATGTCTTAGTGGCAAGTGTAACCATGGCTTATCTTTGCGCAAGTCAAAGTTGAGCAGTGCTGGTTTAAAAGAGAGGTGTATATGCACTTCTGGCCATGTTTTCTCTAATGAATCTATAATCTCATATTCACAAGAAGGCTGAGTAATGGATAGAGCTCTCCTAGGTTCCTGGAACTCTCAAGGGCATTATCCTAATTCTCTTTCATCATCTCTAGAATTTTACTGAATTAAAAATCCTCTTCCAAATTTAAAATGAGATATATTTTCACACTTTCTACATAGTGAAGAGGAAGATATGATCATGCTTGATAGAAGGTGATTTCAGAACCTGCCTTTGTTGTGACAGAAAGTCTCACTTATCTAGGTAGGGTGACAGGTTTCCCTCCAAATTATATGGTAAGGACAGAGGATTTTTTTTTTTTTTGTCTGCTTCATCTGCTACAGGTACATGGGGATTAATTGAGTTGACAAACAAAAGGGCCTTTGGGGACCCAAGTTCAAAAGTCACTGAGGAATCTTTTATCTAATTAACCTTGGCAAAACTACTTTAAATAGGTATCTCTACTGTCAGTCCTTACAGAAACCTGAAGATGTAATAACAGCATCACATTGTCAAGGTGCATCCAGGTCAGGTGATTAAGTCTGGCTTGTCATTGTTCCTTCCCATGTAGTCTAAGGAATTCTTGGCTCTGTAGAGAAACTATTGAGGATTCCCTAGGCCAAACTATATTTGGAAGAAATATCAAATAACCCATTTTCTATGAGATACATTCACACACACATATACACACATATACACATACATACACACACAGACATACATATATATATATATATATATATATATATATATATATATATATATATATATATATATATATATATACACATGAAATTTTCTGATTTTCAGATTCTTTGTCAGGAGCTCAGGAGCATCTTCATTCTTTTCATTCTTGGTTTATCATTGCATTGATCAGAGTTCCAGAGTTTTACAAAATTTTTTTTTTTCTAAAATGTCATTTTTAGTGTGTAAATCGTTCCTCTGATTCTGTTCATTTCCTTCTGTTTCAGAGGTGTTCCAATTTCCTTGGAAACATTCTATTTTAGTATTTTTATGGAAAATAATATTTCATTAAATTCATGCACCCAAATTTATTTAGCTACTCCCCAATAGAAAGATATCTGTAATTTCTGAATTTTGGCTATTACAAAAAGGGCTGTTATAAATATATTTGTCCATGTGAGTTCTTTTCCTCTTTTTTGAATCTATTTGAGAATTAGACATAGTACTGGTAAAATTGGATCAAAGGACATGCACAGTTTAGTAACTTTTACAATATAATTCTATCCTGCTTCACATGATGCCTAGGAACAATTCACAGTGTTATTTATTTATTCACTGTGTATTAGTGTCCTTGTTTTCTCACAGCCCTCAAACGTTCCTAATTTTTTTCTTTCTTTTTTGTTATCTTGGAACCTCTTTGATTCCTTTCATTTGAATTTCTTGAGTTTTCCAGGATTTAGAGCATTTTTTCATATGGTTATCAATAGCTTAAATTTTTTTTCCTTTGAAAACTGCTTTTTCATTTCCTTTGACCAGTTATGTTGGGAAATGGCTCTTACTCTTATAAATTTGAATCAGTTCCTTTTTGAGACCTTATCCACAAAACCCATTACAAAGATTTTCTTTCCAGTCCCATGACACTGTCTATTTCCTTCATAATTTTTACTACAATAGGATTGGTGGTAAAAGCTTTAATTTATATAGTAATTTGTCCACTTTATCTTGTTTAATCCTCTCTATTGCTTTTTAAATCATGAATTCTCCCTATATCCATAGATAGGAAAGGGAAGTTCTACCTTGCCCTACTACTTGGAGTTAGATTATTAATCCATTTTGAGTTTATTGTGTGAGATATTGGTCTAAGCCTAATTTTGTCAGAATGTTGCCTGGTTTTTCCAGCACGTTTTTCAAGTAGTGAATCCTTCAGGAAACCAAAATAAGAGAGGAAGGAGTCAGAAGTGAGTGATAAGGAGAACAAAGAGACAAAATGACTGAAAGTACCAAGGATTCTAGGAAGGAGAAATTTGAAAGACTATGAACAAAAACAGATAAATCAAAAGGAAAAAACAGTACCAAAAGGAAGAAATATGGTCTCTAGATCTAATAAATGTATTTAGGTACCTCAGAATAAATACTCAAAAATACTAAAAATGATTCAACACTTGATGAGATAGAGGGCCCTGTGGAATTTGAGGGGAACATGAGAATTTTGAGATCAGAATTTATGTCCTGTACAGCAGAAATAATGAGCAGAGTAGAAAAAATTGAATCTATAAAGGAAATCCTTACCAAAGAAACAAAATACAGAACAATAGATTGGGAATGCAAATACAAAGAAGTGAAGGTAAACCTCAGAGAAGCCAAAATCAAGAACTTCAAAATAAAATATGCTTACTATGCAAGCAAAACATACAAATCTCCAAGACAAGATGCATAGTCACAAATTAATGATCATAGATCTCCTAGAAAAAAAACATGACAGGACAAAAATCTTTACCACCCTAATGAAGGGAATAATAATATGATTCGTCAGTCTTGATTGTAACTGTTGCCATGACTTAGGTGAATCTTGTTAATGGAAAGTTATCCTTACAAATATATATGACTAAATTCATGTGAAAATATACTTTATTTAAATCCTATAAGTTTTGTTCCAAGAAATAACAAGTTTTAGAAGCAATTGAAAATTTGGTATGCAATTCTGCATAGGGTTATTAACTTTGCTAGGAGATCTGAAAAATTAATCAAGTTAGATCATTTGAATACTACTCAATAATGTCTCCTGGTGTTTTACAGTGTTTGAATATTTGCTATAGGTTATTTTTCTTTGTAAATATCACTAAACTTAGTATTTCTCATTTACTGAATAACTTTTAGATATCCATAATAATGAATAAAGAATATGAAAAATATTGGAAGTATTTTTAGAAAAATAAAGACATCAGCCAGAACCTTGCCAGTTCTGTTTTTTTTTTTGTTTGTTTTTTTGTTTTGTTTTTTTTTAGTGAGGCAATTGGGGTCAAGTGACTTGCCCAGGGTCACACAGCTAGTAAGTGTTTAGTGTCGGAGGCTGCATTAGAACTCAGGTACTCCTCACTCCAGGGCCGGTGCTTTATCCACTGCGCCACCTAGCTGCCCCTCAGTTCTGTTTTAAAATGTTGCCAGAGTGTCATTTTTCCCTTACCATTCTTTAAATTTGCTATCTGTAAGGGGCTAAAATTCTAGCTAAGCTGTCTAAAAATCTAATGAGTGGTCACCGTCAATTATAAGCTTTAGCAAGAGTCTTTGGGCATTAAGCACCTATTAAAGCATACCAGGTATACACATAGAGTTCAGAAAGTTAAGAAAAGCCCTATCTAGCCTAGAGTTCCAGCCTGGTTGGGTTCTTCCTCAAGTCCTCTGCAATGAGTCTGTTTCAATCATGAACTCCCTCAAACTGAGTGTGGAAGCTTTTTATAGGTCTGGAGCTGGGGCAGTCCTTACACACTGCTTCAAGCATTGGTTCAGTGGATTTGAGGGTGGTCTTGAGTTAAGTTCAAAGTCTTTAGCTTCTGAGAACAATACCTCTTTAAGTGCCAACCAGGTGTGGTTTCAATCTAATCATCATTAAGTAGGTTCTCAGTCTCTCAGTCTCACCCAATTCAATCAATTCCAAATCAAACTTCAGGTGGGGGCTCCTGGGCGTCTGCCAAATCCCATTATTTTATCACATTATCCCCTTTGTTTCTTTGAGAAACATGGACTGTTTCCTTGATGAAACAGTAAAAAATAACAGAATATAATACCCTATGCTAAGAAACAATATGTTAATAACAATATAGGAAAGGGAGCAAGGGGAAATTTTGTCCAGAGGGGCAGTCCTTCATGGACCTGCACTTTGACAATGTCTACCGAGGGAGGACCTCTGCAGAGAATACATATTACAGATGGTGTATATATTAATAGAAGGGAAAAACAAAAATGTTCATTTAAAGTCTTTGAAATCTTGTTTTCTTTGAGTGTTGAGGTGTCATCAGGCAAACTGGACTCTGGTCTGGACTCTGGTTGTCTCTGGACTCTTATTTCTTTAGCTGTTGAACTGCTGGATTTTCACTAATCCTTGGTATAGCATTATCAATGATAAAATTAAACAGTGAGAGTTCTTCAAAATATAACTCTTATTTAAACTTAATATATACAGCATATTATATTACATTTTCCCCTTTTGGGGGATACTTATAGCCATATGCAATACAGAGTTGAGGAAGTTATACAGTTGATAACACTTTTTACCACGATGTGTCTGGATCATGGCCAAATTTTAGTAATGTGTCCATGATGACACCTGAAAATGTTATGAAAAGGTTACCATACCTCACCTTATGGTTCTGAGACATCCAGTAACTGTGCTAGGCCCCACTAGACTGAGTAAAAAAAAAACAAAAAAACAAGTTAAGTTAAACCAGGTGCTTATGTTGGAGCTTCCATGACACCAGGCCATTTTTTTGGAGGAGAGAGGAAGAAACTGAAGTATGTCCAGCAATTGTGGTCTACATAGTTGCTATCATAAGCAAACTATGGACTTCCTGAATGTATTTGGCTGTTCTCTCAGCCTCCATCAGGGCATATTATGTGTACCTGTCTCTCCTCCTTTTGTACATATATTCTCTTCAGGGCCTGCATCATGGAGTTGAACCATCTCCATCAAACTCATTGTAAGAGGAATTAGTCTGAAAATGGTAAGTTTCCATAATTCATAAATCTCATATTAATTTCACCAAAGATAATATGATAGTAAAAATGTGTGTTATGCTGCATAACACAGGATATTCTTATAATATATACAATAATTCCAAACCATGCCCAGAGTATACATAGTCACAATGACATATAAATAATAAATGAATGTAAATGGCTGACAATATTAAGCACTATTACACAATCTTTTTTGAGCAAGCAAACCACATCATCTTGTACATGAAATCTAGTATGACAATAACAGATACTTGAATTGATAATCAATTTATCAAAAAGAAATAAAACCACAATCAGCAAGACTCAATATGTTCATTGATTGCCTTACAAACCAAGCAATAGTGTTCAATCCACCCCCCCCCCCCCCGCCTTTTAAAAACATAATCCCATAAACAGACTCATTAAACCCATGGTTCTTTCAAAAAAAATTGTGATAGCTTCAGTTTCTGAGGCCCAATGACTTCCAAAGACTTAAATGGATATTTTCTTGTTTTCCTTTTCCCCATTGTATACACTGTTTATAAAGGGGAGTGCCCCCTTTACTTTATTGTCAATGTGTCCCTCAATTTCTTTTTTCTTTACATTGTTCCCTTTACATTGTTAGTCATAAGTATCTTTAATGGTATTGCTTCATTAAGGAAATAATTGTTTCTTTTTTCTTTCTTTCTTTCTTTCTTTTTTTTTTTTGGTGAGGCAATTGGGGTTAAGTGACTTGCCCAGAGTCACACAACTAGTAATGATCAAGTGTCTGAGGCAGGATTTGCACTCAGATCCTCCTGAATCCAAGGCCAAAGCTCTATCCACTGTGCCACCTAGCTGCCCCAAAAGAATTGTTTCTTAACGAAGAACGGGGGGGGGGGGAGGGGAGGCCCTCTTAGTCATTTGAACACCAGCCTGGTGGTGGTGAGAGATTTCACTTGGGCTGCTAAGAAAAGAAATTGATTTCTTTCTCTCTAGCTATACTGAATTACATCTAAGCCAGGATTTTGATGCTACAAGAAATCTGTTCTTAATCTCTCTCTCTCTCTCTTTCTCTCTCTCTCCATTAACTTATAATACATATTTTAATAAATCTTTAAAAGCCTAAACTCTTGCTGAATTTATCAGTGATTTTAGCCAGCTTCCCCCTAAGACTGGAGGGGGGCAGATTAGAACCCACAATTTAGATTTTAAGCAACACAATTCTTTCTTCCCTAGCTTTTCCATTCTATATCTCTTTTTTCATTACTTCTAGTAACTCATGAAGTTTCTGTGGCCAGGGCAATTTGTCCCCCTCTGAGGCTTTACCTGTACTTATGTAGTTGCTATTTTACTTGGGGTTTACCCCTTGGGAATCTCTCTAACCAAGTTTTTCCAAGATCAGGATTAAGGTTCTATTTACCTCATGGTGCATCAGTTCATAGAAGTGTTCCAATGCTTCGCTGAATTATTCATAGTAATAAGTTCTTAAGGTGTAATGGTATTACATTACATTCTTGTCTAAACTTCCCCTTCCCATTTCCTAGCCAGTGAGCCTTTCCTTGATTTCTAGGTTTTTTTTCTACCACAAAAGTGCTTCTATGACTATTTTGATCATTATGACCATGCTTTCTTTGATGTCCTTTGGGTACATGCCAGCACTGGGATTTCTATGCCAAATGGTATGAATATCATAGATTATTAAGACATAATTTCAAATTGCTTTTACAGAATGCTTGGACTAATTTGAAACCCTATCCACAGGCCTTTTGGCAGTCCCCCCTAACATTTGCCATTTCCATTTTTTGTCATCTTTGTTAATTTGTGTATTGTGAATTAAAACACCGGAATTCTTTCAATTTCTGTCTTTCTTATTATTACTGCTTTGTAGCAGTCTTCCATTTGGTTGCAAGTAGATTACATTTCTTCTGTTTTAAACTGCTTTTTAAATATCTTTTGACCTTTTATACATTAGGGAATTTGAACTCAGGTCCTCCTGAATCCAGGGACAGTGCCACCTAGCTGGCCTCTCCCCCACCATTTTAAAATAAAGATATGGTAATAAATAGACTAAGGTTAAAACTTTGATCTTGCTACATTTAAGAAAATTCAGCCAAAACCTTTTGTTTAAAAGCTTAGATAGGATTCAAGCAGGATTATGCATTCATAGAATTACATTCTTGTTTTTAGAAGTTTTTTAAAAATGGGAATGAGAACAGAGGAGTTGATGGAAGACTCCAATTTAAGAGCCTCCTGCTTGAAATATGTGATCTTATTATCTTATAACCTGAAGCTAGAGCAAGGAATGGACAGCCTACATGCCTCACTGATAACCAAGAAATGCCAAGAGGATCAGAGTGTTAAGGGCTAAAATTCTAGCTAAACTGTCTAAACTATTTAATGAGTGGTCGCCAATAAATTATAAGCTTTAGCAAGAGTTAGGCTTTTAAGCATTTATTAAGGAGAATAAGAATTTGGTAAAGAAAAAGAAAGGCCTAGATTCCTATCTATTAAAGGGAGAGCACATTTCTAGCTCCGCTCTCCGCCAGAGTCCAAAAGGAAGAGCGCCTCCGGCTCCTCCTTCCTCCTCCCACTAGTCCGCGTCACTTCCTGATACCAAAGACTCCTGGTCTTGCCCTCAAAGACCTTCGCTTCATGGGCAGAACTCTTCTACAGTTAGTATCCAGCAGGTGGCGTTATTCCAATCGTTACAGTCCCCCCTGTTGTTCCTCAAGAAACAAAATGTTTCCTTGACGGAACAGTAAAAAGAATATAATAACTATTGCTAACTAATAATATGTGAACAACAATATAGAAAAGGAAGAGAGGAAAGTTTTGTCCAGAGGGGCGATTTTTTTTTTTGTCCTCATGAACCGACGCTTTGACATTGGTCTTGCAAAGGGAGGGCCTCTGCAGAGAGTACATATTACAGATGGTGTATATTATAACCGAAAAAGAAAAGAGAAAAAAACAAAACAAAACTGTTCATTTAAAGTCTCTGAAAGTCTTTTCTCAGATGTCCTCTAGGTGTAGTCGTGGAATGGAAGTCTTTTCAGGGGTTGATGTGTGGATACTGGTAATCAGCCAGGAAATTTCCTACAAAATTGAGCTTAACAGAACTTTAAAATAGCTTTGTCAATAATCAAATCAAACAATGAAAGTTCTCAAAAACATGTCTAAGGGAATTCAGAATCTTAGTTGTTACACATGAAACATATAATAAAACAAAAATTGAAACATTCTTTAAAATTATAATATTACTATTATATATTATATAATATTACTATAGTCCCCCCCTTATGGAGGGTAATTGAGAAGACAATTGCTGTGATATTAATTTTTCAAAATAATTTTTATCTTTGTTTCATCACTTTTTGCATCATCTGCCTAATCATCCTCATGCCATTATGAGAAATTTAAAAAATCTAATATAATTGGTAACAGGTGTCAAGGCCAAATTCAACACTGTATTTATCATGACACCTGAGATAATTATGGGGGTTACCATAAAAGAACAGAGAAATGATGGGATATGAGCATTCCCACACTTGAGCAATATGTACTGCCCATACAGTATGCCAGGCTTAAAATAGGTGGATGGAATATATGTCCATGCCACCGAACATATTGGAGGAAACTGAGTCAGACTTAATCAGATGCATGGGATTGAGATGTCCATGGCATCAGGCATATAGGAGGGAGCATAGAAGCCAGGCGTAGAATAAGATGGGTGGGATGAATACTTCCAGCCATCTGTACAATATTGTGGGGAAAAATAAAATAAAATATTAAACCAAGAGAATCCAACCTCAACATTAGTCAAAAGCCGTTCCCTCGGCCATACCTTGACTTCATGCATGTCTCCCCTCATGTGACAATTCAGTGTCTGCTCTTGCATGTATTCCTCTTGTGATTGGATGGCATCTTGGCCAACTGGCATCTGATAACTCAGAATAAAGGCAATTAATGTCTTAAATGATAAGTTCCCATAATCCAAGTCTCATATGGATTTAAAAATTGAGGATAATAAATGATTGCAAAAAATGTGAATACATCTTGACTCAGAACACAATATATAATTATGCAACAATTTCAAATAATACCCCTTTTTTTTACTTAGTATACAATTACTTTTTTGAAAAATCTGAACATATTTAAATAAAAGTTAAAGCACAACACAATCTCAAAGACAACTTTTACAAATGTTCCCCTCTTTTTTTTTTTTTGGAATATGCTTATCAAAAATAATACTTCTAGAATCAATTTACACTTGCCATGGCAAACAATTTGCCAGGGAAATGCTTTAAAGAGTTTGATCAAATAATCAGTTGAGAAAAAAAATAACAAAAACAAACAACTCAGAATATGGGAGCACAATACTCCTAGAATTAACATTGTATTATGAAATCAAAACCATGTTTCAAAATTAGATAGATGAATGAATAGAAGAAAATACACGTGGAATAATAAAAGACAATGAAATTCAAACTAGGGAAATCTAAATGAATATGAACTTAATATTAATAAGAGTATTACAAAATATAAACTTGATCGCATGACTATAAAAAGCTTTTACAAATATTCTCCTTGTTTTAAAAACTAAGTATAAGACACAATCTCAAAAGCATGAAAATCTCTATGAAAATAAACCCATACCATTAATTTCAAAATGTATATATAATAGCATAGAAATCCTATGTAACCTCTGAACTGATATTAATACTCTGAGTGAATTCAGAACACCTTTGATTCCGATATCTAAAATCCCCAATACTCATATCAATACCTTGCTGCTTACTTCTACATTTCTGTAAAATATATACCCTTCCATGGCAAAAGAAGCAGAGTCTTGAACTATGTTGATTGTCATTCTTATTCAGCTTAAGTTTTTCTTCTTTAACCCCTCTATATTGTCTGTCGGGCTTTTCACCATACAAATGCTTTATAAGATTACTAATTAAAGACAAAAGCAGGTTAGCAAAATTATGAACAAATCGAGCATATCTGGAATTTAAAGGGTTTTCTAAGGTTGTCTCAGAAGCACAGCCAGGCTGGGGAAGGGCTGAGCCTGAAGCTGCAAATGTAGTTAGAGAAAGTTGCGCATGAGCATTAGATCTCTGGACTTCCCAGGCCTGGGAAGCAATGGGCTTGGCCATGGGAGGAGTAGAGGGTGGGGTCTGGAGAGGAGGGGAGGGACCAGAGCAATTTGAATCAGACTTGATTTTGAACTCAGGCCTGGATTCCTCTTCCCCCACTTTGCCTCCAGGTGCTAGGGGATTAAAAGCTTCTAGAGGGTGGGTCATTGCCTCCAGGCATGCAAAATTAGAGCAACAATTACTGTTAGAACTGGGAAAAGCTGCAGGAATCTCTTCAGGTTTCTCTGAAAAAGCATGGTTGGGAGAGGGGGAGATATTTCTTTGTGGGAGTACATTGCTGGCTCTTCTAACAAAAATAAAAAGAAAAATAGAAAATCCACAAAAACAAAGCATTAACATGATCTTATCTCCCATTTGTCTGGTTAAACAGACTAAACTCAAAAATAGGGTAATTAGGGAGTTTGAAAGGTCCATTTGAAAAAATTTAAAGGGAAAACACCAGGCAGTTCAGCAGTACTCAAGATTTAAAGGGTTAGGGTAGGGGAAATTTCTTACCCAACCGAAAGATCAGAAGTGAGGTTCAGCTTTCCTCTTCGTGGTCAGCCATCTGTTAAGGGCTAAAATTCTAGCTAAACTGTCTAAACTATTTAATGAGTGGTCGCCAATAAATTATAAGCTTTAGCAAGAGTTAGGCTTTTAAGCATTTATTAAGGAGAATAAGAATTTGGTAAAGAAAAAGAAAGGCCTAGATTCCTATCTATTAAAGGGAGAGCACATTTCTAGCTCCGCTCTCCGCCAGAGTCCAAAAGGAAGAGCGCCTCTGGCTCCTCCTTCCTCCTCCCACTAGTCCGCGTCACTTCCTGATACCAAAGACTCCTGGTCTTGCCCTCAAAGACCTTCGCTTCATGGGCAGAACTCTTCTACAGTTAGTATCCAGCAGGTGGCGTTATTCCAATCATTACAAGAGGAAGGTGCCAAGTATATTGGGTATTCATGGGCAGATATGAAAAAAAGTTACCCAAGACAACAATATATGGATGGTGATCTGCAGCATTAGTGTGTGTGTGTTGGGGGGGGGGTTGTTTAACCATTCTCAGTGAATCAAGATAATAATTTAATCTTAGAATTAAATTAACATTTTAACTGATTAAATATTTTTGTGAGCTATTATCCAATATATGAGTTTTTGTCAGCTACAACTTTGATCAACACATAATTTATAGTTTCTTTCAAGTCAGACATAAATGTCTGGAACAGAACAGATTCATGGTAAGATTCCTGGGACTTTCCAGGAGCACTTTCCCTCCAGGTATATGACAATTCATTGATCACTACTCTTTGCATCCAACTACTAAATTTATCAAACTCTCCATCTAGTTCACATTACTCCATCTCATCTACAGAGGTATTATGAGACTTTGTCAAATATATTACTAAAATCCAAGTACAGTGTATTTATAGCTATTGTATGATTTAGCATTCTGACTACTTTATGCAATGGAAGGTTGATTAGAGAGACTCCTGATCTTGGGAATCTTCTTGGTTTAACACCTGGAGGGCATAGGCTATAGACCTTTGTCAGAAAGGGGCAACTTCCATGTAGATGAATATGAGTTCTGAGTCAGTGAAGAGAGACATATGCTTTGCTAAAATGACTCGACAACTCATAATGAGTCCTTATAATTAGAGGTGGTGGTGCTGGTCCTGGTGGTGTTAGTTGTATTGAAGATGACTGGCAAAAGAGAAATATGGGAGATGGGCTTTTGTAGAAGGCTATCCCTTTTGTGCAGTCAACTATAAGAAGAGTTGTGGCAACACCCTCTTTCTTCTGATTGCTTTGCTTTTGGAACTATTAACCAATGCTTTCTCTCTTAGACTTCCTGCTAGTAAGAATGGGATTTCTCTTCTTTTACTTCCCCAGCCCTTCTCTCTTTTTTTAAGTAACAAACATTTATTTTATTTTTTCCATTTATATGAAAGGGTAGTTTTCAACATTCATTTTCATAAGATTTAGAGTTCCAAATTTTTCTCCCTGCCTCCCTCCCTTTTCTCCCCCCTCCACAAGATTGCAACCAGGTTATATATATATATATATATATATATATATATACACAACCCACAAGTGTTCTTTTTATCAGTTCTTTCTATTGGGGTGCATAGTAAGCTTTCTCATTAGTTCCTTGGGATTGTCTTGGATCATTGCATTGCTGAAAGTAGTTAAATCATTCACAATTGCTCATTGAACAATACTGCTGTCACTATGTACAATGTCCTCCCAGCTCTGCTCACTTCACTATACATCGATGTTTATTAGTCTTTCCAGGTTTTTCAGGGATCATCCTGTTTGTCATTTCCTATAGCACAAGACCATTCCACCACAATCATATAGCACAGCTTCTTTCATCATTCCGCAACTGATGGACATTCTGGTATCAGTTTATTTAAATCTTTCCAGGTTCTTATGAAATTATCCTTCTTGTCATTTCTTAACATACAATAATATTCAATTACAATCATATATCACATCTTGTTTAACCATTCCCCAAATGATGGGTATTCCTTTGCTTTCCAATTCTGAGCCACCACAAAAAAGCTGCTATATATATTTTTGTACACATAGGTCCTTTTCTCTTTTTTGGATGTCTTTGGGATATACCCAACAGTGGTATTGCTTGCTCAAAGGATATGCACAATTTTTTGTTTGTTTCTTTTTATTTTTTATCATAAAAGTATTTTATTACTTTCTAGTTACATATAGAGATAATTTTCAACTTTTTTTTAAGATTTCTAGTTCCAAATTTTTCTCCTTCCCTCCCTTCCCCCTCCCAAAGACAGAAAGCAATCTGATATAGTTTATATATGTACAATCACATTAAACATATTTCTGCATTAGTCGTGCATTGAAAGAAGAATCAGAAGAAAAAGGCAAAATCTCAAAAAAAGAAAATAAGCTAAGTACAAAAGAAGGAGAAACAGTATGGTTCAATCTGTATCTAGATTCCACAATTCTTTTTTCTGGATGTAGAGAGAATTTTCCATCATGAGTTCTTTGGAATTAATATGGATCATTGTATTGCTGAGAAGAGTTAAGTCTATCACAGTTGATCATCACATAATTTGGTTGATACTGTGTACAATGGCTCTGCTCATTTCACTCAGCATCAGTTCATATAAGTCTTTCCATGTTTTTCTGAAATCTGTCTGCTCATTGTTTCTTACAGCACAATAGTATTCCATTACATTCATATACCACAACTTGTTCAGCCATTCCCCAATTGATGGGTATTCCTTTGATTTCCAATTTTTTGCCACCACAAAGAGAGCTGCTATAAATATTTTTGTATATGTGTGTCCTTTTAGCTTTTTATGATATCTTTGAGATACAGACCTAGTTGTGGTATTACTGGGTCAAAGGGTATGCATAGTTCCATAGCCCTTTGGGCATAGTTCCAAATTGCTATGCAGAATGGCTGGCTAAGTTCACAACTCCACCAACAATGCATTAGTGTTCCAATTTTTCTGCAGCTTCTCCAACATTTATTATTTTCCTTTTTTGTCATATTAGCCAATCTGATGGGTGTCAGGTGGTACATCAGAGTTGTTTTAATTTGCATTTCTCTAATCAATAGTGATTTAGAGCATTTTTTCATATGGCAATAGATAGCTTTGATTTCTTCATCTAAACACTGCCTGTTTATATCCTTTGACCATTTCTCAGTTGGGGAATGACTTGAATTCTTGTAAATTTGTTTTCGTTCCCTATATATTTTAGAAATGAGTCCTTTATCAGAGATATTGGCTGTAAAAATTGTTTCCCAGATTTCTTCTTCCCTTCTCATTTTGAATGCATTGCTTCTCTTTGTTCAAAACCTTTTAAATTTGATGTAATCAAAACCATCCATTTTGCATTTCATAATATTCTCTATCTCTTGTTCGGTCATAAATTCTTCTCCTCTCCATAGTTCTGAGAGGTAAACTGTCTTTTCCTAATTTATCTATGGTATAATCCTTTATGTCTAAACCATGCACCCATTTTGACCTTCTTTTGGTATATGGTGTAAGATGTTGGACTATGCCTAGTTTCTGCCATACTGTCTTCCAATTTTCCCAGCACGTTTTGTCAAATAGAGAGTTTTTATCCCAGAATATAGAGTCTTTGGTTTTATCAATCATTTACTACTGTGTCTCCTGTGCCTCACCTATTCCATTGATCCACCACTCTATTTCTTAGAGTTTTGATAACTGCAGCTCTATAGTATAGCTTCAGATTTGGTATGGCTAGCCCACTTTCCTTTGCATTTTTTTTTTCATTAATTCCCTTTATATTCTTGACCTTTTGTTCTTCCAGATGAATTTTGTTATTATTTTTCTAGTTCTATAAAATACTTTTTAGCTAGTCTGATTGGTATGACACTGAATAAGTAAATTAATTTAATTAGGATTGTCATTTTATTATATCAGCTCAACCTGTCCATGAGCAATTGATAGTTTTCCAATTGTTTAGATATGATTTTATTTGTGTGAAAAGTGTTTTGTGGGTATGCACAGTTTTATAGCACTTTGGGCATAGTTTTGGACTTAAGCAAACCTTCTGTTCAAATTCTGACTCTGATATTAGAACCTGTGTGAACTTGGGGACATCACTTTTACTCCCTGGGCCTCAGCATCCTCATCTATAAAATGATGAGATTGGGCTAGATGCTTCTGAAATCTGTTCTAGTTTTAGAACTATATGATCCTCTGATTCTCTGCTCTGTTCCATCTTCCTTCCTTCCTTCCTTCCTTCCTTCCTTCCTTCCTTCCTTCCTTCCTTCCTTCCTTCCTTCCTTCCTTCTTTCTTTACTTCCTTCCCTCCTTTTTTCCTTCTCCTCCTCCTCCTTCTCCTTCTCCTCCTCTTCACAACAATTGTCACAGAGCAATTTAACATTTTTCTGCTGTGATGGAAAATCTGCCCAACAGAGTCTTTCCTACTTATTAAAAAATTCCCTTTGACAGTCTAGAGCTTTTATTTTTTAAGCAAATTTTGGTATTTTTGTGTTTAGCTTCCAGATTACTTCCTTGGTAGTTTGACTGATATGGGACACAATCTAAATTTAGTTTTGGTACTAACACCATTTTGTCATCTTGGCATAACCCAGATTCACACTTGAATACCACTCCAATTATTTTGATCTTATTTAAAAAATTTCTTTAAAGAGTATTTTGTAATTATATTTATATAAGTCTTGAGTGACATGAAATATTCAGGGAGCAGTGATGATGAGGGAGCTACATATTTACCTGGCATGGTTTTTATTGCCTGGTAGTTTCTATATAATGGCATAGAGTCTTACTAGAGTCAGATTATGTGAGTGAGTACACCAAAGCCCTGAATGTTGGAGACATTTAATAATATTTTCAGTTAATTCTGGAATATTTCTGTTCAACTTGGGCAGCATCTGACCATGAACTTTCTGAGGAATAGTGGGAAAGGAACAGGAAACTCTGTCCTTACTATTTTGGGGGGGGGGCAGGGCAATGTGGGTTAAGTGACTTGCCCAGGGTCACACAGCTAGTAAGTGTCAAGTGTCTGAGGCTGGATTTGAACTCAGGTCCTCTTGAATCCAGGGCCAGTGCTTTATCCACTGCTCCAACCAGTGTCCCCCTCTGTCCTTACTATTAAGGGATAAGGACAAAACTAACAACATGAAAAAAGGTAGGAGGGCAAGCATTACCTATAACAGAGGATAGGAGGAGAAAACATCAAGATCCTAAAGAAAATAGGGGAATAGAGATGAATTTTTCTGCCCTCTTCCCCATCTATCATGTCCCAGGGAAACTTCATTGACTTCTTCCTAGACTCCAGACTAAATCCTTCAGATGAAGAGTTATTAAACTTGCTTGTGTATATCATGAACTCCTCTGGCAGTCTGGTGAAACCTTTGGAGCCTCTTTTAATATCATTTCTGTCATCTACATTCTTAATTGAAAGAAATGCTAATTTAGTTAGAGGCAAGTATGAATAAAGCTGTAATTTTTTTCTCATCCAAATTCATGGAACCCCAGAAATCTGTCCATGGACCCCTTGAGGAAGAGTCATTGGAACCAAGTTAAGAATGTCTTTCTTAGGGGCAGCTAGGTGGCGCAGTGGATAGAGCACCGGCCCTGGATTCAGGAGTACCTGAGTTCAAATCCGGCCTCAGACACTTAACACTTACTTGCTGTGTGACCCTGGGCAAGTCACTTAACCCCAATTGCCTCACTAAAAAAAAAAAAAAAAAAAAAAAAAAAAAAAAAAAAAAAAAAAAGAATGTCTTTCTTAGACAGTATGGGGAATAAAATGAGATGTCAATCTTTTGATCCCAAATCTGCCTCTTATTGCTGCACACCCAGACTATGTCTAATGCTATTGTTTCATCTCTTAGTCTCTGGGGACATTGGCCCCAAGGATTTCTATTGAAAGCTTTTGCCAAAGTTGATCACATTGGAGATTCATTAGTGACTCCCCAACTTGGGCCTCCAAAGGCCCTATTGTTTGTACCCTCAACTGATTCCCATGTGCCTATAGCTGATTGAACAGATAAAATGAATATCTGCAGTTGTTAATGTATCATTTGGAGGGAAAATTGTATCCCTGCCTAGGCAGATCAGATCTGTCATGATACAGGCAGAGGTTCTAAGATACCCTTCCTTGTCCTTTGAAATATTGCAGATTCTCATTGCAATGGCACCTCTAAGAAAGGAAGGAATGAGCTATTTCTGCCAGAGATCAGACTAGAGAGAGAATAAAATGATTAGCCAAGTTACCTGAGAAAAAAGGAATGTGACTTCGTACCTCACACCTCTTCTTTGAATCAGCTTTGATAATTATTCTGTTTTTGCTTGAGTATATGCAAATATTTCATATATTGCCAGTGGAATATAATCTCTGATTCAAAAATGAATTTAGAGTTAGTTGATACTAGAAGAGAATACTGAGGCAGGGAACTTGGGTGTTTTACAAGGCACCTAGGAGAGCTCTGTCTATTCCCCAGGCCTACCTGTGAATGGAAGGTTGTGCCTGCATGAGGCATAGTAGGTCTAAAAGTCCACATATATTTATCCACTAATGTGTTCCTGCTCAGCTTTGTGTCACACCAAGAACATCCAATATTAGACTTCCCACCAAGACATGTAGCAGTTATCAGAAAGGTAAGTGTGTTGAGGGCATTTCACTTTATGGGATTGTAGGAATTAAATACAAGTTAGTAAGTTCATCAACAAGTATTTATTCAGTGTTTACCATGTGGCAGACAGTATACTAAGGGCTGAGGATATGAAGGAAAGTAAAAAATAAACAAAAAAGAAACTAACCAGTCCCTTACCTCAAAAAACATGTTTTAATGGGGAAGAAAACAGGCAAATAACTTGGTCCATAGAATATATAAACAGAGAAGATGAAGGTAATCTTAAAAGGAAAAGCATTAGTATCTTGTGGGGAAGGGGCAGGGAGACCAGAAAAAGCCTTTTGCAGGTGGTTGAATTTGACATACATAATTAGAAAATGGGAAATGGATGAAGAATCTTCAAAGAATACTGAAAAGACTGGTCATATGGATATGAGGTTCAAGAAGAGAAGAATGTCGTGAGCTTTTGGTAAATAGCCTTGATTTTTTTTTTAGTGAAATGTGAATTGAGGTCCTCTCCTGAGAGTATAGAGCTATAGTAGTCTTGAAGGTTCGGAACAGTCTCTGTGATGAATAGGGAAGTGAATAGAAGGAAGGAATCAAATGTTTGTTTGACTGCAAGGAGAACCCACTGGAGTTTATCTAATTTAGATTTGTAGTGGACCCAGTCAGCACTGTTTCATGATTTCTTCCCAGGGCAATTTAACTTGAAGAAGGGTGTGAACTGGCCCAGTAAGTATTATACCCAAGTGCTTCTAAAATTGTACCATAAAGGCTATTGTCTATTCTGCCTATACAGAAAGTGCATGTAGATGGATACCCAAGTCCATTGCTATCTCCTCCTTGCTGTCATATTATTTATATGGTAGAAAATATATCCCTATGTTTGAAGCTACTACCATAAACCTACTCTCATCAAAGGACAAAAGTAAAAATCATGTGATTTTTTTAAAGAAGGGGAAATATCAGAAATAGCTGCTAATTTCTCAGAAAATATCTATAATAACTGTTGGATTTTTGAGAAAGTCACAGGATTCTTAGGGCTAAGAAAAATGCTGGTAAAAGTGTCTTCAGTTATATAAGGACAGGGAGGATGATTTCCACGAAAGATCTGAAAATTATGCAGTCAATCCCACAACTATTTTCTCCTTGTTGTGATTTAATTAATTAAAATTGACAAAGTAGGCACCTAATTGCTTATAGGAAGAAAAATATATTAAGTAAGATTTAATGGAAAGGAGTTGAAAAAAGTGGTGCTACCCTTCGTTTCAAATCCAATCTCTCTATTTGACATACAGGTCTATCAAAAATCAGAAGCCAGGGATGCAAAACCATTCAGGAATAACATTATTCATCCTGAGGGGACTGACTGATGATCCACAGATGCAGGTTCTGCTTTTTATTTTTCTCTTTCTTACCTATATGTTGAGTGTTACTGGGAACCTGACCATTATCACCCTCACCTTGGTGGATCCCCACCTGAAAACCCCCATGTATTTTTTCCTTCGAAATTTTTCTTTTTTAGAAGTTTCATTCACAACTGTCTGTATTCCCAGATATCTATACAGCATGTCAACTGGGGACAATACTGTGACCTACAATGCATGTGCCACTCAATTATTTTTTGGCATACTCCTTGGGTCAACAGAACTTTTTCTTTTGTCTGCCATGTCTTATGACCGCTACGTGGCCATCTGCAAACCTTTGCATTACACAACCATCATGAGCAGCAAAGTCTGTCACCAGCTACTCCTGACTTCTTGGGTAGCTGGGCTGTTGATCATTCTCCCACCACTCTGCCTGGGCCTCAAATTGGAATTCTGTGGCTCCAATGTCATTGATCATTTTGGCTGTGATGCATCACCACTTCTGAAGATCTCATGTTCTGATACAACTTTCATAGAAAAGTTGGTTATAATCTGTGCTGTCTTGGCACTCATCATGACCTTAATCTTAGTGGTTCTATCATATGCCTACATTATCAGGACTATTATGAGATTCCCCTCTGCCCAGCAAAGGAAAAAGGCCTTTTCTACCTGTTCCTCCCACATGATTGTGGTCTCCATGACTTACAGCACCTGCATCTTCATCTACATCAAGGCTCCTGGAAAGGAAGAGCTTGCTTTAAATAAGGCAGTATCAGTGCTTGTGACTTCAGTGGCCCCTGTGATGAATCCCTTTATTTACACCCTGAGGAACAAGCGGGTCATACAAGCCTTTAAGGACTTTGTTAAAAGGATTGCATTTGTCACAAAGGTATAGAAGAATCCTTAGTTCGAGATAACAAAGAGTACCTCATATTTTATTTTCTCTTGTTAATCACTACTTCCATATTATCTGGCCAGTTTAATGTTGATGAACTTTTCACTTTCATCCAGAAACATCCATGGATCAAGATTCTCCTTTCTTCCACCCTTCATTTGTTAGGATCTATCCTTTCCTTTATCACTTGAATCACCGCTCCAAACTGTCCAGTCATTTGGCTTTACCTATAAGGTCAAGCCCACTTAAATGCTGAAACCAATTTCTGCCTCTGGCAAAATAGATACAGGGTGTGTCAGAAGTCTTAGTATAGTTTTTTTTTTTTTGAAATTTCCAAGTACTTTATTGTTTCCACAATTTTTAAAAGTTTCATTGATGAACTGTAGAGAAATGCTACTTTCAAACAGCTTCCTTCATAATCCTGCTTAGCTTCTGGATCTAGGTTCTTGCAGACATATCAACATATTTCTCTCCAATACGAACAATCATTCCTCCCATGATTGAAGGATCAGTCTTAACCTCCATTTTCAGAACTTGGCCTTTACTTAAGAAGCTGTTCAGGACTGTTTTTAATTCTGAAAGAGTTGCTTCATCTAAAGTAGATGCAGTAGTAACTGAGCATTGTACTTCCCCATGATGCACACTCATCATGGTAGAAAATGCTGAAATGACTCCTGGGGTATTGTTTAAGCGACCATTTTCAGCAAGCACTTTCATGAGGTTGGTTGTGATGGGAGAAAACTTCTCTTTTGCAATTATGTCATTTAGGGTGTTTACCTTAACAGAACGCTTTATATGGGGATTCATAATAGAAGCAACCGTTTTGGGTTCCTTCAAAAGTTTTGTTACTCTGACCAACTCCTTTTCTACCACGTCCAATTTATTCTGCTTAGATGCAGCAGAATAAAGAGCAGTGGCATATCGACCTTCTAGACCATATACTTGAATTGGAGGCCTGACGAGCTTGGCAAATGGTCTGCCCACTGAAGTAGTGAAGCGTCGTACCTGCTGGACCATCCCGGACACACCGGGAGCCGCCATCTTCTCCTGTGGTAGCTGTAGGTCCTTAGTATAGTTTTAACTTCTTGAAGTCAAAACTAACAGGTTAGTCAAACTCTCCCTAAGCAGCTATGATTCTTTAGATCTCACAGATTGCCTAATTTTCATCTAGATTTATATCCTGGGATTTGGATGTCTAGCTGTTCCTATGGCACTTATTTATGGATTTTCTTTCAGTTTCTTCATGTTGTTACTCATTATTCTCTGGTTTGAACATCCCATTCCACCCTTTTAACACCTCTTTGTAAGGCAATGGAAATTAATTGGATCTAGAGTAAGAAGAACTGAATTAAAATCCGTTTGCCCACTTAGTATGTATGTGACCTTAGACAAGTCACTCATTCTCTCCAGGCCTCACTTTCCTCATATGTAAAATTAGAGAAAGAATTTAGGGGTAGGGATTGGATCTTATTCTTCACAAATTCACTTTTTATGCTAAAGTTGTGTTTCTACTAGGTTCTGGCCTGCTAATCTCCAACTTGGATTATAGATGTTGAATTTGTACTTCCCCAGATTAGATCTTTCAGTCTGATCAGATAGCACAAAAGTTTATTGATTTGGATTTCACTGGGTTTTGGGGGGAGACTTCTGCAACCCTTGGGTTTACATTTTCTTGTATGCTGGGACAGGACTGCTCTGACCCATATTTCCAATGGAAATCTCTAAAGTCTGTCTTCCTGACTCCTTACCTAGCAAAAAGGTCTGCTATTTGAGATATGGAAATACCTCCATTTTGTCTTCCCAGTTTCCCAACTTCACTGTGATCATGGCACTCTATGCTTGAGGACAGCCTGTTCCATTTCTGTTTCTTACCTTACTATGACTTTCTTCAGAGTTTCTGGTGTCTCCAGAAATCTTTCTCTGATGATTTTTCTGAGCTCCAGAAGCCCATTGTTTGCTGTATCTGAGTCCCTGACTTTTTGGCCCATCTGGGTCTCCTGAACTACTATCAATGAAAACTTATATATATCCAAAGCCATGGAAACAGCCTGCTGTTTAATTGAATTACAAATTTTCCTTATGTTGTCCTTTGAATCCCCCAGAGCTTCCCCTGTTCTCTGGTAAGAAGCACAGACACCTGCTTCTGCTATTGTCATCCATGCTACACAAACATGAATCAATCCTTTCTGGGCCCAGGCATGCCTCTTGTTCACACAAAGTCCCAGAGAGTATTGCTATTTGCATAACCAGCATATCTAGTTCAGCCAAGCTCCTGAACTCCAAAGACTAAGATCAAGGGCTTCCACTGAACCTTGGGAAAGGTTGTGCTGGATTCAGGAAACTGTCCCTAAGACTTCTCAATCTAGAAAACCTGAACTAGAAATGCCCTTAGAATGTTGAACAAAACACTACCTGTTTTATTTCTGGAGCCTCACTGGACAATACCACGTACCCTTGCAGTCAATCAAGCAGAGCAACTGGTGGGAAGATCTCCCATCTCCAGGCCTTTGTCCAGGATGTTTCCACATGCCAGGAATGTTCTTCTTCTTCATTTCTACCTCCTGGCTTCCCTGGACTCTTTCCTGGCTCAGCTGAAGTTATACGTTTTGAGGCTATAAAAGAACAAATTTAAATTTCAAACCTATTCTGAGCACCCCTGTCTCCTGTTAAATTATTTAAATTTGTGGGCCCTCTATGAACTTGTATTAAAGATAAGACAATTCACTTCCTTACCCTAGCCATTTTGGATAGAATAATAGTAGCTTTCATTTATATGGAACTTTAAATTTGCAAAGGGCTTTACAAATATTCTTTCATTTTATCCTCATGACAACTCTGGGAGGTAGATGCCATTAATATATTCATTCATTATGCAAATGAGGAAGCTGAGGCACAGTGAAATTAAGTGACTTGCCCAGGGTTACACAGGTATTAAATGTCCAGGGTTGAATTTGAATTCTGGTGTTCCTGACTCAAAGTTCAAACTCTATTCACTGTGTCCTCTAGGAAATGACACAAGAGAGACACAGAGAAGGCTGTGAACATGTTTTTACTATTTCATATCTGGTCAAAGTTTTCTATATTAAAGGAAAAGAGCAAATTGTATTGTGACAGAAAACCAAACTTTTCAGATATGTAACTGCTTCTGGTTCTGCTTCTGTGCCACATAATTTCCTGCTTTTGGAAACAATTCCTTGTCTCACCCCTCTAACCAGATTTGAAGCAAGGGCAAGGGCTAGCTTTGTGTTTTTCATTTTCATATCCTCCATTGGGGGGAAAAACCAACAATCATGGTGTCCAATTAAAATAACACTTAACTATTAAAACGTACCATTGAGGATAAAAGTTGGAAATTGACAATAAAGGTGCCACTAACACTTACTAGAATAATTTTATCTGGAAATTTAAGTAATAAAAATAAATTGTCAAGCAAGGAGACCAAAACAACCCAGAGAACACCATAACAAACTTCTTGTTTGCCAAATACAAAAAAATTCAAAAGTAACACCATGTTGACTATAAACTAATTTGTGTAGTCTTAAAAGAAGGATGATGGATGATTTTTAGGAACATCATCTCATAAAGCAGAGAGAAAGTGAAGGACAAAGCTAGTTTAAAGCAAGTTTGGTAAGATCTCCAACTAAGGAAAACCATCCCAAGAGCTTTGAAGAATGAAAATGAAAGAACAAAATGCAGAAGAAAAATGGGAAAAAAAAGTTTGTAAAAATCATAACTGTTCTTCATCAATGACAATGCAGCCACACCTGAACCATCATAATTCTGGATGTGTTTAGAGAGGAGCTAGAAATATCACTGAAAATAAAAGTAAGCAAAGCAGACAACTTAGACCAGGTATATGTAGAGAATATTAGTGCTGAAGCCACATGATTCTGAGAACACTGAAGGACCAATTTATAAGATTGCCAATGTAGAGAAAAAATGTCAAGGGTATCAGAATTCGTCTATTCATAAAAATTATTTGAGGTTTCTTGAAATATGTTTAACCTACCTTTTGGAATTCTATCAAAAAGCTTTGAACACAGGGGCAGCTAGGTGGCACAATGGATAAAGCACCAGCCCTGGATTCAGGAGTACCTGAGTTCAAATCTGGCCTCAGACACTTGACACCTACTAGCTGTGTTACCCTGAGCAAGTCACTTAACCCTTATTGCCTGAAAAAACAACCAAAGAGGTTTGGACACAAAGGAAGGGGATATGGGAATGGGGCTGTCTGCTAGTGGACAGTGCCCTCTCCAGTGTTCTTTAAGCTCCCAACAGATTTTTAAGACATTACCTAAGTGTGAACTATTCAGAGGACCTAATACTTTGACCATGGAAGCAAGTTTTGGGTAGGAAAATAGAAACCAAGTGAAGTAAGTGGGACACAAGCAAGTTAAGATATTGACTTTATGGATAATGGATAATGGTAGAGTTTGGAGCCTGAATGACACCTGAACTGGTGTCTTTATGCTGTATTTTGTTATCATGGGTAGAGCTGAGAATTGTCATAAAAGCCCTGGATAACCAGAAACAAAAATTCTGGACAGTCAAATATCATCTTAGAAATATGAGTTGGTGAGATTGCCTCTCACTATTCCATTTCCCCCTTATTTTATGTTTTCTAACAAATAAATTGGTGAAGGGGAAAACAGCCATATTGGGGAAGCCAGCCATGCTGCTCTTCTCTTTTTATTCCACCCATGTAGTAGCAGATAGTGGGCACATTAAAAACCTTATATTTCTGTAAATAGTACTATTTTATGTGCTTCTCTTTATGTGTGAACTGATTTTTATTCTAGGATTGAAGTTGAGAATGGAATGAAGATGTTGGAAGGGGAGTGGATTTCAAGTATTGAGGCTTTATAAAAGCAATTTGGATTTTGTCAGGACAATCTTGCTGGGGATTTGAGTCACACATTTAAATGAGAATATGATATATTAGTAGAGAACACAGGGGACCAATTTATTTTGTCCATATACTAAGGCTGAAGTGGGAGAGAGAGTATCTTCTGTTTGTGTTTCCCTGAAGGATTGTTTTCTGAAACTCTCTTGGTCTTATCTGTCCAAGTCTACAGAGTGGTCAGAAAAATCATCTGCATCATGTTATAATGAGACTCTTTTGAATTACTACTTCTCTGGGACATCTGGCTGAGACCTCTCTCCTTTTCAGTAAGGGCTATGTACTCTATAAAGTCTTAGGTCTTTGATATAGATGGGTTCCTTATAATTGTCATGGAAATGCCATTTCATGTAATCCAACAGTAAAAGAAACATTAGTAATGGTAGGGTCTAATGGCACATTTTATTAACACAGAAGGAATCATATAACCACAGTGGTCATGCCAAAGTTGTCTTTGTCTGCCATAATTTTTTTCTTAGCTTCCAGGTGCTATTAACTACTACTCAACATATCTCACAGATCAAGCACAGGTGATATTCACTATGGGCCATTCAAGAGCCATGGAATTTCACTGGGTACCTTCTCTAATGGAGGAATATAGTCTCCTGGTAGAGAATTATCATAGTGTAAGAGAACTTTCTCAGTATATAGATACCCATAATGCTGTTTGAAAGTATCCACTGATGTTCAGAATTGAGAAAGGCCTCCAAATCCTTGTGAAGTATGCGTTTTAATGGATGAGATTAATTCTGACAGTATGCAAGAGACTGATATTTTGGACTAGAAGAAACAAATCCTATTGTAAATATTGTATTGAATCAGGGGCAGCTAGGTGGCACAGTGGATAGAGCATCAGCCCTGGATTCAGGAGTACCTGAGTTCAAATCTGGCCTTGGACACTTGACACTTGCTAACTGTGTGACCCTGAGCAAGTCACTTAACCCCAATTGCCTTACCAAAAAAAATATTGTATTGAATCATACCCTTCCTTATAAATGGACTGGCCTAATGGAAATAATAATACAATTGAATAATGATGTTAAAAACAATTTAAATAACTATAAAGGGAGGAGGGGGTTAGTATGGAGGTAGGAGTAAGGAGTAGGAAAAGGAACAATGTCATCCAACAATCCAAGTTGCTCTAGTAATGATGGGTTCAAAAAGAATTATAATTCCAATAGAGTTCCTACACTCACATGGTCAAGTATTTCATTTAAAGGAAAACCAGTGGACAAAGAAAAGAAAGCTATCCAGGGTGTCCAAGATGACAGGTTAGGCTAAGAATGAAGTAGATGTTCCTAGCTGAAGGAAAGAAAATTACAGGAGGCAGAAAGGAGTGTCCCAATGGGTCCCAGAATGTAGCTACTATGGTGAGGTTTTTGGTCGATGTATTCTGAGTCTAACATCAGAAGAGGTAAGAAAGATTCATACATTGATAGACTCTGAGGTCTTGGGAAATTACCTACTACAAGGCAAATAATTGAATGGGGGTTGTGGCAAAGCAATTTACCAGGCTATGTACTTATGGTGAGTTAGAGACTCCTATTTGGGGGCCCAGTTTGTTGGAAAACATTCAGGTCTCCTAGCAAGCCAAATATAATTTGGGATATTTAGCATATAAAGTGGTGATACTGGCAGAAGTAGTATTTTACCTGCTATGTTTAAGGCATGTGAGATTTAAAATTGGATATTAGATCATAAATCTCCCCTACTTAACCTTTCCCTTAATTTATCTCCCAAACTAGTAAATGGAAGCAGCTTTTGGTTTTCTAGATAGACCTTTTTATTTATAGTTATGATAGTCACAAGGTGATGTTGATTAGAAGGATAGGAAAGTAGAAACACAATACAAATCGTCTTAAGTCTAAGCTTAGTCTATATTCCTTATAAAAACTCACCAAACCGAAAAAAAGGCCACCTTTGGAGAGAGAGTCTGTGCCGCGCCGTCAGGAGTCCCGCCAAGCAGGCAAAAGGGCTCCTCTCCTTCTCTCCACCCCGGAAGTCAAAAAACCCGGCAGGCAGTCTGACATGCGCAGCAGGCGCACTGTACCTGGCAGGCAGTCTGACATGCGCAGCAGGCGGACTGTTCATCTCCTCCCCAAAAGGGTGGTCCTTGAAAAACTGGCGTCTTTCAGTTATCCTAACCGACTATTAAAAACTTTCATATTTTACCACATTTCCCCCCTTTGCTTCCTCAAGAAACGGAATGTTTCCTTGATGGAACAGTAAAAAGAACATAATAACTTTTGCTGACTAATAATATGCGAACAACAATACAGAAAAGGAAGAGAGGAAAGTTTTTGTCCAGAGGGGCGATTTTTTTTTTTTTTTCCTCATGAACCGACGCTTTGACATTAGTCTTGCAAAGGGAGAGCCTCTGCAGAGAGTACATGTTACAGATAGTATATAACAGAAAGGAGATAGTAAAAGCTAATAAAGCAAAACAGTTCATATAAAGTCTCTGAGTTCTCTTGTCTTCTTGAAGTGGTAAGATGTCATCAGGAGGAAACTGGATTCTGGTCTGGAAAACTGGATTCTGGACTCTGGTCTGGATTCTGGATTCTGGTCTGGATTCTGGACTCTGGACTCTGGTCTGGAAAACTGGATTATCTTCTTTAACTGTTTGAATTGCTGTATTTTTAAAACCTTAGCATAGCATTGTCAATGATCAAATTAATAAATTCCATTACATTCCCTCCTTTATATGGTTAGACTTGTAATAGAGGGTTGAGGTAGTTATGCAATGTGTAACACTTTTTACCACCATGTGTCTGGATCAAAGCCAAATTTAGTATGTGTTCATGACACCTGAAAATGTTATGGAAAGGTTATCATACCATATCTCATGGTTCTGAAACAGCCAGTGATTGTGCTAGGCCACAGGTGAATTCAACTGAGTGAGATAAAAAGATAAATAAGTTCAGTTAAATTAGGTTAAATTAGGAGGGAGAGAGGATGAATACTGGACTGTGCCTAGTAATTGTGCTCTACATAGTCACCATCATAAGCAAACCATGGACTTACGTATACCTGTCTCTCCTTTTGTTGCACATATATTCTCTCCAGGGCCTGCATCAGAGTTCACAGTAAGTTAGTCTCTGAAATGATAAGTTTCCATATTTCTGAAATCTCATCAATTTCACCAAAGACAATATGATGGTAAAAATGTGTGCTATGCTGCATAACTGAGAATATATTAGTGATATATACAATAATTCCAAACCATACCCAGAGTATAATGACATATAAATAATAAACGAATGTAAATAGCTGATTATATTAGACATTGTTACATAATCTTCTTTTAGACATTATTACATAATCTTCTTTTAGCAAGTAGACCACATCATCTTATACATGAATTCTCTAGTATAACAGTAGCAGATACTTAAAGTGGTGATTAATTCATCAAAAAGAAATAAGACTTCAATTAGCAAGATTCAATATTCAATAGCATATACTTAAAATGCCTTTGAAAAGTCACTTAGTTTACAAAATCGGGTTTTAAAGAAAAGCAAAAGAAACAAAAGTAAAAAAAAAACCAAAGCAAAACCAAAAATAAAAAATAAAAAGCAAAAGATTCGCTAAGCACCCTTTTGTGCTCTTAAAGAACTTAAAGGTGCGGTCAATTCCAGGTCTTTTCAGTGCCTTTCAAAAGTCAAAACAAAAACAAAAAAAACCAAAAATTAATAAAAAAAAATAGTTGAGGTGGGCCAGAAAACTAGGCCATGTACTTCAGTGCTTTTGCCTGTAGAAGGAAATGCTTGTTAAATTTTAAGGTATTTAAGCTGCTAGAGTTTGGGGTATGCCACATTGTTTTAACTGGTTCCCCAATTCTCTGCATGCCAAAGTGGCAGGGGTTTCTGAATTGTCATTGATCTTTCTAATGCTGTCATAATGTTCTTTATGGTAGAAAATGTGGAGTTCTCTAGCATCAGTTTTGTCTGTGCCACTGATTTTCAATAAAGGCTGATTTAATTGATGAACCACAACATTCAGCCCACCAGTGATGTATAAACTGGGGAAAAAGTTTTAGCTTGGATAGGAGGGTGACCAAAAAGCATTTCATAAGGAGATATATGAAGTTCTCCTCTTGGTCTACTTCGTAGATAGAATAATGCCAATGGTAGAACATCAGGCCATTTCAAATGGGTTTCAGTACATAATTTGCCAATCATACTCTTAAGCTCTTTATTCATACGTTCGACTTGGCCTGAACTTTGTGGATGGTAGGGCGTGTGGAACTTTGGAGTCACTCCCAAGAAAGAGTAGATTTGGGATAAAATCGAATCAGTGAAATGTGTGCCTTTGTCAGAATCAATGAGGGCTGGTGGGCCAAAACGAGGTACTATCTCTTTAAGAAGAATTTTGGCAACAAAGGCAGCTGTGGCTCGGGGGCTGGGAAAGGCCTCCACCCACCGAGTGAGCTGATCAACTATAACAAGGCAAAATTTATAATGTCCTGCTTTTGGCATAGTAATATAATCAATTTGTAAGTGCTCAAAAGGTGTATATGCTAGAGGACGCCCTCCATAAGCTTTGGCCTTAAAAGCATACTGATTATAAGACTGACATGTGGAGCAGCCCGAGCAGATTCGAGATGCTGTATTAGTCACACCTGGTGCTATCCAGGTTCTCTTAATAGAGTCTACAATGCCTTGTGTACCAAAATGGCCTTTTCTGTGAACAGAGAGGCATACCTGGTGGTAGAATTTCCGGGGAAGAAATGGCTTACCTTCCGGAGACACCCAGATGCCATTGATCTGTTTCGCCTTAAATTTCTTTTTCCACTTTTCTACTTCAGAATCGTCATAGGTTAGGTTGGAAGGAATATCCTCAGAAGGTGAAAGGTTAAATACATGTTCAGGAGCTTCTAATGCAGCAAGCTTGGCTGCAGAATCGGCTCGTGCATTTCCCTTTGAAACAGGGTCACTATTCCCTGTGTGGGCAGGGCAATGTACAACGGCTAGGGAAGAAGGCAGTTTTAGGGCATCTAAGAGGTCCTTGATAAGGTCCCCATTGGCAATAGCCTTGCCCGAGGATGTTAGAAAGCCTCGTTGACGCCAAATCATACCAATAAAGTGGCATATGCCAAAGCCATATTTCGAGTCAGTAAAAATGGTGGCACTCTTATCTTTAGCTATATTACAGGCCTGTGTAAGAGCCACAAGTTCAGCAGCCTGTGCACTAAAATGGCAAGGCAGAGAAGCTGCCCAGAGGGTGTCATAATCAGAAACTACAGCAGCTCCAGTAAAACGGGTTCCCTCTCTCATAAATGAGGAACCATCTGTATAGAGGACAAGATCAGGATTTTCTAAAGGTGTATCAAAAAGATCGTCACGGGGTTTTTCAGCCATATCAACTAAAGAAGCACAGTCATGCAACGGTTCCCCCGAGAATGGTAAGTTAGGGAGTAGTGTTGCTGGATTAAGAACTGTGCAGCGTTTTAAAGTGATATTCTCATTACCTAACAGGGTTATTTCATACTTAGCCAGCCTTTGATCTGAAAAGGCTTGTGTCCTGTGACGTAGTAAGAGAGCCTCCACTTCGTGAGGGCATTGCACAGTTAGAGGGTTACCTAGGACCAAATCAGAGGCTTTTTCTACCAAAAGCGCTGTGGCCGCCACTGCTCTAAGGCAAGGTGGCGCTCCAGCCGCTACAGGGTCCAGCTGAATTGAATAGTAGGCTATAGGACGCTGGTTAGGCCCCAGTGACTGAGTCAGGACTCCAGAAGCCACCCCCCTTTGTTCATGCACAAAGAGAATGAAAGGCTTACTATAATCTGGTAGTCCTAGGGCAGGTGCTGATAACAAGGCCCGTTTTAATTCTTTTATGGCTGAGAGATGCTGGGGATCCAACTGTAAAATGTCTGGAACAGAACTTTTTGTAAGAGCTATGAGGGGTTTAGTAATTTCACCAAAAGAGGGTATCCATTGTCTACAGTACCCAGCTGCTCCCAGAATGGCTCTCAACTGCCTCTTAGTAGTGGGGGCAGAGAGCTGTTGAATGGCCTGGACTCGCTTAGAAGAGACAGAGCGAGTTCCAGCAGCCAAAATAAATCCTAAATATTCTACCTGGGGCAAACACCATTGTACCTTTGTCTTGGAAACCTTGTGTCCTCTCTTGTGCAGCTCCAGCAGTAAGTGACGGCTATCTTCCTGACAAATTTCAGCATTAGGAGAGGCCAAAAGTAAGTCATCAACATATTGTACTAGTATGGAGCCCTTAAAGGTAATAGAGGCCAGATCCTGCTGTAAAATTTGGGAAAATAATGTGGGACTGTCTACAAATCCCTGTGGGAGTCTAGTCCAGGTCCACTGTCTATTTTTCCAGGTAAAAGCAAATAAATATTGGAAGTCCTCATGTACTGGTATGGAGAAAAAGGCAGAGCAAAGGTCTACCACTGTGAAACATGTAGATTCATAGGGAATTGATGAAATTATCATAGCCGGATTTGCGACTATAGAATGTCTAGGAATAACATAATTATTAATCGCTCTAAGATCTTGCACAAAGCGATAAACAGGTTTACCATCTGGCCCAGGCTTGGGTTTTTTAACTGCAAAATGGGAGTATTGCATGGAGAGTGATGACATGGAATAATAATACCCTGGCTTTTCAAAGCCTCAATTATAGGGGTGATCCCTTCTATTGCTTCCCTAGACAATGGATACTGTGGAATGGAGGGGGGTGGTCCCCCCTTAACTTTAAAGGTAACAGGCATGGCAGACTTAAGGAGCCCCACCTCATTAGGGGATGAGGCCCATAAAGACTCAGGAATGTCAGAGGGGATTTTGGATACCTCCCCTGCTGTTCCTTGAGCTTCTGTAAGTAAAATTGGTAATAAATGAACAGTATCCTCTGGCAATTGTAGGGAGACAGCCCCATCTGGAGCACAAGATATGGTTGCTCTAAGCTTGCAAAGGAGATCACGACCTAATAAATTTACAGGGGCATCAGGCATGAGTAAAAATGAATGTTCTACTGTTAAGGGCCCCATAGATACCATGCGAGGATTCAATTTTGCCACTCTCTGGCTCTTTCCTGAGACTCCTACTACATTCAAAAATCCTACAGGTCTACACCCAGCATCTGGTTTGCTTACTAATACTGATTTAGAGGCTCCTGTGTCTAGCAGACAATCATAATAAGTCTCCCCCACTTTTAGGGTGACATGTGGTTCTTTACTCTGGGGAGGTGAATGGACTGGTACAAGGGCATTCAAAAAATCTGGATCTGGGAATATATGGCTTTCATTATCTATGTTCCATTCCTCCCCAAGATCCCGTCAATCCTGTGCCCTCCTCTGAGAGGGACCTTGGTCACCATTATTCTGGTACTGCCTTTCTGTATTCCTCCGAAAAGATCTATTCCTATTTTGATTTCGCCTATAATTAGAATTAGAATTTCTTCTCCAAGTCCTACATTCTCTCAATTCATGCCCCTCCTTATGACAGTAACAACACACCTTAGTGTCCTTGTTCCGGTGTTCACATGGCTGACAGGAACAACACACCTTAGTGTCCTTGTTCCGGTGTTCACATGGCTGACAGGAACAACACACCTTAGTGCCCTTGTTCTGGTGTTCACATGGCTGAGTAGGAATCACTGGTGCCAGAATGCTCTGTTTGGGGTGATCTGGACCTGTCTCACGTGAGTCAAAGACATAATTTGCAAGTTCCTTAAGTCTATCAGCTGTTAAGCTCCTCCAATCTGGACATTGGGTCAGAAAATATTTGCGTACTTCTGGCAGTGAATTACAAATAAACATGTTGAGAATAATATAAGAATCTTTTGAATCAATTGGATCTAATCTGGTGTATTGCCTGGCGGTCTCACAAAGCCTATCGTAAAATCTGCTTGGTCTTTCATTAGCCTCCTGAAATGTGCTCATAAATTTCGTCCAGTTTTCGGGTTTTCTAGAGCATAATTCCATTCCCTTCAGAAGTGTTTCCCTAGCATCCTTTAATCTTTGGAAATCCCTGTCATTATTATAATTCCACTCTGGATCCTTTAGAGGCCATTCCTCATCGGCCTTACCCTTCGCAACAAGGGCATTTCCTGCCGAGATAATATCTGTCATCTCAGTTGGGGACAGTAAAGTTTCCATAAGGCAAGTAACATCAGCCCAAGTGGGTTGATATATATTAAATATAGTCCTTAACTGTGAAACTACACCATTTGGATGTTTCTCAAAACTAGGGAAGATTGTTTTCCATGAGCTCAAGTCAGTTGCTGTAAAGGGGTGACATTTTCTAACCTGAACTGATACTCCCTTTTTATTAAATTCTATATCTTCCTGCAAGGGAAGTAGTTTCAGCTGATTTGATTCTAAAGACTGGCCAATATCCATTTCTGTAACTGGGTTACCTCCAGTAGGGGGAGCTATCTTAGCGTCTCCCTCGCCACGTGGTGAGGCTGGGTTACCTTCAGCAGAGGGAGCCATCTTAGTGTCTCCCTCGCCACGTGGTTTACCTTTAATCTCTTTCCATATTACAACTATGATAATACCCATAATGAGAGTTACAGTCATGTGAACTATCGTGAGTATGGTATTACAATTTATTTCAACTGCAGGCAAAAAATTCCTACTAATATTAAACACATTTTCAGTGGAGACAGTTACACTCATACCATTATACCAAAAAGATTTTGCTGTGTGAGTGAGGAGGAGACCTATAACACAATGAAGGAATACCGAGTAAACTAGATGTCTAAGTCTGGACAGTATGGTACCCCAACATGCTCCAATGCAAAAAAACGAAAAAACCAAAGGGAAAATGACATATTCGATCATATTTTAAACTGGGCTGGCTTTTTCCTTTAAAACAAGGCTTTTAGAGGCTTAAAGTCTTTAAGGGAGATTAGACAAAGGGAAAGTCCGTGGGGGGGGGTATTTGGAAAATCCACCGAATTAGCCGGCTTATGGCCAAACTAGGGAGGGTGGGAGGGTCCTTAAGGTCCCTTCGGGGTCGCCAAACTGTGAGATTTAAAATTGGATATTAGATCATAAATCTCCCCTACTTAACCTTTCCCTTAATTTATCTCCCAAACTAGTAAATGGAAGCAGCTTTTGGTTTTCTAGATAGACCTTTTTATTTATAGTTATGATAGTCACAAGGTGATGTTGATTAGAAGGATAGGAAAGTAGAAACACAATACAAATCGTCTTAAGTCTAAGCTTAGTCTATATTCCTTATAAAAACTCACCAAACCGAAAAAAAGGTCACCTTTGGAGAGAGAGTCTGTGCCGCGCCGTCAGGAGTCCCGCCAAGCAGGCAAAAGGGCTCCTCTCCTTCTCTCCACCCCGGAAGTCAAAAAACCCGGCAGGCAGTCTGACATGCGCAGCAGGCGCACTGTACCTGGCAGGCAGTCTGACATGCGCAGCAGGCGGACTGTACCCGGCAGGCAGTCTGACATGCGCAGCAGGCGGACTGTTCATCTCCTCCCCAAAAGGGTGGTCCTTGAAAAACTGGCGTCTTTCAGTTATCCTAACCGACTATTAAAAACTTTCATATTTTACCACAGGCAGTAGAACCCTTTCCTATTGTGGAGACTATGGCTATGAACATTCTATGAATGACAGTTCAAGGGCTTCTTGAACCTCTCCCTAGTTGATCTACAGCAGAGAATCTTAATGTAGGGGGTCTATGAACTTGTTTTAAATTTTTTTTAAATTAGTAACAGGCTTGCTGATTAGGAGTTGTGAAGTAGAAGATGAAGCTCTTGTATTCAAGCAACATTTTAAAATAAAGCCTTGATTGTTGGAGCAGCAGAACTCATAAAAGGACAGAATGAGATTATTTTCTAGCCAAAGACAGCTTAGAAGGTTGGCAGAAGGGGGCTGCTGGGCTGGGGTGGGAGTGGAGACCAACTCCACAGTAGTGCCAACACAGATACAGACCCAGGCCATGCTGTACAAATCCAGCCCCAGGTTGACCACCCAGACCAAACCACCCAGACCAAGGCTGTGCCGATACAGATCAAGTCCCAGGCAGGCCTTGCCAGAGAAAGAGACCCCCGGAGCCTCTGAATGGGCTGCAGCACTGGCGTCTTCTGGAACTAAGCTCATGGTCTGCTGAGAGGACTGAGTTGTCAGCTGGGAGGAGAGTGCAGGGGTCTCTGTTGGTGCTGACCCATTCAGGAAAACAGGAAGAAGTTTTGAGTGGTGGTGCAGTCCAGGTGGTGGAGGGGTGAAGGTTCACCAGAACTCTCAACCTTAGAGAAACCAAATTTTGTTTCCTGGCTGAAGACCAAGTAGGGCTTGGGTTATTTACATACCACAAAACAGGCCAGATTAGTGAAGAATCTGCCTCTCCTTAAATCAATCCACCTGGAACCCCTGAAGCTTAGGACAGTGCATCCTGGAAGCAGTGTCCCACTTTAAGAAGGAGTTAAAAGTCAAGAAATAGCTTGGCAAGGTGAGCAGGCAGAAAAAGATGCAGACCCTAGAAAGTTTCTTTTGTGACAAGGAAGACCAAGGTACACCTCCAGAAGAGGATAGCAACATCAGGTTTCCTACATCCAAAGCTTCCAAGAAAACTATGAATTGGTCTCAGGCCATAGAAGTGCTCAAAAAGGACTTTGAAGATAAAGTAAGAGAGGTAGAGGAAAAAATGGAAAGAGAAATGCGAGTGATGCAGGAAAGTCATGAAAAAAAAGTCAGCAGCTTGAAAAGACAAATGGAAAAGCTCTCTGAAGAAAATAATTATCTAAGAATTGGAATCGAACAAATGGAAGCTAATGACTTTATGAGAAACCAAGACATGATAAAACAGATCCAAATGAATCAAAAAATAGAGGGCAATGTGAAATATCTTCTTGGAAAAACAGCTGAACTGGAAAATGTATCCAGGAGAGATAATTTCAAAATTATTGGACTTCCTGAAAACCATTCTCAAAATAAAAGCATCATTTTCCAAGAGATTGTCAGGGAAAATTGCCCTGATATTCTAGAAGCAGAAGGTAAAAGAGAAATGGAAAGAATCCACCAATCACCTCCTGAAAGAGATCCCAAAAGGAAAACCTCCAGGAATATTATAGCCAAATTCCAGAACTCCCAGGTCAAGGAGAAAATATTGCAAGCAGCTAGTAAAAAGGAATTAAAATACTATGGAGCTCCAATAAGAATAAAGCAAGATCTAGCAGCTTCTACATTAAGGGACCAGAGGGAATGGAATAGGATATTCCAGAGGGCAAAGGAACTGAGAATACAGCCAAAAATCACGTACCCAGCAAAACTGACTATAATCTTCCAGAGGAAAAAATGGGATTTCAGTGAAAAAAAGAGGACTTTCAGACATTTGTGATGAAAAGACCTGAACTGAATAGAAAATTTGACTTTCAAATACAAGACCCTGGAGAATCATAAAAAGGTAAACAGGGAAAAGAAATCATGAGGGACATTAAAAGGTTAAACTGTTTATAGTCATACATGAGAAAATAATATTTCCACCTCATAAGAACTTTTTCAGCAAGAGGACACAGGTCTGAACTGAATACAAAGGGATGGTATTTGTAAAGCATTTATGTTTTGTGTATCCTTGTTCTTTGTGGAGCAAACAAGGTGGATTGTCTGGTGTTTGGGGCCAGATTTGGGCTCTGGGCCTCCTGAGCCAGGGCTGGTGCTTTGTCCACTCTGCCACCTAGCTAACCCATGATGACATCTTTAAAATAGGGGTGAGGGGTAGGAAGAATAGACATGAAGGAAACAAGAAAAAAGCCTATGGAGGGGAGGCAAAGGCGGGGGGGGCGGTGTGTGTGAGTGAACCTCACTATCATCAGAATTGGCTCAAAGAGGGAATAACATATATACTCAAGCAGGTATAGTAATATGTTTTTGCCCTGATGAAAAGTGGGAGGAGAAGGAGATGGGGGAGGGGTAGAAGAGGGGAAGGAGGGAAGGGAAGTTTGGGGGAGGGAGCTGTAAAAAGCAAAACACTTTAGAGGAAGGTGAAGATGTTCTGCATAACACCACATGTATGACATATATTGAATTGCTGGATTTCATAGGGAGAGTTGAGGAAGGAAGGAGGAAGAAAAATTTAGAAAACAGAATTAGCTCAAAGGTCTTAACCTCATCAGAGTGGGATCAAGGAGGGAATAACACACACACTCAATAGAGAATAGTAATCTATTTAACCCTACAGGAAAGTAGGAGGGGAAGAGGATAATGAGGGAAGGGTGAATGAAGGGAAGGTAGAGAGAGGGAAGGGGCAGTCAGTAGCAAAACACTTTTGTGGAGGATTAGGGCAAAATAAGATAGACATTAGAATAAATATTATTGGAAGGGAATGGGATGGAGGGAAATAGTTATGATGATTGAATAAAATGTTAAAATGTATGGTACCTACTCTGCTGGGCTATTGTGAAGAAAATTCTCTGTCAAGTTCAAGGTGCTACATAAATATTATGATGAACAGGATGCTATCAGAAAAACCTGGAAAGACCCACATGAACTGAAACAGAGAGAAATGTACAGTATACAAAATAACAGCATTAGTGTAAGATGCTCTTCTGGGAAGCACATGGTTATTTTCAGCAAGGCAATGATCCAATATAATTCTGAAGAACTTAGGAAAATTGTATTCCTTCTACAGAGAAAGAACTGATGGTATCTGAAAACAGACTGAAATACATTTTTTGACAATTCCTTTATCTGAAGTTTTATTTTTATCTGTTTTCTCTCACAACCTAGATAATGTACAATTGTTTGCCATGACTACTCATGTATAATTTTTGTTGAATTGCATGGGTTCTTGGGGGTAGGGGTGGGAGGGGAGGGAGGAAGAGAAGTTGGAACACAAAGTTTTAAAAAAAATTGATGTCAAAATTTGCTTTTGCATGTAATTTGGAAAATAAAATCTAAAAAAAAATTGAAAAAGATTTATCTGGGTCATTTTTTTATACTTCAAAATTTCTACTCAGATCTTTTCTTCTCATTACAAGTGCTTGGAATTGGTGGATTTTATTAAAGGTCCAGAACTACCATTATGGGATTATACTCAGTTTTACTAGGTAGGTTATTCTTGTTTGTAAGCATGAATATTTTGGCTTTTGTGTATCATATTCCAACTTCTCTGTCCCTTTATGATGGTGCCTACTAAATATTATGTAAATCCTGACTATAACTGCTTACTACTTGAATGATTTATTTTTGGTTGTTTCTAATATTCTGGTGAAGACATTCCTGGAAGTTTTCATTTTGAGGATTCTTTGAGGAAGTGACCAGTGTATGCTTTTTGTTTTCACTTTGCTCTCATGTTCTAATAGATTTGGGCAGTTTTCTATCATGATTTCTTGAAATGTTATGTTCAGGCTTTTAATTATGTTTTTAGGTAGTCTAATCATTCAGTCTAATAAGTATACATCAGGTTCTTTTGTAAAGTACAAGGTATTGTGCTTAGGGCAGAAGATTCCATTTAAAAATAGCCCCATGGGAGGGGCAATCAGAAGCAAATCCCTTTTGAAGAGGGATAGGGTGAAAGAAGATAGATAATAGAGTAAATATCATGGAGAAAGGAATAGGATTTAGGGAAACAGTTAACAATAGTAATTGTGAAAAAGAGAAAAGGAAAAAATGTACAAAAATATTTATAGCAACTCTTTGTGGTGGCTAAGAATTGGAAATTGAATGAATGTCTACCAATTAGGGAATGACTGAACAAGCTGTGGTATGTGGTTTTAATGGAATATTATTGTGCTATAAGAAGTGACAAGCAGAATAATTTCAGAAAAACCTGGAAAGACTCATATGAACTGATGTATAGTGAAATGAACAGAACCAGTAGAACATTGTGCACAGTGACAGCATTATTGTTCTATAAGCAATTGTGAATGACTTAACTACTCTCAGAAATACAATGATCCAAGACAATCCCAAAGGACTAATGATGAAACATACTATCCACCTCCAGAGAAAGAACTGATATTGATTGAACACAGACTGAAGTGTACTATTTTGTGCTTTCTCTTTTTCTACTTGAGTCTTTTTGTGTAAAATGACTAATATGGTAATGTTTTACATAATTACGCATGTATAACCAAAAAAAAAATAGTCCCATATCCAAAAGATGTTAGAGACTGAAGTTTTCTCAGAGGCTATGTGGTCCAACTCTCTCACTTTACAGATGAAGAAATTAATATAAACGCAATATAAATAGTTTGTCCAGGGTCATTTTTGTTTGTCCTTCATTTCCAAAGAGGGCCATGACATTGTGTGATGTCATGACTTGCACTGAATTGGATTTAAATGAGGGAGGGTTGTGCAAGGTCACCAACCCTACTCTTTCCTACAGAGCCATCTGGGTCTAGTAGCAAGATATATAGCAGGACAAAAAAAAAAAAAGATATATAGCAGGGTGACTGGGGATGACCCCAGATATTTAAAGCAATTGGTGTTAAGGGCCTTGTCTGGGGTCACATATCTATTAAGTGTCTGGGGTGAGATTTGAACTCAGGTACTCCCAACTTCACGGTCAGCTTTCTATCCACTACACCACCTAGCTGCCCCCCCCTTTTCAAGGGTCACAAAGCCCATGTCAGAGGTTGGATTTGAAACGAGGTCCTCTCACTATTTTTCCTACTGTATCTTACTACCTATTTCATAAATAAGCAAATGGAGGTCGCATTGAAGAGAAAAAGAACATCATCAAATAAGAGGTGTTTTTTTTTTCCTTGAAGATACATAGCTTTGTATTTTGCCCTTGCAACTTTTTAAACTGTGAGACATTGGGCAAGTCTCTTTTCTTTTCTAATCTTGTTGGCCCATATGTATAATGAGGGGGTTAGAGTCAAACATCTCTAAGCTCCCTTATAAGTTCTAAGATCTTATAAATTAATATGACCGACATTAAGCTATTTACTTTTTTACTCTATTATGTACTTTTATCACTTCTCATTCTTTTAAATTTCTGAACTAAAAATTTTCACTGGTACTATTATTTTCAGTACTTCCATTTTCACAATACAAATGGTACTGCCTATAGAATATTCCAAATACACCCAAATGTAGCTATTCTCACCCTCTGTGTGGAACCTTTCAACCCCTTTCTAGATTTTATATCTAGAAAAAATTCTATTGAAAACACCATCTATTTTCTGAAGACTTTATACTTTCTCGAATATTGTATGAACATGAAGGGACTATCAACTGGCCTCCCTTTGAAGGCTAATAGGTCCTGTAATACAAAAAGTAAATGCTCTCAGAAGTTAATTATTTTCGCTAAGCCTTTAATAATGAGATATTTAATTCCATTTTTGAGATAATGGTTGAACAAAGATAAAACTTTCAAAGAAGAAGTGGCCAATTTGTTGTTTGCCTGATGTACAAGAGAGAGAAAAACAGGAGAAACAGGAAACATTCTTACTCTCCTGCCTGGAATGACTCTCTGTACTTTTCCACTTCCTCTGCAGTGGTCTCCCCACTCTGGACATACCATCACCCTGAGGTCCTCCCAGAAGATTTCTAAGTCCCTAACTTGGACTAACCATTTCATGAGATGCCCCAGCCATGCTCTCTTCACTTCTAGCTCAATTCACTCTCTGGACTTGTCCATCTTCTCATTAGCAGCTTTGTGCCTCTCCTGCTTTCCAGCTCTCCTTTATATGTTCTCTTTCTCCATTAAATGTAAGCTCTTTAAGGGTATGGACTATCTCATTTCCTTGTATGTGTATGCCCAAAGCTTAATACAGTTCCTGACATACAATAACACCCTCCCTTCCCCCTTCTCTGTCTCTGTCTCTCTCCTTCTCTCTTTCCCTTCCCTTTCCCCCTTCACTGCCTCTCCCTTCTTTCCTCCTCTCCCTCTCATCTTTCCCTTTTCTCACTCCCCATTTCCCCTCCATTTCCTCCCTTTTCCCCTCCTCCTTGCCCTCCTCTTCTCCATCCTTCCCTGCCTTCCCTCTCCCTCAATCTTTTCCCCCTCTCCCTCTCTTTTTCTCCTCCCCTGGGGTTTCTTCAAATTAAGAAATAATATTTAGTGCTTGACTTGGGGAAGGCATGGTTTATTAACTCTAACTCTTCTGTGTCATGGATTTTGGGATTCTGGTGGGTCTTGGATGTCTTCCCAAAGTAATGTTTTTTAAATGCATAAAATAAAATAATAGGGTTACAAAGGAGATCAATTATATTGAAATTCAGTTCTTAACTAAAACAAAACAAAACTTTCTATAAACTCAGGTTAAGAATCTCTACTTTAAATGAATATATTTCTTTCTTCTGCCAAATTTGTAATAAAAATCAATTTTTTACACTCATAGATTCACAAGGCTTGAGATATTTAGGACTTTCCCAGGTATTCTGTCCAAACCCAGCAAAGCAGGCATTGATTGTCCCATTCTTCTATATCTCTGAAATTTGATATGAGGTGGGATGTTGAGATTGGATTTGAGTCTGAATTTGAGATGATGGAAATCTCACCTAATAGAAATGAAATTATTTTCCTGGATTTTATATAATTAATGGGAAGAAAATATTTAAAGCTTCTTTTTATGATTTTTATGATTTTCCTTTTATGCAAATTTCCCAAAGCCTCAATAAAGCAAGATGCAATTTAACCCATTTTGCTATCTATATTCACAAGGATATGTGTTAAAGCAAACACAGTGGCTGTGGGTAGGAAGTCTCCAGAGATGCATGGCAAGCAAGCATGAAAAAAATGTAAATATCAGTCCCTTTTGGGAAAATAGTCCAGTTGTGTGTCTATGGAAGTTGTTCTTCTGAGTATCTAAGGATGATAGAACCAGAGCATTAGAAACCTGTCCTCCACAGAAAAGCACCCATTTTATTTCTGCTCAGAAAGATGGACATGCATTCATGGGGAATCTTGAGAGAGTCCCCAGCATTAACTCAGGGAAGGGGACACTTAAGGAGCAGAGTCACAATTTTAGGGGGGTACAGTTAAGATACATAGCCTTGTTTTGTTTTGTTTTTCCTCACAAATGGGATGTTTGTACAATCAGGAATCCGCCACTGGTGCTGATAACAACAAACACTTGGGTTCCTTATTCCATTTTCAATGTAACAGTTAAAGTTTCCAGCACAAACGGCAAGACAAAGTCAGGAGAAAGTCTCTGTGGATACATTGGTATGCTTCAGAAAGTCTACTCCTGGTTCTTGCAATGAATTGTTGGTATGCCAGTTAAGTCCTCACGCAGTGCTCTGGTTACCCAGATAACTGGAGTCAGGGTAGAATCAGAAGGGAAAAACCACAAGAAAAAAAAAAGTGAAAATAGTATGTTTTGATCTGCATTCAGACTCCATAGATTTTTTTCTGGTTGTGGGGAATATTTCCCATCATAACTTCTTTGGAATTGTCCTGAATCATTGTATTGCTGACAATCACAGTTGATTATGACACAATGTCATTGTTACTGTGTACAATGCTCTCCTGGTTCTGCTCACTTCACTTAGCATCAATTCATGTAAGTCTTTCCAAGTTTTTCTGAAATTCACCTGCTCATCATTTTTTTTTTTTGGTGGGACAGTGAGGTTTGAGTGACTTGCCCAGGGTCACACTTCTAGTGTCAAATGTCTGAAGCCAGATTTGAACTCAGGTCCTCCTGACTCCAGAGCTGGTGCTTTATCCACTGTGTCACTGAACTGTCCTTTTTTTATAAATAAAATTAATTGTGTGTGTGTGTGTGTGTGTGTGTGTGTGTGTGTGTGAGGCAATTGGGGTTAAGTGACTTGCCCAGGGTCACACAGCTAGTAAGTGTCAAGTGTCTGAGGCCAGATTTGAACTCAGGTCCTTCTGACTCCAGGACCAGTCCTCTAGCCACTGTGCCACCTAGCTGTCCCCTGCTCATCACTTCTTGTATCACAGTAGTATTCTATTATATTCATATACCACAACTTGTTCAGCCATTCCTCAATTCATGGACATCCCCTCAATTTTCAGTTCTTTACCACTACAAGAGGAGTTGCTATAAATATTTTTGTACATATATATCCTTTCACTTTTTAATGATCTCTTTGGGATATAAAATTAGTAATGGTATTGCTGGGTCAAAAGGTATGCACAGTGTTATAGTCCTTTAGACATTGTCCCAAATTGGTTTCCAGAATGTTTGGATTAATTCACAATTCCACTAACAATGTATTCATCTTTTAAATTTCCCACATCTTCTCCAACATTTATCATTTTCTTTTTTCTGTCATATGAGCCAAGTTGATAGATATGAGATGGTGCCTCAGAGGTTGTTTTTAGTTTTAGTTTTGTTTTGTTTTTGTGGAGCAATGAGGGTTAGGAGACTTGTCCAGGGTCACACAGCTAGTAAGTGTCAGGTGTCTTGAGGTCAGATTTGAACTCAGGTCCTCCTGAATACAGGGCTAGTGCTTTATCCACTGTGCCATCTAGCTGCCCCCTCAGAGTTGTGTTAATTTGCATTTCTGTAATCAATAGTGATTGAGAACATTTTTTCATGACTATAGATAGCTTTAATTTCCTCATCTGAGAACTGCATGTTCATATACTTTGACTATTTTTCAATTGAGGAATGACTTTTATTCTTATAAATTTGATTTAGTTCTCTATATATTTGAGAAATGAGGTTTTTATCAGAAATACTGGCTGTAAAAATTGTTTAACGGCTTTCTGATTTCCTTCTAATCTTGGTTGCATTGGTTTTATTTGTGCAAAAACTTTTAAATTTAGTGTAACCAAAATTATCCATTTTGCATTTCATAAAGTTTTCTATTTCTTATTTGGTCATAAATTCTCCCCTTATCCATAGATATGGCAGCTAATCTATTCCTTCCTCTCCTAATTTGCCTATGGCATTGCCCTTTATGTCTAAATCACGTACCTATTTTGACTTCATTTTGATATATAATGTAAGATGTTGGTCTATGCCTAGTTTCTGCCATACTATGTTCCACTTTTCCCAGCAGTTTTGCCAAACAATGAGCTTTTATCCCAGAACCTGGAGTCTTTGGCTTTATCAAAGAGTAGACTACTATAGTCACTTACAACTGTGTCTGCTGTGCCTAACCCATTCCACTAATCCACTACTCTATTTCTTAGCCAGTGCCAAATAGCTTTGGATGATTGCTGCTTTATAATATACTTTTAGATCTGGTATAGCTAGGCCACCTTCAGTGGCATTTTTTGTTTTTTTGTGGAGCAATAAGGGTTAAGTGACTTGCCCAGGGACACACAGGTAGTAAGTGTCAAGTGTCTGAGGCCAGATTTGAACTCAGGTCCTCCTGAATCTAGTGCCAATGCTTTATCCACTGTGCCACCAAGCTGTTCCCTATTTTCACTTTTGTTGTTGCTCTTTCGCTGTTCTTGTTTAATCTTTCTTTTTTTTTTGTTCTGATTAATGTGGATATATGTTTGACATGATAGCAATGCATAACTTATCAAATTGCTTGCTGGCCTCAGGAGGGCAGAAGGAAAGAAGGGTGGGAGAAACATTTGGAACTCAAAAAATATCTTTACCTGTAATTGAGAAAAATTAAAAATTAGAAATTAAAAAAAAAAGGATGAGGTGAATGACTGCTTACAACAGGGTGGGGGAGAAGGAAACTTCAGGATCTTATGGAAAATAGAATACTCAGGCTATTACTTGCTCTGTTCTCAATATGACATGTGCTAAGGAAACCTTATCAGCTTCTCCCTGGAGTTAAAACTCATAACCCCTTACATAATGGAGGAACTAATCATAAGATGCCAAACCCTTGCCCCCACATTGGACTCTTATTGCTGTACACCAATATATGTCTGATGGTATGGTTGTATCTCCCAGTCTCTGTGGGCATGGTATCCACAGCTGCCTGATGAAAGTCTTTTGCCAGAGTTAATCATATGGAAGATTCATTAGTGACTGTTGAACTTAGGCCTCCAGGGACCCTTTTGTTTGTGCCCTCATGGACCCACAGGAAATTCAAAAGATAAGACAAATATCCTTTGTTGTTAGCATACTGTGGGGAGAGAACCTTGCCTCTTTACTCAGGCAGGTCATCCCTTCTATTATACCAATAGGGACAGAGCCTCACAGACCTTTCTCTTTATAATGGTCCTGTCTTCCCTTCAGTTCTATCAAGTACACATAAATATTTTCTAACTGGAAAAAGATCTCTGATTCAATGTCAGTTGGGAGTTAGTTGGTAAAGGAAGAAAGGGCTGGGATGGGAATCTGGGGTATTTTCAAAAGTGTAAATATAGAAGTATCTATTCCCAGGCCTCCCTGAGAGTATGAGCTTGCCTGGAAGTGCACATATGCTTCTCCAGCAACATATTCGTGCTCAGCACTGAGTCATAATTGGTCAAAACCAAGCATGTTTTAATTGTTTCCTATGTGCTAGTAAGCATACTAATAAGCACCGGAGATCTAAAGAAAGGCAAAAATATAGTTCCTGACCTGCAGGACCTCATGTTCTAATGCTTACAAAGGACATCTAAGGTCAAACTGCCAAGCAAGACATGCAGCATTCCCAGAAATGTAAGTAGAAGAAGATTTCTTTTCCCTTGATGTAGCTGTGGAAGAAGAAGGTGTGTGGCTGTTAGAACAATAAAAGGGCACAGAGGTGAAAATAGTCTCATCGTTATTGTGGGTGTTTCAGAGAGGAAATCAAGTTATTACTGAGATTTTGGGCTTTTGACTTTTATGCTTTGGAGAGAGTGGGATCATAGGACCATCTCCTTAAACTGTGGATTGCTTGTGTGATTCGAGGGGAGACCCCCTCAAAAACATACCACTCCCACTCACATGGTACACACAACTTCAAGTGGCACTATTGTAAATATTTCCTTTCAGTCTACAAGCTTCCTATTTTTAAAAATGTGAATAGTCCCTAGGAATTTCACACTCCATTTTATGGGTCAAGGTCTAAAAGGGTTCATTAGTTGAAGGACTCCTTTGGTAAGGAGTTCTGGGAGAGAAAGGCTATTGATATTGCCCTATAGAGAGAGTTGAAGGGTGAAGAAAAGGTGACCCTTGATATTCAGGGCAAGGAGAGCTGGATAGGGAAATAAGTGTGTAGTAAAAAGGTTCTAGGTGGATAGGGATGGGGCTTATAAAAAGATCAGGAGGGTAGTGCAAGAAAGTGTTTTCTAGGCCACAATTCTTAGTCAGGTGGTCAGTCCCTATGTAATCTTTCCTAGAGGACATCAGCCAGGAATGCCTCTCCTTTAACCATAGTCTAACCAATAGAATCAATATCTCTTGCTTTATCCCAGGCCTGGTAATACACAGCTGACTTTATTAAGTGTACACAAAGCAGGAGTTGACACAAGTCATCTTAACTGGAAGAGAGGAACCTTAGTTCTCCAGACTAAGGAAATGCCATTCAGGTATCATTCTGGGAAGTATTATACAGTAACCAAGTAATAATTTCCATATCTAATTGGGGTCTTCTAAGGAAGGTTATTCTCTTGTAGCATGGAGGAAAATTAATTGCAGATGGGAAACATTTGAGTATCTACTGAAAATAGTTAATTAGTGATTATACAATTACAATTGTGACAAACTACTTCCTTGGAGTTAGATTCCTTGTCCTTTGACCTCAGTGTCATACAGACAAATTTAACAGAGGTGACATCCACCAAAAAATAGCATCAAACCTCTTTTACTAAACCACCATAGGCTATCACCTCCAAGTTGTTGTTGTTTGTCCTTTGTTCTTGAAGAGAACCATGACCTTGGGAGGTGATGTCATGTCTTGCAGTGAATTGGATTTTAGTGAGGGAAGGCTGTGCAAAGTCACCACCCTCACTCTCTTCTCCAGAGCCATCTGAGTCCAGTGGTAAGATATAGATCAGTACAACTGGAGATGGCCCCAGATGCAGTGGGAGACCTTGGCCTTTTTAAGCTAAAGTCTTTACCAGGTCTCAGTAATGGATGAATGAATGAATGGAGAAAGAGAAGAAAAGAAGGGAAAACCTCCAGGTAGAGAGAGATTCTTTGGATTGATTGTCTTTCCCTTACCGCCTTTTATGAATTCACTCATTAGAACTGCCTGGAACCTAGTAGGTACTTAATAAATGCTTGTTGATTGATCTTCCTTCTGGCTACTACCTGAGGCCAGCTCCCTTCAGAAAGAGAAATACATTTCATAAGATTTAACAGAAAGGAACAAATGCATCCTGCATTGGAGTCCAGTGAGAGTGAGAAGCATGGAATAAAGTAAGGGAGTGGGGAGAGGTCTCTGTAAAGAGACTGAGGTCTGAAAGGTAGCCTTTATCTTCTCTATATTTTTTTCTTATGGCAGCTCTACTTTCCATTTAGGGTCCAATTTTCCTTCCTCTTCTAAGTAATGTTTTAGAGTGGAAGGGACTGGGGCACACATGGTATGAAAGCAGTAAAGGTGGTAAAATTTTCAAGAATCATGCAGAACAAAGGGCTTCCAGTTAACATAAATGAGATAAATAAAAGTGAGGCAAAAGATGTTTCAAAGGAGGCAGAGTATTATACATGAAACCTTAAAGATGTATGTGTACAGAGCTGCAATGGGCTCCCAGCTGTCTGGGATTACAGGGGGCACTTAGATTGCTTCCCCTTTACTGCTACCCCCCCCAACTACTCCACTGGTAAGATGGAGTAGCTATTGCAAACAAATTCATGAAATGGTTGTGCTTTGTTTGTGTCATCTAGGTCATGAGATATGCATGATGGCCTTTCAGTGGGTGGTGTGAATGGACATCTTAGTTTGTCACTGTGAGTTTATGTTTGGGTGAAGTAGCTGTGGATAGATGCAGGGATTGCTGAAGAGAACGTTTACCTAGAATTTAGTGAAACATTTGATAAAGTATCTTATGCCATTGTTGTAGAGAGAATGGAAACATTATGTAGAGTGTCTGCTAATCAAATTAGAAGCATCTAGAGCTTGTTGAATGACTAAAATCAGAGGTCCCCTTTCTAGTGTTCCAGGTATCTCTACTTAGCCCTGGGTTGCTTAGCATTTGTCAGTGAGTTAGATACAGGTATAGGTGGCATGCATATGCTTCTTTCAGATCACACAAGGCTGGGGGGAAAGTTGACAAAGTCAAAATTAAAAGAGATATTAACATCCTAAAGCACTGAATTGAATCTAATAAGATGAAATTATTCTCCACCTGGGTTTAAAAAAATCATCTCAATTATAGAATGACAGAGAGTTAGACATCAAATTGTCTGAAAAAAGATCTGGCAAGATTCATATGAGTCAGATTAATGTGGAAATGTTTAACATGATAGTAATTTATAACCTATATCAAATTGATTTCTGGCCTTGGGAGGGAGGAGGGAAGGGAGGGTGGGAGAAAGACTTGGAACTCAAAAAATATTTTTACATGTAATTGAGAAAAAATTAAAAATAAAAAAATAAAAAAGATTAATCGCAGTCAGCAGGTTGGTGTGGAAGCCAAAAAGGGGGTACATAAGTTCTAGGAATAGGGAGTTGACAGTTGTCTTGTATGCTGTCCTCGTCTGACCACATCTGGAGTACAAAGTTAAGCCTTTAGGTAACACCATTAAAAAAAGTACTTTTGGGGCAGCTAGGTGGCGCAGTGTCTAAAGCACCAGCCCTGGATTCAGGAGGACCTGAGTTCAAATCCAGGCTCAGACACTTGACACTTACTAGCTGTGTGACCCTGGGCAAGTCACTTAACTCCCAGTGCCCTGCCAAAAAAAAAAAAAAAAAGGACTTTGGCAGTATGGGTGGAGTTGGCAAGTAGGGTTTAAATGGGGATTGAGTCCACGTCCTAGGAGATGCTGAAGGAACTGGGGAGGTTTATGCTGGTGAAGGGAAAATTCAGGAAAGAAGATGAGGAATGGGGGAGTTCAGGGTTGTTATCTTCAAGTATTTGAAAAGGTGTCACATCAAAGAGTTCTTTCATTCTAATAGGACAAAACCAGGAGAAATAAGTGGGAGTTTCAAATACACAAATTTAGACATTATGTCCAATTTTAAAAAAAGAAACAAACAAAAACTCCCCAATAATTAGTTGTCGCAAAGTGAAATCTGCCGCCTTGAGAGTTAATGGCTTCTCTTTTCCTGGCGATCTTCAAGTTGAGGCTGGCTGATTGATGACTTGTTGAGCATGTTATGTTTGGGGTCTCTTTCAGGCATAGGTTTAATTTTCCCATTAGTTTGGAAGCTCCTCAAGGGTAGGTACTGTCTTTTGTCTTTCTTTGGATCCCCAGATTTAGAATGGTGCTGGCACATAGTAGGCACTTAATAAATGCTTATTGACTGACTGAATTAGATTAGGTGTCAGGTAAGTTCACTTCCAACACGGAAATACTGATGATCTCAGGAGAAGGTGAATGGGGTGGGGGGGCAGGCCTGTTAGGAATGCATGTAGGGGATAGCCTGAGGTTAATAGGATTTTTGAATTCAATGCTTCTTGTGCTGCTTCTGATGTTGCTTCTAGAGGCCCAATATGACTTAGAGTCTTCTAGGTGATAAGCCCTGGGCACACTATTTCTTAGGCATTCTGAGTTCTGACCCTTGTAGTATCCCCAAACAATAAAGGATGATCACAGAGAAGTTTTGAGGAAATGTTGGTAGAAAATGAGCTTTGGATATCCCTGTACATGTTCTATAATAAGGACAAGACTAGATATGGATCTCAACTGATGAGAAGGGAAATGATTAAACTTATAGATGAATGAAGTCACAAAAATGCTCAAGTTAGAGCATGGATTGTGAATCTGAAATGGATTTTTAAAAGGGGTGCAGGGGCAGCTAGGTGGCGCAGTAGATAGAGCACCGGCCCTGGATTCAGGAGAACCTGAGTTCAAACCCAGCCTCAGACACTTGACACTTACTAGCTGTGTGACCCTGGGCAAGTCACTTAACCCCAATTGCCTCTTAAAAAAGGGGTGCAGAAATTTTGAAATTTTGGGACAGAATAAACTATAGTTCAGTAACAAAAAATATTTTTCATAAAACCCATATCTGTCAACTACTATATAGCAAAGTCAGTGAAATTAACATAGGATTACTGAGTAAAGGAGAAAAAGGGTGGCTTGCTCCATTTACATTATATATTTAACCCATTTTGTTCCCTTCCATTTCAAATCTAATCGCTCTATTTTTCATACAGGTCTATCAAATATCAGAGGCCAGGGATGCGAAACCATTCAGGGATAACCTTCATCCTGCGGGGACTGACAGATGATCCACAAGTGCAGGTTCTGATTTTTATTTTTCTGTTTCTTACCTATATGTTGAGCATTACTGGGAACCTGACTATTATCACCCTTACCTTGGTGGATCCCCACCTGAAAACCCCCATGTACTTTTTCCTTCAAAATTTTTCCTTTATAGAAGTTTCATTCACAAGTGCCTGTATTCCCAGATACCTATACAGCTTGTCAACTGGGGACAATACTGTGACCTACAATGCATGTGCTGCTCAAATATTTTTTGGCACTTTCTTTGCGGCAACAGAACTTTTCCTTTTGTCCTCCATGTCTTATGATCGCTATGTGGCCATCTGCAAACCCCTGCATTACACAACCATCATGAGCAATAAAGTCTGTTACCAGCTCATTCTGAGTTCTTGGCTGGCTGCACTGATGCTCATCCTCCCACCACTTAGCATGGGTCTTGAGCTCGAATTCTGTAGTTCCAATGTCATTGACCATTTTGGCTGTGATGCATCACCACTTCTGAAGATCTCTTGCTCTGATACAACTTTGCTGAAAAAGATAATCCTGATTTTTGCTGGGCTATTACTCATCATCACATTAATCTTAGTGGTTATATCTTATGCCTACATTGTGAGGACTATTATGAGATTCCCCTCTGCCCAGCAAAGGAAAAAGGCTTTCTCCACTTGTTCTTCTCACATGATTGTGGTCTCCATGACTTATGGCACTTGTATCTTCGTCTACATCAAGCCACCTGGAAAGGAAGAGCTGGCATTAGACAAGGTGGTGACAGTGCTTATGACCTCAGTTGCCCCTGTGATGAATCCCTTTATTTACACCCTGAGGAACAAGCAGGTCATCCAAGCCTTTAAGGACTTTGTCAAAAGGATCACATTTGTCACAAAGCTGTAAAGAACTCCTGAGTTCATGATCCCAGACAGTACAATCAAACATGATTGTACCAGGATTTCATCCTCTTTTACTTTCTCTTGTTTATTCTCCACTTCTCTACAGATTGATCAGTTTACCATTATTCCATCACCTTTTCACTTTCATCTGGAAATATTTATGTATCAAGGCCCTTCTTTCTCTCACCTGAATTTTGTTAAAGTCTTTCTGACTCTGCCACTTGGTTTGCTACTCTATGCTGTGCAGTTATTTGGTCTTAAATGTAAGGTTTGGACTATATGCTGAGATTGCTTCTTGCCCCTGGCAGAACATATATAGGGAACAAATGGTTGAAACAGCTCTCAGAACTGGAAGAGCCCTTAAAGTCATTTAATCTTACACATTTGCTATTAAATTCCTTAATTTTTGCTGATGGCTAAACCTGTTGTGCTTGAGGGATAGGGAATTGGCATGTCACCAAAACACCCTCTATATAAATAGATGCTACAATTAAGAATATCATATCAAATGAACCAAGTCATTAATCAGTAGCTATGACATTTCCCATTCATCTGGATTGCCTGCTCCACATTTGAATTAATTTCCCCCAAATTGGACCTCTATCTTTCCCCTGTGGTATTTGCTTATGGATTGTCTTATTTTCACTATTCATTATTCCCTTCCTCAAACTCTCTTCCCACATGACTTCAAGCCCTGCACTGCCATTTGGTAGTATCATGGAAATAGATCCCTATTTTGTTCTCATGAATCCTTAGATAAAATCATTTAACCTCTCTGAATGTCAATTGTTTCTTCTGTAACAATAAGATACCTTTCCTGTATTAAATCCACAAGCCTGTAATCCTGCTGGGATTTGAGCTGCTTATCTACAAATTGGACTACTGTTGTGAATCTGGGTTTCCGCAGATTTCACCTTGAACAGTCTGATCAAGTAACATGAGGTTTATCTAGCTGGATCTCACCAGTCTTTCCATGGAAGCACCCACCCTGTACAAAAGTCCAGGGTCTCCATTTGCTCCATTTCTTGTTGGATAGAATAAGACAGCTCTGACCTTTAGGTCCTGGGTGTTTCTTCAATGACTACCTTTGACTCCTACTGTATAGATTGACTTTACCCTTTGAGATCAGAAAATGGTTTTGATTCCAATAATCCCACATTCACTATGACCACAGCACTCTATGCCTGAGGTCAGCCTGATCCATATTGTGTCCACAGGTATGCTAAAGGCAGCTTGAACCAGATCCTAAAGGCCAATTGTTAAACTTTCAGTGTAGGAATTTATATCTTGGAAATCAGCAAATGCTACAAATCAAGGCTTATTTTATTGATTGTCCCTCAACTTAAGGAAGTTATAGAGAAAAAGTTAATGCAGATTAAACTGAAAAGTATGCTATCCATACTTATATCTTCCCCTGCCCCCTATGTTGTGCACTGATTGTTACCAAAACTCCACTGCCCATATCCTGTCCTATTTGCCATTCTCTACTTTATGCAGAATTTCTCGGTGTCTCCAGGAACCTTTCTGTGGTGATATACCCCTTAAAACTAATGCTTTCACTCAGAGATAATCTATAATTTATCATACGTATACATATATGTATGTATTTATATTGTTGGAAAATTGTTGTTTGTATATTGTCTCTCCAATTAGATTGTGAGCTCTTTAAAGGAAGGGGATTTTTTTGTTTTTGTTTTTTTGTACCCCAAAGTGCTTACTACAGGGACTGGTACATATGATATTTTAATAAGTACTTCTTGGGGAGACTAGATGTCTGGTCCATAGAGCAAGAGCCTTGAAGTCAGCAGGACCTGAATTAAAATCTGTCCTCATACACATATTAACAGTGTGACACTGGGCAAGTCATTTAACCCCAATAGTCCCCAAAATAAATAAATAAACAAACAAATAAATAAATAAATAAATAAAACCCAGATAACCAAATAAATAAATGGATGAGTAAACAATCAAATACATGAATGGGTAGATAAACAAATAGGTATATAAAGACATGCATAAATAAATAAACAAATGAATAAATGAGTAAGCAAATAAATAAATGAGTGGGTACGTGAATGAATGAATTGGCGAGTAGATGGATAAGTAAACCAATAAATAATATTAATTATGATGGTGGTGATGATGATGATAAGCTTTTTGACTGCTAAACTTTCTTGAGCTCAAGAAACCTATTATTTACTCTTTCTGAATCACTGGTATCTAATCTAGTTGAGTCTCCTGAACTACCAAAGATAGCCTATATATGCCTTAAACCATGGAAATAGTCCTCTCTTCATTTAAATCACTAAAATTTCCTGGTATTACACCCAGAAACTTAGATTTGTTTTAGTTCTTTGGTTAGAGCCACCAAAACCTGTTCCTCCTATTATTTTATTTTAGTTATGGGGAATTGGAATTTTGTGGGTCCAAACATGGCTTTGATTCAACCTACTTCACAGAGACTTTCTTCCTGGACTGATTCAACCACTCAACCTATTTTCTTGACCCATAAATACTAGGGGATAACCAGTACCAGTACTACCAGGTTTTCCCACTGAAGTTTATGGCAGATCTTACTGGAATCTTAAAAACTGTCCCTAACTCCTTTGAATCTGGAAAGCAGGCCTCGTAACTCCACATAGCATTGAGGATACCACCAAGTCCTTTGTCCTTAAAGCAGGAGAAGATGCCCAATACCCTGACAAGAGAAAATCTTTCCTAGAGACCAAATCTGACACAACATAAACACTCCAATGAGCAGAGTCTGTGGGTGCATTTTTCTCCTTTTGTGTCTAGGAAAGAACAAATTGAGATTGGATTCCAAACCTATCCTGGGCCCATAGGATTCCTTTTGATTTAAATATCAGTGGGTGGTGTGAGTGAGATTTTCCCCACTCCTTAGTTGTAAGAGATTTAAAGGGATTTAATTATGATAATAATCAGCATATTAAATAAAAATGTGATTTCTTATATTTACATATCTTATTGTACGTGTAAATTAAGTCTCTATCTCACTTAACAATGTCAGATGATATTTTCCAACATTAAGCAATAAGTAATACGAGATGATATTATAGTCAAGTCAGCAATAGGATATTATAGTAAGCAATATGATATTTTAGAAATCACAAGTGATATGGTTGAAAAAGAGGTCAAACATCAGAGTTATGACCAGGGGTCATGCCATAGAGTTGTGATCTGTTGATGTAAGAAGATTGATAAAATTATTGGGAAACGATGATGACTTGGTCACATAGACAGTTTCAATATTTTCTAAGAAGATTGTTTAAAATTAATATTCTAAGAAAATTGTCTAAAAATAATATTTGCTGAGCATTTAAGCCCTGTAGGGCTATAAAACCCTGTTGAGTCCCTAGCTCGCGGTCTTTCAGGTCCTACCCCTGACTTACTGGCTTTATTGTGATACTGGTACCCTCTCTCAATAAACCTAAAACTATATTCTATGGCTTGGAGACTTTGCTTTCTGTTTCTTCATCGGACTTAGAAATTTTCATGACAGTGGGCTACCTGTGAACTCCACTGAAAATACTGACAGTTTTCTCCCCCTTTCCCCACCTACCCTCATCAGGAAGAAGAGAGACAGGGAGAGGGCTTTGAACCAGTTGTTCCTTTACCAAAACAGGTTAAAGTTTCCCATATTTAAGGAAAAAAGGAAGTTGCATCAAGATGCAAGACCAAATTCTCCTGATACAGATGCTGGCCTTGCCTCTGTCCCCATTTATTTCACATTATTTCCTTCTCCTGGAAGCAATTTCCCCCACATTGATATATTCTTTCAAAACTCTATCCATGCTTGATACTCCAGTTGACTTGTCATTTACTTTTGCTGTGCTGTCTCTTCAGCAGACTTTCCTCAGAAATCCTTTGTTTAGACCTTCCATATGAACTTATCACATTCTAATTTTCATTATATTTATTTGTGCACCTGTGTTTTTCCTATTCAACCATATTGAAATCACCCAAAGAACAAGGAGTAGCTATTCAATTTTCATCTTCATGTTCCCCAAACAAAAAGATACAGTATAATGAAAATCCCATTGATGACAAAAATGGGAAACAGAGAACAGAAATTATATTGACATTTACTATATTAATTTTATCTGGAAGTTTAATTAATAAAAATTAATTACCACAACAAGTAGACCAAAAGAATCCAGAAAACACTTTGTTCAGTAAATTCTGACTTACTAGATATCACTGGATTAGACTATCACATTCTTTGTAAAATTCCACAAAGAAGGATAATGAATGATTATGAAGTGTCATCTCATCAAGTCCCGAGAACTCATGAAGTAAAAAGTTAATTCAAAGAAAGCTTGCTAAGTTATCCAGCTAAGGAAAATTATCCTAAGGACATTTAAGGGTGACAATGAAAAGAAAATAAACATAGGATAAGTGAAAGAGATTGTAAAAAATGATTATAACAATTTTTTTTCTCTATCAAGGACAGAGGAATCATGAAAACTGGACCCTCAAAAAAATGGGTAAAGCAGCCCAATTAGAGCAAATGTACATGGAAGAGATCCAGACTATAAGCAACAAAATTTTCAGAGCACTTTCCCTATACAACTTTAAGAACTATGTGGGCTTCCTGCCAATCTTTGTTTGTTTGTTTATTTTTTTATATTTGGCGGGGCAATGAGGGTTAAGTGACTCGCCCAGGGTCACACAGCTAATAAGTGTCAAGTGTCCGAAGCTGGATTTGAACTCATGTCCTCCTGAATCCAAGACCAGTGCTCTATCTACTGCGCCACCTAGCTGCTCCCTCCTGCCAATCTTGATAACAAATTCTCATCCTACTGTTGCTTGTTTTTATCAGAATTTTTATGAACAAAGGTCATAAATTTGGTAAAGAGATATTGCTCATGAATCCTTTAACTTTCTCCATATTCTGAGAAATCAAATTAAGTAGCTGACATAGAACAGCTATAGATTTTCAGTGTGTGATTGAAATATTTAGTATGTGGGTTTCTTTGAGGGTAGTAAGATATAACTCTTGACTTGTTGAACCCTATGGAAAAAACACATCCTTAAGTCATTTACTCTGAAAATTTTTCAGTTGGTCACCATACATCCTGACTGGGAAGCTAGCTATGCCTACATACTTCTTCCCCAACACTTTTTTCAACTGGAGGAGCTGTATTGTCCCTCATTCCTTATGCTTTTAAATATAGGATGGAATGGTTTGTTGCTATGAGGTTATTGCTTATGATTTTCCTAACTTCTTTCAGGTATAAAAAGTCTATATAGACTTAAGTTTCAAAAACTTGATTGTACTGATAATCTCCATGAATATGGCATTAGTTGGTAGCTATTTTATTTGAACACACTGAGAACAAGTTCCACATTTCTTCCAGATATGTGCTATCATTAGTGATTATTAGAATCTGTGTCTTAATTATGTGAACACATTATCAACAAGATAAAATTGCAACTGAATTCCACAAAACATTCTCACTCAAAAATATCATAAAAATATATCATACACTAGATATAAAGTAATTTAATGCTGAATCCATTAGATTCAAAAATGAATAAAAAGGAAATCTTCCTACATTAAAAACATCCTGAAATAATATGAGCTAACTATAATTCTTAGAGCTCCCACTCAGTGTTTCACAGACTACTTGTTGGGCACAGTGAAGATCAAAATTTTTGAATGCTGGTGGTTTAGGGTATATCTGTAGGGGGCCCCTACATGGAATATCATGTATGTCAGTGACTCAGCCTGAACACATCTTCCACTTACAAGAAGCTGCAGACACTGATTCTTCCTAGCCATAAGAAATAAAAAGAGTATAACTGGAAGGAAAAGGAAGACATCATCACTGAAAAGTAAGCAAGAGGAAAAAGAGCTTCCACATCTGAGGCAAAGGGTACAAGACATCTGACTAGGTTTAGTCCCCTTTTCTGCCTGAATTTATGATATCCATCCAAATTCCTTACTCCCCTCACAATAATCTGGAGAGAATAATTATAATTCAAAAAGGATACAAAGTGGAAACGATAACATTAAAAATGAAAGCAGACATCTCAATGGAAAATTAACATCAAACTACAGTTTGGTGAACTTAGAAGCAACCATAGAAAATCTCTCCCAATAAAGCAAAAGGAAGAAAACTACAGATTTAGAACACAAAAATACATAGAGAAAAACAATTTGACAGAAGAGAAGCACATGAATATTATGAAAGATAAAGCAACTGACCTTGAAAATAGTGTGAAAAGAATACTTAAAGACCATGTGGTTCTGATAAAAACAAACGAAAAATCATGAATTTTGAAGTAGAGTCACGATGGCAGAATGAAGAATCACAACTGTCAAACTTCTCCTAAAACCTTTTCTACAAAACAACTACAGAAAATACCAAATTGAATTGTGAACAAAAAAGAAACAAAACCAAAAAATCACTGTAAGTCATTGTTTCCAGCCCAGTATGTCTTGAAAAGACAGAAAGAAGTCTGTAGACACTGGGATAGGGGCTGGCTGGGTACAGTAGTGTGCAGGGCATGGTAGAAAAGGCATGGTAATGGAGGCTACAGCTACAGCTACAGCAGTAGTTGGGACACCAGCCTGATCAGGGTACAGGGACAGTATTAAGGAGACTGAATACCTAGTCAGAAAAAGATTCCATTGGAATGCTCTGCTGGGCATAGGATTGAGTGTCATTATCAACTCAGTTTTGAGTCCCAGTTCCAGGTCAGAAAGAAATGGTTGTAGTTATGAGGGAACAGGGGTCCCATTAGTATAAGGATCAGAGTATACTATGTGCCAGGAAAGAAGTGATTATACCTTTCCCTGTATTAACATCACCTTGGAAAAACTGAAAACCTATAGGTCCCTCAATCAAACTACAGAATCTCAGGCTACCCATCCTCCTAACACTAGAGGTAAGCAAAGCTGAACTCTAACATAAAGTCCAAAGTCAAGAAATAGAATAGAAAAATGAACAAACAACAAAAAAAAGAACCTTACCATAACACAATTCTATGGTGATAAGGAAGATTAAGACAAAAACTAAGAAGAAAACAACTACTTGAAAACATCTACAAACAAAACCTCATAGAAAAAAATGCAGATTGGACAGAAGACCAACAAGAAGTTTTAGAAGCATATTTTAAAAGAACAAAAAATAGTTATTAAAAATCATATAAAAGTGGTAGAGGAAAAATTGGGGAAAGAAATGGGAGAGATCCCAGAAAATGATGAAAAGAAAATTAACAGCTTCAAAAATGAGGCATAAAAATTTTTGAAGAAAATAACTTCTTAAAAATCATAATTGGCCAAGTGGTAGGTAAAAGAGGCACAACACTTTACAGAAGAAAATAACTTCTTACAAAATAAAATTCTATGAGTAGAAACATGATTCCGTGAGACATTTGCAAAGAATTAATTGGTATTTGATGTTTTTATGACCTCATCTTTTGGCTAGACTTTGAAAAACCCTGGCACACACACTGGCTTGGGGCTCAGGCACCATGTCTCTACAGCAACATGGTGCTCCACCCACTGGTTGTAGCTATCACCAGGGCACTGACACCTCACATCATCACCACTCGCCAAACACCTACATGGGCCTGGCAAAATGATAATGACTGGAAGCCCAATGAGGGCAGTCATGTGACTGTAAGTCAGGACTGCCAGCCAATTGCCTTGGGGATGTGTGTGGTCAGCCTGGGGTCTGCTGGGAAGGAGAAGGGAGGAGTTTCGCCATTCTAGCTTGAAGCTGGAAAGCAACAGGATGCAGTTGATCCTTGGGCAGTGGTGTTATTCGGGTTGTATCATTTCCCTTCTTCCATTTTTTCCCTTTCCCTTAATTCTACTGATCTTGCTTGTGTTTTTAAGTTCGTTCTTGTTTCACTTATTTATTTTGCAGAGCAATGAGGGTTAAGTGACTTGCCCAGGGTCACACAGCTAGGAAATGTCAAGTGTCTGAGGCCAGATTTGAACTCAGGTCCTCCTGAATCCAGGACTGGTAGTTTTATCCACTGAGCCACCTAGCTGCCCCTAAGTACATTCTTGTTAATAAATCCTCTTCTGTTTTTGAGGGAGGCTGTTGGTCTCCTTCCTTGCCCCCAAATTGTGGTGAGCCACCTTGCTAACACTCCCCAATTAAAATTTGGTCCCTACAGTTTTGATGAGCCAGGCAGGAGTTGATTAACACAGTGAATTTCCTTAAGTCTGCCTCCCCTTATTTGGCCACTAGCCATCTAACCTGGGGGACCTTCTTACCCCTCCCCCACTGCCTCCCTTAGTCAATCTCCCTTGCTCTTAAAAAAACCTTAGCATTTATCTTGCTGGTCAAGGAAAAGCCAGTCCATTTTAAACTGCACCATGATTGAATATTTGGCTCCCCCCTTGTATATTCTAATTGGCATATTTTGGGACAGCATATTTTCCTGATTTAAACTATTAGCCTGTTCAGTACTTATTCATAGCATTACTGGTTTCCTCCTCACAAACACAGTAAAAAATCTTTGGAACAATGGTATGGGAGAGTTTATCTTTCCCACTGAGCACATGTTTGATTTTACTGGAAGCATTACAAATGAATTTGAATTTTACTATACTAGTATAATCATAGCTCAAATGGTTATAATTTTTATTCTCGCTATTTTCATTATTGTAATGTGGCATTTTCCCCAAAAAAGCTATAAAGAGAGGAATGTATATTACCATAATAGACCACATGTTCAGAGAGATGCCAGAACAGCTCCCTCTACTGGAGATGACCTGAGTTCAGAAACAGATTTAGACCAGTCTTTAGAATCAGATCAACAGGAACTGCTGCCCCTGCAGGATGTTACAGACCATACCTGAAGAGGAATACAGTGTAAAACATATAGCCCATTCAGTCTAAAGGATCTGAGTGCATGGAAGAAACTTATACCTAGGTTTGATCAGAATCCAAAGTCAGTAATTTTACAGTTAAAGTTTATATTTAATACACATCAACCCACTTGGGCCGATGTCACTTGTCTTATGGAAATTATACTATCCCCAAATGAAATTGTAGAAATCATCACAGTAGGAAATTCCTTAGGAGCCTCAGGAGAAGCTTCCACAGAATGGCCTCTCCAGGAGCCAAACTGGGATTATAACAATCCACAGCAATTCCATGATTAAAAAATATTAGGGAAATGCTACTAAAAATGGAATCCTGTTCTAAGAAATCTGACAAGTGGCAAAATTTTTAAAAACTCACTCAGGAGCCCAATGAACAACCTAACAATTTTATGATAGACTTTGTGAAGCTGCTAGGCAATTTACAAGACTGGACCCACTAGACTCAAAAGACTCCTATATTGTACGTGATACATTTGTATATCAAGCACTGCTAGAAATCCATAAATTTTTTATGACACAGTGTCCAGGCTAGAAAAATATGGCTGTAGAAAGGCTTAAAGAAATTGCCACCTATATCTTTGAGGTGCATGAAGACAATACGGCTAAGCAAAGCATTCAGGTCAGGCATTTAAAGGTCAGGACAAAACCCCTAAACTGTGTCAGTACTGTGAAAAACAAGAACACTCATTGAGAGAATGTAGAATTAGAAAGCAAGAACTCAGGCAGGCAGTAACTGAGGGTCTTGAATATTTTTTTCATGAGAAATCAGAATAATTATGGAAACTTTTACAAGAAAGGAAACAACCAAGATAATTATAGGCCTTATTACAACTAGAAAGATAGAATCAGAATCAGGGTAACTCTAGAATCCCTCAGAGGGAGACACAGGACTGATGATATACAGGGGAGGAGTGGAAAATAAATACAGAAGGCTTTACTTTTCCAGACCCTGAATACATCAACCCCCTTATACCAATCCATTCACCTCCCCAGAGTAATGAGCCCCATGTGACCCTTAAAGTTGGGAACACGTATTATGATTGTCTGTTAGATACAGGAGCCTCTAAATCAGTCTTAGTGTGTAAATCAGACTCTGGATGCAATGCTATTGGATCTTTAAATGTGGTAGGAGTCTCAGGTAAGGACCAAAGAGTGTCAGAATTAACCCCTTGCATGTTATCTATGGGGCCTTTAACTGTAGAACATTCATTTTTACTTATGCCCAATGCCCCTGTAAATTTGTTAGGTTGTGATCACCTTTGTAAATTTAAAGCAACCATAACTTGTGCTCCAGATGGGGCTGTCTCTCTGCGGTTGCGAGAGGATACTGTTCATTTATTACCAATTTTGATTGTAGATGCTCAAGGAGCAGTAGGGGATACATCCAAAATCCCTTCTGGCATTCCTGAATACCTATGGGCCTCATCCTCTACTGAAGTGGGGTTCCTTAAATCTGCTATGCTTGTTACTATTAAAGTTAAAGGGGGACCACCTCCATCCATTCCACAGTATCCATTGTCTAAAGAAGCCATAGAAGGGATCACCCCTATAATTGAGGCTCTGAAAAGTCAGGGTATTATTGTCCCATGCCATCATTCTCCATGTAATACTCCCATTATGCCAGTTAAAAAACCCAATCCTGGGCCAGATGGCAAACCTGTTTATCATTTTGTATAAGATCTTAGAGCAATTAACAATTATGTTATATCCAGACATGCTATAGTCACTAGTCCTACCACCATAGTTTCTTTCATCCCATGTGAACCTACATGCTTTATAGTGGTAGACTTCTGCTCTGCCTTTTTCTCTATACCAATGCATGAGGACTTCCAGTATTTATTTGCCTTTACCTAGAAAAATACACAGTGAACCTGGACTAGACTCCCACAGGGATTTGTAGACAGTCCTACATTATTTTCTCAAATTTTATAACAGGACCTGTCCTCTATTACTTTTAAAGGACACACTTCAGTGCAGTATGTTGATGTTTTACTTTTAGCCTCCCCTGATGCTGAAACTTGTCAGGAAGACAGCCGTCATTTATTATTAGAACTATACAAGAGAGGCCCACAAGGTCTCTAAGTCAAAGGTGCAATGGTGCTTACCTCAGGTAGAATATTTGGGCTTCATTCTAGCTGCTGGAACTTTCTCTGTCTCTCCTAAGCAAGTCCAGGCTATTCAACAACTTGCTGCTCCCTCTACTAAGAAGCAGTTAAGGGCTATTCTGGGAGCAGCTGGGTATTACAGACAATGGATACCCTCTTTTGGTAAAATTACTAAGCATCTTCTAGTTCTAACCAAAAATTCTGTCCCAGAACCTTTACAGATGGATTCCCAGCATCCCTCAGCTATAACATAATTGAAGCAGACATTGTTATCAGCACCTGCACTAGGACTCCCAGACTACAATAAGTCTTTTACACTTTTTGTACATGAACAGAAGGGAGTGGCTTCTGGGGTCCTGACTCAATCATTAGGACCTGTCCAGAATCCAATAGCTTATTATTCCATCCAACTAGATTCTGTGGCCTCTGGGGTGCCACCCTGCCTCAGGGCAGTGGCGGCTGTAGCCCTTTTGGTAGAAAAAGCCTCTGATTTAGTCCTAGGTAATCCTCTTACAATACAATGTCCCCATGAAGTAGAGGCTCTCTTATTATGCCATAGAACACAAGCCTTTTCCTATCAAAGGCTGGCTAAGTATGAAGTAACCCTGCTAGGTCATGAGAATATCACTTTAAAATGCTGTACAGTCTTTAACCAAGCAACACTGCTCCCTAACTTATCACTGTCAGGGGAGCCATTGCATGACTGTGCCTCTTTAGTTGACATGGCTGAGAAACCACGTGATGATCTTTTGGATACACCTTTAGAGAACCTGGATGTTGGCCTCTATATGGACAGTTCTTCATTTATGAAAGATGGGGCCGTTTTCACTGGGGCCACTGTAGTTTCTGATTATGATATGATCTGGGCAACTTCTCTGCCTTCACATTTTAGTGCACTAGCTGCTGAACTTGTGGCTCTTACACAAGCCTGTAACATAGCCAAAGGGAAGAGTGCTACTATTTATACGGACTCCAGATATGCATTTGCTGTATGCCATGCTGTAGGCATGCTTTGGCTACAGAGGGGCTTTCTAACATCCTCGGGCAAAACTATTGCTAATGGAGACCTTATCAAGGACAACCTATCTGCCTTGAAACTTCCCTCTGCACTAGCCATTGTACATTGTCCTGCCCATGCAGGGAATAATGATCCTGTTTCAAAGGGGAATGCATGAGCTGATTCAGCAGCTAAGCTTGCTGCTTTAGAAGCCCCTGAATATGTATTTAACCTCTCATCTTCTGAAGATGTTTCTCTCCATCTAACTTATGATGATTCTGAAGGAGAAAGGTGGAAAAAGAGATTCAAGGCTAAACAGATGAATGGAGTCTGGATGTCTTCAGAGGGAAAACCACTTCTCCCCTGGAAATTCTATCACCGGGTATGCAACCTGGTTAGCACCAGGTATAATTAACACAGCATCTCAAATCTGCTCAGGCTGCTCCACATGTCAATCTTAATATCAACATACCTTCTGTGCTAAAGCATATGAAGTATGCTCTTTGGCATATACACCTTTTGAACATCTACAAATTGACTTTATTTCTATGCCCAAAGCAGGACAATATACATTTTGACTTGTTATTGTTGACCATCTCACTCAATGGGTGGAGGCTTTTCCTGCCCCATGAGCAACTCCTGACTTTGTGGCCAAAGCTCTCCTTAAAGAGATTTCCCCCCACTTTTGGCCACCCAGCATGCATTGATTCTGATAGAGGTACACATTTTATAGATTCAGTTCCAAGATTTATTCTTTCTTGGGACTAACTCCTAGATTTCATACTCCTTACCACCCTCAAAGCTCAGGCCAAGTTGAACGTATGAATAAAGAACTTAAGAGCATGATTGGCAAATTATGTACTGAAACCCATTCAAAATGGGCTGATGTTCTACCCTTGGAAATTATTTTATCTGCACAGTAGACCAAGAGGAGAACTCCACATATCTCCTTATGAGATGCTTTTTGGTCACCCTCCTATCCAAGCTAAAACTTTTTCCCCAGTCTATACACTGCTGGTGGGAGGTGATACTTCTGTTGCCTCCTATATACAGGAATTACAAACTAGGCTACGTGAACTCCATGAAGCAGGAGTTGCTATACAAGCTGGTCCTTTAGATTTTTTCCTTGCATATTTAAGTCCTGGAGACAATGTATATATTAAGAATTTTCAGAGGACCAGTGAGACCCAGCTTGCTTGGGAGGGACCTTTTCAGGTATTATTGACAACTCTTACTGCTATTAAAATTGGAGAAAAAGAATCTTGGATTCATTGTTCCCACTTGAAGCCTGCACCATTTGTAGGTAAAGTAATTACAGATAAAACTCAACCAGCTGCTAAAGAGCAAAGAAACTGAATGGAGCCCAGGGGTGATAGACAGTTCCAATTTGCAAGCATTATCACTCTATTGCAAACCCTGGGATTCAAATTCTGTAAGGTATCAGGAGATGGAAATTGTCTTTTCAGAACCCTCAGAGACCAGTTAGAAGGTCATTTAAGAAATCATCTCAAACATAGACAAGAAGCTGCAAATTATATGCTTAGTCATAAGGAAGACTTTAGGTCTTTTATAGAAACAGATGTTCCCTTTGAATAATATGTTGCTGATTTGAAAAAAGCTGGTACTTGTGCTGGGAAAGACTTCATTTTAGCCTTTGCCAAACATAACCAACTAAATGGAATTATTCACCATTTGAATAAACCTCTATGGCAAATTTGTGGCACAGACAAAGCTGACGCTAAAGAACTCCATATTTTCTACCATAATGGTCATTGTGACAGCATTAGAAGAATCAGTGATGATTCAGAAACCCCTGCCACTTTGGCATGCAGAGAATTGGGGAACCAGTTTAAAAAACGTGGTGTACCCTGAATTCTAGCAATATAAGCTCTTACCTTAAACAAGCTTTTCTTCCTACAGGAGAAGAACTTCTCCACCAAGAGCACATGGCTCTGTCTTCTAGAAAGGATTATTGAACCTTATTGCTTGATTTATAAGACAATTAATGAACATATTGAGAGTCACTGATGTTTTATTTCCTTTTGATAAATTATCATTTCAAGGATCTGTTATTGTACTAGATAAAGAATTCCTGGACAAGATGATGTGGTTTACTTGCTTAATGAAGATTCTGTAATAATGTTTAATAATATCAGACATTTACATTCATTTATCATTTGTATGTCATTGTGACTATGTATACTCTGGGTATGGTTTAGGAGAGTGTGTGTGTGTGTGTGTGTGTGTGTGTGTGTGTGTGTGTGTGTGTGTGTATTTCAAGTATATGCTAAGTTATTCAGTGTAGCACACATTTTTACCCTCATGTTGTCTTTGGTGAAATTAATACAGGATTTATGATTTATGGAAACTTACCATTTCAGAGACCAATTGTTCTGTCACTGAGCTTGATGGAGATGGTTCAACTCCATGATGCAGGCCCTGGAGAGAATATATGTACAACAGGAGGAGAGACAGGTACACCTAAGTACTGTGATGGAGGCTGAGAGAAAATAATGTGGGCTATGTAGAGCACAATTTCTGGACATAGTCCAGTTTCTTCCTCTCTCACTCCTAAAATGGTTTGGTGTCATGTTAGCCCTAACACATATACCCTGGTTTAACTTAACTTGGCTTTTTCACTCAGTGGCATGGTCAGAATCCATCCACCTGAGGACTAGCACAGTTGCTTGATGTCTCCACAACCATGAGATGTGGTATGATAACCTTCCCATAACATTTTCAGGTGTCATCATGGACAAATTACCAAATTTGGCCTTGATCCAGACATATGGTGGTAAAAAGTATTACTGATGTCATAAATACCTCAAATCTGTATTTCATATAGGTATAAGTATCCTCCATAGAGGAGACTCCAATATGTTGTATGTATCAAGTTTGAATTTGTTTTGTATATTTTGAAGAACTTTCACTGTTTTTTGAAGAACTTTCATTATTCAACTTGAACATTTTGGACAATGCTATGCTAAAGTTAGTGAAAATTCAGCAGTTTAACCGTTCCAGCAATTCAACAGCTAAAGAGACAACCAGTATCCAGAAACAACAAGAAACCAGAGTCCAGACCACAATCCAGTTCCCCTGATGACATCTTAACCCTCCTTTGAAGACAAAATTTCAAGGACTCTAAATGAACATTTTTGTTTTTTGTTTTTCTTTCTGTTACTATATACATCATCTGTAATATGCACTTCCCTTTACTATATTGTCATTAGTATATTGTTTGTTAACATAGGTTATGATATTCTGTTATTTTTATTAATTGTTTATTATTTATTGTTCCATCAAGGAAACACCCTGTGGTTCTTGACAAAACAAAGGGGGGGAATGTAAATAATTAATTGTTATTTGAGGTTTTTATGACACCATCTTTTGGATATAATTTAAAAAAACCTGGCACACACACTGGCCTGGGACTCAGGCATCATGCCTTTACAACAGCATGGTGTACCCGTCACCATGGCACTGGCACCTCATGTCATCACCACTTGCTGAACGCTTACATGGGCTTGGCAAAATTATAATGACTGGAAGCCCAGTGAGGGCAGTCATGTGTCAGTCAGGGCTGCCAGCCAATTGGCTTGGGGCTATGTGTGGTCAGCCTGGAGTCTGCTGGGAAGGAGAAGGGAGGAGTTTTGCCATTCTAGCTTGAAGCTGGGAAGCAACAGGATGCAGTTGTGTGTTCTCAGCTGATCCCTGGGAGGTGGTTTTATTCAGGTTATATAATATCCCTTCCCCCATTTTTTTCCTTTCCCTTAATGCTACTGATCTTGCTTGTGTTTTTAAGTTCATTCTTGTTAATAAATCCTGTTCTGTTTTTGAGGGAGGCTGTTAGTCTCTTTCCTTGCCCCCAAATTGCAGTGAGCAGCCTCGCTAACACTGCCCAATTAAGATTTGGCTTCTATACTAGTGTCAAGTGTCTAAGGCCAGATTTGAACTCAGGTCCTCCTGAATCCAGTGCCAATGGTTTATCCACTGTGCCACCAAGCTGCTCCCTATTTTCACTTTTGTTGTTGCTCTTTCGCTGTTCTTGTTTAATCTTTCTTATTTTTTTCTCTTTTGTTCTGATTAATGTGGATAGATGTTTGACATGATGGCAATGCATAACTTATCAAATTGGTTGCTGGCCTCAGGAGGGCAGAAGGAAGGAAGGGTGGGAGAAACATTTGGAACTCAAAAAATATCTTTACCTGTAATTGAGAAAAATTAAAAATTAGAAATTTAAAAAAAAGGATGAGGTGAATGACTGCTTACAACAGGGTGGGGGAGAAGGAAACTTCAGGATCTTATGGAAAATAGAATACTCAGGCTATTACTTGCTCTGTTCTCAATATGACATGTGCTAAGGAAACCTTATCAGCTTCTCCCTGGAGTTAAAACTCATAACCCCTTAGATAATGGAGGAACTAATCATAAGATGCCAAACTCTTGCCCCCACATTGGACTCTTATTGCTGTACACCAATATATGTCTGATGGTATGGTTGTATCTCCCAGTCTCTGTGGGCATGGTATCCACAGCTGCCTGATGAAAGTCTTTTGCCAGAGTTAATCATATGGAAGATTCATTAGTGACTGTTGAACTTAGGCCTCCAGGGGCCCTTTTGTTTGTGCCCTCATGGACCCACAGGAAATTCAAAAGATAAGACAAATATCCTTTGTTGTTAGCATACTGTGGGGAGAGAACCTTGCCTCTTTACTCAGGCAGGTCATCCCTTCTATTATACCAATAGGGACAGAGCCTCACAGACCTTTCTCTTTATAATGGTCCTGTCTTCCCTTCAGTTCTATCAAGTACACATAAATATTTTCTAACTGGAAAAAGATCTCTGATTCAATGTCAGTTGGGAGTTAGTTGGTAAAGGAAGAAAGGGCTGGGACGGGAATCTGGGGTATTTTCAAAAGTGTAAATATAGAAGTATCTATTCCCAGGCCTCCCTGAGAGTATGAGCTTGCCTGGAAGTGCACATATGCTTCTCCAGCAACATATTCGTGCTCAGCACTGAGTCATAATTGGTCAAAACCAAGCATATTTTAATTGTTTCCTATGTGCTAGTAAGCATACTAATAAGCACCGGAGATCTAAAGAAAGGCAAAAATATAGTTCCTGACCTGCAGGACCTCATGTTCTAATGCTTACAAAGGACATCTAGAGTCAAACTGCCAAGCAAGACATGCAGCATTCCCAGAAATGTAAGTAGAAGAAGACTTCTTTTCCCTTGATGTAGCTGTGGAAGAAGAAGGTGTGTGGCTGTTAGAACAATAAAAGGGCACAGAGGTGAAAATAGTCTCATCGTTATTGTGGATGTTTCAGAGAGGAAATCAAGTTATTACTGAGATTTTGGGCTTTTGACTTTTATGCTTTGAAGAGAGTGGGATCATGGGACCATCTCCTTAAACTGTGGATTGCTTATGTGATTTGAGGGGAGACCCCCTCAAAAACATACCACTCCCACTCACATGGTACACACAACTTCAAGTGGCACTATTGTAAATATTTCCTTTCAGTCTACAAGCTTCCTATTTTTAAAAAAATGTGAATAGTCCCTAGGAATTTCACACTCCATTTTATGGGTCAAGGTCTAAAAGGGTTCATTAGTTGAGGGATTCCTTTGGTAAGAAGTTCTGGGAGAGAAAGGCTATTGATATTGCCCTATAGAGAGAGTTGAAGGGTGAAGAAAAGGTGACCCTTGATATTCAGGGCAAGGAGAGCTGGATAGGGAAATAAGTGTGTAGTAAAAAGGTTCTAGGTGGATAGGGATGGGGCTTATAAAAAGATCAGGAGGGTAGTGCAAGAAAGTGTTTTCTAGGCCACAATTCTTAGTCAGGTGGTCAGTCCCTATGTAATCTTTCCTAGAGGACATCAGCCAGGAATGCCTCTCCTTTAACCATAGTCTAACCAATAGAATCAATATCTCTTGCTTTATCCCAGGCCTGGTAATACACAGCTGACTTTGTTAACTGTACACACAGCAGGAGTTGACACAAGTCAGATAGGAACCTCAGTTCTCCAGACTAAGGAAATGCCATTCAGGGATCATTGTGGGAAGTATTATACAGCAACCAAGTAATAATTTCCATATCTAATTGGGGTCTTCTAAGGAAGGTTATTCTCTTGTAGCATGGAGGAAAATTAATTGCAGATGGGAAACATTTGAGTATCTACTGAAAATAGTTAATTAGTGATTATACAATTACAATTGTGACAAACTACTTCCTTGGAGTTAGATTCCTTGTCCTTTGACCTCAGTGTCATACAGACAAATTTAACAGAGGTGACATCCACCAAAAAATAGCATCAAACCTCTTTTACTAAACCACCATAGGCTATCACCTCCAAGTTGTTGTTGTTTGTCCTTTGTTCTTGAAGAGAACCATGACCTTGGGAGGTGATGTCATGTCTTGCAGTGAATTGGATTTTAGTGAGGGAAGGCTGTGCAAAGTCACCACCCTCACTCTCTTCTCCAGAGCCATCTGAGTCCAGTGGTAAGATATAGATCAGTACAACTGGAGATGGCCCCAGATGCAGTGGGAGACCTTGGCCTTTTTAAGCTAAAGTCTTTACCAGGTCTCAGTAATGGATGAATGAATGAATGGAGAAAGAGAAGAAAAGAAGGGAAAACCTCCAGGTAGAGAGAGATTCTTTGGATTGATTGTCTTTCCCTTACCGCCTTTTATGAATTCACTCATTAGAACTGCCTGGAACCTAGTAGGTACTTAATAAATGCTTGTTGATTGATCTTCCTTCTGGCTACTACCTGAGGCCAGCTCCCTTCAGAAAGAGAAATACATTTCATAAGATTTAACAGAAAGGAACAAATGCATCCTGCATTGGAGTCCAGTGAGAGTGAGAAGCATGGAATAAAGTAAGGGAGTGGGGAGAGGTCTCTGTAAAGAGACTGAGGTCTGAAAGGTAGCCTTTATCTTCTCTATATTTTTTTCTTATGGCAGCTCTACTTTCCATTTAGGGTCCAATTTTCCTTCCTCTTCTAAGTAATGTTTTAGAGTGGAAGGGACTGGGGCACACATGGTATGAAAGCAGTAAAGGTGGTAAAATTTTCAAGAATCATGCAGAACAAAGGGCTTCCAGTTAACATAAATGAGATAAATAAAAGTGAGGCAAAAGATGTTTCAAAGGAGGCAGAGTATTATACATGAAACCTTAAAGATGTATGTGTACAGAGCTGCAATGGGCTCCCAGCTGTCTGGGATTACAGGGGGCACTTAGATTGCTTCCCCTTTACTGCTACCCCCCCACTACTCCACTGACAAGATGGAGTAGCTATGGCAAACAAATTCATGAAATGGTTGTGCTTTGTGTCATCTAGGTCATGAGATATGCATGATGGCCTTTCAGTGGGTGGTGTGAATGGACATCTTAGTTTGTCACTGTGAGTTTATGTTTGGGTGAAGTAGCTGTGGATAGATGCAGGGATTGCTGAAGAGAACGTTTACCTAGAATTTAGTGAAACATTTGATAAAGTATCTTATGCCATTGCTGTAGAGAGAATGGAAACATTATGTAGAGTGTCTGCTAATCAAATTAGAAGCATCTAGAGCTTGTTGAATGACTAAAATCAGAGGTCCCCTTTCTAGTGTTCCAGGTATCTCTACTTAGCCCTGGGTTGCTTAGCATTTGTCAGTGAGTTAGATACAGGTATAGGTGGCATGCATATGCTTCTTTCAGATCACACAAGGCTGGGGGGAAAGTTGACAAAGTCAAAATTAAAAGAGATATTAACATCCTAAAGCACTGAATTGAATCTAATAAGATGAAATTATTCTCCACCTGGGTTTAAAAAAATCATCTCAATTATAGAATGACAGAGAGTTAGACATCAAATTGTCTGAAAAAAGATCTGGCAAGATTCATATGAGTCAGATTAATGTGGAAATGTTTAACATGATAGTAATTTATAACCTATATCAAATTGATTTCTGGCCTTGGGAGGGAGGAGGGAAGGGAGGGTGGGAGAAAGACTTGGAACTCAAAAAATATCTTTACATGTAATTGAGAAAAAATTAAAAATAAAAAAATAAAAAAAGATTAATCGCAGTCAGCAGGTTGGTGTGGAAGCCAAAAAGGGGGTTATATAAATTCTAGGAATAGGGAGATTACAGTTGAATTGTATACTGCAATCATCAGACCTCAACTGGATTAAAAAGTTCAGCCCTTAGGTAACACCATTAAAAAAGGACTTTGGCAGTATGGGTGGAGTTGGCAAGTAGGGTTGAAATGGGGATTGAGTCCATGTCCTAGGAGATGCTGAAGGAACTGGGAAGGTTTATGCTGGTGAAGGGAAAATTCAGGAAAGAAGATGAGGCATGGGGGAGTTCAGGGTTGTTATCTTCAAGTACTTGAAAAGGTGTCACGTCAAAGAGTTCTTTCATTCTAATAGGACAAAACCAGGAGAAATAAGTGGGAGTTTCAAAAACACAAATTTAGACATTATATCCAGTTTTTAAAAAAGAAACAAACAAAACCTCCCCAATAATTAGTTGTCACAAAGTGAAATCTGCCGCCTTGGGAGTTAATGGCTTCTCTTTTCCTGGCGATCTTCAAGTTGAGGCTGGCTGATTGATGACTTGTTGAGCATGTTATGTTTGGGGTGTCTTTCAGGTATAGGTTTAATTTTTCTATTAGTTTGGGAGCTCCTCAAGGGTAGGTACTGTCTTTTGTCTTTCTTTGGATCCCCAGATTTAGAATGGTGCTGGCACATAGTAGGCACTTAATAAATGCTTATTGACTGACTGAATTAGATTAGGTGTCAGGTAAATTCATTTCCAACATGGAAATCCTGATTATCTCAGGAGAAGGTGAATTTGGGGGAAGGGTGGCACAGGCCTGTTAGGAATGCATGTAGGGGACAGGCTGAGGTTAATAGGATTTTTGAATTCAGTGCTTCTTGTGCTGCTTCTGATGTTGCTTCTAGAGACAGAATATGACTTAGAATCTTCGAAATGATAAGCCCTGAACAAACTTTATCTTAGTCATTCCGAGCTCTGGGCCTTGTAGTGTTCCTGAACAGGATGGTCACAGAGAAGTTTTGAGGAAATGGTGGTAGAAAATGAGGTTTGTATATCCCTGTACATGTTCCATAATAAGGATGGGAATAGATGTGGATTTCAACTGAGGAGAAGGGAAATAATTAAACTTATATTATAGATGAATGAAGTCACATAAATACTCAAGTTAGAGCATGGATTGTGAATATGAAATGGATTTTTTAAATAATGGGGTACAGAAATTTTGGAATTTGGGGATGGAATAAACTATAGTTCAGTGACAAAAAAAATACTTTTCATAAAGTCCATATCCCTAAACTACTATATAGCAAAGTCAGTGAAATTAACATAGGCTTACTGAGTAAAGGAGAAAAAGAAAGTATGGGTGGCTTGCTCCATTTATATTGCATTTTAATTTTCAATTGTGGGGCAATGAGGGTTAAGTGACTTGCCCAAGGTCACATAGCTAGTAAGTTTCAAGTGTCTGAGGCTGAATTTGAACTCAAGTCCTCCCGAATCCAGGGCCAGTGCTTTATCCCCTGTGCTACTTAGCTGCCCCCATTTATATTGCATTTTAAACTCATTTTGCTCCCTTCCATTTCAAATCCAAACTCTATTTTTCATACAGGTCTATCAAATATCAGAAGCCAGGGATGCGAAACCATTCAGGGATAACCTTCATCCTGCGGGGACTGACAGATGATCCACAAGTGCAGGTTGTGATTTTTATCTTTCTGTTTCTTACCTATATGTTGAGTGTTACTGGGAACCTGACTATTATCACCCTCACCTTGGTGGATCCCCACCTGAAAACCCCCATGTATTTTTTCCTTCAAAATTTTTCCTTTGTAGAAGTTTCATTCACAAGTGCCTGTATTCCCAGATACCTATACAGCTTGTTGACTGGGGACAATACTGTGACCTACAATGCATGTGCCGCTCAAATATTTTTTGGCACATTCTTTGTGGCAACAGAACTTTTCCTTTTGTCCTCCATGTCTTATGATCGCTATGTGGCCATCTGCAAACCCCTGCATTACACAACCATCATGAGCAATAAAGTCTGTAACCAGCTCATTCTGAGTTCTTGGCTGTCTGCACTGATGCTCATCCTCCCACCACTTAGCATGGGTCTCCAGCTTGAATTCTGTAGTTCCAATGTCATTGACCATTTTGTCTGTGATTCATACCCTGTTCTGAACATCTCTTGCTCTGATACAACTTTCCTCAAAAAGATAATCCTGATTTTTGCTGGGCTATTGCTCATCATCACATTAATCTTAGTGGTTATATCTTATGCCTACATTGTGAGGACTATTATGAGATTCCCCTCTGCCCAGCAAAGGAAAAAGGCTTTCTCCACTTGTTCTTCTCACATGATTGTGGTCTCCATGACTTATGGCACTTGTATCTTCATCTACATCAAGCCACCTGGAAAGGAAGAGCTGGCATTAGACAAGGTGTTGTCAGTGCTTGTGACTTCAGTGGCCCCTGTGATGAATCCCTTTATTTACACCCTGAGGAACAAGCAGGTCATCCAAGCCTTTAAGGACTTTGTCAAAAGGATCCCATTTGTCAGAAAGGTGTAAAGAACTCCTGAGTTCATGATCCCAGACAGTACAATCAAACATGATTGTACCAGGGTTTTCATCCCCTTTTACTTTCTCTTGTTAATTCTTCACTTCTCTACAGTTTGATCTGTTTAGCATTATTCCATCATTTTTTCACTTTCATCTGGAAATATTTATGTATCAAGGCCCTTCTTTCTCTCACCTGAATTTTGTTAAAGTCTTTCTGACTCTGCCACTTGGTTTGCTACTCTATGCTGTGCAGTTATTTGGTCTTAAATGTAAGGTTTGGACTATATGCTGAGATTGCTTCTTGCCCCTGGCAGAACATATATAGGGAACAAATGGTTGAAACAGCTCTCAGAACTGGAAGAGCCCTTAAAGTCATTTAATCTTACACATTTGCTATTAAATTCCTTAATTTTTGCTGATGGCTAAACCTGTTGTGCTTGAGGGATAGGGAATTGGCATGTCACCAAAACACCCTCTATATAAATAGATGCTACAATTAAGAATATCATATCAAATGAACCAAGTCATTAATCAGTAGCTATGACATTTCCCATTCATCTGGATTGCCTGCTCCTCATTTGAATTCATTTCCCCCAAATTGGACCTCTATCTTTCTCCTGTGGTATTTGCTTATGGATTGTCTCATTTTCACTATTCATTGTTCCCTTCCTCAAACTCTCTTCCCACCTGACCTCAAGCCCTGCACTGCCATTTGGTAGTATCATGGAAATAGATTAGGTTTGGAGTCAAAGGACTCCAAAGTTGAAATCCCCATTTTGTTCCTGTGAATCCTTAGGTAAATCATTTAACCTCTCTGAATGTCACTCGTTTCTTCTGTAAAAATAACATACCTTTCCTGTATTATATCCACAAACCTGTAATCCTGCTGGGATTTGAGCTGCTTATCTACAAATTGGACTACTGATGTGAATCTGGGTTTCCACAGATTTCACCTTGAACAGTCTGATCAAGTAACATGAGGTTTATCTAGCTGGATCTCACCAGTCTCTTCATGGAAGCACCCACCCACCCTGTACAAAAGTCCAGGGTCTCCATTTGCTCCATTTCTTGTTGGATAGAATAAGACAGCTCTGACCTTTAGGTCCTGGGTGTTTCTTTAATGATTACCTTTGACTCCTCCTGTATAGATTGACTTTACTCTTTGAAATCAGAAAATGATTGTGGTTCCAAGAATCCCACCTTCACTATGACCACAGCTCCCTATGCCTGAGGTTAGCCTGATCTATACTGAGTCCACAAGTATGCGAAAGGCAGCTTGAACCAGCCCCCAAAGGTCAATTGTTAAACTTCAGTGTAGGAATTTATATCTTGGAAATGAGCAAATGCTACAAATCAAGGTTTATTTTATTGATTGTCCCTTGACTTAAGTAACTGATAGGGGGCAGCTAGGTGGTGCAGTGTATAGAGCCCTGGACCTGGATTCAGGAGGACCTGAGTTCAAATCTGGCCTCAGACACTTGACACTTACTAGCTGTGTGATCCTGGGAAATTCACTTAACCCCAATTCCCTCACCAAAAAAAAAAAAAAAAAAAGAGATAGAGAATAATGCAGATTAAACTGAAAAAAATATGCTATCCATACTTCTATCTCTTCTGCCCCCTTCTTCATGCACTGGTTGTTACTAAAACACCACTACCTACATCCTGTCCTATTTACCATTCTCTACTTTACCCAGAATTTCCCAGTGTGTCCAGGAACCTTTCTGTGGTGATATCCTTCTTAAAACTAATGCTTTCACTCAGAGATAATCTATGATTTATCATATATACATATGTATGAATGTGTGTATATATACAAACATATATACCCACACATATGTATTTGTGTGTATATATAATACATATATACATATATACACACATATATATATGTACATATGTTATACATAAATACATATGTATGTATTTTTCTTGTTGGCAAATTGTTGTTTGTATATTGTCTCCCTAATTAGATTGAGAGTTCTTTAAAGAAAGGGGATGTTTTCTTGATTTTTTTTTTTACCCCACAGTGCTTACTACAGAGTCTGGTACATAAGATATTTTAATAAGTACTTGTTGGGGTGGCTAGATGGTCTAGTGCATAGAACACCAGCCTTGGAGTAAGCAGGACCTGAGTTAAAATCTGGCCTCAGACACTTATTACCAGTGTGATACTGGGCAATTCACTGAACCACAATTGTCCCCAAAATAAATGAATAAATAAAACCCAAATAACCAAATAAATAAATGGATAAGTAAACAAACAAATAAATGAATGGATAAACAAATAGGTAAATAAATAAATGCATAAATAAATAAACAAATAAATGGATGAGCAAGCAAATAAATAAATGAGTGAGTGAATGAATGAATGGATGCATGAATAAATGAATGAATGAATTGGTGAGTAGGTGGATAAATAAACCAATAAATAATATTAATTATGATGGTGATGATGATGATATGCTTTTTGACTGCTTGACTTTCTTGAGCTCCACAAACCTATTATTTACTCTTTCTGAATCACTGGTATCTAATCTAGCTGAGTCTCCTGAACTACCAAAGATAGCCTGCATATGCCTTAAACCATGGAAACAGACCTCTCTTCATTTAAATCACTAAAATTTCCTGGTATTTTACCCAGAAACTCAGATTTGTTTTAGTTCTTTGGTTAGAGCCACCAAAACCTGTTCCTCCTATTATTTTATTTTAGTTATGGGGAGTTGGTCTTTTGTGGGTCCAAACATGGCTTTGATTCAACCTACTTCACAGAGACTTTCTTCCTGGACTGATTCAACCACTCAACCTATTTTCTTGACCCATAAATACTAGAGGATAAGCAGTACCAGTACTACCAGGTTTTCCCACTGAGGTTTATGGCAGATCTTACTGGAATCTTAAAAACTGTCCCTAACCCTAACTCCTTTGAATCTGGAAAGTAGGCCTCGTAACTCCACATAGCATTGAGGATACCACCAAGTCCTTTGTCCTTAAAGCAGGAGAAGATGCCCAATACCCTGACAAGAGAAAATCTTTCCTAGAGACCAAATCTGACATGACATAAATACTCCAATGAGCAGAGTCTGTGGGTGCATTTTTCTCCTTTTGTGTCTAGGAAAGAACAAATTGAGATTGGATTCCAAACCTATCCTGGGCCCATAGGATTCCTTTTGATTTAAATATCAGTGGGTGGTGTGAGTGAGATTTTCTCCACCCCTTAGTTATAAGAGATTTAAAGGGGTTTAATTATGATAATAATTAGCATATTAACTAAAATTGTCATTTATTATATTTAGATATCTTATTGTACTTATAAATTGTCTCTATCTCACTTAACAATGTCAGATGATATTTCTGACATAAGCAGTAAGTAACACCAGATGATATTATAGTCAAGTCAGCAATAGGATATTATAATCAGCAATATGATATTTTAGAAATCTTGAGTGATATGCTTGATGAAGGGGTCATGCAACAGAATTATGACCAGGGGTCATGGCATAGAGTTGTGATCTATTGATGCAAGAAGATTGATAAGATTATTGGGAAATGATGATGACTTGGTCACATAGACAGTTTCAATATTTTCTAAGAAGATTGTTTAAAATTAATACTCTAAGAAGATTGTCTAAAAATAATAATTGCTGGGGCAGCCAGGTGGCACAGTGGATAGAGCACCGGCCCTGGAGTCAGGACTACTTGAGTTCAAATCCAGCCTCAGACACTGAACACTTACTAGCTATGTGACCCTGGGCAAGTCACTTAACCCCAATTGCCTCACTTAAAAAAAAAATAATTGCTGAGTATTTAAGCCCTGTAGGGGTATAAAACCCTATTGAGTTTGTCACATAGGCAGTTTCAATATTTTCTAAGAAGATTGTTTAAAATTAATATTCTAAGAAAATTGTCTAAAAATAATATTTGCAGAGCATTTAAGCCCTGTAGGGCTATAAAACCCTGTTGAGTCCCTAGCTCGCGGTCTTTCAGGTCCTACCCCTGACTTACTGGCTTTATTGTGATACTGGTACCCTCTCTCAATAAACCTAAAACTATATTCTATGGCTTGGAGACTTTGCTTTCTGTTTCTTCATCGGACTTAGAAATTTTCATGACAGTGGGCTACCTGTGAACTCCACTGAAAATACTGACAGTTTTCTCCCCCTTTCCCCACCTACCCTCATCAGGAAGAAGAGAGACAGGGAGAGGGCTTTGAACCAGTTGTTCCTTTACCAAAACAGGTTAAAGTTTCCCATATTTAAGGAAAAAAGGAAGTTGCATCAAGATGCAAGACCAAATTCTCCTGATACAGATGCTGGCCTTGCCTCTGTCCCCATTTATTTCACATTATTTCCTTCTCCTGGAAGCAATTTCCCCCACATTGATATATTCTTTCAAAACTCTATCCATGCTTGATACTCCAGTTGACTTGTCATTTACTTTTGCTGTGCTGTCTCTTCAGCAGACTTTCCTCAGAAATCCTTTGTTTAGACCTTCCATATGAACTTATCACATTCTAATTTTCATTATATTTATTTGTGCACCTGTGTTTTTCCTATTCAACCATATTGAAATCACCCAAAGAACAAGGAGTAGCTATTCAATTTTCATCTTCATGTTCCCCAAACAAAAAGATACAGTATAATGAAAATCCCATTGATGACAAAAATGGGAAACAGAGAACAGAAATTATATTGACATTTACTATATTAATTTTATCTGGAAGTTTAATTAATAAAAATTAATTACCACAACAAGTAGACCAAAAGAATCCAGAAAACACTTTGTTCAGTAAATTCTGACTTACTATTTTGATTTGGGGACCCTATCTTTGGGCTGAGATTAGAAAGCCTTAGGCCCTCAGGGTCTCTTCTGTGTGGGAGGTGCTGGTGTCCCTCTCCCTCAGCTTCAGCTGAACCAAAAAGCCCCATGGGCTGTATGAGACGCCAGGTCAGACAGCTGGGGGGAAAAATCCCCCAGCTCCCTCCAGCCTGATTGTATCTATCCAAGAGATGCCGGGCTTGTCCAGGCCAGGCTCTGGCATAGCCTGTGCTGAGGCACAGGATGCTTGAGCATCCCCCCAGCCCCAGCCACAGCCCTGGCTGGCAGATTAGCTTGGTCTGTGGGGGTGCAAAAAGCTCCAAGATTTGAGGGGAGAGAAAAAAAAGATATATATAGACCTTGGAGTTAGACAGAAAGGGGGACTGACAAGATTAAGAGAATAGAGAGGCCAGCAGACAAGAATAAGAGAACTGATAAGATTGGAGAGGAATGGACAGAAGGGGGCTACAAGGAGGGAACAGAGACTAGAGATGCTGGAAGGAAGCCAGAAGATTAAGAGGAAAGTTAGAAGAAAGTAGCTGAGCAGTGAAAGTGGAACATACCCTAAGGCAAGAGGCGCCTACAGCCCTTATTGCATTAAAAAAGTTCCAGGCCAGCAGGTGGAAAGAGACGCCAGAAAGCAATCAGGTTGTATTTCCCAGTATTCTTAATTTTAAATGGTATCTCATAAATAAACTCTACTATGATTATTTAGTTAAGAGGCTTTTTAATCTTTTTCTTATCAATTTTGGGAGTGGAGCAGTGTGGTGAAACTTTATAAATGACCCATATTAAAACAATAGCAGTCAGATAGCCAATCAGTCAAAAGTCCCAGATTAAGTACCCCAGTCAGATTAGTCCCCCCAAATTAGGCTAGTCATTTAAAATATTTCCACAGTATGATGAAAATACTATTGATGACAAAAATGGGAAACAGGGAACAGAAATTATATTGACATTTTCTGTAATAATTTTATCTGGAAGTTTAATTAATAAAAATTAATTACTACAACAAGTATACCAAAAAAGTACAGAAAATACTTTTTCAGTAAATTCTGACTTACTAGATATCACTGGATTAGACAATCACATTATTTGTAAAATTCTACAAAGAAGGATAATAATTATGAAGTGTCATCTCATCAAGTCGGTAGAACTCATGAAGTAAAAAATTCATTTAAAGAAAGCTTGGTAAATTTTCCAGCTAAGGAAAATTATCCTAAGGTCATATAAGGATGACAATGAAAAGAAAATAAACATAGGATAAATGAGAGAGATGGTAAAAAAAATTATTATAATAAACTTTTTTCTCTATCAAGAACAGAGGAATTACCAAACCTGGACCCTCAAAATCATGGTTGTGTTTAAATAAGAGTTAGAAATGTCACTCATAACAAAGATGGGGAAAGCAGCCCAATTAGAGCAAATGGGCTATTCATACTATAAATTCATACTATAGGCAACAAAATTTTCAGAGCACTGAGAGATAATTTTATAGTCTTTTACCTTCTGTGTTCCCTGTACAACTTTAAGAACTATGTGGGCTTTCCTGCCAATCTTGATAACAAATTCTCATCGTACTGTTGCTTGTTTTTATCAGAATTTTTATGAACAAAGGTCATAACTAATTTGGTAGTTAAGAGATATTGCTCATGATTCCTTTAACTTTCTCCATCTTCTGAGAAATCAAACTCAGTAGTTGATATAGAATAGCTATAGATTATCAGTGTGTGATTGAAATATTTAGTATGTTTCTTTGAAGGTAGTAAGATATAACTCTTGACTTGTTGAGCCCTATGGAAAAAAATACATCCTTAAGTCATTTACTCTGAAAGTCTTTCAGTTGGTCACCATACATCCTGACTGGGAAGCTAGCTATGCCTACATACTTCTTCCCCAACACTTTTTCAACTGGAAGAGCTTTATGGTCTCTCATTCCTTATGCTTTTGAATATAGGATGGAATGGTTTGTTGCTGTGAGGTTATTGCTTATGATTTTCCTAACTTCTTTCAGGTATAAAAAGTCTATATAGACTTAAGTTTCAAAAACTTGATGGTACTGATAATCTCCATTTATATAGAAATAGTTGGTAGCACTTTTATTTGAACACACTGAGAACAAGTTCCACATTTCTTCCAGATATGTGCTATCATTAGAGATTATTAGAATCTGTGTCTTAATTATGTGAACACATTATCAACAAGATAAAATTGCAACTGAATTCCACAAAACATTCTCACTCAAAAATATCATAAAATATATCATACACTAGATATAAAGTAATTTAATGCTGAATCCATTAGATTCAAAAATGAATAAAAGGAAATCTTCCTACATTAAAAACATCCTGAAATAATATGAGCTAACTATAATTCTTAGAGCTCCCACTCAGTGTTTCACAGACTACTTGTTGGGCACAGTGAAGATCAAAATTTTTGAATGCTGGTGGTTTAGGGTATATCTGTAGGGGGCCCCTACATGGAATATCATGTATGTCAGTGACTCAGCCTGAACACATCTTCCACTTACAAGAAGCTGCAGACACTGATTCTTCCTAGCCATAAGAAATAAAAAGAGTATAACTGGAAGGAAAAGGAAGACATCATCACTGAAAAGTAAGCAAGAGGAAAAAGAGCTTCCACATCTGAGGCAAAGGGTACAAGACATCTGACTAAGTTTAGTCCCCTTTTCTGCCTGAATTTATGATATCCATCCAATTCCTTACTCCCCTCACAATAATCTGGAGAGAATAATAATAATTCAAAAAGGATACAAAGTGGAAACGATAACATTAAAAATGAAAGCAGACATCTCAATGGAAAATTAACATCAAACTACAGTTTGGTGAACTTAGAAGCAACCATAGAAAATCTCTCCCAATAAAGCAAAAGGAAGAAAACTACAGATTTAGAACACAAAAATACATAGAGAAAAACAATTTGACAGAAGAGAAGCACATGAATATTATGAAAGATAAAGCAACTGACCTTGAAAATAGTGTGAAAAGAATACTTAAAGACCATGTGGTTCTGATAAAAACAAACGAAAAATCATGAATTTTGAAGTAGAGTCAAGATGGCAGAATGAAGAGTCACAACTGTCAAACTTCTCCTAAAACCTCTTCTACAAAACAACTACAGAAAATAACACATTGAATTGTGAGCAAAAAAGAAAAGAAAACAAAAAAATCAGTGAGTCATTGTTTCCAGCCCAGTATGTCTTGAAAAGACAGAAAGAAGTCTGTAGACACTGGGATAGGGGCTGGCTGGGTACAGTAGTGTGCAGGGCATGGCAGAAAAGGCATGGTAATGGAGGCTACAGCTACAGCTACAGCAGTAGTTGGGACACCAGCCTGATCAGGGTACAGGGACAGTAATAAGGAGACTGAATACCTAGTCAGAAAGAGATTCCATTGGAATGTTCTGTTGGGCATAGGATCGAATGTCATTATCAACTCAGTTGGGTCTCAGTTCCAGGTTAGAAAGGAGTGGTTGTAGTTATGAGGGAACAGGGGTCCCATTAGTGTAAGGACCAGAGTATACTATGTGCCAGGAAGGAAGTGATTATACCTCTCCCTGTATTAACATCACCTTGGAAAAACTAAAAACCTATAGGCCCCTCAATCAAGCTACAGAATCTCAGGCTACCCATCCTCCTAACACTAGAGGTAAGCAAAGCTGAACTCTAACATAAAGTCCAAAGTCAAGAAATAGAATAGAAAAATGAACAAACAACAAAAAAAGGACCTGACCATAACACAATTCTGTGTTCATAGGGAAGATTAGACACAAACTAAGAAGAAAACAATGACTTGAAAATATCTACAAACAAAACCTCATAGAAATAAAAATTCAGCTTGGACATAATACCAACAAGAACTTCTAGAAGCATTAGAAATATTTTAAAAGACCAGGAAAAAAGACATTAAAAATCAAATAAAAGTGGTAGAGGAAAAATTGGGGAAAGAAATGGGAGAGATCCCAGAAAATGATGAAAAGAAAATTAACATCTTAAAATATGAGGGACACACACACAAAATAACAAAATCAATATTAAAAAAAATTTTTTAAAATGAAGCACAAAAAATTCTGATGAAAATAACTTCTTAAAAATCATAATTGGCCAAGTGGTAGGTAAAAGAGACACAACACCTTGCAGAAGAAAATAACTTCTTACAAAGTAAAATTGCATGAGTAGAAACTAATGATTCCATGAGACAGTAAGTGACAACAAACAGTCAAAAGACTGAAAAACTAGCGGAAAAAAGTTAAATATCTTATAGGAAAAACTCGTGATCTGGAAAATAGACTGAGAATAGATAATTTAAGAATTATTGGACTACCTGAAGGTCATGATGAAGAAAAAGAAAGCCTAGATATCATACTTCAATAAATTATAAAAGAAAATTGCCCAAATATCTTAGGACCAGAGGGCAAAGCTGAAATTGAAAGTATCTGATTGTTACTTCCTGAAAGGCATGCTCAGATGAAAACTCCCAGGAATATTATAGCCAAAATCCAGAACTTTCATGCCAAGAATAAAATACTTAAATCAGAAATAAAGAAATATCTCAAATACCATGGAGCCATGGTCAGAATCACTTAAGAATTAACAGCTGCCAGTATATGATTTTCCTAGCATGAGACAGGCAAATCATTTTATACAGGATCATGGGGTGATCACCTGAGTGTGGAAAATTCCTGTGAGGGAACACAATCCTCTTTTCAACAATTCTCAAGAGCTCAACAGCAATGTGAGAAAGGCTCTTTTATTTCCTTCTCGCGAGAAGGAGGCACCCTAGTGTGCAGCTAGTGAGTGCAAAGAAAGGGGGACTGCAGGCCCTGTTTTAAACTGTAGTCCCTAAAATGAATGGACCCTCCCCTTTTTCATCATTGGTCTGATTACTCAATGGTTACAATCTATGTGCATAAACTAGCTAATTGGAATGCAGTATTCCCATCCCTCTTCCTTTTATGGGCATAACTCAGGAGTGGACAGTATTCTTCCCTATTTGGACACAACTCAGGCGTGGACCTTATTGAAACTAGGGCTCCTTGAATCATGTGATTTTGTTAGCTCAAGGGGGAGGAGGGGATCTGAGACCTTTGTCCTAAAAACAGGTCAGGAGGAGTATGATTGACTGTTATATTCTCATTGAGAGGAGACCATTACCCATTTTCTCACAGTTCCCTTATTGGGGAAGGACCATCCCCCACTGGTGGTGGCTGGTGGAAGGTAGGTGAGGGTGGCTCTGGATTTCTCAAACTATCTCTGTCCCCCTTATCCCACAAACACAGCAGCCACACCTAATCTTATCTCCCTGAGGGGTGGGGGAGACTGAAATGAAGGGTGGTGGTCCTGGAGTTATCTCAGTTCAGATCCAGTGCTCCTCATCTCTTTAGGTGTGTCTGTCCTTTGTTTTAGTTTCTCAAGAAGAAGGTTCCTTGATTTCCCCCAGAAAATTTCTGAGGTACCCTAGGCACATAACAGGATTTAACAAAGTTAAAATCTTTAAATGAGACTTCCCACTCCCTCAACTCTCCATCTGCAGTTCTGTTTATTTCAGTTCCATGGAACAAGATGCCCCACCCAGCATAAATTTATAACTCCTAATTCCATCACCATGCTGGGATACTACAACACCTTCCCACCTCCCTTAGCCCCCTCTTCCCTCTAATTGGAGGGCTAGAGGGTAGAGAAGAAAATTCTTTCCAAAGTCTTCCTTTATGGAGAGTCACTCCATTCTCCATCAGGATCTCTGCTTGATTTCAACTCTACAGAATAACCTTCCCCCAAGTCAGGTACCCCCTGGTATATCTTCCTCTCCCCAATGCTTTCCAGTTTCCTTTTATGTATTGTTTTACCCAATTAGATTTTAATCTCCTTGAGGGCAGGGAGTGTCTTTCTTTTTCTTATTTGTATTGCCAGCACTTGACACAGTAACTAGCACATAATAGACACTTAATAAACATTTGTTGAGTTGAATAAAAATTATTCATATTCCTATATATAATATGTAATATTTTATGTATATATAATATATAAATATATAAAAATATATATGAAATCCCTAAGAACATTGTCATCATTAGTGCAATTATGTGTCTACTTAGACAGAGGGCATGGATAGGAGTCTACCATGTTGGGATGATCTCAAAAGAAAAAGGGAAAGGTGAGAAAGAGGGATTCAATGGGAAAAGAGAGGAAGGAGAGGATGAATAGGGAAAATGACCACACATAAGAGGTATGCATGAAAGAGTTTTAACAATGGAGAGGATAAAGGGGAAGGGGGTGGGAAGAAGTGGTTGATGTTTAAACTTCTCATCTGAATTTGTTGAAGGAAGGAAAAGCATATGTAAATACACAATAAGGTATAGAAATTCATCTTACCCAACTGGGTAAGATGATGAGGTGGGATTTATAATAGCAGGAATACAGGGCTGTTTCAATATTAGGAAAACTATCAGAATAATTGATTATATTAATAACAAATAATAGATGCAGAAAAAGGTTTTAACAAATATATCCACATTCCTACTATTTCTATTAAACACCTATTTCTACTAAAGACATTAGAATGCTTAGGAATAAATGGAGCTTTCCTTAAAAATAAGTAGTATGTAGGCAGCTAGGTGGCACAGTGTATAAAGCACAGGCCTTGGATTCAGGAGGACCTGAGTTCAAATCCAGTCTCAGACACTTGACACTTACTAGCTGTGTGACCCTGGGCAAGTCACTTAATCCTCATTGCCCTGTAAAAAATATAAGTAGTATCTAGCTAAAACCATTATCAAAGATTATCTATAATAGGGATAAACTAGAAGCTTTCTACAAAATTAGTTGAAACAATGAATATCTTTGGAAAAGTTGTATACAATAAACTGTGGGGACCAATTTTTAAGTAGGGAGTGCTAGCTAAGCAGCTAGCCACAATATTGGGGCAAGAAAGGAGACAGGCAGCCTCCCTCAAAACAGAAGAAGATTTATTTTAACAAGAACAAACTTAAAAGAAAAACAGAAACAGGATCAGTAGGATCAAGGGAAAGGAAATAAAATGGGGAAAGGGAAATTATAATACCTGAAAAAATACCACCACCCAGAAATAAGCTGAAAATACGCAGTAGAACGCCTGTTGCTTTCCAGCTTCCACCTAGAATGCCCAATTCTCCTCCCCCAAACCTAGAAACATCCCACACAGCCCCAGCCAATGGGATGGCTGCTCTGACAGTCACATGACTGCCCTCACTAGGCTTCCAATCATTATAATTTTGCCAGGCCCATGTAGGCATCGACAAGTGGTGATGATGTGAGGTGCCAGAGCCCTGGCAAGGGCTACAACCAGTGGGTGGAGCACCATGCGGTTTGTGGAGCCCCAGGCCAGTTCGTGCCGGGGCATAAAAACCTCAAATAATAATTAATTCTTTACAACACTTAAATCATCAGCATTTCTATGTATTATGAAAAAATCCAGCAGGAAGAGATAGAAAGAAAAAATCCATTTGCAATAATTGTAGGCAATATAAAATACCTTGAATTCTACCTGGCAAAATGAACTCACTACCACTACCAAGTATGTATCCAAAAAGATCAAAAGAAAAGGAAAAGTATCTATGTGTACAAAAGTATTGTTAGCAGCTCTTTTTGTGGTAGCAAAGGAAACTAAAGAGGTGCCCATGAATTGAGGAATGACTGAAGAAGTTATGGTATATTATTCTGATGGTATATTGTTGTATTAAATAAAATTATTCAAAGTCTGGTTTCAGAAAAAAAACACATTGGAAAGACATATGAGCTGATGCAAAATGAGCAGAACTATGAGAACAAAACCAATATTGTTACTGTAACCAACTGTGAAAGACAATTTCAAAGGACTCAGGATGAAAAATGGTATTCACCTTCATGTAGAGAACTGATATACTCTGAGTACAGAATGAAATCTTTTTTCTTTCTTTGATTTTTCTTGTTTCTTTTTTCCCCCTCAAAATGGCTAATGTGGATATGTTTTACATGATTTCATAAGTATAATGGCTATCATATTTCTTGCTTTTCAATGGGTTTGGGAGTAGTTGGAGGGAGGGAGAGAATTTGGAACTGAAAACAAAAATTAAGAATTAAGTTAAAACAAACCATGAATACCACATACAAGAAAAACATCCAGAACTTTTTAAATAATAAAAATTTTTATTTAAAGTTTTGAGTTCCAATCTCTATCCCTCCCTCCTCTCCCTCCTCTCTGAGGTTGTAAACAATCAAATATAGGTTATAGATGTACATTTATGTAAAACATTTCCATATTAATCATGTTGTACAAGAAGCCTCAAATAAAAGGGAAAAAAAGAAAGAAAGAGTGAAAAATAGCATGCTTCAGTCTGTGTTTAATCAATATCAGTTATTTTTCTGGAGGTGGATAATATGCTTCATTACTAGTATTTTGGAATTGTCTTGGATCATTGTATTGCTGAGAATGGCTAAGTCATTCACAATTCATCAAATAATATTGCTGTTACTCTTACAACATTCTCCTGGTTCTGTTCACTTCACTTTACATCAGTTCATGTCAGTCTTTCCAGGTTTTTCTGGAATCATCCTGCTTGTTATTTTTTATAGTACAACATTATTCTATTACAATCATATTGTAAGGGCCAAAATTTGATATATGGAGCATTATTTTGGTGACTTGCCTTAATATTGGGGTGCCAGAAATATGAGGGACCTTTTAGGTTTAACCCTCCCCTCTGAACTGCCCTTTTTAGATATTTCTCCCGGGCCAATAAGAAAGGAGCCTCTAAGCTTTAGTTCACAAAAGGATCAGATTTTACTACTTGGGAATTAATTAAACAACAAAGGTGAAACTAATAAAAATCAAAGATAAGGAAATAGGAAAATAGAAATACAGATACATATTCTTAACTCTAAACTTAGCCTGTGTAATCCCCAGACCGTTTTCCCATTAAGCTAGTTCAAAGGAATTTAGGGGTTTCCGTCATTAACTCACCAAACACCTGAACAGCCCACCAGACTGAGAACCAGCACCCGCCACCAGGACAACAGTCACCACACCAAGAGGGTGAACTAGCATTCCAGAAGTTGACTTGAGAGCTAGCATTCCAGAAGTACCCTCTAACCTCCCTTCAGGGAGCATTCAATCTTTTCTCCTCCGAAAGGGGAGGTCCTTCAAAAGCTGCCTATACCACAAATAATTTTTACCACAATATACTCTGTTTTGTTTAGCCATTGCCCAATTGATGGCATCCCTTTGATTTCCAATTCTTAGTCACCATAAAAACAGCTGCAATAACTATTTTTGTACAAATAAATAATTTTCTCTCTCTCCCTTTTTTTGGGGGGTGGGGTGGGGTGGGATATCTTTGGGATATTGACCAAGCACTGGTATTTCTGGGTCAAAGGATATGCACAGTTTTATAGCCCTTTGGGGATAGTTCCAAATTGCCCTCCAGAATGATTGGATCAATTCACAACTCCTCCAACAATGTATTAGCATCCCAATTTTCCCACATACCCTTCAACATTCAAAATTTTCTTTTTCTTGTCTTATTAGCCACTCTGATAACTGTGAGGTGATGCCTCAGAGTTACTTTAATTTTTATTTCTCTAATCAATAGTGATTTAGAGCATTTTTTCATATGCCTATAGATAGCTCTGATCTCTTTGTCTGAAAGCTGCCTGTTCATATCCTTTGAACACATCAATTGGGGAATCACTTGTTTTATAAATTTGACTCAAAAGAACAGACAATCCATAGATCACTGCTGTGAAGGGTGGGAAGAAGAGACCTGAAACTCCAATGCATATATTGCCTTAATCTCACAATTTCAATTGTAATGCAGATGGGGGAGACTGGCCAATGAGAGTCCAGTCTTTATGAGCCTAATCAGTGTTATGTAATCTCACAGAGGTCTCTGAAACATGTGTATGTCTTCTGTGATTTTCCTGGTCCACTTATCACTTGGTAATGGAAAAGTTTTTTAATCAGCTTCTGATCCAGAATTGAACATACATACAAAAAGCTCTAATGACTCAATTTTGTTCTCTTTTCTATCTGGCTACATTTGAGTAAGAAGGTAAGGACACCTAGAAGCCTGTGGGAGAGTTGAAAGCTTGAAAGACTGAGCCCACAGAGACCCAGTAACAGGAGTACATGCCAAAGTTTGTGAGCAGATGAGTATAGTGAGGATCAAGCAGCAAGAAAACTTGTTGGGGTCATTGTTTGTAATAGGTGCATTGTTTACTTTCCCTAGGGACCTAAACTGGACTAGTGGACATTAGGGAGGGGGGATGCATTGTAATTCTGTTTCTGCTAAATTTTTTCAGTAAATATACCTTTGGAGAAACTAATGTTAATTGGTTAAATGATACTGGTGTAATAATCAATTATAGAAATGATTTTGAGGAGATATTACCTAAGTACTGGTGATTAAACTAAGGAGAATATACTAAAATGTGAGTTTGAGCAGGGAGCATTAAAGAAGAATCCCACGGCCCCTAAGCTATATTCTTAGAACATTGAGGTGAGATATAGCCAACCATGAGCTAACTTTGGATGTGAGTAATGAGCATGTGTGTGAGAGATTGGATATAGATACCTAGAATCCATATAGGCTACAGAATAACAAATAGCCATGAGAAAGACATTGGAACATGAAGGAAAAACAATTTGTATAACACAGAATTTTTGCAGTTTTGACATATTAGGGAAGATAACAGCATAATATATTCCCAAACTATTCATTTTATAACTCCAAAATTCCATATCCTGCAAACATTGAATAAGTCTAATGGTCATTGAAAGAGATTAGGTGAATAAATATAAATACCTAGTAGCCTTCTGTATAATAAATCCAGAAACCCCAGCTACTGAAGCAAAAATTTACTCTAAGACAAAAACTGTTAGAAAGCAGTCTGGCAGAAATGAGGTTTAGAGGGGATAGCTAGATGGTGCAATGGATAGAGCACTGACCGTGGATTCAGGAGGACCTGGGTTCAAATCCAGCCTTAGACACTTGACATTTACTAGCTGTGTGACCCTGGGCAAGTCATTGCCCCACCAAAAAAGAAAGAAAGAAAAAAGAAAGAAGGAAAGAAAGAAAGAAAGGAAAGAAAGGAAGAAAGAAAGAAAGAAAGAAAGAAAGAAAGAAAGAAAGAAAGAAAGAAAGAAAGAAAGAAAGAAAAATTAGGTTTAGACCAACACATCATACCATATACTATATCTTCAAATAGGTATATGACTTATACATAACAAGCTTCATTGTATCCAAATTAAAGGAGAGAAGAAGAAATTACCTGTCAGATTTATATATGCAGAAGAATTCAGTTTTCAACAAAATCTATAGATACCATAGCCAAATGAAATAATGCTCCAAAATGAGTAATAGTTAGAGAAATTAAAATTAAAGCAATTTTGAAGTTTACAAAACAGAAAAAAATTACACATATTTGTGTGGCTGTGAGATTTAGGAACATTAATACATTTCTCATAGAGCTGTCAATTCAGTCATTCTGTCATTCAACTTGGAACTATGCCCCTAGGCTTATTAAATTTTTCATACAAGTTTATCCAGTTACCCTTGCTAGTCCTATGTTCCAAAATGTACAAACATGTTTATGGAAGTATTTTTAGAGTATTAAGAAAAAAAAATAGAGGTTAAGGGGCAGCCCAGTGATTGAGGAATGACTAATCATGGTACATGAATATAATGTAATACTAATAAATGTAATTATATCATAAGAAACAAAAAAGGGATTATTTCCAAGAAATATGTGGAGATTTGTATGAACTGATGAGGAATAAAGTGAGTAAAGTAGTGTGAACAATTTTACAGTAACAACAATGTAAAAACAAATTCTGAAAGACTTAAGAGCTCTGTTTAATTCAATGACCAAGTACAATTCCAGAGAAGCAATGTTGAAGAATGCTGCCAACCTAATGAGAGAGAAATGATGGGCTTCAGGTACAAAACAAAATTTACTTTTTGGCTGTGGCTCATCTGCAAGTATCTTTTGCTTAACTATGTATATTTGTCATAAGGATTTTCTTTTTTTCCATGTTTTTCCATTGCCTGGTGTGGGATAATAATACTAACTAATAATAGCTAACATTTATATAGTACTTTTTTATATTCCATGCACTGTGGTAAATACTTTATAATTATCTCATTTTATCCTCACAATGACCCTGGGAAGTAGGAGCTATTATCCCTTTTTGACATATGAGGAAACTGTGGCAAATAGGATTTCAGTTATGTGAGCAGAGTTGTATAGCTAGTGTCAAAGGTAGAATTTGAACTTTGGTCTTTCTGAGAAAATAAATGCTTGTTAATTAAAATAAGAAAATGTAAGGACAAGATTAAGAGGAGGCTGACAAGATTAAGGGAACAGAGAAGGATGCAGGGGAAGGCTAAAGGACTAGGAGCAAGGGAGAGGCCCAGAAGGTTAAGAGGTTGGAGAGGAACGGACAGAAAGGGGCTACAAGGAGGGAACGGAGACTAGAGATGCTGGAAGGAGGCCAGAAGATTAAGAGGAAAGTTTGAAGAAAGTAGCTGAGCAGTGAAAGTGGAACATACCCTAAGGCAAGAGGCGGCTATGGCCTTTATTGTATTAAAAAAAAAGTTCCAGGTGCGGCAGGTGGAAAAGAATTGCAGTGGAAAGAGACGCACTGCAATGCAGTCAGGTTGTACATTTTATTTCCCTGTGTTCTTAATTTTAAATAGTATCTCATAAATAAACTTTGCTTTGATTATTTAGTTAAGATGCTTCTTAATCTTTTGCTTATCAATTTGGGAGCAATGTGGTGGAACTTTTAAATGGCCCATATTAAGTTAATAGCAGTCAGATAGCCAGTTAGTCAACAGTCCCAGATTAAGTACTCCAGTCAGATTAATCCCCCCAAATTAGGCCCAGTAGTTAGTCAAAATATTTCTTCATTTTAATGGCAACCCAGATGGGACTTATGGCCCACTCATAACTTTTCTAAACTTATAATTTTTCATATAGTGCACAGTTATGTAATTTTTCCAGATTTGATTAGCTAATAATTTTTTTTTTACAGAGGAAATAATTTGCATGCATGTAGGACAAAACTGATACAAAATCCAAGGAAATGGGAGATAGATCCTGGACTGGAAATAATGAGTAAGTCAGTTTAATTGAATAATGAAGGGAACAGCTAGGTGGCACAGTAGATAAAGCACTGGCTCTGGATTCAGGAGGACTTGAGTCCAAATCTGGCCTCAGGCACTTGACACTTCCTAGCTGTGTGACCCTGGGCAAGTCCCTTAACCCTCATTGCCATGCAAAACCAAAAAACTAAGAAACAAAAAAACTTCAAGGACATATATTGAAGTTAAAATAAAAAAGAAACATGGAGTGCATTTGATTCAATTCAATAAACTTTTATTCATCATCTACTATGTTCCAGGATATGCGCTAAGCCATTATGCTCAAGGATCAAACATTCTATTGTGATAATACAGTAGAGAATAAAATGGAAACTGCATAAAATATAATTTGCAAAGAGAGGGCATAGGTATAATATGAAGGGTTGTTTATTAACAATGAAAGGAAGACTCAGGAAGATATAATGTAATGTTATTGAAGGGTATAACAGGACATAGGAAAGATGGAGCTGACACAGATGAGTATGAGGGAGTGGAAGTCAGTGAAGAGAGCTTCTCCCTGTGGGGCTCTATGTGCAGGTATATGACGATAGTACATGATGAGGGATAATTTTGAAACTAGCCTAGAAATATAGCCTAGATCTAGATGATATTGTTGAATTGTTTCAGTCATGTCTAATTCTTCATGATCCCATTTGGAGTTTTCTTGGCAAGATACTGGAGTGGTGTGCCATTTTCTTTCCCAGCTCATTTTACAGATGAGGAAACTGAGGCAAAGAAAGTTAAGTGACTTGCCCAGGGTCACACAGCTAGTGTCTGAGGGCAAATTTGAACTCAGATTTTCCTGACTCCAGGCCCAGTGCTCTATACACTGATGCAGATTATGCAGGATTTTAATTGCCAAATTGAGGAGCTTGTGTTTAACTTGAGCAATAAGCTAGTCACTGAAGCATATTTATTTTGGCAACTACGTGGATGATGGATGGCAGAGGGAAAAGACTAGAAGTATTGAGACCTATATCAGCAATATATTATAATTTTCCAGGTAAAGAAGTGAGGATTAAATATGTAAATTGATTCCAAGAAAGAGACCTAGTGGCGGGGGGGGGGGGGGGGGGGGGGGGGGGGGGGGGGGGGAGCAGCTGATAAGCTCCTTTATGGAAATGTGAAAAATTGGACTAATAAAAGTCCTGAATTATAGTATTATTATAGCCAGGCCAGCTAGGGGGTGAAGTCGATAGAGTACTGGCTCTGGAGTCAGGTGGACCTGAATTCAAATTCAGCCTCAGACACTTGATGCTTACTAGCTGTGTGACCCTGGGCAAGTCACTTAACCCTGATTGCCTCACCAAAAACCCCTCAAAAAACAAACAAAAAACCCAAAAGTATTCATGAGTAAGTTAAAAGTCTTCCTCTCTTTAATAAAAAAGGGAAAAAACCAAAAGCATAGGCAGAATCTCCCTGTTAATCCTCAGGACATGGCCCTCATGGACATTAAAGTCATACTCATATATTCTAAGTGTTATCGGAGAGAGAATTCATAAGATCATTTAGAGTCAAAGTACAGTACTAGGTCAAGAATGCCAAGCCAATCATGAAATACACAGAATAATCAGGAAACAGCTTCAAGTCACCAGGTTGGGATCAGAAACAAACATGATGCCTAGGGAAAAATAGGAATCAAGGGCAGTAACACAGGAAATCAGAATCAAGTTCATTCAGTTCAGACCAGGGACAAAGGAATCCATAGTCAAGAGTGATAAGGAAATTCTTCCAGTTTAGGTTCACAATTTGGAACAGGGTAGGGATGGTTCATAATTATAGAAAAAAAATTCACTTAACATTTACTAGCTGTGTGACCCTGGGCAAGTCACTTAACCCCAATTGCCTCACTAAAAAAAGAAAAAAAGAAAAAAAAGAAAAAAATTATCCCACAGTCTCAATGGTCACTCCTCCAGCTCCACATTGCTCCTGCCAGGGTGGGTTTTGGGAAAAGCGGCTGCTACTATTTTCAGAATCCTAAGAGTTAACTGTGTTGGTGACTGACTCTCCTTCTAACACTGGCTTTTACCAGTATGCTTCCCCTTGACAATCAGCCAATAGAATTATTTCTTTGGCAATGATATTTACTTAAATGGCATGGCTAGAACAGTAGTGACAAAGCATTTACCCCCAAATTAGGAAGCTCAGCCTCCTTTTACTGACACACAAAGGCCCTGGGGAGAAGGAGCTCAAATTAACAGCACCTTGATAATGTAGTACATATGTAGGTATCAGATGTGGCCAAGGCAATTCCTAACAAGAACTGCAGGGTGGCAATGTCCTTTCTTTCTTCAGATGGTCCTCATGAAATTAGCTTCAGGGCATGGTGTCAGAGATAGACAAGGGATGGATGAGTTGCTCATCTGGTCTGACTCCTTGCCAGGCACATCTTCCCTGGTAGGGTACTTCTGCTGGTCTTGATCTTTATAAGGCATGGTAACTTGACTAGATGGGTCAATTCACTTCTGGGTTGGCTTAAGCAGTTTGGTCATCTTCTGAGCTAGCTCCTAAATATTTCCTGCTATTGAACTGCACTGGATAGGCCACTAGGAAGTTGGAACCAGACAAGGCACAGCAGGCTGCTCCACCCCTGGTCTAATGCTGCTGATGGCCTAGGCAAATCACTTGTCTATAGGGCTCTTCTTGGGGCATGGCATCACTGTTGAATGAGTTGCTCTAGCTATACTCCTTAGGCTTAAACTTTAATTTTTGTTGTTGTTTTTGTTTAGTCATTCAGTTGTTTCAGACTCTTTATGACCCCATGCAACAAAGCATGCCAGGCCTTTCTATCCTTCACTATCTCTCTCTCTTTTTTTTTTTTTTTTTTGCAGGGGAATGGGGGTTAAGTGACTTTCCCAGGGTCACACAGCTAGTTAAGTGTCAAGTGTCTGAGGCCGGATTTGAACTCAGGAACTCCTGAATCCAGGGCCAGTGCTTTATCCACTATACCACCTAGCTGCCCCTCCTTCACTATCACTTGAAGCTTATCCAAGTTCATGTTCATTGTTTCCACGGTACTAGCTATACGTCTCATCCTCTTCCATTCACTTTCCTTTTTGCTTTCAATCTTTCCCAATATCAGGGTCTTTTCCAAGGAGTCCTGTCTTCTCATTATGTGGCCAAAGTATTTTAAGCTTCAGTTTCGGTATTTAACCTTCTAGTGAATAGCTTGAATTAAATTTTTTTTTAAGTATCAACTGCTTTTATCTCCTTTCTGTCTCTCAAAAGGGACTCTCAGAAGTCTTCTCTAACACCACAATTCAAAAGTGTCAATTCTGTGAGGTTCAGTTTAAGCCACAGTGCCACTGTATTCTTTCATTTGGGACAATGACACTTAGCCTAGGGTTCTCAGAAGCCTATTCACTTGGACTCCCTCAGAACCTAAGTTCTGAGGTTTGTCACCTTCAGGCAGGAAGTGGGAGAGGTCTAGGCTATAATCTCTTTAAGTTTAAGAACCCTTGGTAAGGTATTCCATCTTGCCCTAATGATTATCTGTCCCAATGCAGATAGTTACACTTTGTGGCCTCCTTTTCAGATGTTGGGGAAAAGATATACATGCATCCTGTCCCTTACCTCTTGTTCAATGTAGCTGACCTTTTTCATCTGCAGAGCTATTCAAGCCTTGGTTTATGTCTAAGGGGAGGGAAGGGGGTAGCTGGGTGGCACAGTGGATAAAGCACTGGCCCTGGATTCAGGAAGACCTGAGTTCAAATCTAGCCTCAGACACTTGACACTTAACTAGCTATGTGACCCTGGGCAAGTCATTTATCCCTCACTGCCCCACAAAAAACCCCAAAAAACAAACTTCTAAGGGAAAGGGGGAGAGGTAGGGAAAGGAATATATACATATATGTGTATAGGAATATATATATATATATATATAACATGTGTGCATGCATGTATATATACATATATACACATACATACATGTATTTATTTATTTACTTCCCCACCTCTCCATATATTTCCATGCCTCCTTTTTTAGCCCTTCTTGATTTTTCTACTTTGTTGAAGTGTCACCAAGTCATTCCTTCTTATAGCAGAATTTTAGAGATGAAAGTAACATCTCAAACTTTCTGGTCCAAACCCCTCATTTTATCTATGAGGAAACAAAGTGCATATATCTAATTAGTGTTTGAGCTGTAATTAAGACCAAGCTTTCCTGATTCCCTCGTGGCCTTTCTACTCTTTCAGTGAGGTTGTAACTAAAAGAATGCCCAAAATAGGCTTGCTAATCCAGACAGAGTCTTCATACCTGAATGCCATTTCCACTTTCTCATATGGAACATTAGATATTAGGTATGAGTTCAAATTGTTGATTTCATAGATGAAAATATGTTTAAAGAAACATTGGAGGGTCTGTTCCATTTTATGCATACTTCTTGTCCTTTAAAAGTTATAGGCATAATTTTATTTATGTTTTTCATTTTCTTTTTTGGTCATGGGAATATGCACATTTGTGTGGAGAGGGTATTCATAAATTTCCTGAAAGTTCATTTTCATTCCACTTAAAGATGGAATCCTTAATGGAAGAGAGGAAGGTACTGACTTGTTCATTGATGTGCCTTGGGAGCAATTGAAAAAGGGCTTTAAAGACTAGACAGTACATTAGAAAAACACAAAATAGTGTAGGGTGTCTAGAATATATGCACATGGTTCAGAGTCACTCATTTTTTTCTCTTATGGCTTGACATCTCAATCATGGCAGTCTCTTACTTTTTTGAGAGAAATGCAACCCTTTTTACTGAGTCCCTAAAGGCTTGTTTCACTTGCTTGTTTCTGAGGGTATAAATGAAGGGGTTCATCACTGGGGCAACTGAGGTTGTGAGCACTGACACCACCTTATTCAAAGCCACCCCTTCCTTTGCAGATGGTTTGATGTAGATGAAGATGCAGCTGCCATAGGTGATGGAGACGACAATCATGTGAGAGGAACAAGTGGAAAAGGCCTTTTTCCTTTGTTGGGCAGAAGGGAATCTTAGAATTGTCCTGATGATATATGTATAGGACAGAACTACACACACCAAAGTGATAATTAATGTCAATACAGCAAAGATTAAAACCATTTTTTCTATGAACTGTGTATCAGAGCAAGTGATCTGTAGAATGGGAGATGCATCACAACCAAAATGATCGATAATATTTGAATTACAGAATTCTAGCTGGAGGCCTAAGCTAAGTGGTGGAAGGATAATCATCAACCCAGCTACCCAACAGCAAAGGACAAAAATGGTACAGACTCTATTATTCATGATGGTTGTATAATGAAGAGGCTTACATATGGCCACATAGCGGTCATAGGACATAGCAGCCAAAAGAAAAAATTCTGTTGCACCCAGGAGGATGACGAAAAATAGTTGGGTGGCACAAGCATTATAGGTCACAGTATTGTCCCCACTTGACAAGCTGTAGAGGAATCTGGGGATACAGACAGTTGTGAATGAGACTTCTAAGAAGGAGAAATTGCGTAGGAAAAAATACATGGGAGTTTTAAGGTGAGGATCCAACAAGGTAAGGGAGATGATTGTTAAGTTGCCAATGACACTCAAAATGTAGGTGAGAAACAGAAAGATAAAAAGTAGGACCTGTAGCTGTGGGTCATCTGTGAGCCCTTTTAGGATGAATAATGTTATTCCTGTGTAGTTTCTCATTCTTGGCTTCTGATATCTGAAGGACCTATATGTCAAGGCAAGAAAGAGATTGAATTGGAGCTGGAGCATGGCAAAGCAAGTTTAGAAAGGGGATTTGTATGGAAAATCTCCTTAAATTACTCACAGGACTTTTCTTCTAATAATTGACAAGAAATCATGTAACTATTCTGTTGGTCTCAGACAAATGCCAGTTTATGGATGGGGAATTTTCACTTAAATATTATTCTTCCTTCACTACCACCACCACCACCACCACCACCTTAATCAATACTACTGCTACTGCTTTTGATGCTGCTATTACCACCACCACTACCACCACCTAATGGTATTGTTGTATGGGCAGCACTTTGTAACATTATATAGCTATATGACAAGCCAGTAGTAGTAGTAGTAGTAGTAGTAGTAGTAGTAGTAGTAGTAGTAGTAATAGTAATAACAGTACCAGAAGATGAAAAATGTCATTTTTTTTTTGTTACAGTACATATGGAAATGGTGCAAAGGCAAGTCCCTACACTATTGGAAAAGGGCATGCACAGAGTTGCCCCAACTGTTACTTCCTTATGAAACCTAAGCTTTAATTTAAACTTCCCTGGACTGCTGTGGTAGAGTTCTAATAAGCCAAAGAGTGAGAGAAAAGGAGTCTGACCACTCTTCTAAAAAGTCAAGCTCCCCAGCATAGAACTTAATGCACTTTACACTATACACTATACAGAGAAGAGAGGCACTGTAGTAGACCATTGTCCCAGGCCCCATGGTCCCAGAGATGGTTGTTTCTGAGTGGTGGAGTTGTGAACTGGTCTGACCATTCTGTAGAACAATTTGGAACTGCCCGAAGGGCTATCAAGCTGTGCATACCCTGTAATCCAGAAATATCACTATTAGGTCTGTGCCCCAAAGAGATCAAAGACAAAGAAAAAGAACCTATATGGACAAAATTTTTTAAAACAACTCTTTTTGTGGTGGCAAAGAATTGGAAACTGAGGGTATGCCCATCACTTGGGGAATGGCTGAACAAGTTGTTGCACATGACTGTGATGGAGTACTATTGTGCTGCTAACTATTCTTTTGCATTTACTATATTATGTCAGGAGTTCTTAATCATTTTTCTGTGTGTGTCATGGACTCCTTTGGCAGTCTGATGAGGTTTGTTAAACCCTACTTAGAATGATGTTTTTAGGGATGTCTTGGGATATAAACCTAGCAGTGGTATTGCTGGATCAAAGGGTATGCACAGTTCTACAGCCCTTTGGGCATAGTTCCAAATTGCTCTCCAGAATGGTTGGATCTTTTCACAACTCTGCCAACAGTGGATTAGCATGCCAGCTTTCCCACTTCTCCTCCAACATGCAATATTTTCCATTTTTGTTATATTTGCCACTCTTATGGGTTTGAGGTGATATTTGAGTTGTTTTAATTTGCATTTCTCTGATCAATAATGATCTAGATCATTTTTTCATATGATTATAGATAGCTTTGATTTCTTTGTCTGAAAACTGCCTGTTAATATTATTTGACCATTTATCAATTGGGGAATGACTTGTATTTTTATAAATTTGACTCAGTTCTCTATATATTTGAGAAATGAGACCTTTATCAGAGATGTTTGTTTCAAAAACTCTTTCCCAGTTTTCTACTTCCTTTGTAGTCTTGGTTACATTAGTTTTTTTTTAAAGCATGATGTTTTTAAGTGTATAAAATAAAAAACCATAGGATTACAAAGGAAATGAGTTATGTTGAATTATAGTTATCAAAATATATTTTTTAAAAATACAACTTTATAGAAACCTCAAGTTAAGAATCCCAGTTCTATAGATTATTGTAAAAGTAGATAAACCAGTTGATTTTTATAGTTTTCATCATTAAGGCAGTTAGAAGGAATTATTATTTTGTAGTTATCATTATTAAGAGAGAAGGAATTATTATTGTTATTTTATAGTCATCATTATTATTATTTTTTTTTGCAGGGCAATGGGGCTTAAGTGACTTGCCCAAGGTCACACAGCTAGTAAGTGTCAAGTGTCTGAAGCCAGATTTGAACTCAGGAACTCCTGAATCCATGGCCGGTGCTTTATCCACTGCGCCACCTAGCCGCCCCTATAATCATCATTATTAAGGCAGTAAGAGGTCTCTATAGGCAGACAGCATGAGCATGAGTTGATTGTGTTGGTATGGTCTCCAAAATTAAATGAAGGGACAAGAAAGAGAGAAGCACTGGGAAAAGGGAGAATAGAAAGTTAGAATGAGGAAATTCTTTTCAAATAAAAGAGGCATTCAAGGAAGAACCTTTATGATGAAGGGGAAAATGAGGGAGGGGCATGGCAGGAAATGCTTGATAAATACTCTCATTGGAACTGGTTCAAACAAAGAGGAATACACACTCTCTGCCTCTTTTTCTTTCTCTGTCAATTGGGTATAGAAATCTATCTTATCCAATAAAAATAGAAGGGGAAGGGGATAACCCATAAAGGGAGAAGAATGATTTTTTAAAAAAGGGAGAATACATTAAGAGAGCCAGTGATTAAAAAAGAAAACACACTTTTGAGAAGGGACAGGATAAAAAGAGAGAAGAAAAAATAGAATGGAGGGAAATACATAGTAAATATAATTGTGTATGTAAATGGAATGAGCTCATGCATAAAATGGAAGAAGATTGCAGCACTGATTAAAAGCCAACAACATAATGTTTACAAGAGACACACTTGAAACAAAAAGACACATACATACACATAGAGTTAAATTAAAGGGCTGGAACAGAATCCTTTACTCTTCATTCAGCTGAAGTAAAAAAAGGCAAGGGTAGCAATCATGGTCTCAGACAAAGAGAAAGCAAAACAGACCCAATTTTAAAAGATTGTTAGGAAAAATACATTTTGCTAAAAGGTACCACAGACAATGAAGTAATATAAACCTTTTAAACAACAATTTTCTCTGATAAAGGCTTCATTTCTCAAATATTTGGAAAATTGAGTCAAAATTATGAGCAGAAATGGTCAAAGGGTATCAACAGACAGTATTTGGAAGAAGAAATCAAAGTTATTTCTACTCATGAAAAAATGCTCTAAATTACAACCTATTAGAGAAATGCAAATTAAAACAACTCTGAGATATTACCTCACATCTATCAGAAATGTTAAATGCTTGGAGGGGTTGAGGGAAAATAAGTACATCAATAAACTGTTGAAAGAGTTGTGAACTGGTCCTACCATTCGTTGTTTAATCATTTCAGTCATATCTGACTCTTCATGATCCTATTTGGACTTTTCTTGGCTAAGATACTGGAAAAGTATGCCATTTCTTTCTCCATCTCATTTTACAGATGAGGAAACGGAGTCAAACAGGATTAAGTGACTTACCTGGGTTTACACATCTGGTAAATGTCTGAAGCCCGATTTGAGCTCACAAAGATGAGTCTTCCTGCCTTCAGGTCTATCACTCTATCTACTGTGCCACCTTGCTGCCCAGTCCAACCATACTGGAGAACAATAGCTGAAAGGGCCATCAAACTGCAAATCCTTTGACCCAGTGAAACAACTAGTAGCTCTGCACCCCAAAGAGATCAGAGAAAAGTAAAACAGACTAATATTGATAAAGTATTTTTAGCAGCTCTTTTGTGGTGGCAAAGAATTAGAAATTGAGGAGATATTCATCAGTTGGGGAATGGTTGAATAATTTGTGGCATATGATCATGATGGAGTACTATCATGCTTTAAGAAATGAGGAAAGGAGTGGTTTCAGAAAAAAACAAACTATGGCAAGACCTATATGAACTGATGCAAAGTAAAGAACTGGGAGAGCATTGTGCAAATTAATAATGATGTAATGATGATCAACTATCAAAGACTTGGATAATCTGATCAATACAGTGATGCAGGATTCATGATGAAAGAAAGCTATCTACTTGCAGAGAGAGAACTGATGGACTCTGAGTGCATGTTGAAATATAATTTTCTCACTTTATTCTTTTTTGCTTTTTTGATATGAGTAGCAGGAATATGTTTTCAATGATTTTACATGTATAATTATGTATATGTATAAATATATATATACATATATATAATATTGTTTGCTTTCTCAGTGTTAGGAGGGATGGTGAGAATTTGAAACTCAACATTTAAAAAGAAATGGATGTTAAAAATAAACATTTTTCAGGAGCAGCTAAGTGGTGCAGTGGTAGAGCACTGGCTCTGGATTCAGGAGGACCTGAGTTCAAATCCAGCCTCAGATACTTGACACTTACTAGCTGTGTGACCCTGGGCAAGTCACTTAACCCCAATTGCCTCACCAAAAATAAAAGAAGAAAAAAAATAAACATTTTTCAAAAAAAGGAACGAATCACAAATAGTGATATTTAATATCACTATTAATAGTAGTTGGGTGGAAGAAACAGTTTTGAGCAAATATGAGGCCTCCCAGAGATCATACTCCCCGTGCTCTGGTGGACTTTGTCTATGAGTAATGTCAGCTATGATGATGTATTTACAAAAGTGAACATAAAGCTTATTGTCATATATTCATAGATATAGAGCAGGAAGGGACATCAGAGGCCATCTAATAAAACCGTCTCATTTTACAAATCGAGAAATTAAGGCAAGGAGATGTTAAGTTACTTGTCCAAGGTCACACAGACACTAGGTATTTAAGTCTTGAATCTGAGTCCTCTGACTAGAGTGCCAGAGAGTGGTTTTCCCACTGTACCATAAAGCTATCTCTTCTTTTTTTAAGTTCTATGAATTTCAGAACATTCTTCTTTATTAAAACCTTTTATGTTTCTGCTCAGTCCCCCAGTGTTATTTGAAGACTGGGAACCAGGACTCTGTAATTCTATATTTTTTATAGCTGTTCTGTAATAATTAATTATAATGTAGATATTCAAATTTTCCCAATCAACAATACACATTGTTTGTGCTATTGAATTTCCTTCATAAGTGAATAAAAAAACATTCTTAGGAAACACAAAGTAATTAATTAATTAATGGGATTTTTAAAGAAATTGCTTCAATTTTGACACTTAGTTTAATTAACAAGATTTAAAAGAAATTGCTTTAAATTATTTTCCATCAAGATCCCCAAAGGGTATTTCCCCTGGGTTTATAGAAATGAAATTCTTTTCAGTAACATGGTTGATGAAAGTTCCTTCTATATGTCCAATTCATATCATGCAGAATCAAGTGTTAAGATAGATACAAAACACTGAGTAAGAGTTTGGGATTCAGTGGTTAATGGTACACAGAAAATGATCACCTGGGAGAATATGGTATCCTCCATTCAATGCCCATATCCAGTGACTTAATGCTGATATGTTGCCTCTTGTTGCACCCCACCCAGGTCTACTTTCTCTGCACAGTGTCCCTCACTCCAAAATTACCCTTTCAGTCTTTCCCCATTAATGCATTGCATTACACTCAGTGCAGTAATGTTAGTTCTAAGCTATAAATCAAGGTTAGTCAGATAAAGTAATAGTTACCATTTATTTAGCACTTTAGAAGTTGCAAAGCATATTACAAATAATATTTTATTTTCACAATAATTCTGGGGGGATAGGTGCTATTATTATCATTGCCATTTTAATGATAAGGAAACTAAGTCAGAAAGCAATTAAATGGCTTTCCCAGAGTCATATAGATATAAAGTGCCTGAATTTGAACTCAACTCTTTCTGACTCCAAGTCCACTGTACTGCCTAGATGTTAGCTATAGAGATTCTCAAAAACTAATTTACAATTAGATAGAACAAACCATAGCCATTTAATGTGTTAATCCTCCAAGGAGTGTGTGCAATTTCTAAACATGAAATTTCAGGCAATGTTGAATGTCTTTGGAGAAGGTCTGGGGGCAAAGTGTACTCTGAATCAAAAGGCAGAACAAGGCATTGATTTATCCTAAGCAAGGACTGAGTGTTGTGCCCCTTCTGTAGTTTTCCACTGGAGGCTTTGAAGCTTCACTAGGACTCATCCAACTAGACATGTCATGAAAGAAATGACTGTTCAATATGGGAAGCTTCAGGAAGTTTCAGGAATTATCAATGATTTCTGAGCTATCTTCTAATTTTTAGTAATTGCTTCTTCTTTAAATAATACTTTATCTTTATGTACTAATTTTGTGTCTTCTTGTAAAATATAAATTCCTTGAGAACCAAAGCGATTTACCCTTCTGTCTATATTTCCAGAGCCTAGCAGAGTGCTTTGTGAAGAGCAGGCATTTAAAATTACATGTTTAATTGCTTTTATTTACTTATTTATTCGTTTACTCATTTATTTATTTTTTTATTTATTTTTGTTTAATTGCTTTTAAAGAATTTAGAGAGCATGTACCCCCACCTATTTATTTTTACATATAGGGAAGGCATGGACTAGTAGGATGAAGTGATTTGCCTTACATAATAGAGGTATTAAGCAGCAGAGCTTGGTTTTGAACCCAAATCCACTACAAAAACCTATATACTACAAAAGAATTATCTGATATTAAAGACATATACAATAATGAAAATTTAGATAAAAAGCCACATTCATAATCATCCTCTGCAAGTTGTACAATAGGTGGCCTCCTTTTCCTCTTGGGTGATGACACTTCTTAAATCTTACAATTAAGTTACCACCGACTGCAGTCTATGTATAAAATATGCCCTGTCCGTTATCATTAAAGAGTTAAAATTAAAGGACATGCTATCCAGAAAAAATAGATCTCGCAAAAATAACTAAGTCCCTCCCTGAAATTCCATAGAAAAGTATTTTTATTAGAATTTTAATTTCATTGTACCTTTCTCCTAATGCAGATGGCCAGCTACTCTGAAGCAGTCTTAAGTAACTGGGTCAAGATAATACAGCCAGTATGGATCAGAGGCACAACTTGAACCCAAGTCTTTCTGAACTCAAGCTTCTTAATTGAACTCAATTTGCCTCTCCTCCATAGTGATTAAGTACTAGAATTTGAACCTTGTATCATAAAATATATGTCCCTACCATTTCGCTGAAAAAAAATGACAGGAAAAAAAAAAACATTTTCATACTTACTCTTCTGACTGTTCTTCATGGTCCTGGTGAGAAAGTTAGCCTCAAATATCTCTGGTTGTGATTCAGAAAAGATAATTGATGTGTTCCTAAAGATTTGTATATGAGCTTCTGACCATACTCTGTGTTGTATAACTAAAATGACATACTCATGGGCAGAGATTGGACTGGACAGAATTCTCCTAAATGTCCATCTTCCAGAATACTAAAGATTCACAACTCCCTTCTTTAGATCTAAAATAAAATGACTCAGAGATCTTACCCTACTTTAAATGTAGATAGTATTTTCATGTGTTCCAGGTAGGTAAAGGGAAGATAATACCACTTAAAAGGGATGGCATTAGCAGGGCCTGCCTCTGTTTGTGACAGAAAAAAAAGCCCAACCTATCCGGGCAGGGAGACAGGTTTCCCTCCAAATTGTATGACAACAAATGAGGATATTTGTTTGATCGGTTCAGTATGCTGTGGGTGCATGGGGATCAACTAAGTGCACAAACAAAAGGGCCCTTGGGGACCCGAGTTCAAAAGCCACTAATGAATCTCACTGTAATTAAACTTGACAAAAGGCTTTCAACAGATAGTTTTGAGGCCAGTGCCCTCAGAGACTGGAAGATGCAACAAAAACAACAGGCTTAGTGCATGACAATAAATGTCATGTGATGAATCAAGTATCTCATTACTCTTCCCCACTCTGTTGAAAGGATTCTTGATCTGAACTCTGGAAAAGCTGAAATGGGGGTTGGGGGTGGGCAGGGCAGGGAGCATTATTCACATCTCACAGTGATACTGGAATATCCTGCTCTCTATATATTTTCTAGGGAGATCTCTGAAATACTTGTTTCTATGTCAATATAATTGGTTATGACTTATCATACAGTCATAGCAGGAGGAGGAGGAATAGGAGTAGTATGAGTAGTAGGAAGAATACTTGAATTTGAGCCAGAATATTGACTTGAAGTATTTACTCACTAATATTGTGTGAATGTGAATGTCAATATGAAAAAGCAATTTAAATTCTAGAAACCTAAGTTTGTTCATTTGTTCAGTGAGAATAATAATGTATACACTACTATACAATTAAGATGATTCTCAAATTATATTATAATATGAATATAAATGTCATTATTTTAATAAAAATATACTACTCTGAAAACTACAACTACAATGAATACAATTTATTATTACTCTATTAAATCTCTGTTGTTAATTGCTGCTGCTATTGTTGGTGGTGCTACTGCTGCTGCTGCTACAACTACTACCACTACTACCACTACTATTACTACTACTTCAAATGCTTGGACCATGTGACAAGCACAAATCAAGATCTAAGATCTCTATCAAGTCCAGGTTTGGTTTCAATTGTCGTTATTGTTGTTTGGTCATTCAGTCATTTCCAGCTCTTCATGACCCCATGGACCATAGCAAACCAGGCCTTTATATTCTTCATCATTTCCAGAAGTCTGTTCAAGCTCATGTATGTTGCTTCCATCATACTATCTATCCATCTCATCCTCTGCCGTCCTCTTTTCCTTCTGCCTTCAATCTTTCCCAACATCGGGGTCTTTTCCAATGAGTCCCATCTTCTCATTTTGTGGCCAATATATTTAAACTTCAACTTCAATAATTGACCTTCCGTGAATAGTCTGAACCAAGTATCAATTGATTTGATATCCTTGCTGTCCAAGGGACTCTCAAAAGTCTTCTTCAGTGCCACAGTTCAAAAGTGTTGATTCTGTGGCTCTCAAATGTCTTTATAACCCAATTTTCACAGTCAGACATTGCTACTGGAAAATACCAGACCTTCTATACAGACCTTTGTAGACAAGGTAATGTTTCTGTTTTTTAGTTTGCTGCCCAGGTTTACCATAGTTTTCTTTCCAAGAAGCAAGCATCTTTTAATTTCATGGCTATAATTACTATCTGCAGTGATTTTTGAACCCAAGAATATAAAATCTGACACTCTTTCCATTTCTTCTCCCTCTATTTGCCAGGAATTGATGGGACCAGTTGCCAAGATCTTTGTTTATTTTTTACATTAAACTTCAAACCACCTTTTCACTCTCCTCTTTCACACACTTATTAAGAGCTTCTTAATTCTTCTTACTTTTTGCCATTGGAATGGTATCATATGCTTATCTGAGATTGTTGGTATTTCTCCTGACAAGATTAATTCTGGCTTTTGATTTATCCAGCCTGACATTTCACAGGATGTTCTCACATATAAATTAAATAAGGTAACAATATATAGCCTTGTCATACTCCTTTTCCAATCTTAAACCAATCAGTTATTTAATGTTTGGTTTTAACTATTATTTCTTGGCCCACATATAAATCTTTCAGGAGACAAGAAAGATGATCTGGTATGCTTACCTCCTTGAGGACTTGCCACATTTTTTTGTGATACACACACAAGTTTTAGTGTAGTCAGTGAAGCAGTAGATGTTTATGTTGGCAATTTTGGTCTCTTCAAAAACCAGCCAGTTTTTCTGGCAATTCTCAAATCACGTCCTTTTAAAAAATAAATTTATTCCTTTAGAATTTTCCCCAAGTCACATATAAAAACAAATTTTCACATCAATTTTTTAAAACTTTGCATTCCAAATTCTCTTCCTCCCTTCCTCCCCACCCCTCCTTAAGAACTCAAGCAAGTCAATATAAGTTATACATGTGCAGTCATGCAAAACATTTCCACATTAGAACTAACAAAAAATAATTCTACTTCTATCTGTATTCAGATACCATCAGTTCTTTCTCTGCAGATGGATTGCATTTTTCATAAGTCCTTCTGATAGCATCATGCTCATCATTTCTTACAGCACAATAGTGTTCCATCCTAATCTCATCCCGCAATTTGTTCATAAATTCCCCAATCGATGGGCATCACCCCAATTGCAAATTCAACTTTTAAAAAAAATCTCTTTTAGGGTATAAACCTAGTAGTGGTATTTTTAGGTCAAAGAATATTCATGGTTTTATAGTCCTTTGGCCATAGTTCCACATTGTTCTACAGAATGTTTGAATCAGATTACAACTTTACAAAGAGTATATTGATGCTTCATTTTCCCCATATCCCCCACGATATTTGTCATTTTCCTCTGCTGTCCTATTATCCTATCTAAGAGGTGTGAGGTAGTACCCAGAGTTGTTTTGACCGGAATCTCTCCAATCAATAGTAAGTTAGAGGATTTTTTGCCTGTGCCTATAGGCAGCTTTGATTATTTCATCTGAAAACTTCATATCTTTTGATCATTTATCAATTGGGGGCTCTCTTTTTTTTTTTCTACAACAAACATTTATTTTATTTTCCATTTACATGTAAGGGTAGTTTTCAACATTCATTTTCACAAGATTTAGAGTTCCAAATTTTTCTCCCTCCCTTTCCTCCCCCCTCCACAAGATCACAACCAGGTTTTATTTATATATATATATATATATATATATATACAATCCACAAGTGTTCTTTTTATCAGTTCTTTCTATAGGGTGCATAGTAAGATTCCTCAATAGTTCCTTGGGATTGTCTTGGAACATTGCACTGCTGAGAGTAGTTAAGTCATTCACAATTGTTCAGTGAACAATACTGCTGTCACTATGCACAATATCCTCCCAGCTCTGCTTACTTCATTATACATTGATGTTCATTAGTCTTTCCAGGTTTTTCAGGGATCATTCTATTTGTCATTTCCTGTAGCACAAGACCATTCCACTACAATCATACAGCACAGCTTTTTCATCGTTCCTCAATTGATCGACATTCCCTTGATTCTCAATTCTTATCCTCCACTAAGAGTTACTATAAATATTTTTTATAAAATTTTTCCCCCTTTTATCTTTTTCATGATTACTGTTGTTGACTATTTCCCTTCCATCCTATTTCCTTCCCCATGATATTTATTCTATTATCCATCTTCTTTCATCCTATCATTCTTCAAAAGGGATTTGCTTCTGTCTGTCCCCTCCCCCACTCTGCCCTTCCTTCTTTTGCTCCTCTCTCTGTATCCCCTTCCACTCCTATTGTCCTGCAGGGTTATAGAGATTACTCCACCCAATTGAGTGTGTACATTATTTCCTCCTTGAGCCAATTCTTATGAGATTGAGGGCTTTGAGCCAATTCTGATGAGTGTTAGGTTCATTTCCTGCCCAGATTAAACAGATTACTCCACCTGGTTGGGTCTGTGTTTTCGTCCCTCCTTGAGGCAGCTCTGATGAGTTTAAGGTCTTTTAGTCTTTTCTGATTAGTGTAAAATTCATTTACTGCCCTGTTCCTCTCCCATCTCTTCCCCCACTCCATAAGCCTTTTCCTGTTTCTTTCATGTAGGATTTCAACTCTGCCCTTCCCCCTCCCCTAGTGGATTCCCTTCACCCCTCAATTTAACCCTAAAGATGTCATCACCTAGCTAAGTGACAGAGTGGACAAAGCATCACCCCTGGTCCTAGGGGGAACCCAGCCAAAACCTGGCCTCAGACATAAGACAGTTGCCCATTGTACAACCCCAGGTATGTCCCCCAGCTCCAATTTCTTATGGTTCTCTAGGGTCTTGTATTTGAAAGTCAAATTTGCCTTTCAGCTCAGATCTTTTCATCACAAATATCTGAAAGTCTTCTTTTCATTAAAGTCCCATTTTTTCTGCTAAAAGATAATGCTGAGTTTTGCTGGATAGGTGATTCTTGGTTGTAATCCCATTTCCTTTGCCCTTTGGAATATCATATTCCATGCCCTCTGATCCTTTAATGTAGAAGCTGCTAGATCTTGTGCTATCCTGATTGGGCCTCCACAGTACTTGAATTCTTTCTTTTTGGCAGCTTACAATATTTTTTCCTTGACCTGAGAGCTCTGGAATTTGGCTACAATATTCCTAGGAGTTTTCCTTTTGGGATCTCTTTCTGGAGATGATGGGTGGATTCTTTCAATTTCTATTTTAGCTTCTTCTTCTAGAAATTCAGGGCAATTTTCCTGGAGAATATATTGGAAGATATTGTCTAAGCTCTTTCCTTGATCATGGTTTTCAGGTAGACCAAGAATTTTCAAATGATCTCTCCTGGACCTATTTTCCAGATTGGCAGTTTTCCCCAGAAGATATTTCACATTGCCCTCTATTTTTTTATTCATTTGGATTTGCTTTATTGTATCTTGGTTTCTCATAAAGTTACTGGCTTCCATTTGTTCAATCCTAATTCTTAGGCAATTATTTTCATCAGAGAGCTTTTGTACCTCCTTTTCCATTTGACCAATTTGACTTTTCAAGCTGTTGACTTTTTTCCTCATGTCTTTCCTGCAGCACCCTCATTTCTCTTTCCATTTTTTCCTCTACCTCTCTAACTTTATCTTCAAAGTCCTTTTTGAGCACCCCTATGGCCTGAGACCAATTCATATTTTTCTTGGAAGCTTTAGATATGGGGGACCTGATGTTGACATCTTCCTCTGAGGGTGCCCCTTGGTCTTCCTTGTTACTGAAGAAACTTTCTATGTTCCTCACCTTTCTCTGTCTGCTCATCTTGCCTTTCTTTTACTTGACTTTTAGCTCCTTAAAGTGGGGCACTGTTTTCAGACTGCAGTATCCCAAGCTTCAGAATTCCCAGGTGGTACAATTTAAGGAGGATCATGCTCTTCACTCACCTGGCCTGTTCCCTGGTCCATAGATGACCCCAGGCCAACTTGCTAATCAACCAGCTTTGTGTGTTGTGGTTGTTAGCTCTGAGGAGCCTGCACCCCTCCCCCACCTGAGCCACTGTTACTTGAGCCTACCTCCTGGTTCTTAGCAGGGGTGAAAAACCCAAGTTCTGCCTTAGCACCAGGATAGACCCCTGTAGTCTCCCCCCTGCCAAGGGCTCAGCCCTCTCACCAGACTGTGAATTTAGTTCCAGACAACACTGGTGCTTCAGCTGATTCAGACACTCTGGCAGTCTGCTTCTTTGGTGAGGCCTTCCTGTCACTGGATCTGTGTCAGAGTGACTGTGGGGTTGGGCTGGACTCCTGTATTAGCACAGCAGCATCCTCCTTCTGACCTTCCAAGCCATTCTTGGTTAGAAGATAATTTCAACACATTCTTCTGTGAGTTTTGCTTCTCCAGGCATTTTCCTATGGAGTTGTTTGGATGTTTTTTGGAGCAATCGTACCATTAGTTCGGGAGCTCACTGCCTTTCCTCCACCATCTTGGCTCCCAGAATGGCTCTTTTTTTAACAAATTTGACTCAGTTCTCCATGTGTTTGAGAACTGAGGTCTATCAGATAAACTTGCTTTGAATCCTTTCTTTCACAGTTACTATTGCTAACTGTATTATCTTCCATCCTATTCTCTCCCCTTGATATTTATTCTATTTTCTATCTTCTTTCACCCTATCCCTGCTCAAATGTGTTTTCCTTCTTACTGCTCCCTCCCCCAATCTGCCCTCCCTTCCTTTATTCCAGCCCCCTTATCCCCTTCCATCCCACTTTCTTGCAGGGCAAGATATATTACTATACCCACTTGAGTGTGTATGTATTATGTCTTTGAGCCAATTCTGATGAGAGTAAGGCTCCCTCACTCCCCCATTCTTCCCACATTTTCTTCTCCACTCCATAAACTTTTTCTTGTTTCTTTTATATGAGATACTTTATCCCATTCCATCTCTCTCTTCCCCTTTCTCCCAGTGCATTCCTCTCATCCCTTAATTTTATTTTAAAGATGTCATCATGGGGCAGCAGGGTGAAACAGTGGATAAAGCACCAGCTCTGGACCGAGGAGGACCCAAGCCCAAATCCGGCCTCAGACACAAGACACTCACCAGCTGCTTGACCCTGGGCAAGCCACCCAACCCTGACTGCCCCCCCGCCAAATGCTGATAAACCAAAAAGAAATGCTTTATAGATATCATCCCTTCATCTTCAATTCACACCTATGCCCTCTGTATAAATATATTCCATTCAGCTGCCCTAATACTGAAAAAATCTTGAGTTAGAAGTATCAGCTTCCCGTGTAGGAATGTAAACAGTTTAACCTTTTAACATTCCTCATGATTTCTTTTTCCTATTTACCATTTTATGCTTCTCTAGGGTCTTCCATTTGAAAATCAAATTTTCTATTCAGTTCAGGTCTTTTCGTCATGAATGCATGTAAGTCCTCTTTTTTATTGAACTCCCATTTTTCCCCTGAAATCTTATAATCAGTTTTGCTGGGTAGGTGATTCTTGGTTGTAATTCTAGTTCCTTTCTCCTCCACAATATCATATTCCATGATGCTAGATTGCATGTTATCCTGACTGTGGCTCCATAGTACTTGAATTGTTTCTTTCTGGATGCTTGCTCCTTGACCTGAGAGCTCTGGAATTTGGCTATAATATTCCTAGAAATTTTCATTTGGGGATCTCTTTCAGGAGGTGATGGGTGGATTCTTTCAATGTCTATTTTACTTTCTGCTTCTAGAATATCAGGGCAGTTTCCCCTGACAATGTCTTGGAAGATGATATCTAAATTTTTTTTTTAATTATGGATTTCAGATCGTCTTATAATTTTCAAATTATCCCCTGGATCTATTTTCTAGGTCAGCTGTTTTCCCAAGGAGATTTTCCACTTTGCCTTCTATTATTTAATTCTTTTAGTTTTGCTTTATTGTGTCTTGATTTCTCATAAAGTCATCAGCTTCCATTTGCTCAATCCTAATTCTTAAGCAATTATTTTCCTCAGAGGGCTTTTGCATCTCCTTTTCCATTTGGCTTTTCAAGATATTGACTTTTTTCATGAATTTCCTGTATCTCTCTCATTTATCTTTCCATTTCTTCCTCTATCTCTCTTACTTTATCTTCAAAGATGGCTTCTATGGCCTGAGACCAATCCACATTTTTCTTGGAAGCTTTGGATGTAGGAGCTTTGACTTTGCTATCTTCTTCTAAGGGTCTATTTTGATCTTCCTTGTCATTAAAGAAACTTTTAATGGTCCACATTTCTTTCTGACCTTTCATTTTCCTAGCCTATTTCTTGACTTTTAAGTGATTCCAGGTTGCACTTTCCCAAGATTCAGGGGGTCCAAGTTGGTACGATTTAAGAAGAGGAATGTTCTCCACTCACCTGGCCTTTGCTCTGGTCTGTAAGTAACTTTTGGCCTGCTTGCTCTTTGACATGGGAACAGATATCTGTTTCACTGTGGTTGTAAGCTCAGACATGCCTGTGCCCCTCCCACCAATTAAGTCAAAGTGCGAGCAAAACCACAGAGTCCCACCTCAGCTCCAGCAGAGAACCCTGTAATGTCCCCCTGACTATTGACTCAATCCCTTCACAGGTTTGTAAGCTGAGTTCCAGAAGTAGCTGCCACTGCCTCTAGTGTGGCCTGCCTGGAGCTGAATCTGTGCCAGTGCAGCCACAGGGCTGTGTTCCACTCTCACTCTGGTAGAATAGACCTCTTCTGCTGACCTTCTAAGCTGTCTTTGGCTGGAAAATGATCTCACCCTGTCCTTTTGTGGGGTCTGCTGTGCCAGAAATTATCTATGGCATTATTTGGAGGTATTTGGAGGGATCCTGTGGGGAGCTCCATGAAGTTACTGCCTTTCCTCCACTATCTTGGATCCCTCTCAATTCACATACTACTGAAGTCTAGATTGCAGAATAATAGGTGAAAGAATCTACTGTCATAAGGATTGGATGCAATTTTTTGGTAATTTGAACATTCATTGTTATTGCCCTTCTTTAGAATTCAGACATAAACTGTTCTTTTTCAATTCAGTGGCCACTATTGTTTTTTCTAAATTTGCTAGCATATTGAGTGCAGTACTTAAACAGCAACCTCTTTTAGGATTTTAAATAACTCAGCTGGAATTCTGTCACCTCCACTAGTCTTATTATTAGTAATCCTTTCTAAGACTCATTTGACTTCATTTTACAATATATCTGACCCTAAATAAATAACCACACCTTTGGGGTTATTGGTGATGTTATACTGTTTCACATATATTCTGTTTATTCTTGTCACCTCTTCTTAATCTCTTGTACTTCTGCTAATCATTTTTGTCTTTCATTATGCCCCCTTATTTTTTTTTGCAGGGTAATGAGGGTTAAGTGACTTGCCCAGGGTCACACAGCTAGTAAGTGTCAAGTGTCTGAAGCTAGCTTTTAGGTCCTCCTGAATCCAGGGCCAGTGATCTATCCACTGTGCCACCTACCTGCCCACCAATTATGCCAATTTTTTGCATGAAATGCTCTATTTTTTGGTGAAACAACTAAACAATTTATTAGATGCAAATAAAGCAATCTTCAAAGAGAAAAACTTCTGAAATAATATGTTAACAATATAGGATAAAAAAGAGGAAATGGGTGATTTGTGTACTTATTAAACAACTAAGAAATTTAAAAATCTAAAATTAGCACTAAATATATTTGAAGATTAGAGTAGAAATATATTAAATGCAAAAAGCTGTACAGAAATAAGTAAAATTAAAGGATAGTTTTTTCTTTTAAATAGAATTTTTATTCCCAATTTCATGCGAAGATAATTTTTAACATTGATTTTTTTTTTGGTGAGGCAGTTGGGATTAAGTGACTTGCCCAGGGTCACACAGCTAGTAAGTGTCAAGGGTCTGAGGCTGGATTCGAACTCAAGTACTCCTGAATCCAGGGCCGGTGCTCTATCCATTGTGCCACCTAACTGCCCCAACATTCATTTTTGAAATAAAATTTTGGATGTCTCTATTTTTTCTTTCTTTTTTTTTTAGTAAATATTTTATTTTTTCCAATTACATGTAAAGATATATATTTTTTTCAGTTCAAAGTTTTTCTTCTACCTTCCCTTCCCTCCCCCCTCCTGAAGCCAGCAAGCAATCTGATATAGGTTATACTTTACAATAATATTAAATCTATTTCCACATTAGTCATCAACATTAATTTTTAATAAGATTTTGAGTTCCAAATTTTTCTCTCTCCCTTCCATCTCCCCTCCCCAAGATGGCAAGCAATCTAATATAGGTTATACATATGCAATCATGTTAAACATATTCTACATTAGTACACATTAGTCATGTTATGAAAGAAGAAACAGAACAAAATGGGAAATCCATGAATAACAAAAACAAAAACAAAAAACAATTGAAAATAGTATTCTTTGATTTGCATTCAGATTCCACTGTTCTTTCTCTAGATGTGGAAAATATTTTCTCTAATGTATCTCTAATTTTCTTGAAGAGATCTCTTTTCTTTTCCATTCTATTGTTTTCTTCTACTTCTTTGCATTGTTCATTTAAGAGTAACTCTCCTTGATATTTTCTAGAATTCTATTTTTTTTTTTTTACAATCCACAAGTGTTCTTTTTATTAGTTCTTTCTATAGGGGTGCATAGTATGCTTCCTCATTAGTTCCTTGGGATTGTCTTGGATCATTGCACTGCTGAGAGTAGTTAAGTCATTCACAATTACTCATTGAACAATGCTGCTGTCACTATGCACAGTGTCCTCTCAGCTCTGCTCACTTCACTATACATCTATGTTCATTAGTCTTTCAAGGTTTTTCGGGGATCATCCTGTTAGTCATTTCCTGTAGCACAAGTCCATTCCACTACAATCATATAACACAGTTTTTTCCATCATTCCTCAATTGATGGACATTCCCTTGATTCTCAATTCTTAGCCTCCACCAAGAGTTGCTATAAATATTTTTTCTACAATTTTCCCCCTTTTATCTTTTTCATGATTACTGTTGTTGACTATTTCCCTTCCATCCTATTTCCTTCCCCATGATATTTATTCTATTATTCATCTTCTTTCATCCTATCATTCTTCAAAAGGGATTTGCTTCTGTCTGTCCCCTCCCCCACTCTGCCCTTCCTTCTTTTGCTCCTCTCTCTGTATCCCCTTCCCCTCCTATTTTCCTGCAGGGTTATAGAGATTACTCCACCCAATTGAGTGTGTACTTTATTTCCTCCTTGAGCCAATTCTTATGAGATTGAGGGCTTTGAGCCAATTCTGATGAGTGTTAGGCTCATTTCCTGCCCAGATTAAACAGATTACTCCACCAAGTTGGGTGTATCTATTAGTCCTTCCTTGAGGCAGCTCTGATGAGTTTAAGATCTTTGAGTCTTTTCTGATGAGTGTAAAATTCATTTACTGCCCTGCTCTTCCTCCCATCTCTTCCCCCACTCCATAAGCCTTTTCCTGTTAATTTCATGTAGGATTTCACTTCTGTCCTTCCCCCTCCCCCAGTGCATTCCCTTTACCCCTCAATTTAAGCCTAAAGATGTAATCATCTAGCTAAGTGACACAGTGGCCAAATCATCACCCCTGGACCCAGGGGGAATCCCAGCCAATACCTGGACTCAGACACAAGACAAGTCGCCCATTGTATGACCCCGGGTATATCCCCCAGCTTCAATTTTTTTTTTTTTATGGTTCTCTAGGATCTTGTATTTGAAAGTCAAATTTGCCATTCAGTTCAGGTCTTTTCATCACAAATATCTTAAAGTCTTTTTCATTAAAGTCCCATTTTTTCCACTGAGAGAGAATGCTGAGTTTTCTTTTTCTTTTTTTTTTCTTTTTTTTTTTCTGGGCAATGGGGGTTAAGTGACTTGCCCAGGGTCACACAGCTAGTAAGTCAAGTGTCTGAGGCCGGATTTTAACTCAGGTACTCCTGAATCCAAGGCCGGTGCTTTATCCACTGCGCCACCTAGCTGCCCCAATAATACTGAGTTTTGCTGGGTAGGTTATTCTTGGTTGTAATCCCATTTCCTTTGCCCTTTGGAATATCATATTCCATGCCCTCTGGTCCTTTAATGTAGAAGCTGCTAGATCTTGTGCTATCCTGATTGGGCCTCCACAGTACTTGAATTCTTTCTTTTTGGCAGCTTGCAATATTTTCTCCTTGACCCGAGAGCTCTGGAATTTGGCTACAATATTCCTAGGAGTTTTCTTTTTGGAATCTCTTTCTGGAAGTGATTGGTGGATTCTGTCAATTTCTATCTTAGCTTCTTCTTCTAGAATTTCAGGGCAATTTTCCCTGAGAATATCTTGGAAGATGGTGTCTAAGCTCTTTCCTTGATCATGGTTTTCAGGTAGACCAAGAATTTTCAAATGATTTCTCCTGGACCTATTTTCCAGATTGGCAGTTTTCCCCAGAAGATATTTCACATTGCCCTCTATTTTTTTATTCATTTGGATTTGCTTTATTGTGTCTTGGTTTCTCATAAAGTCACTGGCTTCCATTTGTTCAATCCTAATTCTTAGGCAATTATTTTCATCAGAGAGCTTTTGTACCTCCTTTTCCATTTGACTTTTCAAGCTGTTGACATTTTTCTCATGTCTTTCCTGCATCTCCCTCATTTCTCTTTCCATTTTTTCCTCTACCTCTCTAACTTTATCTTCAAAGTCCTTTTTGAGCACCCCTATGGCCTGAGACCAATTCATATTTTTCTTGGAAGCTTTAGATATGGGGGACCTGATGTTGACATCTTCCTCTGAGGGTGCCCCTTGGTCTTCCTTGTTACTGAAGAAACTTTCTATGTTCCTCACCTTTCTCTGTGTGCTCATCTTTCCTTTCTTTTACTAGACTTTTAGCTCCTTAAAGTGGGGCACTGTTTCCAGGTTGCAGTATCCCAAGCTTAAGAAATCCCAGGTGGTATGATTTAAGGAGAATCAGGTTCTTTCCTCGCCCGGCCTGTTTCCTGGTCCTAGATGACCCCAGACCAACTTGCCAATCAACCAGCCCCTCCCCCACCTGGGCCACTTATATTTGAGCCTACCACCTGGTTCTCAGTAGGGGTGTAAAATCCAAATTCTGCCTTAGCACCAGGATAGACCCCTGTAGTCTCTCCCCTGCCCAGGGCTCAGCCCACTCATCAGACTGTGAGCTTAGTTCTAGATGACATTGGTGCTTCCACTGATTCAGAGGCTCTGGGGGTCTCTTTCTCTGGCGAGGACTTCCTGAGACTGGATCTGTGTCAGGGTGACTGTGGGGTTGGGCTTGACTCCTGTATCAGCACAGCAGGTCCCTCATTCTGACCTTCCAAGCCATTCTTGGTTAGAAGATGATTTCAGCACATTCTTCTGTGAGTTTTGCTGCTCCGGGCATTTTCCTATGACCTTATTTGGATGTTTTTTGGAGCGATTGTGTCATGAGTTCGGGAGTTCACTGCCTCTCCTCCCGGAATAGATTTAGATTTAATGAATTTTGGTAACATTTCCTGGAATGTTTGCACCAGGTTGCATGTAGTTGAGAGGCAGCTATGACACGGCAGAGAGAATGAGTCTGAGAACTGGGCTCTAGTCCTTCCTCCATCCTGGATCTGCCTATTTTCTAGAATTCTACATTCAGTTGGGTATATCTTTCTCTTTCTCCTTTCCCTTTCCCTTTTCTTCTTCAGCTATTTGTAAAGCCTTATCACACAGCCATTTTGCTTTCTTGCTCTTTTTTTCATTTGGGATTTTTTGTTGTTGTTGCTGCCTTCTGTGTAATATTGCAAATCTCTGTCCATAGTTCTTCAGGCACTTTATCTACCAGATCTAATCCCTTAAATCTATTCATCATTACCTTTTTCTGACTAGTAGAACTAAAGGTGTGGAAGTCTATTTGTGTCCCAAGTGTAGGGAGAGCTAGCTAGGGTTTAATTATAAATTAGAAACTTTAGCACCACTCTTTGGGCATTAAGCATTTATTAAAGAGTAAAGAAAGAACACATGGAGTTCAGGAAGTTAAGAACCCTATCTACCCTAGAGGAGAGATAAGAGTTCAACCTGGTCTGGTTCTTCTTCTTAGTCTTCTGCCACCACCACGAGGTTCCAGCAAGAAACTGAGAGAGAGAACTGCCCTTCCTGTGTCACCCAGAAGAGGTCCTCATTACACACTGCTTCAAGCTGTTTGGTTAGTGTCATCCAAATCCATTGGTTCACTGGACTTGAGGGTGGCCTCTTGTTGATGTCATAGTCCACAGGCTCTGAGAACACTCACTCTTGGGAGTCAGGCAGGTGTGGTTTTAATCAAGTCAACTTTAAATGAGTTAATCAGCAGAGTCAGTCTCACTTAATTCAATCAATCCAAATCAATCTCCTCTGGTTGGGGTCTTTGGGCATTGGCAAAAAGCCCATTGTTCCTTTCAACTTACATTCAAAACGGATCTTATTCAATAACCTATTTGGTGGGGGCAGTGAGGTGCCACAGTGGATAAAGCACCAGCCCTGGATTCAGGAGAACCTGAGTTCAAATCCATCCTTAGACACTTGACACTTACTAGCTGTATGACCCTGGGCAAGTCACTTAACCCTCATTGCCCTGCCCCCCCCCCCAATAACCTATTTGGTCCGATGGTTTTTCTTACTTCCTTCAATTTATGTCTGAATTTTGCAATAAGAAGTTCCTGATTTGAGTCACATTCAACTCCAGGTCTTGTTTTAACTGACTTTATAGACCTTCTCCACCTTTGCCTGCAAAGTATATAATCAATCTCATTTTGATATTGACCATCTGGTGATGTTCACATATAGTTATATTTTGTGTTGGAGAAAAAAAGTATTTTCTATTGCTAGCAGGTTATCTTAACAAAACACTATTAATCTCTGCCCTCCTTCATTTTGTACTCCTAGGTCAAACTTGGGAATTATTCCAATTCTTTTGATTTCTTACTTTAACTTTCCAATCCCTTATGGTGAATATGATATATGTGTGTGTGTGCTATTTTTAGAAGATGTTGTAGGTCTTCATAGAACTGATCAACTTTGGCCTCTTTGGCATCTGTTGTTGGAGCATAGACTTGTATTACTGTAATGCTGAATAATTTGCTTTGGATTCATATGGATACCATTCCATTGCTTTTGAGATTATATCACTATATTGCCCTTCTTGCCCTTTTATTGATTATGAGGGCTACACTATTTCTTCTAAGTGATTCTTTTCCATACTATTATATGTCATAATCACCTGAATTAAATTCACCCATTCCTGTCCATTTGAATTCACTGATGCACAAGATGTTGATATTATGATGTTTCACATATGTTCTATTTATTCTTGTCACCTCTTCTTAATCTTTTCTCCTTCTGCTAATCATTTTTGTCTTTTATTATGCCCATTTTTTTTTGCAGGGCAATGAGGGTTAAATGACTTGCCCAGGGTCACACAGCTAGTAAGTGTCAAATGTCTGAGGCCAGATTTGAACTCAGGTCCTCCTAAATCAAGGGCTGGTTCTTTATCCACTAAGCCACCTAGCTGCCCCCCACCCATTTCATTCTTTTTGGAGCCAATTGTATTTGTTCTTTTCTCTTCCCCAGTAGTGTTGCCTACCTCCTGATCTGAGGGAGGGGCTCATCTTCCGGTATTCTATTTTTTTTTTTATCATTTTAATGCTTTCCATGGACAAATACTATTCTTGGCCAAGATGCTGGAGTGGTTTGCAATTTCCTTTTCCAGTGAATTGCCTTTTGTCAACAGTCTTTACTATTAATTATTCTTCTTGCTTGCTTAGCATAGCTCATAGTTTCATTGTTAGCAGAAGAGGTAAAGAATTCCAGGCATAGGGGAAAGCCAAGGAAAATGATCGGAGCCTAGAGATGGAGTATCTTATTCATGGAACAGCTCGGAGGCCAGTGTCTCTGTACCAATAGTACATGTAGGGTGGTAAGGTATAAGAAGTTGGGGAATGTAGGAGAGGCTTAGGATATGAATAGCTTTGAATGCCAAACACCTTTCTGTATTTCATCCTGGAGGCAATAGGGAGTCACTGGAGCTTACTGAGTAGGTAAGATGACATGATCAGACCTGTACTTTAGGAAAATCGCTTGAATGACTGAATGGAAGATGGATTAGGGTGGGAAGATACTTGTGGCCGGCAGATCCAGCAACAGACTACTGCAATAATCAGTGCCTAAGGTAATAAGACTGGGTTGGACTGGTGGCAGTGTCAAAGGAAAGAAGGGACAGTATTATACAAATGTTGGAAGGTGAAATTTATAGGCCTTAAATACAACTTGGATATGGGGGGGGGTGTGGCCAGGGTGAGAGATTATGAGGAATCCAAGAAGACTCCTAAGTTGTGAGCCTGAGAGAGTAGGAGGATGGGGTTGTCTTTTGACTTCAATTTTTTAAAACTTTGTGTTCCAACTTCTCTTCCTCCCTCCCTCCTCCCCCCCCACCCCCGAACTCAAGCAATCCAATATAAGTTATACATGAGTAGTCATGCAAAACATCTCCACATTTGCTGGGTTATGAAAGAAAACAGACAAAAACAAAAGTTCAGACTAAGGAACTAAGAAAAAAAATTAATACTTCAATCTCTTTTCAGATACCATCAGTTCTTTCTCTGTAGATGGATTGCAATTTTCATAAGCCCTTCAGAGTTATCTTGGATCATTATATTGCTGAAAATGACCAAGTTCTTCACAGCAGATCATCTTACACTATTGCTGTTATTTTGTATACTGTACAGTTCACTCTGCTTCAGTTCATGTAGGTCTTTCTAGGTTTTTCTGATAGCATCCTGTTCATCATATTTTTTTTTGTTTCCTATAAAGTAACTAACAAAGAATAATTATGTTTCAATCTGTATTCAAACACCATCAGTTCTATTTCTGTAGATGGACTGCATTTTTCATAAGACCTTCGTAGTTGTCTTGGATCATTGCATTGCTAAAATACCACAGCAAATCATCTCACAATAATACTTTTCTTTTGTATACAGTAGATTTCACTTTGAATCAGGTCATGCAGTTCCTTCCAGGTCTTTCTGATAGTATTCTGCTCATCATTTTTCATAGGAAGCTACAATTATATAGCACTTATTTTTTTTTGAGTGAGGCAATTGGGGTTAAGTGACTCGCCCAGGGTCACACAGCTAGTAAGTGTTAAGTGTCTGTGGCCTGATTTGAACTCAGGTACTCCTGACTCCAGGGCCAGTGCTCTATCCACTATGCCACCTAGCTGCCCCTATATAACACTTTAAAGAGAGATTTCCTTACAATAAACCCAAGGATGGTGTTGTCTTTTACAGTAGTAGAGGAAGTGTGTGTATGGGAGGAGGATTTAATGGAAAAGTAATGAGTTCTGTTGTGGAGAAATTACATTTAAGGTGGCTATTTGACATCCAGTTCCAGAAGTCTGAAAGGCATTTGGAGGGGCTAGATTGGAGCCTGGATGAGAAATCATGGTAGGAAAAATAGTTTGAGAAACTTGAAAGACCTGAATCATAATTAAGTGTTTATATCCTAAGTAGTGGGAAAAGACTATTCCTTCAGAATTCCATAGACTTCTCAGGGTGGGGCAACCTACAAATCTTTGTAATGTAAAAACACGACAATTTAAAAAATGTAATTAGTTTCCACTATTTTGCCTTCACATCTAAACTACTGGTGGTAGTGGTGGTGGGGTTCCTCCTCTTTTTCTGAAATTGTAATAACACTTATCTCTACCTGATGTTTTGTAGCATCCTAGTTCTTATAGACAATCAGTTTCTGTATTATAAGTAGTTCCGTTCCTTGGGGTATTTGAGAGGGACCAATTTCCTTTGAGGGCTTGCTAAGCACTTTTCTGGCTGATCATCCACCTTTGGTGTCCACCTGGCACTTACCTCTTACCTGTGACTCCAAAAAGTTATAGCATGCATAGCAGCAATAGCATGGTAAAATCATCTCCTAAACCAAAACTTTTTAAACTGTGGGTTGTGACCTCATATGGGATTGTGTAACTAAATGTAGGGGTTGCAAAAAAATTTGGCCACAGTAATGGTTATGTTTATCTATTTTATATACCTATATACCCAAGGTTGCATAAAAATTTCTCAGGTGAAAAGGGGTTGTGAGTGGAAAAAGTTTAAGAAGCCCTGTCCTAAATCAGGTTGAGAGTAACTGGTCTCAGATGTGTTGGTGAGTTAGAATATGTCTAACCCAAATATTCAAAGGCTTTTCGTGACAGAAAGGGTGAATGAGAACAATTTGTTCCAACAACCATGAAGGTGGCTTAAACAGGCAGTGCAGACTACTTTGAGCTTGGTCAGGCTATCATCCATTGTATCTCAGGCTATTGCCAATTATCTTGAATTCTGTATTCATACTGGATTTCATTGACTTTGAAATCAAAGGACAAACAGAACAGTTTCTGCTCCTGTGTTCACCATCTTATCTAGTCCCATTTTTTCCTCTGAAAGAGGTACATGATTCTTGGCTGTAGTCCCAGTTCCTTTGCTCTCTGGAATATCATATTCCATGCCCTCCAGTCCCTTAATGCAGATGCTGCTAGATCTTGTTTTAGCCTTATTGGAGCTCCACAGTATTTGAATTCCTTTTTCCTAGCTGCTTGCAATATTTTCTCCTTGACCTGGGAACTCTGGAATTTAGCTATATTATTCCTAGAGGTTTTCCTTTTGGGACCTCTTTCAGGAGGTGATTGGTGGATTCTTTCAATTTCTATTTTTCCCTCTGCTTCTAGAATATCAGAGCAATTTTCCCTGACAATCTCTTGGAGGACGGTTTCTAAGCTCTTATTTTGGTCTTCGTTTTCATGTAGTCCAATGATTTTCAAATTATCTCTCCTGGATCTGTTTTCCAGGTTATCTGTTTTTCCAGGGAGATATTTCGTATCGCCCTCTATTTTTTTATTCAGCTGGATTTGATTTACTGTGTCTTAGTTTCTCATAAGGTCACTAGCTTCCATTTGTTCAATCCTAATCCTTAGGCAATTATTTTCTTGAGAGAGCTTTTCCATTTATTTTCCAATTTGGCTTTTCAAACTATTGACTTTTTTCTCATGACTTTCCTGTATCTCTCTTATTTCTCCTTCCATTCTTTCCTCTATCTCTCTAAATCTTCCTTCTATCTCTCCTACTTTCTCTTCAAAATCCCTTTTGAGTGCTTCCATGGCCTGAGACCAATTCATATTTTTCTTGGAAGCTTTGAATATTGGGGCTTTGACTTTGCTATTATCTTCTTCTTCTTGGGGTGTATTGTGGTCTACCTTTCCCCCAAAGAAGTTTTTGATGGTCTGCTGCTTTCTCTGCCTACTCATTTTGGCCAACTATTTCTTGTCTTTTAACTCCTTCTTAAAGTGTAGCACTGCTTACACGACACACTGTTAGATCTACAGCATGTCCCAGGAGGTGATTTGGCTTCTTTTCAGCCTGCCTGGCCTGTGAGTAACCACGGTTGCTTTCTTTTTAACCCAGAAACAGAAGTCTGAATGAACTCTGATTCTCTATGATCGGAAGCTTGGCATGCCTGTGCCCCTCCCACACTGGGCCACCACCACTCAATTCAGCCCACTGGTTCAGAACCAGGGTGCTTCGCTCCAACTCCAGCAGAGACTGCCTCCACTTCACCCCGGCCTACTGCCGAACCCCCTCACCAGTCCATGATAGGAGCCTCAGAAGCTTCTGGTGCTGAAGACCCTGAGGCACTCTGGAAGCACTGTCTGTTCCTGGTTGGGTCCAGACTGCATGCTGAGCTGTTCAGCCTGATCAGTATGTGATTGCAATTGCCCTCTTTTGCTAAAAAATAGTCTCACTCTGTTCTTATGTGCATTAGGCTGTTCTGTTTTTTTTTTTAACTGCATTATTTGGGCATGAGTGGATGGGTTTATCTGGAGCTTGTGGGAGTCACAGCCTCTCCTCCTCCATCTTGGCTCCACTCCCTCACCATTTTATCTAGTGAATCATTGCCAAGCACTGTGCTAAGTTCTTGGAATACAAATAGAAACAGAACTAAAGATACTCCTTATCCTAATAGAGTTTACATTTTTATTTTATTTTATTTTTGGAGAGGCAATTGGGGTTAAGTAACTTGCCCAGGGTCACACAGCTAGTAAGTGTTAAGTGTCTGAGGTCGGATTTGAACTCAGGTCCTCCTGAATCCAGGGCCAGTGCTCTATCTACTGTGCCACCTAGCTGCCCCTTGAGTTTACATTTTGATAGAGCATATAATATAAAAGGAAGTTTAAAAGGATGAAGGAGGAGAAGGCACAGGCATGGAGAAAGTCTAATGAGTCAGGAGTGGAACCCAGAGAGGAATGAAGACAAGGCTGGCCTGGGTGCTTCTCTTAACATTGAAATTCTGGGAAAACCCAGACAATTAGAGGAAAAAGCCATAGGTGTGGTGTGTATTTCCAGTGTGAGAAGTCCTGGGACAAAGTGGACTTCCAGGGCAAGGAGGCTATTGTGTCATAATAGGGAAACTCTGGAGAGTAAGAAATAGAACCCAAAGAAGAGGGAATGATGTTACATTTTGTTCACATTTGTCTTTTTATTATTTTTTTCCCTTAAGTGGACTATAGATGGGGTTAATTTTTTCATCATTTGTGCTTTCCTTGGTACTTGTATTTATTTACCTATCTTTTTTGTCTATTCTTTTTTGATTGTTTTAAAATAAAATAATCTTCCCATGTATGTTTTGTAGAAATGCTTCATATCCCTTTCCTTTATTGAATGTCCATCTTTTAAAAAAAATGATGACTAGGATTGCAGGGGTTGCAGAGTATGTCATTTTGGTTATATCTTGAACTCCTTAGATATTCCACTGATGATGATGATGATTACTGCTACTATTATTAGTGAGGCAATTGGGGTTAAATGACTTGCCCAGGGTCCCTAGGAAATTCAACTACCTATGGTCTGTGGGAGGATTAACATTGGCACCTGGGGGCAGCTAGGTGGTGCAGTGGATAGAGCACCAGCCCTGGAGTCAGGAGTACCTGAGTTCAAATCTGGCCTCAGACACTTAACACTTACTAGCTGTGTGACTCTGGGCAAGTCACTTAACCCCAATTGCCTCACAAAAACAAACAAACAAACAAACAAAAAAACATTGGCACCTGAAACTGAGAAGGACAAATGAAAGAGAACATAAGCAAACAGACTCAGCCCCATTTGTTGGAGGCAACCAGGGAATGGGGATTCTTTTCCTTTCTCTGGTTCAGTTCATGGTGCCAGGGCTGTGGATGAATTATGATCTTCATACTCAGAGCAAGTAAGAAAGAGCACAAAGGAAAAGAACAATTTGGCCAATTTTAAGGACACTTCCTTTCCTGTTTAGCCAATCAAAGGAGGGAAAGGGACATTAGACATATGGGCGAGCTCCAGAGGCCCCTTAAAACATCTCCATGTTAGGCAATCTAGACATGCTCAGGACAAGACCTTTTACATATGTGTTTAGCTCTTTCATTCTGTTTAGATATGAGTGAGATTCATTTAATACCTGCTCCCCATGTTCCTTCCTACCTACTGTGAGATTTAAAATTGGATATTAGATCATAAATCTCCCCTACTTAACCTTTCCCTTAATTTATCTCCCAAACTAGTAAATGCCAGTTTTTCACTACATACATATATACAGACACACACAAACAATTTGTACTTTTCCCAATTGTCCCTGTTCTAAGTCAGTCAAATGGACATTTCTGAAAACATTCTCCCATAGTCCTACAAAAAGAAGTACAGGATCTGATGTGTTCAGAATCCAATTATGGAATCTCTCTCTCTCTCTCTCTCTCCTGAAAATTCTAATTTCATCTAATGAATCTGTATCACAATAAATTATGTTAAAATACTTTAATTGGATGATTGTGGCAGTTGTAACTGTGGAGAATACTAAGGATGGTGCTGCAATTATAAGCCAGGTTAACAGATCCTTGGCCCTGTGAAGGATCAGGCTACTGTGAAGCCAGCTCTCACAGCCAAAGGCCAACCCCACCAATGCCTTGGACAGAGCAGGATGAAAAGGGAGTCACTTCCACCGAAATGACAGTTTGTATATAAAGAACCAACAGAAGAGCTTGAGTGATCAACAAATAAGGTGTCTATGAAATCAGCACATTGCCCACAGACATTTTTTGGATAAACTTGTTTCCCAATTTCATTGAATCAGAAGAAACAGATTGGATATTTGAACAACTGTGTCAAGATGTTGCTTGGAAGCAGAGGACTGGTATCCAAGAGGGTATAACTTATCTGCAGCCAAAATTGACAGCATGGTATGGAGAACTCCCTTACACTTATTCCAGAATTACTGGTTAATGAGGCTGAAAACAAAAGTGATGAATCAATGGTTTGTGACTTTATTCAACTTTTATTTAAACCAAATTATGATTACTGGTTAAAATTGGGAGATTGAGAGTATCATCTGGGTTATGTCTTTATTTCTACAATAGAAGCCAAGTTTTAATTAATTAATTTTTTCCCAATGACTTATTGTGTGGTTTTTCTGTATTTTGTTTTCTTGCTTCAGCTTATTTCAATATAAGTCAATTCATGTACCTTTCACGAATCTTTGTGTTCTTAATAGTCATAGTTTCTGAAGACAAAATAAACTTCCATTCTTCTACCAAGGATCCCATACACTTATGCTATATAAAGAGATTGTGGTACATTATGGTTGGTCTTTTTAAAGGCCAAGTTGTTAGTTTTGCTTATAAATTCTATAATCTTTTTTCATTTTCCAAATTATCTATTTCTCCTTTAATATTCAACATTTTCTCCTGTGCACATTTTGAGTTTATTTGCTTCTCTTTTTAAAGTTGTATTTTCAGAGGCAGCTAGGTGGCACAATGGATAAAGTACTGGCCCTGGATTATTAACTGTGTGACCCTGGACAAGTCACTTAACCCTCATTGCCCCACCCAAAAAAAAGTTGTATTTTAAGTTCATTAATCAATTCTCTTTTAAAGTGAGATTTTATGAGCAAAAACTAAAGAACATTGTACACAGTACAAACATTATGTGATGATCAACTGTGATAGATTTAACTCTTGTCAGCAATACAATAATCCAAGACAATGCCAAAAGACCTATGGAAGAAAATGCTCTCCACATGCAGAAAAAGGATTAAAGAGTCTGAATGCAGATTGAAGCATATTATTTTCTCTTTTGTTGTTGCTTTTTTGTTGTGTTCTTGTTTATTCTTTCTTTTGTTTTTTTTTTCTTTTGTTCTGATTCTTCTCTTACAATATGGCTAATGTGGAAATATGTTTAGCATGATTGTAATGTATGTTCTATATCAAATTGCTTCCTGGCTGTGGGGAAGGAGGGAGAGAAGGGAAGGTGGGAGAAAAATTGGCAACTCAAAAAATATCTTTAAATGTAATTAGGGAAAAACAAAAAATAAAATTAAAGTGGGATTTTAGAGATTTATATTTTCCTCTGAAGATTATTTCAGGTACTTCCTAGAAAATATCAAAAGTAATCTTATTATAATTTGCCTTCATAAAATAATCAATGACTTATGGAAAAGGTAAGAATTTGTGACCAAGCAAGAGATAGAGAGCATTAGGAGCTATAAAATGAATAATTTTGATTATACTAAAAAGTTTTTGCCAAAACAAAACCAATACAAACTAAGATTAGGAAAAAAAAGCAGAAAGGTGGGGAAATTTTTTTATACTAAGTGTCTCTGATAAAGGTCTCATTTCTCAAATATATAGAGAACTGAGTCAAATTTATAAGAATTCAAGTTATTTTCCTATTGATAAATAGTTAAAGGACATGAAAAGGCAGTTTTCAGATGAAGAAATCAAAGCTACGTGTAGTCATGAAAAAAAGCTCTAATTCACTACTTATTAGAGAAATGCAATCTAAAATTACTCTGAGGTACCATCTCATACCTATCAGGTTAACTAGTATGACAAAAAGTGAAAATGATAAATGTTGGAGGGGAACTGGGGAAAATTGGGACGCAAATGCATTGTTGGTGGAATTGTAAACTGATCCAATCATTCTGGAGAACATTTTGGAACTATGCCCAATATGTAATATGCAATATGAATATGCAATATGTACAAAAGGCTATAAAACTATACCTACTCTTTTTTGTCCAGCAATACCATTCATAGGTTTTTATGCTAAAGAGATTTTTAAAATACCAGGATAAGAACCTACTTATATGAAAATATTTATAGCAGCTCTTTTTGTATTGACAAAGAATTGAAAATTGAAGTGATAATCATCAATTGGGGAATGGCTGGACAAGTTGTGGCATATAATTGTGATGAAATTATTAATTGCCCATGATTTTTTCTTTGAACTACTCATTTATTTGGAATTCCATTTTTAAATGTATTTTTTCATTGGTTTCATAAGTCCAGAGTTTAATGTTGGTAATTGTGGGATGTGCATGTGTGCAACCATCCATCCCTCAATAGCCAGACATGAGCCTGAGGTGGGAATTGTATTCAAACTATCAGTTAGCATGCTTTTTGGTTATGCTGTATAAAGGATATATTCAGTATTTCTAATTTCTTGAAATATTTGCTTGCAACATCTCTGTAACCTAGCACATGATCTTTCTTTTGAATGATAGCACATGTTGTTGAAAAATAGCATATGCATTAATATTTCAATTCATTAGATGTCATATGTCTCTCTGCTCTAACTTCTCAACACTTTTTTCAGTTCTGCACTTAGCATGGTATGGTCTATGGGCCATTAAGAATTGGATACAACTGAAGGAAATAACAAAAATACAGCTATACATTCTGCCTGTAATGCAGAATTTCACGGGACATAACATTTAGTTCCATCTTACACTGCTTAAAAAAGAATTCATTATCTTTCCTCCCAAACCTTCCCCATGTCCTATGCTTTCCTATTTCTACTAAAGGCAACAATGTCCTTTCTGTTACTTGGGTTTGTAACATTGGTATCATCCTTTGAAAACACTAAATCACTAAAAAATCACTCACTCTCCCACATTGTGGTCAATTTATACTGGCCTTGTTGCTGTTGTCCTCACAAGAGTAACATGGTAGATATGAACACACAGTAGCTGAGGGCTAGGCAAATCAAACAAAAAGTGAGAGCTGAGTCCCGGGCTGCTGCTTCTGGTTTGTGGGCTTTTTGTTATTGTTTTTGTTTTTTTGCTGGATCATCAACAATGAAGTAGTGGTTCTCAGACAAATAGCTCCAGCATTGGAAATATATAAGAGGTTGAGAGTTCCTAAGTCCTCCTTGTGGTAAACAAGGTACTTTATTCATAACAGTGCTTCTTGGAGTTGAAGATCAATATTGACTGGTGGAGGAGCCCAACCCCTGGACTGGGTTGACAGAAGAAATACAACTGGAGGAAATTGTTTGAAATGCAATATGTCTTTTCAGTTGTTTCAGAAATGGCATCATGTCTTAATTTTTTTAAGTATCAACATTCTATAAAGCATAACATTAGTCTTGATAGTGCTGCTATTCCTTTAATATTTTTTTTGTCAATGTATACTTATGAGTCTTTGGGGAATAGCATTTATTTTGTGTAGAGGAAATAAATTGCAGTCTTATACCTGATTGTATTGTATATCGAATGCATTTCTGTTCTACTGCCTTCACTTTGTGGTAGAGCCTACAAATGAGTTAAAACCTAAATTTTAAGTGATTCTTCTCAGGAGTATGAGGAGGGGGAAATTAAGAACAAAAGAGCTTAGAAAGATCTGGAAGCAATTAGAGTGAGCAGTCATGTTTGAGTAAAGTACATGAAAATGATTAGCAAGAAATAATGCAGTGGAAAGCTACACAGTGTATGTTCTGAAAGAATAATGTACTTTAGGAGGCACTGGGGTTCTTCTAGGTGTCTTAATGAGCAATGATGTTTTTAATTGGAGAAATTATTCTGTAAGTACTGTGAAGAATGAATAGGAGTGATGAGAGACTAATTGATAGTCCCAGTAACAGGTAATAATGTTGGAAATACAAATCCCAAAGTGTCTGTCCTTGAGGAATGCAAAATCTGGCAAAAGGAAACAATATGGAAATATAGAGATAGGAATATGCAAAAGAATTATAAAATAATAATGGAAGCAAGGCAAGAGCAATGAGGGGTGAATGCCAATCAGGAATGGCCACTTACAAAGGTGATTTTTGAGCTGAACTTTAAAGGGCACAAGGGATTATAAGAGGCAGAGGTGAGGAGGCAACAAAAACCTAATGATAGAATTAGTAAAACTAAATTCCTTAAAAAAAAGTCTCATAACTGACCTTTTTGCCTATAGTCCCTAATTCAAGTTTTTATTATGTCTTACTTGATCTATCTCATACATAGTCTTTTGGATTTCTTGAAAGGGAGCAAAGACTAGTTATTTGGGGGTGATTTAAAAAAAAGTAGCCACAAATCATTTGGAATATGATAAGTAGAGGGTAGCAAAACAGGAAAATACTTTCTGAGAGAAAAATGAGTTGTGCCTTTAAGGTAATGAATCTTATTTTCTCATAAGGCAAAACCCCAAAAGAAATTCCCAAAATAATTTGTACAATAGCAACATCATTTGAGTAAACATCCCCTCTCCCTGAAAGTTGTAAAAAAATAATTAATCGCTAGCTAACCTAATCTTGAAAAAGTATATAATTGGATTTATAAAAAATTATGATTATATGAAAAATTATAAGCTTAGAAAAATTATAATTGGATTGTAAATCCCTTCGTGGTCACCATTCAAATGTAAAAATATTTTATTAACTAGGCTTAATTTGGGGCTAATCTGACTGGAGGACTAATTCTGGGACTTTTGACTAACTGGCTATCTGACTGCTATTAATTTAACATGGGCTGTTTATGAAGTTCTACCACACTGCTCCACTCCCAAAATCGATAAACAAAAGATTAAGAAGACTCTTAACTAAATAATCAAAGCAGAGTTTATTTATGAGATACTATTTAAAATTAAGAATACAGGGAAATAAAATGTACAACCTGACTGCATTGCGGTGCATCTCTTTCCACTGCGTCTCTTTCCCACCTGCTGCGCCCGGAACTTCTAATCTTGTCCACCCAGTCTCTCTATCTTGTCCTTCCCCCCTCTGAGTCTTGTCTGCTGGCCTCCTCTTGTCGGTCCTAGTCCTTTAGTCTTCTCCTTTGTCCTTGTAACCCCGTCTCTCATCTGCCACCCTCCAGTCCTATTTTCAGCCCTCCTTTAATGTTATTCCAATCTTGTCAGTCCCCCCTGAGTATAACCCCCAGTTCTATATATATCTTTCTTTTCTCCACCCAAATCTCGGGGCTTTTTGCACCCACACACCAAGCTAATCCGCCAGTCAGGGCTGCGGCTGGGGCTGGGGGGGATGCTCGAGCATCCTGTGCCTCAGCATAGGCTACCCCAGAGCCCCAGCCTGGATGAGCCCGGGATCTCGCAGATCACTCCTCTCAGGGTAGAGGGAGCTAGTGCTCCCTCCCCCCAGCTGTCTGACCTGGGATCTTGTAGAGCCCAGGGGGCTTTTTGGCTCAGCTGAAGCAGAGGGGCAGGGGCACCAGCACCTCCCACACAGAAGAGACCCTGAGGGCCTAAGGCTTTCTAATCTCAGCCTAAAGGTAGGGTCCCCAAATCAAAATAAATTTCCACAAAGTGACTATTTTGAAAAAGAATTAAGATGGTTTTGAATGATGAACATATCTCATAATTATATCACCTGTACTCAGAAATAGCTTTTTAATAATAATTGTGGATTGTAAAAATGAAATCAGGGAGCTAATTATAAACTAATGATTGAAGAAGGAAAAGCTTTCAATGAATGTAATGAGAAGGGGACAGGTGAAAAATAGAACAATGAAATGTCTGAAGGTCCTCTGTTAATTCTTTAAGTTTTTCTTCTTGCTCTCAGTTATGTGTTTCTGCAAAATTACCATTTATTTGAGAAAAAGATTCTTCTTACCATGTCCTTAAAGGCTTGCTTCACTTGCTGATTCCTTAGGGTATAAATGAAGGGGTTCAGCATGGGGGCAACAGAAGTATTCAGCACTGCTACCCCTTTATTCAAAGCCACCCCTTCCTTTGCTGAGGGCTTGACATACATGAAGATGCAGCTTCCATAAGAGATGGAGACAACAATCATGTGGGAAGAACAAGTAGAAAAGGCCTTTTTCCTTTGCTGGGCAGATGGAATTCTCAGAATGGTTCTGAGGATGTAGAAATAGGAGAGAATCACTAATGCCAAAGTGACCATGAGTGTGAATACAGCTAAACAAAAACTCATGACCTCTAAGACTTTGGTGTCTGTGCAAGAGATCATCAGCATGGGAGAAGAGTCACAGGTGAAGTGATCAATGATATTGGAGTCACAGAACTCCAGCTGGAGGCCCATGATGACTGGTGGAAAGATAATGAGGAAACCTGCCAGCCAAGAGCTGATTACAAGCTGGCTGCAGACCCTGCTACTCATGATGGTTGTGTAGTGTAGGGGTTTGCAGATGGCCACATAACGGTCATAGGACATGGCAGCTAGCAGAAAAAATTCGGTGGCACCAAGGAGGATTAAAAAAAATACCTGGGCCATGCAAGAATTATAGGAAATACTATTGTTCTCAGTTACTATGCTGACCAGAAATCTGGGAACACAAACAGATGTAAATGAGATTTCTAAAAAGGAGAAATTCCTGAGGAAGAAATACATGGGGGTCTTGAGGTGAGAGTGCAGTAGGGTGAGTGTGATGATGGTCAGGTTGCCAGTCACACTCAATATGTAAGTAAGAAACAGAAAAAGGAAAACCATGGCCTGTAGCTCTGGGTCATTTGTCAGTCCTAGGAGGATGAACTCTGTCACTGATGTTTGATTTCTCATGTCTGATTCTAGACTTCTGGAAGATCTGCAGATATAAACAAGAGAGAAATGACTTAGTACTAATTGAGTTTATATTGGAGATGTTTGCTGAGTAAAGAAGCATGCAGGGCTTAGTGAAGCACATGGAAGACAAAAGATATCTAAAGAATAATTTTCTTCATTTGTCCTGTAAGTTGTTTGCACAGATATGTTCCAAGATAGTTCTGTTAATGTTACTCCCTCCTCTCCCCCAAAAAGCACCTGAAAAACATGGTGACATGTTTTTATAAATATTGCATGCAATCATGCTGAGGATAGTGGCTATATTTTTTTTCCAGTACTGATGTTTTCTATTAATTCCCTTCTCCTTTCATCTAGTCATGGATTGGAATGAAAGTTCACAGGAGGTAGAATAGATAATGTTGACTTTTTGTACAAACAACACCAATACAGCTTAAATTAGGAAAGAAGCAGGAAATTGGGGAAAAGTCTTTGCAGCAAATTTCTTTGATAAAAGTCTCATTTTTAAGCTATATAGGAAATCAAGATAAGTTGATAAAAACATAAAAAGCACCATTCCCCAATTGCTAAATCATCAAGCATGTGGATAGGAAGCTTTAAGAGGAAGAAACCCAACCCATCAAAAGTCATACCAAAAAATGTTCTGAATCACTCACAATTAGAGAAATGCAAATTAAGATGACTTTGAGATATCACCCTTCATGTTGGCTAATAAGACAAAAAAGGAAAATAATAATGGGGATGTTTTCAGAAAAATCTGAGAAAACTTAGATGAACTGAAGCCAAGTTAAGTGACCAGAAGCAGGAGAAGAATTTATATAATAACTTCAATATTGTAAAGTATTTGACTTTGATAAAGGGAAGGAAAGGAAAGAAGGAAGGGAATAGGTATTTATATAGCACCTGCTCCATGCTCAGTACTTTAAAAATATCATCAAATTTGATCCTCACAATAACCCTGGGGTGTAGGTGTTATTGTTTTCCCCATTTTACAATTGAGGAAGTAGAGGTAAACAGAGATTTAGTGACTTGCCCAGGCACCTGATAAGTGCCTGAGACTAGTTTTGAACTTGTCTTCCTACTTCCAGGCCCAGTTCTCTATCTATTGTGCTGCCAGCTGCCTCTGATTAACATCATGACCAACCAACACGCCCATTCCAAAGGATGCATGATGACATGCCATCTACTTCCAAACAGGGAGCTGATGGACTCAGTGTGCATATTGAAACATTTTTTTTCTCTGTCTCTTTGTCTCTGTCTCTGTCTTTCTCTTTGACATGGCTTAAGGTGGGAATTTTCCATTACTACACACATTTGCAGTGGGTTTAGTTCTCCTTACTCTCAATACATAGAGAAGGAGGAGAGAGGGAAATAATTCTGAACTGAAAATAATATCATAAAAAATAAATAAATTATAAATAAATGCTAACTAGTAAAAGATATACACAATCCTGTCTATATCTTCTGTGTACTTGTTTCCTCATCTGAAAAATTAGGGGCAAGACTTGGTGATTTTCTAACGTTTCTTCTGGCTTTCATGACCTAAGTCTGTTTAGTTCTGTCATGTCTATCAGTATGAAAGTTTACTAGATTTGAGTTCCCTGTAAGTTGATAACCATTTCTCTCTGCAATTCTTTTCTCCAATTCTCTTTCCATTTCACTTCCTGAAGTGTCAAATTAAAGCTTTCCTGTGGTTCTTTTTCTTCCTTTTCCTCATATCATAAAGTGTCCCACTCACAAAATTTGCTGATAAGGTATCTCGCATGCCATCTATTTTATCTAGTTTTCTCCTACAGACTAAACCATTTGTCCACTTAGGAAGGATGATAGCACATAGGAAGTCTGAAGAATAATGAGGACCTGTGGTGAACAGAAAGCTAACCCTTCTCTCTTTCCCATGCAATTCTTTCTCTGATGTGGAGGCCAAAGGAGTATAGACAGTCAGTAAAAGAAAGAACGTTTAGCTATTAAATACTGAATGGATTTGCCTAGTGACTTAAATAGTTGAGTTATTTTAGTGTCTATGTAACATAAAGTGTGATAAGCATGCCTTTATGTGTTCTTTTTGGTGTCTGCTACATTTCTATATTAGGAAGATATCTAAGAATTGACGGAAGGGAGCATAGGAGTGGGTAGGCAGAGTAGATTAAAGACTTTTTGAAACAGTAATAACATCAAAGGTGATCTAGTTCATCTCCAATGTCCAACACATGTTTATAGTTTTATTTACTACAAACATTTGTTATCTTTCCACTTTCTTCCATCATGAATAATTAAAAATTAAAAAAATTAATTCTCACAAAAATGCAACATCCTTCTCAAAGGAGGTGGGTGGAAATATCTATCTTTCCTAAAGGCTTATTGTTTTAATCAGAGTTCTAAAGTCTTTCAAAATTGTTTTTCTTTAAGGTATTACTACCATTGTACAAATTATTCTCCTTATAGTTCTGTTCACTTCACTCTGCAATAGCTCATTAAAATCTTGCAAGTTTTCTCTAAAATTGTCCACTTCATCATTTTGTCTGGCACAATAATATTACATTGTCTTCATATGCCATAATTAGTTTAGTCATTCTCCATTAAATGTACAAATTCCACCTGCCCCCTCCTCCAGTTTCTAATCTGGGGAAAACTGCTATCAATATTTTTGTACATACACATCATTTAAAAAAATCTCTGTCTCTAGTTGATTCAAGAGGTATGCACAGCTAACTAACTTTTACGGGGCAGAGTCCCGGATTTTTTTGCCAGAATGGCTGGACAAATTCATAGTTCTACTATGTTCATTAGTGGACCTGATATTCTATAGTCCCTTCAACATTTGATGGGTATAAGATATAACTTTGGGATTCTACTTGTGCTTAAATATCTGTAGGAATGGTAAACATACTACATCACAAAGTTCATTCTATTTTGGAAACTTCTAATCTTTAGGAACATTTCTATAAATTGAACTGAACCATACTTCCATATTAGCCCTGGTTCTTTCCTCTAGAGCCAAGCTGAACTATTATAAGACCATTCATTTCTAAATCTGAAGAAATATGTTTTGCTGTCCTTTCTGGCTAAGATAGATAATGTTAGCTTCACTTAAGTATACAACTCAAACATTATTTTCAGGTAAAATCCAGGCACACTTCACTTAACATTGTTCCTGAGGTCCCCCGAAACATAAGTAGCATTAGGTGAAGTGAGATTACAGGTGGCAGTTATTGCCATGGCTCAAGAAGGGCAAATTCTTGGAGGGTAGGGGTGATTCCAGGTGCCTGGTAGAGTAGATGGTATAGCTCTTGACCTAAGGGCGACCATGTCAAACAGAGAAGAACTAGAAAGATTCCTGAAGGCTCAGTTGAGAAGATTTAACTAGTGCTTCTTGGGAAACCCTAAGGATCAATGAGGGAAGGCTTAGATGACAGCATGGAGTTGAGTGGTGTTAGTAAAACTCTCTACAATTTTTTCAGTATCCATGCCAAAATGCTATGCCTTGGACTGATGACAATTATTCATAAATAAGTTGACTTAGGGAGTACAACTGGACTATCAACTCATTATTTGGGAGTGTGACCAATCAAGAAAGCAATCAAGCAAGCATTTATTAAAGCCCTAGCCTTACAAAGACAAAATTGAAACACTCTCAGCTCTTAAGGAGCTGAGATTATAACATAAGAAACAAAGAAAATGTATATTTTTATAAAACATCTGTAAAGCAAAAATAAGGCAATTTGGGGGTGGGGAAAGAGAAGCTCAGATAATCAGGAAAGGTTTCATGTAGGAGGTGGTGTTTGTGCTAAACTTTGAAGGAAGACAGAGATTCCAGGAGAAGAGATGAGATGGGATTATATATTCCAGACCTGAGAGACAACTTGGACAAGTGCACAAAAAAGAAGGAAAGATGTGTATGCAGAACAGTAAGAAGACCAGTTTGGCTGGATTGTAGCATACATAATGGAGAGTCATATCTATTGGATTGGAAAGTTCTAAAATTATAGAATCACAGAATCTGAGAATTAGAAAGAACTTGTTCAACTTCCTAGTCCAACACATATACAAAGGATAGTTTGGAGCTAGGTTGGAAAGGACATTAAATCCCAATGAAAGATGTTTGTAATTTATTCTAGAAATGGCAGGGAAACAATGGATCATTTTTATAGGAATATGGTATAGTCAGACTTGACTTTGGGAATAGTATTTGGGCATCTGCATTGAAGATGACTTGGAAAGAGGTGAAATTTGAGGCAAAGAGATTAATTAGGAGGCTACTGCAATAGTTCAGAAGAGAGGGAATGAGGGTTTAGGATAGTAGTTATGTGAGTGAAAAGAAAGGAGTAGATGCAAGATACATTTTTTTCATGCGTAATCTCTCAGTGAAGTTTCCTTGTGGCTGTCCCAGTGTCATTTTCCTCTTATTATATAATAACTAATGCAATAAATAATGCTATGACATAAAGGTTAATGCTTTTTAAAAAGAAATTTAATGATGTTATTAAAAAATGCCCAAGGGCAATTTGATGTGGGTTATGACTGTATTCCACTCTACATAGAACATCAACCCTTTTAGATACCTTCCCAAATATTAAGAAATCACATTAGAAATGGCTATACATGGGAACACTCATATTAAAGAATTAAACTGAAAGCATCCAAAATTTAGAAAAATAAGTTTTCTGAGGAATAGTTTTCTATTGTCATAGAACTTTAATAATGATAAGCTTTCTTTTAATTTCAAGATAATAGGTTTAACAATCAAGATGAAATATGGTGAGAAGAAAATGCTCAAAGAGCAGCTGTCTGAATTATAACACCTAGAAAAGCAAAGTATAATTAAGAAGAGAAAAAATAAACATACTCACTTTTCTGATTAGCCTTGATGGTTTAACTAGAAGTTTAAACCCAAAAGTTTTGCTGATTTACTTAAATTGTGAGGTGGTATTTGAGGTGCTCAGATGAGGGAAAGTTTCATGGTCAGACACCTCTTTTTATTGCCTTTTCTGTCACAAAAATGCAAAAAGACATGAGGTATTTGAAATGCAAAGGACTTTCCCAGGTCCTGCCTAGTGAACTATAAGGGTATTTTTCAACCCATTTCCCCAACTCTATCGAAAGTGCCAGATCTGAAATGTTGGCAATCTCATCAAACATAACTGAGAATTTCTAGGACTCTAAGTAGCTAAAAGGAAGAAAAAACTGTCATGAAGGAATGGTAATTCTATATGTTTTATCTTCTCTGCCTTATGATTTTCATGACCTTTTTAGTAGAGACATGTTAACATTTTATTTGTTCATCTTCTAGTCTCAGAGGAATTGAGTAAGCAAAGGAAAAAAAATCCCTGGAGATAGATCCTATGAAGGTAATAATAATCCTATATTACAAAATTTTTTTTAGCAATAAGCTTTAATTAAGTGGCTAGGGGATTTGTTTTGTTTCTTAAATTTCCTCCCTTTCCTTATCCATTTAATTTTTACATGTCCTTATTGCCTCTCCCCCACTTTTCCCCTCCTTACCAACTGAACAAAATTAAAAACTAAAGAAGACTCAGAACAAATATGCTAAATCCAATAAACCAGATTCCCAAATTACTTGCATCCAAAAATATGTTTCATCCTGCATTTTTAAGTATATCATTTATCTGACATGGGATGGATTTTATGGATTCATGGCTTATGATTGCAACTTTTAGAGTTCTCAAATTTTTCAGTTACTTTTGTTTATAATGTTATTGTCATTTTATATATTGTTTTCCTAATTCTTCTCATTTCATTTCACATTAGTTCATGAAGATCTCTCCAGTTTCTTCTGAAACTATTATTCCATTTCTTATGGTATAAACATAAATTATTATTGTCATGTATGACAATTTTTAAATCTGTTCTCTAAAGTGCATCCCTTTAGATTCCATTTTGGCTTATTATGAAAAGAGCTAAAGAATTGCTATAAATATTTTTTTTGCCTATAGCTCCTTTTACTGTTTTTTAAAAAATTCTGTTTCTTTATTCCTGCTAAGGGTCGTTTATATTTGAACTTGAAGAGTTCTTGTCTATTTTTTAGCAGGCACACTCTCAAATATTTTGTACCTTTTGTAGTTATTTTGAATAGGTTTGCTCTTTTTCATTTTTTCTGCTAGATTTTGTTGGCAATGTGAGGAATGTTGATGATTTATGTGGTTCGATTTTATATCCTGTAATTCTGATGAATTTGGAGGGACGATTTCAGTGGAAAAAATTTTGTGTTCATCAGATTCCTGTCTCTTCATATATATATGTGTATATATATATATGTATATATATATGTGTATATATATATACATTTATATTCATTGATTGTTGTACTTAATGTTGGAAGAGGGCAAAAATGATGTCACTATGTTGGGGACAATGTACATAGTGTGTCCAAGTATGGCTGATCAGACCAATACAAATTCAGAATGTTCTACCACAGGTTGGGCACAAATAGTCCATATGAACATTTTCAATGGAAACTGCTCTAAATGTGTGCATCCCACATTTCTTTTGACCTACTACAATATTGCTTTGCCCATAGAGCATGGTACCTTCTTTGATGTGGGTGTACCATACTGGGTGGTCCTGTGCCAGTGTCTTCATTGTCTTCAAGAGATTCTAAAAGTCTTCAGAGAAACCTTGTGAGTGTCCTTGTTTCACTTCTTCTGACCTCTTTGTGAGTAATTGCTTTTGTGGTTCCTCTATAAAATTGTTTTTTAGGCAAACATATGTTTGGAATTCAAACAATGTGGCTATCCCATCAGAGTTGAATTGTGCTCTCTGCAGTAAAGTTTGGATGCTGGCAGTTCATCTCTAGAAAGGACCTAAGGGTCTGGTGTCTTATCTGTCCAGGTGATCTTCAAAATCTTCTCAAGACAGTTCAAATGGAAGCAATATGGTTTCCTGGTCTAATGCTGGTAGACTGTCCGGGTTTCATAGGCATATAACAATGACATAAGAACAAAGGCTCTGTAGACTTTCAGTCTGGTATCCAGTCTAATACCTCTTCTTTCCCATGCTTCCCTTTGTAGCTCCCAAAAGCTGGCTCTGGCAATGCCTATGTCAAGCTTTTCATCAATGTGTACATCACTGGAAAGTATACTGCAAACACAAATGAACTTATCCATGACATTCAAAATTTCTCCATTTGATGTAACTAATGGTTCCACATATGGATGATATGGTGCTGGCTGGAAATAGGGCATCTACATATAATTTTATTCTCCATAGTAGTCATGCAAAATACATTCCATGTAAACGTTGCTGTGAAAGAAAACAGACCAGAAAAAAAGTAATGCAAAAGTATCTTTTTTTTTTTTTGGCAGGGCAATGAGGGTTAAGTGACTTGCCTAGGGTCACACAACTAGTAAGTGTCAAGTGCCTGAGGTTGGACTTGAACTCAGGTCCACCTGAATCCAGGGCCAGTGCTTTATCCACTACGCCACCTAGCTGTCTCCGCAAAATATCTTTGATCTTCATTCAGACTCCACCAGTTCTTTCTCTGGAAATGGACAGCACTTTTCACTCTAAGGCTTTCATAACTGTCTTGGATCATTTTATTGCTGAGAATAGCCAAGTTATTTACAGTAGATCTTCATACAATGCTGCTATTAGTGTCTACAATGTTCAACTGGTTCTGCTCATTTCATTTTGCAACAGTTCATGTAAGTCTTCCAAGGTTTTTCTGAGAGCCTCTTGCTCATCCTTTCTTATAGCACAATAGTATTCTATCACTATCATATAAGAAAAAAAACCCACAAAACTTTTTCAGCCATTCCCTAATTGATGGACAGCCCCTCCATTTTCATTTTTTTGTCATCACTAAAAGAGCTGCTACAAATATTTGTACATCTTTTAAAATTTCTTTCCATATGGTTAATGGAATCATCTTTGCAAAAGTTTTTGGTGTTTTGACCACAGGGTAGGATCCCTGCTTTCCATGGTAAGCAGGTCGGTATTAGTTTAGGTGAAGCAGACAATTTTTTTTTTAATATATGAGGTATTTTATTTTTTCCATTACATGTAAAGATAGTTCTCAACTTTTGTTTATACATGCTTTACAATTTCAGATTTTTCTCCCTCCCATCCCTCCCTCCCCCCTCCCCTAGACAGCAGGTAATCTGATATAGGTTATATCTATATATCTCTATACATATACATATAGATAGATATATATATACACACACACATATATATACACATAATAACATTAATCCTATTTCTGCATTAATCCTGTTACAAGAGAAAGAATCAGAGCAGTGATGCTAAACCTCAAAATAGAAAGAAAAAAAAAACCAACAGCACCCAAAACAAAAGAAATAATATGATTCAATCAGCATCTATACTCCACAGTTCTTTCTTTCTTTTTTTTTCTTGGATTTGGAGATCCTCTTCTATCATGAGTTCCCTGGAACTCTTCTGTACCATTGCATTGGTGAGAAGAATATAGTCCATCACAGTAGGTCAACACTCAATGTTGATGATACTGTGTACAATGTTCTTCTGGTTCTGCTCATCTCACTCATCATCAGCTCACGTAAGACCCTCCAGGTTTCTCTGAACTCTTCCTGCTCATCATTTCTTACAGCACAATAGTATTCCATTGTATTCATATACCACAACTTGTCCAGCCATTCCCCAATTGATGGGCACCCCCTCAACTTCCAATTCCTTGCTACCACGTAAAGAGCAGTGAAACAGACAATTTTAAAGGTGCCTTTTCTTACCCCTTCCTCATACCAAGATGTGAGCAGTGCAGTCCTTTAAAAAAGGCTGCTCAGATACCCAGGGGGCTACCAAATCCCACTGCTGCTTCAGTCCAGTGAGAAGATGACCTGTTACTCTGGGTGCCTCTGTGCAGGGCTGTGACTATAGTTTCTAGCTTATCTGCACCTGCTTCTTAATCACTTGCCAATTGTTATTGGACTTCAAGGTAGGAGAAAAAATTCTAAAACGGCATGGGTGATATCTTTTGACTTGTGCATAAATCAGATTTAAGTGAGGCAGAGTTGTATGAAGTAGTTGGCCTCAATCTCCCTTAAAGAGCCATCAAAGTCAGTGGCAAGATAAAAGTCAAGATGACTGGTAATGGATCAGGATTCAGTGAATGACTTGGGCTGCTTCAATGTCTAAAAAAGCTCTAAGTGCTCCACAGTGCCTGCTTTTGCTACCTTCATGGCCTGTTGGAACAAATTGTTCATTTACACCTATTTAAGGAAGGAAGTCTTTACATGCCTGGGGTAAACACCCCCTAATGTTCCAACAGATTTGAGGCCCATTGGTTACCCCTAACCTGGTTTAGTGTGTCTGCAGAAAGTGTTTTACTGGGGTGTGGCCATTGTGTGTACTAGAACTTCTTGGAGCCACAAGTGAGAGTTGGATGAATCAAGAGGACACTAAAGGTAGAACAAAAAGGGGTCTGTGCCCCACACACTGGAGGTACAGGTCTTCTCTCTCTCTCTCTTTTTTTTTTTTTTGTGAGGCAATTGGGGTTAAATGACTTACCCAGGCTCACACAGCTAGTAAGTGTTAAGTGTCTGAAGTAGGATTTGAACTCAGGTCCCCCTGACTCCAGGGCTGGTGATCTATCCACTGCACCAGTTAGCTGCCCCTGGTCTTCTCTTAACACCTCGTACATTCCCATGGCAGTCTGTTGAAGCCTGTGAATCCCTTTTCACAATAACATTGTAAATGCATAAAATAAAATACATAATATTTCAAATGAAATATTTTTACTGAAATATAGTGATTAAATTTGTTTCAAAATCCATGGATCATGTTAGAAGTTCTGCTATAAGGGGGCAGCTAGGTGGCACAGTGGATAGAGCACCAGCTCTGGATTCAGGAGGACCTGAGTTCAAATCTAGTCTCAGACACTTGACACTTACTAGCTGTGTGACCCTGGGCAAGTCACTTAATCCCCATTTCCCCCCAAAAAAAAGAAAGAAAAGAAGTTCTGCTATAAAGATATTGGTAAATCAAAGGGTAGACTTATTTGGAAATCATTTGCTTTATAATAACATGAGGAAGATAAAACTGTCCTTCCATAAATTTAATTCATATCAGTTTACCTGAAAGAAAAGGGACCTTCCATTAGCTTGTTGATAATCTGAAGTCCCTGAATAATTTTGAAGGTGAGTCTTATTCTATCTCTTCAGAAAAAAGAGGCAGCCCCTCAGTACAGCTACATTTAATACAATATATATGCATAGGACAAAATCAGTAATGCCTAAGCGCATATAAGTATTAATATAGCCAAGAAACAACTCATGACCTCTATGATCTTGGTAGAAAAATTTAGTATCATCCCCTTGGAGGTGTTCATAGGAAAGAGGACATTTTTAATGATTGGGTTGGGCGACACTGAGTAGATGGCAGTAAAGAGATGGCTCAGTATCAGCTTTGACTCTGGGGCAGGCTGTATACAAGATGTATATGATCTCTTACAAATATTGCTATGGATGGACTTCAAAGATGCTGGCAAATTATTATGATGTTGGAGGTGTCATCTTGATATAGAGGCTCTCATGGTTTTTGGACTGCTTCCATTCACTGTTGCTATTTCATATCTGAAAATCTATGATCAGCTGACACTAAATTAACTGAAGGGTATGGATTATGCTTTTTAAAATACCTTTTTATTGCTTTATATTTTAATGCTTTCATTATTTATATGAAATTTCTGCTCTGATGTTCCTTAAGTTAGGGTCACTCTAAAAATCAGGTCTATTTTGAAGCACTTGAGTGGGTTTTCTCAAAATTTGCCACCAAGGGATTGATGTGGCAGAAAGAGGATTGATTTTACAGAATGTGAGGTTGCTTTTTTGTAAAAAGATAAGGAGGTTGTCCCCAGAAGTTGATTGCTTTCAAATACTATGGATACAAAAAGCTCACGCTAGGAATTGTCACTGCAGAAATTTAGCTGGGATTCTTGTTTTTCTGAGGTATGATTTTCGAACCTGGCATTACTGTTGAATGTGAATGTGGAGGCAGAGTGGAATGGTGTTTTATCTGAATGACCAACTAGGAATTGTATCCTATTACATCTTGTTGTAAGTAAAATCGGCTTTTTAAAAAATTGCATTTGTGTTTGGTTGTGTTCCAATACCAAATCTAAATCACCAAACTAGCCTGAGTTACATCAGAATGATAGAAAACTGTATTGTGCTGAAGTCACTAAATAAAAAAGATATAAAAATTATATATATATATAAATACATAGATATGTAGGTATACACATATTATATATTAGCTAAATAAAATGACACCTAAATTCATAAGAAAACTGACCAAAATGCAAAAAGATATGGTACCACAATAATAACCGGACATTTTAATGCTTCTCTTTCATTGTGAGAAAAAATGAACAGAATCAATAACACTAGCTAACATTTACATATTGATTTTAAGTTTGCAAAGTACATTGCATATTTCATTTCACTTGAATAACGATTATTTTAAAAAAAGAAAGCATAGTGCTGAAGAAAGAGACTTTGAAAAATAAGATTTGAAAAACTTATGGTATCATTTCCATAGCAATAAGAAACAGTTGTTTGTTTTGGCAAACCACAATACCTTTTCCAAAATCAATTCTATTTTGGGACAAAAGAAAATATATATGTAAAAGTGAAGGAAATATTAAGTTGAAGCTTTATAGATAAAAATGGAACAATATTAAAAATATTTGTCCCAGGTAATTCACACACTGCTGTGGAGAGGAAAGGGATAGTAGAGGATCTCTGTTTCTTAGGTTTCCCTTTTTTTTTTTCAGTTATGCATTTTATTTTAAAAATTCCTTATTTTGTGAGAAAAATTCTTTCTGATCATGTCCTTAAAGGCTTGCTTCACTTGCTGATTCCTTAGGGTATAAATGAAGGGGTTCAGCATGGGGGCAACAGAAGTATTCAGCACTGCTACCCCTTTATTCAAAGCCACCCCTTCCTTTGCTGAGGGTTTGACATACATGAAGATGCAGCTTCCATAAGAGATGAAGACAACAATCATGTGGGAAGAACAAGTAGAAAAGGCCTTTTTCCTTTGCTGGGCAGATGGAATTCTCAGAATGGTTCTAAGTATGTATGCATAGGACAAAATCACTAATATCAGGGTAAATATGAGTGTGAACACAGCCAAGAAAAAACTCATGACCTCTAAGACTTTGGTGTCTGTGCAAGAGATCATCAGCATGGGAGAAGAGTCACAGGTGAAGTGATCAATGATATTGGAGTCACAGAACTCCAGCTGGAGGCCCATGATGACTGGTGGAAAGATAATGAGGAAACCTGCCAGCCAAGAGCTGATTACAAGCTGGCTGCAGCCCCTGCTGCTCATGATGGTTGTGTAGTGTAGGGGTTTGCAGATGGCCACATAACGGTCATAGGACATGGCAGCTAGCAGAAAAAAATCGGTTGCACCAAGGAGGATAAAAAAGAATTCTTGGGCCATGCAAGAATTATAAGAAATTGTTTTTTCTTTAGTTACTATACTGACCAGAAATCTGGGAATGCTAACAGATGTAAATGAGATTTCTAAGAAGGAGAAATTCCTGAGAAAGAAATACATGGGGGTCTTGAGGTGAGAGTCCAGTAGGGTGAAGGTGATGATAGTCAGGTTGCCAGTTACACTCATTATGTAGGTGAGAAACAGAAAAATGAAGATCAAGATCTGTAGCTCTGGTTTCTCTGTCAGTCCCAGGAGGATGAACTCTGTCACTGATGTCTGATTTTTCATGGCTGATGCTTGACTTCTGCCAGATATGTAGGTGAAAATGAGACAAAAATAACTCAGAGACTGTTAAGACATTTCTGTTGGGAACTTTTATTATATATAGAACCACACAAGGCAAAATGAAAGAAGATGGTCCATGAAAAATAATTCAAGTACAAATCCAGAAAAAAATTAGAATCTGGCCAGCTTCTGTCTGCCTGATTTCCTTAAGTCCCAGCTGAAATCCTGCCTTCTACAGGAAGCCATTTCAATACATTGCCTTTTCTCTTTTAATCATTCCCTATTTATTCCATATATATCTTGTTTGTACATATTTGTTTGCATTTTGTCTCCCTCGTTAGATTGTAAGCTCCCTGAGGGCAGTGACTGTCTTTTGCCACTTTTTATATCTACATTCTTTTTTTTTTCTTTTTTTTTCTCCCTTTGGGCGGACCAATGAAGGTTAAGTGACTTGCCCAGGGTCACACAGCCAGTAAATGTCAGGTGTCTGAGGCCGGATTTGAACTCAGGTCCTCCTGAATCAATCCAGGGCCAGTGCTTTATCCACTGCACCATCTAGCTGCCCCCTTATATCTGCATTCCTTAACACAGTGCCCAGTATATAGTAAGTGCTTAATAAATATTGATTGATTGATTTCCCTACAAGTTGATTCCACACTCAGATATATTGAAAAACAGCCTTTTTGAATTCCCCTTAAATGAAAAAAAATTATAGCTGTACTCTGTGATTATTTCAAATTTATTCTGCATACAACTTTTAATAGAAGATTACATGTTTTCCACCCCTCACTTCTCTCCCTTACATTGTGAGCACCTTAAAAGCAGGAGCTTTTTTTTTTTTGCCTTTCTTTGTATCTCCAGATCTTAGCACAGTGTCTGGCACATAATAGGCTCTTTTTTTGGTGAGGCATTTGGGGTTAAGTGACTTGCCCGGGGTCACACAGCCAGTAAGTATCAAGTGTCTGAGGATGGATTTGAACTCAGGTCCTCCTGACTCCAGGACTGGTGCTCCATCCACTGAGCTACCTATCTGTCCCCAATAGGCTCTTAATCAGTGTTTATTGAAATAATGATTTCTAAAGAGATTTTGGACATTCTTCTTCTTTTAATGAAATTAAATATCAGGTTAGCATTTTAGATTGCTATATTACACTATTGGTCTCCTACAACCCTCAGTTTTTTTTTAAACTTTCATTTCTTTCTAGCCAATTCTCCCCATATGCTATTTTTTCATGTGTGTATGTGTTTCTCTGTCTCTCTCTCTCTGTGTATGTTTTTTAATCTAAGTGTAGGCACAACTGCCCCGCACAATCCCCCTTTATTTAATGTTGTTAATGCACTTCATAAAATTCTGTTTATTTCTATTGTTTCATCTTTTTTAAAAATAACAATCAAGGAAGAAAGCAGAGACTTTTTAAAAAAATCTCAATTCTGTCTTGCTATCCCAACAGTATTTAGGTCCTTTTCAAAAGTTACAAGTATGTTTTTTTTCTTACTTATCTAAGTCATTGATAGAAATGTTGCACTAAAGAGATGAAGAATATAATCCTACATCATATAGTACAGAGCAATCTTCAAGGTGATAAGTTAATTCACATTCTTTGATCAAGTTGATCAACTAGCTCTGTATCCATTTGACTGAGCCCAGTCAGGTCTTTCTATGTTGTTCCCAAGTAAATATATTCAATGTTTTGCTAAAAGCCATGTACTCTATGGCTATTGCATTCCCTTGTGCTACCAGTCCATTAACCCTGTCAGGAATGAGATGAAGTTAGTCTGGTATGACTTATTCTATAGTAAAATGATATAATAAAGTAACCACCACTTCCTTTTCTAATTTCTGGAAGATCACTTGTTCATTTATTCAACAAGAATTTTTAGATACCTACTGTGTTCCCATGACTATACTAGCCACTGGAAATTGACATAAAAATCCTCTGCCCTCAAGGAATTTACATTCTCTTCTTTTTTTGGGGGGGGGGGATGGGGCAATGAGGGTTAAGTGACTTGCCCAGGGTCTCACAGCTAGTAAGTGTCAAGTGTCTGAGGCCGGATTTGAACTCAGGTACTCCTGAATCCAGGGCCAGTGCTTTATCCACTGTGCCACCTAGCTGCCCCACTCAGAACCTGACCCTAAGGAAAATCATTTTGGCAGCTGTGCGAAGGATGGTTTTAGGAAGGGAATAGATTTGATGAAGAGAGCCAATTTGGATGCTATTGCAATAGCAAATGCAACAATGTGATGAAGGCCTGAACAAGGTTGGTGGCCATCTTTGTATAGGTGGCAAGACAAATGCAAGAGATATTATGTTTCTTATGGGAAGCCTCCCAATGATTGTTCCAGTGATAGCATCACTGATTATGGAAATTATTAGCTTAAAGTAAAATTGTGTAACATTAAGCTGGGGTGTTTGGTTATAAAATTTAGTGATCATCTTAGCAAAAGATTAAAGATCAATCTTATTTGAATTATGCCTATGATATATTGAATATATTGAATATTTGATTGAATATATCAACCTTCCAAATCCTATGAAATTGCATAAGAAATATGAAATGTAATATGAAATGGTTTTTAAATTAAAGACTAAACTGAAATCATTCACAATTTGGCGTGGAGGTAGGGAGTTGCCCTGGATGTTATTCTTTGTCCTTCTTTCTAGGACTTTTGATTTTGAGACAGTAGATCTGTCAGCCATGGTGAAATATATTGAGGAGAAAGTGTCCAAAAAGAAAAACGTCCTCTAACCCAAAAGCAGTCAGAAATACAAAGTGTTAAGTTAGAAGAGAAATAGAGAAAATACTCACTTTTCTGATTAGCCTTGGTGAATTCAACTATAAGTTAAAGCACAGAGATCATTTACATCTACTTAAACTGAGAGAAAATCTTTCGGTTCAACTAGGGGAAAATTTCATGTTCAGGCACCTCTTTTTATTGCTTTGTGTCTCAACCAAATGTGTACACACGTACCCACGAAGTTTAGAATGTAAAGGACTTCCCCAGTTGTCCCTTCTCTAAATAATTAAGTGAGCATTTTTCAACCCTTCCTCTCAACTCTGTATCAACTGCTGGATATTAGAGGTTGGAAATCTGATCTCTGTAACCATGACAATGTTTTCCTGAACTCTACGAAGGTAAAATAAAATACTGTCACAAATGTAAGATAATCATTGCAACTTTTCTGGTACATCATTTACATGCTGATCCTTATTGAATCCATATCTTCTCCCTAACATGACTAGACCCAATTTATCTGTTTTTCTCTATCTCATCTCAGAGGGAGTCATTAAGAAAAAGGAAGGAAGAAAAATCCTCAGGGACAGATAAGAAGTTGATACTAATAATTCTACATTATAATCAAGTCTGACAACAAACTTTAATTGCCTACGGGAGCTATATTCCTCCAGGTTACTTATGGAAGATGAAACAAGAGCATAAGACACTATTCAGTTCTAAACAGCAAAGACCATCATTGAAAAATCAATGACAGGGGCAGCTGGATGGCACAGTGGATAGAGCACTGGCCCTGGAGTCAAGGGTACCTGAATTCAAGTCCGGCCTCAGACACTTAACACTTACTGGCTGTGTGACCTTGGGCAAGTCACTTGATCCCAATTGCCTCACTAAAAAAAACAAAAACAAAAACAAAAAAAGAAAAATCAATGACAGCTGGCTTCTTTTGACTATCAAGTTGCTCATATGAACTTTGGTTAAACTTGGGAAAAGGAAAGGGTCACCTGCGTCATCTCTTTCAGGTCAAAAGACCAAAGTACTTTATCCATCCACCTATCAATCTACTTATCTAAGAATTATTTCTTGATCATTTACAGTATGGATAGTGATGTGGCAACTGTTAAGTAAAATAAAACCAAGTAAAATTAAATTGAATAAACATTTGCTAACCAACTCTTATGTGAAAGTTGCCATGGTAGGAGCTAGAGACACAAAGACAAAAATGAAACAATTTCTGATTTCAGTGGGCATTTATTCTACTGGGACAAGGGGAGGTCACACTATGTATTTCTGAAAGGAAATATAAAGCAAATTTAGAAAGGAATGGACATTTACAACTGTGGTTCTCCACAAATGCCCCGGGTAGATGATAGCACCTGAGTTGAGCACTAAGGGAGTTTAGGGATTAGAAAAGGCTGAAATAAAGGAAGGAATGTTAGAAATAGCAAGGGATGTGTGTGTACAACTTGTACAATAGCTTAGAGATGGGAGAAATCATGTTAAATTCAGCAAACACATAGAATCAATTATCCTAGTTTTAGTAAGCACTGCACCAGTCTTGAATTTCCTGGACCTGCTAAAAGGATCTTTAATATTCCCTTTTAGAAAGTGAAAGCTAAGTGACTGAAACATCTGTGCTTTCACTACCTGGGGCAACACACGACTTTTGTGGCACAACAAACAATAGACAATATGTAGCATGCATCAAAAACCACCTGGAACTAATTGACTAAATGATTCCATTTCACTTGGAAGCTGACACCACACCCAGCTAAAAGGACAAGCAGGCTCTGACCTCTGGCCTCAGCCTTTTTTGGGCTATCTTACTTTTTGTATTCAAATAACTGATGGCTAATCATGTACAATTTAACAAGTAGGTGGTTATTCGAAGAAAGAACTCTCTGGGTTCCATCACCTTCATGGGCAACTAGGATTTCTACTCTTGGCTAGTTCTTTATTGAATCCTTAAATCAGGTCCTGGTACTGTGAGGTGAGGAGCAGAATATAGGAAACCAGTATCAACAATTCTCTCCATGAGAGAAGGCAGAGAACTAGACTAGGCAAACTATCACCAGTGAGCAGAACTTCCCCCCCTCCTGTCCCCACTAACACCCCTATAGTAAATTTGGATAGGTTTTCTTGGAAATCATTCAACTAGCAGTCCTTCCATCTAATTGACTACTATAGACTTTTAATTATTATTCCATGCATTTCTGTTTTGGAATTAAAGCAGGACCTTTCAGCTATTTTTGTTTTTGTTTTCTTTTTTGCAGGGCAGTGAGGGTTAAGTGACTTGCTCAGGGTCACACAGCTAATAAGTGTCAAGTGTCTTAGGCTGGATTTGAACTCAGGTCCTTCTGAATCCAGGGCCAGTGCCTTATCCACTGTACCACCTAGCTTCCCCCATCAAGTATTCTTTAGGTAAATTCTATTTTATATATCTTCTCTGCTACATACATATGTATTAGAGTACCTAAATCTTTCAAATAATTTGTCTTCATAATATTGTTTGCATATGTGTTTTATATGTGTGTGTGTGTATGTGTGTGTGTAAGCAGCCTAGATGCAGCTTATCTTCCATTTTTTAGGGCAGCAATTCTAATCAGATAGAAGATTCTTTTTTTATTGTTTTTCTTTGTTTTTGCAGGGCAACAAGGGTTAAGTGACTTGCCCAGGGTCAAGTGTCTGAGGCCGGATTTGAACTCAGATCCTCCTGAATCCAAGACCAGTGCTTTATCCACTGCGCCACCTAGCTGCCCTGAAGGTTCTTTTTAATGTGATTTTTTTGTGTGTTTATCAAACACTGGGTCATTGAGTTTGATTATTTCTGATTCTTATTTGTCTAGCCTGTTTCATTAATTTCTATATTTTTAAACAGCTCAATGGTTTTGAAAATTGTTAATTTACAATATAGTTTCAGGTTTGGACATACAATTCCCTTTTCATTCCTTTTTTCAAAACATTTACACACACATTCTTACATGTTTCCACAAACTTGAAATCGGCACATGATCTAGATTAAGGGATGATATAGTAAACAAATTAGAAGTGCATGGAAGAAATTACCTGTTAAATCCCTATTGAATGAAATGCATTCCTATACCTAAATGTGTATATGTTTGTGTATATATATATATATATATATATATACATATATATATATATACATATATACATATATATATATATATGTGTGTGTGTGTGTGTGTGTGTGTATGTGTGTGTGTGTGTGTGTGTGTGTGTGTGTGTATATGTATATGTGCATGTATTCTTTCCACCTTTGGCCAATTCAGATGACAGTGAGGTTCAAGTTTCACCCACTCCTTCCCCCATCCTCTCTCCATGTTGTATAGATTTCTCCTTATACACCACAATTATAAGAGATAATTTCCCCCATCCTTCCTCTCCCTTTCTCCCATTCCAGTGATTACTCTTTTTCTCCATTTTCATTCTTTTAACTTCATCAAAACATAACAGAATCATTTCCAGGCCCTCTAATTAGACTCCCTTTATGACCCCTGATGATGACAGAATTTTGAGGGGATGTGTCTATACTCTCACTATTTAAGAGTATAAACAGTTTAACCTTGTTTAGTACATTTTGATTGACTGCTCTTGTGTATATTTGTATGCTTCTCTTGACTTCTGTCTTCATATGTGAAATTTTTTATTTAGTCTGGTTTTTTCATAAAAAATGTTTGGAAGTATTCTGCTCTATTAGAAGACTATTGTGAGATTATATTAAGTGTTATTGAGTAAGTTGCATGGTTGTAGCCTAAATACTTTGCCAAGATCTGTTCTAGTTTTGCCCATTTCACTCTGCATTAGTGCAACTGATGTCATCCCTTGTATCTTTTTATAATAAATATTTTATTAATAGTTTGGGGTTCCAATTTTTATCCCTCTTTCCCTCCCTCACCTCCCCTCTACCTGAGTTAGCAAACAATCAGATATGGGTTATAAGTGTATAATTATGTAAAACATTACCATATTTGTCATTTTGTACAAGCAAGCTTGATTAAGAGAAAAAATAAAGTGAAAAATAGCATGTTTCAGTCTGTGTTCACTCAGTATCAATTCTTTCTTTGGAGGTGGATAGTATGTTTCATCAATAGCCTTTTGGTATTGTCTTGGATCATTGTATTGTTGAGAATAGTCAAGTCATTCACAGTTCTTCATCAAACAATATTGCTGTCTCTGTGTACAATGTTCTCTTGGTTCTGCTCACTTCACTATATATATATATATATATATATATATATATATATATATATATATATATATAAGTTCATACATGTATTTCCAGGCCTTTCTGAAGTCATCCTGTTTGTCATTTCTTATAGCACAATAATTTTCCATCACCATCATATAAAACAGTTTGTTTAGCCATTCCCCAATTGATGGGCATTCCTTCAATTTCTAATTCTTAGTCACCACAAAAAGAGCTGCTATAAATATTTTTGTACGAATAGTTTTTTTTCTCTTTTTGGGGATGTCTTCAAGATATAAACCTAGCAGTGGTATTGTTGGATCAAAGGGTATGCACAGTTCTATAGCCCTTTGGGCATAGTTCCAAATTGCTCTCTACAATGGTTGGATCATTTCACAACTCCACCAACAGTGGATTGGCCTCTCAGCTTTCCCACATCCCTTCTACCATCTAATATTTTCCATTTTTGTTATATTTTCCACTCTGGTAGGTGTGAGGTGATACCTCAAATTGCTTTAATTTGCATTCCTCTGATCAGTAGTGATCTAGAGCATTTTTTTCATATGATTATAGATAGCTTTGATTTCTTTGTCTGAAAACTGCCTGTTCATATCCTTTGACAATTTATCAATTGGGGAATGACTCGTATTTTTATAAATTTGACTCAGTTCACTATATAATTAAGAGATGAGGCCTTTATCAGAGATATTTGTTTCAAAAATTCTTTCCCAGTTTTCTACTTCCCTTGTAATCTTGGTTACATTAGTTTTGTTTGTGCAAAAGTTTTTTTTAATTTTATATATCAAAATTATCTATTTTATATTTTATTTTACTCTCTATATCTTCTTTGGTCCTAAATTCTTTCTCTGCCCATAAATCTGACAGATAAATGATTCCATACTCTCTTAATTTGCTTATCAGCCCTTATATCTTTTGCTCATTTTTTCAGGGTAGAGGAGGAAATGGAGTATGTGGGAGACTGTCTCTGCAGCCCTAGGAGTCTCTAAGATAGGGATGATTCTTAGTTTACTCTGTTTTACCCTCCCCCACTTCAATTCTTCCTTGTATAATTGGGCAGGGTGACAATTGCAAGGTTAGAGGACTGTGAGGTGTGTTTTATCAGATTCTCTATGTTGTTGTTCTTGTTGGAGTCTACTTGATGGACCCAAGACCAGAATTCAGCTTCTGCCTCTGCCCATGGGCTCATGGAGGTTGGAGCAGAAGTGTTGAATGTTTAGGTTTTAGAGTTCTCCCATGTTACTACTTATGCATTTTGCCTTGTCCATATTTTTTCTTCCTTGTCTCCACGGATTTCAGTTGTACTGGCTTAGTTAGCATTTGGTACATTGTTCTTTTTTTTCTTTTTCTGAGTGTTAGAGAGTGAATTATGGACTGGAAGAAGTGACTAATTAGCTACTTTGTCATATGAACTTCAAGCTTTCTATTCAAATTACCTGCTAAAATAATTCCACTCTATGAAAAGGGTTATACTCATGGGAGGCTGGAATTATCTATGAAGATGAAGTCCAGCAGAGTTGGCTATAAATATTTTAGCACAAATCTGGGAGTGTTAATGGTCAGATGAACAAGAACTGAAGTTGGTTACTTAAAAGGGGATCACTGTATAGGTTAATGGTCAGGTAAAATGGTGGTGGAGTTTGAGAAACAATAAGGACAGACAGGAGGTGGCTCTTGTGCCCAGGGAAGTAACATTGGAATTCTATATCTCCCAAGATAATAATTTTTCATGTTCTCAAACTAGATTTCTAATATAGCACATGTTTCTATTGAAGTATAAAGTTGACAAAACAATAATGTGGAAGGGAGAACTCTTAGAGGTGTCAGAACATTTCACAATCACTCCATGCTGTTTACTGTATACATTCATTAACCTTTCATATCACATTAAGTTATATGACCATATGGAAAAAGGGGCTTTGAATTCTAGGAATATGTATGCTATGGATATAACTTGAAGAGCAAAGGGTTTCCTTATGTTAACTGGGCAATTCATTATGGGTGATATGAAACTGGAGAGAATTGAGTACCAATTTAAACTTAATGACTATAACAAAGGTTTTTACCTACATAGAATGTACTATTTACGAAGTATTTTTAAAATATTTATCATATACTAAGTGCTGTGGAGGTTTCACAAAACAAGATACATTCTCCACTTCCAGTCTGTAAAGCTAGTAGAACTTCTAAAAACAGCAAGCAAAAAGGGGAGAGGCTCAAGGAGCCTGTAAATGAAAGAACTAAATTACTTAAAATGGAAAGAATGGATAAAGAAAATACTTAGAAAAGTAGGCTTTTTAGAGAATATTGGAAATCACTGTGTTTTTACAAAAAAAACCCTCTTTTATTATGTCTATGATTCAACAAATATAAATGCAATTGAATAAACATTTCTTGTATTTTCTGCCCAAGATACTGTACTAGGCACTAGGGGGAAGGGAGAATACATAAATTATATATGAGACATGGTCTCTCCTTTCAGGGAGTTTATAGTATATAGGAAGATATGACCAAAAACAAATAAAATTTAAAAATATATAATATTTAATAACATGAGAGATAATAATGCTTTGTTAGGTCTGGGAAGGAAAAGGTATTAATGATTGGGGGATGAGGCAAGGTTTCAGGGGTATACATACATATATATGTGTATATGTAGATATATGCGTGTATGTATAGATATATATGTACACATACACATTCACATATATATCTATATAGACACATATGTATATATTATGTATTATGTGTATTGTGTGTGCATACATGCACATATATAAATATATATGATGTTTTATGAAATAGGGGAGGAACTCTACAAGGTGAGATGGATAAGGGGAGGAAGATATCTCAACCATAAAGAATAGTAACAGAAAACAGAGGAAAGAAAGTGCTAGGTGTTTGAAGGGAATCACACAGTTGAACAAAAGACTAGAAAGAAATTAGACTGGACAAATAAGGAGAAAGCAGATTGTAAAAGGTTAAATGTGAAGCTGAAGCTTATTCAGTAGGTAACTGGAAAACAATTGGAATGAATTTGAGCAGAAGAGTAACATCATTATGACTATGCAATGGAAGATTGGTCCAGTTCCATACCAAGTCACTATATGAAACCATTCCATTTGATTGAGAGAAACATTTTGCTGGTTACACTCTTGAAAGCTTGTTTTACTTGTTTGTTCCTTAGAGTATAGATGAAAGGATTTAGAAGGGGGGCCACTGAAGTGGTGAGGATGACTACCCCTTTGTTAAAGGCTACTCTTTCCTTGGCTGAGGGCTTAATGTACATGAAGATGCAACTGCCATAAGAGATAGAGACAACAATCATGTGAGAAGAACATGTAGAAAAGGCCTTTTTCTTTTGCTCTCTGGAGGGGATTCTCATAATTGTCTTGAAGATGTTTGCATAGGAGAGAAGAACTAGAACCAAAGTCACTAGGAGTGTCAGTAAGGCTAAGAAAAAACTCCACAACTCAATGACCTGAGTGTCAGTGCAGGAGAGCTGCAGAACCGGAGAATAGTCACAGAAAAAGTGATCAATGACATTGGCATCACAGAAATCCAATTGGAGACCCATGATAAGTCCTGGAGAGATTGTCAGTAAGCCAGCCATCCAAGAGCCAAGGATAAGCTTGGTGCACACTTGGCTATTCATGATATTTGCATAATGCAGGGGCTTGCAGATGGCTACATAGCGATCATAGGACATAACAGCTAAAAGGTAAAACTCTGATGATCCCAAGAATATGGCAAAAAACAACTGGGTCACACATGCATCATAGGAAATCCTTTTGTCCATGGTCACAGTGTTGACCAGAAATCTGGGAATACAAACAGTTGTTAAGGATATTTCTAAAAAGGAGAAATTACGGAGGAAGTAGTACATGGGTGTTTTGAGGTGGGCATCCAGAAGGGTAAGAAGAATGATGCTGAGATTTCCTCCAATGCTTAATGTGTATGTTAGGAAGAGAAAGAGAAAAAATATAATCTGTAAGTCTGGATCATCTGTCAGGCCCAGAAGAATGCAGGTCGTCACTGTTGTATGGTTTTTCATGGCTACCTTCTGACTTCTGCCAAAACTAAATGAATAAAAATGAATAAAACAGGATTCTTGTGAGAGTGCTGGTGGTGAAGAATTCACTGTTAGGTCATGTATTCCTAACTTTTAACCCAGACATAGAATAAAAAACAACAACAACAAACCCTTCTCTCTTTTGTTATTTTAAATTGGCTTCTACAACATGCACTGATTGAATACATCTCCTCCTTCTCCTCCTGCTCCTCCTCCTCTTTGTCTTTCTCCTTCCCCATCCCTCTCTTTCATGAAAACACATGCAGGAATTACTAGGAATTCTTATTAGGGCCTTCACTCATTACAAGAACATATCTCATGTCAAATCTTCTAGCTTCTCTAAATTGAGTCATTTCTCATAAGAGACAGAAGCACAAGGGGCTCTGGTGATGTACCCCCCTCTACCACACAAGTATACTCCTTTTTCTCCTCTCCATATCTTTTGAGAAACAGCATAACCTAAAAGGACCTGTCTTTAAGTCTTTCCTCTAGCACATGCAGATTGTACTAAACAGAGTAAGTCGTATAAAATCTGCTTGTGCTAGGTTATTCTCAAAGACTAGAAATTCAGACCTACATGGATAAAGATAGTTTTCTTGTTCCAATGAAATCATGGTTCAGTCCCTATCCACTGTAGCTTCTGAGATTCCAGCAAAACCGTCTTCTCTTATATGATTAACAGTCACCCTCAAACATTAGTTCAGAGCATTATCCTGACAACCAGTAAGAAATACCCCAAATCTGACTTATTTTCAGATCAAAGTTTATTTAAACTAATTTGGCTTCTCCTTGTTTTGTCAACTTTTGATCTCCTTGATCTAGCAATATGATTTTAAAGATAAGAAGGAAAAGACTTTGTATTTATATGTTTTGGGCAGCTACTTATGTTTGACTATTCCTTGTTTCTCTATTTAAAGAAAAAACCACCACCATGACCATTACATGTCAACTAGTATTTATTAAGCTACTAAACACTGGAAAATATTGAAAAATCACTCTTTTCTGCTGTTGCTGTTGTTCCTGTTTCTGCTGTTGCTACTACTGCTACTACTACTACTAACTGCCATAGATATAGTGTATTATAAACTGTGAACACTTTACTTACATTATTCCATTTGAGCCTCACAACATCCCAGTGAGGGATAATGATTTCTATCGTATAGAAGAGAAGCCAAGGGACTTAGAAATTAGTTGAGTTGCCCATAATCACATAGCCAAATGAGAAAGCTTTTGTTCCCTTAGATTCTTTGTTGAGTACAAATTAATTTTCCCTGCAGGGCTTTATATTTGGTGTATTTTTTGGGGGGGGGAGGGGGGTGGTCCATGTAAAGGCTCAAATTACTGAATGGGTAGCTATGCAGAGTACTGGCCTGAAGAGTAGACAATTCTTTTCTTCCCACATGGCACTCAGTGTCAACCCTAAAAGAATGAACCATTATCACAAAATTGCACCCACTGTGTTTCATAGAGTAGGATGTTCATGGTCAAGGAATAGTGACTCGGCTAAAGGTCTATCCTATAGCAAAATGTCAGTAGTATTCATGACATCGTTTGTATCTGAATTTGGCATAAGGTAACATTTAGGTGTCATCATTGCATACCTCATAATGACTTCCCCAATAATTGCCCTGATTCCTGATTTTGAATAATATTGAAATCCACATTCCTTTTTAGTAATCATAGAAAAATAACATGGCTAATAGGATGAAGGGAAGATAATCTGGCAATGATTTTATCCTCTAGTCTAGAGAGAAAAACAAGAATAGTCAATATACTCACTTTGCTTTTCAAAAAATTTTAATGGGAAGTTGAAGTTAAATCTTGTTCTTTGAGTGATTTCCAGTAAGAAGGTAGTGTGATTTCTTCAGTTCTCTAAAGAGTCCAGTGTTTTCTAGCCAACATTTTCTCCCTTTGCTCACACAGAAGAATACCCTCATGGAAACAACCAGGACTTGTACAGCAGGAGGCACTTTTGGAATATAGTCCTGCCATACAACTTCAAAGGGTGTTAGCTAATATTTGTTTTCCTGTCAAAGAAAAAGAAGCATCTAATATGAGATCATTATCACTTGAATCCATGCAACTATTTTTCTTAAAAGGAAAATATCTTTCTAATCAGAATGAAGTTTCCAGAACTCTTCTTTGTGTTATGTCTAGAAAGAGAATGAATATGCCTTATGATTATTCAATTCATAGCACTGCATTTTTGAGGAGATATGTGACTTTTATTCAGAAGACAAATAGGTCTCTGGAGAGCATGATACAGAAGATGTTAATTAAACACCAGTACCATTAGCTTTACAAAACAAATTAAATGGGGCTTAGGCAGTGTGTCCAAAGAGTAGACCAGGAGTCTTGGAAATTATTCAAGCTAGAGAATAACAGTGTTCCAATCACTTGAAGTATTTGCTCATATCCTTTGACTACTTCTTTGTTGAACAAACTATTCTCAAAAGAATAAATGCAAACTATGAGCAACAATGTTTCAAAGCAACTTGAAATCATTAATAAGAGAAGCAAAGGTCCCTGAAGTTTTACTTTACAGCCAACAAATCGGTAAAGATGACAAAAGTTGAGAATAATCAATTTTGGGTGCAGCTGGGTGGTGCAGTGGGTAAAGCACCAGCTCTGGATTCAGGAGTTCAAATCTGGCCTCAAACACTTGATGCTTACTAGCTGTGTGACCCTGGGCAAGTCACTTAACCCTCATAGCCCTGCAAAAAGAGAGAGAGAGAGAGAGAGAGAGAGAGAGAGAGAGAGAGAGAGAGAGAGAGAGAAAGAAGGGAATAATCAATTTTGGAGGAGTTATGGGAAGACAGACACACATGCATTATTGATGAAGTTTTGAATGAGTACAATCATTTTGGAAATGAATTTGGAACTGTGCAAATAAGATGAATAAATTGCCCATACTCTGACCCAGAGATTTCAATACTAGGCTTATACTTTCAAATGATCATCAATACAAAGATAGTGTAAGAATTGATTGTGATTCAGGACCCCATCTTTGGCTAAAATTAGAAAGCCTCGGGTGTGCCCTGTAAGCCTTGGGTGCACCCCGCCCAGCTCCCTCCTCCGGGTGGGGCTATGCACAAAAACCTCAAGCCCCAGGCATGCCCCACATGAAAGCCCCATGCCCCAGCTGGCCTTGGGCACAGCCCCTAGGGGTGCCAGTGAATTAGATGTGTGTGGCCAGAGTTTCCTTTAAGAAAAGGTCTTTTTTTTTTTTAATTATTCTGGAGTGAGGGTAGAGTAGGGGAGGAGATAAGACAAGACAGGTAGAGAAGAGCGAGTGAACAGGTGTAGAGCATAGGGGAGAAGGGAGTGAGCAACCGAGGAGATGGGAGGTGGAGAGAGGAGTGAATGAGAGACAGAGAGAGAGAGAGAGAGAGAGAGAGAGAGAGAGAGAGAGAGAGAGAGAGAGAGAGAGAGAGAGAGAGAGAGAGAGATGAGTTCACATCAGCAGGTGAGACATGCAGGGGGATAGAGAAGTAGTTGAGTCTGGTGGGTGAAATTACGGGTCGTATCCTGCTTTTCTTTGTCCTTATTTCTATATTTGTTTCACATCAATAAACCCTGTTTTTTGCTTTTATTGAAAGGAGACTTTTTAATCTCATTTCTTATCAACCTGGGATAAACAGTGGGGGAGGGGCAGGCCCTTACAGATTGGTGGCCTGTAGGGGGCTCAACGAACCTGGGGGATCTTTTTAACCCTTCCCCCCCCCACCCCTTACAGACTGGTGAGGAGCCAGGAATTACAATAGTTACTATATATAGCAATATTTATAGCAGCCTTTTTTATGGTCATAAAGAATTGAAAACAAAGTAGATGGCCAAAGAATATAGAATTCTAAACTAATCACAATTCATGGATATGTTGGAATATTACTGTGCTAGAAGAAATTATAATGACTAGAACAATGAAAATAGAAAGAGCAATTACCATAAAATAATCAAAAGTGAATGTTTCCAAATAACAAAAAACAAGCATGACCCCAAAGAACAGATCAAGAAGATATTCTAATCTCCACTCTTTTACAAAGGCGGAAGGTTCATGGATATAGTACATTACATATAGTTTCAGAATCTTTCAATGTGTTGCTTGATTTTCTGATTTTTTTTCTTTGTAGAATGTTGTTATTTGGCATGACTTTCTCGGAGGGATTAAGGTGGGAGTAATGAGAGAAATATTAATGATATAAAAACAAAAAGGTATCAATAAAAATTTATTTAAATAAAAAGAATGGATAGGTGGTGTGGGCAATCCAACATGTCCTTGTAATGAACACCTAACGATAAAAAAAGTCAGCTCGGTGCAAAATGGGCCAGCATGAAAGATGATTAGTGACTTGATCAGTGTGGTGAGGTTTATACACAATTAAAAAGGCAATATGAGAAGGTTATACTGATCAGAGTATGTAGATTAGGAAAAAATAAAATCAGCTAGGGAGTCAGGAGTATATAATAAGGTAGTATGAAGTTTTTCTTTTATAGTTTACATCTTGATCTCAGTAGTCACTTCTTTCAGAGAAATACACTCCTCTTAATGGAGTACTTGTGAACTAATTTCATTTATATATTAATATTTGTTTTATGCTATATCACTAATTCCAAGGAGTACATGAGTATTCCCAGGCCAAAGAGGAACCCTAATGATTCTATTTTTATTTTATTTCATTGTTAAATTCTGAATTTTAACACCAAAAAACAAGCATTTCCATATTCACAGCAGAGCCCAAAGAACAATTGTATAGGAAACCATGAATCTCCATTTTATACCAGTTGCTTCTTTTTTTTTTTTGTTTTGTTTTTTAAGTGAGGCACTTGGGGTTAAGTGACTTGCCCAGGGTCACACAGCTAGTAAGTGTTTTTTAAGTGTCTGAGGCCGGATTTGAACTCAGGTACGCCTGACTCCAGGGCCAGTGTTTTATCCACTGTGCCACCTAGCTGCCCCCCAGTTGCTTCTTTTTTAAAAATGTATAATAAATTCCACATTTTACTTTTGTTTGTTGGTTTTTTTTTTGGTTTTTTGCGGGGCAATGGGGGTTAAGTGACTTGCCCAGGGTCACACAGCTAGTAAGTGTCAAGTGTCCGAGGCCAGATTTGAACTCAGGTACTCCTGAATCCAGGGCCGGTGCTTTATCCACTGTGCTATCTAGCCGCCCCCTACATTTTACTTTTAAAATTCTCTGGCTAGTTTGTTTTTCTTTCTGACCTTCCTCCCATTATCTTCTGTTCACTTTAAAAATGTTTCAATAACCGTCTCTTTTTAAAAATCACCATTGCTAACGCTCCTGATAGCATCATTTTATTTAGATTTTAGAGGGGTTCTTAGAGTGTTTCTAGTCCACCCTCTACCCATAATTTTAGACAAAAGCAAAGTGAGACCCAGAGAGGGGGAGTTAGTTGCCCAAGGTAACCCAGTAGTCACATACCACACCTGAGATTTAAATCTTGGCCCTTGTAGATTCATGTATTTTAGTATTTGGAAAACTCATTAATTATGCTAATCAATTATGCTTTATGTGATTAGAAATTATTTACACCCAGAATGTCACCCCGACCTTAGTAACTTTTTAGGAATTCTGGAGATGACTACAAGGAATTTTAGGTTCCCTTAGGTCCCCCCGCCCCAAATTTCTTGTTTTGGGTCTCCCCATCCAGGTCTTGTTTTGGGTTTTGCCAAATTGTATCTAATGCTTATATTTACTGATATCCATATGAATCTATGTTGCTTTCAAGTTGCCATCTCAGCAAAATTGCTTAACTGCATTCATGTGTGGGTATCCTTGTCTAAATCCTATATAATGCAATAATTCTAGAGTCTGGACCTCCTTTCTAGCCCACTCTCCTCTACTGAATGACCTAATCAGTTTCTAAAACTATTTCAGACATTGGGATCTGTTCTCACAAATGACATCTTTATAAACAAAATATGGTTTTGGTTCCATTATACTATGTTGCTTCCCTGGTTAATACTTCTGAAGAGTGCTCTTCTCTCCATAGTCTTATCCAAACTTTGTGCCTTTGAAGTAAAGTTCAGGGTGCTCAACAGATTGCCTTATTATAGATTCTGATATTCGTTATTTAATCCACATCCAGGGCCTCAGCCAATCAAAATTCTATTAGGATGAGTGCTTGAGGCAAAGCTCATCTTTTTAGGAAGTTTCATTAGATTGGTTCACTCAGAATTACTTAGTTTAAGATGCATGGCTGGGAAAGATACTTTGCTTTTGGGTCCCCATGTTGTTGTTGTTCAATCATGTCTGACTTTTCATGACTCCATTTGGGATTTTCTTGGCTAAGATTCCTTCTTCAGCTCATTTTGTAGATGAGGAAACATAGAGAAACAGCATCGAGTGACTTGTCCAGGGTCATGTAGCTAGTCTGAGACCTGATTTGAATTTAGGAAGACTAATCTTCCTGACTCTAGGCCCAATACCATCCACTGTGCCTAGCTGCCCCTTTGACTCACCTACAGTCTCTCAATTACTTGCATTTCCAAGGGTTTGCTCCTTATTTCTATTGAGCAGGCATAGCTAGTTAGCATTGGACTAGTTAATGAGGTAGGGATAGTGACAGTTTATGTGCTTGGAAACCTGTGGCTTAAAGTGTGTCCCCTTCTCAATGCAGACTCTTCAATGTTAGTGATCAATCCCATTGGTTTCTATATAAGCACTTATCAGTGGGGATTTCTTTAACCCCAATAAATTGATACTATCAGAATAGAGGGCAGGACAGGCAGTTTTTTCCCCTCCCCTATAACTGTCTCAGGCTAATCAAGGATTAACATCTAGTTTTTTCTTTCTACTAGAGTCTCAAATGTGCGTGGCATATGATTGTCATAATCGCTTTTTTTTAGAATAATAAACATTTTTATTTAAAGTTTTGAGTTCCAAATTTTATCCCTCCTTCCCTCCCTCCCTTCCCCACTTCCTGAGGTGGTAAACAATCAGATATAGGTTATACACGTACAATTATGTAAAACATTACCATATTAGTTGTTTTGTAAAAGAAAACTTGAATGAAAGAAAAAAATGAAAGAAAGTAAATAGCATGCTTCAGTCTGTGTTCACTCAGTATCAGTTCTTTCTTTAGAGGTGGATAGTATGCTTCATCATTAGTCCTTTGGGATTGTCTTGGATCATTGTATTACTGAGAATAGTTGTCATTCAAAGTTCTTCACTGAACAATATTGCTGTCACTGTGTACAATGTTCTCTTGGTTCTGCTCACTTCACTATATATGACTTTATACAAGTCTTTCCAGGCCTTTCTGAAGTCATCCTGCTTGTCATTTCTTACATAGCACAACAATATTCCATCACTATCATATAAGTCAGCTGGTTTAGCCATTCCACAATTGATGAGCATTCCTTTGATTTCCAATAATTAGCCACTACAAAAAAAAACCTGCTATAAATATTTTGGTACAAATAGGTATTTTTGTCTTTTTTGGGATGTCTTTAGGATATAAACCTAGCAGTTGCATTGCTGTATCAAGGGGTATGCACAGTACTATAGCACTTTGGACATAACTCCAAATTGCTCTCCATAATGTTTGGATCTTTTCACAACTCCACCATCAGTGGATTACCATTCCAGTTTTACCACATTCCCTCCAACATGCAATATTTTCCTTTTTTGTTATATTTGTCACACTTTTAAAATATATATATATATATTATTTATTTTTAATTCATTTTGTAAAATTTGAGTTCCCGATTCTCTCCCTTTCTCTTCTCCCCCCCCCCCCCCGCAATTGAGGAGGCAATGTGATATCAGGTGTAAATGTGAAATCATGCAAAAACATATTTGCATATTAGCCATGTTTCAAAAACGAAAAACAAGAATGATAAAATGAAAAAAGTATATTTCAATCTGCACTTGGATTTCATCAGTTCTCTCTTTGAAGGTGGATAGCATTTTTCATTATGAGTCCTTCAAAATTGTCTTGGATTATTATATTGCTCAGAGTAGCTTAATTTTTCATAGTTGATAATCATTACAATATTGTTGTTACTGTGTACAATGTTTTGAGTAGTAGGGGGGGATTAATCTTTGTTTAAACTAACCTAAAAGGAAATTCGAAATTTCCTTCAATTCTTTAAAACACATTATTCTAAGAAAGGGTCCATAGTCTTCACTGTATGGACAAAGGGGTTTTGTCCTAAGTGCCTGTACTATTAAGTCCCTGTACTAGAGGGTCAACAGAGGAAGGAGCAATAGGTTTCAGTATAAGCTATTTTTCATTCATTCAGAGGGAAAAGAAATAGTTTTTTATGCTTTGGGAAATTCTGGCCAGGAGTAGATTTTACTAATACAGGGTACATTACTAGTCTAGGTTTCAATACTTCAGTGGGATAAACCTGTTTCTGGCAGTGGTCCTCTCAATCTTGTGTGTGCTCAGTGTTGGATTTCTCATGATTTTCTACTCCAGAAACTCTTGAGAATGTAGGATATGGTCCATTGAATGACTCATACCTTCGGCAGTATAAGCATCAATTACACACTAGCTTTGTCAGTAAAGAATACCAGTTACTCCAGTTACATAAGTCTGGGAAATGAGTTAAATTTCTCAAATGAGTTATCTTTCCATTATGGAGGGTTTACAGGGCTGAGGTAATGTGGTCAGTAAGCCCTGAACTTAAGTTTAGACATAACTGTTAACTTGGAAGGGATTATTACATCCCTATTGGGAGATCTATGTGCACACATACACACACACACACACACATATACACATGCAATACACACGTGTACACAAACTATACAATACATGTGTGCATGTGTATAAATCCTTTGTGTATGTATATATATATATATATATATATATATATATACATACATACATATACACATACACACATAGGCCTTCTTAGGAGTAAGAGTATACAGAATCAGAATTTTATAAGAGGAAGAGAATCTAGAGGTAATGTAGTCAAAGGCCTCCAAGTTCACATAGCCCTACTTCTAACCAAATCTTGGGCAATTTGCTCAAGAACAGCCTTGTAAAATAGCTTACTGTTTGCATTTGAAATGTGATTCCTGACATGTCAAACCACATATCTCTTAGCTATTTTACACTAAAGGTGCCCCAAACTGAACATATTATCTTCACTTCCTCTCCTCAAAACCTTTCCCTTTTCCTAGCTTTCCTATTATTATGGAGGGTTTCACTGTACTTCTAGTCACTTTTGCTCATAACCTAAGTATCATCCCCAATCCTTCACTTTCTCTCATTGTCATATGCAATAAATAGTCAAGTCTACCTTTGTAGCATGTCTCATCTACGCCTCCATCTCTTCTTTGATACAGCCACTATTCTGGTGTAGGCCCTCCTTTATCACTTCATGACTAGAACTATTGCAATACCCTGCTGGTTGGTCCTTTTGTCTCGAGTCCTTCCCAACACCAGCACAAAATGATCTAAAAAGCACAAATCTGACCATGTCACTTCTCTATTCAATCAATTCTATTCACTCCAAGATCAATATAAAATCCTCTGTTCAGTTTCTAATGCTCACCTAACTCCTCCTTACCTTTCCAATTTTCTTACCTTTTACTCACTTCCAGGTAATCTGTGATCTAAGAATATGGTGCTACTTCTTTCTTAGATAAAGACACTCAATTTCCTGACTGAGCATTTTCACTGGCTACCCCTAGCTCTCAATGCCTGGAACTCCCTCCCTTCTCAGCTCCTCTTTTTAACTTCTTTTAATTCTAACCCAAAGTCCCACTTTCTATAAGAACTCTTTCCTATTCCTCCTTAATCTTAATGTCTTTCCAGAGAGGTCATTTGCAGTTTACCCCATATATACCTTTTGTATGTAGTTGTTTTCATCTTGTATCTTACATTAGACTATGGACTCCTTGGAATCAGAAACTGGGGTTTTGTTTTGTTAATGTTTTTGTTTTTTCTTTGCCTTTCTTTGTATCCCCAATGCTTTATACTTGCCATTCTCAGAACATAATAGGCACTCAATAAATTCTTTGTAGACTGATTGACTGAGAAACCTCTGAATCAAATGAATGGGAGGCAGATATTTCAGAGAGTTGAGGAGAGGTGTGGAGCTAAGATGGCAGAGAAAAGGCAGAGTGACTCTTCTGAACTCTTTCAAATTCCCCCACAAACAACTTTAAAAATAATGCCTCAAAACAATTCTGAAGCAGCAGAATGAACAAAATGATGGGTTGAAACAATTTTTTAGCCCAGGACAACTTAGAAGGTTAGCAGGAAAGGTTTTTCACACTGGGGTAAAAGTGGAATGCAGTTCAGCTCAGGCAACACCAATTAGTTCATGAACCTTGGGGACAACTAAATCAGAAACAGTGGCTTCCTGAGCTCTCAGCTGACAGATGAAAATGGGGTCAGACAAATACTCTGAGAGAGATTACAGGGGTCCCTTTGCTGGCACTGGTGAAGGACACTGTTTTATTGTCCATACACAGAACTAGGTCATAGTTCCATGGTGAGGAGGGGCTCTGGCACACCAGAGATTGTGGCCACAGGGGAGCAGGGATCGTGGTCACAGTTCCAGGGCAGAAAAGAGTGCTTATAGTCACTCACAGACCAGAGCACAGTCCAGAACAGTACTAAACACCTCTCCTTAGAACATACCACCTAGGAAAAACTGAAAATTTATAGGTCCTAAGAACTAGCTTTAAAAATAGATGAACAGAGAAAACCGAAGCTTGGGACAGTGATCTTTCCACTCCAGGAGCAGAGTCCAACTTTAAAGTTAGAAGGAAAAAAATAGGCTGGAAAAAATGATCAAGGAACAAAAAAGAACTTGCGCATACAAAGTTACTAGGTGACAGGGCAGATTAAAACACAAACTCAGAAGAAGATAATAAAGTTAAAACTGCTATATACAAAGTCTTAAAGGAAAATATGAATTGATTTCAGGCCCCAAAAGAATTCCTGGAAGAGCTCAAAAAAGATTTAAAATTAGAAAAGTAGAGGAAAAATGGGAAAAGAAATGAAAGGGATGTAAGAAAATCATTGAAAAGAGTCAATAGTTTTGTAAAGGAGGCATAAAAATACTCAAGAAATTAATATATATATATATATTTTAAGGTGTTAGGAATAGGCTCTGGAGTCAGGAAGACCTGAGTTCAAATCCAGCCTCAGACATTTGACATTTACTGGCTATGTGACCCTGGTCAAGTCACTTAACCCAAATTGCCTCAAAAACAACCAAACCAAAAGATAAACAGAATGGGCTAAATGGTAAAAGAGGCACAAAAATTTACTGTAGAGGGAAACTCCTTAAAGAAAAGAGTTGGCCAAATGGAAAAAAGATGTACACAAATTCGTTGAGACAAGGAACTCCTTAAAAAGTAGACTTAGCCAAATGGAAAAGGGGATACAAAAGCTCACTGAAGAAAACAATTCCTTAAAAATTAGAATTGGACAAGTGGAAGCTTGAGACAACAAGAAACAATAACAACAACAAAATCCCAATAAAACAAGATCAAAGGGATGAAAAAATAGAAAAAAAATCATGAAATATTTCATTGGAAAAACAACTGACCTGGAAAATAGACTAAGGAGAGATAATTTAAGAGTTATTGGACTACTCAAAGTCCTGATCAAAAAAAGAGCTTAGATCATCTTTCAAGAAAATATCCAGGAACACTGCCTTGATATTCTAGAAGCAGAGGGTAAAATAGACATTGAAAGAATCAACCAATCACCTCCTGAAAGAGATCCCAAAATGAAAACTCAGGAATTCAAACCCAGACCTCCCAGATCAAGGAGACAATATTGCAAGGTTCCAGAAAGAAATGATTCAAATATTGTGGAACTACAGTCAAGATAACCCAACATTTAGCAGCTTCTACATTAAAGGAACTGAGAATTTGGAATAAGATATTCTGGAAGGCAAAGGAGGTAGGATTACAACTAAGAATCATTTACCTAACAAAACTGAGTATTCCTTCAAGGGGAAAATTAATATTCAATGAAATGAAGGGTTTTAAAGCATTCCTGATGAAAAGACCAGAGCTTAATAGAGAATTTGACTTTCCAATACAAGACTCAAGAGAAGCAGGAAAGAGGAATCATAAAGAATTCAATAAGGTTAAATTATTTGCATTCCTACATGAGAAGAGGACACTTGTCATTCCTAAGAACTTGATCATTTTTAGGGCCATTATAAAGACTATACATAGACAGAGTGCTTAGGTGTGAGTTGATTATAATGGGATAATATCTAAAAAAGTAAAATTAAGAGGAAGACAGTGGAAGATGGGGGAAGGGAGAAGTACAATGGGTTAATTATTTCACATAAAAGAGTTACAAAAAACCTTTTAAAATACAAAGGAAGTTGAGGGAGGTGGGTATAGAGCATTTAAATCTAACTCTCATTACAATTGGCTCTTTGTTGTCAAGGAAATTACATTATACTTGGGGTGGATTAAGGATATACATTCTGTATATTATAGAACTAGAGTTCCAAGGTGTCTTAGAGGCCATGCAGTTTAACCTTTTAATTTTAGAGATGAGGAAACTGAGGCCAGTACAAGCTTAAATATCTTGTCCAAGGTCATATGGGTTTAAGTGTCATCAGTGGGATTAGAAATAGGTCCTCTTAACTGGTTCACTTTGCCACCTATTTCAAAGATAAGTAATTGCAAGTAAAACTGAAGAGGGAGTTTTCCAGGATGCTTTGGTTCAAATCCAGAGGTAACTGCAACTCTGTAGCTCTGATATTGAAAATAACTGCTTTTCTGAGCTTTCCTTATATGCACAATGAAGACTTGGACTCAAAGATGTTTAATCACTCCTATAAACCTAAGTCCTTATGACCCACACTGAGCCATTTACTTTTCTTCCATTCTTTGTACTTCCTAATACTCCCTTGTTCCTCCCTTTACATTTCTGAATTAAAACTTGCTTCTGATAATTTTGTTTTTTTGATTTGTCTCCATATCACAAATGCTATAACCTATCACATACTCTAAATATTTCATTAGGTGATTATTTACAGTCTCTACTTTTCTATCTAGAAATTATTCTACTAAAAATATCACTGATTTTTTCTAAAATTTAGCCTCTTCTCAAATACTGTGGGATCACCATTAGGATTAGCCAAAAGCATCTAGATTCTCACCAAATGATAAAATGTCCTGCTTACATAAAACAAAAAGTAAATAGCCTCAAGACTTAGTCCATCCAAGACTTCTGTAACAATAAAGATTCAACAACTAAGATCAGGTTCACAAAACAGAAATGCCTAGAGAGCTATTTGTTTGATGTATAAGAATTAGAAAGTTTCTCTAGAACTAAGATGAGAAACAAGAAACATACTTACTTTTCAGATTAGCCTGGATGGATTGGGATGGAAGTTTAAGAACAGAAGAGTAGTTATTTCAGTCAAATTGAGAGAAGATAATATTTTACATCAGGAAGGCTTTACAGAATCATACTTCTTTCTTTTGTCTGATCTCTTAAAGAAACACATACACTCAGATATGTACAGGGTTTGGAAGATAATAAACTTTCCCAGCTTTCTTTGGTATTAAGCTAGAAAAGTGGGGAGACTTTCTACCCATTCCTCAAAATTCATACAAAGTATTGGGTTTGAGATGCTGGAAATCTCAGTTAATGTTATTGTGAAAGTATTTTCCTGTACATTAAATAATTAAATGGAAAAAAAAATACTTAAAGCTTCTCTGTCCCGCTGTTTTCATGATCATTTGGTGAGAGATGCACCTTTCACAAAATCTTCCTCTGAAGAGGACAAGACAATTTATTTGTTTTGCTTTCCAAATTCTCAAGTGTATTTATTAAGGCAAAGAGAAAAAAAGTCCCCTAGGGATGAATGGTAGGCATACATAAGTGAATCTCTATCAGAAATCAATTTCAATAGCAAAGTTTAATTGAGTGGCAATGAGGGCTGTTTTCCATCCTGGATGATGCATCCAGAGCATCAGCCTTTGAATGTAGGATCAAGCAAAAAGTATCAGTGATGATAGCTGAAACATTTAGCTTCTTATGTTCTTCGTGTTAGTCCTTTACTTTTATTTTTACAAAATTATTTATTTTAAATATTTTTTCTTTTTAAATTTTGAGTTCAAATTCTCTATCTTGCTTCCAATCCTCTCCTACCCACTGAAAAAGCAAGCAAAATTATATCAATTAATTATAAATGTGAAATCACCCAAAATATTTCTATATTAACCATGTTGTAAAAGAAGCAAAAAAGTAAAATAAGAAAATTATACTTCAATTTGCACTCCTCAGACTTCATTAGTTCTCTCTCTGGAGGTTGATAACATTTTCACCATGAGTATCATGAGTTCCTTGGAATTGTCTCAGATCATTGTATTCATCAGAGTAGCCAAGTCTTTCGTAGTTGATGATCACTGCTGTTGTTGTTGTTTGTCATTTGTTCTTGAAGAGGAACATGACATTGGGTGATGTCATGACTTGCACTGAATTGGATTTATATGAGGGAGGGCTGTGCAAGGTTACCAACCTCACTCTCTCTTGGAGTCATATGAGTCCAGTGGCAATATATGTCTGTTTGTCCATCTGTCTATCATCCATCCATCTACTTAGCCTATATATCAAAATATTTTTATGCAAGTCAAAATATACTAAAATGCAGACATGTTCATTACTGTACCATAATAATAAATAGAATTATGAAATGAAAGGTGCTTAATCATAATGTGTGTACAATACTGTATAGTAAAATGTACACAGGTGTGCAATATATTACCCCTTCCCCACCCACTGCACCTATCATTGTTGGTTGGCTGTGCAACTTTTTTAATGAAGCTGACATGGGCTTGCAATAAATCAGAAGAAGTGTCTCCTGTGAGAAGCAAAACCAAAGATGACCAGATAACAGGATAGACTATATTGAAGCATCAAGAGGCTATTAAAGTTTAGATTGACCAACTGGATATCAGGACAGACATACCTAAGAAGTAAGGGGAAATAAAATTCTATAACAGGAAAGTCAATTAGGCATGGCTACTACCTGACCAGAGCTAGGAAACAGAGATAATGCCAAAAGTCAGGACCATCATTCCAAAAAAAAAAATCCCCCTAATATGACAGCATCCAAGCTTTGCCCACCCTACCCCAAAAGAGAACTTTCCAGTTATCAAGTGGACACAATATCTATCATCTATAAAAGCTTTTGCCTTCCCTCTGTTCAAGGAGTAGAATGTTTCTAAGCCCTCCTCTTTGACTGGTGAAGTCTTTGCCTTCTCACTCTGTCACCTCTAGCACCAAATAAAAGACCACTTTAATTCTAATTGGACTGTGCATGAGTATAATTCTTTGTTGAGGAACACCTCCACCTCTCACCCATGACAAAACTATAGAGAAATGTTTGGATAGTGTCTCTTTTTTGCTCATATAACTGATGATAGTAGGATATTAATATTATAATTATATATTAAGTATATGTTATATATAATATGTTATATTTATATAATTATATATATAAATATAAGTAATTAATAATTAATTTTAATTGCTATTACCTCAACTAGTCTTTGAACTTTTAAAAATCTTAAAAAACTTTTCAATATAAGAAAAAATATTCACTCAAATGATAAAATTCAGGGGGCAGCTAGGTGGTGCAGTGGATAAAGCACCGGCCCTGGATTCAGGAGTACCTGAGTTCAAATCTGGCCTCAGACATGTGACACTTACTAGCTGTGTGACCTTGGACAAATCACTTAATGCCCATTGCCCTGCCAAAAATAAAAAAAGATAAAATGCTTCATTATGTATCTTTTTGGTTCAATCTTGGATTTTGAAGCTTCCCTTTCTTCTTCTAGAATCTTGGCAGCAGGCAGCTCAATCAGGTCCTCATTTCACAGTTCTCCATGAGACTCAATCACCTCCTCCACATAATTCTCAGCTACTTCTAGTTCCATTTCTCACCCGAATTTTACAATCACTTCTCAGATGTTGTAACTTTGTCAAATCCATGAAAATTGGCAATGAAATGCAGACACATTTTTTTTTTGCAAATTCCCTTCATACATGTTTCTGTTCCATCTTCCCATGCCTTAGCAATATTCCAGGTTAAAATCTCTCAATGTCAAATCTTTGTCTACATTCAAAGCTACAATTGCCTGTGAAAATATAGCATGTATATAATATGCCTTGAAATTTGCAATCACTCCCTGCTCCATGGGTTGTAACAATGAGTTAGTATAAGGGGAAAAGTAAACCACTTTAACATTTTCATCAAAACCATACTGATGGGAGGGGTGACCTGGGACATTATCCAAAATAAGTAAAATCTTATGTGAGAAAATAATTATTAATAATGGATTTCTTGAGGGACCCAGAGATGGGTTTCTCAGGCCTTTCTCCCTCTCACTCTAGAAAGTTGAATTCTCCTTGAGAAACTTCTTCAAATCTCATTTGGAACAAACACATGGGAACAAAAGAAATGAAGCTAGATTCTTCTAGATCAGTGAAGGACTGATGGAATTAAACCACACCTAGATAATGGACTTTGCCTTGAGCAACTTCAGTTGAGGGTTGTTTTCATTCTTTTCCATGATATCATTTTCATGTAGACCACCTTCAAGTCATGTCAACCAATGGAGTTGAATGATGCTAACCAATTAGCTTTGGTTAAGGTATAATGCCCCACCTCTATCAAAAGAAGATAAAAAAGCCCTTGGAAGATGACACAGGAGGTCTTCTGTTGCTTCTGGGGCATCTTCTGGAGCATCTTCTAGGCTTCTCTTGGCTCCTTTAGACTGCATGCTGTCTTTTGGTGCTTTTCTCCTGCTTGAACTGACTGGAATGCTGAGGCTCTCTCCCTGTTTTCTCTACCATGCAGCCTGAGATCATGAGAACTGAGGGATTTATGTGGTCAATCCTTTGCTGGTATAATATTAATAAATTAATATATGCTTACTCCAAACTAGCGTCTATAGCAATAGTCATTAACTTTTTAAAAATGCAAAAGAAATGCCAATATAATTACAAAACATAAAACTTAAGCAGTGCATAAACCATTGTTTAAAGATGATAAGGGTTATCCATGTCCTAGGATTATTGAAATAATGCAGTTTTGCTTTGCTGATTCATTTCAATGCTCTGGAATTTTCTGAGTGGTTCACAAGAACAGTTTTTAATTTGCAAATCCCAGATGCATTCCTTCCAAGCTGAAGAGTAATTATCTTTCAAAGCTTTATGCCCAAGCATATTTTTTTCCTCCACCATGATGTAGCTTCAAGATGGCATTCTTTGATAAAATAGGCCAGTTTTATCTCCATTAAGGATTTGTTCCATCAAGTAGAGACCTTTATCTGCCCCCCCCACACACACACCCAAGGAACTAAGAAACTTTGCTGCTTCAATGTCTGTGCTAGCAGCCTCTCCAGACACTTACATGACTTTTAAATCATAATTGGAATTTCTTTCAGAATTCTTTATGGAAAGTCAAAGTCAAATAATGCAAATTTATATAAAAAACAAGACCTTCCCTCTTTGAACCAGCTCAGATATGAGTGAGGTTAAAGCATTGCCTGCTATCCTTACCCCCCTAAATTTTCTCCTCCACCATGAAAACCCTTCCTTATGAGTTTCTTTTATGCAAGAAAATTTTCCCTATTCTACCTGACCTTCCCCCTTCTCTCAATAGTAATCCCTCTTTCTCACCCAAAGTTAAGAGATGGAATGTCTTGTTCATGAAACAGTAAGGAGGCCAGTGTTACCGAACTGAAGAATATATCTCAGGAAGTAAGGTGTTAGACAGTTGAAGAGGAAGGAGGAATATGGATTATGAAGGGCCTTGAATGCCAAACAGAATTTTGTATTTGTTCTGGATTGTGACAGGGAGGCACTGGAGTTTACTGAGTAGGGAGGGGATGCATCATCAGAACTGTACTGGTGGAAAATCATTTTAGTAGCTGAACAGAGGCAGGCAAACCCACTGCTGTGGGAATGTAGTGGGATGCCAAGAAACCTAAAAAGCCCAACCTCCAAGGAAACCTTCAAACTTTCCCAAGGGCAAAGCACCTCTGGAATAAGGTGTGACTGAGCATGACCCTGCACTGGTACCTCCATACGTGATACCAAGGTCTACAAGATGATATGCAGGATATGGATGGATGCTGCATATCCTACTGATACCCCATTATTCAAAGATCCTCTCAAAGTGATCTTGCTCTTCCTTCCCCTTTGTTTTGTAAAGATACAAAAAACTAGGTCTTCTCCTACTCCAGTGGGACAGTCATCATGGCGATCTGTTCCCCCCCCCCGCCCTCCCCAGACTCATGTAACTGGAGTAACTGGTATTCTTTACTGACAAAGCTAGTGTGTAATTGATGAAGACCTGCACTAGAGTGCTGGCAATGACAGGGATATGAATGGGTTCAAGGGCAACTTGGCACTGAAGCTACTCTTTCTGGGAAGGAGAGCTGATTTCTCAGAGAGTAGTGGTTATATTTCCTCATTACTTGAACACTATAGACACTGTAGCCTCTCAACTGTGTTCCAATCCTTTGACATGGCTTTTAAAAAATAGATGCTTCAGGGCAGCTAGGTGGCGCAGTGGATAGAGCACCGGCCTTGGAGTCAGGAGTACCTGAGTTCAAATCCGGCCTCAGACACATAACAATTACTAGCTGTGTGACCCTGGGCAAGTCACTTAACCCCAATTGCCTCACTAAAAAAATAAAAATAAAAAAAAATAAAAAATAGATGCTTTCCTTTAGGGAGAGTCTGGCTAGTGATGCTAAAATCAAAATGTCTTGATTTTAGGTGCATCTTAACTCACAAGGAAAGGCTAGAGATCTAATCTGATATAGCCTGAAACATTATGTTGCCTGAGTATAGAGGTAGCAAGAGACTGTAGGGACATGGAAACAACTTTGGCTTAGTTATGGTAGGGGGAGGATCTTGTACATTAGGTTTGGTTATCTGCAGGCCACAACAGGAAGAGGATGGGAATTAATCATTGTGTGGGCACCTTCCCTCTTTTACTTGTCACATCTGGGGTATACCAATGTATTCATTCTGTTTTACTTCCAAAAAGCCTGGGTTCTGCACTCCACAGAAGAAAGATACAATGTAGGTAATAACCAGAAATTTCACTGCAAGAGAGTGTTTGCAGTAGCTGTGTTTGACTGATTTCCTACTTCTGATGTCACAGCCAAGGGAACGACAGGGTTTGGTTAAGAAAGAGATAATGGAGCTGAAAGTCTCCTTTGTGGAGGCTTGAATAGAGCATGGGACTGGAAGTCTCTAGTTTGGAAGAATCCAGATAAAAAAAATGAAGAAAAGGAAGATAGTATGTGAAGCAGAAAAAAGGAATATGTCTAAAGCAGAAGCCACCCATCACTCACATGTCTGATAGATCACAAAGAAGCTCTAATTTTCAGAGTTATTTTTCCCTAGTAAAATAATTATTGTTGAATCTTTGGGGTTTGCCAAAGGAGATCACATAATTTAAATAGGAATCTTTCACCATTTATCATGAAGTATCTCCATAGCAGATGACCCTCTACTTAATGTTTAAGGAGTTCAACTGACAGCTGCACCATATATCTTGAGGTTTCCTGTGCTAGGAAATACTGCCTCCCTTGTTATCTCATGGAAATTAAGAATTGTATCTCCTTTTTCTTTTCATAGTTGTCAAAGCAACACTTAAACAGTATTCTAAGGCTCAGATTCTAAAGGTGAATCTAAGATTCACTATAAGTAAAATAAGAAAAAGGAAACATTCACTTTTAGAATTAGCCAGGATGAATTCACATGGAAATTTAGATACAGAAGGGTTATTGGTCTAGGTAAACCAAACTGATATTTAGTGCTAGACATGGGGAAGGCTTTAGATACCTCTTTCACCTAACGGAGCTAGGTGGCAAAGTGCCCAGCCTAGAGTTAGGAAGACTTCTCTTCTCAGAAGATTTCTACTCAGGTTCAAATCTGGTCTCAAGACACTTACTAGCTGTGTAATCCCAGATAAGTCACTTACTGTTTGCCTCAGTTTCCTCATCTGTAAAATGAACTGAAGAAGGAATTGGCAAATCTTTGACAAGAAACCCCAAATGGGATAACAAAGAGTTGGATATGATTGAACAATGACAACCTTTCTTCTGCCTTATCTCTCAAAGAACTAAACATTTTCATATTCATATGTAATTTACATTGAGTATGAATGATTTTTCAGTTGTCTCATATCCTGAATTAGCAATGTGGATATTTTTGACCTATTCCACATTCATACAAAGTATTGTTTCTGAAATACTAGAGATATCACCTAATATAATTGTAAATATATTTTCCTGGATACCCAAGAGAGAAGAAATACTGGAAACTTCTGTTTCATCATTTTCATGATCATCTTGTAAGAGACAGAGTTTTCACAAAAATCTCTTTAAGGAGATAGAACATGATTGATTTGCTTTGCTTTCCACATTCTCAGCATATTTATTAAAACAAAGAAAGAAAAATGCCCCCCAAAGGTGGATATTAGACAGGCATGGTTGAATCTCTATCATAATCAGTTTTGGTAAGAAAATCTAGCTAAGTGAACCTGGGAGCTGTGCTCCTTCCTTGATAGCTGATGATGATGTAACAATTGCATCAGCTCTTGACAATGTATTTAGGCTGAAGCAAAGAGCAGCCATGATGACAGCAGCAACATCTGGCTTCTATTGATGTTTATGTTATTAATATGATTCTTGTTTAGATGCAGGGAAGAAAAAGTATCACTTGGATTAGGTCTTTCCTTATCCTTATAGTCAGAAAGACTATTTGATTTCTCCCTTCCTCTACCCCAGGAAAGACAAAATTGATTAAGTTGGAGGTAGTCCCAGTCAATTTTGCTGAGAAACCAGACAGAAAAAGCATTTTGCTCACTGAATTTAGTGATTGATGCTAGCCACTGTTTCCCACACTGATTGCTACTGATTAATCCTAGAGGTTTCTGCACATAGTTCACAAATTTGGCTTTCTCTAACCCCAATTCCCTGATGGCCCCAGATTTTTGTTGTTGTTTGTCCTTCATTCTTGAAGAGAACCATGACATCGGGAGGTGATGTCATGACTTTCAGTGAATTGGATTTAAGTGAGGGAGGGCTGTGCAAAGTCACTAGCCTCACTGTCTCCTCCAGAGCCATCTGGGTCCAGTGGCAAGATATACATTAGGATGACTGGAGATTGTCCCAGATGTTTGAGACAATTGGGGTTAAGTGACTTGCCCAGGATCACATAGGTAGTAAGTGTCAAGTGCTTGAGGCTAGATTTGAACTCATGTCCTCCTTATTTCAGGGCCAGTGCTCTATCTGCTGCACCACCTAGCTGCCTTTAGCTGGTCCCAGATGGAGGACAGGGGATGGCAGAAAATAGGTTTCTTCTTTCCATTTCTTGCTTATCATGCCATTAAATGTAGTTTATAATAAATGTGTCAAAATCCCAAGTAATCTCCTGTCATTGCACATCCCCCAGAGTTTCATCTTTGAATGGTCAAGCAACTCTTAATAAGTAGAGCAATCCCATTACTCTAGTTTTCAATCCCATTACAAATAGCTTTCAAGGGCAACTTCAGGAAGTTCTAATCTTAAAGGAATTAATTCTAAATTTGTTCCCCTTTATGTTAGGACTCTACAATTCAAGGTTTGGCTTTGGAAAGTTCAACATTATGCTATTTCTGGGCTCTGAGGTTCATGCTGAGGGCTTTGGAGTTGTCACCTGGTTCTTAGTTTTCAGCATGGTTCAAGGACCTTAATGGATCCAATGGCAGCTCGTCACCAAAGCTAGCTGTGCTTGGTGGGCGGGCGTGGGGGATGTGGTGGGAGTAAGGGGCACCACAGTGAGTATAACACTGTACATTTAACTAGCCATTCCGTTCTCTCAGGGGTGTTCCAATCCATTGCTGCTGCTTTGGGACATACATGTTTTCCTTAAAGTCAGTCTGGCTAATGATGCTAAAATCAAATGGCTTTAATTACAGGTAAATGAATGTGGTAAAAAATTATTTGTGGTAAAGATTAATATTGCAAGTTTTAGCTGAATCATTTGGGAAGGGTCACATCTGGCCCACCCTGAGATTACATATGCTACTGTGGTCAGAAGGAAAACTCTCCAGGAGCAGCTTTTGAAGGACCTCCCCTTTTGGGGGAGGAAAGATTGAATGTGACATGAAGGCAGGCGAGGCACTTCAGGTAGGCTAAGCTCTCAGGCATTTCTGGGAGCGGGGAACGCCTTCTCTGGTGATTGACTGAGGTTGCTGTAGCGGCATGCTGGTTCTCGGTCTGGTGGGCAGTTCAGGCTTGGGTGAGTTACTCATGGAAAACCCTAAATTCCTTTGAACCAGCTTAGGCTAAGTTTAGAGTTAAGAGCATCCATGTGTATTTCCATTTTCCCATTTCCTTATCTTTGATTTTTTATTAATTTCACCTTTGTTGTTTAATTAATTTCCATGTAATAAAATTGGATCCTTTTGTGAACTAAATCCTAGAGGCTCCTTTCTTATTGGCCTGGGAGAAGTATCTAAAAAGAATATTTCAGAGGAGAGATTAAACCTAAAAAAAAAGGTCCCTCATATTTCTGAGACCCCAATAATAAGACATCACCCAAATAGCTCTCAGTCTATCCAATTTTGACCCTCACATAATATAAATCCACAAGGAAAGACTTAAGATTTAAACTGACATACCCAGAAATGTGCCTACTGATCAGTGAGAGCCAGGAAGAATAGAGGACCAAACACGTGAGTCAGTGCAGGGACAAGGAGGCAAACTAGGCTCAGTAGTGGAAGGGGGAGGATCTTGGGCCTTGGTTGAGCTGATCCTTGGGCCACATTAGGAAGACTAAGATAGTAATGATTGTGTGGGAGATTACACTCAGGTTATGACAATCTCTATCCACTTTGATAGTCCACTGTGTGGATTCCTGGGTTCTAGCCTCCACAGCATGATTTAAAATGATATTGCTGAAGAATTTTGTTGGTTGAATACAAACCCTAAAACTTTCGTAAGAATTGTATTAAATCACTTGGAAAGGAGAGAGATCCAGAAAGAAGCACGTTTCCCCTGTCTTGAGTCTTTGTAAGCTATATAGAATTCAGACTAGGGCATAAGGACAAGTAGCTGGTAGACCAGCAAGTAGGCAGTTAGTTAGTTTCCAGAAAAAAGGCAGTTTCTAGGGAAGGTTGCTTTAGATGTATATCAGCAGGCAAGTATACACATTTTAAAAATTGGGCAAGGCTGAAACAAGCTACTGGGGAACCCCAAAATACAAACTTTAGGTGCATTCAAAACAATATCTGGGTGGGTAGACCCAAAACAAACACTCCAGCTTCCCTGGAGGGTCCCTGATGTCAGCCTGATCTCTGCAGTAAGCTTTGGGTCAGGCAATTTCTAGACACATAAACTGAGTTCAAACAATGTTAATAATTAATAAGTTTTCCCAAACAATATGATAAAGTATTTGCCCACAGTTTTGTAAGATAGGACAGCATTTATAGGAAGCATGTCTAAGTAATTTCCCATCTCATGTCACAGCCAAGGAAGTGACAGGGATTGGCTAACAAAAGGCTCATAGAGCAGAGCTTGGGGCTAGAAGTTTCCAGTGTGTCAGATTTCGAAAAAGGATGGCAGCAGCACATGAGGCTAGAGAAAGTAGATTATCCAAAGCTAAGGCCACCAGGTATGAACATATCTGACAGATCTCACAGAGACCCCAAACTTAGGATGTGTTTTGCATGAAATCAATAGTTATTGCTGCATCTTCATCTATTACTAATGAAGTAATGGTTACCTCATTAGTAGGGTAATTAATGAGTGTTTCAAGTTACAGGGGAATTATCTACCATTTATCTCAAGGGAACTAGATATATGTTCTTCAACTTAAAGGTTATGTAGGAAACTCTGAACCATGGGTCCTTATTGAGCTTTCCTGGGTTAGGATGTGATGTTTCTACTTCTCTGTTCTGAACCATTTCCCCACTTCCTTCCATACCATCTCACTTGAGGATCTAATTAGCTCCCATGGGTTCAGATATCTTCCCAATGCAGATAATTCCCACACCTACATACACAGCTGTACTCTCTTTCTTGAAGTCCTAATCAGAGAAGGAAATAAGTACATGTTAAAAACTGTGCTAAAAGATTTACAAAAATACCTCATTTGGTCCAGTATCACCAATTTCCTTTTACACATCTGGAATTTGGCATCATAGTAGGCAGGTCTCTGAAACTCCCCATGGCCAAAAGAGAACTTTCATTATCTCTTCCTCAAAGTCCTTTCCTCTCCCTCACTTTCATATTGAGGCTGTTGAGAGAAATGGCTTTCTTTCCAGTCACTCAGTTTCAAAACTTCAGAGTCATCCTCAATTCTCCACTTAAGCTCACTGCACATTTCTGATTTGCTGTCCAGTCCAGTCATTAGTTCCTTAACAATATCTCTTGTCATTCTCTCTACTTACTGTTCAATGCAGCTAACATCCAAGGCCATCTCCAATGGTTCTGATCTACATCTTGCCACAGGACCCAGATGGTTTCAGAGGAAAGAGTGAGGCTGGTGGCTGTACACAACCCTGCCTAAGAAATCCAATTCACTTGCAAATCATGACATCACCTTCCTGGTGTCATGGTCCTCTTCCAGAAAGAAGGACAAACAACAACAAACAATTCCAAAGAAAACAGCTAGCTAAGAGCTGACCCTGCCCCAACCCCAGAGACACAAACTGCCTGAGGAACTGGCTCTATTGTTTCTGTGAAGTTTCCTGTTGTTATACCTGAGGACTTCCTGGTTACAGTGTCCTAACCCTCCTAGAGCTTACAGTTGGGTCTTTCCAAGAATTGTACCCCACTCTCTCTGCCCTGCTATCCTATGAGAACCCCTTCTTCAACTCCCTCCTTAGGCACTCCAGTACTTTGGTGCTGCATAGTGGCCCAAATTGTAATTCTCTTATGGCATTCACTAAAGATCCTAGTTTTTGCTACTTTGGTAGTCCTTTTTTTAAAATTTTTTTTTAATTTCAGGTTGACATTACATAGTCATCACCCTAGTGCATTAAAATATATTTTTTTAATTTTATCATTATATTTTTAATGTTTATTTTGTAATGTACACAATGGTACATAGAGTATATACAGAATATATAAAGAAATTTACAAATACTGTCATTTAAGTGCTAAAACTTTGTTTTGAAATAGATGGGTTATGTGGTCAGAAAAGTTTGGTGTCTTTAGAGACTAGTCCCCTACCATGAGGTAGGCCTGAACTTACAGCTGAAATAGTTGTGACAGGAATCCAAAGAGTTTAATAAAAACTGAAATAAATGTTGCCCTTTTTTGTATTATTCTTGAAAATTCAGATTTTTTCCATTTGCCCCTAAGTCAGGTTCCTTTGGGCCCTGTTAGTACTTGACCTGTCAATCCCCAGTGAAAGAGGGAAAGACTTCATCAACCCAGAAGTACTTTAGTATTTAACTGAGGGCAAAATTAAGTCATCTGGGTGTATCTGCAGCTCACCTGGGAGGTTGGAGTTTTCCATAAGCTTGTTAGTTGTTGAGTTGTTCCTCAAGAACTGGATTTCTCCCTGTAACAGTGATTCTGTTGTCTGTAGGGGAAAAGCTACAGTAATCATGGCCCTTAAAAGAACTGGATGTTGGTGGGAGTCAGGGAGAGTGGTCATACTGCACAAATTCAGTTTTAGGGTCCCAATTAGCCACTGCCGGTAGTCAGTATAGGAAACAGACAAATAGGAAAACTTCATCAAAAACATTTATTCAGAGTGGGAGTCATCTCACCAGCAGCTGATAAAAATATGTATCTGATGCTTCAGGAGGTGACATTTACATAGTATACCCTTCAACACTACCTAAGCCAGGAAAAAGAGAAGATGTGCTTCTTAGCAACAGTTTGGTCTGGGCAGGTAGACTTGTAGGCAGGAAAGGTACTTATTAGAACAAAAGAAATACTTATCTCTTTTAAAGGAAAGAAATGTGTTCTTGTGAGCCTAACCATTTACACTAGACCAAAGGAAATTCTGCCTTCTTTCTCAGAGAGTCACTCAATAACAGTTTACTTTATAGGATAGGATTAAAGTGAAAGGGACAGCTTCCTTGAACCACCAAAGTTTTGAGTTTCCTTTTGTAGAAGTAAAGCTCTCAGAAGGAAGGTGAGGTATTGGAACAGGCATTTTGCTTTAAGCTATCCCTGCAGTATATATATATACACACACACACATACACAAATGTGTGTGTATGTGCATGTGTATGGCAAACGCAGATATGGAGTCAGTTGTGTAGGGGCCAAATTTTAATTGGGGAGTGCCAATTAGGTGGCTCACTCCAATATTGGGGCAAGGAAGGAGATTAACAGCCTCTTTCAAAAAACAGAAAAGGGTTTATTAACAGGAAAACAAATTCAAAATAAAAATAAGATTAATAGAACTAGGGACAAAAGGAAAAAAGGGAATGGGGAAAGGAAAATTGTATGACCTGTGATCACACCACTGCCTGGGGCTCAGCAGAGCACACATCTGCATCCTGTCTCTCTCCAGCTCACATGCCAGAATGGTGAATCTCCTCCCTTCTCCTTCCCAGCAAACCCTGGGCTGTCCACACAGAGTCCCAAACTAATTGGCTGGCAGCCCTCATTGACAGTCACATGACTTCCCTCACTGGGCTTCCAGTCCTTATAATTTTGCCAGGCCCATGTAGGCATCAGGACGTGGTGATGACAGGAGCTGCCAGCGCCATGGCGATGGCTATAGCCAGTGGGTGGAGCACTGTGTCGATGTGGAGTCTCAGCGCCTGAGCCCCAGCCAGTGCTTGCGCTGGGGCTATGTTTCTTAAGACTTTAATTTTAGCCAAAAGATGGGGTCATAAAAACCTCAAATCACAATTAATTCTTTACAGTTATGTCATCCTCCAAATCCACTTTTCATAATCCATGTATATTTCCTTCATTTGGTTTTCATCCTTTCTTTCTGTAGCAACTTGCAACTTGCCTGCCCTTCCCAGAACTCATTTTGAACTCCTTTTTCAGAAGTCACTAATGACTGTTGGGAAATCTGAGAGCCTACTGACATTTGCTGCCACTTCATAAATTTGAGAGAATGGAATGAAAAGTCTTTTGCCCAGCAATATTCCCTTGGGCACTATGTTTGAACTTCAGGTAGGCTATGGAGTCCAAAATATGCTATTTTTCAGACCCTGGGATTTTCAAAATCGTGGTTAACCAAGTCTAAGAGTCTTTCATCTACGGGATCTTTGGTTTCTCTAGCATAAGGAATCCCTCAAAGAGGAAACCCACTAGTAAGGCAGGTTGGCACCTGAGGGTGATTTCCCCAGAATCACACAGCTAGCATGTGTCAGAATTATACTAAAAAACAGGTCTTCTTGGTTGTGAATTATTGTTCAGTCATTTAAGTTGTGTCCAACTCTTTGTGACCCCATTTGTTGTTTCTTGGCAAAGTTACTGGAGTGGTTTGCCATTTCTTTCTCCATGTCATTTTATAGATGAGGAAACTGAGACAAACAGGATTAAATGACTTGCCCTGAGTCACATAGCTAGTAAGTGTCTGAAGCCAGATTTGGACTCAGGAAGATGAGTCTTCCTGACTGCAGGCCCATACTCTAACTACTGAAAAACCTAGCTGTCCCATTCTTACCTCTGAGGGTGGTTCTATTTTCTTTCTACTTTGCATACCCCAATAGTGGCAAATCTCCATCATCCATATCCATTACTCCTATATATACATTGATACACACATACATAGGAATGTACATACACACATACACATACATTAATATATATACACACAAATCCATGTGTATGTCTGTTTGTATATCTATATCTATATCTATATGTGTGTATTTACATATTAATGGATAAATAATCTCATTGATATAGATCCAGGTCTCAGTGTAGCAATGCTTTCTTTCTTTCTTTTTTTTTTTATTGAATAGAATTTTATTTTCCAAAATATATGTAAAAACAAATTTTAACATCAATTTTAAAAATAATTTGTGTTCCAACTTCTCTTCCTCCTCCATTCCCACCCCCCACCCATTAGAATTCAAGCATTTCAAAATAAGTTATACATGAGTAGTCATGGAAAACATTACCACATTAGCTAGGTTGTGAGAGAAAACAGTAAAAAAAAAATCCCCAAAACTTCAGATTGAGGAATTGTCAAAGAGGAAAGAAATTTTTAAAAAAAATGTTTTGTAGCAATTCTTTCTTATCCCATGGGACTGCTGAAAGGAAAATTTTTATTTGGGCTCTCACCATGATTATTAAGCAAAACTCAGGACAAAGAGAATTAAAAGGATTTTATTACAAGTATGTCAAGTTAGAAACAACTTGATGAGCTGATTACTGAAGATCAGCAATGGCCTTAAGATGGGAATAGCTTTTATAGTTAAGTTTAAGACAATTCAGATAAGTACACCTTGGCAGAAGTGGTTGGGTCCTTGCTTCTCAGGTACTCCCTAAGGTAGCAAGAATGTTACAATTTGTAGGGAGGGATACTTGAAAAAGAGTAGGTGATACAAAAGCTAGAGAATTTGTTTCTCCTTCCCCACCAGAGCCTCCCCCAACACTGACCGATAAGGACTGGGAACAAGGGATTCTGAGTCACCATAACTTTCAACAGGACCCTCATCTGAGTTCTTTCCTTAATCCTTCACAGGTGGATAGCCCAAATGAACTGGAAGCCTTTGTCCAAAGTTCTTGACAGCTGGCAGTTATTAACACAGTGCATAGACTATCCACCTATCATTCTTTCCATTCTTATCCCTTATTCTTTTTAGGTGACTGACCCACAGGCATTTCTCTTCATGTAGTTCCTGGATGATACTTTTAACACTGCTTGTTGTATGTAATCTAAATTTGTTGGTGGTGGTTTGATGCATTCAATTTATACTTTCCATGCATCTATCCATTGCCCTAGGGGTGATCCACAGTGTCAATGTTTTGGAAAGGGATATTAATCATTCTTTTCAATTCAATTTGAATTAGTTTTTTTTGGGGGGGGGCAGACAATGAAGGTTAAGTGAGTTGCATAGGGTCACACTGCTAGTAAGTGTCAAGTGTCTGAGGCCGGACTTGAACTCAAGTCCTCCTGAATCCATGGCCAGTGCTTTATCCACTGTGCTACCTAGCTGCCCCAGATTTGAATTAGTTTTAACTCAATTTCCTTTCAAAATGATTTTTTTTCTTTCTTTTTTTTTTTCAGTGAGGCAATTGGGGTTAAGTGACTTGCCCAGGGTCACACAGCTAGTAAGTATTAAGTGTCTGAGGCCGGATTTGAACTCAGGTACTCCTGACTCCAGGGCCGGTGCTCTATCCACTGCGCCACCTAGCTGCCCCAAAATGATTTTTTAAAATATCAAAAAGAAAAATCTTCAGAACATGTGAAAATAAATTGTTATTAAATAAAACACTTAAGAGATTGATTTTGAAGCTTGGTTGATGAAACCACAAAACTGGATCTGAAATATCCTTCTATCAAAGAATTACTCACACACAGACAATCCAATAAAAGTTTAAGAAAAGTTTTTATTATTTGGCACAAGGGGATATAGCCAGAAGAAGAAATCTAAAATTCAGCTCCTGGGGAGGAACAAATTTATAACATGTTCCCTCCACAGCTGGATTAAAGATAACTCTTTTAGAAAGGGATTGGGGAGGCTTGAAACTGAAAAGTTACAGTTGTTGGGGAGTGGGGGTGCTTGAAACAGTTGGCTTCATGAGGTTATCTTCACTACCTGGTCCTAGTCGCATAACAAGAACATCTGGGTTCCAATTAGACCCCTGCTACAAATTTCAAATCTTTCTTGGTACCCATGACACATCTGCTTCAGTAATTACTATCTAGTTAATTAACTGCTTTGCTTTTCCAGTTAACCAATTTGCTTTTCCAAGGGAAGAGTACCATTCACCGACCAGAGCAAGTTGATCAACTGTATTATTTCTCACAGTCAGAGTGTCCTCCTCATAGAGTGTCCTTCTCATGGTTAGAGTGTCCCCTACCTGGACCCAGGCCTACTAGGCTGCCAGTACAGTTGAGATGCCAGATTCAGAATTTACTAATCAATTTACAATGTAAATAAACTTGGTACAACTGTCAAAAGGTAACTGTAGATAGGGTTGACAGAAATAGCAAAGGCTTTTGTATATACTTGAATAACAACTTTGTAATTTTCAATAATTACCACCCAATCAATAAGCATTTATTAAGCACCTACCATATTTCAGGGATAGTGAACTAACTTATGCATTTGATTTAACCCATATTCTCCTTTCAGGATTAAATAGAATCATCTTTGATTTGTCTGTGGTTCCAGGAAGTGTAGCTAAGCTTTTTATCAGAAGCCTGAGCATCCACAAGGCTGAAAGGCTTTCATTCAGTCTTTAATCCCTCTAAAGGGAAAAAAACAAGATGTTTAAGAAGTGATTGCTAACAAATAGGGCAACTTGTCAATCTAGTATTCATTACTATGGATGAGCTCTCTACCCATCTCTTTTCCCAGATCCATTCAGTGCTCTCTTTTGTCTTATGGAGACAAGTGGAAAAAGAAAGAAAAAAAGTACTAAATCTCTCAATATGAATATGTAGAAACTGAGTGGTTCCTAAATTCCTGAAAAGGCTTCCAAATCTGCCTGCCTCTATGTTCTTTCTCACCTTCTTTGTGTGCCCCAATAGTGGCAAATTGCCATCATCTGAATGGGAATTTCATTTCTAAAAAGAGCTGAAAATTATTTTGTAACTAAATTGAATGATCAAGAATGGTAGTACTGACCTTTAGTAGCATGAGAGTACTGACTGGAGGGCAATGAGAATTATATTTGGCTGTGACTCACATACTTATCTCATTTAAAGAAAGGTTCCCTAAATGGTTTGGGAAAACAATAAGTGGGGATGGGGTTCAGGATTACTGAAATAATTACTTCTGAAAGTAAACTACTTTGAAAGACAAGACTCAATTAGAGATGTACATTTTTCTAAGTCTGTCTAGAAAAAAAATCTTTGTAATTAGATTAAAACTCCTTGTTCAGAAATGATCACATTCTGGGATAGAAAAGGCAAAAATGTGAAGTTTGCAATTGGAGGAAAAGGAGAAAGGAGTCAGGGTGCAGGGAAGGGAGAAGGCTGAGGAGAAACAGGGGAGCAAAATCTTCAGAGGTCTTCTCTTGTAAAGTTACAATTTTCCTTTGTGCTTTTATTCATGAATTTTTCCAAAAATATTATGCATTTGAGTTAAAGATCTTTTTAACCATGTCCTTAAAGGCTTGTTTCACTTGCTGATTCCTTAGGGTATAAATGAAGGGGTTCAGCATGGGGGCAATAGAAGTATTCAGAACTGCTACCCCTTTAGTCATAGCCACCCCTTCCTTTGCTGAGGGCTTGACATACATGAAGATGCAGCTTCCATAAGAGATGGAGACAACAATCATGTGGGAAGAACAAGTGGAAAAGGCCTTTTTCCTTTGCTGGGCAGATGGAATTCTCAGAATGGTTCTAAGTATGTATGCATAGGACAAAATCACTAATATCAGGGTAAATATGAGTGTGAACACAGCCAAGAAAAAACTCATGACCTCTAAGACTTTGGTGTCTGTGCAAGAGATCATCAGCATGGGAGAAGAGTCACAGGTGAAGTGATCAATGATATTGGAGTCACAGAACTCCAGCTGGAGGCCCATGATGACTGGTGGAAAGATAATGAGGAAACCTGCCAGCCAAGAGCTGATTACAAGCTGGCTGCAGACCCTGCTACTCATGATGGTTGTGTAGTGTAGGGGTTTGCAGATGGCCACATAACGGTCATAGGACATGGCAGCTAGCAGAAAAAATTCAGTGGCACCCAGAAGGATGAAAAAAAATACCTGGGCCATGCAAGAATTATAGGAAATTGTCCTGTCTCCAGTTACAATAGTCACCAAGAATCTGGGAATGCTAACAGATGTAAATGAGATTTCTAAGAAGGAGAAATTCCTGAGAAAAAAATACATGGGGGTCTTGAGGTGAGAATCCAGCAGGGTGAGGGTGATGATTGTCAGGTTTCCAGTTATACTCATTATGTAGGTGAAAAACAGAAAGAAAAAAATTAAGACCTGTAAGTCTGGGTCATCTGTCAGTCCCAGGAGGATGAACTCTGTCACAGACGTGTGATTTCTCATGGCTGACTAGACTTTTTGCCAGATCTGCAGGTTGAAACAAGAAATTAATAATAAATTTTTGTATTGGTAAGTGCAGAACATTCTTCTCAACAGCCCTGTTTTACAGACTATCACACAAGTCTCAACAAAGGCAGAGGAGCAAAAGAGTAACCTAAAGTGTAAGTTATCAGACGTGACATCTAGACAATGAACACCTCCTCTTTCATCTAGGTATCAGACATACCTGAAGGCTGATTCCAGATGTGGATTAACCATGGAAAGAATATTGATCCCTGTGTCTGAGGACTTTCTAATTGTGTGACCTCAGACAAGTTGCTTAGATTGTCCTACTTTGTGCCAGTGTTTCTATAAGGAGCTAATATACATTTGAATCTATATCTGAAAAGCCTTTTCAGACTGCAGAATATAGTATTTCAGGCTCATGTAGAGATATAGTATTTTTTCTATTCCTTGAAAGCATTTTTGTTTTTTGGTGTGGCCATGGGGGTTAAGTGACTTGCCCAGGGTCACACAGCTAGTAAGTGTCAAGTGTCTGAGGCTGGATTTGAACTCAGGTACTCCTGAATCCAGGACCGGTGATTTAGCCACTGCGCCACCTAGCTGCCCCCAAAAGCATTTTTTAAATAAGTGTATTGATTACTTTTTTACAAGCTTATTTTTTGATATGTCTACTAACAAAACTTGAATTAAGAGTGAGTCTTTTTAATATAGCTATTTAATTTGAGAGCACTGGATTTGTAATCAGAATAAAATTGAAGAAACTTCAATTTTAAGTCTCTACAATATGCCCATTACCACCTTAAGAGCAGAGTATACAAAGGCAAAACATACAAAATAGTCCCTGTCTTTAATGACCCTATAGTATACCTAGGAGGAAGGGAGGAAGTTAAATTTAAATGGATAGGTAAAGTATAAGATAATTTGAGGAGAGATTGAGCACTAAGGGTTCTCAGAATCACCTGCATTCTAATGCTGATTTTGTCAATTTCTATTTATATTACCTTGGTTTAGCCAGATTGCCTCTCCGTATTTCTTCATCATTAAAATGAGGGCACTGGAGTGGAAGATCTCAAAGCTTCTTAATAGTTAGTTCTAAAAGCCTATGGACTCTGATGGGTTATAACTAAGCCCTTCAACCCTCCTTTACCATTTGCATTTTTTGTTACCTCTCCCCTCTACATTTCAAAATTAAAACCTTCCTCTGGCAAATTATGCCTATCTTACATTTCCTAAATTGTGCTGCCTGGGGAATCCACTAAATAATCCATAAGTAACTATTTTCAGTCATTGCAATTATATTTGGAAAGCATTCTATTGAAAATATCTACTTTCTGAAGAAAATAACCTACTTAAACACTGTAAGAAGTTAATATATCTCTAACTAGACTTCCACCACAAGCCAAAATCTTAAGATCATATAATGTAGAAAATGAGTGGTTTGGAGAGTTAGTTTGTGCCTGTAGGAATTCAACAATAATAAACATAATTCCTGTTTTGAGAAAGTGGATTAACTAATCAAGATGAAATACACTAAAGGGAAAATGCCCAGAGAATGATTTGTGAATTATACATACTGAGGAAAGACAAAGAATAACTGGAATGAGAAAAAGGAAATATTCACTTTTGTGATAAGCCAGGGGGAAGTTTAAATGGAAAGATCAAATTGTTTTCCTTAAACTGAAAGTGAATTTTTAACTTGGAGAAAGCTTCAGGGGCATGAGTTCTCTACTCTTCCTTATTCCTCATATACATATAGGGTGTGGAATATCAAGCAATTTCCCAAATGTCCCTTTCCTAAATCAACAAAAAGGATACTTTTTTACTCATTCTTCCTGATTTATATAAAGCACTGAATTTTCTTTGTTGGAAAACTCACCTAATATAATGAGGAAAACACTTTCCCTTGGACTCTACATGGTTAAATGGAAGAAAATATAGTTGTAAGAGGAAAATTACTCCTAGAAACTTATGTTTCTTGATTTTCATGATCTTCATATGATGGAAAGTTTTCTAAATACTTCTCCTCAACAGGACCAGGCAGAATTTATCCACTTTGCTCTCAAAATTCCCAGGTGGATTTATTAAAGAAAACAAAAGGGGAAAATCACTAGGGATGAATTTTAAGAGGGCACTAATTAACATAAAGCACATCTTTTTTTTTGGTGAGGCAATTGGGGTTAAGTGACTTGCCCAGGGTCACACAGCTAGTAAGTGTCAAATGTCTGAGGCTGGATTTGAACACCGGTACTCCTGAATCCAGGGCCAGTGCTCTCTCCACTGTGCCACCTAGCTGCCTCAAGCACATCTTTTTTTGACAACAAAATTTAGTTGCCTGTACAGGGAAATGGCAAAGGGTAGATATGGTTGTCTGAAGAGGTTTAATGGTCTTTTTTGTTTGTTTGTTTTTTAATATTCATGAGACTTCTGAGCAATCAGCACTGACTACTTCTGCTCCAGAGAAGCCTTTTCCTCCTGCCTGACATTCTTACCTGACCCTTTTCTTGAATCTTCCATGCTATAGATTTCTGGCCTTGATAATCTTTGAACCTCCCTCTCTGGGTTGTCTGAAGAAACCCACCAGATATACTTGAATTGTACCCCTAATGGCCCTGGTCTCCTAGTTCTATTCTTAGTTGTCCCTATGCATTATTAGGTGTTTCATTTAGGGCCTCTTGTCCTCCCTTTTTGAGTTATCATCTTCCTCTAATGAAAGTCTACTGTTTTTAACTTCACTGGCCAATTTTCCTTTTAGATTCAATGGACTGGCACAATATTACAAGAAGAGTAGGACACCCTTGGCAGTTTTCTGATTCAATAAGGAACAGAAAAGATCTAAGAAGACATCCTCGCACATGCACATGCACATGCACACACACACACACACACAAACACACACACATACACACACCATTCTGCAAACTCCTGCGCTGTTCAGCTCTCTACCATATCCCACACTGATACCACCTCAAAGGTATGAGTTCTTAGGATGCTTAGTTCAAGAAGTTACTTTTTGAACTCCTTTTAGTTGGTTTCTAATTTAGCTTAAGAGGTAAAATGAAATGTTAATCAAATATTGAGATATGAAATCCCCCTATTTATAGCTGATTATTTATAGCCCCCATTCTTATAAGTACTTCATTCTCTCATGTAACTTCCCATGATACTCATAAATTCAGATACTTAGTCTGATGTGATCATATTTTTATTTATTTTTAAATTAAATTAAATTAAATTTTTTTTAGTGAGGCAGTTGGCGTTAACTGACTTACCCAGGGTCACACAGATAGTAAGTGTTAAGTGTCTGAGGCCAGATTTGAACTCAGGTACTGCTGACTCCAGGGCCGGTGCTCTATCTACTGCACCATCTAGCTGCCCCCGATCATATTAGTTTTAAGAAAAATTGTTTGAAAAAACAGATGAAAATGTAAGACATATAATGTTTTGTTTAATGACCAAAAATTTTCAGAGTAACCAAAAATTGTTCATGTTCTCTCCCCACAAAGGGTTAGATACCACATTTTAAGAAATCATAAACAAAAAACACACAGACCAATCAGGACCAGAGGATAAAATTAAAAATACACAAAAGAAAGAAAGAATGAAAGAAAGAAAGAAAGAAAGAAAGAAAGAAAGAAAGAAAGAAAGAAAGAAACAAAGAAACAAACGAAGAAAGTGAGGAAGGAAGGAAGAAAGAAATCCAATTTTGCCTCCTAAAAGAAATCCCCAGATGAAAACTTGAAAACTCCAGGAATGTCTTGCCTAAAATCTATACCTTTCATGTCAAAGAAAAAGTACTTCAGGTAGTCTGAAAGAAAAAGTTTAAGTGTGAAGAAACCATAGGCAAGATCACATAAGAATTGTCAGGTATTACCATGTAGGAAAAGAGATCTGGTGATACAATAGTTTAAAAGAAAAAAAATAAAAACATGATCAAGAATAAATTGCCTGGAGGGGCAGCTAGGTGGTGCAGTGGATAGAGCACCGGCCCTGGATTCAGGAGGACCTGAGTTCAAATCTGACCTCAGACATTTAACACATACTAGCTGTGTGACCATGGGCAAGTCACTTAACCCCAATTGCCTCACCAAAAAAAAAAAATTAAAAAAGAATAAATTGCCTGGGAGCAGTTAGGTGGCACAGTGGATAAAGCACTAGCACTGGATTCAGGAGGACCTGAGTTCAAATCTCAACTCAGACTCTTGCCACTTACTAGCTGTGTGACCATGGGCAAGTCAATTAACCCCAATTGCCTCTCAAAAAAAAATCAAAAATGAATAAATTGCCCTGCAACAGAGAGGTATGATCCTAAAAGAAAAAAATGGACCTTCATAGATCATGTTCAAATATTCTCAATGAAAAGAGCAGAGCTGAGTGGAAGCTTTGAAATACAAATATAAGATTCAAAAGAAAAAAAAGGTGAACATATTTGAACATTTAGAAAGAACTATATAATGATGAAGCACATGCATTCTAATAGTGGGAGAAGAAACAATGATTCTTTCAGAGAGTTAATACCTTCAAGAGTCATAGAGGAAATTAAATAAGAAAGAGACACTGGGAGCATTTTGTTTTATTTTAATGGCTAAGAGAAAAGAACATGGGAGAGAAAAGAGAATATACTTGGGAAAAAAGGAAAAGGAAGATGAAGGAATTTGCTAATTTTATTTTGTGTTTTTAAGTTCACAAATAAAACAGATAAGCAAATGAATCAATAAATTAATAAATAGATAAATTAATAAATGAATAAGTAAGCAAATGAATGAGTGAAAGGAATGGGGAAAGGCTCACCATTTTCCCTATCTCAGTTTCATTAGTTAAAGAGATATAGGGAAGATATTTCTCCAGGCTTACTATTTGGTCAAAAGTAATATTTGGAATAGTGACCTCATCATTTCCAAGACAGAATTTTCTCCCTGATGTGGGAGCATTGGAATTTGGCTATAATATTCCTAGGAGTTTTCCTTTTGCGGTCTCTTTCAGGAGGGGATTGGTGGATTCTTTCAAGTTCCGTTTTATTCTGATTCTAGAATATCAGTATTCCTTCATAATTTCTTGAAAGATAATGTCTAGTCTTGTTTTTTGATTATGGCTTTTAAGTAGTCCAATAATTTAAAAACTATCTCTTGATGACAAGATTGCCCCCCAAAAACATCCAAATAATGCCATAGGAAAATGTCCAGAGCAGCAAAACTCACAGAAGAATGTGCTGAAATCATCTTCTAACTAAGAATGGCTTGGAAGGTCAGAAGGAGGGACCTGGTGTGCTGATACAGGAGTCAAGCCCAACCCCACAGTCACCCTGAGACACATCCAGTCCCAGGAAGGCCTCACCAGAGAAGGAGACCCCCAGAGCCTCTGAATCAGCTGAAGCACCAGTGTCATCTGGAACTAAGCTCACAGTCTGGTGAGAGGGCTGAGCCCTGGGGAGGGGGGAGACTACAGGGGTCTAGGCTGGTGCTGAGGCAGAACTTGGATTTTTCACCCCTGCTGAGAACCAGGAGGTAGGTTGAGTAGCAGTGGCCCAGGTGGGGGAGAGGTCCAGGCTCTTCAGAGCTGACAACCACAACACACAAAGCTGGTTGATTAGCAAGTTGGTCTGGGATCATCTATGGACCAGGGAACAGGCCAGGTGAGTGAAGAGCATGATCCTCCTTAAATCATACCACCTGGGACTTCTGAAGCTTGGGATACTGCAGCCTGGAAACAGTGCCCCACTTTAAGGAGCTAAAAGTCAAGTAAAAGAAAGGCAAGATGAGCAGACAGAGAAAGGTGAGGACCATACAAAGTTTCTTCAGTAAGAAGGAAGACCAAGGGGCACCCTCAGAGGAAGACATCAACATCAGGGCCCCTATATCTAAAGCTTCCAAGAAAAATATGAATTGGTCTCAGGCCATAGAAGTGCTCAAAAAGGATTTTGAAGATAAAGTTAGAGAGGTAGAGGAAAAAATGGAAAGAGAAATGAGGGGGATGCAGGAAAGACGTGAGAAAAAAGTCAACAGCTTGAAAAATCAAATTGGCCAAATGGAAAAGGAGGTACAAAAGCTCTCTAATGAAAATAATTGCCTAAGAATTAGGATCAAACAAATGGAAGCCAGTGACTTTATGAGAAATCAAGACACAATAAAGCAAATCCAAATGAATAAAAAATTAGAGAGCAATGTGAAATATCTTCTAGGAAAAATTGCTGCCCTGGAAAATAGGTCCAGGAGAGATAATTTAAAAATTCTTGGTCTACATGAAAACCATGATAAAGGAAAGAGCTGAGGCATCATTTTCCAAGATATTCTCTGGGAAAATTGCCCTGAAATTCTAGAAGAAGAAGCTAAAATAGAAATTGAAAGAATCCACTGATTACCTCCAGAAAGAGATATCAAATGGAAAACTCCTCAGAATACTGTAGCCAAATTCCAGAGCTCTCAGGTCAAGGAGAAAATATTGCAAGCTGCCAAAAAGAAAGAATTCAAGTACTGTGGAGCCCCAGTCAGGATAGCACAAGATCTAGCAGCATCTACATTAAAGGACCAGAGGGCATGGAATATGATATTCCAAAGAACAAAGGAAATGGGACTACAGCCAAGAATCACCTACCCAGCAAAACTCAGCATTATCTTTCAGAGGAAAAAATGGGACTTTAATGAAAAAGAAGACTTTCAGATATTTGTGATGAAAAGATCTGAACTGAAAGGCAAATTTGACTTTCAAATACAAGACCCTAGAGAACCATAAAATATTGGAGTTGGGGGACATACCTGGGGTCATGCAGTGGGCAACTGTCTTATGTCTGAGGCCAGGTTTTAGCTGGGATCCCCCTAGGTCCAGGGGTGATGCTTTTTCCACTGTGTCACCTAGCTAGGTGATGACATCTTTAGGGTTAAATTGAGGGGTGAAGGGAATGCACTGGGGGAGAGGGAAGGGCAGAGTTGAAATCCTACATGAAAGAAACAGGAAAAGGCTTATGGAGTGGGGGAAGAGAAGGGAGAGGAACAGGGCAATAAATGCATTTTACACTAATCAGAAAAGGTTCAAAGACCTTAAAATCATCAGAGCTGCCTCAAGGAGGGACTAACAGACACACCCAACTGGGTGGAGTAATTTATTTAATCTGGGCAGGAAATGAGCCTAACACTTATCAGAATTAGCTCAAAAACCTCAATCTCATTAGAATTGGCTCAAGGAGGGAATAATGTACACACTCAATTGGGTGCAGACATCTCTCTATACCTGCAGGAAAATAGGAGGGGAAGGGGATAAAGAGAGAGGGGCAAAAAGGAAGGGCAGAGTGGAGGAGGGGACAGACAGAAGCAAATCCCTTTTGAAGAGTGATAGGATGAAAGAAGATGGATAATAGAATAAATATCATGGGGAAGGGAATAGGATGGAAGGGAAATAGTTAACAATAGTAATCATGAAAAAGAGAAAAGGGGGAAAAATTGTACAAAAAATATTTATAGCAACTCTTGGTGGAGGCTAAGAATTGAGAATCAAGGGAATGTCCATCAATTGAGGAATGATGGGAAAAGCTGTGCTATATGATTGTAGTGGGATGGTCTTTTGCTACAGGAAATGACAAACAGGATGATCCCTGAAAAACCTGGAAAAACTAATGAACATCGATGTATAGTGAAGTGAACAGAGCTGGGAGGACATTGTGCATATTGACAGCAGTATTGTTCAATGAGCAATTGTGAATGACTTAATTACTCTCAGCAGTGCAATGATCCAAGACAATCCCAAGGAACTAATGAGGAAGCTTACTATGCATTCCCATAGAAAGAACCAATAAAAAGAACCCTTGTGGATTATATATATATATGTATGTATGTATGTATAAAATCTGGTTGTGATCTTGTGGAGGGGGAGAAAAGGGAGGGAGGGAGGGAGAAAAATTTGGAACTCTAAATCTTATGAAAATGAATGTTGAAAACTACCCTACATGTAACTGGAAAAAATAAAATAAATGTTTGTTGAAAAGTTAAAAACCAACCAAACAAAGCACTATATCTCCTAGATCTATTTTCCAGGTCAGTTGTTTTTCTTTTTCTTTTTTTTGGCAGGGCAATGGGGGTTAAGTGACTTGCCCAGGGTCACATAGCTGGTAAGTGTCAAGTGTCTGAGGCTGGATTTGAACTCAGGTACTCCTGACTCCAGGGCTGGTGCTTTATCCACTGCGCCACCTAGCCGTCCCCCAGTTGTTTTTCTAATGAGATATGTCACATTGTCTTCTATTTTTTTAATCTTTTGTCTTTTATTGTTTCTTGATTTATTATAATGTTATTTGCTTCCATTTTCTCAATTCTAATTTTAATGAAATATTTTCTTCAGTGAGTTCTTGTACTTCTTTTTCCATTTGATAAATTATATATACATATACATATATATATTTTGCAGGGCAATGAGGGTTAAGTGACTTGCCCAGGATTGCACAGCTAGTTAGTGTCAAGTGTCTGAGGCCAGATTTGAACTCAGATCCTCCTGAATCCAAGGCTGGTGCTTTATCCACTGCACCACCCAGCTGCCCCTGATCAATTATAATTTTAAAGAATATTTTTTCCAGTGAATTTTTGTGTCTCTTTTCCCATTTGGTCAGTTCTGCTTTTTAAGACATTCTTCTTCTTTTAGATTTTTATGCCTCTTTTACTATTTGGTCTAGTTTGTTTTTTAAGGTGTTTTTTTTTCAGCATTTTTGTGTGTGTCTCCTTTACCAAACTATCACTCTTTATTTATGATTTTCTTGCATCACTCTCATTTCTCTTTCCTATTCCTCCTCTACCTCTCTTACCTGATTTTCAAAATCCTATCTGAGCTCTTCCCTGGCCTAAGATTAATTCATATTTTTCTTGGTGGCTTTGGATGTAGGAGCTTTCACTTTGTTATCTTCTTCTGAGCGTGTGTTTTGATCTTCCACATCTCCATCATAATTTTCTGCGGTCAGAAGTTTTTCTATTGTTCACTCCTTTCCCCTCTTTTTTTAAGTAGGGCTCTGCTTCCAGGATGGAGAGTGCACTTTCCCAAGTGTCAGACATTTTGTGAAGCTGTTTTCAGAGATACTTCTAGCGAGCTGTAAGGTTTCAGTTCTTCCAAGGTGCTTTGATCTAAGGAGAGGTGTGTTTCATAATATCCTGGCTTATGCTCTATCCTGTAAGAAAGCATAAGCACTCTTTTCTTCCCTGGAACTGTGAGGAGGGACCCTGCTCTCTTGTGACCACAAGCTCTGCTGTGCTAATGTTCCTTCTCACCCTGTGACTTCTACCGAGGAATGCAACCTCAATCCAAGAATGAGCAAAGCAACAGAGTCCTACTTCAGTGCTAGCAGAGACCCCTGTAATCTCCTTCTGACTAGTTGTTCAACCCTCCCTTTACTATCTGTGGACTGTGAGCTCTGGAAGCAACTGCTGTTGCTGCTGCTGCTGATTCAGTTGTTCCCAAGACCTTTGGGGTTGTTTGTGGACTTTGTGTAAAGAGCACTCAATGTTAGTTGATTCCTTATGGTCTTAAAGGGATTATGCATGTGCTTCATTTGATAAAGTTTCCATAAGTGGGGGTAATGGATAATTTTGAATTGATTGCAAAAACATCTGACTTCCTTTCCCCTCTGTATAGGAGGGAATTAGGGATTCTGGATATCTCAGAGATAATAACCCTAAACTTAGATCCATTATTTATTAGTAGTAGCAAAAAGTACCAAAGGAAAAAAATTAAGAATCCTTATTATGCATCAATAAAATTATTTCTTTAACATCCATAAGGAATGGCCAATTTTTGTCTTCTCTCTAGAGACAGAAAGCTGACCACTTGTTGAATTAAAGAAAAAAATTATTCAAAGAAATATAGGATTATATAGAAGTAGAAAAGAGGGGAAGATAATCTCTGAGCTTCAAAAGAATACAAACTTAAGAAACATTTCTTGTGGTTAAACTTCTTTGTTAGAACTATGATCCTTCAGCTTTCATCTCTCCATAACCAGTATCTATCTATCTATCTATCTCTCTATCTCTCCATATACGTATCTATCACCTATCTATCTATCATCTTTCTATCCATCATGGGTTAATTTAGATTTTTAATCTCATGAACATAAATTGCACTTTCATGTAGAGATGGATGAGCATCTGTGAGTTAAAAGATTCCAAGATCAAGCTTCTGTTTACCTGTATTCAGAATATAATTACACTTTCAACACCTTGAGACTAGGAACAATTTTGTGCCTTTCTCTGAGAGTTATGCAGATGTAGAATCCATAGAAGTCAATGAAGATACACTTTGGGTTTGTCATTACCCAATTTACATGTAAAAATAATGAAGCATAGGGGGAGTGTAAGACCTTGGTCCAACATGAGGACATTTGACCTAGAGAAACGATCCTTATATTTTCTACTCCACCATTATGTCCTTATGTCAACATTATGATTTGCGGTGGCCAGCATCAGAGAGCATTCTCAAGATGGCCATGGAAATGGGGGCATAGAAATAGAGAATGAGCAGGGAAGGGCTCATAATGAAAAGCACAGAGACAGAAAGAGGGCAATCATAAGGTAGATCAGATTCTGTGACTTTTTTCAAGATTTCTTTATAGATGAAGGATTAATGGTGACTTGAGATCTATGAAGTGATCAGTAGAAAAATGAAATGATGTAACATGCAGCAATTGTCTGTCTAGAAAAGCTACTGAAGAAATTTTTTAAAAATGCACCCTGCTTAATGTTGTTTCTTCACCGATTCCTCTGAGAGAAAGCCAAAGGACTCTTAGGCCTATGGTCCCAGAAGACTTCAGCAAGAGTAGAAATGCTGCCATCTCCCATTCTATGAAGCTGTTTTTGCTTAGAAGCCTCAAGAGAGAGGAAAGAGACACAAGAAAAAAGAAACTTACAGTTTGAATTCAGGTAGGCATGATATTAATTTCTAAAGGCAAAACTCAATTCTTAGAGGGAGCTAATGAAAAGGGGGATTAATGGCAGCAAATACAATCAATGAATGCCCTTATCCTGATAACTTGAAATGAGCATCAAGTTACATTTTAATTTCCTAAAGGCAATTTTTATTTCAACCAGTTATTTTACATTATGACAAAGGCATCAACAGACCATCTTGAAAGCTGAGTTTTGTTAGAGTGACTTGTGACATACCTTACTAATCAATTAATTAAGAGCATTTATTGAGTGCTTACTGTTACTCTGTGTTCTTTCATGTAACATTAATATTTAGCACCAGGAACTAGTTTTCATGCTTCCTAGCCCAGTGCATAGTTTTGGGAGGCAGCCTTGTGCATATATTTGAGTGTGTCTCTATATGTTTTCACATGCATATATGAATGCACTTATCCACCTGTTAAGTACCTCTTGCTTATCTCTGTAGATGTCAAGCTCTGAGGCAATGATGAAGGAAAACCAGACTCTCTGCACCCAGTTCTCCTTTGTGGCTTTCTCCTCTCTAGGTGAGCTACAAAACATACTCTTTGTTGTATTTTTAACCATATACACATTTACTGTGGTGGGAAACCTGGTGATCATTTGGCTGATCTGGGTGAGCCCTACCCTCCACACTCCTATGTACTTCTTCCTAACAAATCTATCCTTCCTGGAGATGTGCTATATCACCAGTGTGGTACCTCAAATGCTGGTACATCTGTTGGTGGAGCCCAAGACCATGAGTGTGGCCTGTTGTGCAGCTCAGATGTATGTCTTCACCATCCTGGGACTGACAGAGTGCTGCTTGCTGGCAGCCATGGCTTATGATCGCTTTGTTGCTATCTGCTACCCATTACGCTACACACTATTGATGAGCCCTCGGGTCTGCCTGCAATTGGCCGCAGCATCCTGGATGACAGGAGTGGTTGTGGAGTCAGCCCAGACCACCTGGATCTTTACTCTCCCCTTCTGTGGCACAGGACAAATTCAGCACTTCTTTTGTGACATCATGCCTGTGGTGCAACTGGCCTGTGTGGACACCTCCCAAAATGAGATTGTCATGTTTTCTGTCTCTGTGCTTTTTATTATGAGCCCTTGCCTGCTCATTCTCTGTTCCTATGCCCGCATTGCCATGGCCATTGTGAGGATGCCCTCTGCTGCTGGCCGCCAGAAAGCTTTCTCTACTTGTTCCTCCCACCTCCTGGTGGTCTCTCTGTTCTATGGCACAGCCCTCTTTACCTACCTTCAACCCAAGGCTGCTCATACTCCAGACACAGACAAGGCAACTGCCCTCATGTACACAGTCGTCACACCTGCACTCAATCCAGTCATCTATACCCTGAGAAACAAAGAAGTGAAAGGATCCTTTTGGAGAATAGCCAGGAGGCATCCTCTTAGCCAAACTGCTTAAACTTGGCCCAAAGACCATAATGAGTACATATGTTGTTGTTTAGTCACTTCAGTCATGACTGACTCTTTGTGACCTCATTTGGTGTCGTCTTGGCAAAGAAACTTGTAGTTTGTCATTCACTTCTCCAGCTCATTTTATGGATGAGGACACTGAGGTAAACAGGGTGAGGTGACTTGCCTAGGGTCACATAGCTAGCAAGTATCTGAGGCCAGATTTGAATTTGGGAAGATGAGTGTTCCTGACTCCAGGCCTAGCATTCTGTTCACCATGCCACCTAGTTGCCCATAATTAGTAGAAAGTTATCCTAATAGTTTGACTTTGTACTTGTCAGCTCCTATCTATTCAAGTATGGTAGAAATGTAGATCATTTTCTCTCAGACATTTCTGTACATACTGGAGATGAATAAGAAAGTAGAGGAAGTCCTTGAGTAGCATGCTTGATTATTCTTGCTACACGATCATCAATAAGTTCTTATACTTCCAATAGGAGAATGCCTTTGATTCCTTTGGTACTTTGTTTCTGAGGAACATGTTGTGATGTTAAAGAGAGGATTCCTCCTCAGATATGGTTTGGAGAAGAGTTGGAAATGGTAGTTGGTAGCTTCTATCCACAATAAATGGTTAATTAGTCTGTGTTTGAAGATCTCTATTAGTGGACTTCACTATGTCATAGGCAGTCAACTTCACATTCGAATAGCTTTTATGTAATTCCTTAAAATGACCTAAATATGCATATTTTCTACCTACTTTCCTTTAATGATTTGAAGACAACCACCGAGATTCTACACAAGATCTCTGCCATTTCCAGGCTAAACATCACTACTTCCTTGAAATGGTGATTCGTTTCAAGTCTGTTTGCTCTCTTAGTTAGTCACCTCTAAATGTACTTCAAGATATCCCTGTCCCTTCCAAAATGCTTGCCCCAGAACAGATCATACTATTTCATCAATCAAGAAAGCACGCACACTTTCTGGTAATGTACTATTGGCCAAACATTGTACTAAATACTGGGGAGACAAAGAAATGGACAAAAAAACATTCTGTGTCCCCAAAGAGCTTATATTCTAATGGGCATGATAGCCTGTACTTTAAAAAGCTATATAGAAGAAAATTCACAGTAAATACAAGGTGATCTCAGAAGGCAAAGTACTAACAACTGGAGTATCAGGAAAGGACTCCTGAAGTAGGTCATATTTGAGTTGATCTGGAAGGAAGGAAGAAATTATAGAGCCAGAGTTCAAAAGGCATTGCAGGCTTTGGGGCTAGTCAATGAAATGGCCAGGAAATGAGAAATCAGATACTACTGTATGTGATGCACAGCAAGTAAGCAGTATGACTGGATGATAAACCACAAGAAGAGGAGTAATGAGGAAGAAAACTGAAAAGATAAGAAAGGTTTAGATTGCAAAGAGCTTTAAATAGTTTGGTCAGCACATAGATCAAGGGATCCTTCTTTGTACCTTTTTGCAAGATCCCAATATTTTTGTCTGCCATAAGATACCAACCTATGTGTTTGCAGCACATTAAATCCACCAGGTCTTTTTCATAGGAACTGCTATCTAGGCAGGTCTCCTTCAGATTGTATTTAACAATTAATTTCTTTCAGCCCTTCAAAAATTCTAGCTTGTTTAGTCCTTTTGGGATCCCAGTTCTGTCTTATGCTATGTCACTTATCTATCCCAGTTTTCTGCTCTAAGACCTAGCTTTTTAAACTGTGAGTTGCAACCCCACATGGGGTCATGTAACTGAATGTGGGGGTTGTAAAAAAACTTGGCAACGGTCAAGGTTTATGAATACCTATTTCATATACAATGAAATATACTTTTTTTTATACCTGGGGTTGCATTAAAATTTCTCAGGTTAAAAGGGGTCACAAGTGGAAAAACTTTAAGAAGCCCTGCTCTATGCAAATTGGTTGAGTATGTTGTCTATCTTCAATGAAAACACTGATAAAAGTGACAAACATTATAGGACTGAGAACACAGTCCTGAAACACATGCCCAGAGAAGTCCAGTGGTGACTCAGGTAGGTTCTGATGTGATTGATTTGTCTGACAAAGAAAAAAAAGCTTTTTACTTTTGATGTATAGTTGGGATTTTGAGTGTATCCTGCAGTAAGAGATACAATAAAAAACAAATCTGGACTGAGTACAGAAGACTATCAAAAACCTTTAGCTGCTTGACTATTCATGTCAACAAAGGAGACTGCCATGTTTGTATGGAGGGGATATACTGTGCTTCTCTCACTTCTGTGTCTTGGACCCTGGCTGTCCCCCATGCCTAAAATGTATCCCTTCCCCACCTCCATCTCAAAGACTCCTCTTCCTTTAAGGCACAGCTCTGGGGCAGCTGGATTCAGGAGAACCTGAGTTCAATTCCAGACTCAGACACTTGCCACTTACTAGCTGTGTGACCCTGGGCAAGTCACTTGATCCTTATTGCCCTGGGAAAAAAATAGAACTCAAGCACCTCCTTCTATATAAAGTATTTCCTGATTCTCCAAATCCTAGAATTTTCCATCTCAAACTACTTTATGTTTTAACCAATAAGTATTTATTTACCTGGGGCAAGTAGGTGGTACAGTGGATAAGGAGCTAGGCCTGGAGGCCAGAAGATTCATCTTCCCAAGTTCAAATCTGGTTTCATTCCCTTACTGGCTGTGTGACCCTGGGCACATCACTTCACCCTGTATGCCTGAGTTTCCTCATTTTTAAAATGAGCTGGAGAAAGAAATGACAGACCACTTTAGGATCAGCCAAGAAAACTCCAACTGGGGTAATGAATAGTCAGACATGACTGTAATGACTTAAAAATAACAAATTTATTTGCACTTATTCCCTTTATGTATCCTTAAAAAAACATCAATCAATCACCAAGTACTTAATCACTAAATCCTAAGTGTCAAGAACTATGCATAGATAGAAGAACTTAAAAAATAATTTTTATTTCTGGGATCTTTTTTCTTTTGAAGACTGAGTTTTCTGGTTCTGCTTAGCCTCCAAGTACAGTGGTCATCCATAGGAAAATTTCCACTAGTTATCATCACTGGACTTTGGCCTTGCTCTGTTTCTGACCTGTGCTGGTTTGTCCCTTGTTAGGTAGCGATATACTGGCACCCCACTTTCAGAGTCTCATCACATTGATGGATACCTGAGTGGCTTAGCTCATGGAAGTCTCAATGAAGAGACTCTATAAGGAAGAGATGAGGAAAAAATACATTTCCAGAATGTGAGACTGATATATACCATATAGTTTTTTCTCTTAGCTCCTAGAAAGTAGAGACTTTTATTCATATCTCCAGCACCTATTACAGTGCCTGGCATTGAGTAGCACTAGTAAATGCTTTCTTATTCTGTTATGTTGTAAAATGGAGCCTATACGTGGTAAAGAATCAGTAGTACTTGGAGTTAGTAGGTCTGAGTTTGTGTTCTATTTCCATAGTGGTGGTTGTGGTGGTAGTAGTAGTAGTAGAAGTAGTATTGTAATGATAATAATGATGAGAAGAAGAAGAAGAAGAAGAAGAAGAAGAAGAAGAAGAAGAAGAAGAAGAAGAAGAAGAAGAAAGAACTAACACTTATGTAGTGCATATTATGTGCCAGTCACTGTGCATTACAAATATCACATCATTTGATCTGCATAACCACCTTGGGAGGTAGGTGCTATTATCATCATTTGTGACTTAGCTTCTTTTGAAGATGAACTTTGAGTTTTGTAAAATGGAGGCAATAATCTTCCCATTGTTTACTTCACAGGGATGTTGAGGAAAGTATTTTAAAGTATATCATAATTGTTAACTATTAAGATCCTTACTTAGAAACCTGTTTTGCCTTTAATCCTTACTTGTAAAGAGAAAGTCAATATTAAAAACATAGTTATTTTTCTTAAATTTTAATTATTTTATTCTGAACTTTAAAAAGCAGTCATTTCTTAGCTGTGTGACCCTGGGCAAGTCACTTAACCCCAATTGCCTCAAAAAACAACAACAAAAAAGCCAAAAAACCCCTAATCATTTCCATAACAGTTTACTAGAAAAAATTGTACATGAAACTGCAGATCTATTATATACAACTTGATAGCCCTTTTAAATATATAATTAAGCTATCATGTAACTTTCTCCTCCCCCATCTTTCTTTCTCTGCACTCCTAATGGTAGCTATACCATTAGGCACAAATGTGTATATACATGTATGTACACACATATATGCAAAACATATATATGTGTGTGTGTGTGTGTGTGTATGTAAAACCATCTATACATACTTCTATTCATCAGTTCTTTCTCTGGATGCAGAAAGTATCTTTCTTCCTACATCCTTCATAGTTAATTTGGGTACTTATAATAGTCAAAATGACTTATTCGCTCAAAGTGGATTTTAAAACAATATTGCTGTTACAATATACAACATTCTCTTGGTTCTGCTCATTTTGCTCTTCATTATTTTGTGCAAGTCTATCCATGTTTTTCTAAGATCATCAAGCTCATCATTTCTTATAGCACAGTAGTATTCCATCACAATCACATACCATAACTTGTGCAGCCCTTCCCCAATTTCCCACAATTTCCAGTTCTTTGTCACCACAAAGAGAGCTCCTATAAATATTTTAGAGCATATATGTTCTTTTCCTTTTTTTCTAGTCATCTTGGGAAATAGACCTAATAGTGTTATCACTGGATCAAAGGGTACAGGCAGTTTAATAACTCTACATAAGCATTCCTATATATCACAAACTACCCCCCTGCAAGAAGAGATAGTAAGAAATACCCCATTTAAAATATCTTCAGGAGCAGCTAGGTGGCACAGTGCATAAAGCACTGGCCCTGGATTCAGATGGATCTGAGTTCAAATCCACCCTCAGACACTTGATACTTGACTTACTAGCTGTATGACCTAGGGCAAATCACTTAACCCTCATTGCCTCACCCCCCAAATATATATACAGACAGAGACATACACACACACACATATAATATTCAGGCAGTATAAAGTACCTGGGAGTACATCTACTAAAACAAACTCAAGAACTATGCAAGCAAAATTATTTTTTTTAATCTTAATACAAATACTATTATATTTAAATAATTAGAGAAACATTAACTGTTCATGGTTAAGCAGGACCAATATAATAAAAATGACAATTTTGCCTAAGCTAATTTATAAATTTAATGGAATCTCAACAAAATTATCAACACTATTTTCCTGAATTAGAAAAAAATAACAAAATTCAATTGGAAGATCAAAAAATCAAGAATATCAAAGCAACTAATGACAAAAATATAAAGGAAGGAGGTTTAACTTAAACTATATTATAGACCTTAAACTATATTATAGGACTGTAATTATCAAAATTATCTGGTACTGGCTAAGAAATAGAGTGGTAGATCATAGAAACAAAATAGACATACAATTTACAGCAACAAATCAATATAATAACCTTATATTTGTCAAAGGCAGACTTGAGTTTTAGGGATAAGAATTCATTATTTAGTAAATTAAAAAATTGTTAGGAAAACTGGAAATCAGTCTGGCAGAAATTGAGCATAGAACAATATCTTAAACTATTTATACCAAGATAAAATCAAAATGGCTACCTGACTTGGATATAGAGATATTACAAGAAAATTAGAAGGGCATGGAATATATTACCTATTAGACTTTTGGATAGGAAAACAATTTATGAAGAAAAAAGAGACAGGCAATGCCAAGATGGCAGAGAAGCTAGGAAGTTGCCTTAGCTCTCCCAAATTTCCCTTGGAAATAACATTAAATTAAGCCTCTAAATGGACTCTGGAGTTACAGGACCTGCAAAAAGAAAGAGTAAAACAATCTTCTGGCTTAAGGTAACCCAGAACATTTTCAGGAAAGGTCTGTATTACCTGGGTAAAAAGCGAGCACAGTTCAGTGCAGAGTGTCTCTGGTCTGCTGCACTGAGAGCCTGCTGAGCCAGGACCAAGGGGTCTCAGCTGCTGATCAGTGACTCCCTGCTGTGCTGAGCTGTGCTGCACACCCCTTTCTCCCAAGTGAGACAGACCTTTCCTGATGTCTAAATTATCTCAATTTCGAAGATTGTGTCTTTCTTTTTGTAGGTTCTATAGTTCTAGAATCCATTTAGAGGCTTGATTTAATGTTGTTTCTGAGGGAAACTCAGGAAAGCTCAGGCAACTTCCTGGCTTCTCTCTACCATCTTAGCTCTGCCCCAGTGCAGAGTATCTCTGGGCAAGCCAGCAGAATGCTGTTTAATAATTGTTCAATAACTGTTTACTTTATAGGATAGGATTAAAGTGAAAGGGACAGCTTCCTTGAACCAGCCAAGTCTTGAGTTTCCTTTTGTAGAAGTAAAACTCTCAGGATGAAGGGGAGGTATTGGAATAGGCATTTTGCTTTAAGCTATCCCTGCAGTACACACACACACACACACACACACACACACACACACACACACACACACACACATGTGTATGTGTGTGGGTGTGTATGGCAAACACAGACATAGAGTCAGTTGTGTAGGGGCCAAATTTTAATTGGGGAGTGCCAATTAGGTGGCTCGCTGCAATACTGGGGCAAGGAATTAGAATAACAGCTTCTTTCAAAAAACATTACAGGGTTTATTAATAGGAAAATGAATTCAAAACAAAAATAAGATTAATAGAACTAGGGACAAAAGGAAAAAAGGGAATGGGGAAAGGAAAATTGTATGACCTGTGATCACACCACTGCCTGGGGCTCAGCAGAGCACACATCTGCATCCTGTCTCTCTCCAGCTCACATGCCAGAATGGTGAATCTCCTCCCTTCTCCTTCCCAGCAAACCCTGGGCTGTCCACACAGAGTCCCAAACTAATTGGCTGGCAGCCCTCATTGACAGTCACATGACTTCCCTCACTGGGCTTCCAGTCCTTATAATTTTGCCAGGCCCATGTAGGCATCAGGACGTGGTGATGACAGGAGCTGCCAGCGCCATGGCGATGGCTATAGCCAGTGGGTGGAGCACTGTGTCGATGTGGAGTCTCAGCGCCTGAGCCCCAGCCAGTGCTTGCGCTGGGGCTATGTTTCTTAAGACTTTAATTTTAGCCAAAAGATGGGGTCATAAAAACCTCAAATCACAATTAATTCTTTACAGTTATGTCATCCTCCAAATCCACTTTTCATAATCCATGTATATTTCCTTCATTTGGTTATCATCCTTTCTTTCTGTAGCAACTTGCAACTTGCCTGCCCTTCCCAGAACTCATTTTGAACTCCTTTTTCAGAAGTCACTAATGACTGTTGGGAAATCTGAGAGCCTACTGACATTTGCTGCCACTTCATAAATTTGAGAGAATGGAATGAAAAGTCTTTTGCCCAGCAATATTCCCTTGGGCACTATGTTTAAACTTCAGGTAAGTTGTTATCAGGTAGGCTATGGAGTCCAAAATATGCTATTTTTCAGACCCTGGGATTTTCAAAATCGTGGTTAACCAAGTCTAAGAGTCTTTCATCTACGGGATCTTTGGTTTCTCTAGCATAAGGAATCCCTCAAAGAGGAAACCCACTAGTAAGGCAGGTTGGCACCTGAGGGTGATTTCCCCAGAATCACACAGCTAGCATGTGTCAGAGTTATACTAAAAAACAGGTCTTCTTGGCTGTGAATTATTGTTCAGTCATTTAAGTTGTGTCCAACTCTTTGTGACCCCATTTGTTGTTTCTTGGCAAAGTTACTGGAGTAGTTTGCCATTTCTTTCTCCATGTCATTTTATAGATGAGGAAACTGAGGCAAACAGGATTAAGTGACTTGCCCAGAGTCACATAGCTAATAAGTGTCTGAAGCCAGATTTGGACTCAGGAAGATGAGTCTTCCTGACTGCAGGCCCATACTCTAACTACTGAACAACCTAGCTGTCCCATTCTTACCTCTGAGGGTGGTTCTATTTTCTTTCTACTTTGCATACTCCAATAGTGGCAAATCTCCATCATCTATATCCATTACTCCTACATATACATTCATATACACATACAGAGGAATATACATACACACATACACATACATTAATACATATACACACAAATCCATGTGTGTGTGTGTGTGTGTGTGTGTGTGTGTGTGTGTGTGTGTGTGTGTGTGTATCTACATATCAATGCATCAATAATCTCATTGATGTAGATCCAGGTCTCATTGTAGCAATGCTTTCTTATCCCATGGGACTGCTGAAAGGAAAATTTTTATTTGGGCTCTCACCATGATTATTAAGCAAAACTCAGGACAAAGAGAATCAAAAGGATTTTATTACAAGTATGTCAAGTTAGAAACAACTTGATGAGCTGATTACTGAAGATCAGCAATGGCCTTAAGATGGGAATAGCTTTTATAGTTAACTTTAAGACAATTCAGATAAGTACACCTTGGCAGAAGTGGTTGGGCCCTTGCTTCTCAGGTACTCCCTTAAGGTAGCAAGAATGTTACAATTTCTAGGGAGAGATAATTGACAAAGAGTAGGTGACATAAAAGCTAGAGACTTGGTTTCTCCTTCCCCACCAGAGCCTCCCCCAATACTGACCGATAAGGACTGGGAACAAGGGATTCTGAGTCACCATAACTTTCAACAGGACCCTCATCTGAGTTCTTTCCTTAATCCTTCACAGGTGGATAGCCCAAATGAACTGGAAGCCTTTGTCCAGAGTTCTTGACAGCTGGCAGTTATTAGCACAGTGCATAGACTATCCACCTATCATTCTTTCCATTCTTATCCCTTATTCTTTTTAGGTGACTGACCCACAGGCATTTCTCTTCATGTAGTTCCTGGATGATACTTTTAACACTGCTTGTTGTATGTAATCTAAATTTGTTGGTGGTGGTTTGATGCATTTTCTTTATACTTACCATGCATCTATCCATTGCCCTAGGGGTGATCCACAGTGTCAATGTTTTGGAAAGGGATATTAATCATTCTTTTCAATTCAATTTGAATTAGTTTTTTTTGGGGGGGGGCAGACAATGAAGGTTAAGTGAGTTGCATAGGGTCACACTGCTAGTAAGTGTCAAGTGTCTGAGGCCGGACTTGAACTCAAGTCCTCCTGAATCCATGGCCTGTGCTTTATCCACTGTGCTACCTAGCTGCCCCAGATTTGAATTAGTTTTAACTCAATTTCCTTTCAAAATGATTTTTTAAAATATCAAAAAGAAAAATCTTCAGAACATGTGAAAATAAATTGTTATTAAATAAAACACTTAAGAGATTGATTTTGAAGCTTGGTTGATGAAACCACAAAACTGGATCTGAAATATCCTTCTATCAAAGAATTACTCACACACAGACAATCCAATAAAAGTTTAAGAAAAGTTTTTATTATTTGGCACAAGGGGATATAGCCAGAAGAAGAAATCTAAAATTCAGCTCCTGGGGAGGAACAAATTTATAACATGTTCCCTCCTCAGCTGGATTAAAGATAACTCTTTTAGAAAGGGATTGGGGAGGCTTGAAACTGAAAAGTTACTGTTGTTGGGGAGTGGGGGTGCTTGAAACAGTTGGCTTCATGAGGTTATCTTCACTACCTGTTCCTAGTCGCATAACAAGAACATCTGGGTTCCAATTAGACCCCTGCTACAAATTTCAAATCTTTCTTGGTACCCATGACACATCTGCTTCAGTAATTACTATCTAGTTAATTAACTGCTTTGCTTTTCCAGTTAACCAATTTGCTTTTCCAAGGGAAGAGTACCATTCACCGACCAGAGCAAGTTGATCAACTGTATTATTTCTCACAGTCAGAGTGTCCTCCTCATAGAGTGTCCTTCTCATGGTTAGAGTGTCCCCTACCTGGACCCAGGCCTACTAGGCTGCCAGTACAGTTGAGATGCCAGATTCATAATTTATTAATCAATCTGCAATGTAAATAAACTTGGTACAACTGTCAAAAGGTAACTGTAGATAGGGTTGACAGAAATAGCAAAGGCCTTTGTATATACTTCAATATCAGCTTTGTAATTTTCAATAATTACCACCCAATCAATAAGCATTTATTAAGCACCTACCATATTTCAGGGATAGTGAACTAACTTATGCATTTGATTTAACCCATATTCTCCTTTCAGGATTAAATAGAATCATCTTTGATTTGTCTGTGGTTCCAGGAAGTGTAGCTAAGCTTTTTATCAGAAGCCTGAGCATCCACAAGACTGAAAGGCTTTCATTCAGTCTTTAATCCCTCTAAAGGGAAAAAAAAAGATGTTAAGAAGTGATTGCTAACAAATAGGGCAACTTGTCAATCTAGTATTCATTACTATGGATGAGCTCTCTACCCATCTCTTTTCCCAGATCCATTCAGTGCTCTCTTTTGTCTTATGGAGACAAGTGGAAAAAGAAGGAAAAAAAGTACTAAATCTCTCAATATGAATATGTAGAACCTGAGTGGTTCCTAAATTCCTGAAAAGGCTTCCAAATCTGCCTGCCTCTATGTTCTTTCTCACCTTCTTTGTGTGCCCCAATAGTGGCAAATTGCCTTCATCTGAATGGGAATTTCATTTCTAAAAAGAGCTGAAAATTATTTTGTAACTAAATTGAATGATCAAGAATGGTAGTACTGACCTTTAGTAGCATGAGAGTACTGACTGGAGGGCAATGAGAATTATATTTGGCTGTGACTCACATACTTATCTCATTTAAAGAAAGGTTCCCTAAATGGTTTGGGAAAACAATAAGTGGGGATGGGGTTCAGGATTACTGAAATAATTACTTCTGAAAGTAAACTACTTTGAAAGACAAGACTCAATTAGAGATGTACATTTTTCTAAGTCTGTCTAGAAAAAAAATCTTTGTAATTAGATTAAAACTCCTTGTTCAGAAATGATCACATTCTGGGATAGAAAAGGCAAAAATGTGAAGTTTGCAATTGGAGGAAAAGGAGAAAGGAGTCAGGGTGCAGGGAAGGGAGAAGGCTGAGGAGAAACAGGGGAGCAAAATCTTCAGAGGTCTTCTCTTGTAAAGTTACAATTTTCCTTTGTGCTTTTATTCATGAATTTTTCCAAAAATATTATGCATTTGAGTTAAAGATCTTTTTAACCATGTCCTTAAAGGCTTGTTTCACTTGCTGATTCCTTAGGGTATAAATGAAGGGGTTCAGCATGGGGGCAACAGAAGTATTCAGCACTGCTACCCCTTTAGTCATAGCCACCCCTTCCTTTGCTGAGGGCTTGACATACATGAAGATGCAGCTTCCATAAGAGATAGAGACAACAATCATGTGGGAAGAACAAGTGGAAAAGGCCTTTTTCCTTTGCTGGGCAGATGGAATTCTCAGAATGGTTCTAAGTATGTATGCATAGGACAAAATCACTAATATCAGGGTAAATATGAGTGTGAACACTGCCAAGAAAAAACTCATGACCTCTAAGACTTTGGTGTCTGTGCAAGAGATCATCAGCATGGGAGAAGAGTCACAGGTGAAGTGATCAATGATATTGGAGTCACAGAACTCCAGCTGGAGGCCCATGATGACTGGTGGAAAGATAATGAGGAAACCTGCCAGCCAAGAGCTGATTACAAGCTGGCTGCAGACCCTGCTACTCATGATGGTTGTGTAGTGTAGGGGTTTGCAGATGGCCACATAACGGTCATAGGACATGGCAGCTAGCAGAAAAAATTCGGTTGAACCCAGTAGGATAAAAAAAAATAACTGAGTTGCACAGGAATTATAGGAAATTGTCCTGTCTCCAGTTACAATAGTCACCAAGAATCTTGGAATACAGACAGATGTAAATGAGATTTCTAAGAAGGAGAAATTCCTGAGAAAAAAATACATGGGGGTCTTGAGGTGAGAATCCAGCAGGGTGAGGGTGATGATTGTCAGGTTTCCAGTTACACTCATTATGTAGGTGAAAAACAGAAAGAAAAAAATTAAGACCTGTAAGTCTGGGTCATCTGTCAGTCCCAGGAGGATGAACTCTGTCACAGACGTTTGATTTCTCATGGCTGACTAGACTTTTTGCCAGATCTGCAGGTTGAAACAAGAAATTCATAATATATGTTCATATCAGTAAGTGCAGAACATTCTTTTCAACAGCCCTGTTTTGCAGACTATCACACACGTCTCAACAAAGGCAGAGGAGCAAAAGAGTAATCTAAATTGTAAGTTATCAGGTGAAATCTCGACAGTGAGCACCTCCTCTTTCATTTAGGTATCACATAGCTGAAGGCTGATTCCAGATGTAGATTAACCACGGAAAGAATATTGATCCCTGTGTCTGAGGACTTTCTAATTGTGTGACCTCAGACAAGTTGCTCAGATTGTCCTACTTTGTGCCAGTGTTTCTATAAGGAGCTAATATACATTTGAATCTATATCTGAAAACCCTTTTCAGACTCTGCAGAATATAGTATTTCAGGCTCATGTAGAGATATAGTATTTTTTCTATTCCTTGAAAGCATTTTTAAAATAACTGTGCTGATTATTTTTTACAAGCTTATTTTTTGATATGTCTACTAACAAAACTTGAATTAAGAGTGAATCATTTATTTTAGCCATTTAATTTGAGAGCACTGGATTTGTAGTCAAAATAAAATTGAAGAAACTTTTAAAGTGTCTGCAATATGCCCAATACCACCTTAAGAGCAGAGTATACAAAGGCAAAACATACAAAATAGTCCCTGTCTTTAATGACCCTACAGTATACCTAGGAGGAAGGGAGGGAGTTAAATTTAAATGGATAGGTAAAGTATAAGATAATTTGAGGAGAGATTGAGCACTAAGGGTTCTCAGAATCACCTGCATTCTAATGCTGATTTTGTCAATTTCTACTTATATTACCTTGGTTTAGCCAGATTGCCTCTTGGTCTTTCTTCATCATTAAAATGAGGGCATTGGAGTAGAAGATCTCAAAGCTTCTTAATAGTTAGTTCTAAAAGCCTATGGACTCTGATGGGTTATAACTAAGCCCTTCAACCCTCCTTTACCATTTGCATTTTTTGTTACCTCTCCCCTCTACATTTCAAAATTAAAACCTTCCTCTGGCAAATTATGCCTATCTTACATTTCCTAAATTGTGCTGCCTGGGGAATCCACTAAATAATCCATAAGTAACTATTTTCAGTCATTGCAATTATATTTGGAAAGCATTCTATTGAAAATATCTACTTTCTGAAGAAAATAACCTACTTAAACACTGTAAGAAGTTAATATATCTCTAACTAGACTTCCACCACAAGCCAAAATCTTAAGATCATATAATGTAGAAAATGAGTGGTTTGGAGAGTTAGTTTGTGCCTGTAGGAATTCAACAATAATAAACATAATTCCTGTTTTGAGAAAGTGGATTAACTAATCAAGATGAAATACACTAAAGGGAAAATGCCCAGAGAATGATTTGTGAATTATACATACTGAGGAAAGACAAAGAATAACTGGAATGAGAAAAAGGAAATATTCACTTTTGTGATAAGCCAGGGGGAAGTTTAAATGGAAAGATCAAATTGTTTTCCTTAAACTGAAAGTGAATTTTTAACTTGGAGAAAGCTTCAGGGGCATGAGTTCTCTACTCTTCCTTATTCCTCATATACATATAGGGTGTGGAATATCAAGCAATTTCCCAAATGTCCCTTTCCTAAATCAACAAAAAGGATACTTTTTTACTCATTCTTCCTGATTTATATAAAGCACTGAATTTTCTTTGTTGGAAAACTCACCTAATATAATGAGGAAAACACTTTCCCTTGGACTCTACATGGTTAAATGGAAGAAAATATAGTTGTAAGAGGAAAATTACTCCTAGAAACTTATCTGTTTCTTGATTTTCATGATCTTCATATGATGGAAAGTTTTCCAAACACTTCTTCTCAACAGGACCAGGCAGAATTTATCCACTTTGCTCTCAAAATTCCCAGGTGGATTTATTAAAGAAAACAAAAGGGGAAAATCACTAGGGATGAATTTTAAGAGTGCACTAATTAACATAAAGCACATCTTTTTTTTTTTTTTTTTGGTGAGGCAATTGGGGTTAACTGACTTGCCCAGGGTTACACATTTAGTAAGTGTCAAATGTCTGAGACTGGATTTGAACACAGGTATTCCTGAATCCAGGGCCAGTGCTTTATCCACTGAGTCACCTAGTAAGCCTCTCTGGGTTGTCTGAAGAAACCCACCAAATATACTTGAATTGTATCCCTAATGGCCCTGGTCTCCTAGTTGTATTCTTAGTTGTCCCTGCCCATTATTAAGTGTTTCATTTAGGGCCTGTTGTCCTCCCTTTTTAAGTTAACATCTTCCTCTAATGAGGGTCTACTGTTTTTAACTTCACTGGCCAGTTTTCCTTTTAGATTCAATGAACTGGCACAATATTACAACAGGAGTAGGGGACCCTGGGCAGTTGTATGATTCAATAAGGAACAGAAAAAATGTAAGGAGACATGCTCACATGCCTGTATACACACATGTGCACATGCACACACACACACACACACACACACACACACACACACACACACACACCCCATTCTGCAAACTCTTGGACTGTTCTGCTCTCTACCACTACCACACTGCTACCACGTCAAAGATTTTAGTTTTTCAACTCCTTTTAGTTGGTTTCTAATTTAGCTTAAGAGATAAAATGAAATGTTAATCAAATATTGAAATATGAAATCCCCCTATTTATAGCTGATTATTTATAGACCCCATTCTTATAAGCACTTCATTCTCTCATGTAACTTCCCATGCTACTCATAAATTCAGATACTTAGTATGATGTGATCTTATTATTTTTAAGAAAAATTGTTTGAAAAAATGGATGAAAATGTACGACATATAATGTTTTGTTTAATGACCAAGAATTTTCAGAGTAACCAAAAATTATTCATCTTCTCTCGCCACAAAGGCTTAGATACCACATTTTAAGAAATCATAAATAAAATCCACACAGATGTATCTGGACCAGAGGATAAAATAAAAAACACACCAAAAAAAAAAATCCAATTTTGCCTCCTAAAAGAAGCCCCAGATGAAAATTTGAAAACTCCAGGAATGTCTTGCCTAAAATCTAGAGCTTCGATGTCAAAGAAAAAGTGCTTCAGGTAGCCTGAAAGAAAAAGTTCAAGTGTGAAGAAACCACAGGCAAGATCACATAAGAATTGTCAGGTATTACCATGTAGCAAAAGAGATCTGGAGATACAATATTTTAAAAGAAAAAAAAGATAAAGACATGATCAAGAATAAATTGCCTGGGAACAGCTAGGTGGCACAGTGGATAACCCACTGGCCCTGGATTCAGGAGGACCTGAGTTCAAATCTGAATTCAGACACTTGCGACTTACTAGCTGTGTGACCATGGGCAAGTCACTTGACCCTCATTGACTCTCAAAAAAAAAAATCAAAAATGAATAAATTGCCCTGCAACAGAGAGGTATGATCCTATAAGAAAAAAAATGGAACTTCACAGATCATGTTCAAATATTCTCAATGAAAAGAGCAGAGCTGAGTGGAAGCTTTGAAATACAAATATAAGATTAAAAAAAATGGTGAATATATTTGAACGTTGAGAAAAGACTATATAATGATGAAGCACATGCATTCTAATAGTGGGAGAAGAAACAACGATTTTTCAGAGAGTTAATACCTTTAAGAGTCATAGAGGAAATTAAATAAGAAAGAGACGCTGGGATCATTTTGTTTTATTTTAATGGCTAAGAGAAAAGAAAATGGGAGAGTAAATAGAATATACTTGGGAAAAAAGGAAAAGGAAGATGAAGGAATTTGCTAATTTTATTTTGTGTTTTTAAGTTCACAAATAAAACAGATAAGCAAATGAATCAATAAATTAATAAATAGATAAATTAATAAATGAATAAGTAAGCAAATGAATGAATGAAAGGAATGGGGAAAGACTCACCATTTTCCCTATCTCAGTTTCATTAGTTAAAGAGATATAGGGAAGATATTTCCCCAGGTTTACTGTTTGGACAAAACTAGTATTTGGAATAGTGACCTCATCATTTCCAAGACAGAATTTTCTCCCTGATGTGGGAGCATTGGAATTTGGCTATAATATTCCTAGGAGTTTTCCTTTTGTGGTCTCTTTCAGGAGGGGATTGGTGGATTCTTTCAAGCTCCGTTTTATTCTGATTTTAGAATATCAGTTTTCCTTCATAATTTCTTGAAAGATAATGTCTAGTCTTGTTTTTTGATCATGGCTTTTAGGTAGTCCAATAATTTAAAAACTATCTCTCGATGACAAGATTGCCCCCAAAAAACATCCAAATAATGCCATAGGAAAATGTCCAGAGCAGCAAAACTCACAGAAGAATGTGCTGAAATCATCTTCTAAACAAGAATGGCTTGGAAGGTCAGAAGGAGGGACCTGGTGTGCTGATACAGGAGTCAAGCCCAATCCCACAGTCACCCTGAGACACATCCAGTCCCAGGAAGGCCTCACCAGAGAAGGAGACCCCCAGAGCCTCTGAATCAGCTGAAGCACCAGTGTCATCTGGAACTAAGCTCACAGTCTGGTGAGAGGGCTGAGCCCTGGGGAGGGGGGAGACTACAGGGGTCTAGGCTGGTGCTGAGGCAGAACTTGGATTTTTCACCCCTGCTGAGAACCAGGAGGTAGGTTGAGTAGCAGTGGCCCAGGTGGGGGAGAGGTCCAGGCTCTTCAGAGCTGACAACCACAACACACAAAGCTGGTTGATTAGCAAGTTGGTCTGGAGTCATCTATGGACTAGGGAACAGGCCAGGTGAGTGAAGAACCTGATTCTCCTTAAATCATACCACTTGGGACTTCTGAAGCTTGGGATACTGCAGCCTGGAAACAGTGCCCCACTTTAAGGAGCTAAAAGTCAAGTAAAAGAAAGGCAAGATGAGCAGACAGAGAAAGGTGAGGACCATAGAAAGTTTCTTCAGTAACAAGGAAGACTGAGGTGCACCCTCAGAGGAAGATGTCAACATCAGGGCCCTTATATCTAAAGCTTCCAAGAAAAATATTAATTGGTCTCAGGCCATAGAAGTGCTCAAAAAGGACTTTGAAGATAAAGTTGGAGAGGTAGAGGAAAAATGTAAAGATAAATGAGGGTGATGCAGGAAAGACATGAGAAAAAAGTCAACATCTTGAAAAGTCAAATCGGCCAAATGGAAAAGAAGGTACAAAAGCTCTCTGATGAATATAATTGCCTAAAAATGAGGATTGAACAAATGGAAGCCAGTGACTTTATGAGAAACCAAGAAACAATAACGCAAATCCAAATGAATAAAAAATTAGAGGGCAATGTGAAATATCTTCTGGGAAAAACTGCTGACCTGGAAAATAGGTCCAGGAGAGATAATTTGAAAATTATTGGTCTACCTGAAAACCATGATCAAGGAAAGAGCTGAGACATCATCTTCCAAGATATTCTCAGGGAAAATTGCCCTGAAATTCTAGAAGAAGAAGCTAAAATAGAAATTGAAAGAATCCACTGATCACCTCCAGAAAGAGATCCCAAAAGGAAAACTCCTAGGAATATCATAGCCAAATTCCAGAGCTCTCAGGTCAAGGAGAAAATATGGCAAGCTGCCAAAAAGAAAGAATTCAAGTACTGTGGAGCCCGTCAGGATAGCACATGATCTAGCAGCTTCTACATTAAAGGACCAGAGGGCATGGAATATGATATTCCATAAGGCAAAGGAATTGGGACTACAACCAAGAATCACCTACCCAGCAAAACTAAGCATAATCTTTCAGGAAAAAATGGGAATTTAATGAAAAAAAGACTTTCAGATATTTGTGATGTAAAGATCTGAACTGAATGGCCAATTTGACTTTCAAATACAAGACCCTAGAGAACCATAAAAAATTGGAGCTGGGGGACATACATGGGGTCCTACAGCGGGCAACTGTCTTATGTCTGAGGCCAGGTTTTGGCTGGGATCCCCCTGGGTCCAGGGGTGATGCTTTTTCCACTGTGTCACCTAGCTAGGTGATGACAACTTTAGGGTTAAATTGAGGGGTGAAGGGAATGCACTGGGGGAGGGGGAAGGGCAGAGTTGAAATCCTACATGAAAGAAACAGGAAAAGGGGGAAGAAATGGGAGAGGAGGAGGGCAATAAATGAATTTTACATTCATCAGAAAAGGCTCAAAGACCTTAAACTTGTCAGAGCTGCCTCCAGGAGGGACTAACACACACACCCAAGTAGGTAGAATAATCTATTTAATCTGGGCAGTAAATGAGCCTAACACTCATCGGAATTGGCTCAAACTCCTCAGTCTCATTAGAACTGCCTCAAGGAGGGAATAGTACACACTCACTTGGGTGGAGTAATCTCTCTAACCCTGCAGGAAAATAGGAGGGGAAGGCGATAAAGAGAGAGGGGCAAAAAAGAAAAGGCAGAGTTGGGGAGGGGACAGACAGAAGCAAATCCCTTTTGAAGAGTGATAGGATGAAAGAAGATGGATAATAGAATAAATATCATGGGGAAGGGAATAGGATGGAAGGGAAACAGTTAACAATAGTAATCGTGGAAAAGAGAAAAGGGGGAAAATTGTACAAAAAATATTTATGGCATCTCTTGGTGGAGGCTCAGAATTGAGAATCAAGGGAATGTCCATCAATTGAGGAATGATGGAAAAAGCTCTGCTGTGTGATTGTAGTGGAATGTTCTTTTGCTACAGGAAATGACAAACAGGATGACACACACACACATAATATTCAGGCAGTATAAAGTACCTGGGAGTACATCTACTAAAACAAACTCAAGAACTATACAAGCAAAATTATTTAAAAAAATTTTTTTTAATACAAATACTATTGTATTTAAATAGAGAAATATTAACTGTTCATGGTTAAGCAGGACCAATATAATAAAAATGATAATATTGCCTAAGTTAATTTATAAATTTAATGCAATCTTAACAAAATTACCAACATTATTTTCCTGAATTAGAAAAAAATAACAAAATTCATTTGGAAGATCAAAAAATCAAGAATATCAAAGGAACTAATGACAAAAATATAAAGGAAGGAGGTTTAGTAATACAAGACCTTAAACTATATTATAGGACTGTAATTATCAAAATTATCTGGTACTGGCTAAGAAATAGAGTGGTAGATCATAGAAACAAAATAGACATACAATTTACAGCAACAAATCAATATAATAACTTTATATTTGTCAAAGGCAAAGACTTGAGTTTTAGGGATAAGAATTCATTATTTAGTAAATTAAAAAATTGTTAGGAAAACTGGAAATCAGTCTGGCAGAAATTGAGCATAGACCAATATCTTAAACTATTTACCAAGATAAAATCAAAATGGCTACCTGACTTGGATATAGAAGTATTACAAGAAAATTAGAAGGGCATGGAATATATTACCTATTAGACTTTTGGATAGGAAAACAATTTATGAACAAAAAAGAGACAGGCAATGCCAAGATGGCAGGAAGCTAGGAAGTTACCTTAGCTCTCCCAAATTTCCCTTGGAAACAACATTAAATTAAGCCTCTAAATGGACTCTGGAGTTACAGGACCAGCCAAAAGACAGAGTAAAACAATCTTCTGGCTTAAGGTAACCCAGAACATTTTCAGGAAAGGTCTTTCTCACCTGGGTAAAAAGAGAGCACAGTTCAGTGCAGAGTGTCTCTGGCCTGCTGCACTGAGAGCCTGCTGAGCCAGGACCAAGGGGTCTCAGCTGCTGATCAGTGCCTCCCTGCTGTGCTGAGTTGTGCTGAGCTGTGCTGCACTCCCCTTTCTCCCAAGTGAGACAGACCTTTCCTGATGTCTAAATTATCTCAATTTTGAAGATTGTGTCTTTCTTTTTGTAGGTTCTATAGTTCTAGAATCCATTTAGAGGCTTGGTTTAATGTTGTTTCTGAGGGAAACTCAGGAAAGCTCAGGCAACTTCCTGGCTTCTCTCTACCATCTTAGCTCTGCCCCAGTGCAGAGTATCTCTGGGCAAGCCAGCAGAATGCTCTTAGCCACAGCACAGATCAGCAGCTGAGGACCTTGAGTCCTTCCTCAGCAAGCTAATGGCACACAAGACCAGTTGTGAAGCTCCCAACTTCAACACAGAAGGTAATCTTCTAGCTGGGATATCTGCTATGCAACAGGGATAACTGGACTGGGCCACCCCAGTGCAGTGAGCAAGCTGCAATCTGCTGAGGCCTCAGAGCTGAAAGCCAGTGATAGGTCCCTGGCCCCCAGAAAAAGAAGTTTGGGAAAGTGCATGCTGTAGCCCAGGAGCAAAGCTCAACTTAAAAAGGCACAAACTAGGTTAAAATATGAATAAGAAACATAAAAAAAAAAACCCTCACCAAAGAAAACTACTATGTCAACAGGGTGGAATGAAACATAAATTCATAGGAGGACAACATTGTCAAAATGCCTTGATGTGAAGCCTAAAAAGGGGAGAGGAATTGGTCTCAAGACAAAAGAGCCCTCTTGGAAGAGTTCAAAAAGGATTTTATAAACCAAGTAAAAGGTAGAAGAAAAAATGGAGAAAAGAAATGAGAGTTATGCAAGAAAGAGTCAATGGATTGGAAAAAGAAAAAAATGTTTTAAAAATACAATTGGACAAATGGAAAAGGAAGTGCAAAAGCTGACTGGGGAAAATAATTGAAGTTTTCCCCTTGTGCTCTGATTCTTCTTTCATAATATGACTAATGCTGAAATATTTTTAATGTGAATGTATATATATAAACAATATCAGATTTTTTTCTGTCTTGGGGAGGAGGGAAGGAAGGGAAGGTGGGAGAAAAATTTTGAATTAAAAATCCTATGAAAACAAATGTTGAAAATTATCCTTACATGTAACTGGAAAATAATAAAATGCTTTTATTTAAAACAACAACAACAACAAATCAGAATTGAGGGAACAGCTAGGTGGCTCAGTGGATAAAGCACTGGCCCTGGATTCAGGAGCCCCTAAGTTCAAATCTGGCCTCAGACCCTTGACACTTACTAGCTGTGTGATTCTGGGCATATCACTTAACCCTCATTGCCCTGTGCCAAAAAAGCCAAACAAACAAACAAAAACCAAAAACAACAAAAAACCAATCAGAATTGGGCAGATGGAAACTAATGACTCAATGAGATAACAGGAAGAAGTAAAGCAGAATCAAAATAATGTAAAAGTAGAAGAAAATGTAAAATATCTCTTCAGAAAAACAACAGATCTGTAAAATCGATCCAGAAGGGAAATTTTAAGAATAATTGTACTTCCTGAAGGCCTTCATCCAAAAGAGCCTAGACACCATATTTGATGATATTATCAAGGAGAACTGCCCCAATATCTTAGAACAAGAGGAAAAAAAATAATCATTGAAAGAATCCACTGATCACCTCCTGAAAGAGACCCCAAAAGGACAACTCCAAGGAATATTGTAGCCAAATTCCAGAATTATCAGGTGAAGGAAAAATACTTCAAGCAGCCAGAAATTTTAACTATCAAGGAATATCAATCAGGATTACACAGGACCTGGAAGTATCAACATTAAAGGACTGGAGGACATGGGATATGATATTCTGGAAGGCACTTGGATTACAAAATTAAAGCATGATCTTTCAGGGGAAATCATGGGCATTCAATAAAATGGGACACTTTAAACCTTTCCTAATGAAAAGACCAAAACTGAACAGAAAATTCAATCTATAAATATTAGACTCAAGAGAAGCATAAAAAGGGAAAATGGGGAAAAATATCAAAACATGTTATTCAGTAAGGATAAAATGTTTATATCCCTACATGGGAAGAAGATACTTGTAAATATTTAGCAATATATCTCTATTAATTATGGAGAAATTATTATTTAATTATTAATTAAGATAATTAATAAAATTTTATTAATTATTTAATAACTATTAAAATAATAAATAATTATTAAAATTTTTAATTAAGCAGGAATACGCACAGACAAAGGGTGTGGGTATAAGTTGATTTTGTTGTGATGATATAAAAAAACTTAAGGGGTGTCAAAAAGAATTATACTGTGAGAAGAAAAAGGGGAGGCAGAATGGGGTAAATCACATCACAAAAGACCTATTACAGTAGAAGAAAAGAAGGAAGGAGTGAGCATTGTTTCAACCTTCTCATCTGATTTGGTTTAAAGAGGGAATAATATACATGCTCAGTTGCATATAGAATTTTATCTTACCCTGTATGGAAGTCAAAGGGGAAAGTGGAAAGAAAAAGGTGGGGTGCTGATAAAAAAGGAAGGCCAAATCTAGGAGGTAAAGGGGGAAAAAAAGGGAGGTAAGACTGATAGAAGGGAGGGTAGGTTGAAGAAAGTGGTGGTCAGAAGTAAAACACTGGTGAGAGGGCACAGGCAAAAGAAGAGAGAAAAATATAAAAAAGGGGAAAATAGGTTGCAGGGAAATACACAGTTAGTCATCATAACTGTTAATGTGAATGATATGAGCTATCCCATAAAATGGAAGCAAATGACAGAATGGATTAAAAACCAGAATCCTATAAGATGTTGGTTACAAGAAACATATTTGAAGCAGAGAGATACACACAGAGTAAACGTAAAAGGCTGTAGCAGAATATAGTATGATTCAGCTGAAGTAGGAAAAAAAAAGCAGGGGTAGCAATCCTTATTTTAAACAAAGTAAAATCAAAAATAGACCTAATTAAAAGAGAAAAGGAAGAAAACTATGAAATGAAATAATATCAGTACTAAACATATATGTACCAAGTTGTACAGTATTTAAATTCTTAGAGAAGTTAAATGTGTTACAGGAAGATACAGATAGCAAAACTATATTAGTGGTGGACCTCAACCTCCCCTTTTCAGAGCTAGATAATAAATAAATAATTAAATAAACAAACAAACAAACAAATAAATAAATAAATAAAATGAAATAAGAAAGAATCTAAGGGTGTGAATAGAATTTTAGAAAAATTAAATGATTAACCTCTGGAGAAAATTGAATGGGGGTAGAAAACAATATACTTTTTTCTTTGTGGCACATGGCACCTACACAAAAATTGACTATGTATTAAGGCATAAAAACCTCACAGTCAAATGAAGAAAGGCAGAAATAGTAAATGTATCCTTTTCAGATCATGTATGTGTAATAAAGGGCCACAAAAAGATAAGCCTACAATTAATTGGAAACTAAATTTCATCCTAAAGAATGAGTGGGTGAAATAACAAATCATAAAACCAATCAATGTTTTCATCAAAGAGAATGACAATGATGAGACAACATACCAAAACTTATATGATATAGCCAAAGCAGTTCTTAGGAGAAATTCTACATTTCTAATTCATTTCACAAATTACTCATTTATTTTCAAGCCACATCTGCCTGTGAATAATCTATATATGTAACAAAGATGGTACATCAGAACTGAGGCAACAATGAAGGCCGTCTTTTATTTTCTCTTCTCCTACACTTGCTCTTCTCCCCCAATCCAACTCTAGAGGATTCAGTTCAGACTTCCTAACCTTTCTACATTGTTTATTAATATTGTTACTCAATTAGACTTTTGGGAATTCTTCATTCTTCCAAGGCTTATTAGGAAATTGAACAAGTCCTTTAGAGGATTCTTGGGGATTTTCTCCAAAGACCATTCAAGTATAGTTATTGTGTTATGATCTTAAAGGATTTATCTATGCATATGTCTTATTTAATGTTTTCATCAATGGGATAGAACATAGCTTGGAAGTGCTTATCAAAGTAGCTGCATTTCTTTTCCCTCTGCAAAATGGTGAAGTTGAGATCCCTGAAATCTCAGAGATAATTGTACACTTAAATCCATTCTTCATTTCCTAGTAGTCAAGACTAATAAAGGAAACTTTAATAATCTTCATTGGGATTTATTAAAAATCATTTCATCAGCTAGCATAGGGAATTATGGATTTTGTTATTCTCTCTAGAGATAGAAAGGATATTGTTAGGTTTATTGAAGAAAAAAATTAATTGGAAGAAAACTTGAAGTAGGAAGAAGGAGAGGGAGATACTTTCTGCCCTTTTTTCAAAACACATGAAAATCTAAGAACCAATTTTTTCTGTTTAAAACTTCAGAGGTAGATGTTTGATTTCTTAGTCAATGTTAACAAGTGTTACATGGTATGACAGAAATATGTCATGTTACCCTCATAATTAGGATATGTTAGTTTTTCAGTCTCTTCACTAATATAGATTACATTTTGCGTAGTGAAAGACAAGCACCTGAGAATTAAATGATTGAAAAGTTTCAAGATATAACTTTCCTCTTCATTTATTCAGAATATTCCTCCAAACTGAAAGGCTTCTAATTAATTTTTGGATTTAACATATCAGTTATAACTCATTTTGAGTTTCTTCTTGTGAATTATAGTTAGGGTTAAATGTTGAGTAAATAAAAAATATTTTATCCATTTGAACTTCCTAGGAATTCCATTGTTACTTTTATAATGTAAGTACACCAATAGATCTGTAGCTAGCAATATATAGCCTCTAGAAAAGCTTAGTGAAGGGAAAATGTCAGCTCTCTTCAAATATCTAAAACCCTTTCATATGCATGAGGGATTAGATTTGTTTTTTCCTGATTGACCCTAGAAGACCGAAAAAGGAGCAATAAGTATGCAGAAAGGAATTTAGGCTTGAGATTCATTAAAAATTTTGTATCAGTTAGACATTTCCATCAGTTCTGGCCCAAAGTGAGTTTGTCTGCCTCAGTAGATTTCCCACCACTAGAGGGCTTCAACCAAAGGTAAAATAACAATTTGTCAAGTATGCTGGGAGGCATAGAAGAGATTCATATGGAGGCTCAGTTTGCATTAGATGACTTCTGAGGACCCTTTCAAACTCTGAGATTCTGTGGTTCTTAGATTGTTCTTTCCTAAAACCCAGAAAGATTTACATGAACTGCTGCAAAGTGAAGTGAGCAGAGTCAGAATCCAGTAGACTTCTTTTCAGTGTATAGTACATAGTAACAGAACAGAAATATCATATGATGGTAAACTGTGAATGTCTTAGTTATTTTCAGCAATTCAATTACAAAGGACCCATGATGAAAAATGCTATCCACCTCCAGAGAAAGAACCAATGTAGTCTGAACACAGATTGATGCATACTATTGTTTGAGGGACGGGGGGATCAAAGTGGAATGCTCAGTTGGAGACATCCTATGGGAAGCTGAAGATACAGCTCTGTAGCACAGAATTGAATTCTAGACTGGAAACACAAATTAAGGAATCATGTGCATAAAAGTGGTAGTTGAAGTCACAGGAGTGATTGAGATTGCCAAGGGATCTTAGCATCCTAAAGAAAGTATAAAAATAGAAGAGAAGAGTACTAAGGGCAGACCCTTGTAGAATACACACTTTAAGGAAGAGGAGGAGGCAACAAAAGAAAGAATGTGGTCCTCCTGAAAACAAAGAAGGAATAGCTATCTACTAGGAGGCAATGTTCACGTCAAAAGTTACTGACAAATCAAGAGGGATGAGCACTGAAAAGAAGTCTACTGGATTTGGTGATTAAGGATTGGTCTCTTCATAGACAAATAAACACCCATTCAAAAAGGGCTGGGGAATAGCCAGAAGCAAGTGACCAAGATGGTGAGAGGACTGGAGACCATGGGGCACCAGGATCAGCTGAAGAGACTAAGGATATTGAGCCTAAAGTAGAGAAGACTTAGGAGTGACAAGATAGTGGCCTGAAAGTGTCTGGATGGTTGTTAAAGTATCTGAATGGTTGTCTTATGGAAAAAGAGTTAGATTTGTTTTACCTAGCCACAGAGTATAGAAAGCGTAGTAATGGGTAGAAGTTGAAAAGATATAAATTTAGGCTTAATATGAGAAGAACTTTCCTAATAATTAGAATGTTCACCAAATGGAATTGTTTGTCTACCAATATAATGTACTCCCCACTTCCTGCCCCACACTGGAAGTCTTCTGTTTTCTGGCTAAGAAAACAATATTTTCTTTGTTGCCATGTGTATACGTGCATGTGTGTGTGCTGTATGTGGGGCAGGGTTGGGAGTGGCAGACAGCTCTAGCTCCTCTTAGGGAATGATTTGGGGGTTCCTTTGTCATCTCATTTGTTGTCATACTTAAAGCTCTGCTCCAACATTGAACCCTCTGGGGAAAGAAAAATGCCTTAATTTCCTGTTACCACTGAGCATGCCGGGGAACAAAAGTCAAAAAACTACTTTGTATTTCTTCATATGTATTATATATACATACATTCATATACACACATATAAACTCATTATGAGTCCTATTATAATGTAAGCTTCTTGAGAATAGGGAGTGGAGCCTATTCTCTTCTGTCTCCTCTATTAAGAAGAGAATATCACAACCTCAGGAAACCATAAGTGAGTTACTGTGTGTGTGTGTGTGTGTGTGTGTGTGTGTGTGTGTGTGTGTGTGTGTGTGTGTGTATGAGTGAGGGGGAAGGGGGGCACATCACTGACACTAAGGGTCCTCCTGCAGTAACCAACCTCTCCTTCCCATCACTGCATATGGGAATGTGGGACTCTTGCCCTTCTCGCATATTGTATTTGGGAGCTTCCTTGCCCTATTACCTGTATATGGGAGCACTACTGACCCTTTCCTATGGAGAAACATATCATCATCTCATCCCTCTTTTACCAGTAAAGCCAGAATCATTAATACCAGGACTCAATGAAGGACAAGAGACACAAACATTAAGCCTTTTACTATCAAATCACACTTGTACCTGTAAAGTTGCTATCTAGCTATACTGTCTAAAATATCTAATGAGTGGTTGCCAATAAATTATAAGCTTTAGCAAGAGTTTAGACTTTTAAGCATTTATTAAGGAGAATAAGAATTTGGTGAAGAGAGAGAAAGAGGCCTAGATGCCTACATCTATCTATCTCAGGGAGCCAGCATTTTTGCTCCACTCTCCATGAGAGTCCTGATGAAAGAGAGTGAATCACCCTTTCTTTATCCCAAAAGCCTCCTCTCTAACCCAGAAACATCAAACATCACTTCCTGACCCCAAGGAACTGCCCTCCCAAACCACATGGTTTGCCCTCAGATGCCTTCTCCTCATGGAAGAGCTTTCCTACAGTAACTCTCCAGCAGGTGGTGTCACTCCAATTGTTTCACACCTATGAATCAGACATAGGAGGTTATATATGTCTTGAATAACATCTGACATTTATATGTGTTTTCAAATTTATAAAGCATTTTATATACATTTATAAATATATACCTCCACTCTAGTACATCCAAAACATTGCTGCTAAAATAATTTTTCTTAAATGTAGATATGATATTAATTTCCCATTCAAAAATTTCACTTGTTCCATATTGCCTCAAGGACAAATTATAAATGCCACTGCTTAGCATTTAAAATTTTTACTTCTCCCACTTGTTTTTGTTAAATTCCTCCTCCTCTTGTAACTGAGATTCAGTCAAAATGACCTTCTCAAATATTCCTCAAAAATAACACTCAGTCTCCTATCTCTATGCCTTTGCATTGGCTGTTCCCAATGCCTAGAATGTACTCTTTCTTTACCTCTACTTCAAAGAGTCCTTTTCTTCCTTTAGATACTTTCTTCTACTTGAAACATTTCCTGATTTCCTCTGACTGCTAGTGTCTTTCCTCTCTAGTTCCTGCTAGTGCCTTTTTTAATAAAAAAAAACCTGCTTTTATTAATTCAGATTTATTATTTTTATATTTGCTCCATATATATTTATATATGTACTCATTATCTCCCCTATTACAATATAAGCTTATTTAGAGTAGAGATTATCTCATGATTTGGACCTGTATCTCATACACCCAGCATAGTGCCTGGCACACAGGAGGTGGTTAATAAATACTTGTTGATTATTTCATTTAATCAGGCTCATGTAATCCTTCATTGAATAATCATGGCAAACCCAAGCACCACTCCTCAAGCCTCCCCAGAAGTGATCTGTGACATGCCCAGAGAAGAGGCATAGAAATTCTACTCAAAGAAAAAAAAGAAATTCCACTCCAAGTTTGGGTGTTTTCTCTATTTAGAAGGTAGGGAGAAAACTGTAACTGAATGTAGACAATCTCCATATGCTTCTGTAGATGTAGCTCTGAAGGCTGTGATGGAGGGGGAAAGTGGCTCCTAAAATTATGGTCCCTCAGGTAACTGTTAGGATGATTGATAGATTGGGTTTCCATATTTGGGATTTAAATGATAGTATATCTGCTCATTTATTACAGTTTTCAGGAACATAGGTGATGATGAAGTTGAAGTCACTGAAACTAAAGCACAGTTTCATTGATCAAACTGACAGATGGTCTAAAGATGCTGAAAACGCTTCTAATCACTTTGGGAATGTTGAGATGCCACATCTCCTTCAGATTACTACCTCAGATGCAGTTAAAACTATAAGAAGCTCCTTTCTGGGGCAACTAGGTGGCACAGTGGGTAGAGCACTGGCCCTGGATTCAGGAGGGCCTGGGTTCAAATCTGACCTCAGACACTTAATACTTACTAGCTGTGTGACTTTGGTCAAGTCACTTAACCCCAATTGCCTCACAAAAAAAAAAAAAAAGAAGAAGCTCCTTTCCATGGGTATCATAGTTTGTTTTTTTATTGATTAACTTGTGGAGTATGTATGCACAGGGACAGGAAATAACAGAGATCTACTATGTGACAGGTAAGAATTGGTCCCCATGTTATTTCTTTTTTTCCTTAAATTAAAAAAATTTTTTTTTTCTTTTTTTTAATATTTTCTTTTCTTTTCTTTTCTTTTTTTTAGCAACAAACATTTATTTTATATTTTTCCAGTTACATGTAAGGGTTGTTTTCTTTTTCTTTTTCTTTTTTTTTTTTTAAGGGTAGTTTTCAACATTCATTTTCATAAGATTTAGAGTTCCAAATTTTTTGCCCTCCCTCCCTCCCTCCCTTTCCTCCCTTCTCCACAAGATTGAAACCAGGTTATATATATATATATATATATATATATATATATATATATATATATATATATATATATATATATATATATATATATATATATATATACAATGCACAAGTATTCTTTTTATCAGTTCTTTCTATAGGGGTGCATAGTAAGCTTCCTCCTTAGTTCCTTGGGATAGTCTTAGATCATTGCATTGCTGAGAGTAGTTAAATCATTCACAATTGCTCACTGAACAATACTACTGTCACTATGCACAATGTCCTCCCAGCTCTGCTCACTTCACTATACATTGACTTTCATTAGTCTTTCCAGGTTTTTCTGGGATCATCCTGTTTGTCATTTCCTATAGCACAAGACCATTCCACCACAATCATATAGCACAGCTTTATCCATCATTCCTCAATTGATGGACATTCCCTTGATTCTCAATTCTTAGCCTCCACCAAGAGTTGCTATAAATATTTTTTCTACAATTTCTCCCCCTTTTCCCTTTTTCACGATTACTACTGTTAACTGTTTCTCTTCCATCCTATTCCCTTCCCCATGATATTTACTATATTTTACAGCTTCTTTCATCCTATAACTCTTCAAAAGGGATTTTCTTCTGTCTGTCCTCTCCCCCACTCTGCCCTTCCTTCTTTTGCTCCTCTCTCTTTATCCCCTTCCCCTCCTATTTTCCTGCAGTGTTAGAGAGATTACTCCACCCAATTAAGTGTGTACATTATTCCCTCCTTGAGCCAATTCTAATGAGATTGAGGTCTTCGAACCAATTCTGATTAAATAGATTATTCCACCCTGTTGGGTGTGTGTGTTAGTCCCTCCTTGAGACAACTCTGATGAGTTTAAGGTCTTTGAGCCTTTTCTGACGAGTATAAAATTCATTTACTACCCAGCTCCTCTCCCATCTCTTCCCCCACTCCATAAGCCTTTTCCTGTTTCTTTCATGTAGGATTTCAACTCTGCCTTTCCCCCTCCACCAGTGCATTCTCCTCACCCCTCCATTTAACCCTAAAGATATCATCATGGGGCAGCTAGGTGACACAGTGAACAAAGCATCACCCCTGGACCCGGGGGATCCCAGTCAAAACCCAGCCTCAGACACAAGACCCACTGCACGACCCCAGGTAAGTCCCCCAACTCCAATTTTTTATAGTTTTCTAGGGTCTTGAATTTGAAAGTCAAATTTGCCATTCAGTTCAGGTCTTTTCATCACAAATAATCTGAAAGTCCTCTTTTTCATTAAAGTGCCATTTTTTCCTCTGAAAGATTACGATGAGTTTTGCTGGGTAGGTGATTCTTGGTTGTAATCCCAATTCCTTCGCCCTCTGGAATATCATATTACATGCCCTCTGGTCCTTTAATGTAGAAGTTGCTAGATCTTGTGCTATCCTGACTGGGGCTCCACAGTACTTGAATTCTTTCTTTTTGGCAGCTTACAATATTTTTTCCTTGACCTGAGAGCTCTGGAATTTGGCTAGAATATTCCTAGGAGTTTTCCTTTTGGGATCTCTTCCTGGAGGTGATCAGTGGATTCTTTCAAATTCTATTTTAGCTTTGTCTTCTAGAATTTCAGGGCAATTTTCCCTGGGAATATCTTGGAAGATGATGTCTCAGCTCTTTCCTTGATCATGGCTTTCAGATAAACCAATAATTTTCAAATGATTTCTCCTGGACCTATTTTCCAGGTCAGCAGTTTTTCCCAGAAGATATTTCATATTGCCCTCTATTTTTTTATTCATTTGGATTTGCTGTATTGTGTCTTGGTTTCTCATAAAGTCACTGGCTTCCATTTGTTCAATCCTCATTCTTAGGCAAGAAATGGTACTCTATCTACTACAATAAGGAATTACTATAGGACTTTTATAGAGGTGGGAGTGTCTCTCACTATAGTAGGTCTCCAACCTGATTGAATTAATATGGACTCTTTATCAATGCTCCAGATACTCCTTTTTTTCTTAAATGGACATTTCCTGTGGTGCAATGGAAACTGTTGTATTTGGAATCAAGGAGTCTTGGTTTGGATTTCAGCCCTGCAACTTAGTAATTATATGGACAAGGCCTAAGAAAGAGGGTGTTGGACTTTACCAGTGTTGTCAAACTCAAAGGAAATCAGTGGTCACTAAATTGGTCATAAACATTCCTTCAGGCCACATATTGACTTAGTTTTGCTATTTTTATTGTTTATTCTATTGTTTATTGAATTTCTATTTACTTCAGTAAATAGTTCCCAATTGCATTTTAATCTCATTTGGCCTATTGTTCCATGAGTTGGACATAGGTGGACCAGATGACTACTAATGTCCTTTTCAGTTCAAATTATACAATCTAGGATCCAATTTAGTGACCCATTCATGCCTGAGATAGGCTCTGGGGGATTGTTGAACCTAATTTGGTACCATTATCTGTAATGGACCAATGAGGTTATCATTAAGATAAACCACATCTCTCTCTCTCTCTCTCTCTCTCTCTCTCTCTCTTTCTGTGGTTGGTCAGTTGTGTCTGACTCTTTGTGACCCTATGGACCATGCTCTCCATGGGTTTTGGTTTTTGTTGTCAAAGAGATTGATGTGGTTTGCCACTTCCTTCTCTAATGCTCCAAGGCAAATACAGGTTAAATGACTTTCCTAGGGTCACATAACTAGTAAGTGTCTGGAGCTGGATTTGAACTAAAGTCTTCCTGACTCCAGGCTCAGAACTCTATTCAATGAGCCTTCTAGCTGCTTCCTACTCCTTTAGTTCACTACGTCTTAAAACACTGAATTCGAGCTATAGGGGCATATATAATTCAAGCAGAATAACCTGATATCAATAAAAGCTATACCAGGCCTTGATTGCTATCATATATTCATTCTACTTTCTGATCTAAAACAGGTTCATGTCTTCTGCAGGACAAATTTAGTGAAATTTGTCAAATATGAGAAATGTGAACTCATCCATCATGTAAAGTATCAAAGGTAGGCAATAACAGTCCCAGATGGTTCTGGTGCTCATGCCTCAAAAGTGATAGCATCAGCTCATCTCTTCACTTTTCTTTTTGATGAAAATCACTAGGGCTTTGGCAAGGTAGGCTAAGATCTAAATGAGTCCTATTTACATTCTCTTTTCCAAGAACTTCCACATGAGTATGCAGTAAGTGGTATAATGGATAGAGGGCCGAACTAGAAGCTAGAAAGATCTCAGTTCAAAGCGTCCTTTCAGACACTGATTAAATGTATAATCTTGGGCTAGTCACTCAGCTTCAGTTTCTTCATCTGTAAAATTATGATAATAGTACTTTTACTGAATATGTAAAATTCTCTGCACAATTTAGTTATATAAATGATGATGATGAAGATGATAATGATGAATTCTCTCTGTAGCTTTATCAATGACCAAGGTGACTGCATAATTTTATAGCCAATGTCTAAGAAACTTCTTGACTTCAATAATACATTCCAATGATTTTGGTCTGAGGAGAGAGCTCTGAGAAGGTGTCTGACTGTCAAATGTGGATGGAGTCAGCATAGAGTTAAATTAAACAATGCATTTGCCTATATTGTGAGAGAAAGGTCATATTTCCTAAATACCATGTAATGGCTGGATTGTGCTATTTGTCATTGTTGTTGAATTGTTTCAGTCATGTCTGACTCTTCATGACCCCATTTGGAGTTTTCTTGGCAAAGATACTAGAGTGGTTTGCTGTTTCCTTCTCCAGCTCATTTTACAAATGAGATAACTGAAGCAAACACAATTAAGTGACTTGCCCAGGGTCATGAAACTAGTAAATGTCTGAGCTCAGATTTGAACTCAGGAAGATGAGTCTTTCTGACTTCATGCATGTTACTCTATCCACTGTGTCACCTATCTGTCCAGCTTGTGCTATACTACCTTATCAGTATCCAGTACTGCTGTAAAAAGCATGTTATACTTATGCTAACAACCTCACAATGTTTTCCTTCTTGGACAAATATGGGCATAGTCTCCTGAGCCATTGGTATGCAGAAGGCTGCCCAATTAATTATTTTAACTATTGCAGAGTGGCAGAGGACTTCTGAGGTGCTCTTTTGGAGTGGGGTGGGGGGATTAGGAGTGTATCAATAAAATTTGCAGAAGCGTTTGAATTAACCATACCATAACTGGAACTTACATTACTCAAAGCTTTGGTATTTTAATTATTTAATTTTTTTTCTTTTCTTTTTTTTTACTGAACTTAGCAAATATAATCATTTTAATATACAAAGAACAGTACAAGAATATATGAAACCATTAATTTCTATCATAATTTATATTTTCAAAATATATATTTAATACAACACTGAACAACTTATCCATGTTTTCATCTGAATGTTCTTGTGTTCTCTCCTGTGCACATTAAAAATACTACATTGATGGTCTTTTCTTTTTTCTTTTTTTTTGTTTGTCTGTATCACTCTCAGTAGCCATAAACTTCCTCTCCCTACAATCTCCATTCATCCAAATAAAAGCCTTCCCTTGTAACAAACAAATAGATTCAAGCAAATCAAATTAATACATCAGCTATATTTGTAAATGCATGTTCCCCTCTAATCTCTCTCTACCAAGAGATGTGAGGCATTCTTTAGTCTTTTATAGTCATGATTGGTCATTGCATTGATTTTATCTTTAAGTTGGTTTTTTATTGATCAGAATTCATAGGTTTTTCAAAGTTGTATTCCTTTATATTATTAAAGCTACTGTATACATCATTCACCTGGTTTTATTCACTTTACTCTGCATCAGTTAATGCAAATCTTCCTAAGATTTTTGGTCCCTTTCTTAATTTCTCATGGCACAATAATATTCATTAAATTCAGGTGCCATTATATATCCAGCCATTCTCCAACTACCACAAAAAATTGCAGCTACAAATAATTTTGTCCAGTTGGGACGTTTCCTTCTGCCTTTGACCTATTTGAGGCAAGTAACTAATGGTGATATTGTTAGTTCAAAGAGAATGAAGTTTATTGACCTTAGGATTTTAGTTCCAAATTACTTTCTATAATGGTTGGACCATTCACATTCTACTACAAGAATTTCTTTCTTCATCTTCTGTTTTCCTTGCTAATTTGATGGATATGAGGTGGCACCTCAGAGCTATTTTAATTATTATTTCTCTTATTATTAGTAATTCAGAGCACCTTTAAAAATGATGATGGGGGGCAGCTAGGTGGCACAGTAGATAGAGCACTGGCCCTGGAGTCAGGAGTACCTGAGTTCAAATCCAGCTTCAGACACTTAACACTTACTAGCTGTGTGACCCTGGGCAAGTCACTTAACCCCAATTGCCTCACTAAAAAAAAAAAAAGAGTTTAAAAAAATGATGATGATATTTTGCATTTCTTATTTTGAGAAATGGCTATTTATATTTATATTCTTTTTGTCTGTAGAATAGTTGAGACTTGGTACTGGTAGATCCCTTTCATTCCTTTTTTTTTTCATTATTTCCCTTGAGATTCATGATTTTTTGTTCCCTTAGATGAGTTTTATTATTTTGTCATGTTCTATAAAGTAAATTTTTTTTCTTTTTTTTTTTTTTGGTGAGGCAATTGGGGTTAAGTGACTTGCCTAGGGTCACACAGCTAGTTAAGTGTTAAGTGTCTGAAGCTGGATTTGAACTCAGGTCCTCCTGACTCCAGAGCGGTGCTCTATCCACTGTGCCACCTAACTGCCCCTAAAGCAAACTTTTAAAGTTTGATTGGTATGACACTGAACCAAAAAAATTAATTTAGGCTTCCCCTTGGCACCCTATACCTATCTGGAGCAACAGGACAAGCCTAACTGGGCAGCTTGACTTCTTGCAGAAATTGGGTGAGATGGGAGTTGTCAATTCTATTTCTTTTGGTAAGATGTAGGAACAGCAATGTCTTACTATCTGCCTATTCTGCTACTTCCTCCTGCTACTGTCCTGTCCTGCTACTTCTCTTGGAGTTACCAGGGGCATACTTAAGTGTAGGAATATATCAAGTGTTCTGTTTTTCTCTAGTACATAAAAAGTGCTTTGCATGTAGTAGCTATTTAATAAATGCTTTTTAATACATTCATGGCTCAAACATGAGTGATTAGTATTTCTCCAATTACTTGTTTGCCTCTATTTCTATAAAATATCTTATAGTTGTATTCATATAATTTCTTTTTGTGCCTCAGTATATGGACTGCAAGATATTCATACGTTCTGTAGGCATTTTGAATATAATGTTTTCTATCCATTCTTGTTGGGTTCTGCTTGTAATAAAAAAAGTTTAATGAGTTATGCTGGCTTATTTCATATCCTGCTACTTTACTAGTTGTTTTAATTTTTTTTTTAGTTGGATGTATAAATGTCTTTATATATCATCTGTAAAAAGCAATAATTTTATTTTTTTTCTCTGTGTATTCCATCAATTTCTTTCTCTTGTTTAATGATCACCTCTCAAATAATAGTGATGATATTTTTATTGTTGTTGTTTAGGCATTTTTTACTCATGTCAAACACTTCAGTATCCCTTTTGGGGTCTTCTTGGCAAAGATGCTGGAATGATTTGTCATGTCCTTCTTCAGCTCATTTTACAGATAAGAAAACTGAGTTAACAGGGTTAATTAAGTCACTTACCCAGAGTCACACAGGTAGTAAATATCTGATGCCAGATTTGAACTTAGGAAGAGAAGTCTTCCTATCTCCAGGCCTAGCACTCTTAGTTGCCCCAATGGATATCCTTATTCCACTATTAATCTTTTTTGAAAGGCCTCTAGTATCTCCATTACAATTCACAAGAGTGTTAACTTTTAGATCAATACTATTTATCATATTAAGAAAATTGAGGGCAGCTAGGTGGTGCAGTAGATGAAGCCCTGGCCTGGATTCAGAAGGATCTGAGTTCAAATCTGGCCTCAGACACTTTACACTTACCAATTTATGTGACCCTAGGCTAGTTATTTAACCCTCATTGCCCTGGAAAAAAAAATTGTTGTTAATAAGCTTTAACATTTTTTAAATAAAGGGGTGATACTTTATTAAGAACTTTCCTTACATCCACCTCTTGTGAATTCTTTTAAATTTTTGAGTATTTTGAGTATGTCAAATTTATTTTAGGGCAACTAGTTGGCACAGTGAGTAGAGTGGTGGAACAGAAGTCAGGAAGACTCATCTTCCTGAATTCACATGTCATCACAGACACTTACTAGCCATGTGACCCTGGGCAAGTCACTTAACCTTGTTTGCCTCAGTTTCCTGATATGACCCCAAGTCATGAAGAGTAAGACATGACTGAAATGATTGAACAACAACATTTATTTTCCTTATAATTTAGAGACTGTTACTATACCCATAGTTGAGGAAGCCAAGATGAATAGAGGTTAAATGGCTTGCCCAGGATAACATATCTAGCAAGTGACTGAGACCAGATTTGACTTTAGGTCTTCCGGCTTCCTGGTTCAGGAAGAGCCACTGTACCACCTAGTTACCTTGATGAAATTTATTTGTCTTTTCTTTAGTTTCAATCACTGCATGTAGTTAGGTTATTTTGGTGTGTTTCTTTTGTATTTTTAATAGAATATTAAATTCTATTTAATAGAATATTATTCAATTCATTCATATGTTTTTTATCTCTTTTATTGTTAAAAATGTTGAAAGATATACATTTGCTCCTAACATATATCTCTCAGAATTTTTTGTATATTTTCTCATTGTAATTTTCTTTGATCAAATTATATATTGTTTCTATGATTTATTCTTTGACCAACACATTTTTAGAGTTATATTTTTTATCTATATTCAAGTTTGAATTATTTTACCAAATTTCCATTTGTGAGATTTAAAATTGGATACTAAAGCATTAACCTCCCTTTTTTAACCTTTCCCTTATTTATCTCCCAGACTAGTAAATGGAAGAAGCCTCTGGTCTCTAGTTAGAGCTTTTATTGTTGGAAATTACAAGGTGATGTTGATTAGAGGGATAGGAAAGTAGAAATACAAAACAAATAGTCTTAAGTCTAAGTTTAGTCTAAATTCCATATAAAACTCACCAAAACCCAAGGCCACCTTTGAAGGGGAGAGCTGCGTCAAGCACATACTGTTATGGCGAGCCGGGCTGAGTCCAACCTCTGTCAGCGTCTCTGTGTGTGCAGCACAAGTCAGCGGACAAGGAGAGCCGACAAAAAGACCGCACTTCAGTTCTCTCCTTGCCTTTTAAGCTCGCACCCCGGAAGTGGAGTGCCTAGCAGGCGGAGGTGGAGTACACGGCACAGTCTCCTCCCCGAAAGGGTGGTCCTTCAAAAACTGGCGTCTCTCCATTATTGCTAACTGACTGTTAAAAACTTTTTTACCACACATTTTAATTTTATTTTTATTGTTAAATGGAAAATAAAGCATGTTTTAAATGTTTTTCTTTACTCTTTTGTTTATAAGATTTTTAAGTTTTAGTACAAGTTCATTCTGTTTGAAAATTTAATACAAAACTAAGACATACTGCTTTGGTTTTCCATTTTGTAATTACCACAGTGCTATCATTGGTAACTTTTCTAGAATTCTATTCAGTTCCTTAACTCCTATCATTTATCTTTTTGGCTATATTTGTTTAAATCTGAAAAGGGTGGTTTTGCATTTATTTTTCCATGTAATTAAATTACCTTTTGTTTAAGTATGTAGATGCTATGCTATTTGATGTATATTTATTTAGTATAATTATTTCATTACCTATGGTGCCTTTAAGCATAATGCAATTTTTACCTTATTTCTTTTGAGCTTGTCTATGTATTACTTCTGCTTTGATTGAGACCATAGTTATCACTTTTTGCAGTTTTGGAATCCACCTGTGACACAATAAAAACTGTTCTAGACCTCAATTTAATTCTAAATGTTTATTATTTAAGAATTTCTTGGAAACAACAAGCAAACAAATATGTAGAAATAAGCTTTATATGAAAAATAGAAAATTAAAAGAAAGAAGGCCCTAGAATTAAGAGGGGCTTGGAAAGACTTCCTGTCAAAGATGTTATTTTAGTTGGGATTTGAAGGAAGCAAGGGAAGCCAACAGGTATAGATGAGGAGGGAGAGCATTAAAGGCATGAGGGAAAACCTGAGAACATCCCTGGACCCAAGAATTAGAGTATTTTGTTCAAGAAAGATGGAGTCCAGCATATCTGGATTTAAGAGAATTTGGAGAATGTGGCAGGGAATGAGGTGTAAGAAGCCTAGAAAAGTGAAGATTGGAAAGGTGTATGTATGGGATGGATGGGTGGGAATTGTTAGGTTATGAAGGATTTGATTTGATTTGATTTATTTGATTTTTTGGTGGGACAATGAGAGTTAAGTGACTTGCCCACAGTCACACAGCTAGTAAGTGTCAAGTGTCTGAGGCTGGATTTGAACTCAGGTCCTCCTGAATCCAGGGCCAGTGTTTTATCCACTGAGCCACCTAGCTTCCCCTAGTTATGAAGGATTTTATATGAAAAACAGAGGATTTTGTATTTGATCTTGGAGGTGATAAGGAGTCACTAGAGTTTATTGGGGGAGGGGATATAGAGGGGTGACCTGGCAAGATCTGCACTTTGGGAAAATCACTTTGGCAGCTCAATGTGAATGGATTGCAGTAGGAAGAGAGTTCAGGCAAATAGAATTACCAGCAGGCTATTACAGTAGTCCAAGCTTTAATCATGAGGGTTTGTAATAGGGTGGTGATAGGATCAAAGAGGAGAAAGGAGCATATTCCACAAATGTTGTAAAAGTGAGATTGATAGACTTTGGCAGCAAGTCAGATATGGGGAAGGAGGATCAGAGATAGTGAAAAGTGAAGAATGAAATCTAACTTGTGAGTCTGTGGCACTGGGAGGAGGTTGTTGCTCTTAACAGTAATAAATTTGGGGAAGGTTTAGGGGAAGAGATAATGAGTTCAGTTAGGTTGCAGGAGAATTAGGAGAGTATGGTGTCCCAAAAACCTAGAGAGAAGAGAGTATTAAGGAGGAGTAGGTGATCACCATTGTCAAAGGCTGCAAAACAGCTAAGGAGAATGTGAATTCAGAAAAGCCCATTCTATTTGGCAATTAAAATGACATAGGTAACTTTAGTAAGAGCAGTTTCAATGGAATGATGAGGTTGAAAAGAAATTAGAAGAGGTTAAGAGGAGAGTGAGAGGAGAGAAAATGGAAAAGTTTATTGGAGATGGTCTTTTCAAGGATTTTGGCCACAAAGGACAGCACAGATATAAAATTGTAATGCAATGAAAGGATCACATGAGGGTTTTTTTTTTTCAAGATGGGGCTGATATGCACAAGGAAATCAAATAGTCAACCAAAAGAGACTGAAAATAAATTAGAGGGCAGCTAGGTGTTGCAATGGATAAAGCACCGGCCCTGGATTCAGGAGTACCTGAGTTCAAATCTGGCCTCAGACACTTGATACTTACTAGCTGTGTGACCCTGGGCAAGTCACTTAACCCCCATAGCCCTGCAGAAAAAAAAAAGAAAAGAAAAAGAAAAAAAAATTAGAGTGGAGATAAAAGAGAGGGAAATCTCTGAGAGGAGATGGGATGGAATGGAAACAACTGTGCATGGAAATTGGTAGTCCTTGGCAAGGAGAAGAGACATCTCACTGTGGAGATAGATGTGAAGGAAGAGTTCACGAAAGAAGTCATCTGGATGATGTGAAATAAGGAAGAGGAGAGAAAAGGGAACTCTTGGTCAATGGCTTCAATTTTTTCAGTAAAATATGAGGCAAGTTTCTAAGCTGAGATGGTAGGAGGGAAAGCAGACCCATGGTAGGTTTGATGAGGGATAAAAAAAGTTTGTAAAAGCTACCATAGAGAGTGGGTTAGTGAATTGGTAGGGTGGTAGGGTGAGTCTTGTGGCAGTGAGGGCCCAGCTGGAGTTACATAATATAAATCTGTAGTGGAATGGTTGTGTACTTTTCTTTATGTATTTTTAATAGCACATGTATATGAATGAAGGCAGTGTTTATTGGGAGTCATCCAAGGGTAGGGTTGGCAGGGCCCAGTCACTGATATAGGGACTCGAGAAAAGGACAGTGTAAAATTGAACTGGTTCACCAAATGGTCAAGATGAGAAAAAGAAGAGAGAGTGTCTAGTGTAGGAAAGATGGCCTGGAAGAAAACTGAAGGGTAGAGAATTGGAAGTTGCACAATGGGCAATAGTAGGGTTTGATAAGGGAAGGTAGAAAGGAAGGTGGCAAAGCAATAGATTATGGTCAGATTAGGGGATTTCAGTATTCTTAAACATGGAGATGGTGTATTCATGGGTGATGGCAAGATCAAGGGTATGCTCATCTTTGTGTGTGGCTGGGGAGGGATAGGTCATGGGAAATGAGTAGATTGAGAATCTGAATATTTAGCTTGTTTGAGGGAGAGTCATTATTTATGTATTTTGAAGTCACAAGTGGTCCTTATCTTCTACAATACCTTTTATTGTATGTCACTGAAAGTTCACAAGACTAATTAGATTCCTCTAATGAGCAAATCAAGCATTTATTTTATCATGTGTATCTGCTTCGTCTAGGCATAATTTATGAGACAAATGGGGAAGTATTTGGAATTTCATATTTTAAGCAATTTCTCAATCAAAATATGTAATTCCCAATTATTTGTCATTCGGCTTATTCATAGAAGCCACTGAGGTCACAAGGGTTTCCAATATTGCTGCTGCTACATGATTTTTAATTGGTTGCTAGAAAAAAGGTTCCCAATCCTATATCTTTATGGGATTTTCTCTTCAATATAGTTACAGTTACTCTCCAGAATGGTTGGATTAGTTCACAGCTCCAACAATAATGCATTAGCATTCCAATTTTCCCACAGCTTCTCCAACATTTATTATTTTCTTTTTTTGTCATATTAGCCAATCTGATAGGTGTCAGGTGGTACCTCAGAGTTGTTTTAATTTGCATCTTTTTAATCAATAGTGATTTAGAGGGGCAACTAGGTGGCACAGTGGATGGAGCACCGGCCCTGGAGTCAGGAGTACCTGAGTTCAAATCCGGCCTCAGACACTTAACATTTACTAGCTGTGTGACCTTGGGCAAGTCACTTAATCCCAACTCCCTCACTTTAAAAAAATAGTGATTTAGGGCATTTTTTCATAAGACAATAGATAGCTTTGATTTCTTCATCAGAAAACGGCCTGTTCATATCCTTTGACCATTTCTTAATTGGGGAATGACTTGGATTCTTATAAATTTGATTTAGTTCCCTATATATTTTAGAAATGAGACCTTTATCAGAAGTACTGGCCATAAAAATTGTTCCCCAGCTTTCTGCATCCCTTCTAATTTTGGATGGTACAGGAGAGTTCCAGGGGGCTCATGATGGAAGGGGATCTCCAAATCCAGAAACAAAAAAAAAAGAACTGTGGAGTATGGATGCTGATTGAACAATATTATTTCTTTGGTTTTGGGGGCTGTTGTTCTTCTATTTTGAGGCTTTTCCATGTTGTTCTGATTCTTCTCTTATAACATGACTAATGCAGAAATATGTTTAATGTTTTATATACTCATGACATGACCACTCCAAAAAAACATCCAAATAAGGTCATAGGAAAATGCCCGGAACAGCAAAACTTACAGAAGAATGTGCTGAAATCATCTTCTAACCAAGAATGGCTTGGAAGGTCAGAAGGAGGGAACTGCTGTGCTGATACAGGAGTGGAGACCAACCTCACAGTCACCCTGACACAGATCCAGTCTCCAGAAGTCCTCACCAGAGAAGGAGACCCCCAGAGCCTCTGAATCAGCTGAAGCACCAGTGTCATCTGGAACTAAGCTCACAGTCTGGTGAGTGGGCTGAGCCCTGGGCAGGGGAGAGACTACAGGGGTCTAGGCTGGTGCTAAGGCAGAACTTGAATTTTACATCCCTACTGAGAACAAGGTGGTAGGCTCTAGTAGAAGTGGCCCAGGTCGGGGAGGGGTCCAGGCTCTTCAGAGCTGACAACCACAACACACAAAGCTGGTTGATTAGCAAGTTGGTCTGGGATCATCTATGGACCAGGGAACAGGCCAGGTGAGTGGAGAACATGATCCTCCTTAAATCATACCACCTGGGACTTCTGAAGCTTGGGATACTGCAGCCTGGAAACAGTGCCCCACTTTAAGGAGCTAAAAGTCAAGTAAAAGAAAGGCAAGATGAGCAGACAGAGAAAGGTGAGGATCATAGAAAGTTTCTTCAGTAACAAGGAAGACCAAGGGGCACCCTCAGAGGAAGACATCAACATCAGGGCTCCTATATCTAAAGCTTCCAAGAAAAATATGAATTGGTCTCAGGCCATAGAGGTGCTCAAAAAGGACTTTGAAGATAAAGTTAGAGAGGTAGAGGAAAAAATGTAAAGATAAATGAGGGTGATGCAGGAAAGACGTGAGAAAAAAGTCAACAGCTTGAAAAGACAAATTGGCCAAATGGAAAAGGAGGTACAAAAGCTCTCTGATGAATATAATTGCCTAAGAATGAGGATTGAACAAATGGAAGCCAGTGACTTTATGAGAAACCAAGACACAATAAAGCAAATCCAAATGAATAAAAAAAAATAGAAGGCAATGTGAAATATCTTCTGGGAAAAACTGCTGACCTAGAAAATAGGTCCAGGAGAGATAATTTAAAAATTCTTGGTCTACCTGAAAATCATGATCAAGGAAAGAGCTTAGACACCATCTTCCAAGATATTCTCAGGGAAGATTGCCCTGAAATTTCAGAAGAAGAAGCTAAAATAGAAATTGAAAGAATCCACTGATCACCTCCAGAAAGAGATCCCCAAAAGAAAACTCCTAGGAATATTATAGCCAAATTCCAGAGCTTTCAGGTCAAGGAGAAAATATTGCAAGCTGCCAAAAAAAAAAAAAAAAGAATTCAAGTACTGTGGAGCCCCAGTCAGGATAGCACAAGATCTCGCAGCTTCTACATTAAAGGACCAGAGGGTATGGAATATGATATTTCAGAGGGCAAAGGAAATGGAATTACAACCAAGAATCACCTACCCAGCAAACCTCAGCATTATCTTTCAGCGGAAAAAATGGGACTTTAATGAAAAAGAAGACTTCAGATATTTGTGTTAAAAAAAAAAACCCTGAACTGAATGGCAAATTTGACTTTCAAATACAAGACTCTAAAGAACCATAAAAAATTGGAGTTGGGGGACATACCTGGGGTCATGCAGTGGGCGACTGTCTTATGTCTGAGGCCAGGTTTTGGCTGGGATACCCCTGGGTCCAGAGGTAATGATTTGTCCATTGTGTCACTTAGCTAGATGATGACATCTTTAGGGTTAAATGGAGGGGTGAAGGGAATAATTCATTGGGGGAGGGGGAAGGGCAGAAGTGAAATCCTACATGAAAGTAACAGGAAAAGGCTTATGGAGTGGGGGAAGAGATGGGAGAGGAGCAGGACAGTAAATGAATTTTACACTCATCAGAAAAGGCTCAAAGATCTTAAACTCATCAGAGCTGCCTCAAGGAGGGACTAATAGACACACCCAACTGGGTGGAGTAATCTATTTAATCTGGGCAGTAAATGAGCCTAACACTCATCAAAATTGGCTCAAAGACCTCAATCTCATTAGAATTGGCTCAAGGAGGGAATAATGTACACACTCAATTGGGTGGAGTAATCTCTCTAACCCTGCAGGAAAATAGGAGGAGAAAGGGATAAAGAGAGAGGGGCAAAAGAAGGAAGGGCAGAGTGGGGGAGGGGACAAACAGAAGCAAATCCCTTTTGAAGAGTGATAGGATGAAAGAAGATGGATAATAGAATAAATATCATGGGGAAAGGAATAGGATGGAAGGGAAACAGTTAACAATAGTAATCATGAAAAAGAGAAAAGGGGGAAAATTGTACAAAATATATTTATAGCAACTCTTGGTGGAGGCTAAGTATTGAGAATCAAGGGAATGTCCATCAATTGAGGAATGATGGAAGAAGCTGTGTTATGATTGTAGCGGAATGGACTTGTGCTACAGGAAGTGACAAACAGGATTATCCCCCCAAAAACCTGGAAAGACTAATGAACATCAATGTATAGTGAAGTGAGCAGAGCTGAGAGGACATTGTGCATAGTGACAGCAGTATTGTTCAATGAGTAATTGTGAATGACTCAACTACTCTCAGCAGTGCAATGATCCAAGACAATCCCAAGGAACTAATGAGGAAGCATTATGCACCCTTATAGAAAGAACTGATAAAAGGAACACTTGTGGATTGTACATATATAACCTGATTGTGATCTTGTGGAGGGAGGGGGAAAGGGAGGGAGGTAGAAAAATTTGGAACTCTAAATCTTATGAAAATGAATGTTGAAAACTACCCTTACATGTAAATGGAAAATAAAATAAATGTTTGTTGAAAACTATCTTTACATGTAACTGAAAAAATACTTTTATCAGAAAAAATATATAGTTACAGCTAAAAGTTCGAGTTCACATTTCCCAATGTTGTTGGTTAAAACCTGGGAAGCAATAGGCTAATGCTGAGCTTTGAATCTGTGTGTGTGTGTGTGTGTGTGTGTGTGTGTGTGTTTTATAGACTTATATGGTGCACTTCTGTCCATATAAGGCAGACATATCAGTCTTCAGTGCTAAAAGACTCTCTCACATGCCCCTATTCCATATAAACTAATTCTACATAATTCTTTGTCTAAGATTCCACATTTTGTTCCCCTCCAAGAAATATTTCCTTGACTTTTTTAAGGGAAGAAAATTTTGCTGTCCAGTGAAAAGAACTCATAGAATTATATCATCTAAGAAATACAGGTGGTTTGATTTCTCTGGACAAGGACATAAATGTATTCTCAGATTTTACCTTCATGAGAGGCGAACATTTTTTTTTTTTCTATTCTATTAGTTATAAAGAGGGAAAATTATTCTGGGAACAAGCAGAAGAAAACATTCATTAAAAAACCCATTAATTTACCTAGAATATCCATTTTGGCAAAAAGTGTTGAACTGAAGACTTTGATCTCTATCCATGGCAACATGGTAACCTGGAAGAGGAAATGGTGCTAAAATCAAGGGGACTGGGGCAGTTAGGTGGTGCGGTGGATAAAGCACCAGCCCTGGATTCAGGAAGACCTGAGTTCAAATCCGGACCTCAGATAATTGATACTTACTAGCTGTGTGACCCTGGGCAAGTCACTTAACCCCAATTGCCTCACCAAAAAAAAAAGTCAGGAAATATAACAGCCATTATACAAGTGAAGTCATTAAAAAAAAAATTCCCTCTTAACCATCTTGTAAAAAAAAAAAAAAGAACAAAAAATAACTGAAAAAAAAAATCAAGGGGACTTAGCTTCACACCTAGCTCTGCATTTGTGTGCTTTGGCCTCCATTTCCTTTTCTGTAAAATGAGCGGGTTGTTCTCTATGTCTTCTGAAGTACCTTCCAATGCTAATATGATCCTATGTGTAACCTACCTGAGTTAACACACTCAATAACTACTGGGCCTTGGGTTTATAATTTTCTCAACCCTCCAAAACATTTCCCCAAAGTCGTTTATGTCATGTTAACAATCCACTTCTGCTATTAATAATATGTGATTATGACTCTGAGTAACTTACTTCATCTCTCTTGATTTCAGGATGACCTTGTGACAATGGTGTGCTAGTAAATATTTAACAACTAGCTTGCTGTGGGTGGTGGGAAATATATTCATGACAAAAATCTAATCTGCATTATGAAAATTTTCTCTATTTTCTTAAGTCTAGATAATTAAAACAACAAATCAAGCCCTTATTTCTGCCATTTGCCAATTTCCAAAGTCTAAATTTTTATAATGAAAATTTAACAGTAATCTCTCTTGAGACTGTATCAGCTGGCCCCAGCCCAACTTTATTTCTTAGGTTCCTAGCAGCTCTCAGTCAACAGATCCTTATAAGGACATAGATGAAGCAAGGAAAAGGGATCAATTCCATCAGTTATTTAGCTGAAGGAATTGAGGCATAAATAGGTTGTCATGTTAGTCATGCTTCCAAAATCATTTATCCTTATAGATTTTTCCTTACCAAAGGAGGCGGGGACACAAGTCTGAGAATTAGCCCCACAGCCTCCTGCTGGGGAAGAGAGAGCCATTAAAACATAGGTTCTAGGTCAGGTCCTTAATTATAAGATTCCATATGACTCAGTGGCTGTACTTTCTCTTGATCTCAATAATTCCCGATACAATGCTACTGATTTCTGATCTAAACTGTTTCATAATTGATGGATCAGGCCAAATCCTCTACTGAAAAGAATGCTGGAACATTTTTCTTTGTTTCCCAACTATCTTATGATACTTGCCTTTGTTACTTGCCATGCTTATATTTGCAGAGTCCACTTTTAAACTGTTTATTTGATCATCAGAAAATAGAATCCAAAGGTTGGGAGTATTCTGACTGACTGATGTCCCATTGGTTATAAAAGCAGAATTATACTGCAAATATGTTTTTAACTTTGATTGACACAAATGGTTTTATTCTTCATTTTAAAACAAAAGAAACTTTTATTTAATTAGCTAAGCAAATAGACTGAAAAGCAAATAGTTGTATAAAATTAATTTTCACGGAAAATAATCACCAAGGTAGAAATTGTCATTTAAAAAAAAGTTATAGAAACAAAAACTGAAGGTATCCTTAATGAAAATCTTGTCAAATTCCTTCATTTAAGAGGTAAGAAAGCTAAAGTTCATGTGGATTGTAGCACAAGGTCCCATTGGCAGTTAAATGATAAAGTAAAGATTTGAACTTATGTCTTCTAACTCTTTTCATTATCCAATGACTTCTCATCCTTATCTACCACACCTACCATGTAACTAAACATACTGAAGCAACATTTTAAAATAGAACATAAAGTTTTTAAAGAGGAAAAGCAATTTTAGTATAATTTCACTTATGGCAAAGATGGTAGAATGGAGAGAGTACATGGTTTAAAGTCACTAGGAGAATCTGATTCAAATTTTGGCTTGTCCACTTACTGCTAGAGGTATATTAGGAAAGTCACTTCAATTGGCAAATGGCTGCACAAGTTGCAGGATATAATTGTGATGGAATACTACAGTGCTATGAGAAATGAGAAATGATGAGCTCAATGATCTTAGAAAAACATGGAGAGTCTTGCACGAAATGATGAAGAATGAAATGAGCAGAATCAAGAGAGCATCATACACAGGAACAGCAAAATTGTTTTAAGAATGGCTTTGAGGTGCAGCTAGGTGGTGCAGTGGATAGAGCACCGACCCTGGAGTCAGGAGTACCTGAGTTCAAATCCGGCCAAAGACACTTACTAGCTGTGTGACCCTGGGCAAGTCACTTAACCCCAATTGCCTCACTAAAAAAAAAAAAAAAGAAAAAAAAAGAAAAAAAAGAATGAAAGGAATAGTAAGTTGTTGATAGTACATTTATGGTTTCATGTGCCATCATCTTTTTATTTTACTTTTTTATAGAAATGCTTATTTAATTCCATAAATTAAAAATAAGATAAATTTTATTAAAAAGTGACTTCACTTCTTTTGCTCTAATTGGATGATCTCTAAGCTTCAAATCCAAGATCCTATACCCATAATTTGAACATGTTGTAAATCAGTTTGATAACTGGGGGAGCTCACAATCAAATGGGGGAAACAATATAAGCATACATAAAAATAAACAAAATATATAAAAATTAACAAACTATATAAACAATTATGTTCAAAGAAGATACACACACACACACATATATAGGAACATTTGGAGGAGATTTCAGAGGTTAGGTACTAGTTATAAGGGGAGCTCAGGAATGGTTTCATATATAATCCTCTTTTTCTGTTCTACTATATGAAAAGGCTCATTTTAATTTGGTGTGGAGAATAAAAATAGTTTTAAAAATTATTTTTGACTAGGAATGACAGTGAAAGAAGTGACACTTATGCAGACACTTATGTGCAAAGCCATCAATTTACTTTTATTGCATGCACAGAAAGTAACAGGTCATTAAGTGCTATCATAGGATTCCTGATTTTTCAGAGTTGTCATTTTATGGAGTGAATTCAAACTCTGCCTTTACTTCAAATGGAAAGATTTTTCATTTGTTTGCATAGTTGAGTTTAACAAAGGCTTAGACAGAAAAGAACAATGCAATTTAAGGAAAGGTAAGAATTGGGACTATGAGAAATACAAAAGAGATTAATTGTGTGTTTTATTAATTGAAATGGAAAGACTAGGGAAGAGAGTGAGATAGGGCAAACTGTTGAAATTCTGATTTTAGTTGAGTTTTGCCTTTGGAGTTTCCATATCAAAAAGCGTTTATTTCTTTGAAGAAAAAATAACCTTGTGAATCATATTCTTGAAGGCTTGTTTCACTTGTTGATTCCTTAGGGTGTAAATGAAGGGATTCAACAAGGGGGCAACTGAGGTATTGAGAACAGCCACTCCCTTGCTCAAAGACACTCTTTCTTTTGCTGAGGGCTTAATGTACATGAAAATGCAGCTGCCATAAGAAAGAGAGACAACAATCATGTGGGAGGAACAAGTGGAAAAGGCCTTTTTTCTCTGACTTGCAGAAGGGATTTTCAGAATTGTCTGAATGATGTATGTATAAGAGAGTATCACTAAGGTCAAGGTGACCATGAGTGTTACCACAGCTAAAAAAAATGCCATCAGCTCAAGGAAGCGTGTATTTGAGCATGAGAGCTGCAGGATGGGAGAAGAATCACAGATAAAATGATTAATAACATTAGATGCACAGAAATCCAGCTGTAGCAGCAGGATGATGGGTGGAAAGATGATCAGGAATCCTGCCAGCCAAGAACTTAGGACAAGCAGTGTACAGACCCTGTTGCTCATAATGGTTGTGTAATGCAGTGGCTTACAGATGGCTACGTAGCGGTCATAAGACATGGCAGCAAGAAGGTAAAATTCTGTCACCCCCAAGAAAATGAAGAATAACTGAGCCACACAACCGTTATAGGAAATCGTCTTATCCCCTGTCACAACAGTAACCAGGAATCTGGGAATACATACAGATGTGAAGGAAATTTCCAAGAAGGAAAAATTCCGAAGAAAAAAGTACATGGGGGTCTGCAGGTGGGAGTCCAGCAATGTGAGGGTGATAATGGTCAGGTTCCCAGTCACACTCAACATGTAGGTAAGAAGGAGGAAGGTAAAAAGTACAATTTGCCACTGTGGATCATCTGTCAATCCCAGCAATATGAACTCTGTGACTGTTGTGTGGTTTCTCATTTTAATTTTTTCTCCTTTGGGGAGACCTTATTTAATCTTCTTATTACCTGCAGAATTGAGGTGAAGGAATGAAAGCTTTAGCTAGTGTGGAATGGAAATGGTAATTAAGTTAAAGAAAGAGAATTCTATCTAATTATTGATAGATATAATTTTCTCTAGAAAATATCCTCCAGTATACATAGTAATTGCACTATTAGTAACAGTAATCAATAACAGTATCAGTGATCAACTATGAAAGATTTAGCTACTCTCATAAACAGTGATCCAAAGCACTTCCAAAGGACTCATGATGAAAAATGCTATCCACCTACAGAGAGAAAACTGACCAACTTTGAATGCAGATCGCAGCATACTTTTAAATTTTCTTTATTTTTCTTACTTCATCATTATCATGCAACAGGGTTAATATAGAATTATGTTTTGCATGACTTCAAAAAAAAAGAAAATAATGAACCCAGACATATGATGTCATAGCAAATATTCTTATCAGTAGTTGCTCAGGGATTCTTTCCTACAAACTTTTGCACTACTTTTTTTGCTTTTGAATAGATTTGTGTTGATAATCACTATTTTTAATCACCTAGATTTCTTCTTGTATCCCTATATTCATTTCTGATATAATTTCCAATATCCCTTTTCCTTCCCCATGCCCTGCCTGGAGAGCAATTTCTTATAAAACAAAGAATTTCTTTAAAAAAAAGGAAAAGGAGGAAAAAGGGGAAAATAATTTTAACAAAATTGGCAAATCTGATGTTATATATACAATATTCCACACCCATGGACAACAACTTTTGCAAAGGAACAGGGAAACAGCCTTCTTATAATGTCTTCTTTGTGGCCAAGATTGTTCTTTACTATTCACAACATTGAGTTTCTATTATTTTGTGGGGCTTTTTTTTTCTTTCATTTACATTTTTGTAGTCATTGTGCATATTGTTATCTTGGCCCTACTTCCTTGATTTTGTATTAATTCATTTATGTCTTTCCATGCTGTTCTCTCTTCATCACTACATTATTTTTCTTTTTGTGTTTGTTTGTTTTTCTTTTTGGTTTTTTGTGGGGAAATGAGGGTTAAGTGACTTGCCCAAGGTCACACAACTAGGAAGTGTCAAGTGTCTGAGGTCAGATTTGAATTCAGGACCTTCTGAATCCAGGGCCCATGCTTTATCCACTGTGCCACCTAGCTGCCCCACTACATTATTTCTCAACTTTATTTTCTGTACTTTTCAACATGTTGCCTTGACTATACCTCTGAATTAAACATTAGTCCTCTACAATCTAGTAACTCACTAGCCAGTATATGCCTCTGTTCCCCTTTCTTTAAAAAAAAATTAATTTTTTTCTGTTCCCCTTTCTTAATACTTTTACCATGATATTAGGAAAACCCACAATTGATTTTTTTCTCTTAATTTGCATGTCAATTTCACCTATCTTCTGATTTTCTAAAAATCCATATCCTTAAATTCAGGGAACCATTAGAGAATGATGAAAGGAAACAAAGATTTGTATGAAATTTCTCTATTCTCAAAAATCTTTTTCTTGAGATTGTATGTGGTTCCCAGTGGGGTAGTTATTCTCCATTATGTTGACCTTCAAGTATTAGGAATGTTTCCTGGAGCATTCTGCTTTCATGTAATTGCTTATGGATTAATATTTCATAAATGTATCAGATTTGTTGGACATATTTCTATTTTTAGCCTGTAGTGCTTCTTAAATTTAATATCTTTTATGTAAAATAAAACTTTTGTATATTTATATTTTAAATTTATTTTTACTTGTAAATACACCTTTTTAAAAAAATCTCCTAAGTATACTCCCTAGTCCAAATATTCTGGAATTTGCTGGAAAAGTCCACATTTACTCAATTGTCATCCTTTATTTTATAGATTTTATTATATTCTTTCTTTCTTTTTAAAAAAATTTTTAGATAATATACTATTTTATTCTGAATGTCTTTCTAGACTAGAGTCTTCATGTATCTAATCTGCCCATTTATAGATCTATTCATTTATTCAAACACTTTGTCTTTCTTGAACTTCATTATGTCTTTCCATTAGAGAGACAAAAATATTCATTTTTAGGGAGGAATGAAATATAGTTTTGCAAAAGGACATTTTATCTTTCATTTCTGAATCTTCTACTTATTATCAATATGAATTTAGACAAGTCACTTAACCTTCTCCAGTCCTTAGTTTCATAATCTGTATCATGAAGGTATTTGGGCTAGGTGATCTCTAAGGTCCTTACTATTACAATTCTATGATCCTATGGTATCTCTTCTGATGCCTGGTATTTTATTGGTCTTTTTGGTCACAGAAACATTTATTGCTAATGAACAGTCCATGTGATCTGTCACTAATAATTTGATTCCCAGATTCCTCAGAGTTCTCAGGGCTTCTGATCTTGCTATTTGGAATGTGTTTTCCTCATGAGATTTGAAATAATTATTTGCGTGTAACATTTTAATATCATTGTTTTACAGATTCATCCCACCAAAATACCAAGGAAAGTCCCCTGAAATCAGGAGAATATAGATTGCCTTCTCTCATTCTTTTTTTCTTCTTCTTTTCCTTCACTTCATCCTTCCTTCCTTTCATTTATTCTCTTTCTTTCTTCCTCCCTTCCCCTCCCTCTTCCTTCTTACTCTTCCTTCTTTTTCCCCTCTTCCTTTCTGTCTTCATGTCCCTTCCTCCTTTCTTTTCTTCTTTCTATCCTTCCTCCTTCCTTCTTTCCCCCCTCCCACTCTCCCTGTCTTTCTTCCTTCCTTCTTGCCTGCCTTCCTCCTTTTGCTATATCTTTCTTTTTCTTTTTATTTTTTTAACATCCTTGTCACTTCCCAGTTACTCCTTCTCCATAGAACCCTGCCTTGTAACAAATGAATGCAGTCAAGGAAAATAAAGCAATTAAATTTTCCTTCCTAAGTGTTAAGATGGTCAGTATCAACTCTATGCATGGAATTCACATTGCAGAATCAAATGATAAGCTATTTATACTCAAGTCAAATAATGCTTTTTTTTTAGTTTAAAAATAAATTAAAATAGGGGTTCTTAACCTGGGGTCCATGAATTCCCAAAGACTGTGTGTCTAAATCATAAGCCTAGATGGGAAAAAATGAAACCTTAATTTCATTAACCTCTAAAGGAAATTTAAAAGTTAATTTGCCTTAGAGAATGAATATATGTAGGCAACATTATTCTGAGAAAGGGTTCATAGGCTTCATTAGACTTCCAAAAGGGTCCATAACACACACACACACACACACACAAAGATAAAACTCCCTGGTATAAAATGTCAGTTAAACAATTAGATATACAAAACTTTCTCTTGCTTGCCTAAGCTTTTAACATTTAAAATCAATTGTATTGGTAGCATGTAGACTCACTAATAAACACAAGACTAGAAATGGGCAAGAACTAATTGTACTGAAGGTAGAAAGTTGATACCAACATGATACAGTATATTGTGGAAGATCACCTATAACCTTGTTCCCAAGACATGTGTTTATCATAGTAAAAAGGTCAATTTCTGAATTAAGAAATGTCAGATCACCCTTACATACATAAAGGAGGAATAAACACGGCATAATTTTCTAATGTACAGTGTTAGAAAAATATTTAAATGAAATGACAAACAGGGATCATACTTACTTTTCTGACAATCCTTCATTCATTTCAAGCTTAATCTTGGATGTTCCCTTTGGTTTGCATAAATTGAGATGATTGGTTAGGTTTTAACTTGTAGAAATTTCACAATTTCATAAGCTAAACATTCTACCGAGTCCTATTCCTCACATACTCAAATAACTTTCATACGATACTTGTAGGTTCCTCTCTCCTTAGCTTAAAGGAACACTTGCCAATTTAACTTTTACATTCCCAGTCCAGGCAGTGCCCCAGCTCTGAAATTCTGACCCATCCCACCAATTAGCTCCAGAAAACATTTTTTGGATAATTAGTAGCAAGAAAGTGTTGCCTTGAAAGGAAGGAAATGTAGGGCATTTTCAAGTTCTTGGACAATGAGAGATGTTTTCCTGTACATTTTAAATTTGAAACCCAAGGGATCAACACAAAAGGGACCATGGAGATCCATGTTCTCTAGGCACTAAGACAACACAAAACTCAGCACAAAACTTAGAAAAGGAAGCTTAGGGGATAGTGTCATGAGAATACCCGAAGCTGTGGAATGAGCATAAAGGGACATCACTGAGTAAGAAGGATATTGAATGATAAGAGGAATAGGCATATATCCTCTAATTGATACTATTTCTTATGTAGGCCAAATGTATATTGCCTTGAAGTAAAGGAAGTTGATGTTCAGGATTCCCTGGGGAAGTCTGGATAGAGGTATGGTGAGAAATGATATCATAATAGCTTTTAGCAAATCCTGATAAGAATCTCTAGCCTATATAGTTTTTTTGTCTCCAGGGGATAGCTAGTCCCCTTGAAAGTTGGTATCCCCTAGAAAGGGTGAAGAAGTATGAATCCTCTTTGGTAACTCACAATTCTTTCCCCATGATGAATCAAGATGTTTTCTACTTTCCTGTTACATATTTCTGTTTCTAGTTGTGATCTGAGGAATGGGATTTGAAATCACTTCTCACTACTCATAGCTATAATTTTTATGTTTTTTGCTAGACATTTTCATACTTTTTTTCATTCAAAAATAGTTTGGAAATAAATTTCAAATGTTCAGTTCATATCCACAGCATGAAAGATTATTTGAAATAAAGATAACGACAAACTCTTATCCCAAAGGAGCTTAGATTAATATAAATACATAAGGCTATAGTCAAGTTCACATTTTTTTCCCTAGCCTAATAAGTAGTGCAATCATTTAAATACTCTTTATAAAGTGAGGAGTGAGGAGCTGAGACTGTATCATGATGGTCATCATTGAGAGGAAGGTGACTTTCTATACAATTGAATATTTCAATGAATATGTGAATTTCTCACTGGGGATAATTCTTCCAGCAGGGTATTTCACAACCTCTTCATGTCCTCCCATTGTATATGAACTCTTGTCCCTGTCCTCCTATAAATCCTCCATAGGGGCTTCACCCAATGTACTCAGGACTTCTTTCTACATTTCTTAAGGCTACTTGAATGCAATCCAGTGGCTACTTACCCTGAGCTATCTCTATTTCTGATTTAAGCTTTGTGTTGCTCTGTTTGACATTACTTTGTGAGCAAAATGCAATCAACCAATAAACATTTGTTATATGCCAACTACATGCCAGACACTGTGCTAAGCACTAGGGATACAAAAAGAGGCAAAATATAGTCCTTGCTCTCAAGGGGCTTAAAAACTAATAGGGAAGACAACATGTAAGCAAGTATATACAAAGCAAACTATATATATATACATACACACACACATATATACATATACATATACATACATACATACATACATATATATATGAAATAATAGAGGGAAAACACTAGGATCAAGAGGGTTTGGGAAAGGCTTCTTGTGGAAGGTGGGATTTTAGTTGGGGCTTAACCATATTTTAACCATTTCTATCACAGTATATATATATTTTTTTAAAGTGAGGCAATTGGGGTTAAGTCACTTGCCCAGGGTCACACAGCTAGTAAGTGTTAAGTGTCTGAGGCCGGATTTGAACTCAGGTCCTCCTGACTCCAGGGCCAGTGCTCTATCCACTGCGTCACCTAGCTGCCCCACAGTATATTTTTAAATTGCTATTTGGGTGATCTATAATTTCCTTTACTCAAAGATTATAATATTTCTTATCTCTAGCTACTTAGCATAAGCAGAATTTTGATAGAATTTTCTTTCAGTGAGGAGGATGGGGTTATTGAACATGCAACATGCAGAATCTTGAGATTAGGAAAAAGTAATGCTTGAAAGAGCTAATGCTGAAAAGTAATCAGAATGGTAACTATATTTACATTAAGCTATAAAAAGGATGCTTTTGACAAAAGGACTTGATGAATGATATCTGGTTTTGGCATCAGCCACCTCCTTTTTTCACTTTTTATTCAACTTTTTCCCATTCTTCCAAAGATCCAGCAAGAAACATTGAAGGGCAATGGGAAAGCACTCAACTTACCATCTGTAGACTTAATTTGAGCTCTGATCTGCTAACCACTTTGTGTGTGTGCTTATGGGCAATGCTATTTTGCTTCTATTAATGCCATTTTCCTCATAATAGTATTAAGTCTATATTTATATAAAAGGTTTTTGCCAGTATTAACCTGCTGAAACACATTTTGTAGAAAGTAAGATCATAATGGGTAGTAATTGGTTTATTCTTTATACTTGAATTTCTAGTGCTTCCTATAATGTTTTAAAGTTTGCAAAGCAGTTTACACATTAATTTGAGAATCTCTCAAACCTTGTGAGGAAGGAGCAAGAGGTGTTGCAATATCTACTTTACATGTGAGAAAATTGAGATTTCGAGAGTTTAAGTGAAATGCCCATAGCAATTAGTGAATGTAGGAAGTAGGATTTGAACTCATTATTTTTTTTTCTCATTTCAAGTCAGCAGCATATCTCTGTAAAATGGGGATATTCATATTTACAGAATTATTTTAAGTACAGACTTTAAAGTGCCATGAAAAATGTCAGCTACTGCTACACAGGGATCCTTTTTTGCTCTCTGGCTATCAAGAGCCTCTCATTGAAACATTCATAGAGTGTATCATTTTTTCCACAGATGTTTGAAGCTTTAGGTATTTTTTAGCTCCCACATTACAGTGGAGACTGATATTGTCTGTATACATTATTTAAACTGCCAGATCCTTTTTTTTTTTAGACAAAGCTCTGCTTAACCACATAACCTATATTCTAGACTGATAAATTATAGATTTTAAACCCAAGTGAAAGAAATTACTTCAATTCGCTATTGAATTTCATCTAATTACCTTAGTGCACTATCCTGTCTAACATCTTTTTTTGTATTTTCATTTTCAACTTGTGTGTTTATCTACTTCTATAATCTTGTTATTATCTTTATATCTAATAACTATACTTCTATTGTTTTGTTATTAATAAAAATTTAAATATTACAGAGCCAAACCTCAAAAAAATTAATTCTTAAGCTTTCTAAATATTTTGACACCTAATCCATAATTCTTTTCTATCTCAATATGAGAGGCATGAGATACTTTATGAAACATTTTTCTGAAATGTAGGTATATTATATCTATAGCATTTCTCTCATGTATCAATTGTATAACCTCATCAATAAAGCAAATAAAGTTTGTCTAGCAGATCCATTTTTTTTTGTTTTTTTGGCAGGGCAATGAGGGTTAAGTGACTTGCCCAGGGTCACACAGCTAGTAAGTGCCAAGTGTCTGAGGCCAGATTTGAACTCAGGTCCTCCTGAATCCAGGGCCAGTGCTTTATCCTCTGTACCACCTAGCTGCCCTAGCAGATCCATTCTTGTGTGTGTGTGTGTGTGTGTGTGTGTGTGTGTGTGTGTGAGGCAATTGGATTTAAGTGACTTGCCCAGGCCACACAGCTAGTAAGTGTCAAGTGTCTGAGGCCAAATTTGAACTCAGGTCCTCCTGAATCCAGGGCCAGTGCTTTATCCTCTGTACCACCTAGCTGCCCTAGCAGATCCATTCTTTGTGTGTGTGTGTGTAAGGCAATTGGGTTTAAGTGACTTGCCCAGGCCACACAGCTAGTAAGTGTCAAGTGTCTGAAGCAGGATTTGAACTCAGGTACTCCTGAATCCAGGGCTAGTGCTCTATCCAGGGCGCCACCTAGCTGCCCCAAGCAGATCCATTCTTGATGACACAAGATGGCCATTGATAATCCTTGCTTACATTTCTAGATATTCGATAATCATTTCTTTTTTTCCCCCACTAACTATTTCTTTTATGATCTCTTCTAGAATTTCCCCAAGAATTCAGATCAAGTTTGTTGGCCTATAGTTTATAGAATCTATTCTATTTCCTTTCTGAAAACTAAGACAATCTCTATTCTTCTCCAATTTTGTGATAACTCTCTTTTTGAAAATATCAATAAAAATTGTTTTTGAGTTTTAAACTTTCTCCCTTGACCTATCACCCATTAATTAATTCATAACCTCATCCATTAAGAAGGCAAGCAATATGGTATATGTTATACTTATGAAGTCACACAAAATATATTAATATATGAATAGTATTCATCTAGCAAAAAAGCAAGAAAAATAAAGTGAAAAACAATATGCCCCAATCTGTTTTCAGAGTTGATCAGTTCATCTGTTTGGAAGCAGATAGAATTTTTCATCATGAATCTTTTAGAATTGTCTTGGATTATTGTACTAATCCAAGCATCTAAATCTTTGCTAGTTGATCATCATTATAATGTTGTTGTTACTGTGTACAATAATCTGGTTCTGCTCACTTCACTTTGCATCAGTTCATATAACTCTTTCTAGGTGGTACTAAAACCATCCAGCTCATCATTTCTTATTTCACAATGCTATCACAACTTGTTCAGCTGTTCCCTAACTGATGCACATCCCCTCAATTTTGACTTAATTACCACCACAGAAAGAGGTGCTAGAAATATTTTTATACATATGGTCCTTTTCCTTTGATTTCTTTTGGAAATAGATCTAGTAATGGTATTACTTAATCAAAGGTTATATAAATCCCTTTAGACATAATTCCAAATTGTTCTTCAGAATGGTTCAACATGTTCACAACTCCACCAACCATGCATTACTGTACCTTTTCCCACCCACATGCCCCCAGCATTTGTCATTTTCCTTTTCTATTATGTTAGCCAATCTGATAGGCATGAGGTAGTACCTCAGAGTTCTTTTAATTTGTACTCATAATTTAGTAATTTTAAAATTTTAAAATATGATTATTGATAAATTTCTTTTCTTCTTCTGAAAACTGCCTGTTCATATCCTTTGGTCCTTTATTAATTGGGGGTGGAACTTATTTTTTTAAAATAAATTTTACTAAATTCCCTATATAGTTGAGTAATGAAGCCTTTATGAAAGAACTTGCTGTAAAATTCTTCCCCTAATTTACTGCTTTCTTTCTAATTTTAAAAGCTTTGGTTTTGTTTGTGTAAAAACTTTTAAATATCATGTAATCCAAATTATCTATTTTACCTCTGATCTTCTCTATCTCTTTTTTGGTCATATACTTTTCATTTATCTATAGACCCAAGAGGTAAGTTTTTCCAAGCTCCTTAATTTTGCTTGGGATATCACCCTTAATCATATACTCATTTTTAACTTTATCTTGGTGTATTGTATGAGATGTTGACCTATGCTAGACTCTTTTCTAGTTTCTCCAGTAGTTGTTGCTAAATAGTGAATTCTTGCCCCCAAAGCTTGGAGTTTGGAGTTTATCAAACACTAGATTACTATGGTCATTTACTACTGTATATTCTGTGCCTAATTTATTCTATTTATCAACCACTCTTTTTCTTGGTCAGTATGAGATTGTTTTGATGATTGCCACTTTGCAGTATAGTTTGAAATCTGGTACTGCTGGGCCACCTTTCTTCATATCTCCCCTCCCTTCCCCCATTGATTCCCTTGATATATTTGATCTTTTGTTCTTCCAAATGAATTTTGTTGATTTTTTTGTCACCCTAGAAAAAATTCTTGGGTAGTTTGACTGGCATGGCACAGAATAGATAAATTAATTTAGGTAGGATTCTAATTTTTATTATTGACTTAGCTTACCCATGAGCAATTTTATTTCTCCAACTTTTTATATCTTTGTATATGTGAAAAGTGTTTTATAAATATATTTGTATAGGTCCTTTGTGTCTTATCAGATAGACTCCTGAGTACTTGTTACTGTCTGTGGTTATTTTAAACATAATTTCTCTTTCTATCTCTTACTGCTGGATTTTGTTGGTAATGTATAGAAATGCTGATACTTTGTATGGGTTTATTTTATATCCTGTAATTTTGCTGAGATTATTAAATGTTTGAACTAGTGTTTTTTTTTTTTAATTTTCTAGGTTGATACCATCATATCATCTGTGAAGAAGGATAACTTTGTTTCATCATTGCCAATTATTCATTTAATTTATTTTATTGTCTTATTAATATAAATACATTTCTAGTATTAAATAATAATGGTAGTAATGAATACCTTTGCTTCATACTTGATCTTATTGAGTAGGCTTCTAGTTTTTGTACATTAGAGATGATGCTTGCTTTTGATTTTTGATAGATATTACTTATTTTGTGTGTGGTGGAGGATGAGGGTTAAGTGACTTGCCCAGGGTCACATGGCTAGTGCCAAGTGTCTGAGGTCAGATTTTAACTCAGGTCCTCCTGAATCCAGAGCCAGTGTTTTATCCACTGTACAACCTAGCTGACCCCTCTATTTTCTATCTTCCTTCACCCCATCCCTCCTCAAAAGTGTTTTGCTTTTTACTGCTCCCTCCCCCAATCTGCCCTTCCTTCCTTCTCCCCTCCCCCTCCCCAATTCCTTCCCCTCACACTTTCCTTCAGAGCAGAGTATATCACTATGTCCACCTGAGTATGTATGTTATTCCTTCTTTGAGCCAATTCTGATGAGAGTAAGGTTCACTCACTCCCCTGCTCCTTCCCCATCTTCCCCTCTACTCCATAAGGTTTTTCTTGTTTCTTTTATGTGAGCTACTTTTCCCCACTCAACCTCTCCTTTTCCCTTTCTTCCAGTGCCTACCTCTTACCCCTTAACTTTATTTTAAAGATGTCATCATGGTTAGCTAGGTGACACAGTGGACAAAGTACCAGTCAGCTGGGTGACACAGTGGACAAAGGACCAGTCCTTGACCCAGGAGGTCCTGAACTCATATCTGGACCCAGACATAAGCCACCCCACCCTGACTGCCCTGCAAAAAACAACAACAACAACAACAACAACAACAAAAACCAAGGATAAACAAAATATAAATAAATGCTTTACAAATGTCATCCCTTCATATTCAATTCAAACCTGTGCCCTCTAAGTATGTTCCTTTCAGTTGCCCTAATACTGAGAAAGATGTAATGAGTTAGAATTATTCCCTTCCCATGTAGCAATGTAAACAGCTTGATCTTTTAATATACCTCATGATTTTTTTTCCTGTTTACCTTTTTATGCTTCTCTAGGGTCTTGTATTTGAAAATCAAATTTTCTATTCAGTTCAGGTCTTTTCATCACAAATACCTGAAAGTCCTCTTTTTCATTGAAGTCCCATTTTTTTCCTCTGAAAGATTATAGTCAGTTTTGCTGGGTAGGTGATTCTTGGCTGTAGTCCTAGTTCCTTTTCACCCTAAAATATCATATTCCATGCCTTCTGGTCCTTTAATGTAGTTGCTGCTAGATCTTGCTTTATCCTTACTGTAGCTCCACAGTATTTGAATTCCTTTTTTTCTAGCTGATTACAATATTTTCTCCTTGACTTGGGAGCTCTGGAATTTGGCTATAATGTTCCTGGAAGTTTTCCTTTTGGGATCTTTTTCTGGAGGAGAATGGTGGATTCTTTCAATTTCTATTTTACCTTCTGGTTCTAGAATATCAGGTCAATTTTCCCTGATAATTTCATAGAAGATGATGTCTAAACTCTTACTTTGGTCATGGTTTTCAAGCAGTCCAATAATTTTCAAATGATCTCTTATAGATCTATTTTCTAGGTCAGCTTTTTTTCCAAGGAGATATTTCACGTTGCACTCTATTTTTTTTTTTATTCAATTGTATTTGCTTTACCATGTCTTGGTTTCTCATAAAGTCACTAGCTTCCATTTTTTCAATCCTAATTTTTATGCAATTATTTTCTTCAGAGAGCTTTTGCATCTCCTTTCCCATTTGACTTTTCAAGCTATTGAATTTTTTCTTTTGACTCTCCTGCATCGCTCTCATTTCCCTTTCCATTCTTTCCTCCATCTCTCTAAATTTTCCTTCTATTTCTCCTACTTTCTCTTCAAAGTCATGTTGAGTGCTTCCATGGCCTGAGACCAATTAGTATTTTTCTTGAAAGTTTTGGATATTGGAACTTTGATTTTGTTATTATCTTCTTCTGAGGATGTATTCTGGTCTACTTTCCCCCCAAAAAAGCTTTCTAAAGTTTGCTCCCTTCTTTCCCTCCTCATCTCAACCTGGAAGCAGATGTCTGATTGAAATCTGATTCTCTATGGTTAGAAGCTTAGTGTTCCTATCTCCCTCCTCCACTGGGTCACCACTGTTCAATTTGGCCCACTGGTTCTGAACCAGGGGTCTCCGCCCCAACTCCAGTAGAGACTGCAGCCACTTCACCCTGGCTAACCACTGAACCCCCTCACTGTTCTGCGAGCCAAGCTTCAGAAGAAGCTGCTGGTGCTGAAAACTCCAAGGTGCCAGAAGCGCAGTCTGTTCCTGGCTGGGTCTGGACTGCTGCTGAGCACTCTCAGCCAATCAGCAAGTGATTCCATTTGCTGTCCTTTGACTGGAAAATAGTCTCACTCTGTTCTTATGCAAGTTAGGCTTTTCTGGTTTGTTTGTTTTTTTTATAGCATTATTTGGGAGTGAATGGACAGGTTTATTGGGAGCTTGCAGGAGTCACAGCCTGTCCTCTGCCATCTTGCTTCCAACACCTGCTTTTCTTTTTTTTTTTCACCCCACACTTTTCAATAATTCTTAAGTTATTTCTCCTTGATCTGTTTTCCAGGTCAGTTTTTCTGATGAGGATATTTCTCATTTTCTTCTATTTTTTTTCATTCTTTTGACTTTGTTTTATTGTTTCTTGATGTTTCATGGAGTGATTAGTTTTCAATTTCACCAATTATAATTTTTAGAGAAATCTTTTCTTCAGTGAGCTTTTGTACTTCTTTTTCCATGTAACAATTGGACTGACGCCACCTGCTGGAGAATTACTATAGGAAAGCTCTGCCATGAGGAGAAGGCATCTGAGAGCAAGTCATGTGGCTTGGAAGGTCAGTTCCTTGGTGCCAGGAAGTGACGTTTGATATTTCCAATTTAGACAGGAGGCTTCTGGGAGGAGCAAGGAAGCGTTAGGTCCTTTTTGTTCCTGACCTCACTGTGGCAGGTCAGATAATGGGGTCTCTTAGAAATAGTTAAATTTTTACCTTTCTCTCTGATCATTATATCCTAATGCTCTTTAATAAATACTTAAAAGTCTAAACTCTTGCTAAAGCTTCCAATTTATTGCTGACCACTTGTTGGATTTTTAAACAGTATAGCTAGATAGCAACTTTACATCTATTTATCCAGTTCTATTTTTAAGAAATTCTTTTTGGGGCAGCTAGGTGGTACAGTGGATAGAGTACCAGCCCTGGATTCAGGAGAACCTGAGTGCAAATCTGGCCTCAGACAATTAACACTTACCAGCTGTGTGACCTTTGGCAAGTCACTTAACCCCAATTGCCCAGGAAAACAAAACAAAACAAAACAATTCTTTTCTTCAGTTGTCTTCTGCCTCCTTTATCATTTGGTCGATTCTGTTTTTAAGGTATCATTTTCTTCAGTATTTTTCATGCCTTTTTTAACCAAGCTGGTAATTCCCTATTCATAATTTACATTATTGTTCTCATTTCTTTTCCAAAATATCCCTCTAACACTTGATTTTTAAAATAATTTTGTCCTCCGAGCCCAATTATCTCATTCTTTAGCTCTTCCAGCAATTCTTGTTGGACTTGTGTCTAATCTACATTTTTCTTTGAGGTTTTCACATTCCTGTCTTATTCTGAGTTTGTGTCTTGAGCTTCCCTGTCACCATAGTAGCTTTTTGTGACCAGGTTCTTTTTTGTTCTTGCTGTTTGCTCATTTTTCCTTCCTATTTCTTGACTTTGTATTATATGTTTGATTTGGGGTTAGGTTACATTGGTGTTTACATATGGTTTACTTTAAATGGAGCAGGGAGAAAACATTAGAATTAATTCATTCCATCATTCAAACATTTATTAAGTCCCTGTTATGTTAGTATGGTATGTATGAAAGGGGTTTCAAAAATAAGTGAGACACGGTTGATGCTTTTAAGGAGCTTAACATGGTTGGGAAGATATGTACGCAAATAAAATACAAATTAGAATGTTGTTAAGTACCATATGCCTCCAAATGAAATAAGGACTTCTTTTTTCTCCTTAACATATTATTTAATGTCATTTGTAATTGCCTTCCAATCTACTTTTTAGGCTTATTTTATAATACCATCTTTTTATACATCATACAATCTAGTCAACCTAGAAGATCTTACCATATACTTCAGTATATACCACAAACTTTTCACTTTGCTCACAATTCTCCTTCTTTACATATGAAATATCCTTTTCTCCTCTCCCTGCTAAATCCAACATGTCCAATTTATGTTTCCTTATCTGTAAAATGGGGATAATAACACTCCTCTAGTTAGTAATAAACTTCTCTGCCTCCAACCTAAGAGCATTTTGTGCATCTTTGATGGCTTTATCATGTATCACTGCATTTTACTGTCATATGTACATCATATACCTCTAGTAGACTATAACCATGAAGTGAAGCACATACTTTCTTGTCATTTACATTGCCAATCTCTTGTTGTCATCATCTCTCCTATATTTCTAGGAATGGTGTAAAAAAAGAGTTAAGAAAACCAAAAGATAAAATCTGACTAAGCTCTAGGAAGCCTAGTAAAGCTATATGTGAAGCAGAGTTGAGATTATTTGTTCAACTCTTCATAGAATGTCCTGAAGCTTGTATTAAGAACAGCCTTCTTGACTTCCAGTCACTATTATCACTTTCCCCAATGTTATTTGATTTTTAAAAAATGCAAAACAAAGGAGAACAGAAATCTTTCTGTATAATGACAAGTATTCTGCTAAGTTCACAATAAATTTAATTACTATAAAGAGTTTATTTTTCCATAATTTATATTTAAAAAGACACAAGTTCATTTCTATGTCAGGTAGGATAGAAAAGAAGGGAAGACAAACTCCTAATAGTTTCCATTAAAATTTTATGTAAAAGGAATCAAAATGTTTGCTAGTGAGGGATATTAGGCAATAAAACTTAAAGTTGGAAAGGGCCTTGCAGAGTCTCTGATCTCACTCTTTATTTTGCAAATGAGAAAACCAAGCAAAGAAATGAGGAGATTTGCTTAAAGCCAGTAGGATGATAAGGAGAAGATCTGGATTCAAGCAGTTCTTTTTAATCCAAATTTAGGGCTTTTTGTACTATAATACACCATTTTTTTTGTATAGATTGGCCAACAAAATGTCCCACACCAAATCTTATTGGCTATTGTTTGGCCTCTTGATGGCTTGGAGTGAGAGAAAATAGCAAATGCTTCTGTTTTGGCCAGAAACCATGTAGGACTTACCTTCTTTCCCTGAGGAAGTCAAAAGGTATAGGTAGTTCAATAACTCTTTGAGCATAATTCCAGATTGCTCTCCAAAATAGTTGAATCAGTTCACAATTCCACCAACAATGAATCAGTGTACCAGCTTTTCTATATCTTCTCCAAAATTTTTCAATTTCCTCTTCTATCCTTTTAACCAACATGGTAGGTATGAAATGATATCTCAATGTTGTTTTAATTTTCATTTCTCTAATAAATAATAATTTATGCCATCTTTCCTATGACAATAAATTATTTTGATTTCTTCACTGGAAAACATACTGTTCATATACTTTCACCATTTATAAATTAGGGAATGGCTCATATAGATTTGGCAAAATTCTTTATATATGAGACCTTTATCTGATCAACTATATATAAAAATTTCCCCCTAATTTTCTGTTTTCCTTATAAACTTGACTACATTTGTTTAATTGGTAGAGAAATATTTTTAGTTTAATGTAGTTAAAATTATCCATTTTACATGTAACTTTGGTCTCTATATCTTGTTTATTCATAAATTATTTACCTATCCATAAGTCTGATAAATTATTTGTTCTATATTCTAATTTTCTTATATCTCTCTTTATATCTAGATCATGTGTCTATTTTGACCTTCTTTCAGTAAATGTTGTAACATATTGTTCTACATCCAGTTTCTGCCATACTGCTTTTGAGTTTTTGAAATAATTTTTATCAAATAAGTCTTTACTTATCTTGCCTTTACACTTGTCATATACAAGGCTATTGTATTTGTTTTCTACTGCAAATTGTATGTCTACTCTGTTCCATTTATCTACCTTTCTATTTCCTTTATCTATCATATGTCTATCTGTCTTTCTCTCTGTCTCTCTCTGTCTATTTAGCTATCATCTATAAGTATTTATAAAGTACTTATACCATTGCAGGCACTGTGGTAAGTGCTAAGGATACAAAGAAAGTAAAAAAAACAACAACAAAGATCTTGTCTTCAAGGAGCTTACATTCTAATGGTGGTGATAAAAGGGAAGCAACACTGGAACATTTCTAACAACCTCCTTCCCTCTGCTAATTAATCTATGGGACATAGATCTAAGCATTCCTTTATTTTATACTTTCATCTTCAGGAACTGATGCCTATATCTTTCCCTTGAATAGGTGCCTCTATTTGCTTTCTCCTCATTCTGTAAGCAGCTGTTGGAGCAGTGGATAGAGCGCTGGGTCAGGGATCAGTATGACCTTAGTTCTAATCATAGCATAGATATGTACTATCTATGTAATCTTAAATAAGACCCTTAACCTCAGTGTCCTCAACTGTAAAATGGTGACAATAATACTATCTACCTGGCAAGACTGTTGTGAGTCTCAAATGAGAAATACTTATAAAAAGTGCTTAGCACACTTCTTGGCACATAGTTAATATTATAACAAAACTTATTCCTTTCCTTTCTTTGTTTTGTATGTATCTTTATTAAGCCTGCCAGACCTGACCTGCAACATCATACATGCTTTATTCATATAGGAAAATTCCTTCTGTTTCATTTTATTAAATAATATTTTCTACTTCATCTGAGATAATATTAGTACTTTGGTAATTATAAAGCACTGCATATGGGTATTCCGCAAATGCTCTAAGTTCTCAGTTCCTTAATCATCTTAAATCCCATGGTCTATTCTTCTCTTCCACTTTGGTTACACACAAGTATAGTAATATGCTAGTTCTTACCCGTAGCTCAGCTTCAAGACTTTCACTAGCCCTGTTGAGCAGCATGCAAGTAGGAATGTAGAGCAAAGGCAAAAAGATTTGAGAGTAAAAGACAGGCTAGAATTGAATTAGTTACCCATAAGATTGAGATTATTAAAGGAAGAAAGTGAAATAGAGCTGAGGTAAAGGAGTAAGAAAGTGTTGAGGGGTGCAAATATTGGCAGTCATGGTGATGTGTCCATCACTCCCCAGTGAATATCTGAGGGAACATGTACTCTCTGCATTCCTCTCCTAGGATAAAAACTTCCCTTTTTCTAACTGAGGACTCAACTTAATGTAATGGATAGAACTCTGGACCTGGAGTCCAATCTTGCCTCAGAAGCTTCTTAGCTCTGTGACCATGGGCAAGATACTTAATAACTGGGCAAGTCAGCCTCAGCATCCCCATCTATAAAACAGGAATAATAAAATCACACGCCTCCCAGAATTGCAAGGAATATGTGGAAATACTCTGCACACTTTAAAAGAGTATACAAATGCTAGTTATTAATTTTTTTCATCTCTATATGTGCTTTATTCTTCAAAACCTCTTCTTTCTCATCATGGTTCCAATCTTTTGACCCATTAGCACTTTTTTTTTAGGTCATTTCATATGCTCTAAATTCACTCTCCCCTTTTTTACAACCTCAATCCTAGAGTTAAGTAATTCAACTTTATCCTATCTTTTCCTCTCACATCACTTGGGTCTTTACCCTGTATTTCTACTTGCCTGCTGATGAACAGAAGTCCTAAATCTGAGCTGACTTGGTCTATGACAAATTTATATTATCCAATTTGTGTTAATAGTATCTAACCAAAACAGGGCCCCCTCTTTACTTTGTCTTCATTAATTCCCATTTAAACTCCCTAGAAAGATGATTCTCAACCTTCCCCTCTATTCTCAGATCTTCCCTTTCCCCTAACTTAAGGTACTTGCTTCATTCATCACTAAGAACATTGCGAATATTCACCAGGATCTCCATCTTCTCACTTCTTTTGTTTCAAAATCATTTGAAATTGTTTCTCATACTTTCCTCTTTTCCTCAAGTCTCTGATTGAAGGGGTTTTTCTTCTTGTTGACAAGGTCAACCCCTCTACTTTTTTGGGGGGAGGTGGCAATGAGGGTTAAGCGACTTGCCCAGGGTCACACACCTATTAAGTGTCAAGCGTCAGGTCATCCTGAATCCAGGGCCAGTGCTTTATCCACTGTGCCACCTACCTGCCCCCTCTACTTTTTTCTTGATTTCATTCCTTCCTGTGTTCTCCAGCATATTTGATTGTCCCTTCAACATTTCCCTTTCTCTCTATAATCTCCAGTCTCTCTCTATTGAAAATTTTCATCTCTCAGACCTTAAAGCATTTCTAGGTCTCATATCATTAGGTGAAAAAAATTCACTATGACTTCTTATACCTTCAAATTAACATTTTATACATTCCTTCCCCTTTTTCATTCAAAGTCCTAGAACATCACCAATTTTCAATATTATAGATAATAAATAACAAGATACTCCATTTTCTGGATAAGATCATGCTATTATTATTATTATTATTAATAGTAGTCATAGTCATAGTAGTAGTAGTAGTACTAATAGTAGTATTTTTGTTTATTTTTTGTTTTGTTTTTTAGTGAGGCAATTAGGGTTAAGTGACTTACCCAGGGTCACACAGCTAGTAAGTGTTAAGTGTCTGAGGCCGGATTTGAACTCAGGTACTCCTGACTCCATGGCCAGTGCTCTATCCACTTCGCTGCCTAGCTGCCCCAATAGTAGTATTTTAATAGTGGATTTTTTGGAGATGATGGAAGTCATTGTTCTGCAATTCAAAGGAATTACTCTGGTGGAGAGAATTTGAGAGTGAGTATGCAAGAAGTGCAATGCTAAGATGAGCAAGTAAGATGGAAGATGCCTTGGAGTACATAGTATCCTGAGCCTTACTTGTTCAAATCACATTGTATGTCTTTGTAGTTACTGTGTAATTTGGGGCAAGTCATTTTGTCCCACTGGGTATTATTTTCTTCATCTTTAAAAGGCAGGGATTGGATTAGATTACCCTCTTTGTCATCTAGTTCTAAATCTTTAATTCTACAATTCCCCTCAATAAATTCTGACCTGGTCTTAGGCTTCATGGTTTAACTTTCTTTATTTTTCATGTCCTTTTTCTGAATGCTCACTTGTCCTAATGAAATCAATTGTCCTCCTCTGTGCCTTGGACACTCAAGGGGTACATTTCATTTTTTCTTAGTCTCTTAGTCATGCTTTATACTAAGCTTTATGGAAATCTCTTATATCTTCCATAATTCCTTTGAATGTTAGATTCCCACCCTTCTCATGTATCCTAGTATAGTCAAGATTCACTTCTATGAAGATTCATTAGAAAATATGAGGGAAAAAAATGAAGACCAAAGAAATCTACAACATTCTGTGGTTCCTCCTCCCTGTCATTGCCTTTCTGACATCCTTAGTGTTCAATTTCAATTCAATAAACAATAATTAAGTACCTGTTATGATCATTGTGGGAGGCATAGAAATATAATCTTATTTTGTAAATGTCGATGGCAATGATTTAATTCTATTTTTTGGACAACAGCAATTTCAGGTTAATGAAATTAATAATTACTTTAAAATTTCTTATCCATTATTATTCATCCTACAAAAAGACAAGTTTCCAGAAGAGTCTAATTAAAATTTTTATGCCTGGGTCTTACTAAGTTGTATAATAACATTCTTCATTGTTATTTCTGAGAGTTCCTTTTTTGAAGTCCTCTGAGAAATTTTCATTCTTTTTCTTCCTGTGAAGATAGAAGTTGTCAGCTTACAGTATTTGTACATTTTATTTAAATTCAGCCAAAAGATTATAGAATTTAGAGCTGAAACACAACTTTGAGCTAATTTTGTTCATTATCTTCATCTTAAACATTAATAAATAGTTCTTGAAGCCACTTGTCCTGCATTATATGGCTTCTAAGTGGCAGAGACAGGACTTAAAGCCACCTCCTCTTACTGTAAATCCACATTATTTCCCTGTCCTGGGGAGAGAAGGAAGGAATCATACAATGACCTAGTCATGTTTAATAAGCTTTTTTTTTTCTGGAGGTTTATAATTATTCATAATTAGATGCAGTGTGCTATAGTGGAAAGAATGCTGTCTTGGGCATCAGGAGACTTTTGTCCAAATCTTGCCTTTGCCACTTACTTCCTGTTTGACTTAGAAACATCATTTAAGCTCTCTGGTTCTCAGTTTTCTCAAATAAACAATTAGAAAGATTAATCTTGATGATCTCTAAGAACTTTCCTAAATTTATGATCTTATGGATTAAAGGACAAAGAATGACAATTTCCAACTTTATTTTCAATTAGGAAAGAATTAATGAATTAAGCTGTTGAGAACCAAACAACAAATAAGAGATCATCATTGATTTTTATTCTATGATTTCCATGAATAAAATTGTCCTCATGAGAATATGTTAGTATCTATGGTCATGTTTAAGAAGGAACACATACACACACAAACATATGCATGCAGAGTTTTGCTATAATTTCAAAGGAAAAAAGAAAAATGGATATTAAATCAAAAAGATACTTACTTTTAGGGCAATTCTTGATCACTTAGTGCTGAAATTTTAATGAAAATATCCTATATAGTTTGCCTAAAAACTGAGAAATAATGAGTTAATACTGACCACATGGGCAGGTTTGCCCACTAGCTCTCATATAAGTATACATTCAGAACATACTCTGAGTGTATATTCTCTGAGATTCCCATTTATTGTCAACCAGTGGGGCAAGTCTGTCCATTCAAATATGACCTTGCCTTTTTGATTCTGAGACATTCTAGTGATTTTATCCTCTGGAAATATAAGGTTCTTCAAGACTCTCAATGCTGATTATACCTTTTTAGAAATAGAGAAGATAGCTCATCTACTGTGACTGATACCTGTTCAGGAGGATTACTCCATTGAACAAAGCAAAAGTGTCTTCAAAAGTCAAGTTCGGAAGGCACTGAGGATTATAAATTGTAATCCACTTCAGCCCAAGTTGGAAACAGTAGTTTAGGGGATAGCGCCTAAAGAGAAGAAAAACAACAACAACAAAACTTTGGCAAGATAAATATCTAAGGATAGATAAGGCATATGGCCAAATGGGAATGTGTAGTTATTTCCCAAACTCTTCATTATCTAATCTTAAGGAATAATGTGCCAGTCTGGAGTTCTCTGGAGCTACTTACGCATGAAGGCAAGTCCTACTGTTCCTTATCACCAGAAATCCTGTAAATATAGAAGAATCCCATTTCCTATTTCCCATTATGCTCATTTCCCACAAAAACTGCTCTCTGGTGGCAAACACAGAATACACTGATTCCTGTTCCTAAGGGAACCTCCATAAATCCTTCTGTATAACCTTCATGTTTGTTCTCTCCATTCTTTCTCATTTTGTTTAATGAGCATAGTCAAAAATCTCAGAGCAATGAGTAGCATCTCAAAGTTCAAAATTTATCGGCCTTGCAATCTTTAATTACTTTAGAGGAATGTTTAACTGGAGAAAAATAAGAAAGAATGGAAGAAACAACGTGATGATAATGATAGTATGGGGCAGCTAGGTGGCACAGTGGATAAAGCACGGGCCCTGGATTCAGAAGAACCTGAGTTCAAATCCAGCCTCAGACACTTGACACTTGCTGTGTGACCATGGGCAAGTCACTTAACCCTCATTGCCCCCCCCCAAAGAATAATGATAATAATGCTCTTAGTCCTTTTTTATTAATTATTTTTATTATATTTCTTTTTAAATTGTTTTTTACTTAGTATTTTATTTTTCTCCAGTTACCTGTAAAAATAATTAACATTCATTTTTAAAACTTTGAATTCCAAATTCTCTCTTCCTCTCTCTCCCCAGCATACCTCCTTTGATAAAGCACGTAATTAGATATAGGTTATACATGTATGGTCATGCAAAACATTTTCATATTAGTCACTTTGTGAAAGGAAACACAGACAAAAAAAATCTCAAGGGAATAAAGTTTAAAAAGCATACTTTAATTTGTATTCAGACACCATCACTTCTTTCTCTGGGAATGGATAGCAGATTAGCTGTCATTCACAGCTGATCATTTTACAGTATTGTTTTTACTTTGTACACAATACATTTCACTTTGCATCAGGTCATGTACAGTTTTCTGGGTTTTTCTGAGAGCATTCTTCTCTTCGCACAACAGTATTTCATCATAATCACCTATCACTCAATTGATGGTCATCCCCTCCATTTCCAATTATTTGCCAGTAGAAAAGAACTATTTTTGTACATATAGATTCTTTTTCTTTTTTATTTCTTTTGAGATACAGACTTAGTAAAGGTATTGCTTAAAAAAGGGTATATATTTATAGACCTTTGGGCATAGTTCCGAATACCCCTGCACAATGGTTGGATATATTCACAGTTCTATCAACAACACATTAAAGCCTCATTTTTTTCCCCTACATCTCCACCAACATTTGTCTTTTTCCTTTCATGTCCTATTAGCCAATCTGATAGGTATGAGGTGGTACCTCAGAATTATTTTAATCTGCACTTTTCCAATCAGTAGTGAGTTAGAGAATTTTTTTCATATAGATAGCTATGAATAGTATTGATTACTACATCTGAAAACTTCATATCTTTTGATCATTTATCAATTGGGGAATGACTCTTATTTTTATAAATTTGACTTAGTTCTTTGCATATTTGAGAAATGAGGCTTTTATCAGAGAAATTTGCTTCAACTTTTATTTCACAGTTACTATTCCTAACTGCATTTTCCTCCATCCTATTCCCCCTTCCTATTCTATTCTCTCTCTCCTTTCATCCTGTCCCTCCTCAAAAGTGTTTTATTTCTGACTACTCCTCTCCCCCAATTTGCCCTCCCTTGGATCACCTTCTCTTCTCTTATCTCCTTCCTTTCCTGTAGGGTAAGATAGATTTCTGTACCCAATTTAATGTGTATATTATTCCCTTTTCGAGATAATTCTAAAGAGAATAACGTTTATTGACTCCCTTTCACATCTACTCTCTTCCCCTCCATTGTAAAACCATTTTATTGTGCTGTTTATGTGAGATAATTTACTCTATTTTCCATCTAACTTTCCAGTTCTCCCAGACATTCCTCTTCCACCACTTAATTTTATTTTTTAGATACCATCCCCTTATATTCATGCCTGTGCCCTCTGTCTACATATACTCCTTCTAACTGCCCTAATAATGAGTTATTACAAGTTACAAGTATCTTCCCTTGTAAGAATATAAACAGTTTGATCTTATTAAATCGCTTATGATTCTCTCTCTGCTCCTGCCCCTTGGCTCCCAATTCCGTGGCCTCCCGCCCCACCACCAAAAAAAAAACCCAACCCTAAAAAAATAAGCCCTCCAAGTGAAAGCAGAAGATGACTCCCGGGCACAGAGACCGCTACCACCGAGGGCTTGGTGAGAGAGCTCGGGCGACCAGAGAGGAGACCTTTACCCCGCTCTGCCCACCCGCCCGCGTGTCTTGTCCGCAGTCTATCCCCGCTCTGGTACCGGGTGTCTGGCCCCGCCCCCATGTGTCGCTGGTACTCCCATGTCAATCCCGCCTAACCCCCACATGTGTCCCCGCGTGGTAATCTTCCTTGTTCCAGCCAGGCCCACCACGTGGCCGGCCAAGGCCCCCTCCGCTTTCCTCCCTCTCTTACTTCTGGCGCCGGCCCCCAAGTGTCCTTGAGCCTTTTGCCGGCCCCCTCCCTCCCTTCCTTCCTTCCGCATGTCGGCGGATGCCACGCTTCCCACATGGCTTCTCCCCCGTGTGCCGGGGCGGCTGCTGCTCCCAAGCCGGCTCCCTCCCCATCCCCCGGCCTCCGCTCCTGTTCCCTCCCAGCGGGGAAGGCGACAACTGCCACCGCCCGCCTGCGGAGCATACTCGGGCTGTGGCTTGCCAGGGGTGCCTCGCGTCGGAAACCCCTCGGCCGGGCTCGTCCTTGTGGAAAGGGGAGGGGGCGCGAGCCCGAAACGCCCTTTAATCGGGGGAAAGCTCGGGCGCCTTTTGGAGGCTCGTAGTCGGAGGCCGAAGGCGGAATCATGGGCCCCATCTTGTCTGGGCTGCCCGTGGGCCCCGTACCAATGCGGCCATGAGCCTAGGGACGGCGTAGCCACCTTTCCTTGAGGCTCCGCGACCTCCCCCGGGGCGGCTCGGACTTTGTCTCGCCCCTCGTCTCTGGATAAATTTTGGCCTCGGCCAAAATTGTAAAAGTCTCGTCTTTTTTTCTCCTTGCCTTGGTTCCAGAAAGAGTTACTCCTAGTGGGGTTTGGGGTATTGGGGAGGTGGGGTGGGGAGATGAACACTGCTCCCAGCAGTTAACCCATGGCCTCCTTGTATGTGGGTGACTTGCACTCTGATGTCACCGAAGCCATGCTGTACGAGAAGTTCAGCCCCACCCAGACCGTGCTCTCCATCTGGGTCTGCAGGGACATGATCACCAGCTGCTCCCTGGGCTATGCCTATGTCAACTTCCGTGCCCTGGATACCATGAACTTTGATGTAATTAAAGGCAAACCCACCCGCATCATGTGGTCTCAACGGGATCCCTCCTTGAGAAATTCAGGAGTTGGAAATGTTTTCATTAAAAACCTGGATAAATCCATAGACAACAAGGCACTTAACGGCACCTTTTTCGCATTTGGGAACATTTTGTCCTGTAAGGTGGTGTGTGATGAGAATGGTTCTAAACGCTACACATTTGTGCACTTTGAGACCCAGGATGCTGCAGATAGGGCCATCGAGAAGATGAACGGCATGCTTCTCAAGGACCGCAAAGTGTTTGTTGGTAGATTCAAATAAAGGAGAGAACGGGAAGCAGAAGTAGGTGCCAAACCTAAGGAATTCACCAATGTTTATATCAAAAACTTTGGTGATGACATAGAAGATGAAAGTTTGAAAGAACTTTTCAGCAAATACGGTAAAACTCAGTGTAAAAGTGATGACTGACCCTAGTGGAAAATCCAAAGGCTTTGGTTTTGTGAGTTTTGAGAAACATGAGGATGCCAATAAGGCAGTTGAAGAAATGAATGGAAAAGACATCAATGGGAAAATGGTATTTGTAGTCGGGGCACAAAAAAAAGTTGAACGCCAGGCTGAAATCGCTTATGATTTCCTTTTTCTTTTTACCTTTTTATGTTGCTCTTCAGTCTTGTATTTGACAGTCAAATTTTCTATTCAGTTCTGGTCTTTTAATCAAGAATCCCTGAAAGTCCTTTCTTTCATTGAATATCTATTTTTCCCCCTGAAGGATTATAGTCAGTCATGCCTGCTAGGTGATTCTTGATTATAAACCCAGCTCTGTTGGCATCCTGAATATCATATTCCAAGCCCTCTGATTCTTTAATATAGAAGCTACCAAATATTGTGTTTTCCTGACTGGCTCCACAATATTTGAATTGTTTGCTTCTGACTTCTCCTAAAGCATATAGTTGCTTTGTCAGTCTTGGCAGGTAGACTCCCAAGAATTTTATATGGGCCACAGTTATTTTATTTTATTGTTTTTGTAGGGCAATGGCCGTTATGTGACTTGCCCAGGGTCACACAGCTAGTAAGTGTCAAGTATCTGAGGCTGGATTTGAACTCAGGTCCTCCTGAATCCAGGGCAGGTGCTTTATCCACTGTGCAACCTAGCTGCCCCCAAGGGCCACAGTTATATTAAATGGAATTTCTCTTTCTAGCTATTGTTGCTGTACATTATTGGTAATATGTAGAAATACTGATGATTTATCTGGGTTTATTTTGTATTGTGCAACTTTGCTAAAGTTGCTAATAATTTCAAGTAGATTTTTAGTTGATTCTCTAGGATTTTCTAAGTATAACATCATATCATCTGCAAAGAGTAATAGTTTTGTTTCCTCTTTACCTATTGTAATTCCTTTAATTTATTTTTCTTCTCTTATTTCTATAGCTAACATTTCTAGTACAATATTGCATAACAGAGATGATAACAGGCATCCTTGTTTCACCCCTGATTGTATTGGGAATGTTTTTGGCTTATTCCCATTACAGATAATGCTTGCTGATGGTTTTAGATAAATAGTACTTATCATTTTAAGGTTGACTCCTTTTATCCCTATGTTCTCTAATGTTTTTAATAGGAATGGATGCTGTATTAGGTCAAAGGCCTTTTCTGTATCTATTGAGATAATCATATTATTTCTGTTGCTTTTGTTATTGATATGGTCAATTATATGGATAGTTTTCCCAGTATTGAACCAGTCCTGCATTTCTGGTATAAATCCCGCCTGGTCATATTGTTTGATTCTTGTGATACATTGCTGTAATCTTTTTGCTAGTATTTTATTTAACATTTTTGCAGCAATATTCATTAGTGAGATTGGTCTATAATTTTCTTTCTCTGTTTTGGCTCTTTCTGGTTTAGGTATAAGCACCATATTTGTCTCATAAAAGGAATTTGGTAGGGCTCCTTCACTCATTTTTTTCACATAACTTATAGAGTATTGGGATTAATTGCTTTTTAAATGTTTGGTAGAATTCACTTGTGAATCCATCTGGTCCTGAGGATTTTTTCTTAGGAAGTTCATTGATAGCTTATTCAATTTCTTTATCTAAAAGTGGATTATTTACATATTTTATTTCATCTTCTGTTAATCTGGGTAATTTATATTTTTGTAGATATTCATCCATTTCTTTTAGATTGTCAAATTTATTGGCATATATTTGGGCAAAATAGTTTCTAAGTATTGTCTCAATTTCCTCTTCATTGCTAGTGAGTTCACCCTTTTCATTTTTGATACTAGTAATTTGGTTTTCTTGTTTCCCTTTTATGATCAAATTAACCAAAGGTTTATCTATTTTATTGGTTTTTTTGTAAAACCAGCTTCTAGTTCTATTTATTAATTCAATGGTTTTCTTACATTCAATTTTATTAATCTCTCTTTTTATTTTTAGGTTTTCCAATTTTGCGTTTAGTTGGGGATTTTTAATTTGTTCATTTTCTAGTTGTTTTAATAGCATGCCCAATTGATTGATCTGCTTTTTCTCTATTTTATTGATGTAAACAGTTAGGGATATAAATTTTCCCCAAAGTATCCCTTTGACTGTATCCCATAAATTTTGATATGTTGTCTCATCATTGTCATTTTCTTTAATGAAATCATCAATTGTTTCTATTATTTATTCTTGACTCACTTATTTTTTTAGGATCAGATTATTTAATTTCCAATTGATTTTTAATCTCTCTTTCAATTGTCCATTATTTAATATAATTTTTATTCCATTATGATCTGAAAAGTATGTGTTTACTATTGCTGCTTTTCTGCATCTGGTTGTAAGGTGTTTATGCCCTAATACATGGTCAGTTTTCGTGTAGGTCCCATGTACTGCTGAGAAGGTATATTCATTTCTATTCCCATTCAGTTTTCTCCAGAGATGTATCATAACTAACTTTTCAAAAGTTTTATTCATTTACTTAACTTCTTTCTCAGTGATTTTTTTGGTTGAATTTATCCAGTTCTGAGGGGAAAACATTAAGATCTCCCACCAGGATAGTTTTATTATCTATTTCCTCCTGCAACTTATTCAACTTCTCCTTCAAAAATTTAGATGCTATAACATTTGGTGTATATATATTAAGTATTGATATCACTTCATTGTCTATGGTAACTTTCAGCAATATATAGTTTCCTTCTTTATCACTTTTAACTAGATCTACTTTTGAGCAGATGCTGAGCCAAGATGGTGGAAGAAAGGCAGTGACTTGCCTGAACTCAAGATCTCTCCAAATACCTTCAAATAATGCCATAGGACAATTCCTGGAGCAGCAGAACCCACAAAAGGACAGGGTGAAATCATTTTTGATCCAAAGACAACTTAGAAGGTCAGCAGAAAAGGTCTATTATACCAGGGTGTTAGTAGAGCTCAGTACAGTGGAGGCCATGCCATCACAGACCCCACCCTGGTGCAGACACAGCCACAACCACAGCTACAGCAAACTAGGAGCATGCCTTGGAGCTTCTGAATCAGCTGCAACAGCAAATACTTCTGGAACTCAGCCCACAGACTGTAAGGGCAGTGAACAATTGGCCAGAAGGAGATTATAAGGGTCTCCTTCCTAGCACTGAGGCAGGACTCTGTTGTTTTGCCCATACTCATATCCAGGTCACAGTCCTGGGTGGCAATCCCAGGTAGGGGAAGAGCACAAGCACACAAGAACTTGAAGCCACATTGGAGCAGGATTATGTTCATAGTTCTAGTGCAGAAAAGTAGTTTTGTGATTGCTTGCAGACCAGAGCACAGGCTAGAAGAGTAGTGAACATACCTCTCCTTACATCATACCACCTTAGAAGAACTAATGACTTAAAAATTCCTAGGAGAATTTTTTGAGCAGAGAACAGCTGCTCAAACCCCCTGAAGCTTGGGACAATGCACCCTCCACCCTGGAAGCAGTGCCCCACTTTAAAAAAAGAGTAAAAAGTCAAGAAAGAGGCTGGTAAAATGAGCAAATAGTAAAAAAATGCTGACCCTAGAAAGTTTCTATGGTGACAAGGAAGATCAAAATGCACCCTCAGAAGAAGATAACAAAGTCAAAACTCCTACATCCAAACCTTCCAAGAAAATTATGAATTGGTCTTAGGCCACAGAAGTGTTCAAAAAGGACTTTGAAAATAAAGTAAGAGAGGTAGAGGGAAAAATGGAAAGAGAAATGAGAGTGATGCAAGAAAATCATGAAAAAAAGCCAACAGCTTGGTAAAGGAGAAACAAAAAAAAAATACTGAAGAAAGTAACACCTTAAAAAAAACAGACTGAGTCAAATGGTAAAAGAGGTACAAAAACTTTCTGAAGAAAATAATTCCTGGGGGCAGCTAGGTGGCATAGTGGATAAAGCACCAGCCCTGGATTCAGGAGTACCTGAGTTCAAATCCGGCCTCAGACACTTGACACTTACTAGCTGTGTGACCCTGGGCAAGTCACTTAACCCTCATTGCCCTGCAAAAGAACACAAAACAAAACAAAACAAACAAAAAGAGAAAGAAAAAAAGAAAGAAAATAATTCCTTAAAAATTAGGATTGAGCAAGTGGGAGCTAATGACTTTATGAGAAATCAAGAAACAATAAAGCAAAACAAAAAGGATGAAAACATAGAAGGCAATGTGAAATATCTCCTTGGAAACACAACTAACTTGGAAAATAGATCCAGGAGAGATAATTTGAAAATTATTGTACTACCTGAAAGCCATGATAAAAAAAAAAATCATCTTCCAAGAAATTGTCAGGGAAAATTGCCCTGATATTGTAGAACCGGAAGGTAAAATAGAAATTGAAATAATCTACCTATCACTTCCTGAAAGAGATCCCAAAATGAAAACTTCCAGGAATATTATAGCCAAATTCCAGAGCTCTCAGGTCAAGGAGAAAATATTACAAGTAGCTAGAAAGAAACAATTCAAGTATTGTGGAAGCACAGTCAGGATAACACAAGATCTAGCAGCTTCTACATTAAGGGATTGGAGGGCTTGGATATGATATTCCTGAGGGCAAAGGAATTGGGATTACAACCAAGAATCACATACCCCGCAAAACTGTGTATAATCCTTCAGGGGGAAAAATGGGAATTAAATGAAATAGATGACTTTTAGGTGTCCTTGATTAAAAAGACCTGAGCTGAGTAGAAAATTTGAGTTTCAAATACAAACCTTAGAGAAGCATAAAAAGGTAAACAGGACAAAGAAATCATAAGGGATATTAAAAAGGTCAAACTGTTTACATTCCCACATGGGAAGATGATACTTGTAACTCATAAGAACTGTCTCATTATTAGGGCAGCTGGGTGTAGTATATTTAGACAGAAGACAAAGGTGTCAGTGGAATATGAAGGGATAATATCTTAAAAAAAATAAAATTAAGGGGTGGGAAGAATGTACTTGGAGAAATTGAAAGGGAGAGGTGACATGGGGTAAAGTATCTCACGTAAAAGAAACAAGAAAAATGATTATCCAGTGGAAGGGAAGATGGGGGAGGTGTCAGGGAGTGAGTGAACCTTACTCTCATCAGAATTGGCTCAAAGACAGAATAATATCCATACTCAATTGGGCATAGTAATGGATCTTACCTTGCAGGAAAGTAGGAGAGGAAAGGGATACAGGGGCGATAGAAGGGAAGGTAGATTGGGAGAGGGGGCAGTCTGAAACAAAAGACTTCTGAGTAGGGACAGGTTGATTGAAGATAGAAAATAGAGTAAATGTCATGGGGAGGGAATAGGATGGAGGGAAATACAGCAATAATCACTGTGAAAAACAAAAATTGAAGCAAGTCTGACAGGCCTCATCTCCCAAACACATAGAGAACTGCGTCAAATTTGTTAAAATAAGAGCCATTCCCCAATTGATAAATGATCAAAAGATATGAAGTTTTGAGATGAAATACTCAAAGCTACCTATAGTCATTTGAAAAAAAAATGCTCCAACTCATTATTAATTGGAGAGATGCAGGTCAAAACAATTCTGGGTCCTACCTCATACCTAATGAATTGGATAATAGGACAGCAAAGGAAAATGACAAATATCAATTTCCCCAGTGGATAAAAAAAGACATTAATGCACTCATGGTGAAGTTGTAAACTGATTCAAACATTCTGTAGAGCAATTTAGAACTATGGTCAAAGGGCTATAAAACCATGCATAGTGTTTGACCTAGTAATACCACTACTAGGTCAGTATCCAAAAAGAGATGAAAAACAAAAAGTTCAATTTGAAATTTAGGAGATGCCTATCAATTGGGGAATGGCTGAACAAATTGTGGGATGAGACTATGGTGGATCATTGTAGTATAAGAAGTGATGAACAGAACGATATCAGAAAAACCTGGAAAGACTTACATGAGCTGATGCAAAGTGAAATATACTGTATACAAAAAACAGCAGTGTTGTAAGATTATTAGCTACAAATGACAGGTATTATCAATCCAATCAATCCATTCAAGCTGGGGCCTTTGGGCATTGGCAAAACCCATTATTTTTTTACAAAAGGGAAAATTTCTACCCAGTGGAAGAACATGTAATCCATAATTAATACAAACTTATAACTGTAAGAGGGTGGAAGCTGAATAAAGTCAATCTGCCAGACTTGAAAAAGGGGCCTCAGTGAAAGGGAATTTTCCAAGGGGCACCATTATCATTAAGGACAAGACTATTCATTATAATAGCTGTATGGTTCAGTTGTTTTTTTTGTCATTCTTTTGGGAGTAACTGAATTTGACATTCTAGCAGCCATGTCCTATGATCGCTATGTGGCCTTTTGCAAACTTAGATATATGTCGTGGGGGAAGTTCATTCCAGGGGTTCTTACGAATCGCTGTAAAGAATTACACTATCACCCACAATCCAATTAGAATTAATATGTTTGTTTTTTATGTGCTAGAGGAAGTGACCTAGAGGGAAATTGAAGATAGCTTCAAGGGGAGGGGATGGCTTAGAAACATCTTCTACACACAGTAAGAAGGCAAAAATATTATAGAGGATAGATGGGGTGACTGCCTAAAAATGGAAAGTCCCTTTTGGGGGTGGAATGGGGAAAGATTCCTGAGTGTCAGGGGATTTTTTTTTGGGGGGGGGGGGAGGATGGAATAATACTGCCGACTTCTGGAATCTTCTGTTTCTTAGCTCAAGTAATAGCCAAACCTAACTGACTTTCATGCTACAGAATTTTATTTCCCCTTACTTCTTAGATGTGTCCCTCCTGATATTTGGTTGGCCAAGCTAAACTGAGAGTCCCTTGACTCCTTGATATGACCTAAGCCCCATTCCATAGAGCACTGTTTAACTAGAGACAAATAAGACAGAATGGAAGAATCAATATCATAATAGTGATAGTAACATTGTTAGTCCTTCATTTTGTTTTGAAGAGGACTAAGGACTTCACAAGGTGTCATCTTGACTTTTGTGGGCATTGGATTTAAATGACATAGAGTTACAGAGAGGTATCATGGTCTATCTCTCTTCCAGAGTCATCAATGTCCAGTGGTAAGACAAAAATGAAGAGATTGACAATTGTATCTAACATGTCTGACAAAGCTCTAAGTGTTCCGCAACACCAGCTTCAGCCACCTTTATAGCCATTGGTAAAAGTTATTCTGATCTGTGAGGTGCAATCTTCACATGCTTTGGGTAGACATGCCCCTAAATCATAGATGGGTTTGAGGCATGTCAATGTAGTTTAACCCATCTGTTGATATGGGTTTTACCATAATATGACCACAGTGCATATTACTACTTCTTGGAGCTACTGGTGAGAACTGGGTGATGGTGGACACCAAAGGTGGATGAGCAGCCCTGAAAAGAGCTTGGCAAGGCTTCACACCACAGGTTCTAGTCCTCCCTGAATGCCCCTATACCCCATGAAAGCAATAGTAGGAACATCATGGAGTAATAGAGAGAGGGATTAGACTGGAGTTAGGAATGTGTAGACTCAAAGACACTCCCTAACCTAAGTTAGTGGTGTTCCTGGGCCTGACTCAGAACCCTGCTCTCTGTGCCTCAGGCATCTCCCTAGGACTCAACTCCAAAGCTGAAAATGGTTCATGAATGATCTTTATTCCTAGAGGGAGTTTCCAGTGTTGAGAATTATTTACATTCACATAAACATCATGACATATTGCACTTGCATTAAATTCTAACTTTTCAAACCCTCATTCTCTCTCATCCATGGGGTCTCCTGAAATTCCTCTTTCCTAATTCTTTTTCTATCTGTTGCACTAATCTTACTGACCACATTTGTACGTAATCACAATCCAAATGCTGTGTTCTTTGTATTGGTAATCTCCAAGCCTCAGTCCTGGTTTTTTTCTATTTTTTTTTAACCTTTTTAAATTACAAAGTTAACAAACACCAAATAGGTGGTAGTAGCCACACCTAAGTGACTTTTCTGCTATAGAATTTTATCTCCCCTTATTTCTTAGGTGTGTCTGTACTGATATCTAATTGGTCAATATAAACTTTAATAAGTCCCTTGATTCCTCCATATGTCTGTCTTTGGTTTTGTTTCTCCCAGGAGAATCTTCTTCTGACTTATCCTAAGCCCCATTTCAGTCTCAAAGATAAGTAAGATGTGGTTGATGATTTTAAGGAGTTTAACAGACTTGGGAAAATATGTACCCAAATAAAGTACAGGGTAGAATATGATTAAGGACCATATGCCTCCAAATGAAATGAGAACTTTCTTTTTCTTTTTAAGCTATTATTTAAGGTCACCTATAATTGTCCACCAATCATTTACTCATTATGCTCTGTAGCCAACCTAGAACAATTTACCATATACTTCAGTATATCCCACAAACTTTTCACTTTGCTTACAATCCTCCTTCTTCATCTATGACATAACCTATTCTCTCATTCCTCCATCCTGACCCAATTCATGATGTCGATTTTATGTCTGCCTCTGCTTACTTGTCTATAAAATGGGTCTCTAGTTAGTAACAAACTTCTCTGTCTCTAGGCTAAGAGCATTTTGTGCACCTTTGGTGTGCTTATCATGCATTATTGCATTTTAGAGTTGTATATTGACCAAAAATCTCTACTATACTGTAACCATGAAGTTAATGACATATCTCTTATAATTTACACTGTTAATCTCCTGTTATCTTATCATCAATTGTCAATCTTCTCATCATCTATCCTATATTTCTATGAATGGTATAAAAAAAGGAGTTAGGCAAACCAAAAAGTAATATCTGGCTAAGCTCTAGGAAGCTTAGTAAAGCTATGTGTGAAGCAAAGTTGAGACTATTTGTTGGACTCTTGGCAGAATGTCCTGAAGCTTGTATTAGGAATAGCCTTTATGACTTTCAATAACTATTACTTTCCCCTATGTTACTTGCTTTTTAAAAAATACAAAACAATTGGAGTACAAGCATCTTTCTGTATAATGACAAGCACTCTAGGTAAGTTCACTATAATATGAATTTCTATAAAGATAGTTTATTTTCCCCACAACTTATGTTGAAAAAACACATAATTCATTTCTATGTGAGGTAGGGGAGGAAAGAAGGGAGGACAAGTCCCTAAGAATTTCCATTGAAATTCTTTAGAAAAGGAATTAAAATATTTGCTAGTGTGGGGCTTTAGACAATAGGTCTTAAAGTTTGAAAAGGCCTTACAGAGCCTCTGATCTCACTCTTCATTTTACAAATACAAAAATATCAGAGACGTTGAAGAGATTTGATCAAAGTCACAAAAATAGTAAGCATAGTAAGAAAGAGATCTGGATGCAAACAGCTCTTTTGAATCCAAATCTAGGGCTTTTTGTACTATATAATACACCCTTTTTCTATAGATTGACCTACAGTAGATTCCAGTCCAAGTTTTCTCAATTAAAAAATTAGGAGGATTAACCTTGATGATCTCTGAGGGCTTTCCACTTTTAAGTTGATGATCTTTTGGAGTAAATGACAAATAATGCTAAGTTCCAACATTATTCCTACATAGGATAGAATTAATAAATCATTTGTTGAGAATGAAATGTCAAATTGGAAGTCATAATTCATTTTTCTTCTGTGATTCCCATGAATAAAATTGCCTTTGTGAGGACATGTCAACATATGTGGCTTTGTTTAAGAAGGACCACATATATGCAGACACACAGACACACACACACAGAGTTTTGTTATAATTCCAAAGGAAAGAAAAAAAATTGGATATTAAATTTTTTAAAAATACTTAATTTTTTGACAATCTTTGATCACTTACTGCTAAAAATTTAATGAAAAAAACCCCTACATAGTTTGTCTAAAAACAGAGAAATAATAAGTTAATGCTGCCCATGTGGCCAGGCTTGCCTACTACCACTCACACAAATGCATGCTCCCTCAGACACTGTTTCAGACTTCTATTTATTGTCAGCCAATGGGGCAAGTCTGGACCCATTTTCTACCTATCTATTCAAATATTACATTGTCTTTTTGATTGAGACATATTACATATTTAAGCTCCCAGAAATATCTCACACAACTCTATGGAGAATATAAGGTTCTTCAAAACTTTCAATGCTGACTATACCTTTCTAGAAATAAAGAAGATGCCTTCTCTACTGTGACTGAGACCTGCTCAGGAGGATTAATTCACTGAACAAGGCCAAGGTGTCATGGAGAGGAAGGTTCATAAGGCACTAAGGAATATACAACCTAATCAACTTTAGCCCAAGTTATAAATAGTAGCTTAGGGGATAGTGCCCAAAGAGACCAGAAAAAAAAATTCTTGGCAAGCTAAATACCTAAGATAAAGAAGGAAGGTAGCCAAATGGGAATCTGTAGTTATTTCCCAAACTATCCATGTGATTAATTATGTAATCTTATGGGATAATGTCTCTGTCCAGAATTCTCTGAAGCTACTTAATTATGAAGGCAATCCTACTGCTCCTTATTACCAGAAATGTTTTAAATTCATAAGAATCCTATATCCTATTTCCCATAATGCTCATTCTCCACAAAACTGCTCTCTGGTAGAAAAAAAAATGTCTTTGATTCTAGTTTCTAAGGGAAACTTCATAAATTCTTCCTTATAACCTACATATTTGTTCTCTCCATTGTTTCTCTACTGTTTTACTTTAGTTAGTACAGTCAAAAATCTCATAACAATGAGTAGGATCTCAAAGTTCAACATTTACCTTCCTTGCATTGGGAATCTGGAATTATTCTATAGGAATATTTAACTGGAGACAAATAAGGTGGAATGGAGGAATCAATGTAACAATGAAAATAATTTTGTTAGTCCTTCAGTTTTTCTCTTTTCCTGTTTTTAGGCTTAGTTATTTTCTCTTAATTTTATATTTATTTTTAAAATATTTATTTATATTTAATATTTTATTTTCCCCATTTACATGTAAAAATAATTTTAACATTCATTTTAAAATCTTGTTCCAAAATCTCTCTTCTCTCCTCTCCTCCCAGTTTCACCCCTATAGAACAGGCAAGCAATTGGATACAGGTTATACATATGTAGTCCTATGAAACATTGGCACATTAGTTAGCTTGTGAAAGAAAACATAGGCCAAAAAAAAAAATTCAAGAAAGTAAAAAAATAATACCTCAGTCTCTGTTCAGACAACATCTGTTCTTTCTCTGAGTGTGGATACTATTTTTCATCATCAGACCTTCAGAGTTGTCTTGGATCATTATATTGCTGAAAATAGCTGTAATTCAGAGCTGATCATCTTACAGTATTGCTGTTACTTTGTACACAGTACATTTTACTTAGCTAAGCTCATGTAGTTCTTTCCATGTTTTTTTCTGAGAGGATCCTGGTCCTCTTTTCTTATAGCACAGTAGTATTCCATCATAATCACATACCACAATTTTTTCAGCCATTCCCCAATTCATGGGCATTCCCTCAATTTCTAAGTCTTTGCCACCAGAAAAGAGCTGCTATAAATAATTTTGTACATATTTGTCATTTTCCTGTATTAAAAAAAACAAAACAAAACTTTTTTTTGTTACGGATTTAGTAGTAGTATTTCTAGGTCAAAGGATATGTATGGTTTTATGGCCCTTTGGGCATAATTCCAAATTGTTGCCCAGAATGGTTGAATCAATTCACAACTCCACCAACAATGCACTCATTTTCCCCATGTCCCTTGCTCCATGTGTTATTTTCCTTTTCTGCCCTATTAGCCAATCTAACAGTTATGAATTAGTACCTCATAATTATTTTAATTTGCATAACTCCAATGAATAGTGAGTTAAAACATTTTTTCATATAGCTATAAATAACATTGATTACTTCATCTGGAAACTGTTCATATATTTTGCTCATTTTTCAATTGAAGAATGGCTCTTATTTTTATAAATTTGACTCAGTTCTCTCTATATTTGAGAAATGAGGGTTTTGTCAGAGAAACTTTCTTCAATTTTTTTCACTAAATTTTTCACTAATTTTGCTAACTCTATTTCACTCCATCCTTTCCCTTCCTCCCCTATTTATTCTCTTCTCTTCTCTTCTCTTCTCTTCTCTTCTCTTCTCTTCTCTTCTCTTCTCTTCTCTTCTCTTCTCTTCTCTTCTCTTCTCTTCTCTTCTCTTCTCTTCTCTTCTCCTCTCCTCTCCTCTCCTCTCCTCTCCTCTCCTCTCCTCTCCTCTCCTCTCCTCTCCTCTCCTCTCCTCTCCTCTCCTCTCCTCTCCTCTCCTCTCCTCTCCTCTCTCCTCTCGCTCTCCCCCTCCCCCTCTCTGCTTTCACCCTATCCCTCCTCAAAAATGTTTTGCTTCTTACTAGCCCCACCACCAATCTGCCCTCCCTTCTATCACCCTCCCCCCTTTTTAGTTATTCCTTTCCTACTTTCCCATAGAGTAAGACAGCTTTCTATACCCAATTGAATGTGTATATTATTCCTCTTTCAGCCATGCAACTAAGGTTCTCTCACCACCCCTTACCTTGCCTGTCTTCTCTCCTAATGGAAAAGCTTTTTCTTGCCTATTTTATGTAAGATAGTTTACTCCATTCTAAATCTCCCTTTCCCTTTCTTCTAGTACAGTTTGGTCTTACTCCTTAATCTTGTTTTTAAAAAGATATCATCCTGTCATATTCAATTCATAACTTTCCCCCCTGTCTTTATATACTCCTTCTAACTGCCATAATAATGAGAAAGTTCTGATGAGTTACAAGCATCTTTTTTTAGGAATATAAATCATTTAACTTTATTAAATCCCTTATGAATTTCTTTTCTTGTTTAAATTTTTGTGCTTCTCTGAAGTCTTCTATTTGAAAGGCAAATTTTCCATGCAGATTGGGTCTTTTCATCAAGAAAAACTCAAAGTCAATTTGAAACTGAGGAGATGCCCATTAATTGAGGAATGACTGAATAAATTGTGGGATGAGATTGTGATGGAACACTATTGTGCTGTAAGAAATGATGAGTAGAATGCTCTCAGAGAAACCCAGAAAGACTTACATGAGCTGATGCAAAGTGAGATGTACTGTATACAAAGTAACAGCCATATTATAAGATGATTAGCTGTGAATGACTTGGCTATTCTTAGCAAAGTAATGATTCAAGACAACTCTGAAGGACTTATAAAAAAATGATACATCTCTAAAGAAAGAACTGATGGTGTCCAAATACAGATTGAAGCATATGTTTTTAAAGTTTCTTTTTCTTCACCCAAAGTACTCACTGGGGGTTGTTATAGTCCTTAAGCACCCAAATTTTATGCCTTTGTTAGTAAGGCAATCAGGTCTGAATTGGTTCCTGATATTCTTAGTTCTGTGATGTTTAAAATCTCAATTGTGGTCGCCAAAACGTAAAAGGCTTCAGTACCAGGCTTTGGGCATTAAACATTTATTAGAACATACAGATATTTACAAAGAGTTCAGAAGGTTATGAAAAAGAAGTCCTACCTAGCCTAGAGTTCCAGCTTGGTTGGGTTCTTCCTAAAGTCCTCCTCCACAAGCCTGCTTTAATCAGGAACTCCTCAATGAGCCTGTCTTAATCAGGAACTCCTTCACCAGCCTGTTTTAATCAGCATTCCTTAGCAAGCTGTTTGTGGAAGCTTTTTTATAGATCTGGAACAGAGGCGGTCCTTACACACTGCTTCAAGGTGATTGGTTGGCGTCATCCAAATCCATTGTCTATGAAGGTGTTCTCAAGTTGAGTTCACAGTCTAGTTTCTGAGAACAATACCTTCTTAAGGGATAGCCAGGTGTGATTACAATCCAATTAACTCAAAGTAGGCTTAATCAGCAGTCAATTACTCTCACTTGATTCAATCAGTCTTGATTAATCTCCAGGTGGGTCTTTGAGTATCTGCTAAATCCCATTATTTCATCACATTCCCCCCTTTGTTTCTTCTAGGAACAGGTGTTCCTTGATGAAACAGTAAAAAATAATTAAGTCTTTGGAAGTCTTTTCTCAGTTATCTTGTCTTCTTGGAGTGGTAAGATGTCATCAGGAGGAAGCTGGATTCTGGTCTGGAAAGCTGGATCCTTCTTCTTGAACTGTTTGAATTGCTGGATTTTTTTTACTAAACCTTAGCATAGCATTGTCACTGATCAAATTTAATACATTCCATTACATTCCCTCCTTTATATAATAGAGGGTTGAGGTAGTTATGGAATCTATAACACTTCTTACCACCATGTGTCTGGATCAAAGTCAAATTTAGTAATGTATTCATGACACCTGAAAATGTTATTGAAAGGTTATCATACCACATCACATGGTTTCAAGACATCCAGTAATTGTGCTAGGCCACAGGTGGATGGATTCTGACCATGCCATCAGACTTAGTGAAAGAAAAAGAAAACTTTTAGAAGGGAGAGAGGAAGAAACTGGACTGTGTCCAGCAATTGTGGTCTATATAGTTGCCATCATAAGCAAACCATAGACTTACATGTACCTGTCTCTCCTCCTGTTGTACATATATTCTCTACAGGGCCTATATCAAACTCATTGTAAGAGTAGTTAGTCTCTGAGAGTTCCTTTAACAGAATACAAATCAATTCGACAGTACAAACTTGAAAGCAAACACTACGACAAGGGATTATGAATCAGGAGATGTCCTTATAGAGAGGGATGTTTTCTTGGAAGGTCCATCAATATACTTTTGATTTGTTAATCAAGATTTTCATACAGCTTCTCTGGGAAGTAGGGCAGCTCCAATAAGCCCAAATGGTTTATATATTCATTAACCATTTCACTGATACATGAATTACTAAACTTTCCATACTTTCTAAGTTGTCCACTATACCACCTAGCTGCCCTTCCTAATTCTTTCACAAATAAGACTAATGACATCACAAGGTGATGCCTTGATTTTCATGTTAATCATATTTAAATGATACAGAGTTGCAAAAAGGCATCAGCCTCATGCTCTCTTCCAGAGGTATATATATCCAGTGGCAAAATAAATATTAAGGGACTGATGATGGTCTAGAATGCAGTTGATGACCTTGAAATCTTTCATGTCTGATCAAGCTCTAAGTGTTCTACAGTACCTACTTCAGCCACCCTACTAGACTCTGTAACAATTTGCTGTCATCTACCCATTCTGCCAGAAGAAATCTATACATGTTTGGGGTAGACATCCTCCTAACTCGCAGATGGGTTTGAGCCCTGTCACTTATCCTCAACTTGGTTAAACCATCTGCTGAGATAGTTTTACCATGGCATGGCCAGAGTGCATGCAACAATTTCTTGGAGTTGCAGGTAAAAGATGGGTGAAGGTGGACACCAAACATGGATGAGCAGTCCTGAAATGAGTTTGTCAATCCCTCACACAGGGGAGTTAGTGCTTCCTGAATACCTCCTATAGCCCCATGAAAGCAATTGTAGGAACAGCATGGTCTTGTGGAGAGAGAGACCAGACTGGAGTTAGCAATATGTGGAGTGAAAAACATTCTCTGACCTCTGTTAGTGGTGTGCCTGGGTCTGATTCTGAACCCTTATCTCTGAGCTTCAGGCAGCTCCCTAGGACTTAACTCCACAGCCAAAAACATGTTATTATTTTTATTTCTAGAGAGAGCTCCCTGTATTGAGGATTATTCATGTTCACATAAAGATTATGGTGTTTTGCACTTGATTAAATTCTAACTCTTAAAACTCTCATTCTTTTCCCTCCATGGGGTTTCCTGAAATTCCTCTTTCCTGATTCTTTTTTTACCTATTGCATAAAACTTATTGATCTCCTTTCTAGGTAATTCTATGGATCACTATCCAAGTGCTGTGCTCTTTGAATTGGTATTCTCCAAGCTTCTTCCCTGACTCATTTCTTCTCACTTCTTCTCTTTCTTTTTTTTTAATTACAGAGTTAAGAAATACTTAACAAAATGAACATACAAGATTAACAAAAAAAGAGGATTGTACAAAAGGAAAACAATTATTATATGAAACATGTTTTTATTGTTAAGCTTCCTTTTTATCAATTTTGGCTTTATTTCTATTCTCCTCTGAAAATTAACAACAACAACAACAAATCAATGACTCCTGCTTTCTTTTCCTTTTTTTTTTTTTTGAAACTTGATGGATAGGCATTACTCAATAACTTTTTAATTCATTCTCAGTTGCTTCTCCCCTTTGATGGGTAGAGTATTAATCTTTTTTGAAATCTATCCTTTATAGTGGGCTCACAACCTTTCAGGTTACTCTGTTTTCCATCAGCACATATGCCTGGCTTGTATTCCTTGGAACACAATTCACATTTCAACCTCTGACACTCCATTTACTCCCTTGTGATTGATACCCAAAGTTTTAAGCTTCTTTTTGTATGTTGGCTTGTTCCATTAAATTGAAAGATCACTGAGGTTATGAACTGTTGCTTTTTCTTATTTTTATTCATAGCAGTTACCAGAGTTTCTGGCACAAACCGGGTACTTAATACGTGTTTATTGAATTGGGAAGGGCTTCTTGTAGATTGTAGGATTTTAATTAGGACTTAAGGAGATCCAGGAAGCAAAGATATGAGGAGGGAGTATATTCTGTGCAAAGTGGATACCCAGAAAAAGGACTAGAGGTGGAAGATAGAGTATCCTGTTCAAGAAAGAGAAAATAAGCCAGTATCAATGGATCACATTTTTATGACACTGGATATCAAGCATCCTTTGGAAAAATAACAGAGAACACAAAGGAGGGATGTGGGAATAATGTGTATAGATGTAAAAAGACTAGAAAGGTAAGGGTGGGGTGACTCAAAAAAAAGACTTTAAAGCTTAAAGAGAAGATTTTATTTCTTCTATTCTGGAGGTGAGAGGGAGCAACTGGAGTATACAGAGTAAGATGGTGGGGTGACATGGAAAGATCTGTGCTTTAGGAAAATCATTTTGGTGAAAGACAGACTAGAGTAGGGACACACTTGTGGCAAACTGACCAAACTTTAGGCTACTGCACTAATTCCAGGTGTTAGAAGTTAAGGGCTTCTACCAAGTTGTTGCCATAATCAGAGGGGAGAAGGGATATATTTGAGAGATGATACAAAGGTCAAATTAACAGGCTTTGCCAACAGATTGGATCTAGAGAGTAAAAAAGCTTGAGTAGTCAGAGATGACAGTTGGGTTATGAGCCAGGAGAATTAGTGGATGGTGATATCCTTTGCAGTAATAGGGGATTTGGCACTAGGATGGGGTATTAGGGGAGAAGGGAAGACAATGAGTTGAGTGTTATAAGACATCTATTTAAGAGATCCAATAGATAGGTGGAAATTGGAAACTAGAGGTCAGCAGCAAGTTTATAGCCTGATAAGTAGATTTGAGAATCATCAGCATAGATAAGATAAGATGAGATAACCAATTTAAGTAATTTAGAGGAAGAAGAAAAGAGAGCCCAGAAGAGAACCTTGGGGGATACTCATGGTCAGGGAAAGTGACTTGGATGAAGTTCTATTAAAGGAGACTGAGAAGGAATGGTCAGAGAGTTAAAAGTAGAACCAAGAAATGTCTTGAAAACCTGAAGAGAAGAGAGTATCAAGTAAAATAGAGTGACTGACAGGGTTAGAAGCTACAGAAAGATCAAGAAAGAAGAGGATTGGGGCAGATATGTGGAGCAGTGCCTAGAGCACCAGCCCTGGATTCAGGAGGACCTGAGTTCAAATCTGACCTCAGACACTTGACACTTACTAGCTGTGTGGCCCTGGGCAAGCCACTTAACCCCAATTGCCTCACAAAAAAAAGAAGAAGAGGAGGATTGAGAAAAGGCCACTAGATTTGGCAATTAAAAGATTCCTGGTAACTTTGGAGAGAGAAATTCCAGTTATATAATCAGATCAGAAACTATACTATAGTGAGTTAAGAGTGAGAGGACAATAAACGAAAACACCTATTGTAGAGAACCTTCTTAAGGTGTTTAACCATAAAAAGCAGGATATGGAAAAATTGGAGATAGATGGATCAGTAATGGTCTTTTAAGAATTTAAGAGACAGGGACATGTTTGTAGTCAGTGGGGATGTATCCAGCAGATTTGGAGAAACAAGATCAGAAAGAAGGGATGACAGAAGATGAAGAAGAGATGGAATAGGATGGTATCAGTTGCAAATGTCAGGGTCCCTACCATAGGACCACTCCTCTGTTGAGTTCTCTCTTTTCTCTCTTTTCTCTCTTTTCTTATTATTAGGACACAACTTGATCTAAAGAGCTAAGGCTCAGAAATCAAGCTGTGCCCTGAGCTTGGCATAACAATAGTCTATTGCACTGACCCTTTGGATGAATTCTGCTACAGCTAAATCAGAAAACTGGCAGTCCGTGGCCTTTGGCATGCATCATCAGGAACCACTTCCCCATCATGAAACCCTTCCGTGAATATTTTTGTCCCTAATAACTTTGCTTCACTGTTGCTTTTGAGTCTCACCACTGTTGTTAAAGCTCAATGATTGATTCTTTTTTTAGTCATAACTATGTGTATCAAGACTTAGCCTTGAGTCTCCTCAGTATTAGAGGGGACCTTGGCATACATATCTGTGGGATTTAAAATTGGATATTAGATCATAAATCTCCCCTACTTAACTTTTCCCTTAATTTATCTCCCAGACCAGTAAATGGAAGAAGCTTCTGGTTTTCTAGTTAGAGCTTTTATTGTATGGTAGTTACAAGGTGATGTTGATTAGAGGGATAGGAAAGTAGAAATACAAAGCAAATCGTCTTAAATCTAAGCTTGGTCTATATTCCGTATAAAACTCACCAAAAACCCAAGGCCACCTTTGGGGAGAGAGAGAGAGAGACCGAGTCAAGCACATGCTGCTAACCAAGAGCCAGGCCGAGTCGAACTCCAGTCAGTGTCTGTCTGTGCAGCGCAGCCAGGAGACCAGCGGAGCAGGAAAAAGGACCCACTTCTGTTCTCTCCTTGCCTTTTAAGCTCACACCCCAGAAGTCGAGTGCTCAGCAGGCAATCTGGCGTGAGTTGCAGGCGGACTGGTGTGTGTAGCTCATGCCGTTGGTCTCCTCCCCAAAAGGGTGGTCCTAAAAAAAAAACTGGCATCTCTCCATTATTGATAACCGACTGTTAAAACTTTTTACCACATTCCCCCCTTTTGTTCCTCAAGAAACAAAATATTTCCTTGACGGAACAGTAAAAAGAATATAATAACTATTGCTAACTAATAATATGTGAACAACGATATAGAAAAGGAAGAGAGGAAAGTTTGTCTGTGTCTGAGATGATTTCTACAGTGACCTTCTAGCTGGTCTGCTAAAGCCCTAAAAAGGCAATTTCCATCTCCTGATACTTTACGAAGACTGAGTCCCAAAGCATTTAACTGATCAGTGGGATTATCAAATGGGAACTGCCTTTCGATAATGGAGAGATGCCATATCTAATGTCCTGTCTACAATAGATTAAGGAAGGCTTTTTGCCTATAACTTCTTTGAGCTCTTTGTTTTGGTATCATATTTTATCTTATTTTAATTTCAGAGTTGACAGTTGTTATAACTGTTATAACATCTATGGCTGTTTGGTCTTTAATTGTTCAGAGTTAACAGTGGGTGTATAATCTTTGTGGGCTCTTTGGTATTTTCAGGGCTAACACACATATAGAAAGATTGACCTTACAAAGGAGAAGGGATATTTTGTCATATGAGACAGAGGTTAAGGTAGAAATAGGGAGAAGGCATCTGGGTGATATAAGATGTGGAGGGGAAAAGAGAGAGCAATAGATTAATAGTTTCAGGGTTTCAGCATAATAAGAGGGAAGCTGAAATGGTAGGTAAAGGGGAACCTATGAAATTTTTGAGGAAGGAAGAAAAGGTTTGGAAAAGTTACTATGGAGAGTATGTTAGTGAGTAAATAAGGCAAATACAGAATTGCCTAGCAGCTGAGAGGATCCATTAACACTGTATAACATGAATTTGTGGTGGGCCAAGTCAGAATGGCTGTTTGATTTTCTCCATTTTCGATAGCATGTGTGTAGGTAGAATTGAAGACAATGGACAGTGAGAGTTACCTAAGGCTGAAGCTTGGCAGGGTACAATAGACAATATGATAAGGGGGCAGAAGACTCGAGAGAAAATGAAAGTATAGAATAGAACCACTCTGAGAATGACCTAGGAAAGAACTGAGTGATCAAGGGATTAGATATCAAAGTTTTGATGAAAGGCAGGGTTTGGTATTGGAAAGCAGAGAGAGAGGTAGAATGCCAATACATTGTGATTATGCAAGAGAATTTTAGGGTTTATGAATATGGAAGTGGTGCATTTATTAGGGATAGTAAGATCAAGGTTATGACCATCTCTGTTTTTGCTTGAGGAAGAGTGGTTCATAAAAAATGGCCTTAGGGGTAAGGATGGTAGAGGGCATTTCAATATGTATATTGAAGTTCCCAAGTATCAGTGCATATATTTGGAAGGGAGTGAAAGACTATGGGCTTGGTAGTGAACTCATTGATGAAGAGAAAAGGGGAAGAAATTAATATTAAGTGGTCATAATTTTTTTCAGGAAAAGAAAGAAGATTTTCTGATGAGAGGTTAGGGAGGAAGTAGTGTGGGGCACTTGAGGAATAACTGAGGAGAAGAAAATAGAAGATTTGGAATAAATTCAATAGGGAGAGACATATGAAATCAGTTAGATGGAATAAAGGCATTTACTGCCTTGATGGATTGAAAGTCAGATTGAAGTCAGATAATATGATTTTGTAATGTTTCAAGTTAGTACAGTGGTGACATTTTCTTCCAACTTCATTCTGTAGCTCATTAGGAGCAGAAGAGATTTTTTATGAGAGTAATCTTGGGCTCTGGTTTGGCAAGAAAAGAGCAAAGGGAGAGAGGATTTCAGAGCAGTAGGCCATATAGAGTTGAAAAGGCTTATGCTTGGGTTAAGGTTGTAGAGGGAGTAAAGTGAAATCCAAGAAGGGAAAAAGGCTGGAGAAATACTGAGTGGTAGTGGAATTAAGGAAGATTAATATGTTTAGTAGGGAAGAAACAGAAGGATCCTTGGAAAAGTAGGTTATGGATAGGAGGTTAAGGTCAGAGAGTGGATGTCAAGTTGCTAATTAGGGAAATAGTGCACTAATAACAAAATCTAGTGTGTGTTCATCCTCATTTGTGTCTAAGGAGTGAAGGAGTAGGTCATGGGGCTTAAAGGAGATTCAGACAATGGCAATAAATGGAGCTTGAGGGAGAATCTACATGGATATTAAATTTCTCTAGTAAAAGGAGTCAGGCAGAAGAAAGATGGCAAGCCAAGTGGTAGATTCCTTCAGAAAGGAGGAAGAATGGCCCGTGGCTGGCATACCACAGTTATCATAATTGTGGCTGTAAAATTTAAATGAGTGGATGGTAAAAAAAAAAAAAAAGATGAACTGAAGGAAGCAAATGGAGTGCAGAGAGTTTTCTGCTTCCCCCTCTAGCACCATCATGAGCAAATAGGGAGAGTGAAAGTCAGCCAGTGCTAGAGAGGCTTATCAAAGATTCAGCATAGTCAGAGGGAAGCCTGGTCTACATGAAGGCTAGTGTAAGAGAGAAAAGGGTGCTGAATGAATAAGAGTGTTAAATGTGGAATGGGAAATGCCAAGGACACAGTGTAATGGGTGGCCAGAGTAGGACTGGAACATGATTGGGATGTGATTGAGGGGAAAGGGGATGAAAGCATATAAAGAAGGACCAGAGATAGTTTTCTCTAAATATCCACATTTTCCTTAAATGTCCATATTCTGTATTTACTACCGTAGAAGAAAATAGAAGTAAGAGGGGCAATAGTTGTTGGCATATGGAAAAAGAAGCTCACAGCTTCCAAAGGGTGTTGCAGAGAGAGCTGGGTAGGATCTGAGTCTTCCATCACCTGAGAGACTAGTGGAAGGCATAGAAGTAAAGGTGTTGTTTGATGCCATATGGACTATTGCTATGTGGAAGTCATCACAAAGAGGAAGATGGAACATAGTAGATGTGAGTAAGCTACAAGATTTAACCAACCAGGGACTCTAAAGACATATAAGGATAAAGGTTGCCATTAAGAAGAGACTATGGACCAGTTATGTGGCAAAAGCAAGGGATGACAGGTGGATCATCAGTATTATCTAACCATACCCTGGTGACACTGATTAAGCTAGGAAGAACTCCATCATGTTGGGTAAAACTCCTATTAAAAACTTTGGGGGGGGGCAGCTAGGTGGCGCAGTGGATAGAGCACTGGCCCTGGATTCAGTCGGACCTGAGGTCAAATCCAGCCTGAGACACTTGACACTTACTAGCTATGTGACCATGGGCAAGTCACTTAACCCCAATTGCCTCTCCAAAACAAACAAACAAACAAACAAAGAAAAAACCCTTTTGGGAGAATATAGACAAGAAGCACAGAAAATGGTCATGCATAGATTCATTGCAATCTGTATTACTGGCACAAACTCACAAATTGATGACATTACAAATTGGCTTGAGCACTTGAGTCAGAAACCAATCTTCCACTAAGTAACCAACTGGAAAGCCTTAACAACATATGGAAATGACATTGATATCTTGAATGCTGTTCAAGTGTTAACAGAAGTTCTGGTGATCTTATTCTCCATAAGGCTAGCTCCTATGAAGATAGAAAGGTCTTCACAAGGGAGTGATGCATCACCAATAAGCCAGGTACAAAGTGACAATTCATTTTTCAGAGGGGCCAGAGCAACTCACAAACCATTTCTTTAGACATGGACGTATTGTGATAGGGATTACTGAATGGGCTATCAACCTCTAAAAAGAAATTATTGATAAAAATCTATAATATATCTACTTTGTGAGGCACTATGCTATGTGCTGGGGATATAAAGACATAAAATTAAATAGTTTTTATTATCCAAAAGCTTACATTCTGTTGAGAGAGGCAACATTTACAGATAGAAATGTATTCAAATTAAATACAACAGAATTTCATCTGTAAATCCAAATTTTTTAAAAAGTAATGACTTAACAGAAATCAAAAGATACAGAGATATGAGGCAGCTGATACAATTTTGAGTAGACTATCAAAATTCTCTATTTTCCCTTTCACCTTTTATTCATTTCAATAGTTTTTTCTTTCCTTTGCTTAAAGAAAATACAATCTTGCAGATCATGTCCATGAAGGCTTGTTTCACTTGCTGATTCCTTAGGCTATAAATGAAGGGATTCAACATGGGGGCTATTGATGTATTAAGCACAGCCACTCCCTTGCTCAAAGATACTCGGTCCTTTGCTGAGGGTTTAATGTACATGAAGATGCAGCTTCCATAAGAAATGGAGATGACAATCATATGAGAAGAACAAGTTGAAAAGGCCTTTTTCCTCTGACTGACAGAGGGGAACCGCAGAATTGTCTGGATGATATAAGTGTAGGAGAGAATTACTAAGACCAATGTGAACATAAGAGTCACCACAGCCCAGGAAAAGCCTACTGTTTCTAACAACTGTGTGTCTGTACAGGATAGCTGCAAGAGGGGAGAATAGTCACAAAGGAAATGGTCAATGATATTATCAGCACAATAGTCAAGCTGCTGCATCAGCATGATTGCTGGGAATATGATGATGAATGACATGAACCATGAGCAGAACACAAGTATTGTGCAGACTCTGGGACTCATGATGGTCATGTAATGCAAGGGTTTGCAGATGGCCACATAGCGGTCATAGGACATGGCTGCTAGAAGGTAAAATTCAGTCACTCCCAAGAGAATAACAAAAAACATCTGAGCCATACAGCCATTATAGGAAATGGTCCTGTCCTCAGTGATAATGGTGCCCAAGAATTTGGGAACACAGGCAGTTGTAAATGAAATTTCTAAGAAGGAGAAATTCCGGAGGAAGAAATACATTGGAGTCTGGAGGTGAGAATCCAGCAGGGTGAGGATGATGATAGTCACATTGCCAGCAATGCTGAGTATGTAGGCCAGTAACAGAAAAAAGAAAATGACCATTTGAAGCTCTGGATCATCTGACAATCCCAGGAGGATGAACTCTGTTATCTCTGTGTGATTGTTCATGTTTGTTTTCTTTCCTCATAAGTAGATCTTCAATGACAATAAAAGGAAATTACTAAAGAAGAAGAAGGAGAAAACAGAAGACTTAGGTATAGGTTATTCTTGAAATGGAGCAGGAAGAAAGCTTTCAAGTTCATTCATTCATTCATTCATTCATTCAAACATTTATTAAGTAAGAGAGTCTCAAAGGTCAATAAGATATGGTTGATGTTTTTAAGGAGATTAACATAGTTGGGAAGATATGTACAAAATCAAAAAAAGGGTTGAATGTTGTTAAGTACCATATGCCTCCTAATGAAATCAGAACTTCACTTTTCTCCTTAATGTATTATTTAAGGTCATTTATCATTGTTCACCAAGATATTTTTTTAGGCTTATCTTATAATACCATCTTTTATTTATTGTACTCTTTATTTTTCTTCTCAGTAAATCTCTTTTCTTTAAAGTTTTGAGTTCCAAATTTTATTCCTTCTTTCCTTCCTTCCCTCCCCCCTCTATGGGGCAGTAAGCAATCAGATATAGGTTATACAAGTGAAATTATGTAAAGCATTGCCATATTATCATTGTGTACAAGAAAACAAATAACAGAAAAAAATGAAAGAAAGTGAAAAATAGCATGATTCAGTCTCCATTCAATCACCATGAGTTCTTTCTTCAGAAGTGGATAGTGTGCTTCATCATTAGTCCTTTGGTATTGTCTTGGATCATTGTATTGCTGAGAATAGTGAAGTCATTCACAATTGTTCATCAAATGATATTGCTGCCACTGTATGCAACATTCTCTAAATTCTGCTCACTTCACTATACATCAGTTTATACAAATTTTTCCAGGCCTTTCTGAAATCACCACACTTGTTATTTCTTATAGAGCAATAATATTCCATCACTATCACATACCACAGCTTGTTTAGCCATTCCCCAATTGATAGGTATTCCTTTGATTACCAATAAAAAAAAAAAAAAAAAACAAACCTGGTGCACTATACTCTGTAGCCAACCTAGAACACCTTACCATAGGCTTCAGTATATGCCTCAAACTTTTCACTTTGTTCACAATTCTCCTTCTTTATGTATGTAATATACTATTCTCCTCTCCCTCCTACATACCAACGAGTTTCAAAATGTCCATTTCATGTCTGCCTCATTTTCCCTATCTATAAAATGATAAGAATAACACTCATCTATTTAGTAATAAACTTATCTACTATTAACCTAAGACCATTTTTTTTCATCTTTGATGCCCTCAGTATATATCATTGAATTTTACAATTGTATGTATACCTTATGCCTCTACTAGACTGTAACCATGGAGTTAAACACATACTCTCCTATCATTCACACTGGTAATCTCCTGTTATTATCATCTATTCTATATTTTAGGAATGGTATTAAAAAAGGATTTAAGGGGCAGCTAGGTGGTGCAGTGGATAGAGCACTGGCCCTGGAGTCAGGAGGACCTGAGTTCAAATCCAGCCTCAGCCACTTGACACTTACTAGCTGTGTGTGAATGTGGGCAAGTCATTTAACCCCAATTGCCTCACCAAAAAAACAAAAAAAGATTTAAGAAAACCAAAAGATAAAATCTGGCTAAAAACTAGGAAGCCTAGTAAAATAAACGTGAAGCTAAGTGGAGACTATTTTTAGGAACCTTGGTGGAATGTCCTGAAGCTTGTATTAGAAACAGCCTGTTTGATTTCCAATCACTATTATCACTTTCCCCCATGTTACTTTCCCTATATTGACAAGCACACAAGGTAAGTTCACTATAATCTGAATTTGTGTAAATAATTTATATTTAGAAACCACAACTTCATGTCTATATGAGGGAGGAAAGGTAAAACGGGAAGACTAACTCCTAATAGTTTCCACTGAAATTCTATATTAAAGGAATTATATTTTCATTCCAGGATGTTAGATAATAGAACTTAAAATTGGAAAGGGCCTTTCAGACCATCTAAACCCACTTCTCATTCTACTGATGAGGAAAGAGGGTCAAGAGGTGAAGAGGTTTGCTTAAAGTCAGATTTAGCTTGAAGAAGCAGATCTGGATACAAGCAGCTCTTTTGAATCCTAGTCTAGTGCTGTTTCTACTCTAACACATCGATTCTATTAGCTTGTACTTCTGATGTCACTTTGTTAATCTCTCATCTGTCTCTCTGTCTGTCTACCTCTCCATCAAGTTCTCTGTCTGCCTGCCTGTCTGTATCTATCTACCTATCTTTCTACATGTCTATCAGTCATCTATTTATAAACATTGATTAAGTGCTTATTTTGTGTGAGGCACTGTGATAATTGCAAAAGCTACAAAGAAAGAAAAAAAAAACCCAGGCTTTGCCCTCAAGTAGCTCACACTTTAATGTGGTTTATAATATGGAAACAACACTAGGACATTTATAACACCCTCCTTCCCTCTGACAATTACTTTCTGGGACATATATCTAAGCATTCCCTTATGCGACACTGTCAACTTCAGGAACTGATGCTTATTCCTTTCCCTAAAGTGCTTCTACTTACAGACACATACCAGATGTGAGATCCTAGACAAGAGACTTCAGTTCAATTTCCTCAGCTGTAAGATGTTAACAACAAAAGTAGGGGAAGCTAGATGGGGCAGTGGTTAAAGCACCAGCCCTCAACTCAGGAGTACCTGAGTTCAAATCCGGCCTCAGACACTTGACATTTACCAGCTGTGTGACCGTGGGCAAGTCATTTAACCCCTGTTGCCTAAAAAAAAAAAAAATAAAAGTAGATATCTTGCAGAGTTGTTGTGCTTCTCAAATGAGAAAATCCTTGTAAAAAGTGCTTCATGCAATGCTTGACACATAGTAAATTAAATATCAAAGCTTATTTCTTTCCTTTCTTTGTCTTGTGTATATCTTTCTTAAATCTACCAGTCCGGACCTACAATATCATACATAAGCTATTTAAGCAGAAAATTGCTTATGTTTAAGGACTTCAGGTTTTATTAAATAATATTTTCTACTTCATCAGAGATATTAATACTTGTATAAAATATATATAATATATATATATATACATATATACAGGTATTCCTTAAATACCCTAACTTCTCAGTTCCTCAACCATTTCTTTATTTATTTATCCATCCATCCATCCATCCATTTATTTATTTATTTATTTATTTATTTTTGTTTATCTGGCTATCCATCCATCCATCCATCCATCCATCCATCCATCCATTTATTGCAGGGCAACGAGGGTTAAGTGACTTGGCCAGGGTCACATAGCTATTAAGTGTCAAGTGTCTGAGGCTGGATTTGAACTCAGGTCCTCCTGAATCCAGGACTGGTACCTTATTCACTGTGCCACCTACCTGCCCCATCTCAATCATTTTAAATCCCATGAACTACTCTTCTCCATATTGGTTCCACACATCAATAGTCATATCCTAATAGCTCAGTTTCAAGTCTTTCATTAGCCCTGTTCACCAGCAGGCAGCTAGGAATGTAGGACAGTGGCTCAAAGGATTTGAGAATAAGATAGGATGGAGTTGCATTAGCTATATCTAGGATTGAGATTGTGAAGACAGTTACTTTTCACATCTTTTTTCTGCATGCTCACCTACCATGAAGAAATCAACTAACTTCCTCTGTTTCTTATACCCTCACTGTTTCCATTTCATTTTTTTCTTTTTCTTTTAGTCATATTTTGGACAATGATTTATGACAATCTCTTATAGCTTTTATAATTACTTTGAATGTTAGATCCCCTCTCCTTGTATATCATGGTACAGTCAAGACTCTTTTCTATGATGCTCCTTTCTAAAATATCAGAGAAAAAGAGAGACCAACGGAATGAGCAAGACTCTGTGGCTACTCCTTGCTGTCATTGCCTTCTGTTTCTTTCATGAAACTCCCCATGTTCAATTTAAATTTAATAAATAATAATTAAGTACTTATGATCATTGGGTAAGGGATAGAAATATTGACTTATTTTGTCAATGGTGAGAGCAGTGATTTAGTTCTGCTTTTGGACAGTAGCTACTTCATGTTAATGATAGCAATAACTACTTTAAGAATTTTATCCATGATAGGAAAACAAGTTTCCAGCAGATTCTAATGAAATTTTGTAGAATTAGTTTTTACAAGCTGTCATAACATTCTTCATTATTACTTCAGAGAGTTCCTTTTGCTAAGTCCTCTGAGAGATTCTCTTTCTCTTTCTTCCTCTGAAGATGAGAAGTGTTAGATTTCAATTTGCCTATGTCTTATTTTAATTCATTCAAGGGATTCTAGAACTTAGAGCTGAAACAGAGCACTGAAGTCATCTTGTCCATTTCCCTCATTTCAAACATTAATAAATAGTTCTAGAGAGGTGAAGTCACTTGTTCTGCATCATATGGCTCCTAAGTGGCAGAGACAGGACTTAAGGCCAGGCCCTCTGATTCTAAATCCCCATGTTTCCCTGTCTAAGGTTGGGAAGGGGGTGCACGCATTATTCTAGTCATGTTTAATAAGCTCTTTCTGAAGGCTTGTGAGGCTTCATATTAGAAACACTGTGTTATAGTGAAAAGAATGCTGTCTTGGGTGTCAAGAGACTTTTATCCACATCTTGCCTTTGTCACTTGCTACCTGTTTGACCTTAGGAAAGACAGTCAAACTCTCTGATTGGGGGAGCTATGTGGTACAGTGGATAGAGCACTGGCACTGACATTGGGAGGACATGAGTTCAAATCTTACCTCAGATAGTTTACTACCTGTGCAACGCTGGGCAAGTCACTTAACCCCAATTGCCTTCAAAATCCGGGGCCATCCCCAGTCTTCCTGATGATAGTTCTGGAGGAGAGAGTGAGGCTGGTGCCTTTGCACAGTGCTCCCTCACTTAAATCCAATTCACTGCAAGTTGTGAGATCACCACCTCCAGAATGAAGGACAGAGAAAAACAATCTGTCTGGTTCTAAATTTTCTCAATGAAACAATTAACATGATTGATCTTGATGACTTCCTTGGGCTTTCCAGCTCTAAACCTATGATTCTTGAATTAAAGGACAAAGAATGACAATTTCCAACACTATTCCCATAAAGGACAAAATTAATAAATAAGCAGTTGAGAATAAAATGACAAATTGGACATCATAATTGATTTTTATTCTGTGATTTCCATGAATAAAATTGCCTTTTTGCAGATATGTCAATGTGTGTGGTCATGTCTAAGAAGAAACACAAACACACTAACGCACTGGGTTTTGGTATAATACCAATGGAAAGAAGGAAAAAAGAGATATTAAAACAAAAATACTTACTTTTTAAAGCAATCCTTGATCACTTACTGCTGAAAATTTAATGAAAATATAAAATATAGTTTGCCCAAAAATTGAGAAGGAATGATTTTATGTTGACTATATAGCCAGCTGTGCCCACTACCTCCAACAAAAGTGTATCCTCCCTCAGACACTTTCTGGGACTCCTGTTTATTGTCAGTCCATAGGGCAATGGATATCCATTCAAGTATGACTTTGTCTTTTTGATTCTGACACTTCCTACTGATTTTGCCTCCCAGAAATATCTCATTGAACTCCATAGAGAATGTAAGATTCTTCAAAATTCTCAGTGCCGATTATAACTTTCTAGAAATGGAGAAGATGACTTATCTACTGTGACTGATGCCTACTCAGGAGGATTAATTCATTTAATAAGGCCAATGTGTCATGGAGAGGCAGGTTCAGAAGGCACTAAGGATTATAAAACCTAATCCATTGTAGCACAATTTGGAAATAATAGTTTAGGTGACAGTGAGCAAGGTGTCCCCCTCCAAAAAAAAAAAAATCCTTGGCAAGCTAAATACCTATAGATAGAGAAGGCAAATAGGCAAGTGGGAATCTGGTTATTTCCAAAACTATCTTTGTGACTAATTTTCTAATCTCTTGGGATACTATCCCTGTTCAGAATTCTCTGGCGCTACTTAACTATCAAGGCAAGTCCTACTGTTGCTTATCACCAGAAATACTGTAAATTCACAAGAATCCCATTTCCCACTTCCCATAATGCTCATTCCCCACAAAAATTGTTCTCTGGTGACAAATACAAAAGACTTTGATTCCAGTTCTTAAAGGATACTTTGTAAATCCTTTGATATAATCTACATGTTTGTTTTTTCCATTTTTCTCTCCTGGTTTATTTTAGTGAGTACAGTAAAAAATCTCATAGCCATGAGTAGGATATCAAAGTTCAAAATTTATCTTCCTTGCCATCTGGAATTATTCTAGAGGACTGTTTAATTAGAGACAAATAAGACAGAATGGAAGAATCAATATGGTAATAATGATACTAATGTTGTAAGTCCTTCATTTTTTTGAAGAGGACCAAGGACATGACAAGGTGATGGCTTGACTTTTGTGTACATTGGATTTAAGTGAGTGACATAGAGAGTGACAGACAGGTATCACACACACTCTCTTTTCCAGAGTCATCAGTGTCCAGTGGAAAGACAAAAATGAAGGGACTGACAAAACTTGGGATGCAATGGATGACCTTTGCATCTTCCATGTCTGACAAAGCTCTAAGTGTTCCACAGCACCAGCTTGAGCCACCTTCATGGCCATTGGTACATGTTATTCTGATCTGACCATTCTGTCAGGTGTAATCTTCACATGCTTTGGGTAGACATCCTCCTAAGCCATAGATGGGTTTTGTGAGATTTAAAATTGGATATTAGATCATAAATCTCCCCTACTTAACTTTTCCCTAATTTATCTCCCAGACTAGTAAATGGAAGAAGCTTCTGGTTTTCTAGATAAAGCCTTTATTGTATGATAGTCACAAGGTGATGTTGATTAGAAGGATAGGAAAATAGAAATACAATACAAATCGTCTTAAATCTAGGCTTAGTCTATATTCCTTATAAAAACTCACCAAACCGAAAAGGCCACCTTTGGAGAGAGAGATACCGTCTGTGCCGCGCCGTCAGGAGTCCCACCAAGCAAGCAAAAAGGCCTACTCTCGTTCTCTCCACCCCGGAAGTCAAAAACCGGGCAGGCAGTCTGACATGCGCAGCAGGCGGACTGTTCATCTCCTCCCCAAAAGGGTGGTCCTTGAAAAACTGGTGTCTTTCAGTTATCCTAACCGACTGTTAAAAACTTTCATATTTTACCACAGTTTGAACCATGTCATCCTAGCTTAACCCATCTGCTGAGATGGCCACAGTGCATGCTACAACTTCTTGAAGCCAGGGGTGAGAATTAGGTGGAGGGGCAGCTGGGTGTTGCAATGGATAGAGCACCTGCCCTGGATTCAGGAGGACCTGAGTTCAAATCTGGCAATCAGACACTTAACACTTACTAGATGTGTGACCCTGGGCAAGTCACTTAACCCCAATTGCCCCACAAAAGAGGGAGAGAGAGAGAGAGAGAGAGAGAGAGAGAGAGAGAGAGAGAGAGAGAGAGAGAGAGAGAATTAGGGGAAGGTGGACACCAAAGATGGATGAGCAGCTCTGAAAAGAGCTTGGCTAGGCCTCACACCACAAGTAGTAGTCCTCCTTGAATGCCCCTAAACCCCATGAAAACAATAATAGGAAAAGCATGGAATAATGGAGAGAGGGATTAGACTGGAGTTGGGAATGTGTGGATTCAAAGACACTCTCTGCCCTAAATTAGTGGTGTTCCTGGTCTGACTCAGAACCCCATCTCTGTGCCTCAGGCAACTCCTAAGGACTCAATTACAAAGTCAAAAATGGGTCATAATCTTTATTCCTAGAGGGAGTTTACATTTTTAAGGATTATTCATGTTCACATAAAGATCATGAGATATTGCATTTGCATTAAATTCTAACTTTTCACACCCTCATTCTCCTCCATGGGGTTTCCTGAAACAACTCTTTTATGATTCTCTTTCTACCTATTGCATTAATCTTATTGACCTCCTTTATAAGTAATGCTATGAATCACCATCCAAGTGCTGTGCTCTTTGTATTGCTATTTTCCAAGCCTCCATCCTGGCTCTTTTTTTTCTTTTACTTTTTAACTTTTAATTATTATTATTATTAATTAATTAATTTATTTTTTGCAGGGCAAAGACGGTTAAGTGACTTGCCCAGGGTCACACAGCTAGTGTTAAGTGTTTGAGGCCAGATTTGAGTTCAGGTCTTCCTGAATCCAAGGCCAATGCTTTATACACTGTGCCACCTCACTGCACACCCCACCCCCCAATTTTTTTTAATGACAAGGTTAACAAACACCAAATAAAGTAAATATATGTGTGCCCAGCCGAAGGATGATTTCACAAAAAATAAACTGCAAAAATTTATTATATGAAACGTTTTTATTCTTAAGCATCCTTTTGATCTATGTTTCTTTTTTACTTTTTATCTATTTTCTTCTGAAAAATTAAAAAAAAAGAGTCAATGATTACATGTGCTTTCTGTTCTTTTTTGGAAACTTGATGATAGATATTACTCAATAACTTTTTTTTTTTTTTGGTGAGGCAATTGGGCTTAAGTGACTTTCCCAGGGTCACACAGCTAGTAAGTGTCAAGTGTCTGAGGCCAGGTTTGAACTCGGGTCCTCCTGGCTCCAGGGCCGGTGCTCTATCCACTGTACCACCTAGCTGCCCCTCAATAACTTTTCAAGTAACATTCAAGTAATTCTCTCCTTTGATTGGTAGAGCATTAAACTCCTTTTAAACCTTTCCTTTTTAGTGTGCTCACAACCTTTCAGGTTACTCTATTTTCCATCAGTAGTCATGCCTGGCTTTCATTCCATGGAACACCATTCATACCCATGTCCCCCACAACCCCAGATAATTCCTTGTGATTGATACCTTCAGTTTTCAGCTTCTTTGTATGTTTTCTTTTTCCATCAATTGTAAGATTCTTAAGAATATGTACTTTCTCTTTTTCTTATACGCATCCTTAACAGTTATCAGAGTCTCTAGCACAAACTAGGTACTTAATAAATGTTTATTGAATTGAATTGAATTGATAGTCTCCTCTCCACCCTTGTCAAATAGAAAAAGAAAAAATAGAGAAGGAAAACGCATTTGTAAAGAAATAGGAGTGATCAAGAAAAATAAATTTCACCATTGGACATGCCTGAAAATGTATTTTTCATTATTCCCCTTGAGTTTCACTGGTCTTCTGGAATCAAAATAGTTGATTGCACTGAACATCCCTCTAGTCCTCATCTCTCTCCTTACTTTTAGTCTTATTCAAGACCAATGGTACACTGGATCTTTTAAAATGGAGTGGATCTGCTTTTTGCTGTATCTTCCTCTTGCATTCCAGGTGGCATTAGAGAACTTTGGAATTTGGGGAGACAATTCGACTTCCAGTGCAGAGGCAAGATGGCAGTGAGCTCTCAAACTCATGACACAATTGCTCCAAAGAACATCCAAATAATGCCATAGGACAATGCCATATAGAGCAGAAGGCCATATAGAGCTGAAAAGGCTTATGCTTCAGTTAAGGTTGTAGAGGGAGTAAAGTGAAATCCAAGCAGGGATAAAGGCTGGAGAAATACTGAGTGGTATTGGAATTAAGGAAGATTAATATGTTTAGTAGGGAAGAAACAGAAGGATCCTTGGAAAAGTAGGTTATGGATAGGAGGTTAAGGTCAGAGAGTGGATGTCAAGTTGCAAATTAGGGAAATAGTGCACTAATAACAAAATCTAGTGTGTGTTCATCCTCATTTGTGTCTAAGGAGTGAAGGAGTAGGTCATGGGGCTTAAAGGAGATTCAGACAATGGCAATAAATGGAGCTTGAGGGAGAATCTACATGGATATTAAACTTCTCTAGTAAAAGGAGTCAGGCAGAAGAAGATGGCAAGCCAAGTGGTAGATTCCTTCAGAAAGGAGGAAGAATGGCCCGTGGCTGGCATACCACAGTTATCATAATTGTGGCTGTAAAATTTAAATGAGTGGATGGTAAAAAAAAAAAAAAAGATGAACTGAAGGAAGCAAATGGAGTGCAGAGAGTTTTCTGCTTCCCCCTCTAGCACCATCATGAGCAAATAGGGAGAGTGAAAGTCAGTCAGTGCTAGAGAGGCTTATCAAAGATTCAGCATAGTCAGAGGGAAGCCTGGTCTACATGAAGGCTAGTGTAAGAGAGAAAAGGGTGCTGAATGAATAAGAGTGTTAAATGTGGGATGGGAAATGCCAAGGACACAGTGTAATGGGTGGCCAGAGTAGGACTAGAACATGATTGGGATGTGATTGAGGGGAAAGGGGATGAAAGCATATAAAGAAGGACCAGAGATAGTTTTCTCTAAATATCCATATTTTCTTTAAATGTCCATAATCTGTATTTACTACAGTAGAAGAAAATAGAAGTAAGAGGGGCAATAGTTGTTGGCATATGGAAAAAGAAGCTCACAGCTTCCAAAAGGTGTTGCAGAGAGAGCTGGGTAGGATCTGAGTCTTCCATCACCTGAGAGACTAGTGGAAGGCATAGAAGTAAAGGTGTTGTTTGATGCCATATGGACTATTGCTATGCGGAAGTCATCACAAAGAGGAAGATGGAACATAGTAGATGTGAGTAAGCTACAAGATTTAACCAACCAGGGACTCTAAAGACATATAAGGATAAAGGTTGCCATTAAGAAGAGACTATGGACCAGTTATGTGGCAAAAGCAAGGGATGACAGGTGGATCATCAGTATTATCTAACCATACCCTGGTGACACTGATTAAGCTAGGAAGAACTCCATCATGTTGGGTAAAACTCCTATTAAAAACTTTGGGGGGGGGCAGCTAGGTGGCGCAGTGGATAGAGCACTGGCCCTGGATTCAGTCGGACCTGAGTTCAAATCCAGCCTGAGACACTTGACACTTACTAGCTATGTGACCATGGGCAAGTCACTTAACCCCAATTGCCTCTCCAAAACAAACAAACAAACAAACAAAGAAAAAACCCTTTTGGGAGAATATAGACAAGAAGCACAGAAAATGGTCATGCATAGATTCATTGCAATCTGTATTACTGACACAAACTCACAAATTGATGACATTACAAATTGGCTTGAGCACTTGAGTCAGAAACCAATCTTCCACTAAGCAACCAACTGGAAAGCCTTAACAACATATGGAAATGACATTGATATCTTGAATGCTGTTCAAGTGTTAACAGAAGTTCTGGTGATCTTATTCTCCATAAGTCTAGCTCCTATGAAGATAGAAAGGTCTTCACAAGGGAGTGATGCATCACCAATAAGCCAGGTACAAAGTGACAATTCATTTTTCAGAGGGGCCAGAGCAACTCACAAACCATTTCTTTAGACATGGACGTATTGTGATAGGGATTACTGAATGGGCTATCAACCTCTAAAAAGAAATTATTGATAAAAATCTATAATATATCTACTTTGTGAGGCACTATGCTATGTGCTGGGGATATAAAGACATAAAATTAAATAGTTCTTATTATCCAAAAGCTTACATTCTGTTGAGAGAGGCTACATTTACAGATAGAAATATATTCAAATTAAATACAACAGAATTTCATCTGTAAATCCAAATTTTTTAAAAAGTAATGACTTAACAGAAATCAAAAGATACAGAGATATGAGGCAGCTGACAAAATTTTGAGTAGACTATCAAAATTCTCTATTTTCCCTTTCACCTTTTATTCATTTCAATAGTTTTTTCTTTCCTTTGCTTAAAGAAAATACAATCTTGCAGATCATGTCCATGAAGGCTTGTTTCACTTGCTGATTCCTTAGGCTATAAATGAAAGGATTCAATATGGGGGCTATTGATGTATAAAGCACAGCCACTCCCTTGCTCAAAGATACTCTGTCCTTTGCTGAGGGTTTAATGTACATGAAGATGCAGCTTGCATAAGAAATGGAGATGACAATCATATGAGAAGAACAAGTTGAAAAGGCCTTTTTCCTCTGACTGACAGAGGGGAACCGCAGAATTGTCTGGATGATATAAGTGTAGGAGAGAATTACTAAGACCAATGTGAACATAAGAGTCACCACAGCCCAGGAAAAGCCTATTGTTTCTAACAACTGTGTGTCTGTACAGGATAGCTGCAAGAGGGGAGAATAGTCACAAATGAAATGGTCAATGATATTATCAGCACAATAGTCAAGCTGCTGCATCAGCATGATTGCTGGGAAAATGATCATGAATGACATGAACCATGAGCAGAACACAAGTATTGTGCAGACTCTGGGACTCATGATGGTCATGTAATGCAAGGGTTTGCAGATGGCCACATAGCGGTCATAGGACATGGCTGCTAGAAGGTAAAATTCAGTCACTCCCAAGAGAATGACAAAAAACATCTGAGCCATACAGCCATTGTAGGAAATGGTCCTGTCCTCAGTGATAATGGTGCCCAAGAATTTGGGAACACAGGCAGTTGTAAATGAAATTTCTAAGAAGGAGAAATTCCGGAGGAAGAAATACATTGGAGTCTGGAGGTGAGAATCCAGCAGGGTGAGGATGATGATAGTCACATTGCCAGCAATGCTGAGTATGTAGGCCAGTAACAGAAAGAAGAAAATGACCATTTGAAGTTCTGGGTCATCTGACAATCCCAGCAGGATGAACTCTGTTATCTCTGTGTGATTGTTCATGTTTGTTTTCTTTCCTCATGAGTAGATCTTCAATGAAAATAAAGGGAAATTACTAAAGAAGAAGAAGGAGAAGGAGAAGGAGAAGGAGAAGGAGAAGGAGAAGGAGAAGGAGAAGGAGAAGGAGAAGGAGAAGGAGAAGGAGAAGGAGAAGGAGAAGGAGAAGAAGAAGAAGAAGAAGAAGAAGAAGAAGAAGAAGAAGAAGAAGAAGACAGAAAACAGAAGACTTAGGTATAGGTTATTCTTGAAATGGAGCAGGAAGAAAGCTTTCAAGTTCATTCATTCATTCATTCAAACATTTATTAAGTACCTGTTATGTTAGTATAGTAGGTATAAAGGGAGTCTCAAAGTCAATAAGATATGGTTGATGTTTTTAAGGAGATTAACATAGTTGGGAAGATATGTACAAAATCAAAAAAAAGGTTGAATGTTGTTAAGTACCATATGCCTCCTAATGAAATCAGAACTTCACTTTTCTCCTTAATGTATTATTTAAGGTCATTTATCATTGTTCACCAAGATATTTTTTTAGGCTTATCTTATAATACCATCTTTTATTTATTGTACTCTTTATTTTTCATCTCAGTAAATCTCTTTTCTTTAAAGTTTTGAGTTCCAAATTTTATTCCTTCTTTCCTTCCTTCCCTCCCCCCTCTATGGGGCAGTAAGCAATCAGATATAAGTTATACAAGTGAAATTATGTAAAGCATTGCCATATTATCATTGTGTACAAGAAAACAAATAACAGAAAAAAATGAAAGAAAGTGAAAAATAGCATGATTCAGTCTCCATTCAATCACCATGAGTTCTTTCTTCAGACGTGGATAGTGTGCTTCATCATTAGTCCTTTGGTATTGTCTTGGATCATTGTATTGCTGAGAATAGTGAAGTCATTCACAGTTGTTCATCAAATGATATTGCTGCCACTGTATGCAACATTCTCTAAATTCTGCTCACTTCACTGTACATCAGTTTATACAAATTTTTCCAGGCCTTTCTGAAATCACCACACTTGTTATTTCTTATAGAGCAATAATATTCCATCACTATCACATACCACAGCTTGTTTAGCCATTCCCCAATTGATAGGTATTCCTTTGATTACCAATAAAAAAAAAAAAAAAACCTGGTGCACTATACTCTGTAGCCAACCTAGAACACCTTACCATAGGCTTCAGTATATGCCTCAAACTTTTCACTTTGTTCACAATTCTCCTTCTTTATGTATGTAATATACTATTCTCCTCTCCCTCCTACATACCAACGAGTTTCAAAATGTCCATTTCATGTCTGCCTCATTTTCCCTATCTATAAAATGATAAGAATAACACTCCTCTATTTAGTAATAAACTTATCTACTTCTAACCTAAGACCATTTTTTTTCATCTTTGATGCCCTCAGTATATATCATTGAATTTTACAATTGTATGTATACCTTATGCCTCTACTAGACTGTAACCATGGAGTTAAACACATACTCTCCTATCATTCACACTGGTAATCTCCTGTTATTATCATCTATTCTATATTTTAGGAATGGTATTAAAAAAGGATTTAAGGGGCAGCTAGGTGGTGCAGTGGATAGAGCACTGGCCCTGGAGTCAGGAGGACCTGAGTTCAAATCCAGCCTCAGCCACTTGACACTTACTAGCTGTGTGTGAATGTGGGCAAGTCATTTAACCCCAATTGCCTCACCAAAAAAACAAAAAAAGATTTAAGAAAACCAAAAGATAAAATCTGGCTAAAAACTAGGAAGCCTAGTAAACTAAACGTGAAACTAAGTGGAGACTATTTTTAGGAACCTTGGTGGAATGTCCTGAAGCTTGTATTAGAAACAGCCTGTTTGATTTCCAATCACTATTATCACTTTCCCCCATGTTACTTTCCCTATATTGACAAGCACACAAGGTAAGTTCACTATAATCTGAATTTGTGTAAATAATTTATATTTAGAAACCACAACTTCATGTCTATATGAGGGAGGAAAGGTAAAACGGGAAGACTAACTCCTAATAGTTTCCACTGAAATTCTATATTAAAGGAATTATATTTTCATTCCAGGATGTTAGATAATAGAACTTAAAATTGGAAAGGGCCTTTCAGACCATCTAAACCCACTTCTCATTCTACTGATGAGGAAAGAGGGTCAAGAGGTGAAGAGGTTTGCTTAAAGTCAGATTTAGCTTGAAGAAGCAGATCTGGATACAAGCAGCTCTTTTGAATCCTAGTCTAGTGCTGTTTCTACTCTAACACATCGATTCTATTAGCTTGTACTTCTGATGTCACTTTGTTAATCTCTCATCTGTCTCTCTGTCTGTCTACCTCTCCATCAAGTTCTCTGTCTGCCTGCCTGTCTGTATCTATCTACCTATCTTTCTACATGTCTATCAGTCATCTATTTATAAACATTGATTAAGTGCTTATTTTGTGTGAGGCACTGTGATAATTGCAAAAGCTACAAAGAAAGAAAAAAAACAAAACCCAGGCTTTCCCCTCAAGTAGCTCACATTTTAATGTGGTTTATAATATGGAAACAACACTAGAACATTTATAACACCCTCCTTTCCTCTGACAATTACTTTCTGGGACATATATCTAAGCATTCCCTTATGCGACACTGTCAACTTCAGGAACTGATGCTTATTCCTTTCCCTAAAGTGCTTCTACTTACAGACACATACCAGATGTGAGATTCTAGACAAGAGACTTCAGTTCAATTTCTTCAGCTGTAAGAAGTTGACAATAATAGTAGATATCTTGCAGAGTTGTTGTGCTTCATGCAATGCTTGACACATAGTAAATAAAATATCAAAGCTTATTTCCTTCCTTTCTTTGTCTTGTGTATATCTTTCTTAAATCTACCAGTCCAGACCTACAATATCATACATAACCTATTTAAGCAGAAAATTGCTTATGTTTAAGGATTTCAGGTTTTATTAAATAATATTTTCTACTTTATCAGAGATATTAATACTTTAATAACTATAAAGCACTGCATATTTATATATAATATGTATTATACATATACGTATGTACAGGTATACCTTAAATACCCTAACTTCCCAGTTCCTCAACAATTTCATTTATTTATTTCTTTATCCATCCATCTATTTATTTATTCATTTCTTTCTTTCTTTTTGTTTATCTGGCTATCCACCCATCCATCCATCCATCCATCCATCCATCCATCCATCCATCCATCCATCCCTTTATTGCAGGGCAACGAGGGTTAAGTGACTTGGCCAGGGTCACATAGCTATTAAGTGTCAAGTGTCTGAGACTGGATTTGAACTCAGGTCCTCCTGAATCCAGGACTGGTACCTTATTCACTGTGCCATCTACCTGCCCCATCTCAATCATTTTAGATTCCATAGACTACTCTTCTCCACATTGTTTGCACACAGCAACAGTCATATCCTAATAGCTCAGTTTCAAGACTTTCATTAGCCCTGTTCACCAGCAGGCAGCTAGGAATGTAGGACAGTGGCTCAAAGGATTTGAGAATAAGATAGGATGGAGTTGCATTAGCTATATCTAGGATTGAGATTGTGAAGACAGTTACTTTTCACATCCTTTTTCTGCATGCTCACCTACCATGAAGAAATCAACTAACTTCCTCTGTTTCTTATACCCTCACTGTTTCCATTTCATTTTTTTCTTTTTCTTTTAGTCATATTTTGGACAATGATTTATGACAATCTCTTATAGCTTTTATAATTACTTTGAATGTTAGATCCCCTCTCCTTGTATATCATGGTACAGTCAAGACTCTTTTCTATGATGCTCCTTTCTAAAATATCAGAGAAAAAGAGAGACCAACGGAATGAGCAAGACTCTGTGGCTACTCCTTGCTGTCATTGCCTTCTGTTTCTTTCATGAAACTCCCCATGTTCAATTTAAATTTAATAAATAATAATTAAGTACTTATGATCATTGGGTAAGGGATAGAAATATTGACTTATTTTGTCAATGGTGAGAGCAGTGATTTAGTTCTGCTTTTGGACAGTAGCTACTTCATGTTAATGATAGCAATAACTACTTTAAGAATTTTATCCATGATAGGAAAACAAGTTTCCAGCAGATTCTAATGAAATTTTGTAGAATTAGTTTTTACAAGCTGTCATAACATTCTTCATTATTACTTCAGAGAGTTCCTTTTGCTAAGTCCTCTGAGAGATTTTTTTCTCTTTCTTCCTCTGAAGATGAGAAGTGTTAGATTTCAATTTGCCTATGTCTTATTTTAATTCATTCAAGGGATTCTAGAACTTAGAGCTGAAACAGAGCACTGAAGTCATCTTGTCCATTTCCCTCATTTCAAACATTAATAAATAGTTCTAGAGAGGTGAAGTCACTTGTTCTGCATCATATGGCTCCTAAGTGGCAGAGACAGGACTTAAGGCCAGGCCCTCTGATTCTAAATCCCCATGTTTCCCTGTCTAAGGTTGGGAAGGGGGTGCACGCATTATTCTAGTCATGTTTAATAAGCTCTTTCTGAAGGCTTGTGAGGCTTCATATTAGAAACACTGTGTTATAGTGAAAAGAATGCTGTCTTGGGTGTCAAGAGACTTTTATCCACATCTTGCCTTTGTCACTTGCTACCTGTTTGACCTTAGGAAAGACAGTCAAACTCTCTGATTGGGGGAGCTATGTGGTACAGTGGATAGAGCACTGGCACTGACATTGGGAGGACATGAGTTCAAATCTTACCTCAGATAGTTTACTACCTGTGCAACGCTGGGCAAGTCACTTAACCCCAATTGCCTTCAAAATCCGGGGCCATCCCCAGTCTTCCTGATGATAGTTCTGGAGGAGAGAGTGAGGCTGGTGCCTTTGCACAGTGCTCCCTCACTTAAATCCAATTCACTGCAAGTTGTGAGATCACCACCTCCAGAATGAAGGACAGAGAAAAACAATCTGTCTGGTTCTAAATTTTCTCAATGAAACAATTAACATGATTGATCTTGATGACTTCCTTGGGCTTTCCAGCTCTAAACCTATGATTCTTGAATTAAAGGACAAAGAATGACAATTTCCAACACTATTCCATAAAGGACAAAATTAATAAATAAGCAGTTGAGAATAAAATGACAAATTGGACATCATAATTGATTTTTATTCTGTGATTTCCATGAATAAAATTGCCTTTTTGCAGATATGTCAATGTGTGTGGTCATGTCTAAGAAGAAACACAAACACACTAACGCACTGGGTTTTGGTATAATACCAATGGAAAGAAGGAAAAAAGAGATATTAAAACAAAAATACTTACTTTTTAAAGCAATCCTTGATCACTTACTGCTGAAAATTTAATGAAAATATAAAATATAGTTTGCCCAAAATTGAGAAGGAATGATTTTATGTTGACTATATAGCCAGCTGTGCCCACTACCTCCAACAAAAGTGTATCCTCCCTCAGACACTTTCTGGGACTCCTGTTTATTGTCAGTCCATAGGGCAATGGATATCCATTCAAGTATGACTTTGTCTTTTTGATTCTGACACTTCCTACTGATTTTGCCTCCCAGAAATATCTCATTGAACTCCATAGAGAATGTAAGATTCTTCAAAATTCTCAGTGCCGATTATAACTTTCTAGAAATGGAGAAGATGACTTATCTACTGTGACTGATGCCTACTCAGGAGGATTAATTCATTTAATAAGGCCAATGTGTCATGGAGAGGCAGGTTCAGAAGGCACTAAGGATTATAAAACCTAATCCATTGTAGCACAATTTGGAAATAATAGTTTAGGTGACAGTGAGCAAGGTGTCCCCCTCCAAAAAAAAAAAAATCCTTGGCAAGCTAAATACCTATAGATAGAGAAGGCAAGAGGCAAGTGGGAATCTGGTTATTTCCAAAACTATCTTTGTGACTAATTTTCTAATCTCTTGGGATACTATCCCTGTTCAGAATTCTCTGGCGCTACTTAACTATCAAGGCAAGTCCTACTGTTGCTTATCACCAGAAATACTGTAAATTCACAAGAATCCCATTTCCCACTTCCCATAATGCTCATTCCCCACAAAAATTGTTCTCTGGTGACAAATACAAAAGACTTTGATTCCAGTTCTTAAAGGATACTTTGTAAATCCTTTGATATAATCTACATGTTTGTTTTTTCCATTTTTCTCTCCTGGTTTATTTTAGTGAGTACAGTAAAAAATCTCATAGCCATGAGTAGGATATCAAAGTTCAAAATTTATCTTCCTTGCCATCTGGAATTATTCTAGAGGACTGTTTAATTAGAGACAAATAAGACAGAATGGAAGAATCAATATGGTAATAATGATACTAATGTTGTAAGTCCTTCATTTTTTTGAAGAGGACCAAGGACATGACAAGGTGATGGCTTGACTTTTGTGTACATTGGATTTAAGTGAGTGACATAGAGAGTGACAGACAGGTATCACACACACTCTCTTTTCCAGAGTCATCAGTGTCCAGTGGAAAGACAAAAATGAAGGGACTGACAAAACTTGGGATGCAATGGATGACCTTTGCATCTTCCATGTCTGACAAAGCTCGAAGTGTTCCACAGCACCAGCTTCAGCCACCTTCATGGCCATTGGTGCATGTTATTCTGATCTGACCATTCTGTCAGGTGTAATCTTCACATGCTTTGGGTAGATATCCTCCTAAGCCATAGATGGGTCTGAACCATGTCATCCTAGCTTAACTCATCTGCTGAGATGGCCACAGTGCATGCTACAACTTCTTGAAGCCAGGGTTGAGAATTAGGTGGAGGGGCAGCTGGGTGTTGCAATGGATAGAGCACCTGCCCTGGATTCAGGAGGACCTGAGTTCAAATCTGGCAATCAGACACTTAACACTTACTAGATGTGTGACCCTGGGCAAGTCACTTAACCCCAATTGCCCCACAAAAGAGGGAGAGAGAGAGAGAGAGAGAGAGAGAGAGAGAGAGAGAGAGAGAGAGAGAGAATTAGGTGAAGGTGGACACCAAAGATGGATGAGCAGCTCTGAAAAGAGCTTGGCTAGGCCTCACACCACAAGTAGTAGTCCTCCTTGAATGCCCCTAAACCCCATGAAAACAATAATAGGAAAAGCATGGAATAATGGAGAGAGGGATTAGACTGGAGTTGGGAATGTGTGGATTCAAAGACACTCTCTGCCCTAAATTAGTGGTGTTCCTGGTCTGACTCAGAACCCCATCTCTGTGCCTCAGGCAACTCCTAAGGACTCAATTACAAAGTCAAAAATGGGTCATAATCTTTATTCCTAGAGGGAGTTTACATTTTTAAGGATTATTCATGTTCACATAAAGATCATGAGATATTGCATTTGCATTAAATTCTAACTTTTCACACCCTCATTCTCCTCCATGGGGTTTCCTGAAACAACTCTTTTATGATTCTCTTTCTACCTATTGCATTAATCTTATTGACCTCCTTTATAAGTAATGCTATGAATCACCATCCAAGTGCTGTGCTCTTTGTATTGCTATTTTCCAAGCCTCCATCCTGGCTCTTTTTTTTCTTTTACTTTTTAACTTTTAATTATTATTATTATTATTATTAATTAATTAATTTATTTTTTGCAGGGCAAAGACGGTTAAGTGACTTGCCCAGGGTCACACAGCTAGTGTTAAGTGTTTGAGGCCAGATTTGAGTTCAGGTCTTCCTGAATCCAAGGCCAATGCTTTATCCACTGTGCCACCTCACTGCACACCCCACCCCCCAATTTTTTTTTAATGACAAGGTTAACAAACACCAAATAAAGTAAATATATGTGTGCCCAGCCGAAGGATGATTTCACAAAAAATAAACTGCAAAAATTTATTATATGAAACATGTTTTTATTCTTAAGCATCCTTTTGATCTATGTTTCTTTTTTACTTTTTATCTATTTTCTTCTGAAAAATTTAGGAGGCAGAAAGCTGGGAAACAATTTTTGAGGCCAGTGCTTCTGATAAAGGCCTCATCTCTAAAATATATAGGGAATTAAATCAAATTTATAAGAATCCAAGTCATTCCCCAATTGAGAAATGGTCAAAGGATATGAACAGGCAGTTTTCTGATGAAGAAACCAAAGCTATCTATTCCCATATGAAAAAATGCTCTAAATCTCTAATGATTAGAGAGATGCAAATTAAAACAACTCTGAGGTACCACCTGACACCTATCAGATTGGCTAAAATGACAAAAAAGGAAGATAATAAATGTTGGAGAGGCTGTGGGAAAATTGGAACACTAATACATTGTTGGTGGAGCTGTGAGCTGATCCAACCATTCTGGAGAACAATTTGGAATTATGCCCAAAGGGTGATAAAGCTGTGCATACCCTTTGACCCAGCAATCCCACTTTTAGGTCTTTTGCCCAAAGAAATCATGGAAGGGGGAAAGGGACCCACATGTACAAAAATATTTATAGCTGCTCTTTACGTGGTAGCAAGGAATTGGAATTTGAGGGGGTGCCCATCAATTGGGGAATAGCTGGACAAGTTGTGGTATATGAATACAATGGAATACTATTGTGCTGTAAGAAATGATGAGCAGGAAGAGTTCAGAGAAACCTGGAGGGTCTTACGTGAGCTGATGATGAGTGAGATGAGCAGAACCAGAAGAACATTGTACACAGTATCATCAACATTGAGTGTTGACCTACTGTGATGGACTATATTCTTCTCACCAATGCAATGGAACAGAAGAGTTCCAGGGAACTCATGATAGAAGAGGATCTCCAAATCCAAGAAAAAAAAAGAAAGAAAGAAAATACTGTGGAGTATAGATGCTGATTGAACCATATTATTTCTTTTGTTTTGGGTGCTGTTGTTTTTTTTTTCTATTTTGAGGTTTTGCATCACTGCTCTGATTCTTTCTCTTGTAACAGGATTAATGCAGAAATAGGATTAATGTTATTATGTTTATATATATATGTGTGTGTGTGTATATATATATATCTATATGTATATGTATGGAGATATATAGATATAACCTATATCAGATTACCTGCTGTCTAGGGGAGGGTGGAGGGAGGGGTGGGAGGGAGAAAGATCTGAAATTGTAAAGCATGTATAGACAAAAGTTGAGAACTATCTTTGCATGTAACAGAAAAAATAAAATACCTCATACATTAAAAAAAAAAAAGAAAAATTTTAAAAAAAGAGTCAATGATTACATGTGCTTTCTGTTCTTTTTTGGAAACTTGATGATAGATATTACTCAATAACTTTTCAAGTAACATTCTAGTACTTCTCTCCTTTGATTGGTAGAGCATTAAACTCATTTTAAACCTTTCCTTTATAGTGTGCTCACAACCTTTCAGGTTACTCTATTTTCCATCAGTAGACATGCCTGGCTTTCATTCCATGGAACACCATTCATACCCATGTCCCCCACAACCCCAGATAATTCCTTGTGATTGATACCCTCAGTTTTCAGCTTCTTTGTATGTTGTCTTTTTCCATCAATTGTAAGATTCTTCAGAATATGTACTTTCTCTTTTTCTTATACGCATCCTTTACAGTTATCAGAGTCTCTAGCACAAACTAGGTACTTAATAAATGTTTATTGAATTGAATTGAATTGATAGTCTCCTCTCCACCCTTGTCAAATAGAAAAAGAAAAAAATAGAGAAGGAAAACGCATTTGTAAAGAAATAGGAGTGATCAAGAAAAATAAATTTCACCATTGGACATGCCTGAAAATGTATTTTTCATTATTCCCCTTGAGTTTCACTGGTCTTCTGGAATCAAAATAGTTGATTGCACTGAACATCCCTCTAGTCCTCATCTCTCTCCTTACTTTTAGTCTTATTCAAGACCAATGGTACACTGGATCTTTTAAAATGGAGTGGATCTGCTTTTTGCTGTATCTTCCTCTTGCATTCCAGGTGGCATTAGAGAACTTTGGAATTTGGGGAGACAATTCGACTTCCAGTGCAGAGGCAAGATGGCAGTGAGCTCTCAAATTCATGACACAATTGCTCCAAAGAACATCCAAATAATGCCATAGGACAATGCCTGTAGCAGGAAAAACCTAGAGAAGAATGTGCTGAAATCATCTAACCAAGAACAGCATGGAAGGTCAGAAGGAGGGAACTGCTGTGCTGATACAGGAGTGGAGACCAATCCCACAGTCACCCTGACATAGACCCAGTCCCAGAAAGGCCTCACCAGAAAAGGAGATCCCCAGAGCCTTTGAATCAGCTGAAGCACCGGTGTCGTCTGGATAACAGTGAGAGGGCTGAGCCCTTGGCAAGGGGGAGACTTACAGGGGTCTATGCTGGTACTGAGGCTGAACTTGGGTTTTTCACTCCTGCTGAGAACCAGGAGGTAGACTTGAGCAGCAGTGGCCCAGGTTGGGGAGGGGCACAGGCTCATCAGAGCTGACAACCACAACACACAAAGCTGCTTGATTAGCAAGTTGGTCTGGGGTCATCTATGGTCCAGGGAACAGGCCAAGCAACTGAAGAGCATGATCTTCCTTAAATCATACCACCTGGGACTTCTGATGTTTGGGATACTGTAGCCTGGAAACAGTGCCCCAATTTAAGGAGCTAAAAGTCAAGTAAAAGAAAAGCAAGATGAGCAGACAGGGAAAGGTGAGAACCATAGAAAGTTTCTTCAGTGACAAGGAAGGTCGAGGAGTACCCTCAGAGGAAGATGTCAATGTCACGGCCCCTATATCTAAAGCTTCCAAGAAAAATATGAATTGGTCTCAAGCCATAGAAGTGCTCAAAAAGAACTTTGAGTATAAAGTTAGAGAGGTAGAGGAAAAAATGGAAAGAGATATGAGGGTGTTGCAAGAAAGATATGAGAAAAAGTCAACAGCTTGAAAAGCCAATTGGAAAAGCTCTCTGGTGAAAATAATTGCCTAAGAATTAGGATTGAACAAATGGAAGCCAGTGACTTTATGAGAATCCAAGACACAATAAAGCAAATCCAAATGAACAGAAAAAATAGAAAGCAATGTGAAATATCTTCTGGGAAAATCTGCTGACCTGGAAAATAGGTCCAGGAGAGATAATTTGAAAATTATTGGTCTACCTGAAAACCATGATCAAGGAAAGAGCTGAGACATCATCTTCCAAGATATTCTCAGGGAAAATTGCCCTGAAATTCTAGGAGAAGAAGCTAAAATAGAAATTGAAAGAATCCACCAATCACCTCCAGAAAGAAATCCCAAAAGGAAAACTCCTAGGAATATTATAGCCAAATTCCAGAGCTCTCAGGTCGAGGAGAAAATATGGCAAGCTGCCAAAAAGAAAGAAATCAAGTACTGTGGAGCCCCAGTCAGGATAACACAAGATCTAGCAGCTCCTACATTAAAGGACCAGAGGGCATGGAATATGATATTCCAGAGGGCAAGGGAATTTGGATTACAACCAAAAATCACCTGCCCAGCAAAACTCCGTATAATGTTCCAGAGGAAAAAATGGGACTTTAATGAAAAAGAAGACTTTTAGGTTTTTGTGATGAAAAGACCTGAACTGAATGGCAAATTTGACTGTCAAATACAAGACCCTAGAGAACCATAAAGAACTGGAGTTGGAGGACATACCTGGGGTCATGCAGTGGGTGACTGTCTTGGGTCGGTGGCTAGGTTTGGGCTGGGATCCTCCTGGTCCCAGGTTGGATGCCTTGTCCACTCTCACCAAACTGCTCCATGATGACATCTTTAGGATTAAATTGAGGGGTGAGGGGGAATACACTGGGGGCGGGGGAAGGGCAGAGTTGAAATCCTACATGAAAGAAACAGGAAAAGGCTTATAGCGTGGGGGAAGAGATAGGAGAGGAGCAGGGCAGTAAATGAATTTTGCACTCATCAGAAAAGGCTCTAAGACCTTAAACTCATCAGAGTTGGCTCAAGGAGGGACTATCACACACACCCAACTGGGTGGAATAATCTATTTAATCTGTGCAGTAACTAGCCTGATACTCATCAGAATTGGTTCAAAGACCTCAATCTCATTAGAATTGGCTCAAGGAGGGAATAAGTACACACTCAGTTGGCTGGAGTAATCTCTATAACCCTGCAGGAAAATAGGAGGGAAAGGGGATAAAGAGAGAGGGGCAAAAGAAGGAAGGGTAGAGTGGGGGAGGGGACAGACAGGAAGAAAGAAGATGGATAATAGAAAAAATATCATGGGGAAGGGAATAGGATGGAAGGGAAACAGTTAACAATAGTAAGCATGAAAAAGAGAAAAGGGGGGAAATTGTACAAAAAATCTTTATAGCAACTCTTTGTGGTGGCTAAGAATTGGGAATCAAGGGAATGTGCATCAATTGAGGAATGATGGAAGAATCTGTGCTATATGATTATGGTGGAATGGTCTTGTGCTATAGGAAATGACAAATGGGATGATCCCAGAAGAACCTGGAAAGACACATGAACTAATGTATAGTGAAGTGAGCAGAGCTGGGAGAACATTGTGCATAGTGACAGCAGTATTCTTCAATGAGCATTTGTGAATGACTTAACTCCTCTCAGCAATGCAATGATCCAAGACAATTCCAAGGGACTAATGAGGAAGCATACAATCCACCCCCATAGAAAGAACTGATAAAAAAAAGAACACTTGTGGATTGTACATATGTAACCTGGTTGCTGTGTTGTGGAGGGGGGAGGAAAGGGAGGGAGGGAGAAAAATTTGGAACTCTAAATCTTATGAAAATGAATGTTGAAAACTACCCTTACATGTAACTGGAAAAAACAAAATAGGGGCAGCTAGGTGGCGCAGTGGATAGAGCACTGGCCCTGGAGTCAGGAATACCTGAGTTCAAATCTGGCCTCAGACACTTAACATGTACTAGCTGTGTGACCCTGGGCAAGTCACTTAACCCCAATTGCCTCACTTAAAAAAAAAAGAAAAAAAAAGAAAAAAAAAGAAAAGAAATGTTGCTAAAAACAAATAAATAAAATAAAAGATAAGTGTAGGGGAGCACCCACACTAATAAAATCCTAAATAAATAAATAAACAATCAAATAAATAGACAGAAAATTTAATAATCCCTCTTCTCAAAGAGCATATATTATGTTGAGAGAGACCATGTATATGCACACATACACACTCAAAAATACACACATATATATATACACAAATACATGTGTGTATAAATATGTACACACACATGTACACATGAATTTTTGTATACACATGTATACAAATTAAATACAAGGTAATTAGTTGCCTAGATTTGATTTATAAAGAGAATTCTTTTGAAATATTGCACATAAGAAATAAAAATTATGGAGATATGAGGGAGCTCGCATGAACAGAGTGTCAAAAAATTTCTATTTTATATTGCACCTTTCTTTCAGTTCAATTAATGCTTTCTTTTGTTTAAAGAAAATATAATCTTGCAGATCATGTCCATGAAAGCCTGTTTCACTTGCTGATTCCTTAGGCTGTAAATGAAGGGATTCAACATGGGGGTTACTGATGTATTAAGCATAGCCCCTCCCTTGCTCAAAGATGCTCTCTCCTTTGCTGAAGGTTTGATATACATGAAGATGCAGTTGCCATAAAAAATGGAGATGACAATCAAATGAGAAGAACAAGTGTAAAAGGTCTTTTTCCTCTGACTGACCGAGGGAAAACACAGAATTGTCTGGATGATGTAAGTGTAGGAATGAATTATTAATGCCAGTGTTAACATAAGAATTATTATAGCCCAAGAAATTCCCATTGTTTCTAAGAATTGTCTATCTGTACAAGATAGCTGTAAAAGGGGAGAATAGTCACAGATGAAATGGTCAATTACAGCAACATAATAGCCAAGCTCTTGCATCGGAAGGATTGCTGGGAAGATCATCATGAGTGCCATGAACCATGAGCAGAACACAAGCCTCCCTACCACTGCCTTCCTTTTCTTTACTGATATCCCCAATTTCAATTTAATAAACAATAATTAGGTACCTATTATGATCATTTGTGGAGGGATAAAGATATAAACTTATTTTGTCAATGTTGATGGCAGTGATTTAATTCTGTATCTTGGATGGTGGCTATTTCAGGTTAATTAGATTAATAATCACTAAAAAATGTTTATATGTTATTATTCATCTGATAGAAAGACGAGTTTCCAGGAGATGCTAATAAAAATTTATATGACTGGTTTTCACAAGAGTGTTTTATAACATTCTTCATTATTACTTCAGAGAGTTCCTTTTCTTAAGTCCTCTGAGAAATTATTCTTCTATTTCTTCCTATGAAGATGTAAATTGTTAGCTTTCAGTATGTATAGATTTTATTTGAATTCATCAAAGAATTCTAGAACTTACAGTTGAAACAGAACTTTCAGATAATATTGTCCATTTTTCTCATATCAAATATTTAGAAACAGTTGTAGAGAGGTGAAGTCATTTGTCCTGCATCATATGGCTCCTAAGTGGCAGAGACAAGACTTAAGGCCAGGCCCTTTTACTCTGAATCCACTGTCCCGGGGAGGGAAGTAAAGGATCACATAATGATATGGTCATGTTTACTGAGCTTTGCCAGAAGGTTTATAATGCCTCATATTTAGAAAGAGTGTGTTAGAGTGGAAACACTTGTCTTGGGGCTGAACAGACTTTTATCTAGATTTTGCCTTTGTCGCTTACTATCTGTTTGACTTGGGACAGTCATTCAATCTCTCTGGTTCTCAGTTTTCTCAATTAACCTTGATGATCTCTGAGGGCTTTTCACTTCTAGGTTGATAATCCTTTGGAGTAAAGGACAAAGAATGATCATTTCCAACACTATTCCCACATATTAATGAATTAATGAAGCAGTTGTTAAGAATGAAATGAAAAATTTGAAATCATAATTGATTCATATTCTGTGATTTCCATGAATAAAATTGCCTTTGTGAGGATATGTCAATATGTGTGGTCATGTTTAAGAAGGACCACACATACAATCACACACACACATACACACAGAGTTTTGTTATAATTCCAAAGGAAAGAAGAAAAGTAGATATTAAATTTTAAAAATAATTACTTTTTGGGTAATTCTTGATCCCTTACTGCTGAAAATTTAAGGAAAATTTCCTACATAGTTTGTCTAAAAACAAAGAAATACTGAGTTAATGCTGACCATGTGGCCAGTCTTGTTCACTACCTCTCACACATGTGCATGCTTCTTCTGATACTCTTTGAGGCTTCGATTTATTGTCAGTCAATGGGACACAAGTGTGGAGCTAGTTTGTACCTATCCATTTAAATATGACTTTGTCTTTTTGATTCTGAGATATTCTACTGATTTTACCTTCAAGAAATATCTCATTCAACTCTATAGAGAATGTTAGGTTCCTCAAAACTCTCAATGTTGACTATACCTTTCTAGAAATAGAGAAGAGGCCTTATGTACTGTGACTGATAATTGCTCAGGAGTATTAATTTACTGAACAAGGCCAAGGTGTCATGGAAAGGCAGGTTCAGAAGGCACCAAGGAATAGACAGCCTAATCAATTTTACCCCAAGTTGGAAATAGTAGCTATGGGGACAGTACCCAAAGAGACAAAAAAAAAAAAAAATCTTGGCAAGCTAAATACCTAAAGATAGATAAGGAAAGTAGCCAAATGGGAATCTGCAGCTGTTTCCAAAACTATCCATGTGATTAATGATCTAATCTTATGGGATAATGTCTCTATCCAGAATTCTCTGGAGCTACTTAACTATGAAGGCAATTCCTACTGTTCCTTATCACCAGAAATGCTCTAAATTCATAAGAATCCTGTATCCTATGTCCCATAATGCTCATTCCTCACAAAACTGACCTCTGGTGGCAAACAAAAAAGACTTTGATTTCAGTTCCTAAAGGAAACATATTTGTTCTCTCCAGTTTTTCTCTACTATTTTACTTTAGTGAGTACAAATATCTCATAGTAATGAGTAGGATCTCAAAGGTCAAAATTTATCTGCCTTGCAATCTGGAATTATTAAAGTAAATAATACAGAATGGAAGGATCAATGTGATAATAATGATAATAATTTTGTTAGTCCATGCTTTCTCTTTTCCTTTTTTTAGGTAGTTCTTTTCACATCTATCTATCTATCTATATCTATCTATATACACACATACACTATTTATATGGACACTAAATATATGGACTATATATATGTGGACTATCTATTTATTATATATCTAATATATTATTATATAAATTATATAATATATATTATCTATCTATCTATCTATCTATCTATCTATCTATCTATATTCCTTAATGTTTTCTCTTTTCCTTTTTATAGGTAGTTTATATGTATATATATATATATATATAATTTTTTACTTCTTATTTTATTTTTCCTCACTTACATGTAAAATAAATTTTTAAACTTCATTTTGATATCTTTGAGTTCCAAAATATCTCTCTTCTGCCCTCCTCCCCAGTCCACTCCAAATGAATGGGCAAGCATTTTGATATAGGTTAGTGATATGTAATCATGCAAAACATTTCCATATTAATCATTTTGTGAAAGAAAATATAGACCAAAAAAATCTCAAGAAAGTAAAGAAAGTAAAAAGTAGGCCTCAATCCATATTCAAACAATATCTAATCTTTTTCTTGGGATGGATAACATTTTTCATCATAAGAATTTTAGAGTTATCTTGGATCATTATATATTTTTAAATTTCTTTTTCTTTTATTTTTTAATAATAAATATTTTTATTTAAAGTTTTAAATTCCAAATTTTATCCCTCCTTCCCAGCCAAACCCTCCCTGAGGTGGTATGCAATCAGATATAGGTCATGCATGTGCAATTATGTAAAACTTTACCATATTAGTTATTTTATGTAAGAAACCTTGAATAAAAAAATGAAAGTGCAAAACCAGCATGTTTTGGTCTATATTTAATCAATATCACTTTTTTTCTTGGGAGGTGGATAATATGTTTCATCATTAGTCCTTTGGAATAGCCTGGGATCATATTGTTGAGAATAATCAAGTCATTCATAGTTCTTCATCAAACAATATTGCTGTCACTGTGCACAATTTTCTTCTGGTTCTGTTCTCTTCACTATATATCATTTCATAAAAGTCTTTCCAGGACTATCACAAATCACCCTGCTTATCATTTCTTATAGCACAATAATATTCCATCACCTTAACCCTTTGGGCCTAGTTCCAAATTGCTCTCCAGAATGGTTGGATCTGTTCACAACTTCGCCAAGAGTGCACTAATGTCTCCTTTTTCCCATATCCCCTGCTACATTTGTTATTTTCCTTTTCTGTCCTATTAGCCAACCTAGAGATTGCTTCCTGCTGACTTGCCCTGACCCCCTCAGTGCTGGGCTGCTGCCCTGCACTGTGCCTCCCTTTTGCTGGAGTAGACCGACTTTTCCTGAAGTCTTCTAAATTATCTATGGTTGGAAGACTGTGTCTCTCTGTCTCTTTGCAGGTTCTGTAGTTTCAGAATCTGTCCAGAGGCTTGATTTAATGTTCTTTTTGAGGGAACAGAAGGAAAGTTCATGCAGCTTGCTGATTCCTCTCCTCCATCTTGACTCTGCCTCCAGTTTGATCTTTTAATATCCCTCGTGAAGTCTTTTTCCTGTTTACCTTTTTATGCTTCTCCATGGTCTTGTATTTTAACGTCAAATTTTCTATTCAGTTCAGGTCTTTTTATAGCAAATGCCTAAAAGTCCTCTTTCTCATTGAAATTCCATTTTTGCCTCTGAAAGATTATGCTTAGTTTTGCTGGGTACGTGATTCTTGGCTGTAGTCCCATTTCCTTTGCCCTCTGGAATATCATATTCCATGCCCTCTGGTCCTTTAATGTAGAAGATGCCAGATCTTGCTTTAACCTTATTGGAGCTCCACAGTATTTGAATTCCTTTATTCTAGCTGCTTGCAATATTTTCTCCTTGACCTGGGAGTTCTGGAATTTGGCTATAATATTCCTGGAGGTTTTCCTTTTGGGATCTCTTTCAGGAGGTGATTGGTGGATTCTTTCAATTTCTATTTTAGCTTCTACTTCTAGAATATCAGCACAATTTTCCCTCACAATCTCTTGGAGGATGGTGTCTAAACTCTTGTTTTGGTCATGGTTTTCAGGTAGTCCAATGATTTTCAAATTATCTCTCCTAGATTTATTTTCCAGGTCAGCTGTTTTTCCAAGGAGATATTTCACATTGCCCTCTATTTTTCATTTAATTGGATTTGCTTTACCATGTCTTGATTTCTCATAAGGTCACTAGATTCAATTTGTTCAATCCTAATTCTTAGGCAATTATTTTCATCAAACAGTTTTTTAATCTCCTTTTCATTTGGCTTTTCAAACTGTTGACTTTTTTCTCATAATTCTCTTGCATTGCTCTCATTTCTCTTTCCATTCTTCCCTCTCTCTACATCTGCTTTCTATCTCTCCTACTTTCTCTTCAAAGTCCCTTTTGAGAGCTTCCATGGCCTGAGACCAATTCATATTTTTCTTGGAAGCTTTGGATGTTGGAGCTTTGACCCTCTTATTATCTTCTTCTTCTGAGGTTGTATTGTGCTCTACCTTTCCGCCAAAGAAGTTTTCGATGGTCTTCTGCTTTCTCTGCCCACTCATTCTGGCTTACTATTTCTTGGCTTTTAGCTCCTTCTTAAAATGCAGCACTGCTTCCAGGACACATTGTTCGTGCTACAGCGTGGCCCAGGGTGTGATTTGGCTTCTTCTCAGCCTGCCTGGCCTTTGAGTAATCATGGCCGCTTTCTCTTTGACCCAGAGACAGAAGTCTGATTGAACTCTGATTCTCTATGGTTGGAAGCTTGGCATGCTTTTGCCCCTCCCCCACTAGGTCACCACCACTCAATTCAGCCCACTGGTTCAGACCCAGGGCACTTTGCTCCAGCTCCAGCAGATACTGCCTCTACTTCACCCTGGCCTACCACCGAACCCCCTCACCAGTTCATGATCAGAGCCTCACAAGCTGCTGGTGCTGATGACTCTTACATGTGCTGGAAGCACTGTCCCTAGCTGGGTCCGGACTGCACACTGAGCTGTTCAACCTGATCAGTAGGTGATTGGAATTGCCCTCTTTTGCAGAGAAATTGTCTCACTCTGTTCTTATGTGCAGTAAGCTTTTCTGGGTTTTGTTTTTTTACCACATTATTTAGGCGTGAGTGGACGGGTTTATCTGGAGCTTGTGGGAGTCACAGCCTCTCCTTCACCATTTTGGCTCTGCCCCTCTCAATCTTATTTTTTAAAGGAAATCATCCTGTCATATTCAACTCACACCTGTGTTCTCTGTCCTTATATATATTTTTCTAACTGGTCTAATAATGAGAAATTTATTATGAGTCACAAATATCTTCTCTTGCAGAAATGTCAACAACTTAACTTTATTAAATCCCTTATGATTTCTATTTCTTATTTACCTTTTTGTGCTTCCCTCAAGTTTTCTATATGAAAAACATATTTTCTCTTCAGCTTTGGTCTTTTCATCAAGAATGCCTGAAAGTCCTCTCTTTGTCCATTTTTTCCCTGGAAAGATTATACTCAGTTATGCTTGCTAGGTGATTCTTGGTTATAAACACATCTCCTTTGGGATCCTGAATATCATATTCCAAGGCCATTGATTTTTTAGTGTAGAAGCTGCCAGATCTTGTATTATCCTAACTGTGGCTCTATAATATTTGAATTATTCCTTTCTGGCTGATTACAATATTTACTCCTTGACCTAGCAGCTTGGCTATAATATTCCTGAAAGTTTTCATTTTGAGATCTCTTTCAAGAGATGATGGGTCAATTTTTTCAAGTCTTATTTTACCTTCTCTTTCCAGTATATGAGGGCAATTTTCCTTGATAATTTCATGAAAGATTATATCTAGGCTCTTTTTCTCACCGTGACTTTCAGGTAGTCCAATAATTTTAAAATTATCTTTCCTGGATCTATTTTCTAGGTCTCTTGTTTTCCAATGAGATATTTCATATTTGTTTCTAATTTTTCATTCTTTTGGTTTTGTTTGTTTTTTGATTTCTCAGAAATCCATTAGTTTCCATTTGCTCAATTCTAATTTTTAAGGAATTATTGTCATCAGTGACCTTTTGTACCTCTTTTTCCATTTGGACAATTCTATTTTTTTTTCTTCAGTGAATTTTTGTGCCTCTTTTTACATCCAGCCACTATTGATTTTCTTTTCTTTTCTTTTTTTTTTTTTAGTGAGGCAATTGGGGTTAAGTGACTTGCCCAGGGTCACACAACTAGTAAGTGTTAAGTGTCTGAGGCCGGATTTGAACCCAGGTACTCCTGAATCCAGGGCCGGTGCTCTATCCACTGTGCCACCTAGCTGCCCCCACTATTGATTTTCAATACATTCTTTTCCTCATTGGCTTTTTGTACCTGTTTTACCATTGGCATTATCCATTTTTTAAGATGTTATTTTCTTTGCTATTTTTTAATCTCCTTTGCCAAGCTCTTGAATTGTTTTTATCATTTTCTTGCATCACACTAATTTCTCTTGCCTATTTTTTCTCTGCCTCTCTTACTTGATTTTCAAAATGCTTTTTTGATCCACTTTGATACCTAGCTACATATGGTCTATTTTTCTAAATCTAGCATTGATTATAGTCCATACTTATTTTTTTTTTCGGTGGGGCAATGAGCGTTGAGTGACTTGATGAGGGTCACACAGCTGGTGGGTGTTAAGTGTCTGATGTCAAATTTTGAGTTCACCTCCCCCTGAATCCAGTGCCTGTGTTTTGTCTATTGTACCACCTAGCTGCCCCCTAGTCCATACATTTTTAATAGGATTTAAATAAAGTACTCACAGGCCACTAAACTGTGCATATGTGTGTGTGTGTATATGAATTGCTATTATTATCCACATTTTATGATAGAGGAAAACAGAAGTTAAGCAACTTGCCCAGGGTCAGTTCTTTCTGACTCCAGGAACATCTGTCTATCCAATGTACCACCCAGCTGCCTAGAAGGATAAGACCTTCTTCTTCTGTCCAGAAGAGCAAAGCACCCCTGTTGGAGCCAACAATGTATGCATACCTAAATACATACAAATTATATGTAGAGTGGGTGCAAAGTAGTTTCTGAAAGTAAAGCTCTACCAACTACAAGGATTAAGAAAGACCTCCTACAGAAGGTGAAACTTCACCTGCATCTTGAAGGAAACCTGAGAAACCAAAAGGCAGGAGTGAAGGGGTAGAAGGAACTGAAGGCTAAAGCCAGAACTACCCTGCCTACAGCTGAGTGACCATCATCTTTTGATTTAAATGCAAGATCTATGTTCCAAAGAATTCAAGTGTTTGTTCATCACTAACTCATGCATCTTTAATTTAAAAAATCATTAAAGTACAAAAAAATGGTTTTTTTATGAGCTTGAGGTCTGGGAAAGTGACCTGGATGAAGTTCTATCAAAGAGGAACTGAGAAGGAATGGTCAGATATGTAAGAATTGAACCAAGCAATCTCTTGAAAAGTTAAAGATAAGAGAGTATCAAGGAGAATAGACTGACTGACAGGGTCAGAAGCTGGAGAAAGATCAATAAAAAGAAGATTGAGAAAAGTCAACAAAATTTGACAATTAAAACATCCCTGGTAACTTTAGAGAGAGAAATTCCAGTTATATAGTCAGGTCAAAAGCTATACTATATAGAGTTAAGAATTAGAGGAGAAGAAATGAAAACACCTATTGTAGAGAGCCTTCTTAAGGTATTTAACCATAAAAAGGGGGGATATTGAAGAAATGGAGATGGATGGATCAATAATGGCATTTTTAGAATTTAAGAGAAAGGAACATGTTTTTAGTCATTAGGGATTCAGCCAGTAGATAGGGAGAGACTAAAAATCAAAAAGTAGGAATGATAGAAGATGAAATCTACTAGAAGAGATGGAATAGGATGGCATACTTTGCAAATGTCAGGGTCCCCATCACAGGAACATTCCTCTTTTCAGTCCTCTCTTTTTTTCTTGTAAGTACACACCTTGTTTTAAAGATCCAAGGCTCAGAAAGCAAGTTGTGCCTTGAACTTGGCATTAACAACAATCCATTGCACTGACCCTTTGGATGAACTCTACTACAGCTAAGTCACAAAACTGGCAGTCCATCGACTTTGGCATGTATCATCAGGAACCACTTCCCCATCATGAAACCCTTCCTTCCATGAATTTTTTTGTCCCTAACAACTTTGTTTCATTGTTGCTTTTGAGTCTCACCACTGTTGTTAAACCTCAATGATTGATTCTTTTTTTAGCCATAACTATGTGTATCAAGACTTAGCCTTGAGTCTCCTCAGTATTAGAGGGGACCCTGGCATACATAGCTAATGCCCTGTCTACAATAGATTAAGGAAGGCTTTTTGCCTATAACTTCTGTGAGCTCTTTGTTTTGGTATCATATTTTATCTTATTTTAATTTCAGAGTTGACAGTTGTTATAAAGCTATTTGCTATAACATCTATGGCTGTTTGGTCTTTAATTGTTCAGAGTTAACAGTGGGTGTATAATCTTTGCGGGCTCTTTGGTATTTTCAGGGATAAAACACACATATTGATATTGACCTTGCAAAGGAGAAGGGATACTTCATCATGTGAGACAGGGGTGAAGGTGGAAACAGTGGGAGAAGGCATCTAGGTGATGTAAGATGTGGAGCAGGAAAGAGAGAGTAGTAGAATAATGGTCTCAGTTTGTCAGCATTATAAGAAGGAAGGTTCTCAGCTGAGATGGCAGGTTGAGGGGAAGCTATGAGATGTTTGAGGAGAGATGAAAAGGTTTGGAGAGTGCGTTAGTGAGTTGATAAGGCAAGAACAGAAGGAAGGATTGCCTAACAGCTGAGAGGATCCATTTACACTGTGTAACATGAATCTGTAATGGGCCCAGTAAAAATGGTTGACTTTTTTTCATATTGAATAGCATGTGTGTAGAAGTGAAGACAATGGTTGGTGAGAGTTACCCAAGGCTGAGGCATGACAGGGCACAATTGACAATATGATAAAGGGGTAAGAGACTCAAAAGAGAAGGAAAATATGGAATAGAATCATTCCTCCAAAAAGTGAAAATGTGAATGTAGCAAGGATGGCCTGGGAGAGAACTGAGTGATTGAGGAATTGGATATCAAAGTATGGCAGAAAAACAGGGTTTAGTATTAGAAAGCAGTAAAAGGGGGCAGCTAGGTAACACAGTGGATAATGCACCGGCCCTGGATTCAGGAGTACCTGAGTTCAAATCCGGCCTCAGACACTTACCAGCTGTGTGACCTTGGGCAAGTCACTTAACCCCCACTGCCCCGCAAAAAAAAAAAAAAAAGAAAGAAAAGAAAAAAAAAGAAAAAAAAGCAGTAAGAGAGGTAGAATGTCAATACATTGTGATCATATAAGGGAATTTAAGTTCTTGGGGGAATAGTAAGATCAAGGTTTTGATATTTTTTCATTTTGGTTGAGGAGGAATGGTATATGGAAAATGAGTAAGTTAAGGAGCTGAAAGATTAAAATGTTACAGCAAGTAACAATATGTCTGTTGAAGTTCCCTAGTATTGGTACAGAATTTGCAAAGAAGAAGATTATGAGCCAGGTAGTGAACTCATTGATGAAAGGAAAAGGGGAAAAGATTACCACTGAGTCGTCACATTTTTTTTCAGGAAGAGAAACAAGATCTTCTGAAGAGAGGTTGGGGAGGAAGTGATGTGGGGGATTTGAAGAACAACTGAGAAGTAGAAGGTTTAGAACAACTTCATATGGAGTGAAATAGGGAATCAGTTAGGAAAGAACAAAGGCATTTACTGCCTTGCTGGATTAAGAGCCAAGCTGGAGTCAGATAACATGATTTTGTAATGTGTCCAATTAGTATATTGGTGACATATTCTCCCAACTTCATTCTGCAGCCCATTAGGAGCAGAACAGACTTATTATGAGAGCAATCTTGGGCTCTGGTTTCACAAGAAAAGAGCAAAGGGAGAGAAGATTTCAGAGCAGAAGACAGTGTATAGTTGAAAAGGCTAATGCTTGGGTTAAGGTTGTAGATAGAGTAAAGTGAAATCAGAACAGGGATAAGGGCTTGAGAAATATTGAGTGGTAGCAGGATTAAGGTCATAATGAGGAAGATGGGTATGTTTAGTAGGGATGAAACAGAAGAAGCTTTGGAACAGAAGGTTATGGATAGGAGGTCAGATAAGGATGTCAGGTTTCTAATTAGGGAAATGATATACTAATGGCAAAATCTAGTTTGTGTTCATCCCTATGTGTGTCTAATGGGGATTGAAGGAGATTCCAATAATGGCAATATAGAGAGCTTGAGGGAGAACCTACATGGATATTAAACTTCTCTAGTAAAAGGAGTCAGGTGGGAGAAGAAGATGGCAAGTGAAGTGCTAAACTCCTTCAAAAAGGAGGAAGAATGACCTGTGACTGGCATACTACAGTTACCATAATTTTGATTGGGTGGAAAATTTAACTGAGTAGATGGTAAAGGAAAGGTGAACTGAAGGAAGCAAGTGGAGTGCAAGGAGTTTTCTGCCTCCCCCTCTAGCACCATCATGAACAAATAAGGAGAGTGAAGATCAGCTAGTGCTAGAGAAGATTATCAAAGATTCAGTATAGTCAGAGGGAAGCCTGGTCTACATGAAGACTATTATATGGAAAGTGTTTGAGAAAAAAAGGCAATAAACAAACAGGGGTATCTTCAATATGGAATGGGAATTGCAGAGGATACAGTGGAAGAGGTGGCCAGAATTTGGTTTGGGACATGAATGAGGTCAGATTGAGGGGAATAGGGATGAAAGAATGCAAAGAGGGACTAGAGACAGTTTTTTTCTAAATTGTCCATATGTGCTTTAAATATCCACATGCTATATTTACCAAAGCAAAAGATAATAAAAGTCCTATGGGCTATAATTATTGACAGATGAGGAGAGAAGTTCATAGCCTCCAAGGAGTGTTGCAGAGAGAGCTGGGTAGGGTCTGAGTCTTTCCATCATGTGAGAGACTTGTGCTGGGGAGGTATTGGGTGATGCCTTATTGCTGCATGGAAGTCATCAAAATGAGAAAAATGGTGCATAATAGATGTGAACAAGCTGCAAGATATAATCATCCAGAGACTCTAAAGATATATAATAGTAAAGGATGACTAAGAAATTTTGTGATAGGAAGAGTAGACTAGTTATGTGGCAAAAGCAAATGATAAAGGGTGGATAGTCAGTATTGTTTAACCATACCCTGGTGATATTATGAGAAAGCTAGGAAGAACTTCAGCATGTTGGGTGAACATCTTATAAAATATTTTGGGAGAATATGGACAAGAAACACAGAAGATGTTCAGTCATGGATACATTGCATTCTCTATCACTGGCACAATCTCCCAAACTGAGTAGATTATAAATTTGCTTGAGTATTTGAGTAAGAAAAGCAATCTTCCAATAAGCAACCAACTGGAAAGGCTTATCTACATATGATGGTTACTTTGGCACCTTGAATGCTATGCTAATGTAACAGAAGTTCTGGAAAATCTTATGTTCCATGATTCTAGGTCCTAAGAAGTCAGAAAAACTTTCAGAATGGAGAGATTTATCAAGGAAAGTCAAGTACAAAGTAATTATTCATTTTTGGATAGGGCCACAGTAACAGTAACTCAATGACCATTTCTTTAGACATTGAAGATTAATGGAGTGGATACCACCTTCTTAAAATAAATCAAACAATATGAATTTCTAAACTTTGTGTAAAGTACAATGCTATGTGCTGTGGATATAAAGACAGAAAATTAAGTAGTCTCTATTTGTAAGGAGCTTACATTCTGTTGACACACACACACACACACACATATATACATATACACATCCATATATACATATGGGTATATGGGTGTGTGTGTGTATACACACACATAGATAGATAGATAGATAGATAGATAGATAGATAGATAGATAGATAGATAGATAGATAGATAGACAGATAGACAGATAGACACACACACAAATAAAATACAAGATAATTTGCTAGCTGAATTTGATCTATAAAATAAAATGTTTTTGAAATATTGACATATCAGAAATAAAAAATACAGAGATAAGAAGAAACTGACAAAACATTGTACAGAATGTGAAAACTTTCTACTTTTTATTGTTCCTTTCATTCACTTTAATTAATCCTTTCTTTTGTTTGAGGAAAATACAATCTTGGAAATCATGTCCATGAAAGCCTGTTTCACTTGCTGATTCCTCAGGCTATAAATAAAGGGATTCAACATGGGGGCTACTGATGTATTAAGCACAGCCACCCCTTTGCTCAAAGATACTCTGTCCTTTGCTGAGGGTTTGATGTACATAAAGATGCAGCTGCCATAAGAAATGGAGATGACAATCATATGAGAAGAACAAGTGGAAAAGGCCTTTTTCCTCTGACTGACAGAGGGAAAATGCAGAATTGTCTGGATGATATATACGTAGGAGAGAATTATTAATGCAAGTGTGAACATAAGCGTCACTATAGCCCAAGAAATGCCCATTGTCTCTAAGAATTGTGTATCTGTACAGGATAGCTGCAAGAGGGGAGAATAGTCACAAGTGAAATGGTCAATGATATTATCAGCACAATAGTCAAGCTCTTGCATCAGAATGATTGCTGGGAAGATAATCATGAATGCCATGAACCATGAGCAGAACACAAGCATTGTGCAGACTCTGGGGCTCATGATGGTCATGTAATGCAGGGGTTTGCAGATGGCCACATAGCGGTCATAGGACATGGCTGCTAGAAGGTAAAATTCAGTTACTCCCAAGAGAATGAAGAAAAACAACTGAGCCATACAGCCATTATAGGAAATGGTCTTGTCCTCGGTGATAATGGTGCCCAAGAATCTGGGAACACAGGCAGTTGTGAATGAAATTTCTAAAATGGAGAAATTCCGGAGGAAGAAATACATTGGGGTCTGGAGGTGAGAATCCAGCAGGGTGAGGATAATGATAGTCATATTGCCAGCAATGCTGAGTATGTAGGCCAGTAACAGAAAGAAGAAAAGGACCATTTGAAGCTCTGGATCATCTGACAATCCCAGGAGGATGAACTCTGTCACCTGTGTGTGATTTTTCATGTTTGTTTTCTCTCCTTTCTAGTAGATCTACAATGAAAACAAAAGGAAACAGAACAAAAAGAAAAGAAAAGAAAGTAATAGAAAATTTATGTATAGGCTATACTTGAAATGGAGCAGGAACAAAACATTAGAAATAATCCATTCAATTTCATACATGTATTAAATCCCTTTTATTTTAAGTAATAAGTAAATATGCTTTTGAGGAGTTTAACAAATTTGGGAAGATATGTACCCAATTAAAATACAGGTTAGAATGTGGCTAAGTACCATTTGCTTCCAAATGAAATAAGAACCTCTTTTGTTCCTTAACCTATCATTTAAGGTCATCTGTAATTTTCCACCAATCTACTTTTTGAGGCTCATAATATCATCTTTCATTTGTTACACTCTCTAGCCAACCTAGAGGGGCAGCTAGGTGGCACAGTGGATAGAGCACTGGCCCTGGAGTCAGGAGGACCTGAGTTCAAATCCAGCCTCAGTCACTTGACACTTACTAGCTGTGTGAATGTGGGCAAGTCATTTAACCCCAATTGCCTCACCAAAAAAAAAAAAAAAAGATTTAAGAATACCAAAAGATAAAATCTGGCTAAAAACTAGAAAGCCTAGTAAACTAACCGTGAAGCTAAGTGGAGACTATTTTTAGGAACCTTGGTGGAATGTCCTGAAGCTTGTATTAAAAACAGCCTGTTTGACTTCCAATCACTATTATCACTTTCCCCCATGTTACTTTTCCTATATTGACAAGCACACAAGGTAAGTTCACTATAATCTGAATTTGTGTAAATAATTTATATTTAAAAACCACAACTTCATGTCTATATGAGGGAGGAAAGGTAAAACGGGAAGACTAACTCCTAATAGTTTCCACTGAAATTCTATATTAAAGGAATTATATTTTCATTCCAGGATGTTAGATAATAGAACTTAAAATTGGAAAGGGCCTTTCAGACCATCTAAACCCACTTCTCATTCTACTGATGAGGAAAGAGGGTCAAGAGGTGAAGAGGTTTGCTTAAAGTCAGATTTAGCTTGAAGAAGCAGATCTGGATACAAGCAGCTCTTTTGAATCCTAGTCTAGTGCTGTTTCTACTCTAACACATCGATTCTATTAGCTTGTACTTCTGATGTCACTTTGTTAATCTCTCATCTGTCTCTCTGTCTGTCTACCTCTCCATCAAGTTCTCTGTCTGCCTGCCTGTCTGTATCTATCTACCTATCTTTCTACATGTCTATCAGTCATCTATTTATAAACATTGATTAAGTGCTTATTTTGTGTGAGGCACTGTGATAATTGCAAAAGCTACAAAGAAAGAAAAAAAAAACCCCAGGCTTTGCCCTCAAGTAGCTCACATTTTAATGTGGTTTATAATATGGAAACAACACTAGGACATTTATAACACCCTCCTTCCCTCTGACAATTACTCTCTGGGACATATATCTAAGCATTCCCTTATGCGACACTGTCAACTTCAGGAACTGATGCTTATTCCTTTCCCTAAAGTGCTTCTACTTACAGACACATACCAGATGTGAGATCCTAGACAAGAGACTTCAGTTCAGTTTCCTCAGCTTTAAGATGTTGACAATAATAGTAGATATATTGCAGAGTTGTTGTGCTTCATGCAATGCTTGACACATAGTAAATATAATATCAAAGCTTATTTCTTTCCTTTCTTTATCTTGCATATATCTTTCTTAAATCTACCAGTCCGGTCCTGCAATATCATACATAACCTATTTAAGCAGAAAATTGCTTATGTTTAAGGACTTCAGGTTTTATTAAATAATATTTTCTACTTCATCAGAGATATTAATACTTTAATAACTATAAAGCACTGCATATATATATAAAATATATATACATATATACAGGTATTCCTTAAATACCCTAACTTCTCAGTTCCTCAACCATTTATTTATTTATTCATCCAGGCATTTATTTGTTTATTTGTTTATTAATTTCTTTTTTTTATCTGGCTATCTATCCAACCATCCATCCATCCATCCATCCATCCATCCATCCATCCATCCATCCATCCCTTTATTGCAGGGCAATGAGGGTTAAGTGACTTGGCCAGGGTCACATAGCTATTAAGTGTCAAGTGTCTGAGGCTGGATTTGAACTCAGGTCCTCCTGAATCCAGGACTGGTACCTTATTCACTGTGCCATCTACCTGCCCCATCTCAATCATTTTAGATTCCATAGACTACTCTTCTCCACATTGTTTGCACACAGCAACAGTCATATCCTAATAGCTCAGTTTCAAGACTTTCATTAGCCCTGTTCACCAGCAGGCAGCTAGGAATGTAGGGCAATGGCTCAAAGGATTTGAGAATAAGATAGGATGGAGTTGCATTAGCTATATCTAGGATTGAGATTGTGAAGACAGTCACTTTTCACAGCCTTTTTCTGGATGCTCACCTACCATGAAGAAATCAACTCACTCCCTGTGTTTCTTATACCCTCACTGTTTCCATGTCATTTTTTTCTTTTTCTTTCAGTCATATTTTGGACAATGATTTATGACAATCTCTTATACCTTTTATAATTACTTTGAATGTTAGATCCCCTCTCCTTGTATATCATGGTATAGTCAAGACTCTTTTCTATGATGCTCCTTTCTAAAATATCAGAGAAAAAGAGAGACCAAAGGAATGAGCAAGACTCTGTGGCTACTCCTTCCTGTCATTGCCTTCTGTTTCTTTCATGAAACTCCCATGTTCAATTTAAATTTAATAAAGAATAAATAAGTGCTTATGATCATTGGGGAAGGGATAGAAATATTGGCTTATTTTGTCAATGGTGAGAGCAGTGATATAGTTCTGCTTTTGGACAGTAGCTACTTCATGTTAATGATAGCAATAACTACTTTAAGAATTTTATCCATGATAGGAAAACAAGTTTCCAGCAGATTCTAATGAAATTTTGTAGAATTAGTTTTTACAAGCTGTCATAACATTCTTCATTATTACTTCAGAGAGTTCCTTTTGCTAAGTCCTCTGAGAGATTTTTTTCTCTTTCTTCCTCTGAAGATGAGAAGTGTTAGATTTCAATTTGCCTATGTCTTATTTTAATTCATTCAAGGGATTCTAGAACTTAGAGCTGAAACAGAGCACTGAAGTCATCTTGTCCATTTCCCTCATTTCAAACATTAATAAATAGTTCTAGAGAGGTGAAGTCACTTGTTCTGCATCATATGGCTCCTAAGTGGCAGAGACAGGACTTAAGGCCAGGCCCTCTGATTCTAAATCCCCATGTTTCCCTGTCTAAGGTTGGGAAGGGGGTGCACGCATTATTCTAGTCATGTTTAATAAGCTCTTTCTGAAGGCTTGTGAGGCTTCATATTAGAAACACTGTGTTATAGTGAAAAGAATGCTGTCTTGGGTGTCAAGAGACTTTTATCCACATCTTGCCTTTGTCACTTGCTACCTGTTTGACCTTAGGAAAGACAGTCAAACTCTCTGATTGGGGGAGCTATGTGGTACAGTGGATAGAGCACTGGCACTGACATTGGGAGGACATGAGTTCAAATCTTACCTCAGATAGTTTACTACCTGTGCAACGCTGGGCAAATCACTTAACCCCAATTGCCTTCAAAATCCGGGGCCATCTCCAGTCTTCCTGATGATAGTTCTGGAGGAGAGAGTGAGGCTGGTGCCTTTGCACAGTGCTCCCTCACTTAAATCCAATTCACTGCAAGTTGTGAGATCACCACCTCCAGAATGAAGGACAGAGAACAACAATCTGTCTGGTTCTAAATTTTCTCAATGAAACAATTAACATGATTGATCTTGATGACTTCTTAGGGCTTTCCAGCTCTAAACCTATGATTCTTTAATTAAAGGACAAAGAATGACAATTTCCAACACTATTCCCATAAAGGACAGAATTAATAAATAAGCAGTTGAGAATAAAATGACAAATTGGACATCATAATTGATTTTTATTCTGTGATTTCCATGAATAAAATTGCCTTTTTGCAGATATGTCAATGTGTGTGGTCATGTCTAAGAAGGAACACAAACACACTAACACACTGGGTTTTGGTATAATACCAATGGAAAGAAAGAAAAAAGAGATATTAAAACAAAAATACTTACCTTTTAAAGCAATCCTTGATCACTTACTGCTGAAGATTTAATGAAAATATAAAATATAGTTTGCCTAAAAATTGAGAAGGAATGATTTTATGTTGACTATATAGCCAGCTGTGCCTACTACCTCCAACAAAAGTGTATCCTCCCTCAGACACTTTCTGGGACTCCTGTTTATTGTCAGTCCATAGGGCAAGTCTGGAACCATTTTCTACCTATCCATTCAGGTATGACTTTGTCTTTTTGATTCTGACACTTCCTACTGATTTTGCCTCCCAGAAATATCTCATTGAACTCCATAGAGAATGTAAGATTCTTCAAAATTCTCAGTGCCGATTATAACTTTCTAGAAATGGAGAAGATGACTTATCTACTGTGACTGATGCCTACTCAGGAGGATTAATTCATTTAATAAGGCCAATGTGTCATGGAGAGGCAGGTTCAGAAGGCACTAAGGATTATAAAACCTAATCCATTGTAGCACAATTTGGAAATAGTAGTTTAGGTGACAGTGAGCAAGGTGTCACTTCCCCTCCCAAGAAAAATCCTTGGCAAGCTAAATACCTATAGATAGAGAAGGCAAATAGGCAAGTGGGAATCTGGTTATTTCCAAAACTATCTTTGTGACTAATTTTCTAATCTCTTGGGATACTATCCCTGTTCAGAATTCTCTGGCGCTACTTAACTATCAAGGCAAGTCCTACTGTTGCTTATCACCAGAAATACTGTAAATTCACAAGAATCCCATTTCCCACTTCCCATAATGCTCATTCCCCACAAAAATTGTTCTCTGGTGACAAATACAAAAGACTTTGATTCCAGTTCTTAAAGGATACTTTGTAAATCCTTTGATATAATCTACATGTTTGTTTTTTCCATTTTTTCTCTCCTGGTTTATTTTAGTGAGTACAGTAAAAAATCTCATAGCCATGAGTAGGATATCAAAGTTCAAAATTTATCTTCCTTGCCATCTGGAATTATTCTAGAGGACTGTTTAATTAGAGACAAATAAGACAGAATGGAAGAATCAATATGGTAATAATGATACTAATGTTGTAAGTCCTTCATTTTTTTGAAGAGGACCAAGGACATGACAAGGTGATGGCTTGACTTTTGTGTACATTGGATTTAAGTGAGTGACACAGAGAGTGACAGACAGGTATCACACACACTCTCTTTTCCAGAGTCATCAGTGTCCAGTGGAAAGACAAAAATGAAGGGACTGACAAAACTTGGGATGAAATGGACGACCGTTGCATCTTGCATATCTGACAAAGCTCTAAGTGTTCCACAGCACCAGCTTGAGCCACCTTCATGGCCATTGGTACATGTTATTCTGATCTGACCATTCTGTCAGGTGTAATCTTCACATGCTTTGGGTAGACATCCTCCTAAGCCATAGATGGGTTTGAACCATGTCATCCTAGCTTAACTCATCTGCTGAGATGGCCACAGTGCATGCTACAACTTCTTGAAGCCAGGGTTGAGAATTAGGTGGAGGGGCAGCTGGGTGTTGCAATGGATAGAGCACCTGCCCTGGATTCAGGAGGACCTGAGTTCAAATCTGGCAATCAGACACTTAACACTTACTAGATGTGTGACCCTGGGCAAGTCACTTAACCCCAATTGCCCCACAAAAGAGGGAGAGAGAAAGAGAGAGAGAGAGAGAGAGAGAGAGAGAGAGAGAGAGAGAGAGAGAGAGAGAATTAGGGGAAGGTGGACACCAAAGATGGATGAGCAGCTCTGAAAAGAGCTTGGCTAGGCCTCACACCACAAGTAGTAGTCCTCCTTGAATGCCCCTAAACCACATGAAAGCAATAATAGGAAAAGCATGGAGTAATGGAGAGAGGGATTAGACTGGAGTTGGGAATGTGTGGATTCAAAGACACTCTCTGCCCTAAATTAGTGGTGTTCCTGGTCTGACTCAGAACCCCATCTCTGTACCTCAGGCAACTCCTAAGGACTCAATTACAAAGTCAAAAATGGGTCATAATCTTTATTCCTAGAGGGAGTTTACATTTTTAAGGATTATTCATGTTCACATAAAGATCACGAGATATTGCATTTGCATTAAATTCTAACTTTTCACACCCTCATTCTCCTCCATGGGGTTTCCTGAAACAACTCTTTTATGATTCTCTTTCTACCTATTGCATTAATCTTATTGACCTCCTTTGTAAGTAATGCTATGAATCACCATCCAAGTGCTGTGCTCTTTGTATTGGTGTTTTCCAAGCCTCCATCCTGGCTCTATTTTTGTCTTTTTCTTTTTAATTTATTATTATTATCATTATCATTATCATTATTATCATTATCATCATCATCATCATCATCATCATCATCATCATCATCATCATCATCATCATCATCATTATTATTATTATTATTATTATTATTATTATTATTATTATTTGCAGGGCAATGAGGGTTAAGTGACTTGCCCAGGGTCACACAGCTAGTGTTAAGTGTTTGAGGCCAGATTTGAGTTCAGGTCTTCCTGAATCCAAGGCCAATGCTTTATCTACTGTGCCACCTCACTGCACACCCCACCCCCCAATTTTTTTTTAATGACAAGGTTAACAAACACCAAATAAAGTAAATATATATTTGCCCAGGCCAAGGACAATTTCACAAAAAATAAACTGCAAAAATTTATTATATGAAACATGTTTTTATTCTTAAGCATCCTTTTGATCTATGTTTCTTTTTTACTTTTTATCTATTTTCTTCTGAAAATTTTTTAAAAAAGAGTCAATGATTCCATGTGCTTTCTGTTCTTTTTTGGAAACTTGATGATAGATATTACTCAACAACTTTTCAAGTAACATTCAAGTACCTGTCTCCTTTGATTGGTAGAGCATTAAACTCCTTTTAAACCTTTCCTTTATAGTGTGCTCACAACCTTTCAGGTTACTCTATTTTCCATCACTAGACATGTCTTGCTTTCATTCCATGGAACATCATTCATACCCATGTTCCCCGCCACCCCAGATATTTCCTTGTGATTGATACCCTCAGTATTCAGCTTCTTTGTATGTTGTCTTTTTCCATCAATTGTAAGATTCTTCAGAATATGTACTTTCTCTTTTCCTTATATGCATCCTTAAGAGTTATCAGGGTCTCCAGCACAAACTAGGTACTTAATAAATGTTTATTGAATTGAATTGAATTGATAGTCTCCTCTCCACCCTTGTCAGATAGAAAAAGAAAAAAAATAGAAAAGCAAAACACATTTGCAAAGAAATAGGGGTGATCAAGAAAAATAAATTTCACCATTGGACATGCCTGAAAATGTATTTTTCATTATTCCCCTTGAGTTTCACTGGTCTTCTGGAATCAAAATAGTTGATTGCACTGAACATCCCTCTAGTCCTCATCTCTCTCCTTACTTTTAGTCTTATTCAAGACCAATGGTACACTGGATCTTTTAAAATGGAGTGGATCTGCTTTTTGCTGTATCTTCCTCTTGCATTCCAGGTGGCATTAGAGAACTTTGGAATTTCCTATAAACAAAACAGTAAAAGTCTTTACACTTCTTTAGGGTTGACAGCCTGGCACTGAATGCATTGTTCCAGAGCAGAGGGGTCCCTCCTGGAGAGTGAGAGGTTGCTGTGTGCCAGGGCCCATGGGCCTAGTGGCAGTTACAACTAACAGGCAATTCATTGTTTTGCACTATGTGCTTTATATAGCAAAACTGTTGAGATGTTTCTGTATTTCCCCAACAAAAAAATTTCTGATTCATAAATCATACCCATCTCAGTAAAAATGGACTAGTCCTTTTTGAGAACCTACATTAACTAGTACATGAATTAGTCATGGAAAAGTAAAATAACCTAATTTATTGATATATAATAAGTATATAATCTATAATTTATACTTAAAATCTAGATATATAATTAGATGTTTATAATCTATGTACTTTTTGTGAAGCACTATACAATGTGTTGGGGTACATAAAGACAGAAAATTGGGGAGACAATTCGACTTCCAGTGCAGAGGCAAGATGGCACTGAACTCTCAAACTCATGACACAATCATTCCAAAAAACATCCAAATAATGCCATAGGACAATGCCTGGAGCAGGAACAGCCTAGAGAAGAATGTGCTGAAATCATCTAACCAAGAACAGCATGGAAGGTCAGAAGGAGGGAACTGCTGTGCTGATACAGGAGTGCAGCCCAACCCCACAGTCACCCTAACACAGACCCAGTCCCAGAAAGGCCTCACCAGGGAAGGAGACCCCAAGAGCCTCTGAATCAGCTAAAGCACCAGTGTCATCAGGATAACGGTGAGAGGGCTGAGCCCTTGGCAAGGGGGAGACTTACAGGGGTCTATGCTGGTGCTGAGGCTGAACTTGGGTTTTTCACTCCTGCTGAGAACCAGGAGGTAGACTTAAGCAGCAGTGGCCCAGGTTGGGAAGGTGCACAGGCTCATCAGAGCTGACAACCACAACACACAAAGCTGGTTGATTAGCAAATTGGTCTGGGGTCATCTATGGACCAGGGAACAGGCCAAGCAAGTGAAGAGCATGATCCTGCTTAAATCATACCACCTGGGAATTCTGAAGCTTGGGATACTGCAGCCTGGAAACAGTGCCCCAATTTAAGGAGCTAAAAGTCAAGTAAAAGAAAAGCAAGATGAGCAGACAGAGAAAGGTGAGAACCATAGAAAGTTTCTTCAGTGACAAGGAAGGTCGAGGAGTACCCTCAGAGGAAGATGTCAATGTCACGGCCCCTATATCTAAAGCTTCCAAGAAAAATACGAATTGGTCTCAAGCCATAGAAGTGCTCAAAAAGGACTTTGAAGATAAAGTTAGAGAGGTAGAGGAAAAAATGGAAAGAGAAATGAAGGTGTTGCAGGAAAGATATGAGAAAAAAGTCAACAGCTTGAAAAGCCAATTGGAAAAGCTCTCTGGTGAAAATAATTGCCTAAGAATTAGGATTGAACAAATGGAAGCCAGTGACTTTATGAGAATCCAAGACACAATAAAGCAAATCCAAATGAACAACAATAACAAAAAAAAATAGAGGGCAATATGAAATATCTTCTGGGAAAATCTGCTGACCTGGAAAATAGGTCCAGGAGAGATAATTTGAAAATTATTGGTCTACCTGAAAACCATGATCAAGGAAAGACCTGAGACATCATCTTCCAAGATATTCTCAGGGAAAATTGCCCTGAAATTCTAGAAGAAGAAGCTAAAATAGAAATTGAAAGAATCCACCAATCACCTCCAGAAAGGAATCCCAAAAGGAAAACTCCTAGGAATATTATAGCCAAATTCCAGAGCTTTCAGTTTGAGGAGAAAATATGGCAAGCTGCCAAAAAGAAAGAATTCAAGTACTGTGTAGCCCCAGTCAGGATAGCACAAGATCTAGCAGCTTCTTAATTAAAGGACCAGAGGGCAAAGGAATTGGTATTACAACCAAGAATCACCTACCCAGCAAAACTCAGCATAATCTTTCAGAGGAAAAAATGGAACTTTAATGAAAAAGAAGACTTTCAGTTTTTTGTGATGAAAAGACCTGAAGTGAATGGCAAATTTGACTTTCAAATACAAGACTCTAGAGAACCATAAAAAACTGGAGTTGGAGGATATACCTGGGGTCATGCAGTGGGTGACTGTCTTGAGTCTGAGGCCACGTTTGGGCTGGGATCCTCCTGGTTCCAGGGTGGATGCTTTGTCCCCTGTCATCTAACTGCCCTATGATGACATCTTTAGGATGAAATTGAGGGGTGAGGGGAATACACTGGGGGCGGGGGAAGGGCAGAGTTGAAATCCTACATGAAAGAAACAGGAAAAGGCTTATGGAGTGGGGGAAGAGATAGGAGAGGAGCAGGGCAGTAAATGAATTTTGCACTCATCAGAAAAGGCTCTAAGACCTTAAACTCATCAGAGTTGGCTCAAGGAGGGACTATCACACACACCCAACTGTGTGGAGTAATCTATTTAATCTGTGCAATAACTAACCTAACACTCATCAGAATTGGTTCAAAGACTTTAATCTCATTAGAATTGGCTCAAGGAGGGAATAAGTACACACTCAATTGGGTGGAGTAATCTCTATAACCCTGCAGGAAAATAGGAGGGAAAGGGGATAAAGAGAGAGGGGCAAAAGAAGGAAGGGCAGAGTGGGGGAGGGGACAGACAGAAGCAAATCCTTTTTCAAGAGGGTTAGGATGAAAGAAGATGGATAATAGAAAAAATATCATGGGGAAGGGAATAGGATGGAAGGGAAACAGTTAACAATAGTAAGCATGAAAAAGAGAAAAGGGGGGAAATTGTACAAAAAATCTTTATAGCAACTCTTTGTGGTGGCTAAGAATTGGGAATCAAGGGAATGTGTATCAATTGAGGAGTGATGGAAGAATCTGTGCTATAAGATTATAGTGGAATGGTCTTGTGCTATAGGAAATGACAAATAGGATGATCCCAGAAGAACCTGGAAAGACACATGAACTAATGTATAGTGAAGTGAGCAGAGCTGGGAGAACATTGTGTATAGTGACAGCAGTATTCTTCAATGAGAATTAGTGAATGACTTAACTCCTCTCAGCAATGCAATGATCCAAGACAATTCCAAGGGACTAATGAGGAAGCATACTATCCACCCCCATAGAAAGAACTGATAAAAAAAGAACACTTGTGGATTGTACATATATAACCTGGTTGCTGTGTTGTGGAGGGGGGAGGAAAGGGAGGGAGGGAGAAAAATTTAGAACTCTAAATCTTATGAAAATGAATGTTGAAAACTACCCTTACATGTAACTGGAAAAAATAAAATAAATGTTGCTAAAAAAAAAAAATAAATAAATAAAAGGTAAGTGTAGGGGAGCAACCACACTAATAAAATCCTAAATAAACAAATAAACAAACAACCAAAAAAATAGACAGAAAATTTAGTAATCCCTCTTCTCAAAGAGCATATATTATGTTGAGAGAGAACATGTATATGCACACATATACACACAAAAATATACAATACATATATATATACACAAATACATGTGTGTATAAATATGTACACACATATGTACACATGAATTTTTGTATACACATGTATACAAATTAAGTACAAGGTAATTAGGTGGTTAGATTTGATTTATAAAGTGAAAAGTCTTTTGAAATATTGCACATAAGAAATAAAAATTATGGAGATATGAGGGAGCTCGCATGAACAGAGTGTCAAAAAATTTCTATTTTATATTGCACCTTTCTTTCAGTTCAATTAATTCTTTCTTTTGTTTAAAGAAAATACAATCTTGCAGATCATGTCCATGAAAGCCTGTTTCACTTGCTGATTCCTTAGGCTGTAAATGAAGGGATTCAACATGGGGGCTACTGATGTATTAAGCACAGCTACTCCCTTGCTCAAAGATGCTCTCTCCTTTGCTGAAGGTTTGATGTACATGAAGATGCAGCTGCCATAAGAAATGGAGATGACAATCATATGAGAAGAACAAGTGGAAAAGGCCTTTTTTCTCTGACTGACAGAGGGAAAACGCAGAATTGTCTGGATGATGTAAATGTAGGAGTGAATTATTAATGTCAGTGTTAACATAAGAATTATTATAGCCCAAGAAATTCCCATTGTTTCTAAGAATTGTGTATCTGTACAAGAAAGCTGTAGGAGGGGAGAATAGTCACAGATGAAATGGTCGATTACATCAGCACAGTAGTCAAGCTCTTGCATCAGAATGATTGCTGGGAAGATAATCATGAATGCCATGAACCATGAGCAGAACACAAGCATTGTGCAGACTCTGGGGCTCATGATGGTCATGTAATGCAGGGGTTTGCAGATGGCCACATAGCGGTCATAGGACATGGCTGCTAGAAGGTAAAATTCAGTTGCTCCAAAGAGAATGATAAAAAACAACTGAACCATACAGCCATTATAGGAAATGGTCTTGTCCTCGGTGATAATGGTGCCCAAGAATTTGGGAACACTGGCAGTTGTGAATGAAATTTCTAAGATTGAGAAATTTCGGAGGAAGAAATACATTGGGGTCTGGAGGTGAGAATCCAGCAGGGTGAGGATAATGATAGTCACATTGCCAGCAATGCTGAGTATGTAGGCCAGTAACAGAAAGAAGAAAATGACCATTTGAAGCTCTGGATCATCTGACAATCCCAGGAGGATGAACTCTGTCACCTGTGTGTGATTTTTCATGTTTGTTTTCTCTCCTTTCTAGTAGATCTACAATGAAAACAAAAGGAAACAGAACAAAAAGAAAAGAAAAGAAAGTAATAGAAAATTTATGTATAGGCTATACTTGAAATGGAGCAGGAACAAAACATTAGAAATAATCCATTCAATTTCATACATGTATTAAATCCCTTTTATTTTAAGTAATAAGTAAATATGCTTTTAAGGAGTTTAACAAATTTGGGAAGATACGTACCCAAATAAAATACAGGTTAGAATGTGGCTAAGTACCATTTGCTTCCAAATGAAATAAGAACCTCTTTTGTTCCTTAACCTATCATTTAAGGTCATCTGTAATTTTCCACCAATCTACTTTTTGAGGCTCATAATATCATCTTTTATTTGTTACACTCTCTAGCCAACCTAGAGTACCTTACCATATGCTTCAGTATATGTTTCAAATTTTGCACTTTGTTCACATTCCTCCTTTTTTACATCTGACATATCTTATTCTCCCTTCCCTAATACATTCCAAGCTATTTCAAAGTGTCCAATTCATATCTGCTTCAGTTTCCCTATCTACAAAATGGGAATAATTACACTATTCTAGTTAGTAATAAATTTCTCTACCTATAACCTAAGAGCATTTTGTGTATCTTTGATGCTTATATCACGTATCATTGAATTTTACACTTGCACATGTAGCATACAACTCTATAAGACTGTAGCCATGAAGTTAAGCACATGCTTTTTTGTCATTTACACTTTTTTTTTTTTGGGTGAGGCATTTGTGGTTAAGTGACTTGCTCAGGGTCACACAGCTAGTAATTGTTAAGTGTCTGAGGCCGGATTTGAACTCAGGTACTCCTGAATCCAGGGGTGGTGCTCTATCCACTGCACCACCTTGCTGCCCCTTCATTTACACTCTTAATCTCTTGTTATTATAATCTATCCTATATTTCTACGAATGGTGTAAAAAAAGAGAGTTTAGAAAACCAAAAGAAAAAAATCTGGCTTAACTCTTGGAAGCCTAGTAAAGATATGTATAAAGCAAAGTTGAGACTATTTATTAGAACCTTGGTAGAATGTCCTGAAGCTTATATTGGGAACATATTTCTTGACTTACAGTAATTTTTATCACTTTCCCCTATGTCACTTACTTCTTTTAATGCAAAACAATTTGAGCATAGGAACCTTTTGCTAAAACAACAAGCACACCAGCTAAGTTTACTATAATCTGAATTTCTGTAAAGAGTTTATTTTTCCAACAATTTATAATGAAAAAAAATCACAATTTCATTTCTTTGTGAGGGAGGGGAGGAAAGAAGGAAAGACAAACTCTTAATAGTTTCCATTAGAATTCTATATAAAGGGTTTTAAAATATTAGCTAGTGTAGAGTATTAGGCAATTAAGCTTAAAATTGGAATGGACATTATAGAGCATCTGATGTTACTCTTCATTTTACAAATGAGAAAACTAAGCAGAGAAGTGAAGAGATCTGCCAAAACTCAAAATGATAATAAGGAGCAGAACTAGATGAAAACAGCTCTTTTGAAGCCAAATCCAAGGATTTTTCTACTATAATGCATGTCTTTTGTATAGATTGGCCAACAATAGGTCTGAACCCAGGCTTCATTGGCCATTTTTTGGCTTCTAAATGGATCAGAGTGAGTATAAATAGCAATTGTTTCCATTTTGTTTAGAAACCTTGAAGGTCTTCCTTCCTTCCTTCCTTCCTTCCTTCCTTCCTTCCTTCCTTCCTTCCTTCCTTCCTTCCTTCCTTCCTTCCTTCCTTCCTTCCTTCCTTCCTTCCTTCCTTCCTTCCTTCTTTGCTGGTACTGTATACAATATTCTCTTGGTTCTGTTAATTTCACTCTTCATTATTTCTTGCAAGTCTTTCCATGTTTTTCTAAGGTCATTGAGCTCATCATCTCTTATAGCATAGCAGTACTCCATCACAATAATATACTATAACTTGTTCAGCCATGCCTCAATTGGTGGTGTTATGCAAAATTTAATAATCTAGATACAAACAAGATGGTTGATGAGTATTTCAACCACCTGGAGTTGATGGAGCTGCCTTATTATCCAAAATAATTTTATTAAACCTTTGATTAATGAGAACAATTGTCCTACAACTGAACTCAAAATTGAATGCAGATAGCTAGCAGATAAACCCTATTTATTGACTTATTTCCCCAGGATAATAATTATATTTTGTGGCTCTCCAACTACCCTTGTAAAAACACCTAAGCAACCTTGTCCTTGACAAAACCCTTTTTGAATCATATAATCTTACCATAGTATTTGCTTTACTTTGAACTATCAAATTTATTGGTATTTACTACATTCTTGTTATAATTGAATTATCAAACTGATTTGCATTACATACATTCTTGTTATAGTTATCTGCTTTTAAGTTGGTTTGTATCATGCTAATGAAACTGATAACACCCTCTAAGCAGTGAACAAAGAAAGTTTATATACCTCCACAAAAAAAGGAGTCTTTGAACTATTTCTTTCCAGAGTCCCCACATGTTGTTTGCTTGTTTTTGAGACAAATAAATCAGTGTTTAGTTACTTACTTCATTTTTTTGTAGGAGACCAAGTATGAAAACTAATTTTGCCAATGGGCATCTCTGCCATTTCCAGTTCTTTGCCAACACAAAGAGCTGCTATAACCATTTTAGAACATATAGATGTTGTTGTTTTTTTCTTCTTTCATTTTTCTCTAATCATCTTTGGAAATAGACCTAGTTGTGATATTGCTGGATCAAAAGACATAGGAAGTTTAATTACTCATTGGGCATAACTTCATATTGTTCTACAAAATTCCACCAATTACGGTGTCCCAATTTTCTAGATCACTTCCAACCATGTCACTTTTCCCTTCAATCATTTTAGCCAATCAGGTAGGTGTAAAATGATATCTGAATGTTGTTTTCATCTCCATTTCTCTAATTTATACCATTTTTTCATATTACTAAAAATTATTTTGACTTCTTTATTAAAAATTGCTTGTTCATATCTTTTGACATTCTATTGATTAGAAAATGACTCATATTCTTATATATTTGACAAAGTTCTTTATATATTTTAGATATAAGACCTTTGATGTATTATATATAAAAATTTCCCCAAAATTTTCTGTTTTCCTTCTGACCTTGACTACATTTATTTAATTTATACAAATTTAATTTAATTTAATTATCCATTTCATGCCTAACTTTGCTCTCTATCTCTCATTCATTCATAAATTCAACTATCCATATGTCTGATCAATAATATACTCTATGTTCTTCTAATGTTTTGGTAATAACTCTCTTTACATCTAGGTCATGCATTCATTTTAATCTTATTTTGGTAAATGTTGTAAGATGTTGGTCTATGCCCAGTTTCTGCCATACTGCTTTCCAGTTTTCCCAATAATATTTTACCAAATAACTCTTTACTTATCTTAAGTCTTTATACTTGCCAAATACGAGGTTATTATATTTATTTATTGTATAAATTTTGTCTATTCTGTTGCATTTATCTACCTATTCCATTTCTTTCATTGATTATCTATCTGTCCATTTATCTATCTCTCCATCTGTCTGTCTGTCTGTCTCTCCTTATCTATCTACTTAACTATCATTTTTCAGTAAGTATTTATTAAGTATTTCCTCTGTTCTAGGCACTGTGATATGTGCTAAGGACACAAAGAAAGTAAAAAACAAAAGAAAAACAAAACCCCTCAGATCTTGTCTTCAAGAAGCTCACATTCTGGGGCAGCTAGGTGGTGTAGTGGATAGAGCAGCGGCCCTGGAGTCAGGAGTACCTGAGTTCAAATCTGGCCTCAGACACTTAACACTTACTAGCTGTGTGACCCTGGGCAAGTCACTTAACCCCAATTGCCTCACCAAAAAAAAAAAAAGAAGAAGAAGAAGCTCACATTCTAATGAGGATGATAACATGGAGGCAACACTGAAACATTTCTAATACCCTCCTTCCCTCTGCCAATTAGTCTCTGGGACATACACCTAAGCATTCCTTTACTCCACACTTTTAATTTCAGGAACTGATGGCTATACCTTTCCCTAGAGTAGGTCACTCTACTTTCTTTCTTGTCACTCTCTAAGTAGCAGTTGGTGGAGCAGTAGATAGAGCAATGGGTCAGGGATCAGTAAAACCTTCATTCAAATCCTACCTTTGACATTTACTATCTGTGTAATCCTAGGAAAGACACTTAATCTCAGTGTCCTCAGCTGTAAAATGGTGACAATAATAATATTTCCCTTGCAGGGTTGTTGTGAGTCTCAAAAGAGAAAATACTGCTAACAAGTGCTCAACACGGTGCCTAATATGTAGAAAATATTATATCAAAGCTTATTCTTTTCCTTTCTTTGTTTTGCGTGTATCTTTATTGAGGCTACTGGACCTGGCCTACAACATCATACAAACTCTATTTCAGCTTGGAAATCTTTTATGTTTAAGGACTTCAAGTTATATTAAATAATATTTTCTACTTTGTCACAGATAGTAGTACTTTGGTAATTATAAAGCACCAGATACATATATAAAGGTATTCCTCAAATGTCCTAACTAAATCATCTTAAATCCCATGGCCTACTCTTCTCTTTCATCTTGGTTGTACATGGCCCAGTTTTTAACACTTTTACTACCCCTGTTGAGGAGCAGGCAATTAGGAATGTAGGGCAAAGGCTCAAGGGATTTGAGAGTAAAGACAGAATGGAGTTGAATTAGTTATTTATAGGATTAAGATTGTAAAGAGAAGAAAATTAAGTTAGAGCAGAAACAAAGGTGTAAGAAAGTGTTGAGGGGTGGAGTATTGACAGCCACAGCCTTGGTGATGAGTTTTCTTTCTCCAACCCTCCAAAACTCCCAGAGAAAGAGTCTGAAGGAACATACACTCTCTGGAAGCCCATTTCTATGATAAAAAAATACTAGTATTTCTCCATCTGATCAGAACTTCCCTTTTTCTAACTGAGGACTTGAAATGGTGCAATGAGTAGAACTCTGGACCTAGAGTCCAATATTGTCTCAGAGACTTCCTAGCTCTGTGACCATGGTCAACATACTTACTTAATCACTGGACATGTCTGTCTCAGAATCCCCATCTATAAAATAGGAATAATAGGGGCAGCTAGATGGCGCAGTGGATAGAGCACTGGCCTTGGAGTCAGGAGTACCTGAGTTCAAATCCAGTCTCAGACACTTAACACTTACTAGCTGTGTGACCCTGGGCAAGTCACTTAACCCCAATTGCCTCACTAAAAAAAAAAACAACAAAAAAAAAACAACAAAAAAATAGGAATAATAAAAGCACCTGGCTCCCAGAATTGTGAAGAACATGAGTAAATACTCTCCAAAAAATAAAACTATATATAAATCCTTGTTGTTATTATTATTTCCATTTCAGTATATGCCTTATTCCTCCAAAACCTCTTATTTCTCATCATGATTCCAATCTTTCCACCCGTCAGCACTTTCTTAAGCCATTACCTATGAATTAAATTCATTTTCTCCTCTTTACAACCTAGATCCTAGAGTTAACTAATTCAACTCCATCCTGTCTTTTCCTCTCATGTCACTTGGGTCTTTGCCCTACATTTCTACTTGCCTATTGATGAACAGTTATTGGAAGTCCTGAAAATGAGCTGACTAGGTCTATGACAAATTTATATTATCTAATTTTTGGTAGTAGTTTCTAACTAACACTGGTCCCCTTTTTTACTTCTTCATTGATTCAACTTCAACTCCCTAGAAAGGCTATTCTAAACCTTCCCTTTTATTCCCTTTCTCCCAGTTTGAGGTGTTTGCTTCATTCTTTACTAAGAACATTGTGATAATCCACAAGGAGTTCCATCTTCCCACCTCTTTTTATTTCAAAATCATTTGAAATTATGTTGAATTATGTTTAATATGCTTTTTCTGAAGGTTTATCATGCTTCATAATTAGAAGCATTATGTTAGAGTTGAAAGAATGCTGTCTTGGGCACCAAGAGACTTTTGTCTAAATCTTGCCTTTGTCACTTACTACTTGTTTGACTTAGGAAAGTCATTCAACCTCTCTGGTTCTCAGTTTTCTCAACTAAACAATTAGGAGGATAACCTTGATCTCTGAGGGCCTTCCAGCATTAAGTTGATGATCTGATAGATTGCAGGACAAAAAATTAAAATTTCTAACACTATTCCTAGATAGAATAAAACTAATGAATAAGCTATTGAGAATAAAATTACAAATTAGAGAATATAATTGATTTTTATTTTATGATTTCCTTGAATAAAATTGCCCTTGTGAGAAAATACAATATGTGTTCATATTTAAGAAGGAACACCCACAGAGACACCACAAATATACACAACCAAAGACAGTTTTGTTATACCAATGGAATGAAAAAAAATACTTACTTTTTTTGCAATCCTTGATAACTTACTGTTGAAAATTTAATGAAAATGTCTTCTACAGTTTGACTAAAAACTGAGAAATAATGAATTAATGCTGACCATATGGTCAGGCTTGCCCACTACCTCTCACACAAGGACATGGTCCCTCTGACAGTCTCTGAAACTCCTGCTCCCTTTTCAATGGGGACAAATATGGGACCATTTTCTACCTATCCATTAAAATATGAGCTTGCCTTTCAGGTTCTGAGACATTCTACTAATTTTAACTCCTGGAAATATCCCACTCAACTCTATAGAGAATATAAGGCTTCTCAAAACTCTCAATGCTGATTATACCTTTCTAGAAATAGAGAATATTTCTTATCTACTATGAGTGTTACCTGCTCAGGTATATGAATTCACTGAACAAGGTCAAAGTGTCATGGAGAGGCAGGTTCAGAAAGCACTTAGTAATATACAACCTAATCAACTTTAGCCCTAGTTGGAAATAGTGGCTTAGGGGGCAGTACCCAAAGAGACAAAAAAAAAAAATCCTTGCAAGCTAAATACCTAAGGATAGAGAATGCAGATGGTCAAATGGGAATCTGTAGGTTTTTTTTTTTCCTTCCAAAACTCTACATGTAATTAATAGTCTAATCTTATGGGATAATATCCCTGTCTTGAATTCTCTGGAGCTTCTTAACTAATTGCTTATCACCTCCTTCTGGTTTCTCCTTATCACCAGAAATGTTGTAAATTCACATGAATCTCATTTCCTACTTCCCATATTGCTCAATACCCATAAAACTGCTTTCTTGTGGCAAATACAAAAGTCTTTGGAGTCTAGTTCCTAAGGAAAGCTCCACAAATCCTGTGTGTTTGTTTTATCCATTGTTTTATTTCTCTCTTGTTTTACTTTAGTGAGTACAGTCAAAAATCTCTTAGCAATGAGTAAGTTCTCAAAGTTCAAAAATTATTTGCCTTGCAATATGGAATTGTTCTAGAGGAGTGTTTAACTAGAGATAAATAAAACAAAATCAATGTGTTAATAATGTTGTTAGTCCTTCATTTTTCAAAGAGAACTAAAGACATCACAGGGTGATGTCTTGACTTCTATGTGAATTGTATTTAAGTTGTACAGAGCTACAGAATTTGATCACCCTCATTCTCTCTTTCAAGGTCATCAATGTCCCATGGAAAGACAAATATTAAGGGACTAGTGATTGGCCAGGATGCAGTGGGTGACCTTGGAATCTTTCATGTTTGATCAAGCTCTAGAGTGTTCCAAAGCAACTGCTTCAGCTACCTTGAGGACCATTGGACAAATTATTCTTATCTGCCTAATCTTCCATGGAAAATCTTCACATGTTTGGGGTAGACATCCCTCTAACTCATAGATGGGTTTGAGCCCTATCAGTTACTGTATTGAGTATAACCCATCATTTCTCTTTTTAAAATTCAATTTTACTATATTGTAAAATTAATAAGCACTTTTCTCCCCATTCCACTTTCTTCCCACCCAATGAAGAATAAGAAAAAAGAAAAGAAAAACTTTTAAAATAAATATGCATAGACAAGCAATGCAAAGCCTTTCATTAGCCATGTCTAAAAATATGTGTTTCATTTTGTATTTTGAATCTATCACTTCTTTGTCAAGAGGTGCTTAATCTGCAATCCTCTAGAATTATGGTCTTGTCTATCAGGCAATAAGTTTTTATTAAACACTTAGTATGTGCCACACAGTATTCTAATCACTGGGGATACAATGAAAGGCAAAAGACAGCCTCTACTCTCAAGGAACTCACAATCAAACAAGAGAGACAACATGCAAAAATCACAAGCAAGATATGTACAAAATAAATAGGAAGTAATAAACAGACATAAGACACTAGAATTAAGAAGTGTTGGGAAGAATTCTGGTAGAAGGCAGAAATTTAACTAAGATGTAAAGGAAGCCAATGAAGCCAGGAGGCAAAGAGTTGGTGAGGGAGAATATTCCATGCAATAGGGACACACAGGAAAACTGAGTAGAGATGGAAGATGAAATATCTTGTTCAAGAAATAGTAAGGAAGAACAAAAGAAAGAAACAAAGAAACAAAGAAATAGTAAGGAAGGAAAAACAACACTGGGTGGAGCCAAGATGGCAGAGGAAAGGCAGTGAGCTCTCGAACTCAAGACACGATCACTCCAAAAACATCCAAATAATGCCATAGGACAGTTTCTGGAGTGGCAAAATCCACAGAAGAACATGCTGAGATAATTTTCCAACCAAAGACAGCTTACAAGGTCAGAAGGAGGGAGCTTCTGTGCTGAGACAAGAGTGGAGTCCAACCCCACAGTCATGCTGACACAGATCCAGTCCCAGGAAGGCCTCACCAGAGAAAGAGACCCCCAGAGCCTCTGAAAAAGAGCACCTGTGGATTGTACATATATAACCTATATCAGATTGGTTGCTGTTTTGTGGAGGGGGGAGGAAAGTGAGGGAGAAAAATTTGGAACTCTAAATCTTATGAAGATGAATGTTGAAAACTACCTTTACATGTAACTTCCAGACAGCAAAACTTTGTGTGCTGTGGTTGTTAGCTCCAATTAGCCTGGGCCACCTGGGCCACTGGTACTCGAGCCTACCTCCTGGTTCTCAGCTGGGTGAAAATCCCAAGTTCCACCTTAGCACTAGCAGAGACCTCTGTAATCTCTCCTCTGCCAAGGGCTCAGTCCTCTCACCAGACCGTGAGCTTAGTTCCAGATGACACTGGCACTGCAGCTGATTCAGAGCCTCTGGGGAATCTCTTTCTCTAGGGAAGCCTTCCTGGGACTAGATCTGTGTCAGCATGACTGTCGGGTTGGTCTCTACTCCTGTCTCAGCACAGCAGCTCCCTCCTTCTGACCTTCTAAGCTGTCTTTGGTTGGAAAATGATCTCAGCACATGCTTCTGAAGGAGCACAACAAAGTCCTTTATGATACCCATGGTTAGAGAGAGAGAGAGACCCTAAAGAAGATACACCAAAAGGGACTAAGAAGGAATTATTGGGTAAGAATAGAACCAAAAGATCAGTGTCCTGAAAATCTAAACAGAAGATAATATCAAGAACAGGGTGATTGACAGTGTCAAAACCTTTAGGGAGATAGAGAAGGATGAGGATTGAGAAAAAGCCACTAGATTTGACAATTAAAAGATCCCTGGTAACTTTAAAGAAAGAAATTCCAGTTATATAGTGAGGTCAGAAGCCATACTGTAGAAAGGTAACAGTGAGAGGAGAGGAAATAAAGCACCTATTGTAGATAGCCTTCTCAAGGTATTTAAAGCTTCTTTTTTTTTTCAGGACAATGAGGGTTAAGTGACTTGCCCAGGGTCATACAGCTAGTAAGTGTCGAGTGTCTGAGGCTGTATTTGAACTCAGGTCCTCCTGAATCCAGAGCCAGTGCTTTATTCACTGTTCCACCTAGCTGCCCTTTCTCAAGGTATTTAACCACAAAAGGAAGGAGAGATGGGAAAATGGAGAAGGATAATTGAAGTATGAGTGTTTTGGGGATGAAGGAGACATGGACATGTTTGAAATCAGTAGGGATGCAGTCAGTTGATAGGTAGATATTGACGATGAGAGAGTGGGGTTGATAGAAGAGGAAATATACTAGAGGAGATGGGACAGGGTTTCATCAGTTGTACATATAAAGGGATTGACCTTGCAAAGGACAAGGGCTACCTCATCTTGTGAAACAGGGGTGAAGAAGGAGACAGTAGGAGAAGGCATCTGAGTGATATGAGATGAGGAGAAGGGAAGAAGGTGCTTTAGGCAAATGGTCTCATTGTTTCAGTATAATGAGACAAAATTATCAGATGAGATGCTAGGTGGAGGAGGAGCTATGAGATGTTAGAGGAAAGATGGAAAGATTTGCAAAAGTTACTATGGAGAGTGTGTTAGTGAATTGATAAGGCAGGTATTGAAGGATTGTCTAGTAGCTGTGAGGGCCTTGTTTTGGTTGTGTAACATAAATCTGTAGTGTTTCCAGTAAGAATGGTAATTTGATTTTCTCCATCTTCAGTAGCTGTTAAGGGCTAAAATTCTAGCTAAACTGTCTAAAATATCTAATGAGTGGTCGCCAATAAATTATAAACTTTAGCAAGAGTTAGACTTTTAAGCATTTATTAAGGAGAATAAGAATTTGGTAAAGAGAGAGAAAAAGGCCTAGATTCCTATCTATTAAAGGGAGAGCACATTTCTAGCTCCGCTCTCCACCAGAGTCCAGAGGAAAGAGAGCGAGACTGAGCGCCAGTCTCTTCCTTCCTCCTCCCACTAGTCCGCGTCACTTCCTGACTCCTGGTCTTGCCCTCAAAGACCTTCCCTTCATGGGCAGAACTCTTCTACAGTAAGTATCCAGCAGGTGGCGTTATTCCAATCGTTACAGTCCCCCCTGTTGTTCCTCAAGAAACAAAATGTTTCCTTGACGGAACAGTAAAAAGAATATAATAACTATTGCTAACTAATAATATGTGAACAACAATATAGAAAAGGAAGAGAAGAAAGTTTTGTCCAGAGGGGCGATTTTTTTTTTGTCCTCATGAACCGACGCTTTGACATTAGTCTTGCAAAGGGAGGGCCTCTGCAGAGAATACATGTTACAGATGGTGTATATTATAACAGAAAGAGAAAAAAAACAACAAAAACAACAAATCAAAACTGTTCATTTAAAGTCTCTGAAAGTCTTTTCTCAGATGTCCTCTAGGTGTAGTCGTGGAATGGAAGTCTTTTCAGGGGTTGATGTGTGGATGCTGGTAATCAGCCAGGAAAATTTCCTACAAAATTGAGCTTAACACAACTTTAAAATAGCTTTGTCAATAATCAAATCAAACAATGAAAGTTCTCAAAAACATGTCTAAGGGAATTCAGAATCTTAGTTGTTACACATGAAACATATAATAAAACAAAAATTGAAACATTCTTTAAAATTATAATATTACTATAGTCCCCCCTTATGGAGGGTAATTGAGAAGATAATTGCTGCAATATTAATTATTAAAAATAATTTTATCTGTTTCATCACTTTTTGCATCATCTGCCTAATTATCCTCATGCCATTATGAGAAATTTTAAAATCTAATATAATTAGTAACAGATGTCAAGGCCAAATTCAACACTGTTATTTATCATGACACCTGAGATAATTATGGGGGTTACCATAAAAGAACAGAGAAATGATGGGATATGAGCATTCCCACACTTGAGCAATATGTACTGCCCATACAGTATGCCAGGCTTAAAATAGGTGGATGGAATATATGTCCAAGCCACCGAACATATTGGAAGAAACTGAGTCAGACTTAATCAGATGCATGGGATTGAGATGTCCATGGCATCAGGCATATAGGAGGGAGCATAGAAGCCAGGTGTAGAAGTGAGATGGGTGGGATGAATACTTCCAGCCATCTGTACAATATTGTGGGGAAAAATAAAATAAAATATTAAACCAAGAGAATCCAACCTCAACATTTGTCAAAAGCCGTTCCCTCGGCCATACCTTAACTTCGTGCATGTCTCCCCTCATGTAACAGTTCAATGTCTGCTCTTTGCATGTATTCCTCTTGTGATTGGATGGCATCTTGGCCAACTGGCATCTGATAACTCAGAATAAAGGCAATTAATGTCTTAAATGATAAATTCCCATAATCCAAGTCTCATATGGATTTAAAAATTGAGGATAATAAATGATTGCAAAAAATGTGAATACATCTTGACTCAGAACACAATATATAATTATGCAACAATTTCAAATAATACCCCTTTTTTGCACTTAGTATACAATTACTTTTGTGAAAAATCAGAACATATTTAAATACAAGTTAAAGCACAACAGAATATCAAAGAAAACTTTTTTCTGAAAAAAGAAAACTTTTACAAATGTTCCCCTCTTTTTTTTTTTTTTTTTGGAATATGCTTATCAAAAATAATACTTCTAGAATCAATTTACGCTTGCCATGGCAAACAATTTGCCAGGGAAATGCTTTAAAGAGTTTGATCAAATAATCAGTTGAGAAAAAATAACAAAAACAAACAACTCAGAATATGGGAGCACAATACTCCTAGAATTAACACTGTATTATGAAATCAAAACCATCTTGCAATTTTTTCAAAATTAGATAAATGAATAGAAGAAAATACACATGGAACAATAAAAGACAGTGAAATTCAAACTAAGGAAATCTAAATGAACATGAACTTAAAGAGTATTATAAAATATAAACTTGATCACATGACTAAAAAGCTTTTACAAATATTCTCCTTGTTTTAAAAACTAAGTATAAGACACAATCTCAAAAGCATGAAAATCTCTATGAAAATAAACCCATACCATTAATTTCAAAATGTATATATAATAGCATAGAAATCCTATGTAACCTCTGAACTGATACTGTTAATAATCTGAGTGAATTCAGAACACTCTTGATTCCGATATCTAAAATCCCCAATACTCATATCAATACCTTGCTGCTTACTTCTACATTTCTGTAAAATATATACCCTTCCATGGCAAAAGCAGAGTCTTGAACTATGTTGATGATTGTCATTCTTATTCAGCTTAAGTTTTTCTTCTTTAACCCCTCTATATTGTCTGTCAGTCTTTTCACCATACAAATGCTTTATAAGATTACTAATTAAAGACAAAAGCAGGTTAGCAAAATTATGAACAAAACAAGCATATCTGGAATTTAAAGAGTTTTCTAAGATTGTCTCAAAAGCACAGCCAGGCCGGGGAAGGGCTGAGCCTGAAGCTGCAAATGCAGGTAGAAAAAGTTGAGCATGCGCATCAGATCTCTGGACTTCCCAGGCAGGGGAAGCTATGGGCTTGGCCATAGGAGGAGTAGAGGGTGGGGTCTGGGGAGGAGGGGAGGGACCAGAGCAATTTGAATCAGACTTGATTTTGAACTCAGGCCTGGATTCCTCTTCCCCCACTTTGCCTCCAGGTGCTAGGGGATTAAAAGCTTCTAGAGGGTGGGTCATTGCCTCCAGGCATGCAAAATTAGAGCAACAATTAGTGTTGGAACTGGGAAAAGCAGCAGGAATCTCTTCAGGTTTCTCTGAAAAAGCATGGTTGGGAGAGGGAGAGATATTTCCTTGTGTGAGTAAGTTACTGGCTCTTTTAACAAAAATAAAAAGAAAAATAGAAAATCCACAAAAACAAAGCATTAACATGATCTTATCTCCCATTTGTCTGGTTAAACAGACTAAAATCAAAAATAGGATAATTAGGGAGTTTAAAAGGTCCATTTGAAAAAATTTAAAGGAAAACACAGCCAGTACACCAGTACTTAGCAGTTAAAGGGAAAGGGAGGGGAAATTTCTTACCCAACCAGAAGATCAGAAGAAGACTGAAGTTTAGCTTTCCTCTTCGTGGTCAGCCATCTGTTAAGGGCTAAAATTCTAGCTAAACTGTCTAAAATATCTAATGAGTGGTCGCCAATAAATTATAAACTTTAGCAAGAGTTAGACTTTTAAGCATTTATTAAGGAGAATAAGAATTTGGTAAAGAGAGAGAAAAAGGCCTAGATTCCTATCTATTAAAGGGAGAGCACATTTCTAGCTCCGCTCTCCACCAGAGTCCAGAGGAAAGAGAGCGAGACTGAGCGCCAGTCTCTTCCTTCCTCCTCCCACTAGTCCGCGTCACTTCCTGACTCCTGGTCTTGCCCTCAAAGACCTTCCCTTCATGGGCAGAACTCTTCTACAGTAAGTATCCAGCAGGTGGCGTTATTCCAATCGTTACATAGCATATGTGTAGGAGTGAAGACAATTGATGGTGAGAGTTACCCAAGGTTGAGGCTTGGCAAGGCACAATTGGTATTATGAGGGATTAAAAAGGGGCAAGAACAAAGAAGTACAGTGTAGAGTAGAATCAGATGACCAAAGGGTCATGTTGGCAAAAGGAGGAGAGTGTAGCTAGTGTAGCAGGGAAAACCTGGGAGAGAATTTCATGGTCATAGGAGTATTAAAAGCATGGTTTGGTGTTGGAAAGCAGACAGGGGATGTGGAATGTCAATACATTGTAACCAGATAAAGGAATTTCAGGGTTTATGTATAAGGAAGTGGTACATTTATAGGAATTAGCAAGATCAAGGGTATGATCATCTTTGGTATTGGTTCAGGAGTAAGTCATGGGAAATGACTTAGGATAAAGAATTGAAAGGTTAGGATGTTTCAGGGGGTATTAATATATATTTTGAAATCCCCTTGGGGGCAGCTAGGTGGTACATAGGGTAAAGCACCAGCCCTGGATTCAGGAGGACCTGAGTTCAAATCTGGCCTCAAACACTTGACACTTACTAGCTGTGTGACCCTTGGCAAGTCACTTAACCTTCATTGTCCTGCAAAAAAAAAAGAAAGAAAGAAAGAAGGAAGGAAGGAAGGAAAGAAAGAAAGAAAAAGAAATCCCCTGGTATAAGGGCAGAGTTGGTGAGGAGAGAAAGATTATGAGCCAGTTAATGAATTCATTGAAAAAGTAAGGAGAGTATACTGGAGGTCTTTAACAAAAAAAATAAGATTTCTGATTGGGTAGTAAATACAGATTTCATGAATTTCAAAGGATGAGAGGTTATTTAATGATGGTGATAGGTAGAGAACCTGGAAGTGCCAGTGGGGAACAAGGAATATTTCAACTCCCTAAACTTGAATAGTGAATTGTGGGATATTATTGAAATTATAGCTAGTGCTCAATTGGGTGGCCAAGAGAAGTTATGACATTAGGAAAAATTTAGATCTCAGTGGGATCCAGAAAATAGGAATAGGAAAGAAAAAAGAATTGAAGATGAAAGCAATTATGTTGCCTATGGATCAGGCATTTTATATTGTATACAGTTATTTTAAATGGAATTTCTTTTTCTATCTTTTGCTGATGGACTTTGTTGGTAATATATAGAAATGATGATGATTTATGTGGGTTTATTTTATATCCTGCAACTTTGCTAAAGTAGTTAATAATTTCAAGTAGTTTTTTAGTTAATTCTCTAGGATTTTCTAAGTATAACAACATATCTGCAAGGAGTGATGGTTTTGTTTCCTCATTGCCTATTCTAATTCCTCCAATGTGTTTTTCTTCTCTTGTTGCTATAGCTAACATTTCTAGTGTAGTATTAAACAAAAGAGATGATAATAGGCATCCTTGTTTCACCCCAGTTTGTATTGTGAAGGCTTCTTGTTTATCTCTATTACAGATAATGATGCTTGTTGTTGATTTTAGATAAATCTTACCATTTTAAGGAAAACTTCATTTATTCCTATGCTCTCTGGTGTTTTTAATAGGAATGGTTGCTTCATTACATTATAGACCATAATTTGTTTACTCATTCCCTAATAGTTAAGCACCCATTTATTTTCCAGTTCTTTGCTACTTATAAATGTTTATGTTATATGTATGTCATTTCCCTCTTTTTTTTCCTCTTTTTGGGGTATAACCCTAGTCATGGTATAGTTGGATCAAAAGGTATGAATAGTTTAGTGTTGTTTTGGACTCGGTATCAAACTGGTTTTCAAAATGGATGAACCAATTCATGGTTCCTCTAACAGTGCAAAGAGTTCAATTCCCCTAATAGAGTTTATTTTCCCATAGCACTTCCACTTTTTGTCATTTTTCTTCCTTCATTATTTTTGACAATCTAATAAATATCTAATGAGAATTACTTTAATTTGAAATTTGCAATTATTGGTTATTTGAAGAAGTTTTATATGATTACTGATAATTTGAATTTCTTTCCTTGGGAACTGCCTTTGACCACTCATTTGAAGAATGACTCTTATTCTATTTAAATAAATTACTTATATATCTTGGGTAAGAAATATTTATGAGAAACTTACTGTTAATATTTTCCCCTGGAATCTGTTTCCATTATAATTTTAAATTATTGGTTTTGTTTATATAAAAATTGAAATTTGTTACCATTAAAATTGTCCCACTTCACTTTCTGTGATCCTTGTATTGTTATGAATTCTTCCATGAGGCATAGATTTATAAAGTAATGTATTTCTTGCTCTTCTAGTTTGCTTATTATGTAACCTTTTATGTTTAAGTTATATATCTAATTGTAGTATATCCTGTGTGAGTGAGACTTTCCCCAACCCTTAGAGTTAAGTGATTCAACTTCAGATAAATCAGTTCTTTGACAAAAAAAAGTGAGTTAATGTGCTTTACCTATTTCTTTAGTAGCTGAAATTAATAGTAATGCAACAAATAGGAGTACATATTATGTAATATGTTCTTATGTATTGTGAACTTGTCCCTTGACCATCATAACAAGTCCATTTGTAATATCATTAAATGACCAATGAGGTACTAAGAATAGTATCTCTAAGCTGAAAAAACCAATCAGCATCAGAGGTTTGATTTTAGGAACTTGCCACAAATATTTTACATTTGGCTGACTGCCAGCTATGATGGGGCACCCCTAAGCCCACGTTCATGATTTTTTAGATGATAACCATTTGTCAATGCTCATGTTCTGTATCTTTTGAAATAGGCTGTGAAGATAATATAGGAGGAGTTGTGTCTAAAATTAGGAGGGTATATAAGCATTTAAGCTTTGTAGGAGTACAAATGCCAGTCTCTGGCTCTGCTCAGGGTCTTTGCAGGCTTACCCCTGCCAGAGACCAGCTTTATTGTGAGATAGGCCCTCTTTCTGTAAACCTATTTTCTATGGCTTGGAGACTGTTTTTCTTTCCTTTGTTGGACTTAGAAATTTTCACAACACCTGGTATACAGCATGAGATGTTGGTCTATAACTAATTTCTGCCATTCCACTCTCCCATTTTTCTAACAGTTTTCATCAAGTAATGAAACTTTATTTTAGTAACTGAGGTCTCTAAATTTATCAAACACTGTGTTCGTTTGCTTCTGTATATTGTGCAATCTGTTTTATTAATTGACCTCTCTATTTTTGAGTCATTTCCAAATCATTTAGATAATTATTGTGGGTACTATGCTTTGAAATCTACCACTGCTAGGCCCCTTTACTTGCAAACATTTTTGCTACTTCCTTTTATGTTCTTGAACTTTGTTCATACAAATGAATTTTATTCTTTTTCTAGTTTGTAAAACAATCATTTAATAAATGAATTGGCATAATACTCAATGACTAAATTAATTTAGATAGTATTGCCATTATTTTTTGCAGGGCATTGGGGGTTAAGTGACTTGCCCAGGGTCACACAGCTAGTAAGTGTCAAGTGTCTGAGGCCAGATTTGAACTCAGGTACTCCTGAATCCAGGGCCAGTGCTCCATCCACTGCACCACGTAGCTGCCCTGTATTGCCATTTTTATTATATTAGCAGGACCTACCCATGAGCAATGAAAATTTCTCTTAATATTTAAGTCTACCTATTTCTATAGTATGCTTACTAGTTACATTCATATACTTAATACATATGCTTTGATAGATATTTTATACATCTGTAATTATGTTGAATGGAGTCTCTCTTTCAAACCCTTCTTGTTTTTTTGTTTTTGCTTTTCTGAGGCATTGAGGGTTAAGTGACTTGCCCAGGGTCACACAGCTAGTGTTAAGGCTAAAATTCTAGCTAAACTGTCTAAAATATCTAATGGGTGGTCACCCATAAATTATAAGCTTTAGCAAGAGTTAGGCTTTTAAGCTTTTATTAAGGAGAATAAGAATTTGGTAAAGAGAGAGAGAAAGACCTACATTCATCTATCTATTAAAGGGAGAGCACATTTCTAGCTCCGCTCTCCACCAGAGTCCCCAGGAAAGAGCCTGAGTCAGAGTGCCAGGCTCCCCCCTTCTTCCTCCCACAAGCAAACATCACTTCCTGACGCCAAAGAAAAGACTCCTGGTCTTGCCCTCAAAGACCTTCACTTCATGGTGGAGCTTTTCTACGGTAAGTGTCCAGCAGGTGGCATCATTCTAATCATTACACTAGTAAGTGTCAAGTGTCTGACGCTGGATTTGAACTCAGGTCCTTGTGAATCTAGGGCTGGTGCTTTATCCACTGTGCCACATAGCAGCCCCTCTTGTTGGGTTTTGTTAGGTACAGGAAGGTTGATGATTTATGTGGATTTATTTTATATCCCATAATTCTGCTGAGCATATTGTTTCATTCAATTTTAGTTGAATCAGTAGGGTTTTCTAGATAGACTATTATATTATCTGCAAAAGCTAGAATGTTGATATTTATATACCTATGTTTAGTCTCTCAGTTTCTTTTTCTTATCTTATCATTATACCTAACATCAATAATATTATTAATGATAATAATGAGTATCCTTGATTTTCACCTGTTCTTATTGGCAAGGCCTCTAACTTTTCTCCATTATATATAATATTTAATTTTGGTCTTAGATAAATATTATTTTCTTTACTAAGTAAAAATCCATTGATTGCTATAGTATTTTTTAATGGAAATGGAAGATATTTTATCATACTTCTTAATATTTATCATATTAAAATAGTTTACTAATCTCATGGTACTGTTGCATGTTTGCTATTTCATTTTAAAATCCTATATCAGTGTTTATATGAATATTGGTCTACAGTTTTCTTTCTCTCTTTTTCTATTCTTGATTAAGTATCAATACAATAATTATAATAAATAAGGAAATTGGAAGGATACCTTCTTTTCCTAGTTTTGTTAATAGTTTATATACTATTATAACTAATTATTCTTTGAATGATAGAGTTCAATTTTAATCCATTTCTTCTGGGAGTTTTTTCTTTGAGAGTTCATTTATGGATTGTTAAATTTATTTTTTCCAATATCAAGAAATTTAAATAGTCTTTTATTAATTTGGGTCTTTCATATTTTTGGAAGTATTGATAAATTTCATCTAAGTCACTGATTTTATTGACATATACATTGGCAAAAGACTTTCTGATAGATTCCTTTGTCTTCAGTTGTGAATTTATTTTCATTTCTGATACTTGTGATTTCATCTTCCTCTTTCTTTTTAAAAACAAATTAGGGGCAGCTAGGTGGCGCAGTGGTTAAAGCACCGGCCCTGGATTCAGGAGTACCTGAGTTCAAATCCGGCCTCAGACACTTGACACTTACTAGCTGTGTGACCCTGGGCAAGTCACTTAACCCCCATTGCCTAAAAAAACAAAACAAAACAAAACAAAACAAAACAAAACAAAACAAATTAATCTAGGGGGTAGCTAGGTGGCAAAAGGAGAAAGCACCAGCCTTGGATTCAGGAGGGCCTGATTTCAAATCTGGTCTCAGACACTTGACACTTACTATCTGTGTGAGCCCGGGCAAGTCACTTAACTCTCATTGCCACACACACACACACACACACACACACACACACACACACACACACTATTTTGGGGGGGGGGTTGTTGTTGGTTAAATAACTACTTCTATCAATTGACTCTTCTTTGGTTTTGACAATTTTTATTTTGTCGTTTAGTTGGGAGATTGAATTTGTTGTTATTGTAGGGTTTTTTGATTTTGTTTTAGCTGTGTATCTAATTCATTGATTTGTTCTTTCTTTTATTGAAGAAAATATTTAGAGATAAAATTTCATTCTATTTTAAAATGATGTCTTATTATTTGTTATTTATATGATTTATTCTTTGAGCCAACAGTTCATTAGTTTTAAATTATTTAGTCTCAAACTATTTTCATTCTTTCTTCAATTGCTTTTTATTGAATATAATTTATTGCATCATGATCATTAAACATGTATGTAATATTTGTACTTTTTGCATTTTTGGCGCGACTTTTATGAAGTTCATGATTAATTTTTGCAAAAGTATAATGCAAGAATGAGGGGTATGAAAATTTATTTCTGTTCTCATTCAGAAATCATCAGAGAACGATAATCTCTAATGTTTCTAAAATTCTATTCAGGTCCTTCATTCTTATTTATATTTTTGTTAGATTTGTTTAGGTATGAGGTATATTAAGGTCCCCATATTATTCCTTCCAATTTAACACTAGTCTATGTTTCTCATGACACCTGTATTTTCATTTCAAAATGTTTATTAATTCTGATCTTTTCATCCACAGTCTTTCAAAATACTGTTACATTAAATGATTATCTCCTTCCATATTGTTATATTTACTTTTGCTGGATAGGTTATTCTTGGTTGTCCTTATCTTCTGCCATTTGGAATATTATATTCTAAGATCTCTTCCCCTTTATTGTGAAATTTACCAAGTCTTGTGATTGTGACTCCTTGCCATTTGAACTATTTCTTTTTTGCTGAATGTAAAAAATAATCTATTCCTATGATGTTCCTGGGCATTTATTTTTTAGTTTCTTTTAAAGTCATATTGTTTCTATTTTCTCTTTTGCCTCTGGTTCTAAGAAATGTGTGCAATTTTCATTTATGAATTCTTGAAATATGATATTAAATATTTTTTGATTTTTTGTTTTTGCTTTCTTTTTTTAAAATGATTTTCAAATATTATGATGAATTTTACATAATCTCTCCTCTTTGTGGAAATTTCTTTTTATGGATTTGATCCTTTGATATTTCTGTGTTATGTCTGGATTGGGGTGGAGTGGGGGGAGGGAAAGGTTGCTCATTATCACCAGTCTCGATGTCTGGATTGAAAACTTGGGCTTGTGTAAAAATTTTTTTAGGGAGTAAAGGAAACTAGAAAGTAGAGTTAATGAGGGATAGCATTCCAGATGTGGGACACAGACAGTGAAAAGGTTTGAAGTCAAGAGATAGAGTATCCTGCGTGAAGAATAGAAAGCCCACTAGTGTCACCAGATCACAGATTATATGGTAGAGAGTAAAGCATAAGAGTCCTGAAAATGTAGGAAGGAGTCAGGTTGTGATGAGTTTTAAAAACCAGAACAATGATTTTGCATTTTATCCTGGGGGCAATGGGGACCAGTAGAATTTACAGGGTGTGTGTGGCATGGTCAGACCTTTGTTTTAGTAAGGTCATTTGAGTGAAGGATGGATGAGAATGAGGAGATTTGAGTCAGGGAGACCTACAGAAGGTTAGTGTAGGTGGGAGACAAAAGTCTATCAGGTCTTACTGTGTCCTTATATGTTTTCAAGTATAATCTCCCTGCAACTGATCATATAAAGTTATGGACCATAAGGTTTAGCTGCTGCAATATCTTTTTTTTTTTTTTTTTTGGTGAGGCAATTGGGGTTAAGTGACTTGCCCAGGGCACACAGCTAGTAAGTGTTAAGTGTCTGAGGTCAGATCTGAACTCAGGTCCTCCTGAATTCAGGGCTGGTGCTCTATCCATTGTGCCACCTAGCTGCCCCTGCAATATCTTTTTAATAGTTACTGAAATGTGATCTTAAAGAGCTACAACTTTTGCATGTTTCCTTGGGAGATAATAACCATTTTTATGATAGTATTTTATTTTATTTTTTCCAATTACATGTGAAGATAGTTTTCAACATTCATTTTTGTAAGATTTCGAGTTCCAAACTATTCTCCCTCTCCCCTCTCAAGCCAGAAAACAATTTGATATAGGTTATACATTTAAATTGTGTTCAACATATTTCCACATTTTTCATGTTGTGAAAGAAGAATCATAACAAAAAGGGAAAAACACAAGAAAGAAGAAACAAAAACAAGCAACAAAAAGTGATCTATTCAAACTCCATAGTTCTTTTTTTGGGTGTGGAGAATGTGTTCCGTCATGAGTCTTTTGGCATGAGAAGAATGAAGTCTATCACAACTGATCATCTTACAGTGTTTCTTTTACTGTGTACAATGTTCTTTTGGTTCTGCTCACTTTACTCAGCATCAGTTCATATAAGTCTTTCCAAGTTTTTTCCAAAATCTGCCTGCTCATAATTTTTTACAGCACAATAATATCCCATTACATTCATATACCACAACTTGTTTAGCCATTCCCCAATTGATGACCATCTCCAAAATTTCCAATTCTTTCCCACCACAAAGAGAGCAGCTTTAAATATATTTGTACATGTGGGTCCCTTTCCCCATTTTTATTATCTCTTTGGGATATATACCTAGTAGTCTAGTGGGTCAAAGTGTATGTATAGCTTTATACCTCTTTGGGCACCAGTCCAAATTGCTCTCCAGAATGATTGGATCAGTTTACAACTCCACCAACAATGTATTAATGGTACAACTTTCTCATATCTCCAACATTTATCATTTTCCTTTTTTTGTCATATTAGCCAATCTGATAGTTGTGAAGTGGTACCTCAAAGTTGTTTTAATTTGCATTTCTCTAATCAATAGTAATAGAGAACATTGTTTTCATATGGCTGTAGAGAGCTTTAATTTCTTTGTCTGAAAACTATTCATATCTTTTGACCATTTTTCAATTGGGGAAAAACTAATTACAGCCATTGTTAAAAAAACCCAAAAATTAAAACATAACATAAAAGAACAATAAAGCACTTATGAATGGCAATAGACACAGTACTCATCTGACCAAGAACTAATTAAAAGTGGAGAAACTAACTCAATTCAGTATCCTCTAATCAAGGTCAACCATCTTAGTGTTAATAATCATTATTGTTGGGGCAGGTAGGTGGCGCAGTGGATAGAGCACTGGTCCTGGAGTCAGGAGTACCTGAGTTCAAATCCGGCCTCAGACACTTAACACTTACTAGCTGTGTGACCCTGGGCAAGTCACTTAACCCCAATTGCCTCACTTAAGAAAAAAAGATAAATAATCATTATTGTCACAAAATAAAAGTATATCAAAATTGTGCTTGTCCTAAATAATTAACACACCACTGTAGTCTTTAGGATTTTAGAAAATACAGTCAAAGGTATAACTGAGGATTACTAGTAGTTGTTGATTCTTGGCAGTTCCTTGTTGGCCACATAACAATAATAGGAATGTTTTTTGTGTTCCTAAGACATTTATCTTAGCATTTCAGAGAACCTCTCAGGACTTGATGAAAATCCATTATGCACTTCTGGTTACTCATGTGACACAATTGAAACTTCCAGAAAGAACCTAATAAGCATTAGCAAAGACTACCAAATATTTCAGCCACAAACCTAAGACCATATAGATACAGGTTGCATTTCCCTTATTGAATGTAAGGCATGCAAAAGAGAAAAAATATTTGGGAAGTACACAACTAGCTTAAGAAGATAATGTCTGAGAAGGAAATCTGAACTTTTGGACTATGTTTTGAAATAAAGTCATGACAGATTTCTGGTCGAGGATACCTCCCCATAGCTGGTAAAAATGTGTCTTTTTGTGTCTTGAAAACCTAATTGAAAGGATTTAAAATTTTTTTTTAATGTAAAAAAAAAGAGGAAAAATCTGTCTATGTATAACCTGTAGAAGAGTGTTACACAGGGAAGAAAAAGGACAACTCTACACTGAGACCTGAAAAACAGATTAAACTTTTCCTGAAGAAGAGGGTACTCTATGCTCTTATAAATAGAAGATTGCTTGTTCTCCAAAGAATGAGAGAGAGTGAAAGAACAAAATGAAAGACTATCCAATAATGGTCAGAGGACAAATCAAAGAGTAGTGATGATTGGAGGTTCTTTTCTCAGAGGTCCTGACATCTATTTGTCAACCTAAGGACAAAAATGAAGAAGTCTGATGACTTCTTAGTGCCTGTATCTGAGACATTACATTCTATTAAAATCTCAATAAATCAATCAACAAATATTTGTGCACATTTATGTGCCAGGCATTATGCTAAGTTGTAGGGATACATGGAGCCAGAATGAAACAATGCCTGTTTGTAATGAGCTTATATTTTAATGGGATCGACAAGTACAAATAAAAATATGTACAGCATAAAGTTAATAAATGCAAACCTACAAAACCAATTAATTAGAAGCTGGTTTGGGAACAAGGGCAAATGAAATTGGGGAGATTTTAAAGCTTCATAAGAAGACTACCATCTATTTCTGGTTGCTAAATATTATGAAGATTTGGGCAAGAAACACACAAGTGGTATTTTCTTCCTTGCTCATTGAAGGCAAGAGACACAGAAGACACAAAATGATTTGATAAGAGAGTATCTGGGTATCTGAGTGTTTGGAATGGGATTTGAACATCTGTACCATGCTTTAAAATATAGGAATGATAGATTCCTGGTCAGTGATAGAATACACTTACCAGAAGCTATTAAGAAGTCATTTGTCAAGGGCATTACAAATGTAATGAAAACTATCTAAATAACAAAAAAGATGAGAGAGGGGAGAAAATAGCCTACCTATATAATAATAATAATAATAATAATAATAATAATAAGTATCATATATGTGGTGCTTATCATTTGCAAAGCACTTTACAAATATCATTTTATTCTCACAATAACCTTTAACCTTAGGCTGTTGCTATCTCTATTTACAAATTAGGAAATTGATGCAAATAGATAATAAAGAACTTTCCCAGGGTAACCCATCTAGTAAGTATATTAGGTGGGATTTCTAAATAAGAACTTCCTGACTCCAAGCCCAACACTTGATCCACTATTCACCAAGCTGCTCAATAGTATACCCACCAACTTAGATCAAATATGGAATAGTCACAATAAAAGACTAGTAGGTGAAAAACACAGGAGACAAAATCCAAGAAAGGAGCCAGTAGTGAAACAATTGACCTCAAATGTCTATATACAAATCCCTAAAGTTTAGAAAACTGGAGGCCCTAAAAATACCTATATTGTAGGTATAACTGAAGCTTTGTGGGATGAAATGTATGGCTTGAATATTACTCTGTATAGATATTACTTATTCCAAAGAATAAGACTAGGTAAAGGGCAAGAGAATATGGGAATACCATCGTATATTAATAAGGTATATGCATATGAGGAAATTCTACAACTGGAGTCAGAAAGCATGGCAGAGAGCAATTGGGTGAAGATCAATGGAGAGAGAAACAGAAGTGATTTTTGTCATTGGATTACACTATATAAAGCCCATGGATGGAAAAAAGAAATAAATGAGGAGTTTGGGAAACAGCTCAAAACCCTGGCACAGGGGCATAATTTAGTAATGAAAGAAGATTTCAACCATTCAGATATCTGTTAGAGCTCTCAGTCTGCCAAACATAGAACAGGTAATAAAGTCTAGGTTTGTCTTAGTCACAATTTCACTTTTTCCAAAGGTAGAGGAACCAAAAAGAGGGACTTCTGTCATGGAAATGATACTCACTAACAAGAAGGGACTGGTTACTGGCATGGAACTGATAGAAGCCCTAGGGGTGTGTGTGTTAGGGGCGGGGGACACCAACATTCATTCCTGTATTATTTAACAAAGAAAGAGGAAATGTGATCATACATCTTAAATTTGGGGAATACATATTTCAAGGAGTTTAGAGAAAGAATAGGGAGGATCCCATGACCTGAAATTCCACAAGGCAAGTCATCTCAGAAGGGACATGAAACCTTTAAGAATGAAATTCTGATGATATAAGAGGAAACGCTTCAAAAGGAAGAAAATTGTGCTTCATCTGAAGAGACCAGTATAAGTGGGCAAGGAACTCTCTCATCAGTTTAGATTTTTTTTTCCTTTGGTGCACAGGAGATAGCAGCAAGGGCAAATAAAAGATGAATTATAAAAGTATACCAAGAAATTATAAGCATTTAGAGATATAAAATTTCCCCTAAGCACTGCTTTAGCTGCATTCCATGGGTTTTGGTATGTTGTCTCATTATTGTCATTCTCTTGGAGGAACTTATTGATTATTTCTATGATTTGTTGTGTGAACCACTCATTTTTTAGGATGAGATTATTTAGTTTCCAATTAATTTTCAGTCTACCTTTCCTTAGTTCTTTATAACATGTAATTTTTTATTGCATCATGACCTGAGAAGGATGCATTTACTATTTCTAGCAAGAAATTATAAAATAGTGTCAGGGGGAGCAAAGCTTGGAATCTATCTATCAATCAATAAACATGTAAGTGTCTACCATGTGCCAGTTACTGTGCTAAGCATTGGAAATGGGCTGAAGGTGTTGAGGAAAGTTAAACATAATAAGGAGATATTTTAAGCTAAAATGAGAGAATAGGAATGTCAAAGAAGGGACAGGACCTTTGCTTAGGATTGATGTGCCAATGATAACTGATAACAGGGAATAAACTAAGCTGCTAATTTCATATTTTGGTTCTTTTTTTCCTGCCAGGTAAAATACCTTTGTGATAAAAAATATAGAACAAAACAATTTTTAACAGAACTGATAAGCAAATTAAGTAAGGAGGTAAAAAAGGAGAACCTCATTCATATGATTATATATTTCGAGCTGGAAGGGACCTTGAAAGTAGTCCAACTCTCTTATTTTAGAAATAAGGTGACCAAGGCCAAGAGATGTTGGATGACTTTCCTAGCACAAGAAGTCAGTGGCAGACCCACAATTTGATCCCAGGTCCTATGATTACAAATCCATCCTATTTTTCCTTTACCATTCAGCCTCCACTTTTTTTTCTTTTCTTTTCTTTTCTTTTTTTTTTCATGAGCTAATTAGGGTTAAGTGACTTGCCCAAGGTCACACAGCCAGTAAGTGTTAAGTGTCTGAGACCAGATTTGAACTCAGGTACTCCTGACTCCAGGGCCAGTGCTCTATCCACTGCACCACTTAGCTGCCCCACCAGCCTCCCCTTTTGATGAACTTAAGTCATCTGGCCCTAATAAACCTTATTGTAGGATACTGGAAGTATTAATGATGTGATTGCTGCACCATTAACAACTGAAATGAGTCAATAATAACCTAAATAACCTGGAAAAATGAAAAAGGTATTCCAGAACTCAAAAAAGGAAGGAAAGAAGGAAATAAACATTGACAAATGACTCCTCCTATGTGCCAGAGAAACTGCTCGGTCCTTACACATATCCCATTTGATCCTCAAAACAATCATGAGTTGTAGGTGCTATTATTAGTAAAGGCATATATTGTTCTATTTTTTTTAAAGGTGAGTCTACAAACTTCAGGCCAATGAATTTGATTTCAAGTGTTGGAGAAAGTTCTAAAGCAAATCATTAAAGAGATGTTTTGGGAATATCCAAAAAGTAATATCACAAAAACCCAATATGACTTCATCAAGAACAGGTCCTGAGGGGCAGCTAGGTGGTGCAGTGGATAGAGCACTGGCCCTGGAGTCAGGAGTACTTGAGTTCAAATCCAGCCTCAGACACTTAACACTTAGTAGCTGTGTGACCCTGGGAAAGTCACTTAACCTCAATTGCCTCACTTAAAAAAAAAACAGGTCCTGTTGATAGGATAGCTAAATTGGTGAATGATTGGTATATCTCTTATATAGTTTAACTAGATTTTAACAAAACATTTCATAAATCATTAAATACAATTCTCATGGAAAAGGTAGAAAGGTGTGCATTAAATAATCATACAATTAAGTAGATTTGGTTTAGATGTTTGGACTTCAAGGACAATAATTAGTGTTCAGTGTCAAGATGATAAGAGATCTCTTGTGGAATATGCTGTGCTTAACCCTGTGAGACTGTCATTTTTATTTCTGACCTAGATAAAGGCAGATATGGCATCTATTTCAAATTTGAAGATGACATAAGACTCAGAGGGACAGCTAATAGACTAAATGATAGGATTCAAACATATATATCTAGGTTAGAGAACTGAACTGAATTTATTCTGCAGCAATATGTGAGCTTTATTTGGGTAGGAAAAACCCAGCTTCACAAGTATAAGGAATGGGAAGTTATACAGCACTCATTCTGAAAAAAACATTTGGGGGTTTTAGTGGACTAATAAATTCATTATGAGTTAGCACTGTAAGGTGAAAGCCAACAATGCTATTAAAACTATTTTGTCGTCAGTAAGAGAAAAATTATTTCCAGAAAAAAGAAGGTGATACTTTCTCTGTACTAAGACTAAGTCAAATTTCATCTGAAGTATTGTGCCTCATTGTGGTACCAGAGTTTAAGGATACGGCTAAGTTATATGATTTTCATAGGAGGACATAGGAGGAAGGTGAAGGATCTTGAGTCTATGTCATCTGAAGACCTGTTGAAACAACTGGAGATGTTTGGCCAAAAGAAAAGAACATTCATGGGATACATGATGGTTGTCATTTGGAGGAGAGATTAGAATTGTTCTTTCTGACCGCAGAGTAGAGAACCAGTTGTAGAAGTTGAAAGATGCAAATTTAGTCTTAATGTCTGGAGGAGTTTCCCAATAATGTGGGCTGTCCAAAAATGAAATAATGGACTACCTAGAGAGGAGGCAAGTTCTCTCTCCTTAGAAGTCTTCAAACAGGGGCAGCTAGGTGGTGCAGTGGACAGAGCACTGGCCCTGGATTCAGGAAGATCTGAGTTCAAATCTAGCCTCAGACACTTGACACTTAACTAGCTGTGTGACCTTAGGCAAGTTACTTAACCCCAATTGCCTCACCAAAAGAAGAAGAAGAAGAAGAAGAAGAAGAAGAAGAAGAAGAAGAAGAAGAAGAAGAAGAAGAAGAAGAAGAAGAAGAAGAAGTCTTCAAACAGACCCCTATTAACAGTGTTAGAGTAGGGTCAGATAAATAATCAAATATGGAGTCTTATCTTAATAAAAAGTTAAAGCTAGTGAGTCAGCTTTGATACTCTCATTTCTTCTATGGCCCTATTCACTACATTAACCTTTTTGGGTGCTGCAATACCTACAAACTGAGTGTTAACCATTTTCCCATGAGCTAATCTGAAACTACAGGCCTCTGTGCTGGCCAGATAGATGGAGCAAACTCAACTCTAGACAAAGGCCTGAAGAATCACATCAACTTGGTTTCCATCTTTCACAAGCCTTCTACTGCAGATAAACATCCTTCAATAAACCTCATCAAATTTCAGAAATTCTTTGTGCAAACTATTCTTTCCTTTCTATTATCCCAGCTAGCTTCTCCCTCCCTCCCCACTCTCCTCTCCTCTCTCTCTCTCTCTCTCTCTCTCTCTCTCTCTCTCTCTCTCTCTCTCTCTCTCTCGCTTACTCGCTCGCTTGCTCTCTCGCTCTCATACACACACACACACACACACATACACACACACACACACAGTTACAGAGTCTCTAATTTTATTCCTAAAAATCTTCTAGTCAAGTTAGATTAGAATGATACTAAGAGAGATATTAAGAACCCCCTCCCCTTTTGCTATCCTACTAAAACTCAAGCATCTCTAATATGAAAACTTATAAACATTTAATATCAAAGGAGACATTAATAGTCATACCGCATCTTGAATTTATTTTTTGGCTTTTTATATAAACATTTCTTTTATTTTCTTAAGAAAATATGAGTGCATTGATGGTTTAATTTCATTGCATTCAATTGCATACACTTTAGTTCAATAATTTGAACAAATGCTGATTAGAAAGCAGGATCTTAGTATATGGCTAGAGAGATGGTCTTGAATCAGAAGAAGCTGAGTTCAAATCCTAGCTCTCATATTACCTTTATTAGCATGGGTACATCATTAAGTTCTGTGTTTCAGTTTCTTCAATTCTATTTTAATTCTCTCTTAAGTCAATATTTTGTTTGTTCAATGAACTTTCTGATAAATATATTGATGTTACTCTATTCCCAGAGGCTTGCTCTATCTTCCCCTTCTACCTTCTCCGTCTCAAGTTTTTTGATTTGCTTAAATTATCACTAGTTTTCTGTTATGAAAATTTCTATTTCATTTATTCCCTTCTGTTAATAATATTAATTGATTAATTAAAATTTTTCTCTCCCTTTTTCACCCTAACCTTTTTCTTTTTCTTTTTTCTTTTTCTTTTCTTTTCTTTTTCCTTTTTACCTTTTCTTTTTTCTTTTTTTTCCCCTTTTTTGCAGGGCAATGACAATTAATGACAGTTAAGTGACTTCCCCAGGTCATACAGTTAGTGTCAAGTATCCAAGGCCGGATTTGAACTCAGATCCTTCTGAATCCAGGGATGGTGCTTTATCCACTGTGCCACCTAGCTGCCCCCCACCTCCAACCTTTTTTTAAAAATTATTTTTCCTGTGTCCCTTTCCAAGATGTTTCTCTCTTATTCATTCTTATCACTATATCTTTTCCTTTCCAGTTTATTCTATTTGTTCTTTCATTATTCCTTCTTTGTTCTCATGAGATTAAAGTTTCTGAAGTATCTCATTTCTCCTCCCTTTAATATATGATTTCTATATTATTTCCTTTGTAGATATTGCCCCATCTTTGTATTTTCCCATTATACATCATTAATAGAAATATCAATTCATGAAGGAAGCCATAGCGGGGAGGGAGGTAAACAGTATTATATGGTGTAAGTTACCTTTATTTTTCAATCATGAAACTCATCCCTACTCTCCACCCCGACTATGTTCAGTTTCCTTCCCAAAGGTTTTTTTTTTGTTTGTTTGCAAGGCAGTGAGGGTTAAGTGACTTGCCCAGGGTCACACAGCTAGTAAGTATCAAGTATCTGAGGCCAGATTTGAACTCAGGTCTTCTTGAATCCAAGGCTGATGCTTTATCTGCTGCACCAGTACTGCTTGTCCTTAAGAATATTCATAGCCCTTCTCCTGGAGTGGCATACTTCCTATGAAGGCAAAATTCAGAGAATTTGCTATCCTGATGTGCAAAGTTCCCTTAAATAATGGTAAAAGTGTATTAATGGTAGATCTGTGACTTGCTCTAAATTGTACCTTTAACTGAGTAATAGTGCCACTAGGCCTATACACCAAAGAAATTAAAGAATACAAGGACCAGGGGCAGCTAGGTGGTGCAGTGGATAGAGCACCGGCCCTGGATTCAGGGGGACCTGAGTTCAAATCCGGCCTCAGACACTTGACACTTACTAGCTGTGTGACCCTGGGCAAGTCACTTAACCCTAATTGCCTCACCAAAAAAAAAAAAAAAAAGAATACAAGGACCTGCAGGGACAAAAATACTTAGTCATTCTTTTTCTAGTGTCAAAGAACTGGAAAGTAAGGGGTAACCATAAATTTAGGAATAAGTGAGCAAATTATAGCATATAAATGTAATGAAATACTATTATGGTATAAGAAATTATGAAAATGACAATTCCCAAGAAACCTGGGAAGCTCTATACAAAGTAATGCCAAGTGAAGTGTGTAGACAATTGATAAAGTAACAATAGCATTGCAAAGATAAGTTATTTTGAAAAACTTAAGATCTCTTATCAATAAAATGACCAACTATGATTCCAGAGGCCTGATGATGAACCATTCTATCTACCTCCTGACAGAAAGGCATTGGATTTAAGATACCAATTAGGACACATTTTTAGACAAAGCCATTTTTTTTTTTTGCTTCACTATACATATGAGTTACAAGTGAGGTTTTTTATGTTGTTGTTTTTTTTTGGAGGGTCAATGAGGATTAAGTGACTTTCCCAGGCTCATACAGCCAGTAAGTGTCAAGTGTCTGAGACTGGATTTGAACTCAAGTCCTTCTCAATCCAGAGCCGGGGCGATATTCACTGTGCCACCTACCTTCCCCAAGAGTTTTGTTTTTCTTTTTTATTCTCATTGGGGGAATGTCAGAGGAATAAATAATTTTTGTAAAGTGAATACATTTTTTAAAATAATTCTTTTTATTCTAATGAAGGCAAGCTTTGATTTTTTATGAATGAAGAATGATACCATTTTGTTCACATGCCAGAAAGCAAATTTGTCAAGAGGTAGATAGCACAGTTCATCATCACTTATCTGGAATCATGGTTGATCATTTCATTGATCAGAGATCCTAAGTTTTTCAATGTTGTTTATATTTACAATGTTATTGTTACTATATAAGGGTCTTTCATATGCAATTCATATTTGAATTTCTTTCTCCTCTTTATTGAAAAAATTGGTTTATTGTCACTGAAACAAATTGTAGGAGATATTATAAGATTGATTTCTCTGATATGCTTATTATGTTTTTTTGTAAGAGACAGGCAAATAAAAACTATATTTAATTTTCAAAACACTATCTATTGATTTCTTCCTCTGCCTTCCCCTTCTACTTTTGCCTTCAATCTTTTCTGACATCAGGGTGTTTTCCAATGAGTTCTATCTCTCATTATGTGGCCTAAGTATTGTCTGCCACATAGTAAATATCTAATAAATGCTTTCTAATTGATTACTGACTGATTCATAACCTGGGAGATCAGGAAAGGTGAAATATAGGTGGCATCAGAGCTATGATATAAAGAAAGCTAGAAATTCTTTAAGGTAAAATTCTGGAGAGAGTGGGTTCCAGGTATGGGAGAATATCTGTGCAAAGGCATTAAGTGAAGGGACGGAATATTGTGTTGGGGAATAGCTAGTAGAATGGAGAACAATATGAAATAAAACTGAAAAGATACTATAAATAGGCATCAAATCAGAAATTTGTATTTTATTTTAGAAGCAATAGAAAGCCAAGGAGAATTCTTAAGTCATATTGCCAGAAGTGTTTTGTGAAGATATCAGCTTAAAAGCTTTATGGAGATGAATTGGAGAAGTGAGAGAATGGAGGTAGGGAAACCATTTAAGAAGTTATTACAGGGGGCAGCTAGGTGGCACAGTGGATAAAGCACCAGCCCTGAATTCAGGAGGACCTGAGTTCAAATCTGGCCTCAGACACTTGACACTTACTACCTGTGTGACCCTGGGCAAGTCACTTAACCCTCATTGTCCCGCAAAAAAACAAAAACAAAAAGGTATTACAATAGTCCAAGTAAGAAATAAGGAAATCTGAACTAGGGTAGAGACTAAATAATTGGAAATGAGGAAATGGATATATGGAAAATATTCATTATTAATTGCTTAGAATTATAAATAATGATGTTTATTAATTGTTTACAAACCAGTAAGGCATTATGCTAAATCCTAAAGGGGGAGAGAGTCAGATCCTGTTCTCAAGTAGTTTATAGCCTAATGTTTCTAAAATGAAAGAAAGTAGAAAGTTAGGAGAGGCAATGGATAGAGCACGGTATTTAGAGTCAGAAAGAAGTTTGAATCCTTGCCTCACACACTAATTAGTTTTCTGACTTTGGACAGACTCAGTGTCTTCATCTGTAAAATGAAGATTTTTTAGCCCCTCTCTTCCAGGGTGGTGGTGAGGATTAACTAAACAAATGCATATAAAATTGCTTTCCCTATTTTAAAGTATCATATGTGATATTTATCATTATTACTATTATTGCTACTCTTCAACAGGAACACCAAAGTATTTCTTTTTCATTTTGATGAAAAAGTAATTTATACATGAATCCATACATTAAAATACATAGCATGGGGGCAGCTAGGTGGCACAGTGGATAGAGCACCCGCCCTGGAGTCAGGAGTACCTGAGTTCAAATCCGGCCTCAGAAACTTAACATTTACTAGCTATGTGACCCTGGGCAAGTCACTTAACCCCAATTGCCTCACTAAAAAAACCAACCAACCAAAAAAAATAAAACATAGTTGAGTAAACTTCACATAGAATCTTCAATCAAAGGCTATGATTTTCATGTGTGGACAAAGTTCAAACCCTAATTTCACTTCAACCTCCATGAGACAGATAAGTGAGATTTGGGGAGTGAGCTTTCATTGTTGCTATGAACAGTTTTTTTCATGGAATACAGAATGGGAAAATACGTAGTAGTGGAAATGTGAGGAAGAAAATGGAAAATATTAAATCAACTGTAATGAGGGAAAATATCGCTCTGCAAGAGATGATTCACATGAGGGTACTTCCTGATGACATTTCAGCATTTTGGTTTTGTTTGTCCTTTTGTTCTCAAAGAAGAACATGCCATAAGAGTGATGTTATGATTTGCAGTGAATAGGATTTAAGTGAGGGAGGGGTGTGCAAAACCTCCTCCAAAGCCACCTGGGTCCAGTGGCAAGATATGTATCAGGAAGACTAGAGATGGCCCTGGATATTTTAAGTCAATTGAGGTTAAGTGACTTGCCAAAGGTCACACAGCTATTAAGTGTTAGGTGAGATTTTAACTGAGATCCTCCCAACTTCAGGGCCAGTGCTGTATCCACTGCACCACCTAACTGTATTTTACCTTCTTGAGAAAAGCACTACTCTTTGAACAACATCCTTGAAGGCTTGTTTAACTTGCTGGTTCCTTAGGGTATAAATGAAAGGGTTCAGCATGGGAGCAACTGAAGTATTGAGAATAGCTACCCCTTTGGTCAGTGATGCTCTTTCTTTTGCTGAGGGGTTCACATACATAAAAATGCAGCTCCCATAGGAGATAGAAATGACAATCATGTGAGAGGAACAAGTGGAAAAGGCTTTTTTCCTCTGGCTAGCAGATGGGATTCTCAAAATGGTCCTAATGATATACATATAGGACAGAATCACTAGTGCCAAAGTAAATAGCAGAGTCACCAAAGCAAAATAAAAAGCAACCACTTCTAAGAACTGTGTGTCTGAGCAAGAGAGCTGTAAGAGAGGGAAAAAATCACAGGAAAAGTGATCAATGATATTCGAGTCACAATAATCAAGCTGCAGAAGAAGCATAAGTGGTGGGAAAATGGTCAGGAATCCTCCTAACCAAGAACAGAGAACAAGCAAGATACAGACTTTGTTGCTCATGATGGTCGTATAATGTAGGGGCTTGCAGATAGCAACATAGCGATCATAGGACATGGCTGTAAGTAGGTAAAATTCAGTTACCCCCATAAAAATGAAAAAGAATAACTGGGCTGCACAATTGTCAAAGGAAATAGTTTTGTTTTTAGTAACAATGGTGCTCAGGAATCGAGGAATGCAAACAGTAGTGAATGAGACTTCTAAGAAGGCAAAATTCCGGAGGAAAAAATACATGGGTGTCTGCAGGTGGGAATCCAGCAGCGTGAGGGTGATGATGGTCAGGTTCCCAGTAATACTTAAGATGTAGGTGATAAACAGAAAGAGAAAAATCACAACCTGCAGTTTGGGGTCATCTGAAAGTCCCAGGAGGATGAACTCTGTGATCACTGTGTGGTTTTTTTTCATCCTCCAAGTACAAAACCTACTGGTGAAAATAAGAAGGCAGAATGAGGAACAATGGAAAAGAAAGCTTTAGTAACAACACAATCACTTATAACAACACAGAATTTAAAAAAAATTCTTTGAGTTAGAAGCGGGACCACATGAGGAACTGTCCATGTGACAGTTCCTCAAATACTTGAAGATTACGATCTTCCCCCCACTCTGCTCTAAGTCTGCTGTTATTGACACTAAATGCACCCATTTCCTTCAACCAATATTCATATGGCATGACTTTGAAGCCCTTCACCATCCTGATCACACTCCTCTGGGTATGCGACTCAGTCACCAGTTGGTGAATGTTAAAGTGGGGCACCCAGAACTAAACACAATAATCCAAATGTGATCTAAACAGCACAGAGTACAGTTGCTTTACAATCTCCCTAGTCCTGGATTATATGCCACTCTTAATAAAACCCAAACCAATATGAACTTTTCTTGGCTGCCATATCCCAGTATTATCACAAGGTGAGTTTGCAGTTCTCTATCCCATAGCCACCACACCACCATTATTTTCAGAAAAACACTTGTCTGTCACACATTCTCTATTTTGAACTTCTGGAGTTGAATTTTGAAAAGTGCTCAGCATAACATAGAGTAGGCAATGTTTATTCCCTTCTCAAGTATAAAACTTTAACTTAATCCCCATTAAATTTTTCTTTTATAAGGATTGTTCCCAGAATTCCCACTTGTCTAATTCAAGGTTTTCTTCATCTTTTTTACATTGTGTCAATGTAAAGTGCAAAGACTTTTTCTATAACAACTTTTTGAGTTGAGTTGTTGTTGGTTTTTTTCTTCTTCTTTTTTTGTTGAGGCAATGAAGGTTAAGTGACTTGCCCAGGGTCACACAGCTAGTCAGTGTCATGTGTCTGAGGCTGGATTTCAACTCAAGTCCTCTTGAATACAGGGCCAATGCTTTATCCACTCTGCCACCTAGCTGCCCCTATTTGTCCTTCATTCTGGAAGAGAACCATAATATCAAGAGGGGATGTCATGACTTGCACTGAATTCAATTTGATTGAAGGAGGGCTGTGCAAGGTCACTAACCTCACTCTCTCCTCCAGAGCCATCTGGGTCCAGTGGCAGGATATTTAGATAGATAGATAAACAGATAAATAGATAGATGATAGATAGATAGATAGAGAGATAGAGATAGAGATAGAGATAGATAGATATAGATATATCACAAGATGACTGGAGATGGCCACAGATGTTTAAGGCAATTGTGGTTAAGTGCCTTCCCTAGGGACACACAAGTAGTAAGTATCTGAGGTGAGATTTGAACTCAAGTCCTTAACTCCAGGGTCAATGCTTTATCTACTGGGCCACCTAGCTGCCCCTTAAGTTGGGTAGTCCAAATGTCATTAGCCTCATTTTTCTGGTGAGGAAACTGAGGCTTGCAGAGTTAAGTAAAATGGTAAGGATCACAAAGCTAGGGTTAAAAAGAGCCCAGGACTCAAAGGTCATATATTTTCATAAATTTATGAATAAGTTTATATTGAATATTTATTAATATATATACATGTGTATATATACAGATACACACATATATACATATGTACAAAAATATACATGCAAATATATCTGTGATTATTTTTATAAGTGAAAAAATTTTCCTATATAAACTGTAATAAGAATCTATTGTACTTTATATCTATAAATATAAAGAGAACAATGCTTATCTTGAAATTTACCAATTTCATTTGGCCAAGTCACAGAAAAAATCATATACAAATTATAAAAGATCATGATGGTGAAGTGAGAAACAATTCTTGAAGATTTGCCAGACTGTTGATTTAACATTTAAAGCTGGGGCTTGAAAATTCCTCTACTTTCTCAAATAAACTGCAAAAGTGAAAAAAAAAATCTCTAATTCCCATAATTTTTGTAAGCACATATACCTTCACTTCAACCTTACACTCTTTATTTGAAATGGAACATTAACAATGTTATATTTCTCCTTCAGACTGTGAATGCTCCTTGATTTGTAATTAGTTGAAAAGCTGAAACCAAGTTAAATATTGCACTTGAATGAAATGTGTATTTGTTATTGGAGAACTATTCTTCACCTATGTGAAAGGAATGTCTGTCTAAATGTATTGGTACTTATATTAATACTAATGTTGCAGAATACAACTTGTTATTTTAATTCTAATAATATTTTAACTATGAACAGTACCAATACCAACCAGTTTTTTTTTAATTTTAATATTTAACTTCAAGATAGATAACATTTATGCTTAAAATGTAGTACTCTCATTTACAGGTACCCAAATTAACCATTGGTCAAACCTTAATTATCCTGAATCCTGTTTCCCAATGTTGCTCAAGAATTTCTTGTGTGGGGGCAGCTAGATGGTGCAGTGCATAGAGCACCAGCCCTGGATTCAGGAGGACCTGAGTTCAAATCTGGACTCAGACATTTAACACTTACTGGCTGTGTGACCCTGGGCAAGTCACAACTCCAATTGCCTCACCAAAAAAAAAAAAATAAAAAGAATTTCTTATGTGAATATGACTGGTACTTTCCTTGAATAACTCAATAAATGATGATAGAAACTAAAGATGGCCACATGGGCATCAGGTTTCCTTCCCCCTACTATTTACTTCTTCTTCTTTTGGCAAACATTATTCCTCTTTTTCTCATAATGTCTCTTAAAAATGCAAGACTCCATTTGTTCCTGTGTTTTAGTCAATGATAACTCCAGGTATTGTTCTAACTAAAATTAATTTTCTGGCCCTGATTAGTTTTTTTATATTAATGATTTTAATTTGGTTGATTTAAAATTTTCTTTCTCAAAAAAATCTAGAAGAGAACTTCAGCTAAATCTAGAGAAATATCCCTCTCTTCCCCAAATCAGCAGTATTAACCATTCTTTAGGCTTTACAGATAGAATCACTTAAGAAAGGAACTGCAACATAATCTTTCCTAATCACCTAATTGGTTGAAAGTCTCAGATAATGCAGGACCACATCACAAATAACCACATATCCTCTCAAAGGGTAGTGAAGCTCGAGAATCAGAATAATAGCTATGGTCTTACAGTTGTTTCTCACATTGTACTTAATATGCGAGTTTGAAAAAGGATGGGTCTGAAAATCCATGAATCAGATACATTAAGAAAAGACAGTAATTTTTTAAAAAGTTAATGAAACATCAAACAAATAAAAGTGCAATAGCAATTATCACTGGCAAATATTACTCACTTTTTGATAGCTTATGATGATTTCAGTCAAAAGTTGAATCCTGAATATCCTGTATGATTTACTTTAAAACTGAGATAAAATCCAATACTCCATAGTAAGAGCAGGCATTTTTTTCTTTTTTTTTTTTTTTACCATCACTTAACTTAGTTCTTTGTCATCTTTCCCCGAGGGGTCAATTGTATACATAGACATTTTAACATCAAATAAAGAATTCTCTCTCTTATCTCCATCCCTTGAGAAACAAAGAAGTATTTCAAGTCCATTTTGCTGTGATCTTTCTAAAGACTATTCTAGATTTCAAATTCTATTAAATTTTACTCACTAAAACTACGAGTTATAGTCTATGAATTTCTAGGTGTATTTCTAAAAGAAAATTTCTCTAAAGAAATAGAATGTAAATTGCTTCCATTTTGGGAGAAATGAACAAGTCACGTTTTTGGAAATTTCATTTTAATCTATTCTATTTGCTAAGGGCTCTGAAGAATTCATTCAGAAAATTAGCAAAGTGTGTCAAAGAGAGACATACACTTTAGGTTATGCTCCTATTATTATTATTATTATTATTAATATATTTCGATTAGAAATGTTAAAGGACAGAAATCACAGAAACAACTGAGAAAGACCTTATAAAAGCATGAAAATATCAGTCAGGGTGATTAATCAAGAAGCTAGCTTTCCAATGTGGGTTCTCTCCCATATTCTTTGAATAATATTTTTTCTGAACTCAAGGGAGATTGTGAACTGAAATCACTGGAGACAGGCCACATCCAGGAGAGAACTCTACTATTTTACACCATGGGGAGATATTGGAATGCCCTTTTGTCTCCCTGCATCTCATTTCCTATTTTCTATATTGGATCTTTCTGTCATTAGATTGTGAACGAGGAGAAATCTCAGATACAATTCTTATTTTAAAATCCTTTCCTCATGTTTTGCACAGATGCTTCTTACACACTTGTTTAAGCCTTGTACATGACCGTTCTTGCATTGCTTTTTTAATGGTCTTTCCTGCAAGTTGCAGATTTTAAAATGGCATTATCTCTTATGTTATGAAATAGAAATAATAAGATTGGATTACAGTAGCAATCATTTGCTCTTTCATTATTCTTGACCCTCACTGTAGCCTTCTTATTCAACATGTATTTTCAAGCCACTGTACGAGGAATAGGGAAGAGCAGGACAGGAAAGAAGGAAGGAAAGAAGAAAAGAAAGAAGGAAGGAAGGAACACCTTTTCCTGGTGATGCTTGCATATTATTTTAACATGTATTAAGTTATAATATTTATTCAAATTCATTAATGGGAAGAGAAATAAATCTGATACTTCTTACATGATCTTTTGGAATGTATTTTGGTAATATTTGGATAAATATGCATCTAACATTCTTGGATTTACCTAAAGTGATGAAATGAAACTATATGACAAAATTTAGGAGCAGCTGTGAATTTTTCTAATTCCATCATTCTGTCCCTTGTTTGACTCCATGTTGGAAATCATAGGGGGTAGGTAGGTGATGCAGTGGATAAAGCACTGAACCTGGATTCAGGAGTACCTGACTTAAAATCTGGCCTCAAACACTTGATACTTACTAACTGTGTGACCCTGGGCAAGTCACTTAACCCTCATTGACCCACAAAAAAAAAAAAAAGGAAATCATAATAGTCCTGTAGAATAGTGAAAGATCAGCTGATTTTTTAGCCTTACTTTGAAGATAGTTTAAGTGTTTGTATCTCAAAGGCTATTGTTCTTCCCTAAAAAGTATATGTGTATACGCGCACACAGCATTAGGGAACATATATAGTTCTTATTGTGACTGCAATAAATTGCAAAACTTTTACACAAAATAAATTAAGACAAGTATATCCAGGTAAGCTGTAAACTAGGTAAGCTATTACTTGGGAAGGGAGGAGTTGGATTTAATTTACATGGTTGAGTGTTTCAGGCATACTATGAGCTAGAACTAAAATAAATACCAATTGTATTCTTTTATAAATTTTGGTTTGCAGCAGATTCAATAACTATTTTTTTTCAATAACTCTTAAAAACTAGGATTTTCACCACTCTTGCAAGGTATCTTAATGAAGTCCAATGCATATATTCTGCTTATAGAAAAGTGAAAGTTACAAAATAATTTCAAATAATGCTTTTTGAAAACATTTAGCATAATGGAAAAATGTTCTAAAAAGTTATCTGTATTGAATTTAGAAGACATTTCCTCACAGAAATAATAGGAAAAAATCTCAGGCTAGAGAAAATGAAAAGTCTATATAAATCCTAATATAGCTGAAATAAAACACTAAATAAATGTTTCTTGATTAATTGATTGATAGTGCTATGTTTGCACTCCACTCAGTATTCCTTTCCAATTTAAACTCCTCTCTTCCGTAGCACATAGACTTAGAAAGGACTTCAAAGGTCATCTAAACTTATCTGAGACATAACCAACATGTTACAATCTATCCTCTGCTTGAAAGCATCCAGTGTTGGTGCATTTCCCATACCCAAGTCATTCTATTCTACTACTCCTAATTTGTTCATTCTAGGGATAAAGCAGGATAAGTCTTTATTCTATATAAAAGTGCTTCAAATATTTACGGATAGTTGTCATGTCTCCTCTAAGTCATTTTATCTGAACATATTTTGAAGGCTTATCACCATTCTGGTTACCTTTCTCTGAATATCCTTCAGGACAAAACTTCCTTTACCGTCTAAAGTGACAAATTGATATGAAAAACTAAATTCTATTAGTCTGTCAAGGAGGTATCATTGACATTCTTTCCAAGTGAAAAATTGGCATCCAAAGAGCTTTATAAATTTCTTAACAAATATTTTCTCATTGTATCCTTACAATACCATTGGGAGGTAAACCAAGGACAAGGATAAAAATGACATGTCTTTTCAAGGGACTTTTCTCTTTCTCCTCCCTGGAGTTGGTGTTGAAAAGTCTGGACAAATCTTTTTCTCAAAGCACCAATGAAGGGGCAGACAGGTGGCACAGTGGATAGAGCACTGGCCCTGGAGTCAGGAGGACCAGAGCTCAAATTCGGCCTCAGACACATAACACTTACTGGCTGTGTGACCTTGGGCAAGTCACTTAACCCCAATTGCCTCACCAAAAAAAAAAAAAAAAGTACCAATGAAGAAAGTGTCTCTTCTCCAAAGCTGTCACAGCAATTCTGTCTCCTATGCAGGCTCACAGTGAGTCATCATTATTTCCACCAATCTAGAAACACACCAAAGCAGCACCATGCAAAAAGACAGGCTTAAAAACTGGTTTACATTGTGAGAAAATAATGGGTTTTGAGGGTCCCAGAGCCCCCCCCCACTTGAGGGAGCCTTGCCTGACCTCTTTTAAGGCCAGCTCAGTGTCAGGAGAATTGCAAAAGAAATATAGATTGACCTTCCTGACTAACTAAAGGAAGTTAACTCACCTGGTCAACCCTCCAAGTTATGTCAACCAATGGACTGGCCAATTAACTTGGATCAATGTGCAGTGACCCACATCTGCCGGAGAGAGGATAAAAGCCCTTGGGGCAAGGGGGGGGTGTCAGTCTCTTCTCTCCCCTGCTCTTCTCACTGAGCCTCTACCCATCCTGGGATTTTATGCTGGGCCTGGGATGCTGGAGGAGACAGCCATGTGGCCCCCACTCTCTCGCTTTTCTATCTAGGTATGTAGGGCTTCTGAACTCTAATTCTGAGCAATGTTTTCCCTCTCTTTACTAACACTTAATGTGCTTTAACAAATGCTTAATGCCAAAGATGGTGTAGTAGCTTCTAATTTATAAGTACCAATATATTTGAAACCCCAGCTAAGTTCCCTAAAACCTAGAACAGAGACAGGTACCCCCATATATTTTCAAATGACACAACATATATTATTAGGGTATTGAACTTCCAGTTCAAAATATATGATCCTATGGATTAAAAGACAAAGAATAATAATTCCTATCACCAATACACACAGGGAAGAGTTCATAAATATGTAGTTCTGGAGAAAATGGCAAGTAAGAAAGCACTGTTCATTCTTATTCAGTGGTTTCCATGAATGAAATTAACTTAATTTCTAACTGGGAAAAGGACATGATAATATTTGTGGTCACATGTAAGAAGGAATTGAGAGAGAGTTCTACTATGTAATGAATGAAATGATGAAAAAAATGAATATGAGAAATAAGAAACATACTTTGCTGCCCAAATCTTGATAGCTTACTGCTGAAGATTTAACTCATGTATCCCACCTGGTTTGCTAAGAAGTTGACTGTTCTAAGTTAGTGCTGGCCATGGGACAACTCATATTTCTCCAACGCCTTTCTGCTTCTCACACAAGCATACACTCAAATATTTTCTGAAGCTCTTTTCCAAGTCAGTTGAAGGGGTAAGTCTGGAACCATTTTCCACATATTGATCCAAATGTAGTCCTGATTTTTTTTTATACTGAGACATTCTCTTGACTTTACCCCTGGAAAATATTCCTTTGAAGCATATAGAGAAATCAGAGTTCAGAAATATAACTTACAACCATCATATCTGGTCATCTCAAAATGGAATGGGAATAATGAGAAAAGAGTGAACTTTCTATCCCTAGCGATATTCATACAGAGACTAAATGAATATTTTATGAATGTTGCTCAAAATAATCCTGCTCTGATCCTTTGCCTTCCATAATATAATATTCTTTTTTAAAATCATAAAAGTATTTTATTATTTTCCAGTTATATAGATAGTTTTCAACATTTATTTACGTAAGATTTTTAATTCCAAATTTTTCTCCCTCCCTCCCTTCCCTCCACTGTCCCCAAGACAGAAATCAATCTGATATAGGTTATATATGTACAATCACATCAAACATATTTCTGCATTAGTAATGTTATGAAAGAAGATTCAGAACAAAAGGGAAAAATGTCAAAAAAGAAAAATAACAACCAAAAAGTAGAAACAGTATGGTTCAATCTGCATTTAGAATCCACCATTCTTTTTTCTGGATGTGGAGAACATTTTCCATCATGAGTTCTTTGGAATTGTCTTGGATCATTGCACTGCTGAGAAGAGCCAAGTTTATCACAGTTGATCATCACACAATGTTGCTGTTACTCTGTACAATGTTCTCCTGGTTCTGCTCAGCATCAGTCTACTTAAGTCTTTCCAGGTTTTTCTGAAATGTGCCTGCTCATCATTTCTTACAGCACAATAGTATTCAGTTACATTCATATACCACAACTTGTTCAGCCATGGAATATAATATTCTAAACCCTCTATTATTTTAATGTGGAAGCTGCTAAATCCTGTGTAATTCTTACCATGGCTCCATGATATTTGAATGGGTTCTTTCTAGTTGCTTGCACTAGTTGCATTTTCTTCTTCACCTGGAAGCTCTGGAATATGACTATAACATTCTTGGGAGTTTTCATTTTGAGATCTCTTTCAGGAGGTGATCACTGAAACTTCAGTTTCCATTTTACCCTTTGGATCTAACATATCAGGGCAGTTTTCCTTGATAATTTCTAGAATTAGAATGTCTAGGCTAATCTTTTTTATCATAGCTTTCAGATAGTCCTATAATTCTTAAATTATCTCTCCTCAATCTATTTTCCAGGTCAATCATTTATGCTGTGAGATATTTCACATTTTCTTGATGTCTTAAGGAATCATTGGCTCACAGTTGCTAATTTTTTCTTTTTTTTTCTTTCTTTTTTTTTTTTTGCAGGGCAATGAGGGTTAAGTGACTTGCCCAGGGTCACACAGCTAGTAAGTGTCAAGTGTCTGAGGCTGGCTTTGAACTCAGGTCCTCCTGAATCCAGGGCCAGTGCTTTATCCACTGCGCCACCTAGCTGCCCCCACAGTTGCTAATTTTTAAAGAATTTTCTTCAGTAACCTTTGGCACCTTATTTTCCATTTGGTCAATTTTGCTTTTTAAGAAATTCTTCAGGGACTTTTTGCATCTCATTTTCTATTTGAACTCTTCTGCCCCTTAAGGAGTTCTTTTCTCCAATGGAATTTTGTTTCTCTTTTTTCCATTGGGCAATTCTGTTTTTTTAAGGTGGTAGGTTTGTTAGCATTTTGGTTTTTTGGTACCAAGTTGTTAATTCTCTTTTCATAATGTAATTGCATCAGTATCATTTTTTTTCTCATTTTTTCCTCTATCATTCTTATCTCTTTCTTTAATTCTTCCAGGAATTTAGCTTATTTTCTGAGGAAAAATCAGGCTGTTTTGTTGCAATAGTTTGTTAGTTCTTAGCAATGATTTTCAGCTTCCACTTCATTTTTTTTTGCACATCAGTATACCTATCCCAATGTAATTATGGAGTTACAGTCACTGCCAGATGTCTCCAATCCTCTTTTAAAAATAATAATTGTGATTGAGTGCTCTTTTAAGAGTCACAACTTTTATATGTTTCCTTGGAATAGTAGGTATTCTTCAAAACACAACAAAAAGATCAACAAAATAGGTGGGAGAATCAATATGTTCAGCACTCATCTGATAGAAGATTCACTGAAGAAGAAATCTATTGTCCTCTCAAGGTATATATTTGAGATATGACAGAGAATATACTTATTAATTAATCAATCAATCAGCTAATACTTATGAAGTGCTTACTATGTGCTAAGCACTGGTTTTGGAATATAAGTAGAAAGAATGAAACAGTCTTTTCAGAATGAGTTTATGTTTTAATAGAGAAGTGAAAGAAAAGCAAAAATATACATATAGTATATATAATAAATATAGTTAACAACCACAAAAATTAAAAAAAATAAATATGAACTATTTTGAAAGGGAAGGTACTAGCAGTTGGATTTATCAGGCAGCACTTCATACAGAAGATTACTATTTATTTCTGGGGATGGACACTAATGATACTGCCAAAAGAAATGTTGCAAAACATCATATTGAAGATTTTGAAGTCTTAGGTAAGAGCCACAATACCACTTGTACACCTAACTTAACCCCAATTGCCTGAGGGGAAAAAATGGTAAAAAGGCATTTGTCAAGGGACTTGCAAATGTAAATTTTTTTTTTCAGGGCAGTGAGGGTTAAGTGACTTGCCCAGGGTCACACAGCTAGTAAGTGTCAAGTGTCTGAAGCCGGATTTGAACTCAGGTCCTCCTGAATCCAAGGCCGGTGCTTTATCCACTGCACCACCTAGCTGCCCCAATGTATTTTTTTTTAAAAGGGTTTAAACAAAAAATTATGATGTGGAAGAAGAAAACAAAATAGCTATTCACATGGACCAATCTAGATAACAGAGAGAATAGCCACAATGAAGGAAGAATTTCAGATGAAATACCCATTAATTCACAGGAGACAAAAATCTAAGAGGAGAGTGAGTAATAAAATTTCTTTACACAAATGCCTAAATACTAGGCAACAAAGAAAAAGGAACTAGAAGCTCTAACACAAGGAAGCGAATATCACCTCATGCTACAAGTATCATTCACACTTGATTGGACAAAAGCCATAGCTGAAATATTTTTTCTGAATGGATATACTTTATATTTAAGAAATGAGATAGGTATGAGGAAGATATAGGAAGGAAGAAGGTAGTGTTACATATTAAGAAGACACATTCAAGTGAGGAAATTCAAGACCCATAGTGGAGGAGGAGGTGGAGCCAGATAATGGAGAGAAGCCAGTAAGCTGCCTGAGCTGTCCCAAATTTCCCTTAAAAACAACATTAAATCAAGCCTCTAAACAGATTCTGTTTTGTTGTTGTTGTTGTTTGTTTTTTAAGTTTGTTTCTGTTTTTTTTTTTCAGGGCAATGAAGGTTAAGTGCCTTTCCCAGCGTCACACAGTTACCAAGTGTCAAGTGTCTGAGGCTGGATTTGAACTCAGGTCCTCCTGAATCCAGGGCTGGTGCTTTATCCACTACACTATCTAGCTGCCTCTAAACAGATTTTGAACATCATATGAAGACCTCCAAAAAAACTATTACATACAGGGAAATAAGGGAGGGGGAAACATTGTTTCAACCTTACTCTCACTAGATTTGATTCAAAGAGGGAATAACATATAGGTTCATTTGGATAAAGAAACTGAGCATATTCTTCAGGAAAGTAAAAGAGAAAGGGGAAAAGGGGGGGCTAAGAGAAGCGAGGGCAGAAGAAGGGGAGAAAAGGGTAAAGAAAAGGGAGGGGGCCTGATAAAAGGGAGGGCACACTGGGGGAGGCAGGGGTAAGAAGCAAAACATTGATGAGGAGGAATAGGATAAAAGAAGTGGGGGAAAGTACAAAGAGGGTAAATAGAATTTAGGGAAATAGACAGCTAGTAATAATAACTGTGAATGTGAATGGAATGAACTCTGCCATACAATGGAAACAAATAGCAGAGTGGATTAAAAACCAGAATCCACAATAAGTTGTTTGCGAGAAACACATTTGAGGCATAGAGATACACACAGAGTAAAGGTAAAAGGTTGGAGCAGAATATATTATGCTCCAGCTGAAGTAAAAGAAGCAGGGGTAGGGGCAGCCAGGTGGTGCAGTGGATAGAGCACCAGACCTGGATTCAGGAGGACCTGAGTTCAAATCCAACCTCAGACACTTAACACTTACTAGTTGTATGACCCTGGGCAAGCCACTTAACCCCAATTGCTTCACCAAAAAACCAACAATAACAACAACAAAAACCAAACAAACAAACAAAAAAAGCAAGGGTAGCAATCCTTATCTCAGACAAAACAAATGCACAAAGAGATCTAATTAAAAGAGATAAGGAAGGAAACTACATCTTGCTAAAATGTAGTATAGAAAATGAAGAAATATCAATACTAAACATCCATGCGTCAAGTGGTATAGCATCCAAACTCTTAGAGGAGAAGTTAAATGAGTTACAAGAGGAAATAGCAAAACTATACTAGTGGGGGATCTGAATCTTCCCCTCTCAGAATTAGATAAATCTAGCCACAAAATAAATAAGAAAGAAGTGAAAGAGGTGAATAGAATCTTAGAAAAGTTAGATATGATAGATGTCAGGAGAAAAGTGAATGGGTATAGAAAGGAATATACCTTTTTCTCAGCAGTACATGCCACATTTTAAAAAACTGACCATGTATTAGGGCACAAAAGCCTCATAGTTAAATGTAGAAAGGCAGAAATAATAAATGCATCCTTCTCAGATCATGATGCAATAAAAATTACATTGAATAAAGAGCCATGGAAAGGTAGACTGAAACTTAATTGGAAACATAATCATTTCATTCTAAAGAATGAGTGGGTCAAACAACAAATCATAAAAACACTCAATAACTTCATCCAAGACAATGACAATAATGAGACAACATACCAAAATCTATGGGATGCAGCCAAAGCAGTGCTTAGGGAAATTCTTATATCTCTAACTGCTAACATCAATAAAAAAGAGAAAGAGGAAACCAATAAATTGGGCATGCAACTTAAAAAACTAGTAAAAGAACAAATTAAAAATCCCCAATTAAATACTACATTAGAGGGTGCAGAGCCAAGATGGTGGAGAGAAGCTAAGAATGTTCCTGAGCTTTCTCGTATTTCCCTCAAAAACAACAATAAACCAAGCCTCTAAACAGATTCTGGAACTACAGAACCTACAAAAAGAGAGACAAAATCTTGCTACATGAGAAAATTTAGAAGACTTCAGAAAAGGTCTGTCTCACCTGGGGTAAAAGGGGAGGGTGGCTCACCTCAGTAAAGCTCAGCTCAGTGTGGCTTAGCACCACTCATCTCAGCTGGCAGATTACCTCAGCAAAGTTCCACTCAGTGGCAGCTCAACACTGTTGTAACTTGACACAGCTGAGAGTGGGGCAGCTGAGAGAAGTAAGAAACTTGCAACTGTGAACCCTGTGCCCCAGGAGCAGACTTCAACTTGATAAGTTTAAAAATAGCCTACAACATGAGCAAGAAACAAAAAAGGACCCTTAGCATTGACAACTTCTATGGTGAAAGGGAAGACCAAAATTCAAACACAGATGAGTTAGTCAAAACACCCACAAGTGAAGACTCAAGAGGGAAGATGATCTTGTCTCAAGACCAAAAAGCCATCTTTGAAGTGCTCAAAAAGGCTTTTAAAAATCAAATAAGAGAGGTAGAAGAAAAATGGAAAAAGAAATAAGAGACATGAGTTACACTGCAAAAAGAAGCACAAAAAAAAAATGACTGAGGAAAACAATTCCTTAAAAAATACAATTGGCCAAATGAGAGAAAAAAATTAGCCAAACAGAAAAAGAAGTGCAAAAGTTTACTGTGGAAAATAAGGCCTTAAAAATTAAAATTGAGCAGATGGAAGCGTATAACTCCATGAGACAACAAGAATCTGACGAGCAGACTCAAAAGACTGAAAAAATAGAAGAAAATGTCAAATACCTCATTGGAAAAACGACTGACCTGGAAAATAGGTCCAGGAGAGATAATCTGAGAATTATTGGACTACCTGAAAGCCATGATCAAGAAAAGAGTCTAGACAGCATATTCCAGGAAATTATTATAGAGAACTGCCTTGAAATTGTAGAATCAGAGGATAAAATTATCATTGAAAGAATACACCGAACACCTCCTGAAAGAGACCCCAAAAGGAATACTTCAAGGAATATAGTAGCCAAACTCCAGAATTATCAGGTGAAGGAGAAAATATTCCAAGCAGCCAGAAAGAAACCATTTAAGTACCATGGAGCCACAGTCAGGATTACACAGGACCTGGCAGCTTCAACATTAAAGGATCGCAGGGCTTGGAATATGATATACAGGAAGGCAAAGGAGCTTGGATTACAACCCAGGATCAACTACCCAGCAAAACTGATCATTCTCTTTCAGAGGAAAAGATGGACATTCAATGAACTAGAATATTTCCAAGGCTTCCTGAGAAAAAGACCAGAAATGAACAGAAAATTTGATCTCAAAATACAAGACTCTAGAGAAATATAAAGAGGTAAACAAGGAGGAGAAAAGGGTTGTTCAATGATGTTAAACTGCTTGAGTCCATATGAGGGAGGATAATACTTTTAACTCTTGGGATCTGTATTTCTGTAAAGGTACTGTTATTAAATCAACTTTGATGTGATGATAATAAAGAAACTTAAGGGACAAAATAAAAGAAGACTAGGGGGAGGAGAGGAAGGGAAAGGTGGAATGGGGTTAATTATATCAAAGGAGGAGGCACAAAAAGAACCCATTACAACAGAGGGAAAGAAGGGAGGGGTGGGCATTGTGGCAACCTTACTCTCATCAGACTTGGTTCAGGGAGGGAATAAAATACACTCCCATTTGTATAAAGAAATTTAGCTTACTCTTTAAGGAAACAAAAGGGGAAGGAGAAAAGGGGTGGTATTGATAGAAGGGGGGCACAAGTGGGGGAAAAGGGGCAAGTAAAAGAAGGGCAGCTGATAAAAGGGAGGACAGATTGAGGGAGGCTGTGGTCAGAAGCAAAACACTGGTCAAGTGGAATAGGGGGAAAGAAGAGGGGGGGAAAGAGTACAAAGGGGAAAAGAAGATGGAGGGAAATAAACAGTTAATAATTTTAACTGTGAATGTGAATGGGATGAACTCTCCCATAAAACAGAAGTGAATTGCAGAGTGGATTAAAAACCAGAATTCTACAATATGCTATTTACAAGAAATACATTTGAAGCAGAGAGTTACACACAGAGTAAAGGTAAAAGGCTGGAGCAGAATATATTATGCATCAGCTAAACTCAAAAAAGCAGGGGTAGAAATCCTTATCACAGACAAAGCAAAGGAAAAAATAGATCTAATTAAAAGAGATAAGGAAGGAAATTACATCTTACTTAAAGGTACTATAGATAATGAAGCAATATCAATATTAAACATGTATGCACCAAGTGGTATAGCATCCAAATTCTTAGAGGAGAAGTTAAATGAATTACAAGAGGAAATAGACAGTAACACTATACTCGTGGGGGAACTGAATCTTCCTCTCTCAGAATTAGATAAATCTAGCCACAAAATAAATAAGAAAGAAGTGAAAGAAGTGAATAGAATACTAGAAAAGTTAGACATGATAGATGTCTGGAGAAAACTGAATGGGGATAGAAAGGAATATACCTTTTTCACAGCAGTACATGACACATTTTCAAAAATTGACCATGTATTAGGGCACAAAAACATCATAGTCAAATGTAGAAAGGCAGAAATAATGAATTCATCCTTCTCAGATCATGATGCAATAAAAATTACATGTAATAAAGAGCCATGGAAAGGCAGATGAAAAATCAATTGGAAACTAAATAGTTTCATTCTAAAGAATGAATGGGTCAAACAACAAATCATAGAAACAATCAATAACTTTAGCCAAGAGAATGACAATAATGAGACAACATACCAAAATCTATGGGATGCAGCCAAAGCAGTGCTTAGGGGACATTTTATAGTTCTAACTGCTTACATGAATTAAAAAAGAGAACGAGGAGATCAATGAATTGGGCATGCAACTTAAAAAGCTAGAAAAAGAACAAATTAGAAATCCCCAATTAAACACTAAATTAGAAATCCTGAAAATTAAAGGATAAATTAATAAAATTGAAAGCAAGAAAACTATAGAATTAATCAATAAAATGAAGAGCTGGTTCTATGAAAAAAACAATAAAATAGATAAACCACTGGTTAATTTGATTAAAAAAAAGGAAGAAGAAAACCAAATTACCAGTATCAAAAATGAAAAGGGTGATCTTACCACCAATGAAGTGGAAATTAAAGCAATAATTAGGAACTATTTTGCCCAACTGTATGCCAATAAATTTAACAATCTAATTGAAATGGATAAATATTTACAAAAATACAAACTGCCCAGGTTAACTGAAGAGGAAATAAATTCCTTAAATAAGCCCATATTAGAAAAAGAAATTGAACAAGCCATTAATGAACTCCCTAAGAAAAAATTCCCAGGGCCAGATGGGTTTACAGGTGAATTCTACCAAACATTTAAAGAATAATTAATTCCAATATTATACAAAGTATTCAGAAAAATAGGTGAAGAAGGAGTTCTACCAAATTCGTTTTATGACACAAATATGATGGTGATACCAAAACCAGGCAGAGCCAAAACAGAGAAAGAAAATTATAGACCAATTTCCCTAATGAATATTGATGCTAAAATCTTAAATAATGTATTAGCAAGGAGATTACAGCAAGCGATCACCAGGATAACACACTATGACCAGGTGGGATTTATACCAGGAATGCAGGGCTGGTTCAACATTAGGAAAACTATTGACATAATCAACCATATCAAAAAGAAAACTAGCCAAAATCATATGATTATCTCAATAGATGCAGAGAAAGCTTTTGACAAAATACAGCACCCATTCCTAATAAAAACACTAGGTGGAGCTTTCCTTCAAATAATAAGCAGTACTTACCTAAAACCATCAGCAAGCATTATATGTAATGGAGATAAGATAGAGGCCTTCCCAATAAGATCAGGTGTGAAACAGGGATGTCCATTATCACCTCTATTATTTAATAGTGTACTAGAAATGTTAGCTTTAGCAATCAGAAAAGTAAAAGGAATTAAAGGAATTAGAATAGGCAAGGAGGAAACAAAACTAGCACTCTTTGCAGATGATATTATCGTATACTTAGAGAATAATAGAGAATCAACTAAAAATTACTTGAAATAATTAACAACTTTAGCAAAGTAGTGGGATATAAAATAAATGCACATAAATCATCAGCATTTCTATACATGACCATCAAAGTCCAGCAGCAAGAGATAGAAAGAGACATTCCATTTAAAGCAATGGTAGACAATATAAAATACTTGGGAGTCTACTTGCCAAAACAATTCCAGGAACTCTATGAACACAATTAGAAAACACTTTTGACACAAATCAAATCAGATCTAAATAATTGGAAAAATATCAATTGCTCATGGATAGGCTGAGCTAATATAATTAAAAATGACAATTCTACCTAAATTAATTTATTTATTCAGTGTCATAACAATCAGACTACCTAACAATTATTTTTATTATTTTATTTATTTTTTTTTCTTGAGGCATTTGGGGTTAAGTGACTTGTCCAGGGTCACACAGCTAGTAAGTGTTAAGTGTCTGAGGTCAGATTTGAACTCAGGTCCTCCTGAATCCAGGGCCAGTGCTCCATCCACTGCGCCACCTAGCTACCCCCAACAATTATTTTATAGAGCTAGAAAAATAATAACAAAATTCATCTGGAAAAACAAAAGGTCAAGAATATAAAGGGAAATAATGAAAAAAAAATGCACAGGAAGGTGGGCTAGCTGTACCAAATTTGAAGCTTTACTATAAAGTGGCAGTCATCAAAACTATTTGGTACTGGCTAAGAAATAGAGTACTGGATCAATGGAATAGGATAGGCACAGGAGACAGTAATAAATGACACTAGTAATGTAGTGTTTGATAAACTCAAAGACTCCAGCCTCTGGGATAGGAACTCAGTATTTGACAAAAACTCCTGGGAAAACTGGAAGATAGTATGGCAGAAATTAGGCATAGACCAACATCTTACACCTTATACTAATGTTAGGGGCTAACGAAGTCCCCCTTTCATTGTTTGAGCAAAGATCACAGACAGCCCCCCACCCCCCTTCCAGAAAATATGCACTGATTAGTTAGCCCTTAATAAGAGGGCTGTAAACCACAATGATCCTTTCTGGATACCGATGCATTTGCTTAGCACCAAGTAAACTTCAAAGGACAGAAACATGCTTCTCATCATAGATAAGGCCAACATAGCCCAAAGTCTACGAACTAATCCCCTCATCCTATATTTTTGGCATGAACTTCACACAAAGACCTTCCTTTTGCTTACCTCAAGTATAAATATGTCATACTGTCCAAATAAACTTTGCCTTTACCTCCACCCGAGTGCATGGGGCCCTTCCAATCCCATCCTATGTCTCTGTGTCTTTTTTCCTTAACATCTTACCTGTAGCAGTGCCAAACCTGTTCTAGCAGCCCCCCAGATCTGAAACTGTCATACTAAAATAAGATAAAAATGGGCAGATGATTTAGATATAAAAGGTGATACCATATGTAAATTAGGAGAGGAAGGAATAGTTTACCTTTCAGATCTTTAGAAAGGAGAACAGTTTATGACCAAACCAGAGATAGAGAATATTATGAAATACAAAATGGATGGCTTTGATTACATTAAATTAAAATGTTTTTGTACAAACAGAAGCAATGCATCCAAAATTAGAAAGGATACAGAAAGTTGGGAAACAATTTTTATAACCAGTACTTCTGATAAAGGCTTCATTTCTAAAATATATCAGGAACTAAATCAAATTTATAAGAACCCAAGTCATTCCCCAATTGAGAAATGGTTAAAGGATATGAACAGGCAGTTTTCTGATGAAGAAACCAAAGCTATCTATTCCCATATGAAAAAATGCTCTGGGCAGCTAGGTGGCACAGTGGATAGAGCACCGGCCCTGGAGTCAGGAGTACCTGAGTTCAAATCCGGCCTCAGACACTTAACACTTACTAGCTGTGTGACCCTGGACAAGTCACTTAACCCCAATTGCCTCACTAAAAAAAAAATGCTCTAAATATGTAATGATTAGAGAGATGCAAATTAAAAGAACTCTGAGGTACCACCTGACACCTATCAGATTGGCTAATATGACAAAAAAGGAAAATAATAAATGTTGGAGAAGCTGTGGAAAAATTGGAACACTAATGCATTGTTGGTGGAGCTGTGAACTGATCCAATCATTCTGGAGAGCAATTTGGAATTATGCCCAAAGGGCTATAAAGCTGTGCATACCCTTTGACCCAGCAATACCACTTTTGGGTCTTTTTCCCAAAGAGATCATAAAAAAGGGAAAAGGCCCCACATGTAAAAAAATGTTTATAGCTGATCTTTTTGTGGTGGCAAGGAATTGGAAATTGAGGGGTTGCCCATTGATTGGGGAATGGCTGAACAAGTTGTGGTATATGAATGTAATGGAATTCTATTTTGCTATAAGAAACAATGAGCAGGCAGATTTCAGAGAAACCTGGAAGGATTTGCATGAACTGATGATGAGTGAGATGAACAGAACCAGGAGAACATTGTGCACAGTATCATCAACATTGTGAGTTGATCAACTGTAGTGAACTTGATTCTTCTCAGCAATGCAATGGCACAGGATGATTCCAAGGGACTCATGATGGGGAAGGCTCTCCAAATCCAGAAAAAAAAAAGGAACTGTAGAATATTGATGCAGATTGAATCATACTATTTCTTTTGTTTTTAGTGCTGTTGTTTTTCTTTTTTGAGGTTTTTCCTTTTTACTCTGATTCTTCTCTTATAACATGACTGATGCAGAAATGTGTTTAATGTTATTGTACATATATAGCCTATATCATATTTCTTGCTGTCTTGGGGAGGGGGGAGGGAGAGGATGGAGGGAGAGAGAATTTGAAGTTGGAAATCTTGTAGAAGCAGATGTTGAAGACTATCTGTATATGTAACTGGAAAATAACAAAATACTTTCACAGTTTAAAAAAAAGACCCATAGTGGAACAGTTGGGAAAGCATGCAGAGGGCATTTGGGTAAAGGTCAATAGAGGGAAAAATAAAAGTGATTTTGTCATCGGGGTACACTACAGAAAACACTTGCACAAGAAGTGCAAATAAATGAGTAATTTGGAGGAAAGACCAAAAGTCTGAGGGTTTCAGTTATCAAGATATCTATTGGAAGTATCAATCTGTCAAAAGTAGAGCTGGTAGTAACTTCTAGATTTATCTTAATAACAGTTCCATCTTTCAAAATGTATAGGAACCAGCCAGAGGATTTGCTATTATTATATATTATTATATAGTTACAGTGGAAATTCACCAACAAAATTAGGTTTTTTAAAAATGCAGAAGCAAGGTCAGATAGCAGAAAATGCATTTTTTTCATTTTTTTAGAGTTTTATTATTCCCCAAATTACACATAACAACAATTTTTACATCAATTTCTAAAACTTTGTGTTCTAAAATCCCTCCCTCCCTATCCACACTCCCTAAAGAATGTAAGCAATTCAATATAATCTATACATGTGTAGTTATGCAAAACATTTCCACATTATTCAGGTTATAAAAGAAAATGTACAAACAAACTTTTAAAATAGGAACTAAAAATAAATAGCTTCAATCTGTATTCAGACCCCATCAGTTCTTTCTATGGAGTTGGACTCCATTTTTCATAAGTCCTTCAGAGTTGTCTTAGATCATTGTATTGCTGAAAATAGCTAAGTCATTCACAACTTACAATATTGCTGTTACTTTGTATGTAGTACATTTCACTTTTCATTAGCTTGTGTAATTCATTCAAGGTTTTTCTGATAGCATTCTCCTCATCATTTCTTATAGGAAAATAATGTTCCATCATAATCTCATCCCACAATCTGTTCAGCCATTCCCCAATTGATGGGCATCTCCTCAATTCAAAATTCAACTTTTTGGTTTTTATGTCTTTTTGGATACCCGACCTAGTAGTGGTATTACTAGGTCAAACACCATGCCTGGTTTTATAGCCCTTTGGTCATAGTTCGAAAATGCTTTACAGAATGCTTGAATCAGTTTGCAACTTTACCAAGACTGCATTAATGTCTCATTTTCCCCATATCCTTTACAATATTTGTCATTTTCCTCTGTTGTCCTATTATCTAATCCAATAAGTATGAGGTAGCATCTCAGAATTGTTTCAACCTGCATTTCTCCAATCAATAGTGAATTAGAGCATATTTTTTTCTTATGGCTATAGGTAGCTTCGATTATTTCATCTGAAAATCTCATATCTTTTCATAACCTATCAATTGGGGAATGGGTCTTATTTTAACAAATTTCACTTATTTCTCTATGTGTTTGAGAAATGAGGCTTGTCAGACAGACTTGCTTCAAATTTTTTCACAATTACTATTGCAACCTGTATTTCCCTCCATCCCTTGACATTTACTCTATTTTCTATCTTCTTTCACCCTGTCTCTCCTCAAAAGTGTTTTGCTTCTGACTGCCCCTCCCCCAATGTGCCCTCCCTTCTATCACCTTATCTCCTTCCCTTCTGATTTTACTGCAGAGTAAGATGGATTATTATACCCAATTGAGTGTGTATGCTATTCTCTCTTTGAGCCAATTATGATAAGAGTAAGGTTCACTCACTCTCAAGCACCTCCATGGTATAAGCTTTTTCTTGCTTCTTTTATGTGATACTTCACCCCATTACACCTCTCCCTTTCCTTTTCTCCCAGTGAATTCCTCTAACTCTTAATTTTATTTTTTTAAAGATAACATCCCTTCATATTCAACTTACATCTGTGCCCTCTGTCTAAATATACTCCATCCAGCTGCCCTGATAATGAGAAATTTCTTATGAGTTGCAAGTATCATCTTCCCATATAGGAATGTAAACAGTTTGGCCTTTTAATATCCCTTATAATTTCTTTTTCCTGTTTACCTTTTTATGCTTCTCTAAGGTCTTGAATTTGAAAGTCAAATTTTCTACTCAGCTCAGGTATTTTCATCAAGAATACCTGAAAGTCTTCTCTTCCATTGAATTCCCATTTTCACCCTGAAGGATCATACTAAGTTTTGCTGGGTAAATTATTCTTCATTATGATCCCAGTTCCTTTACCCTCTGGAATATCATATTCCAAGCCCTCTAATCCTTTAAGGTAGAAGCTGCTAGATCTTGTGTTATCCTGACTGGCTCCACAGTGCTTGAATTATTTCTCTCTGGCTGCTTGCAATATTTTCTCCTTGATCTGAGAACCCTGGACTTTGGCTATAATATTGCAGAAAGTTTTCATTTTGGGATTTATTTCAGGAATTGATTGGTGAATTCTTTCAGTTTCTATTTTACCTTATGATTCTACAATATCAGGGCAATTCCCCCTGACAATTTTTGGGAAGATGATGTCTAGCCTCTTTTTTGATCATGGCCTTCAGGTAGTCCATTAATTTTTTAGTTATTTCTCCTGGATATATTTTCCAAGTCAGTTGTTTTCCCAATGAGATATTTCACATTCCCTTCTATTTTTTCATTCTTTTGTTTTTGCTTTATTGTTTCTTGATTTCACATAAAGTCATTAGCTTCTATTTGCTCAATCTTAATCTTTTTGGAATTATTTTCTTCAGGGAGCTTTTGTACCTCCTTTTCCATTTGGCCAATTTGCCTTTTCAAGGCAAATAACACACACAGGTGTTATTTTGTTCAGTATTGTGTGTGTGTGTGTGTGTGTGTGTGTGTTTCCTTTACCAAGCTGTTGACTTGTTTTCATGATTTTCTTGCATCACTTCTCATTTTTTCTTCTATCTTTCTTACTTTATTTTAAAGTCCTTTTTGAGCACTTCTATGGCCTAAGACCAATTAATATTTTTCTTAGAAGCTTTGGATGTAGGAGCTTTGACTTTGTTATCTTCTTCTAAGGCTATATTTTGATCTCCCTTGTCACCATAGAAACTTTCTAGCATCAGAATTTTTTTTTTCTGTTTGTTCATTTTCCCAGCCTCTTCCTTTGCTTTTACCTATTTTTTTAAAGTGGGGCACTGCTTCCAGGATAGAGTGCACACTGTCCCAAGATTCAGGGTGTTTTAGCAGCTGTTCTCTGAGATAGTTCTAGGAATTTGTGAGTCCTTAGTTCTTCCAAGGTTGTATATTTTAAGGAGAGATATGTTCAACACTCTCCTTGCCTGTGCTCTAGTCTTCAAGCAACCACAGGCCTGCTTTTCTGCCCTGGAAGTACAGAGTCCTGCTCCACTGTGGCTTCAAGATCTAGTGTGTTTGTGCTCCTCTCCCACTTGGGGTTGCCACCCAAGACTGTGATCTGGATTGGGGTATGGGCAAAACAACAGTCCTGCCTTGGTGCTAGCAAATAGATCCCTGTAATCTCCTTCTGGTCTGTGGGCTGAGTTCCAGAAGTTGCATATGATGATTCAGAAGCTACCCAGGCCTGTTCCTATTCCTCTGGGTCTGGGTCTTCGCTGGGGTTGGGTCTGTGCTGGCATAGCTTGTGCTGGGCTGCACTTCACTCTCACCTTGGTAATTTATTTACTGCCAAGTTTCTCAGTTGTCTTTGGATAGAAAATGATTTCAACCTCTCTTTTTGGGGGTTCTGATGCTCCAGGAATTGTCTTAGGGCATTATTTGAAGGCATTTGGAGGGATTTGGGGGAGAGCTCAGGAAAGTCACTGGCTTTCTTCTGCCATCTTGGCTTCCCCCAGAAAAGGGATATTAATGTGGAGTGATGGCTTTATAATAGTGGCAGGAGTGCTGATACTCCATTAACTGTGGGTAAGAAGGAAGGTAAGAATAACAAGAAGATATAAGTTTAGAAATTGGGAGGAAATGAACATCAAAAAAGGATAAGAACTTTTCCTGGAATGGATGGAATGGTGATAACTATAAACAAAAAGGAGGCAGAGCTTCTCATTTCTTATTTTGATTTTATTTTCTCTGCCAGTTAGAATATATTTGTTTTGGAAAACGCAAGCGAAAAAAAATGCTGAAGTTGATAAGTAACATAAGCAAGGAGATAACAAAAAAGACATCTGATTCTTAGGATTATAGGTATAAAGTTAGAAGGAACCTTAGAAGTAATCTAGTCCAGCCTTCTCATTTTGCAGATGAAGAAATTAATGCCTGGAAGATCTGAATGACTTTCCCAAGATCACACAGGTTGTATGAGGCAGAGCTGGGGTTTGAATCCAGAGCCTGAGGGCTATACATCCATCTCCCTTAATACTATATCATATAGTCTTCCTATTCTAAATGAATTCAGTTTGTCTGACCCCATGAATTGGCATCTTGGCCAACTGCCATCTGATAACTCAGAATGAAGGCAATTAATGTCTTAAATGGTAAGTTCCCATAATCCAAGTCTCATATGGATTTAAAAATTGAGGATAATAAATGATGGCAAAAAATGTGAATACATCTTAACTCAGAATATAATATATAATTATGCAACAATTTCAAATAATACCCACCTTTTTTACTAAGTATACAATTAGTTTTGTGAAAAATTGGAACATGTTTAAATACAAGTTAAAGCACAACACAATCTCAAAGAAAACTTTTTTTTTGAAAAAAGAAAACTTTTAAAAATGTTTGCCCCCATTTTTTTTTTGGAATAGGCTTATCAAAAATAACAATTCTAGAATCAATTTACACTTGCCATGGCAACCAATTTGCCAGGGAAATGCTCTATAGAGTTTAATCAAATAATCAGTTGAGAGAAAAAAATAACAAAAACAAAAAACTCAGAATATGGGAGCACAATACTCCTAGAATTAACATTGTATTATGAAATCAAAAAGATCTTTCAATGTTTCAAAATTAGATAGATGAATGAATAGAAGAAAATATACATGGAACAATAAAAGACAATGAAATTCAAACTAGGGAAATCTAAATGAATATGAACTTAATATTAATAAGAGTATTATAAAATATAAACTTCATCACACGACTATAAAAAGCTTTTACCAATATTCTCCTTGTTTTGAAAACTAAGTATAAAACACAATCTCAAAATCATGAAAATCTCTATGAAAATAAACCCATACCATTAATTTCAAAATGTAGATGTAATAGCATAGAAGTCCTATGTAACCTCTGAACTGACATTATTGCTCTGAATGAATTTAGAACCCTTTTGATTCTGATGGCTAAAATCCCCAATACTCATATCAATACCTTTCTGCTTACTTCTACATTTCTGAAAAATATGTACCCTTCCATGGCAAAAGAAGTGGAGTCTTGAACTATGATGATGATTGTCATTTTTATTCAGATTAAGTTTTATTCCTTTAACCCCTCTATATTGTCTGTTGGTCCTTTCATAACACAAATGCTTTAGAAGTTTACTAATTAAAGACAAAAGCAGATTGGCAAAATTATGAACAAAGTGAGCATATCTGGAATTTAAAGAGTTTTCTAAGGTCCTCTCAGAATCACAGTTCAGCTGGGGCAGGGCTGCAAATGCAGGTAGAGAAAGCAGCACATGCGCATTAGATCTCTGGACTTCCCTGGCAGGGGAATCAAGGGGCTTGGCCAAGGGAGGGGTAGAAGGTGGGGTCTGGAGAGGAGGGGAGGGACCAGGGCAATTTGAATCAGACTTGATTTTGAACTCAGGCCTGGGTTCCCCTTCCCCCACTGCTAGGGGATTAAAAGCTTCTAGAGGTTGGGTTGTAGCCTCTAGGCATGCAAAATTAGAACAACAATTAGTGTTAGAACTTGGAAAAACTGCAGGAATCAGAGGTTTCTCTGAAAAGGCATGGTTGGGACAGAGGGGGATATTTATATTCCCTAGTGTGAGTACCTTGCTGGCTCTTTTAACAAAAATTTAAAAAAAATAGAAAATCCACAAAAATAAAGCATTAACATGATCTTATCTCTCATTTGTCTGGTTAAACAGACTAAAATAAAAAATAGGGTAATTAGGGAGTTTAAAAGGTCCATTTGAAAATTTAAAGGTACTTAGCAGTTTAAAGGGACAGGGTAGGGGAAATTTCTTACCCAACTGGAAGATCAAAAGATTGAGGTTCAGCTTTCCTCTTGGTGGTCAGCCATCTGTAAGGGCTAAAATTCTAGCTAAACTATCTAAAATCTAAGGAGTGGTTGCCAATAAATTATAAGCTTTAGCAAGAGTATTTAAATGTTTAAGTATTTATTAAAGAACATTAGGATCAGAGAGAAAGGTAAACATCTAACTATTTCTAAGAGACCCCGTCATCCTACCCACTATGACAAGGTCAGGAACCAAAAAGAGACAGAACCCCTCCGCCAGCGTCTGCTTCCTATTTCATGTCCTCCTGCCAGAAGTGGGAGGCTCCTCAAGTTGATTGCCTGGTAGCCTTGATAGACAGTACCTATGAGCAAACGCCACTTCCTGATGCAAAGGACCTTGACCACATGACTTGCCCTCAGAGACCTTCTCCTCATGGTGGAGCTTTTCTACAGTAAGTCTCCAGCAGGTGGCATCATTCCAATCATTACAGGGGAGGGGGAAGAGGAGAGATTGTCTAGTGGTAGTTCATATGAAGGAAACAAGAAAAAAGCTTATGGAGGGGAGGGGAATTGGGGAGTGAGTGAACCTTAATATCATCATAATTGGCTCAAAGAAGGACTAACATACATACTCAAGTAGGTATAGTAATATATTTTTGCCCTGAGGGAGGGGAAGGAGATGAGGGGGGAAGGGGAAGGAGGGAAGGGAAGATTGGGGGAGAGAGAGCAGTAAAAAGCAAAGCACTTTCAAGGAAGGTGAAGATGTTCTGCATTACTGCACAAGTATGACATATTGAATTGCTTGATTGCATAGGGAGAGTTGAGGAGCGAAGGAAGAAGAAAATTTAGAACACTGAATTAGCTCAAAGACCTTAATCTCATCAGGGTGAGTGAAAGTCAAGAAGGCTGTTCCTAATACAAGCTTCAGGGCATTCTGCCAAGGGTCCAACAAAAAGTCTCAACTTTGCTTCACACTTAGCTTTACTAGGCTTCCTAGAGCTTAGCCAGATTTTATTTTTTAGTTTTCTTAACTTCTTTACACCATTCCTAGAAATATAGGATAGATGATGATAAGATTGACAATTGAGATAACAGGAGATCAACAGTGTAAATGATAAGAGATATGTCATTAACTTCATGGTTATAGTTTAGTAGAGGTATTTGGTAAATATACAGCTATAAAATGCAATAATACATGATAAGCACACCAAAGGTGCAAAAACTGCTCTTAGCCTAGAGACAGAGAAGTTTGTTACTAACTAGAGGAATGTTATTCCCATTTTATAGACAAATAAGCAGAGGCAGACATAAAATGGACATTGTGATATGGGTCAGGATGGAGGAGTGAGAGAAGAATAGAATATGTCATAGATAAAGGCGGGGGATTGTGAGCAAAGTGCAAAGTTTGTGGGATATGCTGAAGTATATGGTAAATTATTCTAGGTTGGCTAGAGAGCATAATGAATTAAATGATTGGTGGACAATTACAGGTGACCTTAAATAATAGCTTAAAAAGAAAAAGGAAGTTCTCATTTCATTTGGAGGCATATGGTATTTAGCCATATTCTACCCTGTACTTTATTTGGGTACATATGTTCCCAACTCCGTTAAGCTACTTAGAACCATCTATAATGTCTTACTTAATGTATAAAAGACAGCATTATAAGATAAGCCTAAAAAAAGTAGATTCATGGGCAATTACAGATGACCTTAAATCATAACTTAAGGAAAAAAAGGAATTTCTCATTTCATTTGGAGGCATATGGTACTTAACTACATTGTATCATGTATTTTATATGGGTACATATGTTCTCAACTCTGCTAAGCTCCTTAAAACCATCAATCATGTCTTACTTGTCTTTGAGATCTACCATACTAACATAAATCTGTTAATATGTATTAAATGATTTGTCCAATTTATTTGTGAAATTATTTAGTATTTATACAGCATTTTATTATTTACCAAACTTTAAATCATGTGTATTAAATTTATTTATTAAATAATTTGTTAAATTAACAAATATCTGAATGATTGAATGAATTAATTCTATTGCTTTGTCCCGGCTCCTTTTCAAGTATAGCCCATACATACCTTTTCTCTTCCTTTTATTTTTAAATTCTGTTTCCTTTGATTTTATTATTATTTTTTTGTAGATCTACTAGAGAAAAGAGAAAACAAACATTAAAAATCACACGCAAGTGACAGAGTTCATCCTCCTGGGATTGACAGAAGACCCACAGCTTCAAATACTCCTTTTTTTCTTTCTCTTGCTGGCCTACCTACTCAGTGTTGCTGGGAATATGACTATCGTTATCCTCACCCTGCTGGATTCTCACCTCCAGACCCCAATGTATTTCTTCCTCCAAAATTTCTCCATCTTAGAAATTTCATTTACAACTGTCAGTGTTCCCAAATTCTTGGGCACCATTATCACTGAGGACAGGACCATTTCCTATAATGGCTGTATGGCTCAGTTGTTTTTTATCATTCTCTTTGGAGCAAATGAATTTTACCTTCTAGCAGCCATGTCCGATGACTCCTATGTGGCCATCTGCAAACCCCTGCATTACATGACCATCATGAGCCCCAGAGTCTGCACAATGCTTGTGTTCTGCTCATGGTTCATGGCACTCATGATGATCTTCCCAGCAATCCTTCCGATGCAAGAGCTTGGCTATTGTGTTGCTGTAATTGACCATTTCATCTCTGACTATTCTCCCCTTTTACAGCTATCTTGTACAGATGGACAATTCTTAGAAACAATGGGAATTTCTTGGGCTATAATAATTCTTATGTTAACACTGGCATTAATAATTCACTCCTACACTTACATCATCCAGACAATTCTGCATTTTCCCTCTGTCAGTCAGAGGAAAAAGGCCTTTTCCACTTGTTCTTCTCATATGATTGTCATCTCCATTTTTTATGGCAGCTGCATCTTCATGTATATCAAACCTTCAGCAAAGGAGAGAGCATCTTTGAGCAAGGGAGGGGCTGTGCTTAATACATCAGTAACCCCCATGTTGAATCCCTTCATTTATAGCCTAAGGAATCAGCAAGTGAAATAGGCTTTCATGGACATGATCTGCAAGATTATATTTTCTTTAAACAAAAGAAAGCATTAATTGAACTGAAAGAAAGGTGCAATATAAAATAGAAATTTTTTGACACTCTGTTCATGCCAGCTCCCTCATGCCTCCATATTTTTTATTTCTTATGTACAATATTTCAAAAGAATTCTCTTTATAAATCAAATCTAAGCAACTAATTATCTTGTATTTAATTTGTATACATGTGTATACAAAAATTCATGTGTACATGTGTGTGTACATATTTATACACACATGTATTTGTGTATATATATGTATGTGTGTATTTTTGAGTGTGTATGTGTGCATATACATGGTCTCTCTCAACATAATATATGCTCTTTGAGAAGAGGGATTATTAAATTTTCTGTCTATTTGATTGTTTATTTATTTATTTAGGATTTTATTAGTGTGGGTGCTCCCCTACACTTACCTTTTATTTTATTTATTTATTTTTTAGCAACATTTCTTTTCTTTTTTTTTCTTTTTTTTTTTTAAGTGAGGCAATTGGGATTAAGTGACTTGCCCAGGGTCACACAGCTAGTACATGTCAAGTGTCTGAGGCCAGATTTGAACTCAGGTATTCCTGACTCCAGGGCCGGTGCTCTATCCACTGCGCCACCTAGCTGCCCCTATTTTGTTTTTTCCAGTTACATGTAAGGGTAGTTTTCAACATTCATTTTCATAAGATTTAGAGTTCCAAATTTTTCTCCCTCCCTCCCTTTCCTCCCCCCTCCACAACACAGCAACCAGGTTATATATGTACATTCCACAAGTGTTCTTTTTTTATCAGTTCTTTCTATGGGGGTGGATTGTATGCTTCCTCATTAGTCCCTTGGAATTGTCTTGGATCATTGCATTGCTGAGAGGAGTTAAGTCATTCACAAATGCTCATTGAAGAATACTGCTGTCACTATGCACAATGTTCTCCCAGCTCTGCTCACTTCACTATACATTAATTTATGTGTCTTTCCAGGTTCTTCTGGTATCATCCTATTTGTCATTTCCTATAGCACAAAACCATTCCACCATAATCATATAGCACAACTTCTTCCATCATTCCTCAATTGATGCACATTCCCTTGATTCCCAATTCTTAGCCACCACAAAGAGTTGCTATAAAGATTTTTTGTACAATTTCCCCCTTTTCTTTTTCATGCTTACTATTGTTAACTGTTTCCCTTCCATCCTATTCCCTTCCCCATGATATTTATTCTATTATCCATTTTCTTTCTTCCTGTCTGTCCCCTCCCCCACTCTGCCCTTCCTTCTTTTGCCCCTCTCTCTTTATCCCCTTTCCCTCCTATTTTCCTGCAGGGTTATAGAGATTACTCCAGCCAACTGAGTGTGTACTTATTCCCTCCTTGAGCCAATTCTAATGAGATTGAGGTCTTTGAACCAATTCTGATGAGTATCAGGCTAGTTACTGCACAGATTAAATAGATTACTCCACCCAGTTGGGTGTGTGTGATAGTCCCTCCTTGAGCCAACTCTGATGAGTTTAAGGTCTTAGAGCCTTTTCTGATGAGTGCAAAATTCATTTACTGCCCTGCTCCTCTCCTATCTCTTCCCCCAAGCTATAAGCCTTTTCCTGTTTCTTTCATGTAGGATTTCAACTCTGCCAGTGTCTTTCCCCTCACCCCTCAACTTAATCCAAAAGATGTCATCATGGAGCAGTTTGGTGAGAGTGGACAAGGCATCCAACCTGGGATTAGGAGGAACCCAGCCCAAACCTGGCCACAGACCCAAGACGGTCACCCACTGCATGACCCCAGGTACATCCTCCAACTCCAGTTCTTTATGGTTCTCTAGAGTCTTGTATTTGACAGTCAAATTTGCCATTCAGTTCAGGTCTTTTCATCACAAAAACCTGAAAGTCTTCTTTTTCATTAAAGTCCCATTTTTTCCTCTGAAAGATTATACGGAGTTTTGCTGGGTAGGTGATTCTTGGTTGTAATCCCAATTCCTTTGCCCTCTGGAATATCATATTCCATGCCCCCTGGTCCTTTAATGTAGAAGCTGCTAGATCTTGTGTTATCCTGACTGGGGCTCCACAGTACTTGATTTCTTTCTTTTTGGCAGCTTGCCATATTTTCTCCTCGGCCTGAGAGCTCTGGAATTTGGCTATGATATTCCTAGGAGTTTTCCTTTTGGGATTTCTTTCTGGAGGTGATTGGTGGATTCTTTCAATTTCTATTTTAGCTTCTTCTCCTAGAATTTCAGGGCAATTTTCCCTGAGAATATCTTAGAAGATGATATCTCAGCTCTTTCCTTGATCATGGTTTTCAGGTAGACCAATAATTTTCGAATTATCTCTCCTGGACCTATTTTCCAGGTCAGCAATTTTTCCCAGAAGATATTTCACATTGCTTTCTATTTTTTCTGTTCATTTGGATTTGCTTTATTGTGTCTTGGTTTCTCATAAAGTCACTGGCTTCCATTTGTTCAATCCTAATTCTTAGGCAATTATTTTCATCAGAGAGCTTTTCCAATTGGCTTTTCAAGCTGTTGACTTTTTTCTCATATCTTTCCTGCAACACCCTCATTTCTCTTTCCATTTTTTCCTCTACCTCTCTAACTTTATCTTCAAAGTTCTTTTTGAGCACCTCTATGGCTTGAGACCAATTCGTATTTTTCTTGGAAGCTTTAGATATAGGGGCCGTGACATTGACATCTTCCTCTGAGGGTACTCCTCGATCTTCCTTGTCACTGAAGAAACTTTCTATGGTTCTCACCTTTCTCTGTCTGCTCATCTTGCTTTTCTTTTACTTGACTTTTAGCTCCTTAAACTGGGGCACTGTTTCCAGGCTGCAGTATCCCAAGCTTCAGAATTCCCAGGTGGTATGATTTAAGCAGGATCATGCTCTTCAGTTGCTTGGCCTGTTCCCTGGTCCATAGATGACCCCAGACCAACTTGCTAATCAAGCAGCTCTGTGTGTTGTGGTTGTCAGCTCTGATGAGCCTGTGCACCTTCCCAACTTGGGCCACTGCTGCTCAAGTCTACCTCCTGGTTCTCAGCAGGAGTGAAAAACCCAAGTTCAGCCTCAGCACCAGCATAGACCCCTGTAAGTCTCCCCCTTGCCAAGGGCTCAGCCCTCTCACCATTATCCAGATGACACTGGTGCTTCAGCTGATTCAGAGGCTCTGGGGATCTCCTTTTCTGGTGAGGCCTTTCTGGGACTGGGTCTGTGTCAGGGTGACTGTGGGGTTGGTCTCCACTCCTGTATCAGCACAGCAGTTCCTCCTTCTGACCTTCCATGCTGTTCTTGGTTAGATGATTTCAGCACATTCTTCTCTAGGTTTTTCCTGCTACAGGCATTGTCCTATGGCATTATTTGGATGTTTTTTGGAATGATTGTGTCATGAGTTTGAGAGTTCAGTGCCATCTTGGTTCTGCACTGGAAGTCGAATTGTCTCCCCCATTTTCTGTCTTTATGTACGCCGGCACATTGTATAGTGCTTCACAAAAAGTACATAGATTATAAACATCTAATTATATATCTAGATTTTAAGTATAAATTATAGAGTATATACTTATTATATATCAATAAATTAGGTTATTTTACTTTTCCACAGCTAATTCATGTACTAGTTAATGTAGGTTCTCAAAAAGGACTAGTCCATTTTTGCTGAGATGGGTATGATTTATGAATCAGAAATTTTTTGGGGGGAAATACAGAAACATCTCTACAGTTTTGCTATATAAAGCACATAGTGCAAAACAATGAATTGCCTGTTAGTTGTAACTGCCACTAGGCCCATGGGCCCTGGCACACAGCAACTTCTCACTCTCCATGAGGGATCCCTCTGCTCTGGACCAATGCATTCAGTGCCAGGCTGTCAACCCTAAAGAAGTGTAAAGACTTTTACTATTTTGTTTATAGAAAATTCCAAAGTTCTCTAATGCCACCTGGAATGCAAGAGGAAGATACAGCAAAAAAGCAGATCCACTCCATTTTAAAAGATCCAGTGTGTCATTGGTCTTGAATAAGACTAAAAGTAAGGAGAGAGATGAGGACTAGGGAGATGTTCAGTACAATCAACTATTTTGATTCCAGAAGACCAGTGAAACTCAAGGGGAATAATGAAAAATACATTTTCATGCATGTCCAATGGTGAAATTTATTTTTCTTGATCACTCCTATTTCTTTACAAATGGGTTTTCCTTCTCTATTTTTTTCATTTTCTATTTGACAAGAGTGGAGAGGAGACTATCAATTCAATTCAATTCAATAAACATTTATTAAGTACCTAGTTTGTGCTAGAGACCCTGATAACTCTTAAGGATGCATATAAGAAAAAGAGAAAGTACATATTCTCAAGAATCTTACAATTGATGGAAAAAGACAACATACAAAGAAGCTGAATACTGAGGGTATCAATCACAAGGAATTATCTGGGGTTGTGGGGGACATGGGCGTAAATGGTGTTCCATGGAATGAAAGCCAGGCATGTCTACTGATGGAAAATAGAGTAACCTGAAAGGTTGTGAGCACACTATAAAGGAAAGGTTTAAAAGGAGTTTAATGCTCTACCAAACAAAGGAGAGAAGTACTTGAATATTACTTGAAAAGTTATTGAGTAATATCTATCATCAAGTTTCCAAAAAAGAACAGAAAGCACATGGAATTATTAAATCTTTTTTTTTAATTTTTTCAGAAGAAAATAGATAAAAAGTAAAAAAGAAACATAGATAAAAAGGATGCTTAAGAATAAAAACATGATTCATATAATAAATTTTTGCAGTTTATTTTTTGTGAAATCATCCTTGGGATGAGCACACATATATTTATTTTATTTGGTGTTTGTTAACCTTGTCATTAAAAAATAATTGGGGGGGGGGGTACAGTAAGGTGGCACAGTGGATAAAGCATTGACCTTGGATTCAGGAAGACCTGAACTCAAATCAGGCCTCAAACACTTAACACTAGCTGTGTGACCCTGGGCAAGTCACTTAACCCTCATTTCCCTGCAAATAATAATAATAATAATAATAATTTTTAAAAAATAGAGCCAGGATGAAATCTTGGAAAATACCAATGCAAAGAGCACAGCACTTGGATGGTGATTCATAGCATTACATACAAAAGGGGCCAATAAGATTAATACAATAGGTAGAAAGAGAATCATAAAAGAGTTGTTTCAGGAAACCCCATGGAGGAGAATGAGGGTGTGAAAAGTTAGAATTTAATGCAAATGCAATATCTCATGATCTTTATGTGAACATGAATAATCCTTAAAAATGTAAACTCCCTCTAGGAATAAAGATTATGACCCACTTTTGACTTTGTAATTGAGTCCTTAGGAGTTGCCTGAGGCACAGAGATGGGGTTCTGAGTCAGACCAGGAACACCACTAATTTAGGGCAGAGACTGTCTTTGAATCCACCCATTCCTAACTCCAGTCTAATCCCTCTCTCCATGCTTTTCCTATTATTGTTTTCATGGGGTTTAGGGGCATTCAAGGAGGACTAGTACTTGTGGTGTGAGGCCTAGCCAAGCTCTTTTCAGAGGTGCTTATCCACCTTTGGTGTCCACCTTCACCTAATTCTCTCTCTCTCTCTCTCTCTCTCTCTCTCTCTCTCTCTCTCTCTCTCTCTCTCTCTCTCTCTTTCTCTCTCTCTGTTTTGTGAGGCAATTGGGGTTAAGTGACTTGCCCAGGGTCACACATCTAGTAAGTGTTATGTGTCTGAATGCCATATTTGAACTCAGGTCCTCCTGAATCCAGGGCTGGTGCTCTATCCATTGCACCACCCAGCTGCCCCTCCTTCACCTAATTCTCACCCCTGGCTCAAAGAAGTTGTAGCATGAACTGTGGCCATCTCAGCAGATGGGTTAAACTAGGATGACATGGTTCAAACCCATCTATGGCTTAGGAGGATGTCTACCCAAAGCATGTGAAGATTATACCTGACAGAATGGCCAGATCAGAATAACATGTACCAATGGCCATGAAGGTGGCTGAAGCTGGTACTGTGGAACACTTAGAGCTTTGTCAGACATAGAAGATGCAAAGGTCATCCATTGCATCCCAAGTTTTGTCAGTCCCTTCATTTTTGTCTTTCCACTCACTGGACATGATGACTCTGGAAAAGAGAGTGTGTGATACCTGTCTGTAACTCTCTATGTCACTCACTTAAATCCAATGTACACAAAAGTCAAGCCATCACCTTGTCATGTCCTTGGACCTCTTCAGAAAAATGAAGGACTTACAACATTAGTATCATTATTACCATATTGATTCTTCCATTCTGTCTTATTTGTCTCTAATTAAACAGTCCTCTAGAATAATTCCAGATGGCAAGGAAGATAAATTTTGAACTTTGATATCCTACTCATGGCTATGAGATTTTTTACTGTACTCACTAAAATAAACCAGGAAAGAAAAAAAATGGAAAAAACAAACATGTAGATTATATCAAAGGATTTACAAAGTATCCTTTAAGAACTGGAATCACAGTCTTTTGTATTTGTCACCAGAGAACAATTTTTGTGGGGAATGAGCATTATGGGAACTGGGAAATGGGATTCTTGTGAATTTACTTTATTTTTGGTGATAAGCAACAGTAGGACTTGCCTTGATAGTTAAGTAGTGCCAGAGAATTCTGAACAGGGATATTCTCCCATGAGATTAGAAAATTAGTCACAAAGATAGTTTTGGAAATAACCAGATTCCCACTTGCCTCCTTGCCTTCTCTATCTATAGGTATTTAGCTTGCCAAGGATTTTTTTTTTTTTTTGGAGTGGAAGGGACACCTTGCTCACTGTCACCTAAACTACTATTTCCAAATTGTGCTACAATGGATTAGGTTTTATAATCCTTAGTGCCTTCTGAACCTGCCTCTCTGTGACACATTGGCTTTATTAAGTGAATTAATCCTCCTGAGTAGGCATCAGTTACTGTAGATAAGTCATCTTCTCCATTTCTAGAAAGTTATAATCGGCACTGAGAATTTTGAAGAATCTTACATTCTCTGTGGAGTTCAATGAGATATTTCTGGGAGGTAAAATCAGTAGGAAGTGTCAGAATCAAAAAGACAAAGTCATACTTGAATGGATAGGTAGAAAATGGTTCCAGACTTGCCCTATGGACTGACAATAAACAAGAGTCCCAGAAAGTGTCTGAGGGAGGATACACTTTTGTTGGAGGTAGTGGGCACAGCTGGCTATATAGTCAACATAAAATCATTCCTTCTCAATTTTTAGGCAAACTATATTTAATATTTTCATTCAATTTTCAGCAGTAAGTGATCAAGGATTGCTTTAAAAGGTAAGTATTTTTGTTTTAATATCTTTTTTCTTCTTTCCATTGGTATTATACCAAAACCCAGTGTGTAAGTGTGTGTGTGTTCCTTCTTAGACATTACCACACACATTGACATATCTGCAAAAAGGCAATTTTATTCATGGAAATCACAGAATAAAAATCAATTATGATGTCCAATTTGTCATTTTATTCTCAACTGCTTATTTATTAATTCTGTCCTTTATGGGAATAGTGTTGGAAATTGTCATTCTTTGTCCTTTAATTCAAGAATCATAGGTTTAGAGCTGGAAAGCCCAAGGAAGTCATCAAGATCAATCATGTTAATTGTTTCATTGAGAAAATTTAGAACCAGAAAGGTTTTTGTTCTCTGTCCTTCATTCTGGAGGTGGTGATCTCACAACTTGCAGTGAATTGGATTTAAGTGAGGGAGCACTGTGCAAAGGCACCAGCCTCACTCTCTCCTCCAGAACTATCATCAGGAAGACTGGGGATGGCCCCGGATTTTGAAGGCAATTGGGGTTAAGTGACTTACCCAGCGTTGCACAGGTAGTAAACTATCTGAGGTAAGATTTGAACTCATGTCCTCCCAATGTCAGTGCCAGTGCTCTATCCACTGTACCACATAGCTCCCCCAATCAGAGAGTTTGACTGTCTTTCCTAAGGTCAAACAGGTAGCAAGTGACAAAGGCAAGATGTGGATAAAAGTCTCTTGACACCCAAGACAGCATTCTTTTCACTATAACACAGTGTTTCTAATATGAAGCCTCACAAGCCTTCAGAAAGAGCTTATTAAACATGACTAGAATAATGCGTGCACCCCCTTCCCAACCTTAGACAGGGAAACATGGGGATTTAGAATCAGAGGGCCTGGCCTTAAGTCCTGTCTCTGCCACTTAGGAGCCATATGATGCAGAACAAGTGACTTCACCTCTCTAGAACTATTTATTAATGTTTGAAATGAGGGAAATGGACAAGATGACTTCAGTGCTCTGTTTCAGCTCTAAGTTCTAGAATCCCTTGAATGAATTAAAATAAGACATAGGCAAATTGAAATCTAACACTTCTCATCTTCAGAGGAAGAAAGAGAAAAAATCTCTCAGAGGACTTAGCAAAAGGAACTCTCTGAAGTAATAATGAAGAATGTTATGACAGCTTGTAAAAACTAATTCTACAAAATTTCATTAGAATCTGCTGGAAACTTGTTTTCCTATCATGGATAAAATTCTTAAAGTAGTTATTGCTATCATTAACATGAAGTAGCTACTGTCCAAAAGCAGAACTAAATCACTGCTCTCACCATTGACAAAATAAGTCAATATTTCTATCCCTTACCCAATGATCATAAGTACTTAATTATTATTTATTAAATTTAAATTGAACATGGGGAGTTTCATGAAAGAAACAGAAGGCAATGACAGCAAGGAGTAGCCACAGAGTCTTGCTCATTCCGTTGGTCTCTCTTTTTCTCTGATATTTTAGAAAGGAGCATCATAGAAAAGAGTCTTGACTGTACCATGATATACAAGGAGAGGGGATCTAACATTCAAAGTAATTATAAAAGCTATAAGAGATTGTCATAAATCATTGTCCAAAATATGACTAAAAGAAAAAGAAAAAAATGAAATGGAAACAGTGAGGGTATAAGAAACAGAGGAAGTTAGTTGATTTCTTCATGGTAGGTGAGCATCCAGAAAAAGGCTGTGAAAAGTAACTGTCTTCACAATCTCAATCCTAGATATAGCTAATGCAACTCCACCCTATCTTATTCTCAAATCCTTTGAGCCATTGCCCTACATTCCTAGCTGCCTGCTGGTGAACAGGGCTAATGAAAGTCTTGAAACTGAGCTATTAGGATATGACTATTGCTGTGTGCAAACAATATAGAGAAGAGTAGTCTATGGGATTTAAAATGATTGAGATGGGGCAGGTAGGTGGCACAGTGAATAAGGTACCAGTCCTGGATTCAGGAGGACCTGAGTTCAAATCCAGCCTCAGACACTTGACACTTAATAGTTATGTGACCCTGGCCAAGTCACTTAACCCTCATTGCCCTGCAATAAAGGGATGGATGGATGGATGGATGCATGGATAGCCAGATAAACAAAAAGAAAGAAAGAAAGAAAGAAAGAAAGAAAGAAAGAAAGAAAGAAAGAAAGAAAGAAAGAAAGAAAGAAAGAAAGAAATAGATGGATGGATGGATAAAGAAATAAATAAATGAAATGGTTGAGGAACTGGGAAGTTAGAGTATTTAAGGAATACCTGTATATATTTATATATATAATATATATGCAGTGCTTTATAGTTATTAAAGTATTAATATCTCTGATAAGGTAGAAAATATTATTTAATAAAACCTGAAGTCCTTAAACATAAGCAATTTTCTGCTTAAATAGGTTATGTATGATATTGTAGGACCGGACTGGTAGATTTAAGAATGATATACACAAGACAAAGAAAGGAAACAAATAGTCTTTGATATTATATTTACTGTGTGTCAAGCATTACATGAAGCACAACAACTTCCTTTAATATAGAATTTCAGTGGAAACTATTAGGAGTTAGTCTTCCCGTTTTACCTTTCCTCCCTCATATAGACATGAAGTTGTGGTTTTTAAATATAAATTATTTACACAAATTCAGATTATAGTGAACTTACCTTGTGTGCTTGTCAATATAGGGAAAGTAACATGGGGGAAAGTGATAATAGTGATTGGAAGTCAAACAGGCTGTTTCTAATACAAGCTTCAGGACATTCCACCAAGGTTCCTAAAAATAGTCTCCACTTAGTTTCACAGTTAGTTCACTAGGCTTCCTAGTTTTTAGCCAGATTTTATCTTTTGGTTTTCTTAAATCTTTTTTTTTTTTTTTTTGGTGAGGCAATTGGGGTTAAATGACTTGCCCACAGTCACACAGTTAGTAAGTGTCAAATGACTGAGGCTAGATTTGAACTCAGGTCCTCCTGACTCCAGGGCCAGTGCTCTATCCACTGCACCACATAGCTGCCCCTTAAATCCTTTTTTAATACCATTCCTAGAAATATAGAATAGATGATAATAACAGTAGATTACCAGTGTGAATGGTAGGAGAGTATGTTTTTAACTTCATGGTTACAGTCTAGTAGAGGCATAAGGTATACATACAATTGTAAAATTCAATGATATATACTGAGGGCATCAAAGATGAAAAAAAGTGGTCTTAGTTTGGAAGTAGATAAGTTTATTACTAAATAGAGGAGTGTTATTCTTATTTTATAGATAGGGAAAATGAGGCAGACATGAAATGGACATTTTGAAACTCGGTATATAGGAGGGAGAGGAGAATAGTATATTACATACATAAAGAAGGAGAATCGTGAACAAAGTGAAAAGTTTGAGGCATATACTGAAGCCTATGGTAAGGTGTTCTAGGTTGGCTAAAGAGTATAGTGCACCAGCTTTTTTTTTTTTTTTTATAGTGGTAATCAAAGGAATACCTATCAATTGGGGAATGGCTAAACAAGCTGTGGTATATAATAGTGATGGAATATTATTGCACTATATGAAATAACAAGTGTGGTGATTTCAGAAAGGCCTGCAAAAATTTGTATAAACTGATGTACAGTGAAGTGAGCAGAATTTAGAGAATGTTGCATACAGTGGCAGCAATATCATTTGATGAACAACTGTGAATGACTTCACTATTCTCAGCAATACAATGATCCAAGACAATACCAAAGGACTAATGATGAAGCACACTATCCACGTCTGAAGAAAGAACTCATAGTGATTGAATGGAGACTGAATCATGCTATTTTTCACTTTCTTTCATTTTTTTCTGTTATTTGTTTTCTTGTACACAATGATAATATGGCAATGCTTTACATAATTTCACTTGTATAACCTATATCTGATTGCTTACTGCCCCATAGAGGGGGGAGGGAAGGAAGGAAAGAAGGAATAAAATTTGGAACTCAAAACTTTAAAGAAAAGAGATTTACTGAGAAGAAAAATAAAGAGTACAATAAATAAAAGATGGTATTATAAGATAAGCCTAAAAAAATATCTTGGTGAACAATGATAAATGACCTTAAATAATACATTAAGGAGAAAAGTGAAGTTCTGATTTCATTAGGAGGCATATGGTACTTAACAACATTCAACCCTTTTTTTGATTTTGTACATATCTTCCCAACTATGTTAATCTCCTTAAAAACATCAACCATATCTTATTGACCTTTGAGACTCCCTTACTTAATAAATGTTTGAATGAATGAATGAATGAATGAACTTGAAGGCTTTCTTCCTGCTCCATTTCAAGAATAACCTATACCTAAGTCTTCTGTTTCATTCTTCTTCTTCTTTAGTAATTTCCTTTTATTTTCATTGAAGATCTACTTGAGAGGAACGAAAACAAACATGAACAATCACACAGAGATAACAGAGTTCATCCTCCTGGGATTGTCAGATGATCCAGAGCTTCAAATGGTCATTTTCTTTTTTCTGTTACTGGCCTACATACTCAGCATTGCTGGCAATGTGACTATCATCATCCTCACCCTGCTGGATTCTCACCTCCAGACTCCAATGTATTTCTTCCTCCGGAATTTCTCCTTCTTAGAAATTTCATTTACAACTGCCTGTGTTCCCAAATTCTTGGGCACCCTTATCACTAAAGACAAGACCATTTCCTATAATGGCTGTATGGCTCAGATGTTTTTTGTCATTCTCTTGGGAGTGACTGAATTTTACCTTCTAGCAGCCATGTCCTATGACCGCTATGTGGCCATCTGCAAACCCTTGCATTACATGACCATCATGAGTCCCAGAGTCTGTACAATACTTGTGTTCTGCTCATGGTTCATGTCATTCATGATCATTTTCCCAGCAATCATGCTGATGCAGCAGCTTGACTATTGTGCTGATAATATCATTGACCATTTCACTTGTGACTATTCTCCCCTCTTGCAGCTATCCTGTACAGACACACAGTTGTTAGAAACAATAGGCTTTTCCTGGGCTGTGGTGACTCTTATGTTCACATTGGTCTTAGTAATTCTCTCCTACACTTATATCATCCAGACAATTCTGCGGTTCCCCTCTGTCAGTCAGAGGAAAAAGGCCTTTTCCACTTGTTCTTCTCATATGATTGTCATCTCCATTTCTTATGCAAGCTGCATCTTCATGTACATTAAACCCTCAGCAAAGGACAGAGTATCTTTGAGCAAGGGAGTGGCTGTGCTTTATACATCAATAGCCCCCATATTGAATCCCTTTATTTATAGCCTAAGGAATCAGCAAGTGAAACAAGCCTTCATGGACATGATCTGCAAGATTGTATTTTCTTTAAGCAAAGGAAAGAAAAAATTATTGAAATGAACAAAAGGTGAAAGGGAAAATAGAGAATTTTGATAGTCTACTCAAAATTGTATCAGCTGCCTCATATCTCTGTATCTTTTGATATCATTTGTATCATTACTTTTTTAAAAATTTGGTTTTACAGATGAAATTCTGTTGTATTTAATTTGAATACATTTCTAGCTGTAAATGTTGCCTCTCTCAACAGAATGTAAGCTTTTGGATAATAAGAACTATTTAATTTTATGTCTTTATATCCCCAGCACATAGCATAGTGCCTCACAAAGTAGATATATTATAGATTTTTATCAATAATTTCTTTTTAGAGGATGATAGTCCATCCAGTAATCCCTATCACAATATGTCCATGTCTAAAGAAATGGTTTGTGAGTTGCTCTGGCCGCTCTGAAAAATGAATTGTCACTTTGTACCTGGCTTATTGGTGATGCATCACTCCCTTGTGAAGACCTTTCTATCTTCATAGGAGCTAGCCTTATGGAGAATAAGATCACCAGAACTTCTGTTAACACTTGAACAGCATTCAAGATATCAATGTTATTTCCATATGTTGTTAAGGCTTTCCAGTTGGTTGCTTAGTGGAAGATTGGTTTCTGACTCAAGTGCTCAAGCCAATTTGTAATGTCATCAATTTGTGAGTTTGTGCCAGTAATACAGATTGCAATGAATCTATGCATGACCATTTTCTGTGCTTCTTGTATGTATTCTCCCAAAAGGGTTTTTTGTTTGTTTGTTTGTTTGTTTTGGAAAGGCAATTGGGGTTAAGTGACTTGCCCAGGGTCACACAGCTAGTGTCAAGTGTCTCAGGCTGGATTTGAACTCAGGTCCGACTGAATCCAGGGCCAGTGCTCTATCCACTGCACCACTAGATGCCCCCCCAAAAGTTTTTAATAGGAGTTTTACCCAACATGATGGAGTTCTTCCTAGCTTAATCAGTGTCACCAGGGTACGGTTAGATAATACTGATGATCCACCTGTCATCCCTTGCTTTTGCCACATAACTAGTCCATAGTCTCTTCTTAATGGCAACCTTTATCCTTATATGTCTTTAGAGTCCCTGGTTGGTTAAATCTTGTAGCTTGCTCACATCTACTATGTTCCATCTTCCTCTTTGTGATGACTTCCACATAGCAATAGTCCATATGGCATCAAACAACACCTTTACTTCTATCCCTTCCACTAGTCTTTCAGGTGATGGAAGACTCAGATCCTACCCAGCTCTCTCTGCAACACCCTTTGGAAGCTGTGAGCTTCTTTTTCCATATGCCAACAACTATTGCCCCTCTTACTTCTATTTTCTTCTACTGTAGTAAATACAGCATATGGACATTTAAAGAAAATGTGGATATTTAGAGAAAACTATCTCTGGTCCTTCTTTATATGCTTTCATCCCCATTCCCCTCAATCACATCCCATTCACGTTCCAGTCCTACTCTGGCCACCCATTACACTGTGTCCTTGGCATTTGCCATTCCACATTTAACACTCTTATTCATTCAGCACCTTTTTTTCTCATACACTAGCCTTCATGTAGACCAGGCTTCCCTCTAACTATGCTGAATCTTTGATAAGCCTCTCTAGCACTGACTGACTTTCACTCTCCCTAGAGGGGGAAGCAGAAAACTCTTTGCACTCCATTTGCTTCCTTCAGTTCATTTTTTTTTTTTTTTTTTTTTTTTTACCATCCACTCATTTAAATTTTACAGCCACAATTATGATAACTGTGGTATGCCAGCCACGGGCCATTCTTCCTCCTTTCTGAAGGAATCTAGCACTTGGCTTGCCATCTTCTTCTGCCTGACTCCTTTTACTAGAGAAGTTTAATATCCATGTAGGTTCTCCCTCAAGCTCCCTTTATTGCCATTGTCTGAATCTCCTTTAAGCCCCATGACCTACTCCTTCACTCCTTAGACACAAATGAGGATGAACACACACTAGATTTTGTTATTAGTGCACTATTTCCCTAATTTGCAACTTGACATCCACTCTCTGACCTTAACCTCCTATCCATAACCTACTTTTCCAAGGATCCTTCTGTTTCTTCCCTACTAAACATATTAATCTTCCTTAATTCCAATACCACTCAGTATTTCTCCAGCCTTTATCCCTGCTTGGATTTCACTTTACTCCCTCTACAACCTTAACCCAAGCATAAGTCTTTTCAGCTCTATATGGCCTTCTGCTCTGAAATCCTCTCTCCCTTTGCACTTTGCTTGCCAAACCAGAGCCCAAGATTACTCTCATCAAAAATCTCTTCTGCTCCTAATGAGCTACAGAATGAAGTTGGAAGAAAATGTCACCACTGTACTAACTTGAAACATTACAAAATCATATTATCTGACTTCAGTCTGGCTTTCAATCCATCAAGGCAGTAAAGGCCTTTATTCCATCTAACGTGTTTCATATGTCTCTCCCTATTGAAGCTATTCCAAATCTTCTATTTTCTTCTCCTCAGTTATTCCTCAAGTGCCCCACACTACTTCCTCCCCAAGCTCTCATCAGAAAATCTTGTTTCTTTTCCTGAAAAAAATTATGACCACTTAATGTTAATTTCTTCCCCTTTTCTCTTCATCAGTGAGTTCACTACCAAGCCCATAGTCCTTCTCTCCTTCCCAAATACAGATACACAATTCTTAGAAACAATGGGAATTTCTTGGGCTATAATAATTCTTATGTTAACACTGGCATTAATAATTCACTCCTACACTTACATCATCCAGACAATTCTGCATTTTCCCTCTGTCAGTCAGAGGAAAAAGGCCTTTTCCACTTGTTCTTCTCATATGATTGTCATCTCCATTTTTTATGGCAGCTGCATCTTCATGTATATCAAACCTTCAGCAAAGGAGAGAGCATCTTTGAGCAAGGGAGTAGCTGTGCTTAATACATCAGTAGCCCCCATGTTGAATCCCTTCATTTATAGCCTAAGGAATCAGCAAGTGAAACAGGCTTTCATGGACATGATCTGCAAGATTGTATTTTCTTTAAACAAAAGAATTAATTGAACTGAAAGAAAGGTACAATATAAAATAGAAATTTTTTGACACTCTGTTCATGCCAGCTCCCTCATATCACCATATTTGTATTTCTTATGTGCAATATTTCAAAAGACTTTTCACTTTATAAATCAAATCTAACCACCTAATTACCTTGTATTTAATTTGTATACATGTGTATACAAAAAATCATGTGTACATATGTGTGTACATATTTATACACACATGTATTTGTATATATATGTATGTGTGTATTTTTGTGTGTGTATGTGTGCATATACATGGTCTCTCTCAACATAATATATGCTCTTTGAGAAGAGGGATTATTAAATTTTCTGTCTATTTATTTGGCTGTTTATTTATTTATTTAGTATTTTATTAGTGTGGGTGCTCCCCTACACTTAACTTTTTTTTTTAATTATTTTTTACTTTTTAGCAACATTTATTTTATTTTTTCCAGTTACATGTAAGGGTAGTTTTCAACATTCATTTTCATAAGATTTAGAGTTCCAAATTTTTCTCCCTCCCTCCCTTTCCTCCCCCCTCCACAACACAGCAACCAGGTTATATATGTACAATCCACAAGTGTTCTTTTTTTATCAGTTCTTTCTATGGGGGTGGATTGTATGCTTCCTCATTAGTCCCTTGGAATTGTCTTGGATCATTGCATTGCTGAGAGGAGTTAAGTCATTCACAAATGCTCATTGAAGAATACTGCTGTCACTATGCACAATGTTCTCCCAGCTCTGCTCACTTCACTATACATTAGTTCATGTGTCTTTCCAGGTTCTTCTGGGATCATCCCATTTGTCATTTCCTATAGCACAAAACCATTCCACCATAATCTTATAGCACAGCTTCTTCCATCATTCCTCAATTGATGCACATTCCCTTGATTCCCAATTCTTAGCCACCACAAAGAGTTGCTATAAAGATTTTTTTGTACAATTTCCCCCTTTTCTTTTTCATGCTTACTATTGTTAACTGTTTCCCTTCCATCCTATTCCCTTCCCCATGATATTTATTCTATTATCCATTTTCTTTCTTCCTGTCTGTCCCCTCCCCCACTCTGCCCTTCCTTCTTTTGCCCCTCTCTCTTTATCCCCTTTCCCTCCTATTTTCCTGCAGGGTTATAGAGATTACTCCAGCCAATTGAGTGTGTACTTATTCCCTCCTTGAGCCAATTCTAATGAGATTGAGGTCTTTGAACCAATTCTGATGAGTATTAGGCTAGTTACTGCACAGATTAAATAGATTACTCCACCCAGTTGGGTGTGTGTGATAGTCCCTCCTTGAGCCAACTCTGATGGGTTTAAGGTCTTAGAGCCTTTTCTGATGAGTGCAAAATTCATTTACTGCCCTGCTCCTCTCCTATCTCTTCCCCCACTCTATAAACCTTTTCCTGTTTCTTTCATGTAGGATTTCAACTCTGCCCTTCCCCCTCCCCCAGTGTATTCCCCTCACCCCTCAATTTAATCCTAAAGATGTCATCATGGGGCAATTAGGTGACAGTGGACAAAGTATCCACCCTGGGACCAGGAGGATCCCAGCCCAAACCTGGCCACAGACCCAAGACCGTCACCCACTGCATGACCCCAGGTATATCCTCCAACTCCAGTTTTTTATGGTTCTCTAGGGTCTTGTATTTGAAAGTCAAATTTGCCATTAAGTTCAGTTCTTTTCATCACGAAAACCTAAAAGTCCTCTTTTTCATTAAAGTCCCATTTTTTCCTCTGAAAGGTTATACTGAATTTTGCTGGGTAGGTGATTTTTGGTTGTAATCCCAATTCCTTTGCCCTCTGGAATATCATATTCCATGCCCTCTGGTCCTTTAATGTAGAAGCTGCTAGATCTTGTGCTATCCTTACTGGGGCTCCACAGTACTTGAATTTCGGGGGGGGGGGGGCGGTGCAGTGAGGTGGCACAGTGGATAAAGCATTGACCTTGGATTCAGGAAGACCTGAACTCAAATCAGGCCTCAAACACTTAACACTAGCTGTGTCACCCTGGGCAAGTCACTTAACCCTCATTGCCCTGCAAAATAATAATAATAATTAAAAGTTAAAAAGAAAAAGAAAAAAAGAGCCAGGATGGAGGCTTGGAAAATACCAATACAAAGAGCACAATACTTGGATGGTGATTCATAGCATTACTTACAAAAGAGGTCAATAAGATTAATGCAATAGGTAGAAAGAGAATCATAAAAGAGTTGTTTCAGGAAACCCCATGGAGGAGAATGAGGGTGTGAAAAGTTAGAATTTAATGCAAATGCAATATCTCATGATCTTTATGTGAACATGAATAATCCTTAAAAATGTAAACTCCCTCTAGGAATAAAGATTATGACCCATTTTTTACTTTGTAATTGAGTCCTTAGGAGTTGCCTGAGGCACAGAGATGGGGTTCTGAGTCAGACCAGGAACACCACTAACTTAGGGCAGAGAGTGTCTTTGAAGCCACACATTCCCAACTCCAGTCTAATCCCTCTTTCCATTACTCCATGCTTTTCCTATTATTGCTTTCATGGGGTTTAGGGGCATTCAAGGAGGACTGGTACTTGTGGTGTGAGGCCTAGCCAAGCTCTTTTCAGAGCTGCTCATCCACCTTTGGTGTCCACGTTCACCTAATTCTCTCTCTCTCTCTCTTTTGTGAGGCAGTTGGGGTTAAGTGACTTGCCCATGGTCACACATCCAGTAAGTGTTAAGTGTCTGAGGCTGGATTTGAACTCAGGTCCTCCTGAATCCAGGGCTGGTGCTCTATCCATTGCACCACCCAGCTGCCCCTCCTTCACCTAATTCTCACCCCTGGCTCCAAGAAGTTGTAGCATGAACTGTGGCCATCTCAGCAGATGGGTTAAACTAGGATGACATGGTTCAAACCCATCTATGGCTTAGGAGGATGTCTACCCAAAGCATGTGAAGATTACACCTGACAGAATGGTCAGATCAGAATAACATGTACCAATGGCCATGAAGGTGGCTGAAGCTGGTGCTGTGGAACACTTAGAGCTTTGTCAGATATGCAAGATGCAAAGGTCATCCATTGCATCCCAAGTTTTGTCAGTCCCTTCATTTTTGTCTTTCTACTGGACACTGATGACTCTGGAAAAGAGAGTGTGTGTGATACCTGTCTGTAACTCTCTATGTCACTCACTTAAATCCAATGTACACAAAATTCAAGACATCACCTTGTCATGTCCTTGGTCCTCTTCAAAAAAATGAAGGACTTACAACATTAGTTCAGAGCATCAGGAAGTGACATTAGCTTGTGGAAGGAAGAAGGGGCCAAAGCAAAGACGCATGGTCTTGCTCTCAGAGGCGTTCACCTCATGGTGGAGCTTTTCTGCAGTAAGTCTCCAGCAGTTGGTATCATTCCAATCATTACACAGTTTTCTTACCTTATCCCATTTTATTCCTTCTCTTTATCCACTCAATTAACTGATTAGTTCCAAATCTTCCCATATAATGTCTTTTTTCTTTTTTTTTAATAACATATAATCTCTTTTTTATGGGAATCAAATGAGATATTTAATGTTTTTTAAGTAATAAACATTTTTATTTATAGTTTTGAGTTCTAATTTTTCCCCTCCTTCTTTACCTTATACATGTATGATTATGCCAAACATTATCATATTATCATTTTGTATAAGAAAACTTGAATAAAAGAAAAAATAAAAGAAAGTGAAAATAGCAGTCTTTTTTCCATCAATATCAGTTCTTTCTTTGGAGGTGGATACTATGTTTCATCAATATATTTTTCGGATTGTCTTGGATCATTGTATTGTTGAGAATAATTGTCATTCACAGTTCTTCATCAAACAATTTTTCTGTTTCTGTGCACAACATTCTTTTGGTTCTGCTCACTTATTGAGTGATTTGATCATACTAATCACCAACCTTTCACCCATGGATTTGTTAGACATGCTGTACATATTTCTCTCTATCTCCCACAATCCCATTCCTCATTTACTTATTCACTCATCCATTCATCCATCCATCTATCTATCTATCTATCTTGCAGGGCAATGAGGGTTAAGTGCCCAGGGTCACACAGCTAGTAATTGTCAAGTGTCTGAGGCTGGATTTGAACTCAGGTCCTCCTGAATCCAGGGCCAGTGCTTTATCCACTGCACCACCTAACTGCCAAATTTTCTTTTTTTTTTCAGGGCAATGAAGGTTAAGTGACTTGCCCAGGGTCACATAGCTAGAAAGTGTCAAGTGTCTGAGACCAGATTTGACCCATTCCCCATTTATGAAACATCCTGGTCTGTAACAGGTTGCCACAGAATATTGATTCACCAAATCAGTTCAAATTTTTTCACCTTTACTTCTTTTGCTTATTAAAGTTTCCCTTAAATTATTAGACCCTTATGAACTTTTAAATTTGTTAATGCTTCTTTGTGCTTTTTATTTCTGACACATAGGTTAATCTCTGTTTCTCTTTTTTTTATAGTCACAAAGCCTGATCATGAAAGCATACATTTCTTTATTCTTTTTTTTTTCAGTTATTGTACTTATTTCTCTTTATTGTGCTTCTATTGTCTGGATTATTTGCAAGTTGAATATTCTGTTTGTATGTTTTTCAGAAATGTCTCTCATATTCAATATCCATTTTTAAAAACTGATAGACTCAAGTTTGTAGAATACATCAGATTTAATTATAGCTGACATTTCTTTTTAGAAATATATGTTATTCTCACTTTTAAAAAAAGGGGGCAAAACTCTCGCAAAACTCTCCAAAGAACTCTCGCATTTTCCGTTGCCGTGGAGTATCCTCCCGTTATCTCCTTTACAAATGGGCTCTGTGACCTAGCGCCCCCTTCCCCTGAGCCAGGTCACCCGTGATCGTCCGCCTCAGCCCACTGCCTTACAGGGGCTGCTCGGGAGCCGCCACTAAGGTTTACATCAGCACAAGAAGAAACAAGCAACATGGCAGCAATCCCGTCCAGCGGTTCACTCGTAGCAACCCATGACTACTACCGAAGACGTCTGGGTTCCACTTCCAGCAACAGCTCCTGTGGAAGTGCTGAATACTCTGGGGAAGTGATCCCCCACCATCCTGGTCTTCCCAAATCAGACCCAGGCCACTGGTGGGCGAGCTTCTTCTTCGGGAAATCGAGTCATCCATTCATGACAACTGTATTGGAATCCCCAGAGCACTCAAAAACTTTCCAGGTTGCTCATGGCACGATCACCTGTGACCTGGCTCAGGAGGTTATGAGGAAGCGGCATGTCAGCGAACCCAGCAAAACCAACACTGGGCCTTCTGCATGAGCAGCAGTACCCTCTGTGCTGCTCCCCTGCTTCTGAAGTGTGCTACAGAGCCCATTTCCCCTTCCCCCCCTCCCCCTTCCCTTCCCTTCCTTCTCCCACCTATTCCCTTAGAATAGACAGGCTGCTTAAGTGTAGAAATAGTTGTGTTGTGTGTGTGGTTTTTTAAAAAAGGAAAACAAAAGCAAAACACCAAAAAACAAGTAAAAGAAACCACACTTATCGTTTGTTTTTTTTTACTATCCAAATCACCTGTGTGCTTTCCAGCAGCCTCAGTAACTTTGTTTACTTTGTACTCAACAGAAACTAATAAACTTTGAGCAGCCTTTAAAAAAAAAAAGGGGGGGGGGGCAGCTAGATGGCACAGTAGATAGAGCACCGGACCTGGATTCAGGAGTACTTGAGTTGAAATCCGGCCTCAGACACTTAATACTTACTAGCTGTGTGACCCTGGGCAAGTCGTTTAACCCCAATTGCCTCAGTAAAATATATACATATACATATATGTGTGTGTGTGTGTGTGTGTGTATGTATGTATATATATGTATATGTATATGTATATATGTTATTCTATTCCTTTGAAATAATTTCAATTATTTTAATATGAAATAATCCTTTCATTCAAATACCTTTCCCTCTTATTTTAATGTCTTCCTTCTAGATACTGGCAAAATTGATTTTATTTTTATTAATCCGCTTAAATTTAACCACTACATGTATAAATTTAGAATTCCTGAAGTTTGATATGCCAGTGCTTTTTCTTGTCAGCAATATATGGATCTCTCAACCAGTGATCTTGGTATTCAGAAGTTATGAACAGCTTTCTTATACTATTTCATATATTGATATATCCAATATTTCTAATTTGGCATGTTTTCCTGTCATGATCTTTCAGTTATCTCAGTGCATTAGGTAATCAAAGGCAGTTGTTTTGACTCATAGAAAATCTGTGTGTTTTTCTGATGTTATTACTCTTTGCTTCTTTTCTACCAGTTTTCACTTCAATATCTTCATATTTCAAGATTGTTATATTTCTTCCTTCTCTGTCTCTCTATCTCACTGTCTCTGTTTCTCTCATTAGAGTTTTCATTATGGGTTTTTTTTTCCTTCTCTGCATATTGTCATTCCTGCCCCCTCTTACCCAGTCAATCTGCCTTGAGAGTTCTATTTTTTCATCATAAAAGTATTTTATTATTTTCCAGTTACATGTAAAGATACTTTTCTTTTTCCTTTTTTTTTTTTTGCAGGGCAATGGGGGTTAAGTGACTTGCCCAGGGTCACACAGCTAGTAAATGTCAAGTGTCTGAGACCGGATTTGAATTCAGGTACTCCTGAATCCAGGGCTGGTGCTTTATCTACTGCACCACCTTGCCACCCCCAATAAAGATACTTTTCAACATTTGTTTTTTATAACATTTTGAGACCTAAATTTTTCTCCCTCCCTTTCCTCCCCCCTCCCCAAGACAGAAAGCAATCTGGTATAGGTTATACATGTACAATCACATTAAACCTATTTATGCAGTAGTCATGTAGTGAAAGAAGAATCAGAGCAAAAGAAAAAGAACCCAAAAAGGAAAAAAAAGCACCAAAAAGTAGAAACTGAATTCAGATTCCACAGTTCTTTTTTCTGGGTGTGGAGAGCATTTTCCATCAAGAGTCCTTTGGAATTGCCTTAGATCATTGTATTGCTGAGAAGAGCTAAGTCTATCACACAGCATGGCTGTTACTGTGTACTGTGTTCTACTTCTGCTCATTTCACTCAGCATCATTGCACTTAAGTCTTTCTAGATTTTTCTGAAATCTGCCTGCTCATCATTCCTCATAGCAAAATAATATTCCATTCCATTCCATTCATATACCACAACTTGTTCAGTCATTTCCTTTGATTTCTAATTCTTTCCTGCCACAAAGAGAGCTGCTATAAATATTTTTGTATATGTGGGTCCTTTTCCCTTTTCTATAATCACTTTGGGATATAGACATAGTAATGGTATTACTGGGTTAAAGGGTATGTTCAGTTCAATAGCCTTTTGGGCATGGTTCCTGATTGCTCTCCAGAATGGTTGGATAAGTTCACAAAAAGTTCTATTTTTTCATCAAAAGCTCTGACTCCTTTTTTTTTTTCTTTTATGGATTTTATTTCTCTTAAATGATCCTGAGTTTTCTGGTTATTGTTCCCTGAAAACTGATTTACATCTATTAGTTCACTTACCCCGATATTATAATATTTATCCTAAAATATTATTATGATAGGACTAAAGATCTAAAGCTAAAAAGGAACTACAGAAGCCATGTGCTAAGCTAATTTGGGCTTTTTATTGGATTGCATTCAGATTTCCTCCCATTTTTGGAACTCTTTCCATTGATTTTTTTTTTAGGTACAGAAATTTTACTCTTGATGTCACTAGTGTCATGGGGGAAATAGGTGGTGGGGGTCCTAAGGTATTCCTCTTTAAAGAATTACACCCTCTTGTACACAATCCAATTATAATAAAATAGTCTTTTGTTTAGGCACTTAGAGAAGTTGACCAAGAGGGAAGTAAAAAATTTCCCTTGAGGGGAGAAAATGGCTTAGAGACAGCATGATTCTCTGAGGTACATTTCTTCTCCAACAGAAGAAAGACAAAAGCTTTTATAGAGGACAGATGGGGGAGGGGGCGGGGGGAGGAGGATGCATAGGGTGACCACTTGACTATGGAAAATTCTGTTTGGGGGTGGAGAAAGTTTGAGAGAGGGTGGTGGTCCTGACTTCTGTAGTTATTTCTGTTCTCTGGTGCTTATCAGCCAGCAGCCATGCCTAATGGACTTATCTCCCTTACTTCTTAGGCATGTCCAGCCTGATAGCCAGTTGCCCAGTTTAAACTTTAATAATCCCAAACCCTATGTCATTAGCATTTCAGGAGTTTCCTTATGCCACTTACATTATGGCTTATCTCTTTTTCCTAGTGTTCAGACTGCTGATGCTGGGCTTTAGAGTTATCTCAGCCCCTTGTGTTGAGCTACATAGGAATTATTGGTCTGGGTCCCTGTCCTGAATAATCTCTTGGTGCTACAGGATTTGCTGAACTGATCTTCTAGTCTTGCTTCTAGTGCAGCTGCTTGAATGGGTATGTGTTCATCCTACCCCATTCTTTATTCTGCCCTCTTCTTTGATGTAAGCAGGGCAGGTAGAATTAACATCTCCCACTTTTTATAGAGTGAGGCTTTTGTGGGAGGGATAGTCAAGCAGAGTCACTGTAGGGTTCTCTAGCCTAGTATTGAGTTTGCAGGTGAAAGCTTGCAATATTATTTTTGCTTGCTGTCTCACATATAGCAATGTAGTTGGGAGAAGGGCCCTAGGTGGTATGAATATTCAATTTCTTTGGTGCTAATTCATAAAAGTTGTTTTTTTTTTACCTTGGTCAAGGGAATTCTGTCTTATTATCAATGTATTTAGTTATAATTATTGTATACCAGGCATATGCAATTCCTTGATTCCAGAGTTGAAGGGCCAAAGAAGTTTGCAGAAAGCAACTAGTCCACTATCTTACTAGTAGCATAATTGGGAATTATGATACAAGGACTAAATGCCTTACAGAGCTATCATAAGGAAAGATTTTTAAAAACTTAAAACGCTATAGAAATGTATTCAATTCAATTGAGGAAATTTTTACAGAACCAATCAAGCATAAGGCACTGCACCATTAACTAGGGAGATAAAGACAAAAATAGTTCCTACCCTGAAGGACTTTACTTTGTGCTGGGGAGATGTACGTGCACATCTAAATGTAATTTCAGTAGGGATAGAATTTTCACTTCTCACCCGGACTATTACAATGGCCTCCTAATTGAAATCACTGCCTCATCTATCTCCATCACACACAAAATTACTTGATTGGCATATATCAATCATGTCTTAATCAATAAACTTCAGTGACTCCTTATTGGATAAAATAGAAACTCTTTTTTCGGTCACTTCCAACCTTGTTTTATGTTATGGGAGGATTATGGGCCTCGGTTACCCAAAAAGTTGTCTGGGGAGGTCAAGGAACTTTTTCCTTGAAACCTCAGGAGTTTTCTCTTGAAATCAAGTAGGCCTCTCCTTGAGCTCAATCAAGGGAATACACACCCAAAAGAGATAAGCAGCACCAGATCGAACTGAGCATACTCCAGGACCACCACCCCACATTCCAGCCCTCCTGACCACCTGGATGAGGTAATCCTGTTGGGCTACACCAGGAGAAGACCACCTGGAACTGCCCACCAGCAGACTGCTCTGACACACCAAGATGGAGTTAACACCAGATTGCTCACAACCAAACATCATCTACCTCAGCCCACCACCAGAAGACCCTCAGCACATCACCCAATAAGGAACATTCCAACCCACACCATCTGAACCCTATAAAAGAGTGCTCCCCAAGCTAGTCGGAGAGGAAAGCATTTTGTTTCCCCAAAACCTTCCTCTGGGCCAGTTTCTCTTGTACCCCAATATAATGATTGGAATGATGCCACCTACTGGAGACTTACTATAGGAAAGCTCCACCATGAGGAGAATGCCTCAGACAGCAAGGCCATGTGGCTTTTCCTTGGCATCAGGAAGTGACGGTTGCTCATGGGTGCTGTCTATCAAGGCTACCAGCCAATCAACTTGAGGAGCCTCCTATTTTCTGGGAGGGGACAGGCAGGAGGAAAGAGGGCCTGCGTGGAGAGCTCTGTCTTTTTTTGGGTTCCTGACTTGATGGTGGTGGTGGTGGCAGAGGACTTCACAGGAAATTTGAGGAAAGATAGGAATGCCAGGCTGTTGGAATTCTGTTCTCAATCTTTCTCGTTCTATCTTTCAATAAACCCTTAAAAACCTAAACTCGTTTTATCAGTGATTTTAGTCAGTTTCCCCCAAAACTGGGGAAACAGATTAGAACCCACATTTAGAATCTTAAATTATACACCAATAAACCTGTTCTGTTATTCCTAAATAAGACTTGTGCGAGAGTGTAATTCTTTATAGAGGAATCCTAAGGACCCATGTGCTTTCTCCCCATATCATTTCCATAGTCTTTAGACATAATTCTCTTCCCATATTCTCCAGTACAGACAAACTAGCCTTTTCTCTATTTCCTCACATAACACTATTTCACATCTTCATGCCTTCCTCTGGCTATCCTCCATGTTTGAAATGCATTTCAACTTTAATTCTTCCTCGCTTCTGATATGGTGGGAAATGGGGTACGGGTTAGATCAGGGGTTGGAGTTCTTGGGAATTCCTCTTTAAAGAATTACACCCTCTTGCACACAAAAGTAGTTAGAATAAGGTAGTAGTTTATTTAGGAGCAAGGGAAGGGAAAGGTGGGGGGAGGGAAACCATGAAAGAAATCCTTGGACTTTTAATGGGGAGATTTGGCATAAAGCACATGGCTCAGAGGTACCAAATCTCCTTGAACAGGAGACTGGAAGGTACTTGTATAGAGAACTGATGGGGGTGGCCCATCTGCCCGTGAAAAGTTCCTTTAGTGAGGGAGGACCATCACCCACTGGTGGTAGCTGGGGGAATTGGGTGAGGACTGGAGGACCATCCCCCACTGGTAGTGACTAGAGGAATTCTGGGGTGACACTTCTTTAGACACATAGCTACAGCACCAATTTCTACTTGAAAGGGGGCTCTGGCACATGTACAGAGTACCAAATTACATCTTCCCACAGTAAGAAGCTAGACAGTCAGCTTCCAGGAAGGTCATGATACTGAATAGAAGTGACTTGGACAGGCATTTCCTATTGACAAACCATATGGTGACTAGGAGGCTCCTTGACTGTCTTCAGAGGTTCTCAAAAAGGACTAAGAAACCAAAGCCCAGTCCATTTTCATTGATTCTTTCACTCACAAAATATTGAGAGATAATCCTATCATAAGAGAAGAGGCCTTGGGCCTTAGGCCCTTTGTGGCCTGGTGGGCCTGTGAATACAATCCCAGGTTCTTTGGCTGCTTTCAGCATTTGTTCCTTTCTTTGAGATGAAAGAAGAGTTGTTTCCTGGAGTCTTTTATCAACCCCGTGTACAAACTGTAAACAACAAACTCAAAGTCAGTGCCCTGAGGAGTAAGGAGAAACCAGAAGTGTTATGCAAAATCTGGAAGTGAATTTGATGGGATCAATGTTATTTTGAAACTGTGATAAGACTGTACTCTGAGAGAGAGGACAGGAGGGGGAGATATTTGTACTTTTATTCTTGCTCTAATCTTAGAAGTAAATATTCCTTTTTAAAGGTTAATTGATGTTAGTTGGGAACCAGGGTGCGACAAATTGGTGGTTAAAGCAGGAGCTTGAGGCAATGGCAGTCTAGAAAAGACTATTGTAATCCTTTAGGGTTCAGGAGAACAAGGCAGATGTGTCTAGACTGGCTTTAAGATTATGAGCCAGAGAATGTTCACTAAATACACAAAGCATTTTTTTTTGTTCCACCAAATTTTCTGTATTGGATCACCTTGTATATACTTTGTATTTATTCAACATTACTTATATGTGTGCACATTATATCTCCCAGTAGAATGTAAGCTACATGAGAATAGGGATTGTTTCTTTTTTTTTTTTTTTTTTGGTCTTTGCCTCGTTGGATATCAGAAAAATGCCTGCCATAGACTAAAATAAATGCATTTTGATTGATTTTTAACTCAAAGCATCAAGAAAGGTCTGCCTTATAAAGTACCTTAATTGTGCTTTGAAAGAAGCTAGAAATTCCAGGAGTTGAATGAATGTATGGAGGAAGGATATTCCAGATATAGAATATTTATGCAGAGGCATTGAGACAAGAGGAAAGACAGGACAAAAAGGAAGGGAACTAGCATTCATTACACACCTACTCTGTGGCAGGAATTGATAGAAGTGCGAGGAGGAGGATAGGAAAAAAATAAATCAACTTTAATAACAAGAAAGTGATTTTCAAGAAGTGATACACACCTGGGCAAAATATGATGAATACCAGAACTTCGTGACAATGAAGTCATGACTTACTGATGCCTGTACAGCATTTTATCTTCTTGAGAAAAACAGTAACTTTTGAACAACATCCTTGAAGGCTTGTTTAACTTGCTGGTTCCTTAGGGTATAAATGAAAGGGTTCAGCATGGGAGCAACTGAAGTATTGAGAATAGCTACTCCTTTGGTCATTGAGGCGCTTTCTTTTGCTGAGGGGTTCATGTACATAAAAATGCAGCTTCCATAGGAGATAGAAATGACAATCATGTGAGAGGAACAAGTGGAAAAGGCTTTTTTCCTCTGGCTAGCAGAAGGGATTTTCACAATGGTCCTAATGATATACATATAGGACAGAATCACTAGTGCCAAAGTAAATAGCAGAGTCACCAAAGCAAAATAAAAAGCAACCACTTCTAAGAACTGTGTGTCTGAGCAAGAGAGCTGTAAGAGAGGGAAAAAATCACAGGAAAAGTGATCAATGATATTCGAGTCACAAAAATCGAGCTGCAGAAGCATCATGAGTGGTGGGAAAACAGTCAAGAATCCTCCTACCCAAGCACAGAGGACAAGCAAGATACAGACTTTGTTGCTCATGATGGTTGCATAGTGCAGTGGCTTGCAGATAGCAACATAGCGATCATAGGACATGGCTGTAAGTAGGTAAAATTCAGCTACCCCCATAAAAATGAAAAAGTATAACTGAGCTACACAATTGTTAAAGGAAATGGTTTTATTTCCAGTAATAATGGTGCTCAGGAATGGAGGAATGCAAATAGTAGTGAATGAGACTTCTAAGCAGGCAAAATTCCGGAGGAAAAAATACATGGGTGTCTTCAGGTGAGAATCCACTAGGGTTAGGGTGATGATGGTCAGATTCCCAGTAATACTTAAGATATAGGTGATGAACAGAAAGAGAAAAATCACAACCTGCAGTTTGGGGTCATCTGAAAGTCCCAGGAGGATGAACTCTGTGATCACTGTGTGGTTTTTTTTCATTCTCCAACTACAAAACCTACTGGTGAAAATTTAAAAAGCAGAATGAGAAGCAGTGAAGATGAAAGATTTAGTGACAACAGAATCACCTATAACAATATAGAATTTTTAAACATCTTTGAGTCATAAAAGGAACCACAGCAGCCATCAAACTCAACCCATGTCTGAGCAAGTATCCTTTCTACAACATAACAGATGTGACCATTTAGCCTATGTTGAGATAACTCTAGTAAATAATAACCCACTATATACAAAGTGAGTCATTTCTAATTTTGGACACATCTTAATGATTAGGAAGTTCTTCCTTCTGCTTTTCTCCAATTTTTACCTTTGTTCCCAGGTCACTGCTCCTTTTCCCAAACATATACCTAGCAGAACAAATCAATAGTTATTCAGTTGTTGTTCGATCTTTTCTGACTCTCCATGACTCCCATTTGGGGTTTTCTTGGTAAAGATACTGGAGTTATTTGCTATTTCCTTCTTCAGCTCATTTTACAGATGAAGAACTGAGGCAAACAGTGTTAAGTAACTTGCCCAGTGTCACACAGTTACTAACTATGAGGCCAGATTTGAACAGATCTTCCTGAGTCCAGGCCTAGATCTCTATTCACTGTGCCATCTAGTTGTCCACATGACAGTTCCTCAAATACTTGAAGATTACTATCGTCCCCCCACTCTGCTCTAAGTCTGCTGTTATCGACACTAAATATACCCATTTCCTTCAACCAATATTCATATGGCATGACTTTGAAGCCCTTCACCATCCTGATCACACTCCTCTGGGTATGCGACTCAGTCACCAGTTGGTGAATGTTAAAGTGGGGCACCCAGAACTAAACACAATAATTCAAATGTGATCTAAACAGCACAGAGTACAGTTGCTTTACAGTCTCCCTAGTCTTGGATTATATGCCACTCTTAATAAAACCCAAACCCATATGAACTTTTCTTGGCTGCCATATCCCAGTATTATCACAAGGTGAGTTTGCAGTTCTCTATCCCATAGCCACCACACCACCATTATTTTCAGAAAAGCTCTTGTCTGGTCACACCTTCTCTATTTTGAACTTGTAGAGTTGATTTTTGTAAAGTGCTTAGCATAACACAGAGTAGGTACTTAATAAATGCTTGTTCCCTTCTCAAGTATAAAACTTTAACTTAATCTCCATTAAATTTAATCTTTTTGTAAGAATTGATCCCAGAATTCTGACTTGTCTAATTCAAAGTTTTCTTGATACTTTTTTACATTGTGTCACTTTAAGGTACAAAGACTTTTTCTATAACAACTTTTTCAATTAGGTTGTTGTTGTTTGTCCTTCATTCTTGAAGAGGGCCTTGGTATTAGGAGGTGATATTACAACTTGCATTGAATTGGATTTGATTGATCGAGGGCTGTGTAAGGTCACAAACCTCAGTATCTCCTCCAGAACCATCTGGGTACAGTGGCAAGATATATATCTGGATGACTAGAGATGGCCCCATATGTTGAAAGCTATTGTGGTTAAGTGACTTTCCTAGGGTCACACAGATATTAAGTGTCTAAGATTAGATTTGAACTCAAGTCCTTAACTACAGGGTCAGGTCTACTAGGCCACCTAGTTGCCCCATGAGTTGGGTAGTCCAAATATTAATGGCCTCATTTTATTGGTGAGGAAACTGAAGCTTACAGAGTTAAGTAAAATGCTAAGAATCCCAAAGATAGCAACGAAAAGAGCCCAGGACTCAAAGGTAGGGTTTTTTCATAAATTTATGTATAAGCTTATCTTGAGTGAATATTTTATTCATATATGTATGTATATATGTATATATATCACTGCATATTTTTTTATGATGGTAAACATTTTCCTACATAAAATGTAATAAGAAGCTATTATTCTTTATATCTATAAATATATGGAGAACAATGCTTATCTTGAAATTTACCAGTTTCATTTGGCCAAGTCACAGAAAAAATCATATATAAATTTTAAAAAATGATGGAGGTGAAATATAAAACAATTCTTCAAGATTTGCAAGACTATTGATTTAACATTTAAAGTTGGGCCTTAAAAAATCCTGTACTTTCTCAAATAAACTGAGAAAAATGCAACAAAATCTATAATTCCCACATTTTTTATAAACACATATAACTTCACTTTAACCTTACACCCCTTGTTTAACATTAACAATGTTTTATTTCTCCTTCATCCTGTGAATGTTCCTTGACTGTAATTAGATGAAAAACTGAAGCCAAGTTAAATATTGCACTTGAATGAAATGTGTACATGTTATTGGAAAACTGTTCTTCACCTATGTGAAAGGAATGTCTGTCTAAATGTATTGGTACTTGCATTAATCACTAATGTTGCAGAATACAACTTGTTAGTTTATTTCTAATAACATTTTTTTTTTTAGTGAGGCAATTGGGGTTAAGTGACTTGCCCAGGGTCACACAGCTAGTAAGTGTTAAGTGTCTGAGGCCGGATTTGAACTCAGGTACTCCTGACTCCAGGGCCGGTGCTCTATCCACTGCACCATCTAGCTTCCCCCTTATTTCTAATAACATTTTAACTATGAACAGCAGTAATACCAACCAGTATTTTTATTCTTTAACTTCAAGACAGATAAACATTGATGCTTAAAATGTACCTTAATTTTCCTGACTCCTGTTTCCCAATGTTGCTCAAGAATTTCTTATGTGAATATGACTGATACTTCCCTTGAATAACTCAATAAATGATGACAAAAACTAAAGATGGCCACATGGGCATCAGGTTTCCTTCCCCCTGCGATCTACTTCTTCTTCTTCTGGCAAACATTATTCCTCTTTTTCTCATAATGTCTCTTAAAAATGCAAGACTCCATTTATTTCTGTGTTTTAGTAAATGATAACTCCAGATATTATTCTAATTAAAATTAATTTTCTGACTCTGTTCCATGATTGAATGGAAAGGCACCTCCCTAGGAGGCCCTGATTAGTTTTTATATTAATGAGTTTTCATTTAGTTGCTTTAAAATTTTCTTTCTCAAAAAATCTAGAAGAGAACTTCAGCTGAATCTAAAGAAATATCATCGCTCTCTTCCCAAGATCAGCAGTATTAACTATCACACAAGACCTCCTCATTCCTCAGGCTTTACAGATGGAGTCACTTAAGAAAGGAGCTGTAACAGAATCTTTCCTAACCACCCAATTGGTTGAAAGTCTCAGATAATGCAGGACCACATCACAAATAACCACATATCCTCTTAAAGGGTAAACTGTGAAGCTTAGAGAATCAAAACAATAGTGATGGGTTTACAGTTGTTTCTCAGAGTTTACTTAATATGCAAGTTTCAAAAAGGATGGGTCTCAAAACTCAAGAAACATATACATTAAGAAATGATAGCAATTTTTAAAAAAGTGAACAAAACAGCAAAAAGATGCAATCGTAATTGTCACTGACAAATATTACTCACTTGTGGACAGTTTTTGGTAATTTCAGTCAAAAGTTGAATCCTGAATATCCTCTATGATTTACTTCAAAACCGAGATGAAATCCAATACTCCATTGTAAGAACAGGAATTGTTATTCTTTACCATCACATAACTTAGTTCTTTCTTATCTTCCCCAGAGAAGTCAACCATAAAAATAGACATTTTTACATCATATATAGAACCTTTATCTCCATCCCACAACAGACAGAGGAGTATTTCACAGTCCATTTTGCTGCTATCTTTCCAAATACTATCCTAGATTTCAGATCCTATTACATTTTACTCACTAAAACTCTGAGATATAGTGTACAAAGTTCTAGGCTGATTTCTAAAAAAAAAATTCTCTGCAGAAATAGAAGATAAATTGCTTCAAATCTGGGGGGTAAATGAGCAAGTCACTTTTTTTTTTTAACACATTCATTTTAATCTATTCTATTTGATATGGGTTCTGAAAAATTCATTCAGAAAACTAACAGTGTGTCAGAGAGAGACATACTATCTGGGATATGTTCCTCTTAGTATTATGTTTTGGTTAGAAAGCTTAGGGAACAGGAATCAAAGAAACAACTGAAAAAGACTTTATAAAAGTATGAAAATATCAGTCAGCATGATTAATCAAGAAACTGGCTTTCCAATGTAGCTTGTTTCCCATATTGTTGAAACTATATCTTCTCTGAACTCAAGGGAGATTGTGAACTGAAATCACTGGAGACAGGCCACCTCCAGGAGAGTGCTCTACTGTTTTACACCATGGGGAGATACTGGAATGTCCTTTTGTCTCCCAGAGTCTCATTTCCTATTTTCTATAATAGATCTTTCTCATTAAACTGTGAATGAAGGTGGGATCTCAGATACAATTCCTATTTTAAATTTTATTCCTCCTTCCTCATGTTTTGCATAGATGCTTGTTACATACTTGTTTAAGACTTGTACATGGCCATTCTTGCATTACTTTCTTAATTCTGTGCCCTGTTTGACTCCAGGTTGTAAATCATAATAGTCCTATAGAATAGTGAACAATCTGGGTATTGTTTTAGCCTTACTTTGAAGGTAGTTTAAGTGTTTGTATCTTAAAGGCTATTTTTCTTTCCTAAAAAGCGTATGTGGGGGCAGCTAGGTGGCTCAGTGGATAAAGCATAAGCTCTGGATTCAGGAGGACCAGAGTTTAGATCAGGCCTCAGACACTTGACACTTACTTACTTACTAGCTGTGTGACCCAGGTTAACCCTCATTGCCACCCCCACCCTCCAAATGCTGCTATCAATAACTCTTAAAAACTGGGATTTTCGGGGCAGCTAGGTGGCACAGTAGATAGAGCACTGGCCCTGGATTCAGGAGCATCTGAGTTCAAATCTGGCCTGAGACACTTAACACTTACTAGCTGTGTGACCCTGGGCAAGTCACTTAACCCCAATTGCCCCGCAAAAACAAAAAAAAAAACTGGGATTTTTACCACTCTCACCAGGCATCTTAATGAAAGCCAATGGTCATATTCTGCTTATAGAAAACTGAAACTTAAAAAGAATTTCAAATAATGCCTTTTGAAAACATTTAGCATAATGAAAAAATGTTCTAAAAAGTTATTTCTGTCTTGAACTTAGAAGATATTTCCCTACAAAATAATAGGAAAATTATCTCAGGCTAGAGAAAACAAAAAGTCTATATAAATTCTAATATAGCTAAAACAAAACACTAAATAATTATTTATTGATTAATTGATATGCTAAGTTTGCACTCCCCTCAATATTCCTTTCCAATTTAAACTCCTCTCTTGTCTAGCACTTGGTCTTAGAAAAGACTTCAAAGGTTATCTGAACTTGTCTGAGATATAACCAACATGTTACAATCTATCCTCTGCTTAAAAGCATCCAGTGTTGGTGCACTTGCCATACCCAAGTCATTCCATTCTACTTCTTTTCCTAATTTGTACATTCTAGGGTTGAAACAGGATAAATCTTGCTTCTATATAAAAGTGCTTCAAATATTTACAGACAGTTGTCTTGTTTCCTCTAAGTCATTTTCCCCCAGCATGTTTTCAAGGCTTCTCAACATTCTGGTTACCTCTCTCTGAATGTACTCTAGGGCAAAGCTTTCTCTGCTATCTAAAACAATAATTAATATGAAAAATGAAACTACTAGTTTGTCAGTGAGATATCATTGACATTCTTTCCGAGTGATAGATATGCTTCCAAAGAGCTTTACACATTGCTTTACAAATATATTTTCTCAGAGGGAAGATGGCAGAGGAAAGGCAGTGACTTCCCTGAGCTCTCCCCAAGACCCTTCCAAATACCTTCAAATAATGCCATAAGATAATTCCTGGAGCAGCAGAACCCACAGAAGGACGGGGTGAAATCATTTTCTAGCCAAAGACAACTTAAAAGGTTGTCAGGAAAGGTCTGTCCCATCAGGGTGAGTGTGGGGCACAGGCTGTACCAGCATAGCCCCAGCCCCAGCCCTAGCCCCAGCAAATCAGGGGCAGGCAGGCATTGGGAGCCAATGAATCAGCAGCTGCAGTTACTGCTTCTGGAAGTTTTATCCCACTGGCAGTAAGGGGGTTGAAAATTGACCAGAAAGAGATTACAGGGGTCTCTTTGCTAGCACTGAGGTAGGACTCTGTTGTTTTGCTCAAATGCCAATCCAGGTCACAATCTTGGGTGGTAATCTCAGGGAGAGAAGGAGCACAAGCACACCAGAGCTTTCAGCCACGGTGTAGCAGGACTCTGTTCATATGTTCCAGTGCAGAAAAACAGGCTTGTGGTTGCTTGCAGACCAAAGCACAGGCCAGGAGAGGAGTAAAAATACATATTCTAAAATCACCACCTTGGAAGAACTAAAAGCTATCAAATCTTTTAGAAGTATCTCTCAAAAAACAGCTGCACAAACCTCTTGAAACATAGGACAATGTGCCCTCCAACTTGGAAGTAGTGCCCCACTTTTAAAAAGAGTTAGAAGTCAAGAAAGGATAGCAAAATGAGGAAACAAATTTTGACCATAGAAAGTTTCTATGTGGACAAAGAAGATCAAATTACACCCTCAAAAGAACATAACAAAATTAAAGTTCTTACATCCAAAGCTTCCAATTAAAATGTGAATTGGTATCAGGCCATAGAAGCACTCAATAAGGACTTTGAAAAATAAAGATGGGTAGAGGGAAAAATGGAAAGAGAAATGAGAGTGATGCAAGAAAATCATGAAAAAAAAGTCTGCAGCTTGGTAAAGGAGACACAAAAAAATACTGAAGAAAATAACACCTTAAAAAACAGACTAGGCCAATTAGTAAAAGAGGTTTACAAAAAGTCAAGGAGGAAAAGAATGCCTTGAAAAGCCCAATTGGCCAAATGGAAAAGGAGGCTGTCTGAAGAAAATAACTCCTTAAAAATTAGTATTGAGCAAATGGAAGCTAATGACATTATGAGAATTCAAGAAGCAATAAAGCAAAGCTAAAAGAATGAAAAAAATAGAAAATAATGTGAAATATCTCATTGGAAAATAGATCCAGGAGAGATAATTTGAAAATTATTGGACTATATGAAAGCCATTGTCAAAAAAGAGCCTAGGAGATATGTATCTCAGAGAACCACACCTCTGTTCCATGCCTTCTCCCCATGAGAAGGCCTTTGTGAAGTGTAAAATTTAATGTGGTTATACGTGGGAGTCTACTTGCCAAGACAAACCCAGGAACTCTATGAACACAATTACCAAACACTTTTCAAACAAATCAAATCAGATCTAAATAATTGGAAATATATCAATTGCTCATGGATAGGCTGAGCTAATATAATAAAAATGACAATTCTACCTAAATTAATTTACTTATTCAGTGCCATACCAATCAGACTACCTAAAAATTATTTTATAGAGCTAGAAAAAATAAAAACAAAATTCATCTGGAAAAACAAAAAGTCAAGAAAATCAAGGGAAATAATGAAAAAAATGCACAGGAAGGTGGGTTAGCGGAACAAATCTGAAGCTCTATTATAAAGCAGCAGTCATCAAAACTATCTGCTACTGTCTAAGAAATAGAGTGGAGGATCAATGGAATAGGGTAGCACAGAAGACACAGTAGGAAATGACTTTAGTAATATACTGTTTGATAAACCCAAAGACTCCAGCTTCTGGGATAGGAATTCAGCATTTGACAAAAACTGCTGGGAAAACTGGAAGATAGTATGGCAGAAATTAGGCACAGACCAACATCTTGCACCTTATACTAAAATAAGGTCAAAATGGGTACATGATTTAGACATAAGAGGTGATACCATAGGTAAATTAGGAGAGGAAGGAATAGTCTACCTTTCAGATCTTTGGAAAGGAGAATAGTTTATGACCAAACAAGAGAGAGAGAATATTATGAAATGCAAAATGGATGATTTTGATTACATTAAATTAAAATTTTTGTACAAACAGAAGCAATGAATCCAAAATTAGAAGGGATGCAGAAATTGTTGGTGGAGCTGTGAGCTGATCCAACCATTCTGGAGAGCAATTTGGAATTATGCCCAAAGGACAATAAAGCTGTGCATACCCTTTGACCCAGCAATTCCACTTTTAGGTCTTGTGCCCAAAGAAATCATGGAAGGGGGAAAGGGACCCACATGTAAAAAAATATTTATAGCTGCTCTTTACGTGGTAGCAAGGAATTGGAAGTTGAGGAGGTGCCCATCAATTGGGGAATGGCTGGACAAGTTGTGGTATATGAATACAATGGAATACTATTGTGCTGCAAGAAATGATGAGTAGGAAGAGTTCAGAGAAACCTGGAGGGTCTTACGTGAGCTGATGATGAGTGAGATGAGCAGAACCAGAAGAACATTGTACACAGTATCATCAACATTGAGTGTTGACCTACTGTGATGGACTATATTCTTCTCACCAATGCAATGGTACAGAAGAGTTCCAGGGAACTCATGATAGAAGAGGATCTCCAAATCCAAGAAAAAAAAAGAAAGAAAGAACTGTGGAGTATAGATGCTGATTGAACCATATTATTTCTTTTGTTTTGGGTGCTGTTGTTTTTTTTTTTTCTATTTTGAGGTTTTGCATCACTGCTCTGATTTTTTCTCTTGTAACAGGATTAATGCAGAAATAGGATTAATGTTATTATGTGTATATATATGTGTGTGTATATATCTATATCTATATGTATAGAGATATATAGACATAACCTATATCAGATTACTTGCTGTCTAGGGGAGGGGGAGGGAGGGGAGGGAGGGAGAAAAATCTGAAATTGTAAAGCTTGTATAAACAAAAGTTGAGAACTATCTTTACATGTAACGGAAAAAATAAAATACCTTATACATTTAAAAAAAAAGGGATGCAGAAAGCTGGGAAACAATTTCTATGGCCAGTACTTCTGATAAAGGCCTCTTTTCTAAAATATATTGGAAATGAAATCAAATTTATAAGAATCTGAGTCATTCTCCAATTGAGAAATGGTCAAAGGATATGAACAGGAAGTTTTCTCATGAAGAAATCAAAGCTATCTATTGCCATATGAAAAAATGCTCTAAATCACTATTGATTAGAGAAATGCAAATTAAAAGAACTCTGAGGTACCCCTTGACACCTCTCAGATTGGCTAATATGCCAAAAAAAGAAAATAATAAATGTTGGAAAAGCTGTGGGAAAATTGGAACACTAATGCATTGTTGGTGGAGCTGTGAACTGATCCAATCATTCTGGAGAGCAATTTGGAATTATGCCCAAAGGGCTGTAAAGCTGTGCATACCCTTTGACCCAGCAATACCACTTTTGGGTCTTTTTCCCAAAGAGATCATGGAAAAGGGAAAAGGACCCACATGTAAAAAAATATTTATAGCTGCTCTTTTTGTGGTGGCAAGGAATTGGAAATTGAGGGGTTGCCCATCAGTTGGGGAATGGTTGAAGAAGATGTGATACATGAATGGAATGGAATTCTATTGTGCTGTAAGAAACAATGAGCAGGAGGAGTTCACAGAAACCTGGAAGGACTTTCATGAACTGATGATGAGTGAGATGAACAGAACCAGTAGAACATTATACACAGTATCATCAACATTATGTGTTGATCAACTATCATAGACTAGATTCTTCTCACCAATACAATGGTACAAGAAAGTTTCAAAGGACTCATGATGGAAAAGGCTCTCGAAATACAGAAAAAAGGAACTGTGGAATATGGATGCTGATTGGATCATACTATTTCTTTTGTTTTTGGTGCTGTTGTTTTTCTTATTTGAGATTTTTCCTTTTTGCTCTGATTCTTCTCGTATAACATAACTAATGCAGAAACGTGTTTGATGTTATTGTATATATATATAGCCTATATCAGATTACCTGCTGTCTAGGGGAAGGAGGAGTGAGGGGAGGGGGGGAAAAAGATTTGAAATTGGAAATCTTATATAAACAAATGTTGAAAACTATCTCTACATGTAACTGGAAAATAATAAAATACTTTTATTTTTGAAAAAATTAAGGTGGTTGCCTATTACTGTCCCAAGTATAGGGGCAATTAGCTGGGGTTTATCATATATTTGTTACTTAGAAATTAGAGGCTACCAGTTTGGGGCGTTAAGTATATATTAAAGTATATTAAATATTAGTAAAGGGAGGACACATGGCTCTGAAAGATAGGAAAGCCTAGAGAATAGAGAAAATGAGGAACCCCAGGGGGTTGCATCTGTACTCACCCTGTTCCCTTGCCAAAGAGAACAAGCATCTATGCAAGCTTGCTGAGGACAGAAGCAGAGCCTGCCCATAAACATTGTTCAAAGCTCATTGGCTAGTATCACTCAAATCTGGTTGACTGGATTTGAGGGCAGTTCAGTGCAGTCATGCTGATGTCAGAACCCAGAAAACAGGTCCTCTGGAGGGAACAAGGCTTTCAGGTAGATGTGGTTTTTGGGGCCCTTGGAAGTCCCAAAACCCCTATTATTTTCTCACAGTCTCCCTTCTGCTTCATTAATAAACAGGGTTTCCTTAAATGAAGCAATGAATATGACAAAATACTTATAAAGGAGTTCTATGATGACTAACAATATAAGGGGAATGAAAAGAGAGAAAAGAAATTGAGCAACACATTAATGAAAACTAAAGGGGGAAGTCCCCTTTAGAAGGTGGATATTACAAATAAAATAAAAAAACAACTAAAGGGGACAGTCCCCTTTAGTAGGTGGATATTACAAATAGTGTGTGCAATGGGAAAAGGAAAACAGGAAAATATCAATTTAAGTCTTTGAAAATATTATCTCAGCTGGTTCATGGGATGTCATCTGTGTATTCATAATTGTTTGGATACCTCTACCAAAAGAGTGGGCACTATTGGTTAAATGTCTATGTTGTTGGAGGTCTCCAGTAAAATAGTACAGGGATCTTAGCAATGTTAAAAGTGGGGACTGATTTTGGCTGGATTTAATGGCTGCTGAGATCCTTTCTAAAGAATTACAAAGATCCAGCATGCTTTTTTTCAAGAACTTACCATGACAGACTAACATCATTTTCAGTTTTGACATTGGCAGATGATTGGGATACCACACACCTAGATTTTATGAGATTTGTATGGTTTCTAGTAAATTATACAATTCTTGTAGAAAGGATGGAGAGGTATGGGCCAGATAAAATTGTATGGATTCATAATTGTTTGGACACCTCTACCAAAAGAGTGGGCATTATTGATTAAGTGTCAATTTAGTTGGACATCTCCAGTAAAATAGTCCAGGGATCTTCTTAGCAATGTTAAAAGTGGGGACTGGTTTTGGCTGGATTTAATGGCTTCTGAGATCCTTTCTAAAGCTCAGATTCTTTGATTGTATAATTCTTATTTTGGAATTTCTTGTTAAGAGGTTTTGAAAGGAGATAAGAAAGACAGGCATTCTAATCCTCTGCCTGACGTATGATTTATTTTATCATTGCTTAGAATACTCAGGAAATGGAAAGCCGATTTCAAATATGGAGTCTTATCTGAGTAAAAAGTGAAAGCTGGTGAGTCATCTTTAATGCTGTCACCTCATTTATGGTACAACCAGCCACACTGAACATTTCAAGTGTTATAATACCTACTAGGTGCCTTCTCCCCCTTCTCCTGTTTCTGTGATCTGATCTAAGACTATTAGCCTGTCTTCTGGCCAAAGGTGCAGACCTCAATTAAGTAAAAGGCCTAAGGAACCCTCCAGCCTCCTTAAGACTTTTATTGGCCATAAATATCATCCTTCAAGAAACCTCATAAGGGTATGTAAAATCCATATATAGATTGTTCTTTCCTGTCTATTGTTGAAGTTAGGTTATGAGAAAATCACAGCTATTGCTGCAAAATGGAGGAAATATTATGGACAGGAGAAATTTATCACTTCTCCCTTCAAACAACCTTTATGAACCTGAAATAGAATTAACTGAATCACCCTGTAGAATTACTGTATTTGTGATAATAAGTGGTTGGACTGCTAGGTGAAACAGTGGATAGAGCATTGGCCCTGGAGTCAAGGACCTGAGTTCAAATCTCACCTCAAACACTGACTAGCTGTGTGACCCTGGGCAAGTCATTTAACTTCAATTACCTTAAACATCTGGGGCCATCTCCAGTCCTCTTGACATTAGATAGATAGATAGATAGATAGATAGATAGATAGATAGATAGATAGATAGATAGATAGATGTGTATATATGTATATGTATATATATGTATATATATGTATGTTTGTATAGATGTATAGATGCATGCATGTGCATTTATGTGTATTTATATGTATATGTGTATATGCATATGTGTCTATATATACGTATGTATATGGGTATGTATACTTAAATCCCTGACCTAAAGTCTACTGCAAGTCATGACATCCCCTATTAATGTCATGGGCCTCTTAGAGAATAAAGTGCAAACAACAATAATAAGTGATATAACCCACGCATCACTGACTGCTGAATCCTGCAACTTTTACAGTTTCTAATTTGAACCATAAAATATTCTTGATAAGTTGAATTATTATGAAGTCGTCAAAAAGTAATATTAAAAAGTACTCATGCCCCTGTTGCTATTCTACCAATACTCCAGCATCTCTAATAAACTAAAATAATACTAAGATTTCAGAAAATTTCATACCACAGTTCATATTACCACCCATATTGCATCTTGCATTTGTTTTTTTTATAGAATCATTTCTTTTATTGACTCTCCCCCAAATGTAGACACATGATTTAATTTCAGTGCATTCAGTTTTACACATTTCAGTTCAATTCAATTCTCTTGATTAAACAGTACTTATTTACTGATTTAAAAAATACCCTAGTATAGTGAAGAGTTGTTCTTAGAGTCAGAAGATGTGGAGTTCAAATCACAGCTCTGATATTACCTCTGCTACCATGGGCAAGTCATTAATCTCTTTATGTTTCAGTTTCCTCAACTCTATTTTATTCCTTTTTTGAGTCAGTATTTTGTTTCTGTAACTAATTTTTGATAACATAACTTGATTCCAGTCTATTTCCATAGGCTTTTTCTCTTTTCTCAATTCTAGTTTTCTTAACTTTTTCCCTAGATTTTTTTTACTTTTCTTAAGTTAATAGTTTTTTATTCTTTTATGAAGTTATATTTTTCCCACTTTATCTCTTCTTTTTACCCACTCAATTAACTAATGCATTATAAATGTTCCCATATAACCTCTTTTTTTAAAAATTTCAAATATTTTAGTAAGAGTTCTCTGCCAGGCACTTAAAACACCAGTTTGTGAGTATAGACTCCATTGGAGAGAATACAGAATGCAGGTAGCCATGAAGCTGAGGAATCTTCTTCATTTGGGGCAGGATCTGAGAGTTCACTACTTTCTGGTCAGTCTTGCGCTGCTCTGTAATCTCATATTTCTTTTTCTGTGTCAAAAATCTCTCCTTCTTGGTGTCTAGGTTTACGGAGCCTCTTCTTGAAGTAAGCATCAGTAAGGTGATTTGGAATTTTCACACCTGAAAGGCTAACCCTGGTAGAGGTGGCAATGACAAATTTCTGATGGGCTCTTCGCAGAGGAACACAGTCACCAGAGGTCCAGTCACCAGTAGCAAGCCACTAGCCAGCTGCTTCAGGAAAACCACTCGCTTGCCCCTGTGGCGGTCAGTGAGCATGATCAGAACCGTGCCTGGGGTGATGCTAGATCAGAGTCTCCTCACGTGCCAGCTGAAGGGCTTTTTGCCACGACTTAGTTTTCTAGGCACATCCTCAGTAGGGTAATACCTAGGCATTTTGCGGATCTTCACCTCTCGGTTTTCTCCACTCTTATCCCCACCAACTAGCTTTGAGATGGTATCAGGCACTTTCTTTCTTTTTCCTTTCAATCCGGGTTTTGGATGCAGCATACTTGCAGCATTTGTACATGGCCCGTCGGGAATAAATGGCAGACCTTGAGTATCTGTCGATCCCTCTGGCCAGGACCGGGTTGAGGCTGCAATGCTTTCGAGGCTTTTTCACCACCTTCTCTGCAGCATCTTCCTTTTGGGGCTTCTTTTCCTTTTTTTCTTTTTTGACCTTTTTTTTCCTTTAGTTCTTTTGGGGGGGGTTGGTCTGCCATCTTGAGAGAAGGGAAAGAGATAACCTATTATTTTTAATAACTTTTCTTTGCTGTGACTTTTTCTAAGATGTTTTTAATTTTATTTTTACTCCTCAATATTACTCTTCCCTTCTAGTTTATTCTGAAAAAAAAAATTCCTAATTGATTAACCTACCTATTGAGTAATTTGACCACAGGAATAACCAACACTTCACCCATGAACTTTGTAGAGATGCTTCACACATGTTTCTCTTTCCCCCGAAGCCCCATTCCCCATTCATGATACATTCCAATCTGTAACTCTTTGCCACAGAATATTGATTCACCAAGGGGGTCGAGTTTCATATTTATTCTATATTAAATCAGCTCAAATTTTCCACCTTTACTTCTTTTGATTGTTAAAGTTTCCCTTAAACTATTAATTCCTTATGAAATTTTTTATTCCTTAATGGTTTTTTGTTCTTTTTTTCTGAACCACAGATCAATCTCTTTTTTTCTTTATTTATAACAACAAACTGTAATCATGAGATAAAACATCTATTATTTTTTCAGCTATCATACTTATTTCTCTTTTTTCTGCTTCTATTGTCTGGATTATTTGCAGGTTGAATGTTCTGTTTATGTGTTTTTTAGAAATGTCTATCATGTTGAACATACATTTTTAAAAACTGATAATTAGACTAGGTTTCTGGAATATATCAGATTTAATTATAGCAGGCAGTCCTTTTTTAAAAAAATGTTATTTGATTCTATTGAAGTTGTTTCAACTTTTTTATTGTGAAATAATCCTGTCATTCAAATACCTTTCCTTCTATTTCAATCACTTTCTCCTAGATACCGGTACAGTTGATTGTTTTTCATCAATCTGCTTCAATTTAACTACTTCATGTGTAAATATAAAGTTCTTGAAGTTTGATATGCCAGTGCTTTTTTTTGTCAGCAATATGTGGACCTCTCAATCAGTGATTTGTTGTCAGTATTTAGAAGTTATAAACAAGTTTCTTATACTTTTTCATACATTGAGATATCCACTATTTTTAAATTTGTCATATTTTTCTGCCATGATCCTTCAGTTATCTCTGTGCCATCAAAGTCAATTGTTTTGGCCCATAGGATGTTTGTTTTTCATTTCAGTATTTTCATATTTCAAGATTGTTATATTTCTTCCCTCTATTTCTCTCTGTCTCATTGTCTCAATCTCTCTCTGTGTATCTCCATCTCTTTAGAGTCTTCATCATGTATTGTTGATTTGTATTTTCCTACTCTGCATATTGTCATCTCTCCACTCCCCACCCCCCATATGCCTAGAGAGTTCATTTTTTTGCATCAAAAGTTCTGACTTCTGACCTAAATTCACTCCTACTTTTCTTTAATAGATTTTATTTCTCATAAATGACCCTTAGTTTTCTAGTAATTTTTTCATGAATACTGACTTACATCTATTAGTTCACTTTCCCTCATATTATAATATTTATCCTAAAATATTATTGTCAGAAGACTATGGATCTAAAGCTAAAAGGGCACTACAGAAGCCATGCGCTAAGCTTGTTTTGGCTTCTCATTGTTATTGTATTCAGATTTCCTACCAGTTTGGGAACCCTTTCTGTTGATTTATCTTCTTAATTATAGAATTTTTTCTCTTGATGTCATTAGCATTTCAGTACTTTCCTTATGTCACTCACATTCTGGCTTATCTCCCTTTCCTGGTTTTCTCAAGCCCCTTGTGTTGAGCTGTATAGGAATAGGGTCTGGGTCCCTGTCCTGAATAATCTCTTGGTGCTATAGTATTTGCTGTAGCTGATCTTCTAGTCTTGCTTTTGGTACAGCAGCCTGAATGGGCATGTTTTCATCCTGCCTCATTCCTTATTCAGCCCTACTTTTTTTTGATGTAAGCAGGGCAAGTGGAATGAATATCTTCCACCTTTTATAGAGTGAGGCTTTTGTGGGAGGATATTCAAGCAGAGTCACTGCAGGATTCCCCAGACTAGTACTGAGTATACAGGTGCAAGCTTGCAAGTTTATTTTTGTTTGCTGTCTCAGATATAGTTAGGAGAAGGGCCCTAGGGGGTACAAATATTCAATTTTTCTGGTGTTAATTCATAAAGTTGTTTTGTTGTCGTCGTCGTTTTTACCATGGTCAAGGAATTCTGTCTTATTAGTCAATGTATTTAGCTGTAATTATTGTATATCAGACATATGTAATTCCTTGATTCTAGAGTTGAAGGGTCAAAGAAGTTTGCAGAAAGCAACTAGTCCACTATCTTACTAGTAGCATAATTAAATATTTTTGGACAATTGAAAAATGGGAATGATGCTACAAGGACTAAATGCCTTACAGAGCTATCATAAGGAATGGTTTTTTAAAAATTAAATCACTAAAGAAATGTATTCAATTCAACACAGCAAATATTTTTAGAGAATCAATCATGTATAAGACACTAGGGATATAAAACCAAAAATATTTCCTACCCTGAAGGACTTTACTTTGCGCTTGGGAAATACATGTACATAACCAACTAACTATAATTTCAGTAGGGAGAGAATGTCTACCTCTCACCTGGTCTGTTACAATGACTTCCTAATTAAAATCACTGCCTTATCTCTCTCCATCACACAGATGTCAAAATGACTTCTCTTCAGCACAGATCAATCATGTCACACTCAATAAACTCCAGTGACTCCTTGTGTGATAAAATATAAACTCTTTTTTGGGTCACTTCCAAACTGATCTTTACTTATCTTTCCATAGTCCTTTTTTTTTTTTCAGGGCAATGAGGGTGAAGTGACTTGCCCAGGGTCACATAGCTAGTAAGTGTCAAGTGTCTAAGGCTGGATTTGAACTTAGGTCTTCCTGAATCCAGGGCCAGTGCTTTATCCACTGTGCCACCTACTTGCCCCCTCTTTCCATACTTTTTAGACATAATTCTCTTCCCATACTTTATAGTACAGTCAAACTAGCCTTTTCTCTACTTCCTCATATAAAACTCTCATATCTTAGTGCCTTCCTCCAGCTATCCTCCAGGTTTGAAATGCATTTCAACTTTAATTCTCTCTTGCTTCTTTAGACACATAGCTACAGCACCAATTTCTACTTGAAAGGGGTCTCTGACACATGTACAGGGTACCAAATGCCATCTACCCACAGGAAGAAGCTAGATAGTCAGCTTCCAGGAGGGTCATGATCCTGAATAGAAATGACTTTGACAGGCATTTCCTGTTGACACACCATGTGGTGACTAGGAGGCTCCTTGACTGTCTTCAGAGGTTCTCAAAAAGGACTAAGAAACCAAAGCCCAGTCCATTTTCATTGATTCTTTCACTCACAAAATATTGAGAGATAATCCTATCATAAGAGAAGAGGCCTTGGGCCTTAGGCCCTTTGTGACCTGGTGGGCTTGTGAATACAATCCCAGGTTCTTTGGCTGCTTTCAGCATTTGTTCTTTTCTTTGTGATGAAAGAAGAGTTGTTGCCTGGAGTCCAATCAACCGAGTTTACAGTTTGTACACTGGGTTGATTGGACTCCAGGAAGCCACAAACTCAATGTCAGTGCCCTAAGGAGTAAGGAGAAACCAGAAGTATTATGCCAAATCTGGAAGTGAGGGGAGGGGGAAAATTTGTACTTTTATTCTTGCTCTAATCTTAGAAGTAAATATTCCTTTTTAAGGTTAATTGATGTTAGTTGGGAACTGGGGTACTACAAATTGGTAGTTGAAGTGGGGAAAACATAACCAGCAGGAGCTTGATGCAATGGCAGGCTAGAAAAAACAATTATAATCCTTCAGGGTACACTAGAACAGGGCAGATGTATCTAGACTGCCTTTAAGATAATGAGCCGGGGGGGAAACTACATGGCTCAGTGGATAGAGTACCAGACCTGGATTCAGGAGGACCTGAGTTCAACTTTGGCCTCAGACACTTGACAATTATTAGCTTTGTGACCCTGGGCAAGTCACTTAACCCTCATTGCCCTGAAAAGAAAAATGATAATGAGCCAGAGAATGTTCACTAAATAGCACTCCACCAACTGCTAGTGCCACCCATCCCTAAATTTTCTGTATTGGATTACCTTATATATGCTTTGTATTTATTCAGCATAATTTATATGTGTACACACTATGTCTTCCAGAAGAATTTAAGTGATGTGAGAATAGGGATTGTTTCTTTCTTTCTTTTTTTCTTTCATTCTTTCTTTTTTTGTCTTTGCATCCTTGGATATCAGAAAAATGCCTGCCATGGACTAAAATAAATTCATTTTGATTGATTCATTTTTTAAATCAAGGCATCAAGAAAGGTCTGCCATAGAAAGAAGCTAGAAATTCTAGGAGTTGAAGGTATAGAGGAAGCATATTTCACATTTATGCAGAGGCATTGAGACAAGAGGAAAGACAAGGCAACAGGGAAAGGGAACAAACATTTATTACACATTTACTCTGTGGCAGGAATTGATAGAAATGTGAGAAAGAGGATAGAAAAAATTAAATCCATTTTAATAAGAAGAAAGTGATTTTTCAAGAGGTAATACACATCTGAGCAAAATATGTACCAGAATTGTGTGCTAATGAAGTCATGACTTACCGATGACTATATAGCATTTTACCTTCTTGAGAAAAGCAGTAACTTTTGAACAACATCCTTGAAGGCTTGTTTTACTTGCTCATTCCTTAGTGTATAAATGAAAGGGTTCAGCATGGGAGCAACTGAAGTATTGAGAATAGCTACTCCTTTGGTCAATGAGGCTCTTTCTTTTGCTGAGGGGTTCACATACATGAAAATGCAGCTCCCATAGGAGATAGAAATGACAATCATGTGAGAGGAACAAGTGGAAAAGGCTTTTTTTCTCTGGCTAGCAGAAGGGATTCTCAAAATGGTCCTAATGATATACATATAGGACAGAATCACTAGTGCCAAAGTAAATAGCAGAGTCACCAAAGCACAGTAAAACCCAATTACCTCTAAAATGTGTGTGTCTGAGCAAGAGAGCTGTAAGAGGGGGAAATAGTCACAGGCAAAGTGATCAATGACATTAGAACCACAGTAGTCAAGTTGTACAATTAGCATGAGTGGTGGAAAAATGATGATGAATCCTCCCAACCAAGCACAGAAGACAAGCAAGGTACAGACTTTGTTGCTCATGATGGTCGTATAATGTAGGGGCTTGCAGATAGCAACATAGCGATCATAGGACATGGCTGTAAGTAGGTAAAATTCAGTTACCCCCATAAAAATGAAAAAGAATAATTGAGCTGCACAGCTGTTAAAGGAAATGGTTTTGTTTCCAGTAACAATGGTGCTCAGGAATCGAGGAATGCAAACAGTAGTGAATGAGACTTCTAAGAAGGCAAAATTCCGGAGGAAAAAATACATGGGTGTCTGCAGGTGGGAATCCAGCAGCGTGAGGGTGATGATGGTCAGGTTCCCAGTAATACTTAAGATATAGGTGATAAACAGGAAGAGAAAAATCACAACCTGCAGTTTGGGGTCATCTGAAAGTCCCAGGAGGATGAACTCTGTGATCACTGTGTGGTTTTTCATTTTTGTTTCATCCTCCAACTACAAGACCTACTGATGAAAATAAGAAAGCAGAATGAGGACAAGTGGAGATAAAAGATTTAGCTACAACATAATCACTTATAACAACACGGAATTTAAAAAATCTTTGAGTTAGAAGAGGGACCAGAGCAGCCATCAAACCCAACCTATATCTCAGCAACAATCCATTTCTATAACATAACATGTGGATATTTAGCCCATGTTATTTTTTAAATAATAAACATTTTCATTTATAGTTTTGAGTACTAAATTTTATCCCTCCTTCCCTCCCCTCCTCAGTCCCTCAGATGGTAAGCAATCAGATATGGGTTATACATGTGCAATTATGCAAAATATTACCATATTAGTCATTTTGTACAAGAAAATTTGAATAAAATGAAAAAATGACAACATGAAAAATAGCATGCTTCAGTCTGTGTTCAATCAATATCAATTCTTTCTTTGGAGCTTGATTGTATATTTCATCATTAGTTCTTGGGATTGTCTTGGATCATTGTATTGCTGAGAATACTTGTCATTCAAAGTTCTTCATCAAATGATATTGCTATCTTTGTGCAAAACATTCTCTTGGTTCTGCTGACTTCACTATGCATCAGTTCATTCAAGTCTTTCCAGGCCTTTCTGAAGTCATCCTGCTTGTCACTTATTATATCACAATAATATTCCATCACTATCAAATGCCACAGCTTGTTTAGCCATTCTCTAATTGATGGGCATTCCTTTGGTTTCCAATACTTAGCCACCATTAAAAGAGTTTTTAGCTTTTTGATATTGATATCAAAGGGCTATTGTTATTGATAACTCTAGTAAATAATAACCCACTACATATCAAGTAAGTCATTTATAATTTTGGACAATTTTTAATTATTAGGAATTTTTTCCTTGGATGAATAATCTGCCACTGAAATTTTTACCCTTGTTCCTAGGTGACCTTCCCCTTCTCTGGATTTCTGTTAAGTCAAACATGTGACCAATCTCTTTTCCACATGACAGTTCTTCAGATACTTAAAGACAAATATCCTGTGCCTTTTTCCTTCAGCCAATCATCATATGGCATGATCTTAAAGCCCTTTACCATCCTGGTCACATTCTTCTGGATGTGGGACTTGGTCACCAATATCTAAATCCTAGAGTTTGTAAATCCTGAAGTGAAGTACCCTGAACTAAAAGCAATAATTCAAATGTGGTCTAAATTGCACAGAGTACAGTAGCTTTACCATCTCCCTCATCTTAGACTACATGCTACCCTTAATCAAGCCTAAGATCACAGTAACTTTTTGTTTGTTTTTAAACTGACATATCACAATGTTATCACAAGTTGAGCTTATAATTCATTATCCCTTTCCTACACCATCATTTTCAGATAAAATGTTATCTGGTCTTTTCCATTTCGAACTTCTGAAGCTGTCTTTTTTTAAACACAAATATTATACTTTAACTTAAAACCTTATTAAATATGAAGTGCCATAAGTTTCATAACTGAGAACAGAATTCTAATTTGTCAACATCTTTCTGGATTTTAAGGTTTTTTATATCATGTTAGCAATAGATATTTCAATTTTTGTATTCAAAACAGTTTCTCCATAACAACCCTGTGAATTAGGTAGCACAAATTTAGCTTCATTTTACAGATGAATGATTAACAGAGCCCAGTACTCAAAGCCTGGTCTTTTTCAATAGCTTACAAGAAGACTGTGCAAAAGAAGTTATTCTTGTGTTGTAAATGATTTACATATGACTAAATTTAATAAGTTATTATTCTTTATATGTGAAAATATATTAAGAACAATTATATTGAAAGCTAGTATTTTCATTTTGCCCATGCCATAGTACAAATCATATTCAAGCTCCAAGAATCATGATAATGACATGTGAAATAATTCTTAAAGATTTAATAAATTTATGATTTCACATTTAAAGTTCATGAAGTAAAACAACAACAACAACAACAAAAATATATGCTCAAACTAACTGGGGGGAAAGTACTAAAAAACTTAAAATTCATAATTGTTTATAAACATATATACTTTTTCCTCAATGTCTTGTTGCTAATTAATATGGAGAGTAGACATTATTTTACTTCCCTCTCAACCCTTAAGTGCTTGTGAATATATAGTTATTTAAAAGTCTAGTCAAATGTTGCCCTTGAATAATCTCTGTATTTGTGACTCAGATCTACTCTTTCCCTTACCTAGGAATGGATGTCTAAAAAAAATTTGAATTAATCACTAATATTAAAAACACAACCTGTCAGTTTATTTCTAATAGTCTATATACAACAGCAATACCAACCAGAGTTTAAAAAAAAATTGAAGAATGCTAACATTCATGCTCAATATATAGGCAGACAGACTGCATTCTCATCTATAAGGACCCAAAGTATCATACAACAGTCAAATCTTAAGTCACTGAAGTGTACCTAAGAATTTCTTCTGTGAAGATCACTTCCTTCCTAGAACAATTCAACAATCAAAGAAAAAACCAAAATAGACTCATGGGTATCAGTTACCCACCCCCTGCCCCAGTACCTACTTACTCTTCTTCCAAATATTACTTCCAATTTCCCCAGAATATCATTGAAAACTGTAAGACCAAAAGAGAGAGACTGCATTTATGTCTCTATTTTTGGTCAATGACAAGTCCAAATATTGTTCTCAGTTAAATTTAATTTCTTGATTTTGCTCCATTATTGATTGAAAAAGTATCTCCCTAAGATATTCTAATTTATTTTTTATATGAATCATTCTTATTTAAATGCTTTAAAATGTTCTCTCAAAGAAGTTGGAAGGCTTCCCTTGAATATGGAGAAATATCATTCTATGTACCCTATTTACATTGGACCTGCACATGCACTGAAGAATTCCAGTCTTCACAGATTGAGGGACACAACATAGTAGCAATATCACAGTCTTTCATAATAACCTGATTGCTTATAAAACAATACCATCTCAGATAATGCAGGACCAAATCACCAAAAATCACATATCTTCTGAAAGGGTAAAATGTGATTTTAGAAATTCAAAGTGACAACTCAGGACTTAGAGTTGTTTCTCACATTGAGTTGATTTTTATTTAATTTAATATATTAGTTTTTAAAAGATAGGTCTAAAAATCCAATGGTCATATGTGCTAAGAATGAATATCAGAAGAAAAGAAAATAACAATTCTCATTGGAAAATACTACTCACTTTTGTAGTGTTTTTGATCACTTCAGTAAAAAGTTGAGTCCTGAATTTTCTGTATAGCTTACTTAAAAACTGAGATGCGATACTGTATTTCTCTCTGAAAACAGGTACTTTTTTAAACATTCATGTAGCTCAGTCCTATCTCATCTTTCACATATGTATCATTCACAAATGTAGATATTCTAGGTTTAGAAAAAAAGTAACTCTCCCTGTTAGCCTTGTTCCACGCCAGACAAAGGAGTATTTCCCAGTACATTTTGATACTCTTCACCCAAACAAATCTCTGGGTTTGAGATCTTACTAAATCCTACCCACTAAAACTCTGAGAAATAGTCTCCAAAATTCTAGATAGATTTCTAATAAATATTTCTTTGAGGCAGGGTTTTCTTATCTTTTTTTTGTGGCATTAAATGCACTCCCCACCACCTTTTGTAGTCTGGCGAAGCTTACAAAATCCTTCTAAGAAAAAAGTTTAAAGGCATAAAATAAAAATGCAGGATTATGAAGCAAATTAATTATATTGAAATAGTTATAAAATATATGTATTTATATGTGTGTATATATGCATGTATATGTATTTTTAAATCAAGTTCAAAGACCACAGGCAAACCCTGCTATCAAGGAAAAAAAGATAACACCCTTTTGAAACATTCTAGGCAAGGAGCATTTCTATTACCCAGAACTGAATTTATTTTAGTCTCTTCTATTTGCTTTGGGCTCTGAGGGATTCATTCAGAAAATTAACAATGATGGTCAGGGAGAGATAAATACAGAAGTTATGAATAAAATCCATGATGCAGTCCTTTTTAACATAGAAAATTTGATCAGAAAGCCCAAGAAATGGTAACTGTAGAAATAACTGAGAAAGATGCTATAAGGAATGAAATTATCAGCTAGGGTGATTGATTAAGAAGTTGGATTTCCAATGTAGGTTATTTCCCATATTTTCAAAATAACATTTTGCCTAAACTCAAGGGAGACTGTATTCTGAACTCCCCAAAGATAGACCAATTCCAGGAGAGAGTTCTACTACTTTAGACAGTGAGAGCATACTGGAATGTCCTTTGGTCTCCCAACATCTCATTTCCTTTCCATCATGGACTCTACTCATTAAACTCAAAATGAAAGAGTTCATGGATTCATTTCCTATTTTAACAGTCATTTGCTCCTTACCCATTTATTGTATAAATAGCTCTTACATACCTATTTCAAACTTGTATACACAGTTATTTTTGCATTATTTCAATGGCTTATGTATTTATAGATTATTTAAGGGCATCAAATATATTCTCATATCAAATAAAATTAACAAGTTTGATCTCTGTAGTAATCATTGGCTTTTTTTTTTTTTTACCTTTCATATTCAATGAAGACTGCAACCTTCTTTAATCAATAAACATTTCAGTGCCTACCACATACCAGGCAGAGCACTAGGTATTGGGGACACCAAGAAAAAAATGGAACAGTCCTTGACTTCAAGGAGCTTGTATGTCATTAATTATTATTTTATATACATTAATCTATAAGTCAGGAGGATGTCTGAATTTGAATACTTTCATCATATTATCCCAAGTATCACTGTGTTTAAAAAATAACTGTTCTTCAGATTAAGGAAAGATTTGAGCAGTTTTGACTTTTCTTCTGGGATAATTTAAGACTTACAACCTCTGGGACTTCAGGGGACAGAGCCTAGGAAGTAAAGGAAGCACTCAGTTGAACATTCTCAACATTCCCCTCCAAACGACTTTAAAATAATGCTTTAAATTGAATTGTCGAGTAGCAGAAACAACAAAATGTCAGAGTGAGACATTCTTTCAGCTCAAGATAACATAGGAAGTTGGAGAGAACCTCATTAGAATGAGCCCACATTTCATTATAATATTCATTTTCTCATTAATTGTTAAACAATTAGAGTTAATTGCTACCTTCAGGAACACTCTCTTTTCAAAGGGCATATAAGTTGTGACCCCACCACCATGAGGGCCTTTGGGATTTATGAGTGCCACTGACCCCTTTTTATTGATAAAATGCTAGCAAATTAATAAAATTATTAATTACCCAGAAACTATGTCACTTGAACTTTTTAAACATCACAGAAGAAAATATGGAAAGAAAACAGCTTGGTAAAAGAGGAACAAAAAACAGTACAAAAGCTCACTGAAGAAAATAATTCCTTAAAAATTAGAATTCGGTAACTGGAAGCTAATGACTCTATGAAACACCAAGAAAGAATAAAACAAAGTCAAAACAATGAAAAAATAGAAGAAAATGTAAAATATCTTATTAAAAAAACAACTGCCCTGGAAAATAGATTGAGAAGAGATAATTTAAGAATTTTGAGATTTCTTAAGATTAATGATCAAAGAAAGATCCTAGACATTATATTTCAAAAATAATATTAAAGAAAACTGTCTGGTTATCCTTGAGCCAGAAGGTTAAATAAAAATTGAAAGAATGCACTGATTACCTCCTGAAAGTGATAAGAAAATGAAAACTCAAAGAATATTAAAGTCAAATTCTAAAGCTCCCATATCAAAGGTAAAATACTTCAAACAGGGGCAGCTAGGTGGCACAGTGGATAAGGCACCAGCCTTGGATTCAGGAGGACCTGAGTTCAAACCCAGCCTCAGATACTTACTAGCTGTGTGACCCTGGGCAAGTCACTTAACCCCCATTGCCCTGAAAAAAGAAAAAAAAACGGAAAAAAAAATACTTCAAACAGCCAGAGAGAAACAATTCAAATACCATAGAATTTATATTCAGGATTACACAAGATTTAGCAGTTACCATATTAAAGGAGTGGAGAACTTAGAATACAATATCTTTGAAGGAAAAAGGGATGAGTTTACAACAAAGCATAACCTACCCAGCAAAACTGAATATAATTCTTTGAGGGGAAAAAGTAGATATTTAATGACATAAAGCACTTTCAAGTATTACTGATAAAAAGATCAGAGGTGAACAGCAACTAGGTGGCACAGTGGATAAAGCATCAGCCCTGGATTCAGGAGGACCTGAGTTCAAATCCCGCCACAGACACTTGACACTTGCTAGCTGTGTGACCCTGGGCAAGTCACTTAACCCCAATTGCCTCACCAAAAAAAATAAAAATGTAAACAGAAAAGAGAAATCATAAGGACTCAATAAGTTTATTGATTCACTTTTCTATATGGGAAGATGATACATGTATCTTCCAAGAACTTTATCTTTATTTAGGCAGTTAAGATTCTATATTGAAAGAGAGTGTGGGAGTAAGTCAATCATTTTGGGATAATGTAAAAAAAAAATGAGATGCAAGAAAAAGAGATAACCTAAGAGAAGGAAGAAAAACAATAGAAATAGAAAAATTATCTCAAATAAAAGAGGCACATAAAAAAGAACTTTTACAGTGGAGACGAAAATGGTAGGGCAATGCTTAAAACTCACTCAACTCTAAATTGGTTCAGATGGGAAATATCTTCAAATGCAATTGGTAATAGGAACCTATTTTACCCAATAGTGTAATAAAAAGAAAAAGGGGATAGGAAAAAAGTGGGGGAAAGTCATAAAAGGGAGACCATACAAAAGAATACAGTAGTTAGAAGCAAAACAGATTTTAGAGGGGGTAAAGGATTAAAAGAAAGAGCAAAAGATAAACATGAAAATAGGTTGGAGGAAAACCCATAGTAATGTAAGGAATTGATTGTGATGTGGCCCCATCTTTGGCTGGGATTGGAGGCCCTGGCACGCTTGTGCACACTGGCTTGTATCAGACACCCATGTGCCTGCATGGGCCTGGCCAAATTATAATGAGGGAAGTCCTGCCATGACTAGAAACCTGGTGAGGACAGGTCAGGTGATCTTCGGCATCCAGAAGCTGGGGGGCTGGCAGCCCTGATTGACAGAATTAGCTACTGGCTCTACAGTAAGTAATCATAACTATAAATGTGAATGAAGTGAATTCACCCATGAAACAGAGGTAGATAGAAGAATGGATTAGAAACCAGAATGCAACAATATGTTGTTTACAAAAAACATATTTGAAATAGACACACACAGATTAAAAATAAGGGGCAGGAGCAGAATCTACTATGTTTCAGCTGAGGTGAAAAAGGGCAGGGTTAGCAATCAGGATCTCCTAAAAAGCAAAATTAGACCTAATTAAAAGATATAAGCAGGGAAACTACATTTTGCTAAAAGGTATCACCAACAGTGAAGTAATATCAGTACTAAACAGATATGGACTAAATGGGATGACATCTAAATTCTTAAAGGACAAGTTTAAATAAGTTAAAGGAAGAAATAGACTATGCTAATAAAGGACATCAACTTTTACTTTCTAGAACTAGATAAATTTGGCCATAAAATATAAGAAAGACATTAAGTAGATGGAGATAAATAGAATTTTTATAAGTTAAATATGATACGTCCCTCAAGAAAATTGACTGGGAATAGAATATGGTATCTTTTTCTCAGCTGTACATAGGACCTTTACAAAAATTGACCATTATGAACTAAAAATCTCACAAGCATGCAGAAAATTAGAAATATTAAATGCATCCTTTTCAAAATATAATGCAATAAAAATTACATTTAATAAAGGGCCATAAATAAAAATAAATAATTGGAAAGTAAATAAAGAAGGCAGCTAGGTGGCACTGGGCCTGAAGTTGGAAAGACCTGAGTTCAAATCTGGCCTCAGACATTTACTAGGTATGTGACCATGGCCAAATTATTTAATCCTGTTTGCCTTAATTCATCATCTCTAAAATAAGCTGGAAAAGAAAATGGCAAATCACTCCAGCATCTTTGCTAAGAAAACTCCACAAAGAAGGGTCATGAAGAGTCAGACATTACCAAAACTACTGAACAACAACCAATATGGAATTTGAAGACACATACACAGGAACTATCTGAACACAATTCCAAAATACTTTTTACACAAATACAGTCCAACATAAAAAATTTGGAGAAATATTAATTGCTCGTTGGTAGACTTAGCCAATATAATAAAAATTACAATTTTACCTAAGTTAATATACTTATTCAGTGCCCTAGCAATCAAACTACTAAAGAATTGTTTTATAGATCTAGAAAAAATATAGTAAAAATATTCATCCAGAAGAATGAAAGGTCAAGAACAAGGGAATTAATGGGAAAAAAAAAGTGTTAAGGAAGGCAACATAGAACTTCCAAATTTCAAACCAAATTACAAAGAATCAGTAAAATCTAGTTGGTTATGAAGTAGAATGGCGGATCAGTAGAATAGATTAGGTACACAATACACAGTAGTAACTGACCATAGTAGTCTAATATTTGATAAAACCCAAAGATCCAAGATTTTGAGGTAGGATCTCAACATGTGACAAAAACTGCTGGGAAAACTGGAAAACACTTTGACAGAAACTAGATATAGACCAACATTACATACTGTATACCATGATAAGGTAAAAATGGATGAATAATTTAGGCATAAAGGGTGATATGATAAGCAAATTAGGGAAACAAGGGAAAATGTACCTCCCAGATCTGCGAGAAAATAATTATTAATAATGAATTTGTGGCGGAGCCAAGATGGCGGAGAGGAAGCAGCAAGCTGCCTGAGCTCTCCTTCTGTTCCCTCAAAACGAACATTAAATCAAGCCTCTGGACGGATTCTGAAACTACAGAACCTGCAAAGAGACAGAGAGACACAGTCCTCCAACCAGAGATAATTTAGAAGACTTCAGGAAAAGGTCGGTCTGACTCGGGCAAAAGGGAGGCCCAGCGCAGGGCAGCAACCAAGTGCCGAGGGGGTCGGGGCAAGTCAGCAGGAGCTGCGGGCCACAGCCGAACAACTGAGGCTCCCGGAACCTGGTTCAAAAATCTGGTGGCCAAGAAGGACAGTGGAAAAACTTACCTACACCGGCCGAGAGGGCCACGAACGGCGGGATCAGACGCCGGGGTCTGGCACCTGGCTGGCCGAGCACAATCATACAGGAAGTGCAGGGCAGGGCATCTCCACACACCATAAAGGCCTCAGAGTAAAAGCCCGGTCATACAGCACCTATACACCTGCACAAGAAGCCCAAAACAGGGACCCTGGTGCCCCCAGAGCAGACCTCAACTTAAAGAATAAATAAATAAGCTGCAATAATGAGTAAGAAGCAAAAAAGAGCCCTCTCCATTGAGAGCTTCTGTATCAATAGGGAAGAAGCCAACACAAACTCAGATGAGGACAATAGCCTCAAATTGTCTACATCTGAAGCCTCACAAGGGAAGGTGAATTGGTCGCAAGAACAAAAAGCCTTCCTGGAAGAGCTCAAAAAGGATTTTAAAAATCAATTGCAAGAGGTAGAAGAAAAAATGGGGAGAGAAATGAAAGCAAAACAAAAAAACTATGAAAAAAGAATCAGCAGCTTGGAAAAGGAAGCTGAAGAAAACAAAGCCTTAAAAAATTCATTTGGCCAAATGGAAAAAAAGCTGCATAATCTCACTGAAGAAAACAATACTTTAAAAAATTCACTTGGCCAAATGGAAAAAAAGGTGCATAATCTCACTGAAGAAAACAATACCTTAAAAAATTCACTTAGCCAAATGGAAAAAAAGGTGCATAATCTCACTGAAGAAAACAATGCCTTAAAAATTAAAGTGGGACAGTTGGAAGATAAGGAATCCACGAGACACCAAGAATCAGTCAAGCAGAATAAAAAAAAATGAAAAAATAGAAGAAAATGTGAAATACCTCATTGGAAAGACAACTGATCTGGAAAACAGATCCAGGAGAGACAATTTGAGAATCATTGGACTGCCTGAAAGCCATGACCAGAAAAAGAATCTAGATACCATATTCCAGGAAATCATTAAGGAGAACTGCCCTGATATCATAGAATCAGAGGATAAAATCATCATTGAAAGAATCCATCGATCACCTCCTGAAAGAGACCCCAAAAGGAAAACTCCAAGAAATATTGTAGCCAAATTCCAGAATTATCAGGTGAAGGAGAAAATACTCCAAGCAGCCAGAAAGAAGCAATTTAAATATCATGGAGCCACAGTCAGGATTGCTCAGGACCTGGCAGCTTCAACATTAAAGGACCGCAAGGCTTGGAATATGATATTCCGGAAGGCAAAGGAGATTGGATTGCAGCCGAGAATCTATTACCCAGCAAAAATGTGCATTTTCTTTCAGGGGAAAAGATGGACATTTAATGACATTGGGGACTTTCAATCTTTCCTGGTGAAAAGACCAGAACTGAATAGAAAATTTGATCTCAACATACAAGACTCAAGAGAAGTTTAAAAAGGTAAACAGAGGGGAAAAAAAAAAGTTACCCTATTAGGTTAAACTGTTTATATCCCTACACAGGAAGATAATACTCATAACTCTTAAGAACTGTAAATGTATTTGGGCAGAGAGAAGGACTTTATATAGAGGGTATAAATATAAATTGTCTTTGATGTGATGATACAAAAGAATTAAGGGGATAAAAAGGGAGTCTATGGGGAGGAGAGGAAAGGGGAGGTGGAATGGGATGAATTATATCATATGAAGAGGTGGAAAAAAACCTATTATAATAGAGGGAAAGAAAGGAGGGGGGAACATGATTTCAACCCTATTCTCATTAGATTTGACTCAAAGAGGGAATAACATATACGTTCATTGGGATAAAGAAACTTAACTCATTCTTTAGGGAAACAAAAGGGGAAGGGGAAGGGAAAGGGGGGGGGGGACTGATAGAAGGGAGGACAAAAGCAAGGGAGAAAAGGGTAAAGAAAAGAGAGGGGGGTGATAAAAAGGGAGGGCAGATTGGGGGAGGCAGGGGTAAGAAGTAAAACGTTGGTGAGGAGGAATAGGGTGAAAGAAGGGGGGAAAAGTACAAAGGGGGTAAATAGAATGGAGGGGAATAGACAGTCAGTAATAATAACTGTGAATGTGAATGGGATGAACTCTCCCATAAAACAGAAGCAAATTGCAGAGTGGATTAAAAACCAGAACCCTACAATATGCTGTTTACAAGAAACACATTTGAAGCAGAGAGATACACACAGAGTAAAGGTAAAAGGCTGGAGCAGAATATATTATGCCTCAGCTAAAGTAAAAAAGGCAGGGGTAGCAATCCTTATCTCAGACAAAGTGCAGGCAAAAATAGATCTCATTAAAAGAGATAAGGAAGGAAATTACATCTTACTTAAAGGTACTATAGATAATGAAGTAATATCAATATTGAATATGTATGCGCCAAGTGGTATAGCATCCAAGTTCTTAGAGGAGAAGTTAAATGAGTTACAAGAGGAATTAGATAGTAATACTATACTAGTGGGGGATCTGAATCTCCCCCTCTCAGAATTAGATAAATCTAGCCAAAAAATAAATAAGAAAGAAGTGAAAGAGGTGAATAGATTACTAGAAAAGTTAGACATGATAGATGTCTGGAGAAAATTGAATGGGGATAGAAAGGAATATACCTTTTTCTCAGCAGTACATGGCACATTTTCAAAAATTGACCATGTATTAGGGCACAAAAACATCATAGTCAAATGTAGAAAGGCAGAAATAGTAAATGCATCCTTCTCAGATCATGATGCAATAAAAATTACATGTAAGAAAGAGCCAGGGAAAAGTAGAATGAAAATCAATTGGAAACTAAATAATTTCATTCTAAAGAATGAATGGGCCAAACAAGAAATCATAGAAACAATCAATAACTTTATCCAAGAGAATGACAATAATGAGACAACATACCAAAATCTATGGGATGCAGCCAAAGCAGTGCTTAGGGGAAAATTTATAGCTCTAAATGCTTACATGAATAAGAAAGAGAAAGAGGAGATTAATGAATTGGGCATGCAACTTAAAAAGCTAGAAAAAGAACAAATTAGAAATCCCCAATTAGACACTAAATTAGAGATACTGAAAATTAAAGGAGAAATCAATAAGATTGAAAGCAAAAAAACTATAGAATTAATCAATAAAACTAAGAGCTGGTTTTATGAAAAAACCAATAAAATAGATAAAATATTGGTTAATTTGATTAAAAAAAAGAAAGAAGAAAACCAAATTACCAGTATCAAAAATGAAAAGGGTTATGTTACCACCAATGAAGTGTAAATTAAAGCAATAATTAGGAAATATTTTGCCCAACTGTATGCCAATAAATTTGACAATCTAAATGAAATGGATGAATATTTACAAAAATACAAACTGCCCAGGTTAACTGAAGAGGAAATAAAATCCTTAAATAAACCCATACTAGAAAAAGAAATTGAACAAGCTATTAATGAACTCCCTAAGAAAAAATCCCCAGGGCCAGATGGGTTTACGGGTGAATTTTACCAAACATTTAAAGAACAATTAATTCCAATATTATACAAATTATTTGGAAAAATAGGTGAAGAAGGAGTTCTACCAAATTCGTTTTATGACACAAATATGGTGGTGATACCAAAACCAGGCAAAGCAAAAACAGAGAAAGAAAATTATAGACCAATTTCCCTAATGAATATTGATACTAAAATCTTAAATAAGATATTAGCAAGGAGATTACAGCAAGTGATCACCAGCATAATACACTATGACCAGGTGGGATTTATACCAGGAATGCAGGGCTGGTTCAACATTAGGAAAACTATTAACATAATCAACCACATCAATAAGAATACCAACCAAAATCATATGATTATCTCAATAGATGCAGAGAAAGCTTTTGACAAAGTACAGCACCCATTCCTAATAAAAACACTAGAGAGTTTAGGAATAGGGGGAGCTTTCCTTAGAATAATAAACAGTATCTACCTAAAGCCATCAGCAAGTATTATATGCAATGGAGATAAGTTAGAGGCCTTCCCAATAAGATCAGGGGTGAAACAGGGATGTCCATTATCACCCCTATTATTTAATATTGTTCTAGAAATGTTAGCTTTAGCAATCAGAGAAGAGAAAGGAATTAAAGGAATTAGAATAGGCAAGGAGGAAACAAAACTATCACTCTTTGCAGATGATATGATGGTATACTTAAGGAATCCTCGAGAATCAAGTCAAAAATTACTTGAAACAATTAACAACTTTAGCCAAGTAGCAGGATATAAAATAAATCCACATAAATCATCAGCATTTCTATACATGACCAACAAAGTCCAGCAGCAAGAGATAGAAAGAGAAATTCCATTTAAAGTAACGGTAGGTAATATAAAATACTTGGGAGTCTACTTGCCAAGACAAACCCAGGACCTCTATGAACACAACTACCAAACACTCTTCACACAAATCAAATCAGATCTAAATAATTGGAAAGATATCAATTGCTCATGGATAGGCAGAGCTAATATAGTAAAAATGACAATACTGCCTAAATTAATTTACTTATTCAGTGCCATACCAATCAGGCTACCTAAAAATTATTTTATACAGCTAGAAAAAATAATAACAAAATTCATCTGGAAAAACAAAAAATCAAGAATATCCAGGGAAATAATGAAAAAAAATTCACAGGAAGGTGGGTTAGCGGTACCAAACCTGGAGCTTTACTATAAAGCGGCAGTCATCAAAACTATCTGGTACTGGCTAAAAAATAGAGTGGTAGATCAATGGAATAGGCTAGGCTCAGGAAATGCAGTAGTAAATGACACTAGTAATGTAGTGTTTGATAAATCCAAAGACTCCAGCTTCTGGGATAGGAACTCAGTATTTGACAAAAACTGCTGGGAAAACTGGAAGATAGTATGGCAGAAATTAGGCTTAGACCAACATCTTACACCTTATACTAAAATAAGGTCAAAATGGATACATGATTTAGACATAAGAGGTGATACCATAGGTAAATTAGGAGAGAAAGGAATAGTGTACCTATCAGATCTTTGGAAAGGAGAACAGTTTTTGACCAAACATGAGATAGAGTATATTATAAAATGCAAAGTGGATGATTTTGATTATATTAAATTAAAAAATTTTCGTACAAACAGAAGCAATGCATCCAAAATTGGAAGGGAGGCAGAAAGCTGGGAAACAATTTTTGAGGCCAGTGCTTCTGATAAAGGCCTCATCTCTAAAATATATAGGGAATTAAATCAAATTTATAAGAATCCAAGTCATTCCCCAATTGAGAAATGGTCAAAGGATATGAACAGGCAGTTTTCTGATGAAGAAACCAAAGCTATCTATTCCCATATGAAAAAATGCTCTAAATCTCTAATGATTAGAGAGATGCAAATTAAAACAACTCTGAGGTACCACCTGACACCTATCAGATTGGCTAAAATGACAAAAAAGGAAGATAATAAATGTTGGAGAGGCTGTGGGAAAATTGGAACACTAATGCATTGTTGGTGGAGCTGTGAGCTGATCCAACCATTCTGGAGAGCAATTTGGAATTATGCCCAAAGGGCGATAAAGCTGTGCATACCCTTTGACCCAGCAATCCCACTTTTAGGTCTTTTGCCCAAAGAAATCATGGAAGGGGGAAAGGGACCCACATGTACAAAAATATTTATAGCTGCTCTTTATGTGGTAGCAAGGAATTGGAAGTTGAGGGGGTGCCCATCAATTGGGGAATGGCTGGACAAGTTGTGGTATATGAATACAATGGAATACTATTGTGCTGTAAGAAATGATGAGCAGGAAGAGTTCATAGAAACCTGGAGGGTCTTACGTGAGCTGATGATGAGTGAGATGAGCAGAACCAGAAGAACATTGTACACAGTATCATCAACATTGAGTGTTGACCTACTGTGATGGACTATATTCTTCTCACCAATGCAATGGTACAGAAGAGTTCCAGGGAACTCATGATAGAAGAGGATCTCCAAATCCAAGAAAAAAAAAGAAAGAAAGAACTGTGGAGTATAGATGCTGATTGAACCATATTATTTCTTTTGTTTTGGGTGCTGTTGTTTTTTTTTTTCTATTTTGAGGTTTTGCATCACTGCTCTGATTCTTTCTCTTGTAACAGGATTAATGCAGAAATAGGATTAATGTTATTATGTGTATATATATATATGTGTGTGTGTATATATATATATATGTATATGTATAGAGATATATAGATATAACCTATATCAGATTACCTGCTGTCTAGGGGAGGTGGGAGGGAGGGGAGGGAGGGAGAAAAATCTGAAATTGTAAAGCATGTATAAACAAAAGTTGAGAACTATCTTTACATGTAACGGAAAAAATAAAATATCTCATTAAAAAAAATAAATAATGAATTTGTTATGGGCCCAGGGCACCCCAGAAGTTCTCTGGGGCACATCAAAGAACCTTCTCCTTGAGAAACTAAACCAGAGGACAGACAGGCCTAGAGAGATAAGTGGAACCAGATAGACTGAGCTAGCTCCAAGACCCCCACCCTTCATTCTAGTCTCCCTCAACCCTGGGGCAATAAGATTAGGTGTGGCTGCTTGTTTTGTGTCCTGAAGAGATGGCTTGATTGATCTGCAGCCACCCCTCACCCAATTCCGCTAGCCACCACCAGTGGGGGATGGTCCTCCCTTACTAAGGGAACTTTCCACAGTCAGATGGTCACCCCCATTAGTCCTCTATAAAAGTACCTGCCAGTCTCCTGCTTGAGAGTGGTATCTCAGAGTCATGTGCTTTGTGCCATGCCTCTCTCCCCATGAGAAGTCCAAGCAATTCTCTTGATTTCCCTTTCCTTCCCTTCCCTTCCTCAGCCCCAAAATAAACTACTATCTTATTCTAACTGCTTTTGTGTGCAAGAGGGTGTAATTCTTTAAAGCAGAATTCCTAAGGCCCCCGAACTCCCTACTCCATTCTGCCCATGACAAATTTCTAGGAGAAACCCAGATGTTAGTGTTAGCTAACATTCCCTAAGTCCATCCCCTAAGTCATGTCAATCAATGCAGCTGAATGTTGCTAACCAATTAACTTAGATCAGTGTGTGGTGACTTGCCTCTACCAGAAAGAGAATAAAATCCCTGAGCACATGAGGGTCTCATTCTCTTTTTTCTTGTCTCTTCTTCCTGGCACTCTTTTACTCTTCATGCCAGGTATGTAATTGTTTAGGCCTGTAAGCCTGTGACTAGTGGGAAATCAGGGAGCCACGTGGTTGATACTTTATTTATATGTGATATTAATTAATAATAAATGCTTACTGCCAAACTGGTGCAAAAGCCATTAATTTATAAGTAGCAATATTTTAGAAAACCCAGCCTAGTCCTAAATAACACAATATTTTAAATAAATGTTCAAAGAATATAAAAAGACAGTTTTCAGAAGAAATCAAAGCTATCTGCAGTGACATGAAAAAAAATGCTCTAAGGCACTACTGATTAAAGAAATGCAAATTGAAATAACTCTGAGATGCCACCTCACATCTATCTAACAAGACAAAAAAAAGGCAAATGCTGGAGGGAAAGTAAAAAAATTGAGACATTAATGCACTGTTGGTGGAATTGTGAACTAGTTAAACAATTCTGGAAAACAGTCCGGAACTACACCCAAAGGGCTATAAAACTGTGCATAACTTTTGATCCAGAAATACCACTACTAGGTCTGTATCCCAAAGAGATCAAAGAAAAATGAAAAAGACCTATTTGTATAAAAATATTTATGGTAGCTCTTTTTGTGGTAGCAACGTATTAGAAATCAAGGTGATGCCTATCAACTGGGGAATGGTCAAAGAAGTTGTATATAATTGTAACAAAATACTATTGTGCTATAAGAAATGACCAGCAGGATGGTTTCCAAAAAAACATGGGAAGACTTCCATGAACTGAAACAAAGTGAAATGAGCAGAATCAGGAGCACTGTACACAGTAACAGTAATGTTATGATGATGTTCAGTTACGATGATCAATTATGAGAAACTTAGCTACTCTCATCAAGGCAATAATCCAAGACAATTCCAAAAGACCCATGATGAAAAATGCTATCCACTTCTAGAGAGAAAACAGATGAACTCTAAATGCAAATCGAATACTTTAAAAACTGTCTTTATTTTTGTTTTATTTTGTGTTTTATTTTGCAACATATAAAATATGGAAATATGTTTTGCATGACTTCACATGTGTAATTTTTATCAAATGGCTTGCCTTCTCAAAGAGAGGGAGGACTGGGAGAGACAGTTAGAATGGAGAACACAATATTTTTACATCATTGCCAAAAATCTTTACCTGTAATTGAGAAATATTTAAGAAATAAGAATTTTTTTTTAAATTAAGTAACTTAAGTATTTCAGAGTGCTGTTTTTCCCCTAAATACATATATATACATATATATATGTAAGTGTATGTGTGAGTGCTATATATACAAAAATATAACTTAAAATTCATAGCTGTTATTTTTATTAAAATGTAAAGCTTTTGTAAAAAAGAAAAAATAATGTAACTATGAAAAGGAAGGGAGCCAAGACAGGGGGAGAACATTGTATCAAATATCTTTGATAAAGGATTTAAATATTCAAAATAAATGGAAATAGCAAAAATTACTACCTATTATTTAAGTGATCAGAGGATATGAACAAACAATTCTCAAAAGAAGAACTGAAAAATACTAACACACATAGAAAAGAATGCTCCAAATCACTAATAATAACAGGGATGCAAATTAAAACAACTCTGAGGATTTACTTAACATGGAGCAAATTGGCAAAGATGTCAGAAAAAAAAGATAATTGATTGTGGTGAATCAGCAGAACAAAAAATGAACTAATGCACTCTTGGTAGAATTACAAATCAGTCTACTTATTCTTTAGAGCAATGTACAATTAAGTAAGGAGCAACTACAGTGGATAGAGCCCTGGAGTCAAGAGGATCTGAGTTCAAATCTTACCTCAGACACTTACTATCTGTGTGACCCTGGGCAAGTTACTTAACTCCAGTTGCATTAAACATCCAGAGCCATCTCCAGTCGTCCCGGTATCTACCTTGCCATTGGACCCAGATGACTCTGGAGGAAAAAGTGAGGTTGGTAACCTTGCACAGCCCTTCCTCACTTAAATCCAATTTGATGCATGTCATGACATCACCCTGATGTCATGGTCCTCTTCAAGAATGAAGGGCAAGCAACAAAACAAGTTAAATTTCAGATTTTTCCTTTTTTTCTGGTTGGGACAAGAGTGCTCAACTCTGGGCACTGGTCCAACTTTACCTTTCTCTCCCAGTGGTAGAGAAGTCAGGAAGCTCCTTGGCTGGACACAAGGTGTTCTGCCTTATGGCCAGTAATGAAATTATAGCTCAGGTCTGCCTTGTACATTATCCTTGACTGACTAAGTCCTGGTGCTGAGCCAAGAATCACAGGAATGGCTTTGAAGCATGAATAGTTGCTGGAAACAGGGTTTTAACATGTCCTAATGATCAATCAATAATCAGGTAGCATTTTTGGGGGGTAAGGCAATTGGGGTTAAGTGACTTGCCCAGGGTCATACGGCTGGTAAGTGTTAAGTGTCTGAGGCTGGATTTGAACTCAGGTACTCCTGACTCCAGGGCCAGTGCTCTATCCACTGCGCCACCTAGCTGCCCCAGGAAACATTTATTAAGTGCTTACTATATGTCTGACACAGTGCTAAGTAATAGAGGTGCAGAGACACTCCAAAGATATTCCTCTCAATTACTATTGTTTTTTTTTTAAGTGAGGCAATTGGGGTTAAGTGACTTGCCCAGGGTCACACAGCTAGTAAGTGTTAAGTGTCAGGCCAGATTTGAACTCAGGTACTCCTGACTCCAGGGCCAGTGCTCTATCCATTGCACCATCTAGCTGCCCCCACCAAAGACATTCTCAAAAAACTCACAATGTAAGGGGGAAGGGGTAAGACAACATGCAAATAAATATATACAAACAATCTGTATATAAGATAAATAATAAATAATAGAGGAATAAAACTGGAATTAAGAGGGAGTAGGAAAGGCTTCTTGTAGAGGGTGGAATCTTAGATGTAACTTGAAGGAAGCCAGAGAAGTCATAAGGCAGAGGTAAGGAGGGAGAGCATTTCAGATAGCCAGTGAAAATTTCCAGAGCTGAAAGATGGAGTGTCTTGTGTGAAGACCAACTCGGAGGCCAGTGTCACTAAATAAAACAGTCCACGTGGGGAGGTACTGGGGAGATAATGTCTAAGAAAACTTTAAAGGGGGAGGTAGGTTATAAAGACTATGAATGACATCCAGAGGATTTTGTATTTGATCGTGATAGGAAGCAACTGGAATTTACTGAGTAGGAGGTGACATTGTCAGACATGCTCTTTATGAAAATCACTTTGGCAGCTGAGTGGATGATAGACTGGAATGAGGATAAACTGGTTATGGGCAGATAAGCCTTAAGTCTATTGAAATAGTACAAGTGTAAGGAGATGAGGGCTTGTACTAGAGTGGAGGGAGTATCAGAAGAGAGAAGTGGGAGAATTTCTGAAATATTGAAAAGGTGAAATGAACAGGCCATAGATTGGAAATAATGGGTGAGAGATAGTGAGAAATTGAAGATAAAATCTAGGTTGTTAGCCTGAGGAACTGGATAGTGCCCTCTACAACTACTGGAAAGTCTGGAAAAAGGAAAAAGATGAGTTTGGCTTTGGACATATCGAATTTAAGATGTCTATGTGGTGTATTAATAGACAATTGGAAATGTAAGACTGGAAGTCAGGAAAGAGTTAAAGAATGGATAAGTAGATTTAAGAATCAGGAGTACAGAGATAATTGAAATCAAGAGAACTGATGGGATAACTTAGTGAAATAGTATAGAGGAAGAAGAGAAGTGTGTCTAGGACAGAGCCCTGTGGGACAGTCATAGTTAGCAATGGAGGAAGAGTGGGGAGATAAGAGAAGAACCATGAGAAAGCAATGTTCAAAAAACATAGAGAGACGGGAGTATTTAAGGAAAATAGAGTGACTGACAATGTCAAGGGCTGCAGAGATGTCAAGAAGGATGAATATTGAGGAAAGGCCATTAGTAACTTTGGAGAAAGTAGTTTTGGTTAAATCATGCATTTAAAAGTCAGATTTTAGAGAGTGAAGAAATGAATGAGAAGAGCAGAAGTAGAAGTACCTATTGTAGATGTCCTTTTCAAGAAGTTCAGCAACTAAAAGTAGAAGAGATAGGGGATGATAACAAGGATAAAAGGATCAATTTAAGTTTTTTTGAGAATGGGGGAGGGGCATGTTTACAGGCAGTAGGAAAGAAGCCCTTAGATAGGGAAAGTTTGAAGATAAATGAGAGAGTGAAAATAGAGAGGTCAAAAAAAATTTTTTTTAATTTAAAATTAAATTGAAATTAGAGAGGGCAAATTGCTGGTGAAGATAGGATTCAATGGGATCACTTTTGCAGTTATTGCAGTATGTCTTGGCAAGAATGGCTACCTCTTTGCATGAAATGGATGAATGATGGAAGTATAATGGGTAACAAGACATGAAGAGATACAGAGATGAGTGAGCTTTTAGTGAATGGCCTGAATTCTTTTCAGTGAAATTTGAGGCAACATTCTCTGAATTGGGGGAAGAAGCCATGGGAAGTTTGAGCAGGGATGAAGAGTTTTGGAAGAGCTGCTATGGTGAGTGGGATAGTAAGTTAATTAGGGAGGTATGGAAAGATTGCCTAGATATAGACAGCCCAGTTGAGGTTATATAATATGAATTTTTAGTGACTCAAGAGTTGCTTGATTTTCTCCATTTTTATTGAAGAATACATGTATGGGACTGAAAGTGACTGAAAGTGAGAGTGACCCCAGGCTGAGACTTAACAGGGAAAAATATGAAGGGGTAAGGGACTCAAGAAAGGATGGTGGAAAGCCTAACTGGTTTTTCAAAGGATCAAGGTGATGAAAGGAGAATGTGGCTAGTAGTGCAAGAGTGATGGCCTGGGGCAGCTAGGTGGTGCAGTGGATAGAGCACCGGCCCTGGAGTCAGGAGGACCTGAGTTCAAATCCGGCCTCAGACACTTAACACTTACTAGCTGTGTGACCCTGGGCAAGTCACTTAACCCCAATTGCCTCACTAAAAAAAAAAAAAATTAAAAAAAAAAAAGAGTGATGGCCTGGGGCCAAAGGTGCCCAAAGGAGAACTTTCTCCCTGTCTTTAAAAAAAACAACAACATTTTAAGGGGTAAGGAATCTTGGAGAAGGCATCCAAGCTGTCTTCCTTGCTATATTCTGGTCTTACCCTCTATTCTACTCCTCCATATTACTAGGCAAATTGCAATTGGCTCTTGAAGGTTACATAAATCCTGGTAGGTTCCTAATAAGCTGGAAAAGCTTGTGGTCTGCCCTCCTAGAACTACTCTATCCAAGAATAGAGAGGCTCATCCCCAGAAAGCTGGATATCAACTTTGGCCATGGCAATTTATGAAAGAGCCAGACAACAGGGGTAGAGTCTGGTCTTGATAGAGAGAACTTCTTGAAGGGAAACTCCTTTTAAGGGCAGTACCTTATAGTCTTAGGGAGATGCCAAGAGCCCTCAAAGGTTAATCAACTTTCTAAGGTCACCCAGTCAGTGTGTGTCAAAAGTGGGAATTGAATCTAGGTTTTCCTGGTTTCAATTTAGGAAATATCTCTGTCCACTATGCCATGCTACCTTTCAGTAACTAATCTAATCAGATCCAATAAACATTAAGAGCCTACTATGTGCCATATACTGTGCTAAACACTGAGGATACAATTAGTAAAAGAAAAGTCAGTCCATGCCCTCAAGGAGCTTACAACCTAAAACGAGATAATGGTTCAAGGATATAATGGAAGAACTAGGCCAAGATCCCCATAGATGTGTAGGAAGGCCCAATGTTAACCAATAAAAATTAAAATTCAATAATGAACCAATAAAAACTTTGAAAACTGTATGACTTTGTTACTCTATTAGTGGGTTAATGTCATTTTCCCCATAATATTTTTTTTCTTTTCTTTTTTGGTGGGGCAATGGGGGTTAAGTGACTTCCCAAGGTCTCATAGCTAGTGTCAAGTGTCTGAGGCCAGATTTGAACACAGGTCCTTCTGAATCCAGGGCCGGTGCTTCATCCACTGTGCCACCTAGCTGCTCCCCCTATTTCCCCATAATACTTGGTGATAAAGGTAATAAAGATTTCTTTGGATTATCAGCCACTCAAAGTGTAAGTCTATGATACTATGCCACCCCTACTCTTATTCCCTGAAATCCCAGTCATTCCATCAATGCTGAGGCTATCTCAGGCACTTACAATCTCTGTGACCCTGGGCATGTCACTTAACCTTGTTTGCCTCAGTTCCTCATCTTTAAAATGGACTGGAGCCCAAACAGCTATAAAACTGTCCATGCCCTTTGATCTGACAATATCACTACTTGGTTTATATCCCAAAGACATCCAAAAAAGGAGAAAAAGATGCATTTGTGCACAAAAATGTTTATATCAGCTCTTTTTGTGGTGGTTAAGAATTGTAAATGAAAGGGATGCCCATCAATTAGGGAATGGCTAAAAAAGTTGTGGTGTTATGCTTGTTATGGAGTATTATTATGCTATAAGAAATGACAAACAGGATGATTTCAGAAAGGCCTAGAAAGACTTTTATGAACTGGTATATAGTGAACAGAACCAGGATAACACTGTGCACAGTTGTAGAAATATTGTTCCATGAAGAACTGTGAATGACTTAACTATTCTCAGCAATACAATGATCCAAGACAATCCCAAAGGACTAATGATGTAGCATACTATCCACCTCCAAAGAAAGAACTGATATTGAACACAGACTGAAGCATGATATTTTTCACTTTCTTTCATTTTTTTCTTTTGAGTAATCTTATATAAAATGACTAATATGGTGATATTTTACATAATTGCACATGTATAACCTATATCTGAATCCTTATGGCCTTAGGGAGGTAGCGAGGGAAAAGGGAGGAAGGGATAGAATGCAAAACTCAAAATTTTAAATAAAAATATTTATTTAAGAAAATAAAATAAAATTAATGGGCACATAAAATTGTTTAAATGGATTAGAGAAGGAGATGGCAAACCACAAAAGGGGTCATGAAGAGTCAGACATAACTGAAACAACTCAACAACAAAAAGAGCTAATCATGACCTTCCAAACCCTTGGCTTCAAGGATTAATGGGCAGGAGAGTGTTCATATACAAATGTGTTAGAAAAAGCAATGGAGATAGGGAAAAAATGCTTGTAGGGTTGGATAAGTAGCACAGAGTGACAGAAAGGGCAAAGGATTTCATGTTATAGTATCAAGATCCAAATCCTAGCCCTGCTACTGGGCAAAGTCATTTCGATTTCTTTCTTCCTTCCTTCCTTCCTTTCTTTCTTTCCTTCTTTCTTTCTTTCTTTTTTTTGTGAGCCACTTGGGGTTAAGTGACTTTCCCAGAGTCACACAGCTAGTAAGTGTTAAGTGTCTGAGGCTGGATTTGAACTCAGGTCCTCCTGAATCCAGGGCCAGTGCTCTATTCACTGTGCCACCTAGCTGCCCCAAAGTAATTCCAATTTCCTCGAGGCTTAATTCCCTGAATTCAAATCTGGTCTCAGACAGGATGTGACCCTGGAAAGTCACTTCACCTCTCTTTGCCTCTGCTTTCTCATCTGTAAAATGCAAATAATAATAATAGCATCTACCTTGTTGAGAGGGCCAAATTAGACAATTTTTTTTTTTTGCAGGGCAATGGGGGGTTAAGTGACTTGCCCAGGGTCACACAGCTAGTAAGTGTCAAGTGTCTGAGGCCAGATTTGAACTCAGGCACTCCTGAATCCAGGGCTGGTACTCTATCTACTGAGCCATGTAGCTTCCCCCCAGCTCATTATCTAGACACATCTGCCCTGTTCTAGTGTACCCTGAAGGATTATCCACTGAGCCACTGAGCCACCTAGCTGCCCTAGACAATTTTTTAAAAAGCCTGGTACATAGTAGGAACTTAATAAATACTTATTCATTCCCCCTCCCTCCTTTAGTTAAATATTAATGAGATTTTAAAACAGACTAAAGTCATACAGAGTTTAGATTTAGAGCTAGAAGGCACCTGAAAGACCATCTTGTTCAATTACCTCATTTTACAGAGGAGAAAACCCAGGCCTACATGAAGGCAAACTTTCCCTTTTCTTTAGGTTGCCTCTTGCTTTTTAGGACTGAGAAAAGTACAATCCTCCCTTACCTTTTTCATTTTCCTTGAAGTTCTTAAGTGGGGTTTCCATTTTTATATCATCCTTTGGGATAGAGGCCTTCTTTGTCTTATGCTAAATCTGAGTCAGAGATGAAAGCAACAGTCCAGATATGCACATAGAGTCTAGAGTGAGATCTGTGTTGATAGTTTTGTTTTATATAAGGTGTAAAAAGAGAACGTTCCAGGTCCGCGAACACAGCCTGTAGCCACGCAAGAGAGCAAACCCAGAGCTTCAAATGGGAATCACCCTGTAATATTAACTTAATCAGCAACAGGTTCTAGCTCAGTAAGGTGACTTAATCACCAATACAATCATCAATATCACATGTCATAATAATATTTACATAATATATGGTTATATATCTTAGTAATCTTCATATTATAATAGAATCTTTGCCTACTAAGGACTAGAAAAATAATATTCTAAATACATAAAATGAGACAATATGAATCCCTACCCTTATTCCATCTTAGGAAGCTTTCTGGAAAAAGTGATTTTACACTAAGATGTTGCCATTCTTGACATTAATGTTTAAAATTAGCACATCTGGGCTCAACAAATATAAAAAAGAATCATTTTAATGATGGTAAGATAAAACATTTATAAATATTGTTCAGTATTTACATTCTTTATATAGACATCATTTCAACTATGAGTCATATGGCTACTGGCTAATATATTAAGGCAGTAATTACATATTGGCTTGTTTTTTCTCATTGAATTTCATTATGGTTTTGATATGAGTCAATCAAACAAGAAAGCACATATTAAGTGTTAGGCACTAAAAATTTTTCAAGAACTTATATTCTGATGGAAAAGACAAGATAAATATATATATAGGTATATTCAAAATATTTATAGGCATACACAGCAAAAAGAAATCTAAACATTTATAGGCATATACAACAGAAGAAATATAAAATAGGTGTAAGGAATCTTGGAGAAGGCACTAATATCTGGGGGACCAGGAAAGGCCCCATGCAGAAGGTAGTATATCACCTGAGTCTAAAAAGAAGCTAAGGATTCTAAAAGGCAGAGGTGAGGAGAAAGAGCAGTCTAGTCATGGAGACAGTCAATGAAAAAGCATGACAATGTGAACTGCAAGGAAAAACAGGTATGACAATATGCCTGGACTGCTGACCCCATGGAGGGAAGCAACATTGAAGAATGTTGTGGCAAAATAGGATGGGCTCAAATTGTGAAGAGTTCTAAATGCCACACAAAGGAGTTTCTATTTGATCATAGAGTTAATAGGGAGCCATTGAAGTTAATTGAGTGCTGTTGTGACATGGTCATATCTGCCTTTTAGGAAAGTCTCCTTAGTATCTGTATGCAGGATAGATCAAAGAGGGGAGAAACTTAAGACAAAGAAAAAAGTAGGAAACTATCACAATGGTGCAAGTGCTAGAGAGCAAGGACCTTAAGTGTGTTGGTGGGAAAAGGGGACACTTGTAAACAAAAAAATGCTCTGGAGGTAAAAATTACAAGACTTTGCAACTCTGTTCCTACTGAAAATGTTTGGTCTCAATCAAGGAAGAAGCTGCCTTTGTAGAATGTTCAGTCCATTTGTCTATAGAAATGCAGTACTATAGAAATATCCTTCTAATTTTGCCAAAGAGTTTACTGGTAAAAATGCCAACAACAACAACAACAACAATAATAATAAATAACAATAACAGGTAACATTTATATAGTGCTTTGAACTTTGCAAAGTGCTCTGCCTGTTATCTCAGTTGATCCTTATACCAACCCTGTGAAGTTAATGCTATTATGATCTCTGTTTAACAGAGATTGTTTTTGTTAATGTTTGTCCTTTATTCTCAGAGAGGACCAATGACGTCAGGAAGGTGTTGTCTTGACTTGCAAGTGAATTGGATTTAAGTGAGGCTGAGCTGTGCCCAGTCACCAGCCTCACTCTGTCCCCTAGAGTCATCTGGGGTCCAGTGGTGAGACTTAGGTCAGGACAATAGGAGATGTGAGAAAACTGAGGGCAAGAAAGTTGGGGTCACTAGTCCTTGGTGACACAACTCATAAGTGTCTGAGGCAGGATTTGAATTTAGGGATCCTGATCCCATGTCCATCCCTATTCTGACATGCCACCAGGATGCCACTATTAGTGTCTATAGGATTTTAAAATATAACAAGTCAATCCACATGCAATTTTCACAGTGTCCCTATCATACAGAACAAGTTATATCTGCACAGGGTATATAGTAAAAAAGGATTGTAATCTTTCAGAGTATATGATTGAGATATTATCCATATATATTATTTACTATTATATTATATACTATATATATATATGTATACACACACACACACATATATATGTATGTGTGTGTTAGTCTCTATCATCCAAGAACAGTGGATAGTGAATGATGAGGTAGATAGCATTTTTTCATCATGAATCATTTGGAATTGTCTTTTCTCTTTGACCTGGGAGCTCTGGAATTTGGCTATAATATTCTTTTGCACTTCAGGGTCTCTTTCAGGAGGTGATCTGTGGATTCATTTAATTTCTACTTTACCCTATGGATCTAAGATACTAGGACAGTTTTCCTTGATAATTTCTTGAAATATGATGCCTAGACTTTTTGATCTTGGCTTTTAGGTAGTCCTAATTCTTAAATTATCTTTACTTGGTCCATTTTTCAGACCCATTGTTTCCCAATGAGATAGTTCATGTTTTCTTCTATTTTTTTTTATTCTTGTGACTTTGTTTTGTTGTTTCTTGATGTCCCACAGAGTCATTAGATTCCAAATGCCAATTCTAATTTTTTAGGGATTTATTTTCTTCAGTGAATTTTTGTACTTCCTTTTCCATTTGGTTTAGGCTACTTTTTAAAGAATCTTTTCTTCAGTGAATCTTTGTGCCTGTTTTACTACTGGGCTAATTCTGTTTTTCTGTTTTTTTCTGTTCTTGTTGTTCTTTTTTATTTGTCTTTAGTATTTTATTTTCCTCAATTACATGTAAAAATAATTTTAACATCCATCTAAAAAACTTTTGAATTCCAAATTCTCTCCTTTCATCCCTCCCACACCCCCTTACTTTTGAGAAGGCAAGCAATTTGATATAGGTTATACATGTGTAGTCATGAAAAACATTTTCATATTAGTCAGGTTGTGAAAGAAAACAGGCAAAAAATCTCAAGAAAAATAAAGCTTAAAAAGTATGCTTCAACCAGGATTCAGACACCATCAGTTTTTTCTTGGGGGATGGATAACATTTTTCTTCATAAGACCTTCAGAGTTGTCTTGGATATTGGATATTGCTGAGAATAGCTGTCATTCACAGCTGATTATCTTATAATATTGCTGTTACTTTGTACACAGTACATTTCACTTTGCATCAGCTCATATAAGTCTTTTCAGGTTTTTCTGAGAGCATCTTGTTCATAATTTCTTAGAGCACAATAGTATTCCATCATAATTACATACCACAATATTTTCAGCCATTCCCAATTAATGGACATCCCCTTAATTTCCAATTCTTTGTACCAGCAAATAGCTGCCATAAATATTTTTATGCCTATAGGTCCATTTGCTTTTTTAAAATCTCTTTCTGGATACAGACTTAGGACAAAGAGTAGCATGGTTTTAAAGCTTTTTTGGGCTTAGTTACAAATTTCTCTATTGAATGGTTGAATCAGTTTACAACTCTACCAATAGTACATTAATGTCTTATTTTTCCCACATCCCCTCCCCTTTCATTTTCCTCTTCTTTCCTATTAGGCAATCCAATAGGTATGAGGTAGTACCCAAAAGCCAATTCTATTTTTCAAGGTGTTATTTTCTTTAGTACTTTTTTTTGTGCTTCTTCTTATCAAACTGTTAACACTCTTCATAATTTTCTTGCATCACTCTAATTTCTTTCCCCAATTTTTCCTCTACCACTTTTTATGTCTTAAAAGAAAATCTCCTCAAGGAATTCTTATTGGGCGTGAGTCCAATTAGCATTTCTCTTTGAGCTTTTACTTGTATCTGTTTTCAAATTGTCTTCTCCTGAGTTTTTGACTTGGTCTTTCCTGCCACCATAGTAATTTTTGTTGTTGTTGTTTGCTCATTTTTCCAATTTATTTCTTGACTATGAACATTATGTTAAAGTTGGACTCCATTTACCTAGAAGTAGAAAGTTAATGTCTCAAGCTTCCAGCTGTGAGTGTGTGTGTGTGTGTGTGTGTGTGTGTGTGTGTGTGTGTGTGCGTGCTGCTTTTTTCAAAGCTAATTCTGGTGGTCTGCAAGTTTTTGGTGATTCTAAGAAGGTGTTATCCTGGAAAAGGTGTAGTCACTGCTCTCCTGGTTCTGTGCTCTGGTCTTTTTCCAGGAAGGACTCCTACTCCCCTGCAACCACAAGAAGTAATTCTCCTTTTCATTCTGATACTGTGACCAAGGTCTAAGGTCCCTTGTGACCAACCACAACTTTTCCTCTCTTCCCTAGAACTGTGACCCAGGACTTCTTATAGGCCATAGAGTTGTCTATCAGTACCAACTGTACAAATGCCAGCAAAGGGTCCCCTATAATCTCTTTCTGACCAGTTGTCCAACTCCCTTACAATCTCTTGGCTGAGAACTCCTGAACTTGTTACTCCTGCTGCTTCTACTTGCACAGTACCTCCAAGGCCCAACGCTTTTCTTCCTACTGTGTTACCCCAGTGTCACAGATCTTTTCTGCTGATCTCTTAAATTGTCTTAGGCTGGAAAAATGTCTCACTCTGACATTTTGGTGTCTCTTCCACTCTAAAATTTGATTGAAAAATTATTTTGAAGTTGTTTGGGTGGGGATGTTGGGAGAATTCAGCTGGGTGAGGTCCTATACTCCATCATCTTGTCTCCAACTCAAAATTTCATTTTCTTCAAAAGGAATTCTGGAATAAGATAGTAGAAGTTTCAATAATGTATTTAATTATTATTTTGATGTCATTAAATTATTTTAATTGTAAATAAATTATTAGAAATTAAGTGATATACAATTATTATATATTTAACATATATTCAATTATATATGTATACAGGCATATATAATTATATATTATAATTAAAACTATCACTCCCTTCATTCAGAATGCCTTATGAGGAAAATGAAATTTCAAATTCTGATGGAAAGAAGGTGATAGGCTTGCTAACTCTCATGGGAGTAAAAGTTTTAGCTTGAAAGGACAGCTTTGAAGAGACTTTGGAACTGGCAGCAGTGGACAAAATAGCATGAAATAAATTCATAAAGTCAAAAGCCAAGTATTTGACATGACAAATTATCTGGGATTTTTTCATTCAACTTTTTTTCTTTGTTATTTTTGTTACTTATGCCAACAGATTTTCTTATTTTTTTGTAGCAAACATAATCTTTTGGATCATATCTTTGAAGACTTATTTCACTTGCTGGTTCCTTAAGGTATAAATGAAAGGATTCAACATAGGGGCAACAGAGGTATTGAGCACAGCTATTCCTTTGCGTAAAGCCACCCTTTCATTTGCTGAAGGCTTGATGTACATGAAGATGCAGCTCCCATAAGAAATGGAAACAACAATCATGTGGGATGAACAGGTAGAAAAGGCCTTTGTCCTCTGCTGTGCAGAGGGGAATTTCAAAATTGTCCTAATGATGTATGTGTAGGAGAGAATCACTAACACCAATGTGACCATTAGTGTCACCACAGCTAAGATAAAAGACATCAACTCTAGAAAATGTGTGTCTGAACAAGAGATCTGCAGGATAGGAGAGGAGTCACAGGTGAAATGATCAATCACATTGGAAGCACAGAATTCCAGTTTAAGTCCCATGATCACTGGTGGAAAGATAATGAGAAAGCTGGTTATCCAAGAACCGAGTATGAGCTGATAACAAACTCGGTTGTTCATGATGGTAGTGTAATGCAGGGGCTTGCAGATGGCAACATAGTGATCATAGGACATGGCGGCCAGAAGATAAAATTCGGTCACCCCCAAGAAGATGAAAAAAAAACAACTGGGTCAAGCAACCCATGTAAGAAATGCTCTTATCTTTGGATATGATGCTCACCAGAAATCTTGGAATACATACAGTTGTGAATAAGATTTCTAAGAAGGAGAAATTTCACAGGAAGAAATACATTGGAGTCTTAAGGCGAGAATCCAGCAAGGTGAGGGTGATGATGGTTATGTTACCACTCATGCTCAACATGTAGGTGAGAAAAAGAAAAATGAAAATGACAATCAAGAACAATGGATCATCTGTCAGTCCCAAGAGAATGAACTCAGTGAGCACTGTGTAGTTATTCATTGATGTCTTCTAGGTTCTGCCAATGCTTTATAAGAAAACAGAACAAAAATCATAATGAACAATGAGTAAATGCTAGCTCCACTAAGTTCAAACACAGCCTGAAAAACTTACTAGATGTGTAACCCTGGATAAGTCACTTAATCTCTTTCTGCCTCAGTTTCCTCTAATGTAAAATGGTGTTAATAATAGCACCTACCTCCAAGGGTAATTGTGAGGATCAAATGAGATGATATTTGTAAAGTTCTTATCAAAGTGCTTGCCATATAGTAGCTCCTTAATAACTCTAACCCAAATTCTATAACCCTGCTTATTCTTCTTTTTCATCTCAAATTTCTTCAATGTAACTTCCAATCTTAACATTCAATTGAAACTGCTCACTTTATGAGCAGAATGAGGTGAACATTGTCCACAGTAAAAGCTACATATCACAATAATCAACTATGATAGACTTAGCTCTTCTCGTGTAATACAATGATCAAAGACAGTTAGATGGAAAATGCTCTCCACATCCAGAAAAAGAACTATGGAGTCTGAATGCAGATTGAAGCATAGTATTTTAACTTTTGTTGGTTTTTTTTCCTTTCTTGTGGTTTTTTCCTTTTGTTCTGATTCTTCTTTCACAATGTGACTAATGCAGAAATTTGTTTAACATGACTGTACATGCATAACCTACATGAAATTGCTTGCTGTCTTAGGGAGAGGGGAGAAGAAGAAGGGAGGGAGAAAAATTTGGAATTCAAAAAATCTTATAAAATGAAGTTTGAAAACTATCTTTACAATGTAATTTTTAAAAATACTATTAAATAAAAAGAAAAAGAAATTGTTCAGTTTAAAGTTACTGGTAATCTCCTAATTGCCAAATTGAAAAGTTTCTTCTCACTCCTCATCCTCCTTGAGCTCTCTGCTGCCTTTGACCACCATTTAATTGTTGTCTCTCTCTTTCTGGATGATCTCTCCTTTCCTGTTCTCTATGATATTTCAGCCTTCTAATTATACCTGTATAATTACTCCTTAGTCTCCTTCAATAATTCATCATTTATATCTTGTCCTCTAACTATGAGTGCACCCTCCCCCCTACCCCAGATACTGTTCTGAGTTCTCTCAATGACTTCATCAGTTTCCATAGGTTTAATTACCATCTCTATACAGATAACTTCCAAATACATATCCAGCCCTAGTTTGGCTCCTGAACTCCAGTCCCACATCTCAAATTGCTTGTTGAACATTTCAGACTTGATATCACAAAGACATGTCAAGCTCAAAGTATACATAGATTTCATTATCTCCTCCAGCATCTACTCTTCTTAATTTCTTTATTACTATCAAAGGCACAGAACCATCATTCCAATCACTCAGCTGCCAAAGTGATTTTCTTAAAGCAGAGATAAACCTGATCACCTCACTCCACCGTTCAAGAAACTTTAGTGGCTCAATATTTCCTCCCATTGTTTAGTTGTTTTATGGTCATGTCCAACTCTTCATGATCCCATCTGCAGTTTTCTTGGCAAAGACACTGTAGTGGTTTGCACTGAAACTCCTTCTCTATTGCCTCTCATACCAAATATACAGTCCTTCATTTTATATTTAAAGCTCTCCACAGCCTGGTTTAATCTTCTTTGACATTTAGGATCCAAATATAATGGCTTACTCACCATTACACAAACAACATTCCATCTCTCATCCCTGTGCTTTTGTACTGTCTGCCCCTGATGTTTAGAATATACTGTCTCCTATTCTCTTAGACTCCCTGCCTAAAATTCACCTCAAGAACTGCCTTCTACATGAAGTCTTTTCTGATCCTCCTAACTGCTAATATCCTTCCTCACTGAACTATGTCATGTTTGTTTTGTATAACTGACATATATACTATAAATGTACAAATTATCTTCTCCATTAGAATGTAAGATTCTCAAAAGGCAGTAGCTGTCTAGGTATTGGTACTGGCATGGCCACACCAAGCATAAGATCAACCTTTTTATGCCTAGTGCTAAATGACTTGGTTCTTAGTTGCTAAAACTTTCAAGTACATTACATAGGCACACTCTAAAAAACAAAGCAGAACAAAATCAATCATGGTCAAAATTACAACCCCTCTCCCAAAGTCAGAACAGTTATGGTGTGGCAAATAACCATGAAATGTGAAATGAACAGTGCTTTTATTCCTTTGCTCAATCTCCCAGAAAACCTATGAAGCCAATGTTATTCTCTGGGGACTCCAAACTTATCCCACTGCTAGACTTCATACCACATAGCCCATAATTCCTGCACTATCAAATAACAGGAACTTTTGTCTATCCATCTTCACCACCATTCTTAGAAAACCATAGGCCTATAACCAATCTCATTTAAATCTGCTGACTATAAAAAAATGTTTTAGACCAAGTTCTAAGAATAAGTTCAGGATTTGAAGAGAATGATACAGTGAAGGAAATAATTAAAACAAAATAAAACAAATATACTAAATACCTTGAATAGGTGTATATATGTAAAAATATACACACACACAAACATACATATATATATACAAGTTTATATGTATGTGCATACATATATACAACACACACAGAGAACCATATATGTGTGTGTGTGTGTGTGTGTGTGTGTGTGTGTGTGTATAATATTTCTAAGTTGACAAATAGAACTCTCCAGGTTTATGCCCATTTGGGGTTTTCTTGGAAAAGATACTAGACTGGTTTGCTATTTTTATTCTAGCTCATTTTACAGATGAGAAAACTGAAACCCATTTTACAAATCAGAAAAACACAAAGATAGTTAAGTGTCTTGCTGGTAAATATCTGAGTAAGTATCTGACAAAGCTGGAAGGTGTCTGAGACCAGATCTGAATTCAGAAAGATGAGTCTTAGTGATTCTAGGCCTTTCACTCTATACATTTTGCCACCTAGCTGCCCCAGGAATGTTGGACTAGAAATTCTTTAAATTTCCTTCCATCTCTAAGATGCTATTATTTTATTTTATGACCCTCTGAAAATTTTTACTGGTGTATCTCTCTTAGTTATTATCTGTTCTGCTCAGCCTGCAGGCCCTTAATGGCTGACCTGGACTCTTTGGGCAGCATTAGTAATTTAAAGGGCCAAGAAAACCCCAAATAGAGTGATGAAGAGTTGGACATGAGTGAAATGACTGAACAATAAAAAGTCCATCCTACCAGGGCCTCAGTTTTCTCATATGTGAAATGAAGGAGATGGATTAAATGATTTCTTAAAGTTCTTTGAAAGCTCTAAATCTATGATCTCATCATCTGCCTCTCTTCTACCCAGTATAGAAAGAATTATAAAAGGCCAGTATCACATCAGTCAACACAAGCTATGATGCTTCTTTTCCATCAAAATAATATAAATGTACATGTAGTGTGGGTTTAAAGTTTAAAGAGTGAAGAACTTTTTCAGCAAAAACAGTCATACCTTCTTCATTCTTGTTTCCACAATTCCCACTGCAATGCCTTCTCTGCTGTACTAACAGTTGTCCCTAAGAGAGAGACCAATCATAGTTGTATAGCTAAAATTTGTTTCTTCTGTTTCCCTGACTTTAAATGGTTGGAATACATTCCTGTCTTCATAAAGGCATTGTTATCACTGCTGTCCAAATACCTTGATATCTTCACTAATCACTTTAATCTTATTGTATATGAAGAGAATTTTTTCTTTCTACATTTTCTATTGCTTTCTTCCAGCTATAGATTTGGATATCTCTTGAATCCTTTAATTGCCTTTATTCTCACATGCAACCATTTTTCCTACTTGTCTTATCTTCTCATATTAGTTCCCTATTACTATATAATGCATATGATGAAGTTCATCTATAGCATTAAGATTTTTTTTTACATAGTATATCAGCCAACAAGAAAAATAGGGAACTCCACAAACCTGACCTGCTCTGAAGGCCAAAGATAGCATTTACTAGTTTTGTACAAAAAATCCTAGCAGCAGAATACATTATAGAGAACAAATCTTCACAATATTGCTGACAAGTGCCCATCTAATATGAACTTCAATTGCTACAATGATGGGAAATTCACTATGTTAAGAGTCAGTCCAAACATTTTTGGACCATTTTGTTAGAAAGTACTTCTTGGGGGCAGTTAGGTGGTACAGAGGATAAAGCACCAGGCCTGGATTGAGGAAGACCTGAGTTCAAATCCGGCCTCAGACACTTGACACTTACTAGCTGTGTGACCTTGGGCAAGTCACTTAACCCTCATTGCCCCACTAAAATAAAAGAAAAAAAGAGAAAAAAAGAAAGTACTTCTTTAGATTGAACTGAAACCTAACTCCTTATTACCCCTTCATGAAGAACAACAACAATAAAAGAAAACAAAACAAAATTAAAGTTTGTTTAGCATTTGAAGATATATTTGTTACTTAACTTTTCCTCTCAGGCTTAACCTCCTCATTTTTTTCAAGAAATCCTCACATATCATAAGTTCCCACACTGTCCTGGTTACCCTCTTTAGGACAACCTCCAAGTTGTCAGTATCCCCAACAAAATGTAATGCCTGGGACTAAATATAATCTTCCAGACAGGAATGAGCCATTGCATATTTTTGAAGAGGGAATTGATATTGTCAGAGAAGATAGATTGGAGAAGGGAGATACTGGAAGCAGGTAGACTGATTAGGAGTCTATTACAATGATCTAAACAAGAGGATGCTGACCATGTGAAGGGAGAGAATGGATCGCATGCTAAAGACATTGCAGAACCAAAAGGACAAAACTTTACTGGATATGGTTAGAGGGTAAATTTGATGGTGAGGGGACAATGAAGAGGTGAGGGTAACTCTGAGGTTTTAATCCTGGATTCTTTGAATAAGGGTGACACCATCAACATAAGTCAGGAGAATGAACAGTTTTAGCGAAAGAAAACTATGAATTCTCTTTGAACATGGTAAGTTTGAGGTATTTATGAATGTGAAAGTAGAGGTTGCTAGCTTGAAGTTGGTTCTACATGGGTAGAAATTTTATTGTTTAGAGTTGGGAAAAAATTAGAAGTCATATAGTCTAAACTCTTCATTTTACTGGTAAGGAAACTGGCTTCTCAATGGCCAATACAGGTAGTATTGGAGTTCAAGAGAGAGAGGGAGACATTTTTCCCTTTTGTTCTGATTCTTCTTTCACAACATGACTAATGCAGAAATATGTTTAATGCGATTGTACATATAGAACCTATATCAGATTGCTTGCTGTCTTGGAGAGGGGGAGGAGAAAACTTTTGAACTAGAAATCTTATAAAAACAAATGTTGAAAATGAAACTAGAAAATAATAAAATACTTTTATGATAAAAGAGAGAGAGGGAGAACTAGATACATATTTAAGAGCCATCTGACTGGAGATGGAAAATTGAACCTATGGGTAGATCACTGGGAGTCTGAAGAAGTCAAAGTCAAACCCATTGGGAAAACCTGTGCTTAGGGACGATGACCAAGCAAAGAAAATGTAGAACAGAGAGGCAAGATGAAAACCAGAAGATGACAGTTTCACAGAAAGTATCTAGCAATAGAAGATATAAGATTGCACCAGCTTCCAAATTCAATACAATAAGATCTTATATTCTTTCACCTCCAACAGGAAAAGAAAATAAATCATCACAACATTAAAAGATGAGAATAATAGCCATGAGGCTGGGCTAGGAAAGCCAGTTAAAAGAACTTATCCAACATTTCTTTCTTTTGACACCCAGATGCTATTGCATATTCTTCGCTGATAACTTGAAATTCATTTCAAATATTTCTTCAACTAGGAATTTAGTTCTTTTTCCCACTACAGTCACTTACTCTACTTCTGTCCATGTCTCCCTCTACTTAGTATTATCTTATTCTTCTTTCCATAGATTCCCTTTTACTAAAGGACTAACCAGGCCCTTTCACTTATTTTATGGGCGTCTCCAATATTAATTGTTCCTTGGTACCAACCCTAAAATCTGAAAAAAAAAATTCCAGAATTCATGGATTCTAATATTTAATTCCTTTTACTTTTATATTAATGTTACTATAAAGAAAAACAGGCATGGACTATGTTATTTAAATAATTGGACTAACTTATATATGATACTTGTTATACAAAAAAGAAAAAAACACATACCACATTTTCTTCTGATACATTTTTCTACAATGCTTTTGCTTCATTTTACTGCTTATGTGCCCCTTCATTTGATGGAATACAGACAGACAGGCAGACATGCATACATAAATAATTCACACATGTATATATATATATATATGTATATATATATATATATATAAAATGAAGGTTATATAAACATTTGCTTCCTCCTTTCATGATCATAGAAAATTTAATTGGATAACATAATCAGTGGTGAACATACTTACTTTTCTGACAATCCTTAATGGTTTCTTGTAATTTTGAAATGAGAGAACATACTTGGACTACACCAGAAATTAGCTTGGTCCTTTAACTCTATTAGTCATTTAGCAAATGATGATGCTTAAGGTAAAAATTAAGTAGCCTCCTTAGTATTATTCTTAAAAGAAAGATAACAGGGTACTTTAATTTAAAAAATCTTTGGGGCTTTCTTGACCAAACTTTTCAGCATTCCCTCACACAAAAGTATATTTATATAAATACCCAATGTTTTTTCATTGTATGGGGCTTTCAGAGAACCTATTCCTGTTATTTCAAAGGGTATCAGCCAGTACTTCTATCTCTAACAAGAAAAAATAAAATAAAAATCTAACATCAAATTCACTTCAAACCTTAGAAGTTATGTTCTTGTACTAGGAAGAAGATATTGATCTGATGAGTAAAACATTTCTGAAAGTCTTGTTAATTCAGTTATTTCTAAAGTATCTTCAATAGGAAAATGGATTTGCTTCTAAACCTACACTTACTTTATCTGTTGACTTCTTATAGAAAGGGATTAATCCAGAAAATGATTACTAGGTCCCTGGGGCTTCATTTACAAAACATGGTAATTAAACAATGCTTTATACTTCAAAGATATGTAATTTTCATGGTGTGGGGAAAGAAAACAAATTTAAAGACAGTATCAAGGGATATCTGAGAGAGATACAATTGTACAAACAGAAAGGCAATGTAGATAAGAATATGGAGTCTAGTTTCCTTTGACTTTGATTCTTCACGAATTATCCATATAATTCTTCTTCTAAACCAAAAAGGTGAATTGGGTCCTAATTACCCTGATCTGAAGGAATACAGGAAACAAAATGGAAATTTTGTTTACATTTTTGCTTCTGTGGATGGGAGAGAAAATGATTGCTAAAGGATGATTAAGGAGAGGAGGCATGTAACTCAGTTATATGAGGCTAACATGGAAGAGGCTAAATGGGACAGATCAGGAATTATTACATACGGTAGGGATTTTTTACCTTTTTTGAGTAATGGATATCACTGGTTGTCTGGTAAAATCTATGGACCCTTTTTTAGAATAGCATTTGTTGAATATTATTGTGCTATAAGAAATAACAAGCAGATTGACTTCAGAAAGGCCTTGAAAGACATGTATGAAATGATATATATTGAAGTTAGCAGAAATAAGAGAACATTTTGCACAGAGACAGCAATATTGTTTGATGAAGAACTGTGAATGATGTGACTATTCTCAACAATACAATGATCCAAGTCAATCCTAAAGGACTATTGATGAAACATAATATCCACCTCCAAAGAAAGAACTGATATTAATGGAACAGACTGAAGCATGCTTTGCCCCATTCCACCTCTCCTTTTCCCTTTCTCCCAGTGCAATCTTCTCACCCCTTAATTTTTATTCTGTTTTGTTTTGCTTTGGGGGGCAATGAAGGTTAAGTGACTTGCCCAGGGTCACACGGCTAGTAAGTGTCAAGTGTATGAGGCTAGATTTGAACTTATGGAGTGGAGGGGAAGATGGGGGAGGAGCATAGGAGTGAATGTGCCTCACTCTCATCAGAATTGACTCAAAGAGGGAATAATATACATACTCAAGTGGGTATAGTAATATATCTTGCCCTGTGGGGAAGTGGGAGGAGAAGAGGGAGGGGGGATGAAGGAAGGGAGGGTAGATTTGGGGAGGGGCAGTCAAAAGCAAAACACTTTTGAGGAGGAATAAGGTAAAAGAAGATATAAAATAGACTAAATTTCATGGGGAGAAAATAGGATGGAGGGAAGCACAATAGCAATAGTAACTGGGGGAAAATTTGAAGCAGAGGAAAGAGCAATGTAAGATGATAATGGTAGTGGTGATGGTAGTGGTGGTGGTGGTGGTGGTACTTACTTTTCTGGGCTATTGTAAAGAAAATTATTTGTCAGGTATAAGGTACTATAAAAGTGTTAGCTATTATTGTTGCTGCAATAATCAACCCCATGGATGTTTTGTAAGGAAATCTCCCTTTAAAGTACTATATAAATGTAGTTCACCATTAAAAAAAAATGAGCAGGATGTGATCAGAAAAACCTGGAAAGACCTACATGATCTGATGCAAAGTGAAATGTACTGCATACAAAATAACAGCAATATTTTAAGATGATCTGCTGCAAATTATTTTTTTTTATTTTAAGCAATGCAATGATCCAAGACAATTCTGAAAAATGCAATCCATATACAGAGAAAGAACTGATGGTACCTGAATACAGATGGAAGTATATTTTTTGTTGTTGTTAGTTCCTTTTTCTAAAGTATTTTTTTATCTGCTATGTTTGTATGACTGCACATGTATAATTGATATTGAATTGCTTGAGTTCTTAAGGGATGAATAGGGAGGAAGGATGAGACTTTGGAACACAAAGTTTTAAAATCGATGTTACAATTTGCTTTTACATTTAAGGTGGGGAAAAATTCTAAAGAAATAAAGAAAAAATATTTGTTCAGTGCAAAAACAATCAGATTACCAAGGGAATTATTTTGTAGAGCTATAACAAATAATAACAAAATTTATCTGGAGGAACAAAAGTTCCAAGTTCTGAAATAAAATAATGAAAAAATGGGATGGAAAGGGGCCTAGCAGTACCAGATTTCCAATAAACAAAGCAATAATCCTCAGAACAGTTTAGTATTGGTAAAGAAATAGACAGTGTTGTGGATAAAGCACCAGCCCTGGATTCAGAAGGACCTAAGTTCAAATCCGGTCTCAGACACTTGATACTTACTAGCTGTGTGACCCTGGGCAAGTCACTTAACCCTCATTGCCCCATAAAAATAAATACATACATACATACATACATACATACATAAACAAACAAATAAATAAATAAAAAGAAATAGACAGTGCTCCATCAGTGGTTTGTGGGGGGAGAAAGGACTTATCCCTAGGTCCCCCAAGAAATCAATTATTAATAATTATTTCCTCAAGTGGGCAAAGGTTCATTACCTGATTATAGCCTAGGTGATGGAGATGAGTACTTGGTATATGTACTGATTGGTCAACCTATGTTAGAATGAGGTTATTCACTGAGGAAGCCCAGGTATGAAGCATAAAGATTAGTCAAAGAAAAATCTTTAGAAACTGGTAGAAGAGAGACTATATTTCTCTGTACCTACCATTTGGGTAAATAGAAACTCTTTAGAGTCTAGCCCAGAAATGAGAATTAGAGGTGCTTTTTCAAATCTCAGGATAAAGTTCTCTGCACTCTTGGAAAGAATGTTGTACCACCCTAGCCATAAAAAGCCAGGCTTAGTAAAGGAGTGGTCCAGCCCCAAGGTAGCAGAGTGCCTAAAACCACAGCAGAAAAGCCTAGCCTAGCAGAACATGTCAGTCCAGCTGCAGAGTGCCCTATCCAATACAAGATAGACCATGATCTATAGTGAACTTTGTGAGAAAAGTATCTGACAAAGGAAGGACATAGAGACTGACAGTTTCAAAATTATGAGTTACCTTGTACAAATGTTCATTCATTAAATAAATATTTATTAAGCACCTACTATGTGCCATACTCTATGCTAAGCATTGGGGGATACAAAAAGAAGCAAAAGACTGTCCCTTCCCACAAGGAATTCACAAACTAATGTGTTCCTTAACATGTATTTTACTAGTGTGGTACTTTAAGGTTATGCCCACTCACTTCCCATGTATTTTGAGCCTTAAGTTTATGGTTAAAATAATAAGCAATCATTATTCTCTTTTTACTTTTTGGGTCTTTGTGAAGAATTAATTGAATCAATTGACTGATTTGTTAGTGGGAGGCAAAGTGGTTGAGACTGGAGAACTGCAGTTATAATAGTAGACACCCACAGGATATGCTAAAAGTAACAACTACTCCTTCTGAGAACCGATCTTGCTCATATCAGTTATATTGAGGGAATGGGCACAGAGAGATAGAGGAATCTGTCATTCCACACTGTACTTCCCAACAATCCCTGCCTTGGAATGAATATTCTGAAACATTAAGTCATAAAAGGAGACCTGCCAATTGAGAAAGGCCCAAGTATTTCCAGTAAGTGTACAGAGTCCTCTGAAGGAGCATGGATCTCATGGCCCTAGAGAGTTCTATCCTGAGAACAGAATAAAGGAGGCCAGAGGAAGACAATTGGGACAATGTCTAGAAGCAGGCTTTCCTTGTCAAATAAATCTTGTAAGGGCAGATGCAAGAAACTTCTCTCTTCCTGGAGTGGCACTAAATCATCATGGGCATGGCTTTTGGGAGATGGGACACTCAATCCTGATAGTAATAACAAAGCTTTTCCTCAAAGAGCCCATTCCAGTGTTAATTCAGGTTCCCTCTTGCATTCCTTCATCTTTGATTCAAGAGCAATTTTAAAACTTACCATTGAGTACTGTCCTGTAATCAATGTGGAACCTCATCAGTTCCATATTACTCTAAACCATGGCTTCTTAAACTTTTCCCACTCTCCTTTTTGCACAAGAAATTTTTACACAACCTCAGAAAAATAGGTATACAAAATAGATATACATAACCTTTTACTGTGGCCAAATTTTTTATGACCCCCACATTAAATTATGCATCCCCATATGGAGTTGTGACCCTCAGTTTAAGAGGCTTTGCTCTACACAAAGGGGTACATTGGTTCTATCTGCATGTGTTGCTACTATATTGCTTCATGATCATTGTCATTTGCTCGAGTTGGCACTGCTTCTGCTGCTGCTTACTCTGCTGGTGGTATAGTTTATCCTCCCTAGATACCCAAGAGTTTTCCAATGGACCTGTTAGGAATTAATAATAACTCTTGGTATGACAGTAAATTGACTGTCACTTTTCAGTAGCCCTTACATATTAAACAAGCCACCTTACTCCTTCTGACACCAGGACTGGAGCACATAGTCTATATACATACTTGTGGACTTACTGTTAGAACAGTCTGAAACTTGGGGAAACTTTGGTCTTCATCCTATATTCATCTCCAAAGTCTATCAAATCCATATATAGAACTTGGAACAACCTACTAGGGACAGTAGCTAGGGAGCATGCCTTAAGCTTGTATTAGACAGATGCCATAGAACAGTTTTCCTAGTACTCTCAAAGGCTGGCCTTCAATTTTCTGATTTACTCCATTTTTCAGAAGTCAAACCCAAAGAACCTTATGGGAAAAGGTGTTATCATCCCCTGTTCCCTGGGAGGAGAGTGCATGAAGAGGATCCTAAATCTTGAACCCAGAGTACCTCAAGTTCCTATGTGTGTTTTTAGGATTGTGATTGTGCCAGTCTCTCACAATTGATCATCAATTGATGTGTATATGACCATATGATGGTATGGTAGGGGAAGTTTTAATATTATTTGGGTGGGGCTCATCCTCAAAGGAGTGATCTAATTTTTTCTGATTCTTGCTAGTCATAGTACATGTCTGGTCAGTGTAGAATTAGCCCACCAAACACCTCTATTTTTTGAAATTTAACTCTCTCTTTGTCACATTAAGAAGGTTTAATATAGCCAGAAGCATGGTGGCCGCAAGGTTATAATATCAGACTACCCAAACATCTGACTCTCCCCTCCCTCCACATTGCTCTTTCTCTCATGATGAGTAAAACTAAATGTGTGTATGCCTTATTCCTGTCCCAAGTGTAGGGAAAATTTGCTAGGGTCTCTAATATAAATTAGAAGCTTTAGCACCAGTTTTGGGCATTAAGCATTTATTAAAGCATACCAGGTATTAGCAAAAAGAGAACACCTGGGTCAGAAAGTTAAGAAAAGGCCTATCTAGCCTAAGAGCTCAAGCCTGGTCTGGTTCTTCCTCAAGTCCTCTACCACAAGCCTCTCTGAGCGCCAAGTAACTGTGTGTGGAAGCTTTTTATGGGTCCAGAGGAGAGGCAGTCCTTACACACTGCTTCAAGCTAATTGCCTAGCATCAACCAAATCTATTGGTTCACAGGACTTGAGGGTGGTCCTGCACTGAGGTCAGAGTTCACAGCCTCTGAGAACACTCCCTCTTGGGAGTCAGGCAGGTATGGTTTTAATCAAGTTAACTTTAAGTGAGTTATTAGTGAAGTCAATCACTCTCAGTCAATCCAATCTGTCCAAATCAACCTGGGGCCTTTGGGTGTTGGCAAAAGCCCATTATTTTTCTACACTCTACATCTACCACAAGAAAGCCATGGGGTCCTTCTGAACCAATCATGATAGCTATGCCAAATAATCTGTGCCAGATTTGATTCAGGCTCATCTGGTGATTTTGGCTCAAATCAAAATGAGATACTTGTCAGCCATACAACCTTTAACAAAAAGAAGTTTATTCAATAATAGCTATGAAATGTCAACAAAATTAATAAAGATACTGCATTGGTTCTAAATGGTAGCTTCTTTTACCTTCACATTTGCCATAATGACAAATGATAAACATGGTCAGAAGCAGGAATTGACTCACAAAGTGGTTGAATGTCTGTCAAACCTCACTCTCTGGAATTTGATGTCTCAGGTGAAAGAGAAGCTACATTAGTAGTCTGAACCTTAGTCCCATGGACCACTTAAGTTTCAGGCACAATTTCATTGCTTTTTAAAATTTTTTTTTAAATTTTTTTAGTGAGGCAATTGGGGTTAAGTGACTTGCCCAGGGTCACACAGCTAGTAAGTGTTAAGTGTCTGAGGTCGGATTTGAACTCAGGTACTCCTGACTCCAGGGCCAGTGCTCTATCCACTGTGCCACCTAGCTGCCCCCACTCCTTTCTATTCTTACAAATTATTAATAACTCCCTAAAGATGGAGTGTCATGTCTGGGGCCAGATTTGGGCTTGGGACCTCCTGGGTCCAGGGCCAGCCCTTTGTCTACTTTGTCCACTGTGCCACCTAACTAACCCATGATGACATCTTTAAAATAGGGTTGAGGAGTAGGAGGAATAGACTGGGGGAGGGAGAAGGGGAAAGAAGGTCTGGGGAGAGGTAGTTCACATGAAGGAAACCAAAAAAAGCTTATGGAGGGGAGGGGAAGAGGGGGAAGGAGTGGGGGAGTGAGTAAACCTTAATATCATCAGAATTGGCTCAAAGAGGGAATAACAAACTCAAGTGGGTATAGTAATATATTTTTGCCCTGAGGGAAAGTGGAAGGGGAGGGAGATGGAGGGGGGAGGGAGAAGAGGGGAAGAAGGGAAGGGCAGATTGGGGAAGAGAGCAGTAAAAAGCAAAACACTTTCAAGGAAGGTGAAGATGTTCTGCATAACTGCACAAGTATGACATATTGAATTGCTTGATTTCGTATGGAGAGTTGAGGAGGGAGGGAGGAATAATCTCCTCAGACTGGGCTCAAGGAGGGAATAACACACACACACCCAATTGGGAGGAGTAATCTATTTAACCCTACAGGAAAGTAGGACCAGAAGAAGGAGGGAAGGGTGAAAAAAGGGAGTGCAGAGCGGGGGAGGGGACATTCAGAAGTAAAACACTTTTGAGGAGGAATAGGTTAAAAGAAGATAGAAAATAGAGTAAATATCATGGGAAGGGAATAGGATGGAAGGAAATAGTTATGATGATTGATTGTAATGGCAAAATGTATGGTACCTTCTTTGCTGGGCTATTATGAAGAAAATTCTTTCTCAAGTTTAAGGTACTATATACAGGTTATGATGAACAGGATACTATCAGAAAAACCTGGAAAGACCTACATGAATTGAAGCAGACTGAAATGTACTGTATACAAAATAACAGCATTAGTGTAAGATGATCTGCTGGGAATCATGTGGGTATTTTCAACAAGGCAATGATCCAATATAACCCTGAAGGACTTATGAAAATTGCAGCCCATCTATAGAGAAAGAACTGATGGTATCTGAAAAGAGATGGAAACAGATTTAATTTTTTTTCTTTGACAATTCCTTAATCTGAAGTTTTGTTTTTTAACTGTTTTCTCTCACAGCCTATCTAATGTGGTAATGTTTTCATTGACTACTCATGTATAACTTATTTTGAATTGCTTGAGTTCTTGTGGGGGGGGAGGGAGGGAGAAAGAGAAGTTGGAACACAAAGTTTTAAAAAAATTGATGTAAATATTAAAAATGAAAAAAAAAAACCTCCCTAAAGAGTTTTCTTTTTTGGTGGATTATATTCATATATCTTAGTATTATTATGAAAATAGGTTTTTTTTGTTTGTTTTGTTTTGTTTTAGTGAGGCAATTGGGGTTAAGTGACTTGCCCAGGGTCATACAGCTAGTAAGTGTTAAGTGTCTGAGACCGGATTTGAACTCAGGTACTCCTGACTCCAGGGCTGGTGCTCTATCCACTGCATGACCTAACTCCCCCGAAAATAGTTTTGAAGCCTCTGAAAAGGTGTCAGGGATCCCCAGGACCCTCAGACCACACTTTGAGAACCATTCAATTAGAACAGAAGAGCTTGATGTACCCTGGTTGTCATTCCCTACAATATCCAAGTCACTCACCATAAATTCAAGGGAAACATTCTTTGGGGCAGGTGAATTCCAGGGGAGTGAGACCTATTGTTTTGTGTCACAGGAGAAATAGGAAATGTCTTTCTGTTTTTTCAGTCTCAAAATTCCTTCTTATTAAAGTAGATAGTCTTTTTTGTTTGTTTTTGTTTTTGTTTTGCAGGGCAAGGAGGCTTAAGTGACCTGCCCAGGGTCACACAGCAAGTAAGTGTCAAGTGTCTGAGGCCAGATTTGAACTCAGGTCCTCAGGCCAGTGCTTTATTCACTATGCCACCTAGCTGCCCCCCTAGATAGTCTTAAAGTACATTGCTGACTCTGGATAAACACAAGAGTCTTCCTGAATATAGCCCTGCTGTCACATTCCTGATTTTCATTTCATGAATAGTCACCATCTCTTATCAATGAAAGGAAATTTGTGTTTATCCTTTCATTCTGTTTCTTGTGAATTTCTTGTCCAGTTCCTTTTCACCCTTGAAGTACTGCTATTACTACTACCACCACCACTACTACTACATCTTCTAATGATAAAATAATAATAATAATCACAAATTCCTAACATTTATAATAGCTCTTTAAGGTTAGCAAGGCACTTCACATATATTGTATCATTTGATTCTCACAACAACCTAGGGAAATAGGTGCTATCCCATTTTACAGACAAGGAAACCGAGGTACAGAAAAGTTAAATGATGTAGGTTGGCCCCTTTTGACAACTTAGAGGCTCCCATTACCTCCTGTGAATCCTCCAAAGGTGGAGAGGGGGGCTTCTTCTAGATCTCTTGACATTGACTGGATACCAGTGAAGTAAATGGGCTAATCTGTTATAAGACAATCTCCATTTCCAGTCTTCCATCTCTTTGAGGATATCCTTTAAATTCCCTTTTTTATTCACAATTCTTTAGGTGTAATATGTTGAAGTCTTAAACTTTTTTTTTTTTTTAGTGAGGCAATTGGGGTTAAGTGACTTGCCCAGGGTCACACAGCTAGTAAGTGTTAAGTGTCTGAGGCAGGATTTGAACTAAAGGTACTCCAGACTCCAGGGCCGGTGCTCTATTCACTGTGCCACCTAGCTGGCCCAAACCTTCTTAAACTTAATATGCACCCCCCTCTATTGCCCTTTGGGCAACCTGCAACTTTCTTTCCTTGGAGACAGTGGTGTTCCATGACTCACAAAAACACCAGAAAAATATTAACATTAAAAAAGATGGACTCTGCTTGAGATATATGTGTACAGATCATTAAAAGTACTACAGTTTCCCAAAGAAAATCCAGCCTGTTTTGTGCTTCCTATTAAATTATTGACCCAATTCATAGTCTACCCACTTTATCTATTCCATATGTATATACAAGTATACCAGTTCTTCCATCTGCATATCATGTTCTATCAGTCTCATTTAGGAAACCCTCTGGTATTTCAGACAAGCTTAATGCAATTGGCAAAATGTTATCTATGAATATGAGCATCTGGGATACTTCACTACATGCAAGGAAATCCCTTTTCCCTAAGGCACAAGACTGGACATCTTCTATAAAAATGCTAAATACTTTTGGAATGCATGTATCTCTCTCTTTCGTGTCTCACTTGATATTAATAATCTGAAGGTCATCAAATAAATAAATTGCTATGATAACATCTTCCACATTATATTGTAGGATTTTAATGTATGTTTTGTAGAGACCTTTTTGGAGGAGAACCTTCAAGGTAAAATATAAATTTTTTTTTGGTTTTTGGGGTTTTTTTACCCAAACACATGGGGTTTTTGTATGTATAGATTTTAAAGTCAAGAAAATATAAGTAGATTTATGGGATCTTATATTCTCTACACCTGTAAGGTATTATGGAACTTTAAAATTATTTGCTAAAGAGTATAATTTTTGAAATCCCGTCCATTTGCTTCTCATTATTTCATTAAGAATGTCCTCCATGTAATTCTTTTCATAAGGATTTTGTAGAGATGGAAAAGTTGCCATGTATATTAGTTACAAAAATTCTCTCTGTTGTCTTTTTTGGGTGAACAAAGTAAATATAGAAAGAAAGAAGGAAAGTAGGAAGGAAGGAAAGAAGGAAGGAAGGAAAGAAAAAGAAAGGAAGGAAGGAAAAGAAAGAAAGAAAGAAAGAAAGAAAGAAAGAAAGAAAGAAAGAAAGAAAGAAAGAAAGAAAGAAAGAAAGGAAGGAAGGAAGGAAGGAAGGAAGGAAGGAAGGAAGGAAGGAAGGAAGGAAGGAAGGAAGGAAGGAAGAAAGAAAGAAAGAAAGAAAGAAAGAAAGAAAGAAAGAAAGAAAGAAAGAAAGAAAGAAAGAAAGAAAGGAGAGACAAATATCACCCAAGAGTTGGGTATCACACCTCTTTCAGGTATCTTGAGAACTGATTCTTGTGAACCGTCAGCATTTTAATTCTATTTTTATTTTTCATCTATATCATGAACCTCCCCTGTATCTTAGGTCATCTGTTCTTCCTATCTTTATTTTCTTTAGTTTAATTTCTTCTTCCGTATGCAGTACACCAAGGACTAAATACATTGGGCCCAATGTCCTTGATGGAGAAAAAAGTCTTCTGGAGAAACCCTTTGAGATTTTTTCTGATTTTCATCAGCTCATTATCCTCTTTCTAGTTTCATACCTAAATGTCCTGGGGGGTAATATAGCTTAGGTTTCTTGCCAAGCTTTTTTGTAAACATATTCTTCCTTCTACTGCTTCTCATTCTTTTTTATGAAGTAGTACTGCTCATGATCCTCCACTGAAAGATTTTATAAATCAGTTTGAATTAGAAGCTGATAGATATTGTCCTCCTTTGCCTGTCTCTCCTCTTAGCAAGGAGATCATGTTTTTTGGGCTAAAGCTTTTTTGGGGGGTGGGGGGGGACATTTCTTTTGGTCTCATTATAACAATCAATTTACATCCCATTAACTTTCTCAGGAAATATTGATAGACCTTTTTTTTTTTTTACAATTTCCCATTTTCCAAGATTAAAAGCTTTTGAAAATTGGTTATGAAGGAGTTAACTCAACTGAACACCATGTCGGCTTATTGTATGCAGCAAAATGCCCTGAGGCCTTCCTGTAAGGTAGCTGTGTGCCAGGTTCAATCAAACCACCACTACTACTTTGACCATTATCTCCCTAGGATCCTCATTAACACATCCCAGGATGCAGAACCCCAAACCCAAGGCTTCCATCCCAGTGCTCTTCAGCTATCACCTTGGAAAGCAACTCTTATAGATATGTAGCCTGGCAACTGCTGCTGAGCCTGCTATATCAGCTATTAAAACCCAGAAAAGAAAGTTCTTGCCACCAAATCTCTGGCACTATGAAGTGACTTAACATCAGAAATTGATGCTATTTTACCAATGGAAATGACATTTAAAAAAAAGGCATTAATATCTTTGCTAGACCCTAAGGACCATGGCATCTTTCTATTTGACTTACAACCCAAACCTTCCATTTGTGTTGCGCCCCCCCATTAAAATGCTTTTTTTGGTTTCTAATTCCTAATTTATTTTTTATTCCTCAACCACATCTTCCAATTTTTATATCATTACCCTTTCTTTGGCTATGTTCTCATTGAAGTCATAAAGTTTTCAAATATGTGTTTATTTAATATAGAAAGTCTTATTGAATTTTTCATAAATTTTTTATATCTGTTATTTGCAATAAATGTTGTACAAAATCTGCAGTAATATATAAAACAAGTTCATAGACCTCAGGTTAAGAACTCCTGAATTGATATGATTAAAATTTTTCCAATATAAAAGGAAATGGCTCAGCAATTTATTAAGGCAAAGGTAGTTCTAATCCAAAAGCAATTTCACTTTTGTGAGTTATCCTTATTCTTTTACTACAGGTGCACATACAAAGGAGTGATGTTCTTAGTTTAGAGATGAAGCAGTGTGTTGGTATAGCTATATGGTTGATTAAACTTAACTACAACAATTTCATCTGTTTAAGAGAACAGATTCCACTTCTGTATGGTAGAAAATCCATTCTTATCCAAAAGCATTTCACTAAAAAAGTAACCTAACAGATGGGCAAATGGTCAATTAGGCTTTGAGCAGAGAACATTTTTTAATCCTGGCTTTATTAACTACCTAAATCTACATCAACCTCTTATTGAGATCTATACGAAAAGTAAAATAGCTGTGGTTCAGAGAAAAGATAGGGGGAATATTTAACGTTCACTTTGATCCCATGCAAGGAGACTTCCCAAGGAAATTATATTAGATAAAGATTTGAAGGGAAAAAAGGAATGATGTTGATTAGAAAAAATGGAGGGGATGTCTAGGTATATGGTAGAACAAGACTAGGAATCGATCTCAGAGGATGGTTCAAATAAGTAGATTTAGTTCATTGATCTAGGAATCATAAGCAGGAGATGCTCATCTGAATAAGGAGCTGAAGGTCTCTGTTTCTCACTGAGCTTTTTGGTTTATATCATTCATTGATACCTTATTTGATGGAGAAAACTTCAATCCTTTTGGCCATGTTTTTAAAAGCCTCTTTCACTTGCTTGTTCCTCAGGGTATAAATGAAAGGATTCAACATGGGGGCTACTGAAGTACTGAGCACAGCCACCCCCTTGTTTAGAGCTACTCTTTCCTTCGCAGAAGGTTTGACATACATGAAGATACAGCTACCATAAGAGATGGAGACAACCACCATGTGGGAGGAGCAAGTGGAAAAGGCCTTTTTTCTCTGTTGGGAAGAGGGGATTCTCAGAATTGTCCGGATGATATTCATATAGGAGAGAATCACTAACACAAGCGTGACCAAGAGTGTCAAAATAGCTAATACCAAAGTCAACAGTTCTAGTAACTTTGTATCTGTACAAGAAAGCTGCAGAAGGGGAGAAACATCACAGAAGAAATGATCTATAGTATTAGCAGCACAGAAATCCAGCTGTAGACCCATAATGACTGGTGGAAAAATAACAAGGAACCCAGCCAGCCAGGAAGAGAAGACAAGTATGGTGCAGACTCTGCTACTCATGATGGTTGTGTAGTGTAGGGGTTTGCAGATGGCAACATAGCGGTCATAGGACATGGCAGCCAGAAGGAAAAATTCGGTTGCTCCAAGGAAGATAGTAAAAAATAATTGAGCTGCACAGCTATTGTAAGAAATTGTCTTGTCACCAGTTGTCATGCTGACTAGAAATCTAGGGATACAGACAGATGTAAAAGAGATTTCTAGGAATGAGAAATTCCGGAGAAAGTAATACATGGGAGTTTTCAGATGTGAATCCAGGAGCGTGAGACTGATGATGGTCAAGTTACCAGTGACACTCAACAAATAGGTAAAAAATAGAAGGAAGAAAATCAAGACTTGTAATTCTGGATCATCAGTCAGTCCTAGAAGGATGAAAGTTGTCACTGTTGTATGATTTCTCATAGTTGGTTTCTGTGCAAGTAAAAATTTTAAACGGTCAGAAATGAGGAAAAGAGTATCTAATGGAATAAATAGGGGATTTTTTGTTCCCTCTTCCCTACACACCATCAATAGTCCAAGTTTGGGGAAATGAATCTACATAATTCTATTTTCGTTTTGTTTTGTTTTGTTTTGTTTTGTTTTTTTAGTGAGGCAATTGGGGTTAAGCGACTTGCCCAGGGTCACACAGCTAGTAAGTGTCAAGTGTCTGAGGCCGGATTTGAACTCAGGTACTCCTGACTCCAGGGCTGGTGCTCTATCCTGTGTGCCACCTAGCTGCCCCTTTTTTTCTTTTCTTTTCTTTTCTTTTCTTTTCTTTTCTTTTCTTTTTTTTTTTTTTTACATAATTCTCCATCTTTAATTTTGACAGCAAAATATCTGCTAAACAAGGGATCAGCATACAAATAAATAAGGTCAATATCATGGATAAACATGGCTCTTGAAACTGCTCTATAATTTTTTTCTCTCCTGTTCTTTCAAATCTGGGACCCAAGATACTTCAGTGGCAATCCTTATCATCCTTAAAATCTCATGGTATTAAAAAAAATGTTGCTCTAGTTTATGCCTTCTGCAATTCCCTTGAATATTTAATTTCAGCAATTTCCCACCATCTAGTGGCTCAACGTTTTTCATCTGAGTAGATCTTTCTTTGTTTCTTCTCTTATTTTATTTCCCTTTGTATACTTGCTTCTGGATAAACCAGCCCCCTAGAGCATATGTCTATCTTTAACTCCATCTCATCTATATCTATAAATATGTAATAGTCATTACATATGTATATGTACACATATATAATTATATGTAATTATATTTCTAAGGCAGCTAGACATGAAGTCAAGAAGCCCCAAGTTCAAATCCAGCATCCTATGTGATCCTGGAGTTGACCATCACTTAAGTTTTTTTTTTTAATTAAAAATTTTTTTTTAGTGAGGCAATTGGGGTTAAGGGACTTGCCCAGGGTCACACAGCTAGTAAGTGTTAAGTGTCTGAGGCTGGACCATCCTAGTTACCATCCCAGTTACCATCCCCTAGACTCTTTCCAGCTTATCAATATGGTTCTTAAACTAGGATTCCCAGAACTGAACGCAAAGTCCCAGATTAGGTCTAAAGAGAAAACTGAATCTGTCCTGATGCAGCTCAAGGTGGCATTAGTTTTTGTGACTGCCACATCACACTGCCCACTCATCAGCGCAGGATTCTTGGGTGTTCTTTCTCTATGTTGTTACTACTTTTCAAGTTTGATCTAGAATATTATACTAATGCAAGGGGGTTTCTTTGAAGTCAGACCTTGTCCAAATGCTGCTCCTGGGGTTGTTAGGTTTTCTGTGTCCATAAGGATTTGAAAACATGGCCTTTATTCTCTTCCCTTTCTCAAAGGACAAAAATGACAAGAAAGGATTTGCTTTTGTGGTTGTTGTAGTTGGTTTTTTTCTTCTCCCTATTTGCTGAGCTGTTCTGTATAAGGGAAAAGTAGAATGCCTGCTGACTTTCTATAGATTGTTGTCATCATTAACTGGCACTTATAATGCTGCTTATCTGCCTGATAAACTCGGGAACTAAAGTATACTGTTTACTAAAATCTCTCCTCTTTTTATATATTTACCAATAATCCTTTTAATGATTTTTTTTGGGGGGGGTGAGGCAATTGGGGTTAAATGACTTGCCCAGGGTCACACAGCCAGTAAGTGTTAAGTGTCTGAGGCAAGATTTGAACTCAGGTTCTCCTAACTCCAGGGCCAGTGCTCTATCCACTGTGCCATCTCGCTGCCCCTTAATGATCTTTTGAATAATTTTTTACAGGAATCGAAGTCAGACTCATTAGCTTATCGTTTGCTGATTCTATTGTCTTCCCCTTTGCAAAATTAAGGACATTTGACCTTCTCTTGAGGTATCTCTCTAATTTTCCATGAACTTTCAAACATCACTAATGATGTCTATGTAATCATATATGCCAGTTGTTTCAGAACTTGGATAAAGTGACTAGAAGTCATCAAGGGCAACTAAGTATTCTCTTATGATCACTTTATTTACCTTGGCTATCAACTCCCTCAATAATTTTTGTTCAGTCACTTCCAATGTAATGGTCATTCTCCTTTGCAAAGAGAACAAATAAACTAAGAATGAACCAGTTTAGTCATGTCTCCACTGTCAGTTATCATTATCCCAAGCAAAGGTCTTCTACCCATTTTGATCCTCCTTTTCCCATCTATATAACAAAAAATATATATACATTTTTTGTTTGTTTGTTTAATTTCCTTCATTGGCCTTAGATCCTTCTGAATTCATCATATTGCTCTTTTGATAGAACCATGCCACACTCTTATTCATCTTTTATTACTGGTCTTACTTCAATCTTTTTTTAATTACATTTTATTTCAATTAATAAACATTTATTTTTCTATCTTCCCATACACACTCAAACACACACACACACACATTGGGAGAAAAAGGAAAAACAGACCTTTATAACAAATATGCATAATCAAGAAAAATAAATTCTCCTCTTTGGTCATGTCAAAAATGTATGTCTTATTCTGTATATTTAGATGTCAATTCTCTGTTAAGAAGCAAATAGCACACATCATCAGTTCTCTGGAATAATTGGCCATTATGTTGCTCAGAGTTCTTAATTCTTTCAAAATTGTTCATTTTTCTTTCTTCTACAAATTTCTTTGTAAAATCTAAATTGGTTGGTGAGTTCCCTGTTCATCCAAATCAGCCTTTTCAGACATGTCTTCTTCTTTTTCTCCTCTTCACTGGAATTTTTCCCTCCTTGTTTTCAGTATTTAATTCTTTAGCATCTCCCAGCCCTTCTGGACCAATTTCCCCTGTAGCATTTTAGTCTATGGCATCCTTCCTATTTTCCCTCTGAGCCCACTCAAATCTGCTTTCCCCAAATCTAGGGCAGATGTCATATTCTTTTTTGTTTTGTTTTGTTTTGTTTTTTGCAAGGCAATAAGTGTTAAGTGACTTCCCCAGGGTCATATACAGCTTTGTCCGCTGTGCCAACTAGCTGCCCCTATAAATTCTTTTTTTTTTTTTTCTGGGCAATGAGGGTTAAGTGACTTGCACAGATGTCATATGTTTTAGTTTTCTATAGGGTAAACTTAAGGATGAAGGGGCCATTTTCCACCAAGATTCTTATCATTTCCTCCCCACCAACCACTTCCTTGCTCTTAAGGTGAATCAGATTCAAAATTCCACCTGTACAAGGATAAAATTATGACTTTGGCAAATCAAGAGGTTATTAACTGCTCTATGTAATAGCTGTGTCTGTGGGAAAGTCATTTAACCTCCTTACACCTCAATTTCCCCATCGGCTCTATCTACCTCTTAGGGTTATTTTAAAAATTAAGTAAGATACTATATGTAAACTGTTTTGCAATTCTTAAATATGATATGCAAATGTGCTATTATTATTATTGTCCTTGTTCTTCCTTCCCTTTTATTGAGGGCATTTCTAAAGTACTTCATATTCTAACCATTCTATTGAATTTATTCACATTTAATCATTATTGTGAATTTTTTTAGATAAAAGGGTAAAGTTTCACTATGTAATTCATTTGTTTGGAAGTCACTAGTCAATTATTAGATTCCTATAACTTCTCTGTTCTCATTATATGTTGCTGCTCATATGATTTCTACCTGATTTTCTTATCCCCGGGTGTTTCACTTTTCAACTGACTGGAAAGAGATATTTTTCAGAGACCGCAATTACTTTTTATGCAAAGTGTTTTCATTCTGATGTTTAAAACATGCAAAAAGAAAGCATTGGCAGGTATTTCCCTTAAGTATTAAAAAGCATGCCTTCCTATAATTCCTTCCTATAATCTATGCAATGTCATCTTTAACCATGTGCACAATTCACAAAATTCACACATACACACACACACACACACACACACACACACACACACACACAAGCACAACCTTCGGAGGAGGAGAGAAAAAATGCCTTATTGAACAAAATTGACTCTTTCCAGATCCTACTAAAGATCCATTTTTATTCCCAAACAAAACCCTTCAGTAGTCAGTAGCACCTGTGGCCTTCTCCCAAGTGTCAAGGTTCATGATAACCCCTAATGATATTATTACCACTAAAAAGAAAGGATAAAGGTTCCCAGGTCAGGCAGAATTTTTGAGTCTCATAATAAATAGAAATTCCTTATTTTTTTAAAGATGGGTTCAATTTTAAGTTCCCATCTTTGGAGAAAATACATAGGAATACTGTCTCTGTCTCGGTTTCTTTCTCTGTCTCTCTTATCAACATACACAGAAAGATAATATAACCAACTAATAAGTGGTAAATATACTCACTTTTCTATCAAGGTCAATCCTTAATGTCCTCCTTAGTGTGAGTCACAACAGAGACAGAATGCTTGTTGGTGCTTGATATCACTAAAACTTCTGTGACTTTTAAACTTGCATGTATGCATACCTTCTTTCATGCTATTGTATGGACACTTGTACCAAAAAGCAGGACTCATAAAACTCTATCAGAATCCTTGTCCTATGAAAGGCAAGGGTGATCTCTTGATTCTCTTCCCAAAAGTTTTCTTTCCCCTTCTCTAAAAAAAAAAAAAAAAGCAATAGACAGGATGAAAATGTTTCTCTAAAGAAAATAAAATGTTACAAACTTCATTATGGAATATTCATGACCTCTCTAGAAAATAAGGCAGATTTGTGGGGAGATTTTTCATTTATAATACTGAGTTGATTTATGTAGGACGCTTTCTGTAGGCTCAAAGGAATTAACCGAATGAACAAGAAAGTTTTCTCGGGAGACTTTAGGATATACTAATGATGTATAACACCACTAACCTCTGCCAAGAAAAAAAAAAAGCTTTTAAACATTAAACTTTTTAAGGCATAGTTTTTCCAAATACAGCTCTATGATGGAAGCCCAAAGAGTCTAAAGTGGAAGATTAACCCTTGGGATTTGTTTCCATGCCTAATAATTAGTGATGATTGCTTTAATATGTCATGAAAATCACAAAAAAAATTTCAAAAAGGAAAATCAATCCAGATATTCATCCCTGCCTATCCCAAAGTAAGAAATGGAATCCCTTTGAGAACATAAATAGTAGCTTGTTTTTTTGGTTTTTTTACGGAGCAATGGGAGTTTAGTGACTTGCCCAGGGTCACACAGTTAGTAAGTGTCAAGTGTCTGAGGCCAGATTTGAACTCAGGTACTCCTGAATCCAGGGCCAGTGCTTTATCCACTGTACCACCTAGCCGCCCCTGTAGCTTGCTTTTTATACATAATGTAAGAAGAAGGTTCTCAGGCAATACTGTGCCTATGGGAAAACCAATCAGATTCAATATTTGGGAAACAGGTTCAACAGTTCTTCTGGGAGAAGTCTATATAATTTGGACTACTCAAACTTTGTATAAAAGTGTATTCAGGATCCTCTGATGCTACACATTTATGCCATACAAATATGCTTCAATATAACATATTCTAAATTTATTTGAGGAAGAAATTGCTATTTGACAAGAATTACAGGGAAAAGTAGAAAGCAGTTTGGCAGAAATTAGATTTAGGTCAACATCATATACCATATTCACCAATAAGCTAAAAATTGAAATGTGATCTGATTATTAAAAGTCATACCATTCAAAAATTAAACCAGAACCAGACCAGGAACTTTTCACAGTTATGGGGGGGGGGGGGGGCAAATTCTAACTGAACAAGAGATGGAGGCTATTTCAAAAGATAAAATAGTTAAGATTGCATGAAATGGAAAACCTTTCATATAACATAAATGCAACTAAAATAAAAGGGGAAGCAGTTGGTTGGGGAAAAATACTTCATATCAAATATCTTTGACAAGGGTCTACTATACAAGAATACAATATTTGACAAGGGTCTACTATGCAATACTCTAACCCAGAATATACGGGGGATTTATATACATATATATGTGTGTATATGCAAATGTCATCTCCAATAGATAAAGGGTGCAAGGAGGGGAAGAAACAGTTCCCAATCGACTAATCATTCAACATTTATTAAGCACCTACTATATGTCAGGCACTGTCCTAAGTGTATGGGATACAAAAAAGAGTGAAAACATAATACCACCTCACAAGAAGTTAAGAATTCCAAATCAGGAGCGCAGAGCGGTTTGGTCGTTGATTGGAGCGGGAATGTTCCCGGACTTTAGTTGCTCGGAGCGAGGCGGAGTCAACGGCATCCCGGAGCTGGCTGAAGCGGTGGTATCCCCAGCGAATCCAGCAGAGGAAACATCGACTGTTCGTCGGGTAAGACAAGATGGCCAGTACAAAGCAGACTGCTCGTAAGTCCACTGGTGGGAAAGCTCCCCGCAAACAGCTGGCTACAAAGGCTGCCAGGAAAAACGCCCCCCTCTACTGGCGGGGTCAAGAACCCTCACCATTACCAGCCTGGTACTGTAGCCCCGAGTGAGATTCGCGGTTACCAGAAGTCAACAGTGAGGGAGATCGCTCAGGACTTCAAAACAGACTTGAGGTTCCAGAGTGCAGCTATTGGTGCCCTTCAGGAGGCTAGTGAAGCATATTTGGTGGGTCTCTTTGAAGATACTAACCTGCGTGCCATCTATGCCAAGAGATTCACTATCATGCCCAAAGATATGCAGTTGGCTCGCACGATACGGGGAGAAAGAGCTTAAGTGAAGGCAGTTTTATGGTGTTTTGTAGTAAATTCTGTAAAATACTTTGGTTTTAATTTGTGACCTTTTTTGTAAGAAATTGTTTATAATATATTGCATTTATAATATGTTGTCATTCCATCTTTCACTCGGGATGAATGCGAAAAGTGACTGTTCACAGACCTCAGTGATGTGTGTGAGCACTGTTGCTCAGGAGTGACAAGTTGCTAATATGGAGAAGGGATGGGTGATATTTCTTGCTTCTCATGACGCATGTTTCTGTATGTTAATGACTTGTTGGGTAGGTAAAATCGTAAGGTACTAGAATTGATATAAATGTGTTCAGGGTCCTTTTGCAATAACACTGGTTATGACTTGAAATTTAAAAAAACAAAGAATTCCAAATCAATAAATGAAATATTGGAAGGCATGTGGGAAAAATGAGACATCAATGCACTGTTGGTGGAGTTGTGAACTGACTCAACCATTCTCTAGAGCTATTTGGAACTGTGCCCTTTGACCTAGCAATATTGCAACTAAATATGCATCCAAAAAGAGATTAAAAACAAGAAGGAAAAGGACATATATGTACAAAAATATTTATAGCAGCTTTTTTGTGGTGGCAAAGAATTGGAAACTAAGGGGATGCCTATAAATTCGAGAATGGCTAAACAAATCGTGGCATGTGATTATGATGGAATACTATTATGCTATAAAAAATGATGAGCAGGTTGGTCTCAAAAAACCCTGGAAAGCCTTACATGAGCAGATGCAAAGTGAAATGTACTGTGTATAAAGTAATAGCAATATTGTAAGATGATCAGCTATGAATGACTTAGCTATTCTCAGCAATACAATTATACAAGACAACTCTGAAGGTCTTATGATGAAAAATGCTATCCCTCCCTAGAGAAATAACTGATTGTGTCTGAATACAAATTAAATACAGGGAAATAACTGATCTTGTCTGAATACAAATTAAAGTCTGATTTTTAAATTTTCTTTATTTTTCTTGAATTTTTTTCTACATTTTCTTTCACAACATGACTAAGATGAAAATGTTTTGCATTACTACATGTGCATAACCTATATTGCGGGGAAATGGGGGTTAAGTGACTTGCCCAGGGTCACACAGCTAGTAAGTGTCAAGTGTCTGAGACCGGATTTGAACTCAGGTACTCCTGAATCCAGGGCCAGTGCTTTATCTACTGCACCACTTAGCCGCCCCCTCAGAACATTATCTTTGATGTAAAGTATAAATAAAATATGTTTTGGATTAAAAAATTAAAATATGGGACATTATTTATATTCATAATTAACCTTCATTTTTGAATTTCTTACATCTGAGTGGTATCTATCCATTCTCATTGATAATAAGAGTTATGAACCCATCTTAAAAACTGCTCTCATATCCTGGAGAGGAATTTTTTTTCACAGACATACTTGCAAAAGTAATGAAACCAAAAACAAAATAATAAAGCAAAAAAAAAATAAATCTAAAGGTAAATTTGTTTGGCCTTTTATTTTCAACCACCCAGGTAGTATAGATATTGGAAATGAGGAAGACTGATAACATGTGAAGAAGCCATGTGAAGGAATGAAATTCATTTTTGTACAAAAGATAGTACCAAAAGTTACCTTTGTCCTGCTGCTTTTGTAAAAACCTGTGTTCTGGGCTTTATTTTTTCCTAACATTTAATTTTTGTCTTATATTTTCTCAATTACATGTTAACAAAATTGTTAAGCATTTGTTTTATTTTTAAATATTGTGTTACAAATTCCCTCCCTCCCTTTCTTTCCCCCTCCATGAGAAGGCAAGCAATTTGATATAGATTATACATACGCAGTCATGTAAAATATTTCCATATGACCCTTGTTAGAAAGAAATGCAAATCAAAAATCCAAGCATAATAAAGGAAGTTTAGAAAACAGTATTCTTCAATCTGAATTCAGACTCCATCAGTTTCTTCTCTGGAGATGGATAAGATTTTTCATTATAAGTTCTTTGGAAGAATGGCTAAATAATTCACAACTGATCATTGCATAGTATTGCTATTGCATTTTTCAACATACTCCTGGTTCTGCTAAGTTCACTTTGCATCAGTTCACATAAGTCTTTCCAGGTTTTTTAAGCATCCTGCTAATCATTTCTTATAGCACCATAGTATTCCATCACAATCATATATCACAACTTGTTCACTCATTCTCCAATTGATTGCCATCCCCTCAATATAGAATTCTTTGCCACCACAAAAAGATCCACTATAAATATTTTTGTACATTCTTTTATTTTAATTTCTTTGCATTGAAGACCTAGTAGTGGTATTGTTAGGTCAAAAGCAAAAGATAAGCACAGTTTTACAACTTTTGGGGCATAGTTCCAAATTTCTCTCCGGAATAGCTATATCCATTCACAACTCTTCCAGAAGTGCATTAGCATCCTAATTTTTCCACATTCCCTCCAACATTTTTCATTTTCCTTTTCTATTGTAGCAAATCTGATAAATATGAGGTGGTACCTCAAAGTTGTTTTAATTTGAATTTCGCTAACCAATTGTGATTTAGAGCATTTTTTCATATGATTATAGGTAGCATTGATTTCTTCTAAAACTGCCTATTCATACACTTCAAACATTTATCAATTGGGGGATGACTCATATTTTTTTATAAATTTGGATCCGTTTCCTACATATTTGAGAAATGATGCATTTATCAAAGAAACTTGCTGTGATTAACTTTTTTTCCAGCTTCGTACTTCCCTTCTAATCTTGGCTAAATTGGTTTTATTTGTGCAAAGCCTTTTTAATATAATGTAATAAAAATTATGCATTTTAGATACAATAATCCACCATATCTCTTGTTTGGTCTTGGTTTATACATAAATCTGACAGGCAAAATAGTTCATGTTCCTTCAATTGGCTGATATCACCTTTTATGTCTAAATCATGTACTTGTTTTTGACTTTATCTCAATATGTGGTGTGTGATGTTGGTTTATATCAAGTTTCTGCATACTACTTTCCAGTTTTTCCAGAAATTTTTGTCAAATAGTAATTTCTTCTCCCCAAATCTTGAATCTTTGGGTTTGTCAAACACTAAGTTACTATGGTCATGTATTACTTTGTAGTGTGTACTTAATCTATTCCACTGATTCACCTATCTATTTCTTTACCAGTAGCAGAATATTCTGATGATGACTGCTTTGTAATATAATTTGAGATCTGGTACTGCTAATGTACTTTTATTCACATTTTTTTCACTAATTCCCTCAATATTTTTGAACTTTTGTTCTTGCAGATAAATTTTTTTTGTTCTATAAAAATAATTTTTGGCAATGTGACTGGTATGGCACTGAAAAAGTAAATGAATTTAGGTAGAACTGCCATTTTTATTATATTGGCTTAGCCTACCCATGAGCAATTGAAATTTCTCTAATTATTTAGATCAGTCTTAATTTGTGTGAAAAGTATTTTATATTTAAGTTCATATAGTTCTTGAATTTGTCTTGGCAGGTAGACTCCCAAGTAATTTATATTGTCTGCAATTGTTTTAAATAGAATTTCTCTTTCCATTTCTTCTTGCTGGACTTTTGTTGGTAATATATAGAAATACTGATGATTTCTGTTGGTTTATTTTATATCCTGCAACTTTTCTAAAGTTGTTAATTATTTTAGTTAGTTTTAGTTGACTTTTTAGGATTCTCTAAGCATAGCATCATCTCATCTGCAAAGTGAGTTTTATTTCTTATTACCTAATTTAATACACTTGATTTCTTTTTTCTTGTCTTATTGCTTAGCTAGCATTTCTAGAACACTACTGAATAATAGTAATGATAATAGACATCCTTGCTACATCCCTGATCTTATTGGAAACTTCAAGCTTCTCCTCATTACAGATAATATCTGATGATGGTTTTAGAAAGATACTGCTTATCATTTTATAGAAAGTTCTATTTATTCCTATGTGTGTTCTAAAAAGGAATGAGTATTGTATTTTTCTCAAAAGCTTTTTCTGTTTATAGTGAGAAAATCATAAAATTCTGTTGAATTTGTTATTGATATGGACACTTATGCTAATTGTTTTCCTAATATTGAATAATCTCTGCATTCCTGATATAAATCTCACCTGGTCATAGTGTATGGCTTTTGTGATATATTGCTGTAATTTCCTTGTTATAATTTTATTCAAAAATTTTGCATCAATATTCATTAAGGAAATTGTTTATAGGTTTGATTTTTTTCTGTTTTTGCTCTTCCCGGTTTAGGTATCAGCACCATATTTGTGTAGTAGAAGGAATATGGTAGGACTCCTCCTTTGCCTATTTTTCTAAATATTTAATATAATATTGAAATTAACTGTTTTCTAACTGTTTGGCAGAATTCACTTCAGAATTCATCTGGTACTGGGATTCTTTCTTAGGGAGTTCCTGTTGCTTTCATCAGAGTTTCTTCCCCTTTTGGTTCCTGGTACCTGAGGCATCAGCAGTGGGTTTAAAGCCAACGATGCCCACATGACATGAGGATACTCTTTCTAGAAGTCATCAGTAGTCATATACAGATACATCTGGAACCAAGAATTAGCTGAGTCTAATTCACATCTTATTTTGGGGCAAATCACTTAACATTTCTGAGCCTCAGTTTTTTCATTTGTTAAATGAAAATGTTGGACTACATGGCTTCTGAGGCCTCTTCCAGATCTAGATGGACTATTTTATAATCCTATAAAATTGAAGTAATTTATTTGAAGTAGCATCTAAAAAGGAGAAAAGTGTCTGGGTTTGAGAGCTGGGCTAAGGGTTGACTAGTGAGGAAACTGAGGCAATTGAATGAACCACATCTGACTCCATCTTGTGACAAATTTCTGGAGCTCACTCAGTTCCTTTTCTATTCAATTATAGGTCTAGTTCAATTTCAATATTGTGAGAAAACTTTATTCAATTATGGGAATTGAATAACAACTGAAATTATTAGAATTGTGGGAACAGAAAATGAAATTAAGGAAAAAAACCTTATTACATTGTTTGAATTTAGCCTTGTGTGGCTGGAAAGCTAGACCACTTCTACCTGCTACTTAGAAACACTTACCTAAGAGCCTAGAAATACATGGAATTTTCTAACAATTATACTTCTCAAACAATCTATATGTCTTATCTGAAAAGCAACTCCATATTAGTTAATCGGTTATTGTTTCCATATTCTTTTGATTGAATACAGTCACTTGGAGAAAATAAGACACTTCTTTTTCTGATTTCAGGGAACTGTACCTGTTTGCTCTCTTTCTCTTAACTTGGAAAGTCCCTAAACTTTCCTCCAATTAGAATCAAAAGGCCTAATTTTGTATCCTGGTTAATTGTTTTCTTTTAATTAATTGATCTTATTTGATTAATTGTTTTTAATACATAAAAATCTTTCTCCCTCTGTTTTTGGGGTCCAGTGCCAAAGTTGAAGGGGCTTGGTCCCAGTTTGTCAAGAAATTGGCATGCATTGCTTAATAAATTGATGTCTTTGGAAAGTCAAACCTTTGTTTCCTCAGTCATTTCATCTGTCACCCACCACACAAAAACCTGAGGTAATATGAAAGTAGTACAGAGGAAATTAGCCCACAGCCTGGTTACTTTTATAAAAACCAAACTACAGTGTACCTTCACTGAAATTTTGTCATATGTATTGAAAAGCTATTGTTTTGGGAGCTGTGCATTGGAATTATGCTAATAAAGTGACTAAAATGTCTGTAGGTAGTCTCTGACTCAGAGATTCCACCAGTGTGCATATATTCCTTGGAGATCAATGACAAAAATAAAGGTGACATATACAACAAAATATCTGTAGCTATCCTTTTTGTAGGTGTTAATAACTGGAAATGAAGTAAATGCCCATTGATTGGGAAATAGCTGATCAAGTTTTGATAAACAAATATCAAGGAATATTACTCTGCTCAAAGAAATGAGTTTGATGAATACAGAGGAGCATGGGAAAATATGTGAATGAATAAAAAGGGAAGTAAACAGAAATAGAAAACAATATACACAATCACAATGGGAATGGAAATGGAAAGGATGGCAGTACAATAATTGAAACAAAATGCTGAGAAATTAAAATGACCAAGTTTGATCACAAAGTAAATATATGACAAGTAAATTGATCCCATTTCTTTTTTGTTTTGTTTTGTTTCTGTTTAATTTTTTTTATTTTAATTGATCCAATTTATTTGTAGGTATGGAAAATTCCATGTAATATCAGATACTGATATGTTGGTTGACCTTGCTGTTCTATTTTTCCCTTCCCTTTAGTCCTTTTAAATTTAATTTTTAATTTGTGGAATAAAACAAGAATTTCCATAACATAGAATAATAAAAAGATGATAGTAATGAAATTGCAAATCTACTATGCACAACTTTCATATATGCAACAAAACTATCATGTAAATTTCTTTTTTCCTTCCTCCCCAACCCTGCCTTAGAGATGGCTACCATTAGACACAAATATTTATGTGTGTGTATATATATACACACGTGTGTGTACATGTGCGTATATATACACACACATACATATATACATACAATATTATTCTATACATATTCCTATTTATTAGTTCGTTCTTTGGATGCAGAGAGTGTCTTTTTTCATATTTACTTTATAGTTAATTTGGGCTATAATAGATAATATAGCTTATTTGCTCAGTCATTCTTTTAAAAATATTTAATAACTCCTTTACTTTTGTTTTTAATTTAAAGTAAAATGTCATATGGTGTATTTTTAAAGTTTTTAACATTTGTTTTCATAAGATTTCTAGCTCCAAATTTTTCTCCCTCTCTCTCTTCTTTCCCTCCCCTCTCTCCAAGACAGCAAGCAATCTGATATAGGTTATTTATGTACAATCACATGAAACATATTTCTTTTTGTGTGTGTGTGTGTGGGTTTTTTTGTGTTGTTTTTTTTTTTTTTGCGGGGCAATGGGGATTAAGTGACTTGCCCAGGGTCACACAGTTAGTAAGTATCAAGTGTCTGAGGCCGGATTTGAACTCAGGTACTCCTGAATCCAGGGCCGGTGCTTTATCCACTGCGCCACCTAGCTGCCCCCCCCAAAACATATTTCTCCATTAGTCATGTTGTGAAAGAAGAATCAGAACAAAAAGGAAAAGCCACAAAAAAGAAAAAACAAGGAGAAACTGCATTGTTCAATCTGCATCCAGATTCCACAGTTCTTTTTTCTGGATGTAGAGAGCATTTTCCATCATGAGTCCTTTGGAATTATCTTGGATCATTGTATTGCTGAGAAGAGTCAAGTCTATCACAGTTGATCATCACACAATGTTGTTATCACTGTACAATGTTCTCCTGGTTCTGCTGATTTCACTAAGCATCAATTCATATAAGTCTTTCCAGGTTTTTCTGAAATCTGTCTGCTTATCATTTCTTACAACACATTAATATTCCATTGCATTCATATGCCACAACTTGTTTAACCATTCCCCATTTGATGGTCAGCTTCTCAATTTCCAATTCTTTGCCACCACAAAAAGAGCAGCTATAAATATTTTTGTACATGTGGGTCCTTTTCCCTTTCAAAGTCATTCTTAAAACAATATTACAGGGGACATCTAGGTGGAACAGTGGATAAAGCACTTGGCCCTAGATTCACAGGACCTGAGTTCAAATCTAGCCTCACACACTTGACAATAGCTGTGTAACCCTGGGCAAGTCACTTAACCTTCATTGCCTCACAAAAAAACAAAGACCAACAAACCCCCCCCCCCAATATTGCTGTCACTGTATACAATGTTCTCTTGGTTCTGCTCATTTTGCTCTTCATTATTTTGTCTTTGTTACAAAGAATAGAGGAGGGAAAGACTCTAGATGGAAATATAGGTTATGTGAAAATGAAAGAAACCAACAAAGACTTATTTTTAAGTGTTTATTTTAGTGTAAAAGATCAGTTATCTGTAACTTCTATTATTTAAAAAAGTGTTCTTTACCATAGTCCTTGGACAAAGACAATTAAAAAAAGTTTGTCCTCTATCAAACTTCAGTGACTAATGCCAGGCTAGCAGATTAGGAAGTCTTTCTCCTTTTTATAGTACACACTAACCTTCTTCTAAGGCCTGTGAATGACTTACTGTGGACCTATCATGACTATTTTTTTTTCCTTTCTTGTGTACTACAAGTATCAATGAAAAAAAAACATGCAGAAGCTTGCTTGCCTCATATAATCTTCCCTTCTCTAAAGGAGAACTGATATGTCTCCCCCTTGGCTCTTAAGTATATTGAAATAAAACCTTATGTTGATTTGTTCTCTAAATTGTAATTAGTAGATTTTCTTTCTACCAGAGGACAATATGTCAGTTAGTCAATAAACATTTACTAAACATATACTCTGTGCAAGGCACTATGTTACCTGCTAAGAATATAAAAGAAGACAAAATACAGTCCCTGCCCTCAAGGAGCTCATAGTCTAATGGGGGAAGACAATATCCCAAAAGAAGAAAAAGGGGGAGGGGAGACATGGTCAAGTCAGAAGGGCAGCCAGGTGAAAAATTGTGAGATGACTGTTCCAGATGCCCTCCTTAAATGGAAGATCTGGGAGGAGCTCTCCACTGTCCACCTTCTATGCTTTCCAATCACAGAAAGGAAGGGGCCCCAAGGGCAGTGGGTTTTGGCAAGGTATGTGTTTCAGGGTGGATGCGATCTTACAAGATGATGACATACCCATGAAGTTTAAGAGTTCAGTTGGATGGGAAATGGAATATAATATGTGTGGTTGGGGTTTTTTATGTTTCTATATTTGTTAATATATGCTTATGAGTCTTTTAAGCATCTTTTTAGTGGTGGAGGAGAAAAAATAGCTATCAGTTATAGGATTATAAGTGATAGATATTTTGTTTATTGAGCATCTCTTTAGAAGGGACTTATTTTTAATCCCTTTTGGGGAGACACCAGATATTTTTTACTAATTGGATTGTTCAAGAATTTTTTTTTTGCTGGATGTCCCTTCTTCACATTCCTGTTCATAAATCAGCTACATGACTTATGAACAACTCACTACCATATAGCCCTGTCATTAGGACAGGGTGGGTAAGAGGTACTCCAGTTGATCTAATCACTCTGGAGAGCAATTTGGAACTATGCCCAAAGAGCTATAAAACCATGTTCCAAATTGCTCTTCAAAGTGGTTAGATCAGGTGGGGCACCTCTGACCCACTCTGTCCTAATAACAGGTATTCAGTTGTTCATAAGTCATGTACCTGATTTATGAACAGGGGTGTGAAGAAGGGACAAATCTGATGAAACTGGAAGATGAGAATAAGGAACATAAGGATGAGGAGGAAGAGGAGGAGGAGAAAGCTCAGAATGCTGTTGTACACTGAGTCTTCTCATCCCTTCCCTGCTTCTCAAAGTTTTTTCCTCCTGTTTGGGAAGTAGAGTGGAATGGAAGGGGTGGGGTTGTTCTTTTATGATGCAAAGTCTTTTTTCTATTTGTAGATCAACCTGAACCAAAGGTTTCCTTTCCTGCCAGCAGAACATTTTTTCCTTCCCTCATTTCTGTCAGAGAATGATAGCAACACTTATGGTAGCAACAGGATTCTTGCACTCTAAAAACTCACATTCTCAGTTGACAGATTCGTTTTAATCCCCATTTTCATTTCATTCAGGAAACATAGATGGAGAAGATGAGATATAAAAGAAAAAAAACGCTTTGAAAGAAGAAGCAGCAACTTTATTATAGAGTGGGAGGTTCTAGTGAAAAGGAACCTGAGGGATGGCTTAGAGCTAAAAATAGAAAAAAAAAAGTTGTATGAAGTAATGTTAAAATAATCAGAATGAAAGGACTTGAATAAAGACATGTAGATCTGGGAAGAGGTTTTTCCACTGGTCTTTTCATTCATCATTTCTTCCACAAAGATAAATCATTTCTTTTTTGGTGATGTTCAGGGAACTAACTGTTTGGACCATTCTTGCAGGATTTTTTCATTTTGTGGCTCTTCTTCTACCCTTGAAAGACTCTTTGACTGACCTAGGATATTTACCCCTCCCACTCCTATACCCAGACATTGGGTGCCAGGTACAATCTTGAAGAAGCCTGATTGCTAATTAGAAGGATTAGGTTCGCCATTTCATGCTTATTGGTTCATTAACAAACCCCACCCCTGAATCCTTGGGATGATGCTAATTCTGGGGGTTGGGGAGGGGAGTATAGCTGGAAAATCTAGGTTTTCCCCCAAAGGAAGAAGTCAATATTCCTTGTACAAATAAGGGAGAGGTAACACAGGTAGGAAGGTTAAACATGGAAGAATCATACATACATTAAAATAACTAATACAATGAACAGAATTTGATAACTTATAAAGTGAGAGTACAAGTATGATCACAATAGAAAGCAGTTTTATGAGACTACTCATAAGCAATTTCATATTTCACCTCAGCAGTGCACTGTCCAAACAGTCTTGGTACTTGACTTCTAGTAGCATTCACTAATCTTAGGACAATTCTGCTATAGGTGGCAATTCCTCTCCTTTTCCTCTTTTCTCAACCTCATACATTCTAGCTTTTAATCTCATCATTCAACTGAAACTGCTCTCTCCAAAGTTACCAATGTTTTCTTTTGTCTGTTCTCATCCTTCTTGATCTCTCTGTAACACTTAAAACTCTGATCACTTTATCCTCCTGTATACTGTTTCCTTTATGGATTTTTTGTGACTATTTTCTCACTCAGTTCTCCTCCTATCTGTCTGACTCCTTTTCAATTTCCTCTGATGGTTCTTTATAATCTTATCCACTAATTTAGGGTGATTTCATGGTTTAGTCATCTTTTCTCTATATAGTCTTTCATTTGGTGATCTCTTCAGCCCACATTGGTTCAATTGTCATCTCTATGGAGATAATTCTCAGATCTATCTATCTATCTATCTATCTATCTATCTATCTATCTATCTATCTATCTATCTTTAATGTATCACCTGAACTTCAGTCACACATCACCAATTGTCTCTTGGACATTTTGAACTGCCTGTCCTGTGAACATCTCAATCTCAACATGTCCAAAACAGAATTTATTTTCTTTCCATCCAAACATGAAAGTTCCTAATACAGTTGAGGGAATCATCATCCTTCTAGTAACCCAGGTTTGCAATCTTGGTGTCACTATTAACTCTTTGCACCTGTTCATCCTATACATGAAATTAGTCACTAAACCTTGTAAATTTCTTTCTCCCCAACATGTTTTTCATACATCTCCATTTTTCCACTCATAAAGTCACTAATCTAGTCATCACTTCTGAGAATTTGCATTACCAGTCTATTGTTCTCTTTTGTTTCTTTGATCAGGTTTGCCATTGCTGATTCATGTTTTTTATTATGTTTGTTATTTTTGCTGTGCAGGTCATAAATTCTTCTCTCATAATTCTCATTTCTCTTTTGAAGGTCTCAGGAACAATGTTCTCCTTACATTCCCCAGGGTCTTCTGTCTCACCAAGTTTTGGATCATTATTCTTTGTTTTGCAATATTTATCCATAGATGTCTGAATTCATTTTCTATATCTGAAGACCATAATTCCAACTTTTATTAATGTTTTCCCTTTTGATTTATCTGCTTGTGTTCAATGTTTTTGAGATCTTTTACATGAGATCTTTGGTAATTCCATCCTTTTTTTTTTTAACCCTGATTTTCCCCTATTCACTTTCTCATTCTGTCCTCTCTGATAGTGGTTTCCTTGGGGCATGGATTTCAAAGCATCTCAGGCTCCTCCCACACTGGACAATTCACCAGACTACATCTCTGTCTCAAGTGACTTTTAGATCATTGAAATTGGCCTTAGCTGGATGCTGTGCTCTTTCCTTCAGGCTTTGCATAGTGCTGTACAGCTATCCTCACCCAAAGATAGACATACACCATATGTTGTCCTGGTATCCTATTACACTTCTTCTCCTTAGTACTCACCAATATTATATGTTTTCTTAAGTCATCCTTATTATTCATTGAAGCATAAGAAGCTTTTGTGTCTTAATATAAGTCCATTCCATACTTAAGTATTTATGGATTGTCTCTGGAGGAAACACCAATGTAATACAATCTCTACAGGTCACAGAAATATCCTCGCTCAACATCTATGCTAGGAATCAAGACTTAATTTTTAGTGTAAGTTATTTATTTACATTTCAGAAATTGGCAAACACTAAAAATCAAGGCTTGATTTATTGTTTATTGTCTAGATTTAAGAAAGTGATTTTGGTGGGGTAGAAGGAGAGCCAGTTTTGACTGAGGATTTAATTGACTTCTAGGATAACACAGGTAGTAAATGTCTGAGGCAAGTGTTCCACCTTCAACCTAAGCTTTGAGTTCAGCCCTCTAGCTATTATGGCCACACTACAGATAGGTAATGGCCCCAGCTGGAGGAACTGGAGCAATTTCTGGGATAAGAGTATGAACAACTATTAAAATGGCCCTGATAATTGCCACCCTGATCTAAGCATCTAAATTCAATTTTCTTGAGTATTGGTTGATAATGTTAGTGCTAAACAATAAATCCATTTGGATATTTTATAGTTTTTTTATTTTAGTATTACCTTATATTTCTATCTTCAACTATACTGAAAGCATCATAAGGGAAAGGACCTTGTATTTTGTTTCCTTAATAGTATGCTAACTGAACATATGGATTGAGTTCAATACAAGTTGAATGTGACCTGGTGATGTACCCTAAGGATCTCCGGGGCCTTGCCATTGACCCCACTGCTATACCCCTGTGTTAAGGTTAAAATTCTAGCTATATTGTCTAAAATATCTAATGAGTGGTTGCCAATAAATTATAAGCTTTAGGAAGAGTTAGACTTTTAAGCATTTATTAAGGAGAATAAGAATTTGGTAAAGAGAGAAGGAAAGGCCTACATTCTTCTATTAAAGGGAGAGCACATATCTAGCTCCACTCTCTGCCAGAGTCCACAGGAAAGAGCCCAAGTCAAAGCGCCAGGCTCCCCCTCTTCCTCCCACAAGCAAATGTCATTTCCTGAAGTCAAAGAAAAGACACATGGTCTTGAACTCAAAGACCTTCACTTCATGGGCGGAGCTCTTCTATAGTAAGTCTCCAGCAGGTGGCGTCATTCCAATCATTACACCTGGGATAACTGGACCTTTCCATCTGCCCTGTAACTGAACTCTCATATATTTATTGTCTCTCCATGGTAAAGGGGAGTCCTTGAAAGCAGCAGTTGTCTCACTTTTTCTGTTTATCTCCTGTGGCAGAGTTGAAAAAAAAAAAAAACCCTTGCAATTCTTGATGCTATTGCAAATGCTTGCTAAGATGCTTGCTCTCTATAATTTTGTGCTCCTGTTTTATTACGTGTATTTTACTTAGAATTCTGTCAATGAAAATACTATTCTTCCTCATTCTGAGGAATGTAATAGTAATAACTTTAAGATATACAGGGTGTCCCAAAACTCTTAGAACAGTTTTAAGCTATGAGCACTTTGGAACACCCTATATTTAAATGCATATACACATTTATTACAGAACTAAATTAATAAATAAATCCTCTCTCCTTAGTATATTAATATGTAGGATAAACTATCCCCCTCTTTATCCAACTATAACTTATTAGATAAAGCATCTGTGTGTCTAGATGCCCTCATCTTACCTTACCTCATAAATAAGACCCTTCGTATGCACTTTGTTAGCTAGCCTTGAGTAAATCAATGAATATTATACTACTATACTCTCATTCCACTCATCGTTACATGTTCAAAGATTCTGAAAAGTCAATATGGAAGTGGAGGTAATAGATAACACCTTCCTCTACTAATTGCCATCCCAGAATCCCCTAGAAAAATTAGAACACCATACAGGTTAGATATGAGACTCTTACTGTTCAAAAAGGGCAATGTGGGAAGTTATTTTAGAATTACCACACCCTACAATCTGGGAACTGCCCCAATCCTAATGTAGATTTGAAGGCCTATGGAGACCCACACCTTTCTCCCACCAGCTGTAAAAAAGAAATCTTTTAATAAGCCTACTTTGGAGTCATAAGTTTTCTCATCCCTCCCTAGTGAAGATGCCAGGATTTCCACAGAATCACTCATTCAGAAAGCCAGGTGAAGCAATCGAAATGGGTGGGGCCAACTCATCGAGTCTCCACATTTAAGTTTCTTGAACCCAGTGGATTCTCAAATAAACTTTCACACATTTGTTCATTAATTGATTAAACTTTGACCTCTTACTTTCCACTCATTTTTACAATTCCAGTTAGCTCAAGAAATATCCCAAGTTAAATGGAATAGCCACTCTTCTTTTAGAGATGAAGAAAACTAAGGGGTAATTAGTTCCAAAGCAAAAGAAAGAGCTGGTTTGATGGCAAACATCTACCTTTCCATGGTTTCCATTACACTACTATACATGCATCTTTTACTCACTGCCAGAAGCCTAATCAATTGCAAATGTTGGAGAAACACTTCCTCTGGATTTATACTTTGCTGTTCTATTAAGATATTAAGTTATTTTGTGATGCTTTATTTTTGTTGTCTTATCTAGGCAAACAGCAACATTGATATTTTATTCACAGACTATTCACTTTTAGATGTTGCAGGAAGAATGGAAGTGTACAGAACAACTATGTGATATAAGTGAATAAAGAGAATAAAAGCACTTCATATATCATAAAAGGCCATCATTCCACATGTATTGCATTCAATGAACTAAATATTATTTTAATTATTAAGCAATGATCGATTTCGGCAAACTGATATACTAAATAGATAAAAAAGAAGCATCTCTGTCTGGAGTTCCATTTCATTCAGAAATCCAGAGGAGGAAATGAGATTTGAGAAAGTCTCTGAGAGAAGGAGACAAAGGAACAGGTTGGGAAAGAGTAGAGATAAAAATGGGAAAAGTTAAATTAGAGGAACAAAGATATATTATTAAACCTAGAAAAAGAAAATGACCCATGAAGGCAAAGCAAGGCATATTACTTATATTCCTTATGTAGATCAACCACATTCTATTTGTTTGAAAAGGCAACTGTTCTCTGGATTGCATCCTTGAAGGCTTGCTTTACTTGCTGGTTCCTTAGCGTATAAATAAAGGGGTTTAATAGAGGTGCAACTGAAGTATTGAGTAAGGATATCCCCTTGGCTAAAGATATTCTCTCCTTAGCTGAGGGTTTAATGTACATGAAAATGCAGCTGCCATAAGAGAGGGAGAGGACAATCATGTGAGAGGAACAAGTAGAAAAAGCCTTTTTTCTCTGACTAGCAGATGGAATTCTCAGAATGGTCACAGCAATGAAGGTGTAAGATAGAATCACTAATGCCAGAGTAACCAAAAGTGTCACTAAAGCTAAAATGAAACTGAGGAGTTCAAGGAACTGTGTGTCTGTACAGGAGAGCTGCAACATGGGACCAGTGTCACAGTAGAAGTGGTCAATGGCATTGGAGGCACAGAAATCCAGTTGGAGACCTACAATGAGGCCTGGGAAGATGATCAGGAATCCAGACAGCCAAGAGCTAAGAACAAGCTGTGTGCAGACCCTGCTGCTCATGATGGTTGTGTAATGCAGGGGCTTGCAAATGGCAACATAGCGATCATAGGACATGGCAGCCAGAAGGTAAAATTCAGATGCCCCAAGAAGGAAAGCAAAGAACAACTGCACTACACAGCAATTATAGGTAATGGTTTTGTCCCCACTTGCAATACTAACCAGGAATTTAGGAATGCAGACAGATGTGTAGGAAATTTCTAGGAGGGAAAAATTCCGAAGGAAGAAGTACATGGGAGTCTTGAGATGGGAATCCAGCAAGGTGAGGAGGATGATAGTCAGGTTGCCAGCAACACTTAATATGTAGGTGATGAATAGAAAGAGAAAAAGTACAATCTTCCATTTTGGATCATCTGTCAGTCCTAGGAGAATAAACACTGTCACTGTTGTATGATTTCCCATTATTGACTTCAGATTATTACCAGGCCTAGATGTGAAAATAAGAAAAATCCAAACTGAAGGTACCCAAGATATAAGAGTATGGTTGTTATTGGTCATCAATACTAATGAGGGGAGTATATGCAGTATTGCAAAACAATCATATTTATCTTTTCAACTAGTATTTCTTCAGTAGATTTGCTTTTTTCAATTATAATATTGAGGCCAACATTAAAATAAGTTTTCATTCACTGAGAAGATACAACACACAGTGACAAGAGGGTCTCTCACAAGTCAGCTGAATGGTTAAAAATTAACTTGGCAAATCAGTGTGTGAAAATTCACCAAGTGAATAATTTGTTGGTGGAAAAACAAGGTTGAATTTTGTATTTTTTATGAGAGGAATAAATGTAACTATGGGAAAAGTATTTTTGTCTTGATATATTTCAAAATCCATTATATCATTGGTGTCAATATTCCATCTATTGATTTAGATCATTTCTCTTTTACACCTTGATGAAAAGTTTCATGAGTTACTGTAGCCAAAAAGTAAAATTATCATGTGGTTGCCAAACTTCTTGCATTTAGCTTCTGTTTTTTCGGACAGTAGAAATGAATATCTTTCTAGTTTGCTAGGGAGCACCAGAGACTGAATTCTTCTGCTATAAACTGGAAGAAATCAGGTTCACCTCCATGCCATGAGGAAAATATTAATAGAAGCTAGTACATCAAATGTTAAAGCAGGATAGAAATGTAAGCTATTGGCTTTATTCTTATTTTATTATCTTTACATGTGTCCTTCAACCCTTTCCCTCTAATTTTCTCCCATAGATTGCTTTCACTTATCATCCTCTCTGTCTAAACTCTGATCTCTCTCTATCTACTGGATTCTTTTCTGTTGCCTATAAATATGCTCAAGTCTCCCCCATCCTTTAAAAAAACCTCCTCTAGATTCTCCTACCTTCTCAAACTATATTCTCAATTTCTCAGCCAAAATCCTGTACTTGTCTGCCACACACACATACCTCACTTCTCTATTCACTGCCTTCTCTCTATGAGAAAGACTTTTTCAAAAAAGAAAACAATTGTATTTTTTAATCCTTTCTGTTCTACATGTATCTCCAATGCATTTCCACCCATTGAAGATCTACCAAAATAAGGAATTCACCCTTTTTGTCTAAATTATGCATACATAGTAAGGAGATGCTTTCACTTATTAGTCCTTCCACATACACCTCATAGACATTTGTTGGCTCAGGCTTTTGCAAGTATGATAACAATTACAAGAGGTTCCTATGTCAATACTTTCTCATTTCCTCCATTCACACTCACTTTTCTGACAGTTCTTTTTATGGTCTAGTTCAGAACTTGAATTTTACTCATGAAGTGCAATGGGTCAATCCTGAACTTGAGGAAACTCAAGTCACTTATACAACCAACCTACCTCTGTCTTTTGCTTAAGTCCACTCTCAGAAATGCATGTCCATATCCTTAGGCATCATAAAAATAGGAAATTATTCATTTGCTCTAAATGTGTCAATGGTGTTTTGTCCATTGAACATAATCCCAGATCTGAGATCTTGGGAAATTTCCCTTATTATAACAGTGGTTCATAATTTCCCAGATGTTAGAAGTGTAGAAGGGAGGCACTATTTATCTATTGGGAGATGCCATAGCACCATAACTATCTTAGGATTCTAATAAACAATAGTGTGTCCTAGACAGGAAAATTTGATTTTTCTTTAAAAATCTTGTACCCATAAGAATTAGACGTGTCTTACCTGGTGCTTTTATAAAATACTGTTAATTTGGTGAACAAACAAGTGACCCTAGGGATCTGTATTCAGAAGTAGATAATGAATCCCCAACCTAATTGGCTTTCATGCAAATTTCAAATTTGGAACTGAGGGAATGGAGTCCACAGAGATACAATAAAACACACGCTGGTAAGAGTCATATGCTTTGGCATGAATTTTATTTTTCCTTATTGTGGTAATTACATACACTGTCCAAGTAGTTTGTGATATAAAATTGTGGGAGATTATATTCTGAATACTATGGGGCAAGTAAACTTTGGATGAGATTCTAGTATGTTCTGTACCTCAGGAGGGAGATTTCACATGTACAAAATTAACCATAATGCAAAATAGAGCATGATTGGGACAAAGGCAAAAGACTCCCAAAAAAGTCTTTTTGGGAAATTTCAGGATGAGGAAATTATTTCCACATATATATTCCATCTTGTGGGCATCTTGTCCTCCTGGACACTGTAAGCTTTTTAACTATGCTATTTTTTTTTCAGTTTGTGCATCTTCAGCAACTAACACAGCAGCTTATTTTTATAACTAAATTAAGTTTCTGAGAACATGAAATTTCTTGTATTTGCAGCATCATGCCTTGCATATTTTTGGTTGGTGCTGTGATTTCATCATTGTGGAGAGCTTCCCTATAAAATTTTCTATCCAAATATACTGGCAACTACTTGGCAACTAATTGTCTTAAACAGTTGTCTGGGACACTGAAAGAATGAGTTCCCAAGAGTCACACAGACTAGACTGGCCCCAGACTGCCACCACAGTCCTTTCACTTACTATTTTTATTAGTAGTAGTATTATCCTATTCATCTAATTTCATTCAATGAGAATCAGATTGAAATCGTCCTTGCATCAGTCACCATTCTGCTATTTTTCTTTTATGTTCTTTTTAAAATTTTATTGCACAGGTGGATAAAACATTCATTTAAATTTAAATAAAATGCATGCAGACTGCTCTTATATGAATGTTAATTGTTTTAAATGTGTCCTTACCATTAAAATTTGATTTCAGGATGCCAATTAAAGGTCTGATAATATTCAGTTATAGCTTCTCCTTCATGACTTGAGACCAAGGTATTTATAAATGTCATCTCTTTCTACTTGTTCAATCCCAACTCCACATTTAAACTGGAAGTCTTCTATCTCTCTCTTTTCTGGGAATATGTTAAGAATTTTATATTCATCAAGGCCAAATGGCATTTTGATATCATTAGAGAAAGAAAGACATTTCATTAGAAGTCATATTGAGTTTATTTGGGGAAGATAACAGATTCTGACTTCCAAAAAAATACCCCATATGATTTAAATTGTTCTTGACTTTATTGCATTGGTGACATGATTTGAATAGAAAAATGTTTTCCAGGGGGGCATCACATATTCTAATATTTTTATTTAACATAGGTCTTTTAAAATATATTTATAATGCATGAATGAGGTAGGGGTATGGAAGTGAGACAATAGCTTTGAGATAAATAATAATGGTATCTCAGTCTTTGGCAACTTACTCAATAATTACTGTATCAATAATAAGCTATTTTTATAATTCTGAGACTTTTTGGGACATTCTTTTTGCTTTTCAGTCAACATATAATTATTTTATGTATTTATAGATTTTTAAAATGATATAAACTGTCCACTCACTTAAGAGCCAGGGTATATACCCCAGATCATCCACTTAGGGAAATCCCTTCACTGCCTTATGCCCATTGTATTTGTTCATTGACTAATTTCTGCATACTACAAAGTATTATTAGACTCTGGTTTCAGGGTGACAGCCCCAAATAATTCAGTCTTTTAGGTGTAATAGAGGTGTGGTGCCCAGAATGAGAGACAGAACGATAATCCTGCTATATTCAATCTTGGTTAGACCAAATCTGGAGTTCTTAGTTTAGTTCTTACTGCCATATCACAGGAAGGATATTGAGCAACTGAATCTAGTCATGACTGTAAATAATTCCTTAGAAGGTTACACTGAAAAAACTAGGGATATGTGACCTGGAGAAAAGAAAATATAGAAGTTACATGATAATATTTGCAGGACTGTAATGTGGAATGAAAATAAGGCTTGAACTCTATGTCTCCTGAGGATAAGACTAGCAGCAAAAAAGCAAATTTAGACAAAAGAAGGAAAAAACAAAACAGAATAAAATAAAAGTTTCTGATCTCAAGGAACTAACAGTCTAATAGGAGAGAAAATATCAAACAACAATGTACAAACTGTTGAGATTAAAATATAAAGATTATTATAACTTATTTCCTAATATCTTCAAAATATTTGTCACCACCTCATGAAGATACTTGCTTCCAGCATGGTTCATTGGAAAGAATGCTTGCTGGGATTTGAATCAAAGGATATGAAATGCAATCCCGTCTCTATTACTATAGGTGTGAGTTTAAAAAAGTCACTTGAGCCTTCTGTGATTCAGATTATTCATCTGTAAAATGATGGTGTTGGTCTAGATGGAAAGTCCTTTCAAACTGTGAATCTATGATCCCTAAGATTAAATGGTACACTCCAATTTCATATGAAAGAAAGGATTGAAAAAAGGAAATCTGTTTCTCTATCAGTGGCAGCTATTTCTTTTAGGACTGAAATCTTAACATTTTTTTTCACCATGGAATCAGGCTTGTTCAGGGGAAGTTTTTAGAGGAAGGATGCTAGATATTAATTTAACAAAGTTGCTTCCAAAGTCACTTAGGGAACAGTGAGAGATTATGATTCTTTCACACTGATTTTTATAGAAATAAACACTGCTTCCTTGACAATTAGAGGGTGAATAGTCTCTGTTCATGATGATCATTGGAGCATCTTTCCGGTGTTTCAACATCATCTCATTTTCTCTTGAGCCCAAGGCCCTAGAAACTCACACTGCAAACTTATGGTCTATACTCTGTCTCAGGTGCATTTTCTAAACTTCCTCCTTTTCATTCATTCCCAAATGATTCTTTAAAAGGAAATAATCTTACCAAAAGCCAATGAAGGAATAAATAATAAACTTAAGATTTCAACCTGGTCACTCTTGATCCAAAATTCTTACCACAACACCTTACCTTTCTGTGAAAGCCTATCTGTTTTTGTCAAGGATAACCTATAATGCTTGTCTAGATCATTCTCATAAAAATCTTCCTATCTTAGGAAAGTAAGAATAGGTATTAGGAGTTGCTATTAGTAAAATATTGGCCATCATTTTTGGCAAAGCCACTATACATGAACTTTTTGGTTCTTTTTTAGGGTATCTTCCTCCCTCTTTTAGATATCTTTTTAAAAATGGCTCCTGCAGAACCAGAAGAACATCATACACAGTATCATCAACATTGAGTGTTGATCTACTGTGATGGACTACATTCTTCTCACCAATGCAATGGTACAGAAGAGTTCCAGGGAACTCATGATAGAAGAGGATATCCAAATCCAGGGGAAAAAAAAGAACTGTGGAGTAGATGCTGAATGAACCATACTATTTCTTTTGGTTTTGGTGCTGTAGTTTTTTCTATTTTGAGGTTTTTCATCATTGCTCTGATTCTTCTCTTATAACATGACTAATGCAGAAATAGGATTAATGTTATTATGTATATATATGTATATGTATATGTACATATATATGTATATGTATATGTGTATATATATATATATATATATATATATATATATATATATATATATATATATATAAACTATATCAGATTACCTGCTGTCTAGGGGAGGGAGAAGGGAGGGGAGGGAGGGAGAATAATCTGAAATTGGAAAGCCTGTATAAACAAAAGTTGAGAACTATCTTTACATGTAATGGGAAAAAATAAAATACTTTATTAATTAAAAAAAAAGAAAAGAAAAAAATGGCTCCTGAATATTGTTGACATTGTGCAATCTCTAGCACAAAATTTTTTTCTTATGTATTTGGTCAAGTATAGTTGCTTTTCCTAATTTAATTATCTGAAGTTCCATTGACATTTCCTCTCATAGTATACTGAGCATGAAGTTGTGGAGTATAAATGTGGAAGTTCCTCTTATTTTTATTTTTTTGGTGGGGCAATGAGGGTTAAGTGACTTGCCCAGGGTCACACAGCTAGTAAGTGTCAAGTGTCTGAGGCTGGATTTGAACTCAGGTCTTCCTGAATCCAGGGCCAGTGCTTTATCCACTATACCACCTAGCTGCCCCAAGAAGTTCCTCTTATTAAGGATAGACTATTATGATAGAGAAGATTTGAGTTCAAAACTGACTCAGACACTAACTAGCTGTGTGATGCTGGATAAACCACAACATCATTTTGCCTCAGCTTCCTCAATTGTAAAATGGGAATAATAGCACTTACCCTCCAAGGTTGTTGTGAAGATTAAATGGTAAATTAAATTAAATGGTAAATGTGTGTAAAGTACATAATATAATACCTGACACATAGTAGGTGCTATATAAATGTTAGCCATTGTTCTTGTTCATACATGCCATTTTTTCTCCATTCTGTATGTGATTACTGTTTTTTCACTTTAACTTTTATTTTCTCTCAGGGTGATCTGGCATAACTGGATCTCAGGTCCATCTCTTTGCAATCTCAATTTCTTCCCAGATATTTCTTATTATATGTGGAGACAGTACTTCTCATGACTATCCAACATTATCTTCTACTAGGTTTTCTAAATGAGGCTGTCCTAATCTTTTGGCAAGGAAATCATGTCTGTCGAATGAGGCAGTTTCAATCTCTTTTTTCTGTTTACTACTTGACACTTCTTTAAAAAGCATGATTTTACTCATGAATATTCATATTAATATTCAAATTAAAATGCAAAATGAAGTGTTAAAACCAAATACAAATAATTTCTGTGTTTTTTTTTGTTTTTGATTATCTGTGTCATTCCCTTCCATTATTGTTTCTAATTAAGATAATATCCCTTAATCTATCCCCTACTTTGAACCCAATAAACTTTTACATTTAATATCCTTCAATGGAAAAGTGGCAAAAGATTAAGTTGTTTAAGCTGAAGTAAGAGATAGAATGACAATAGTTATTTTAATTTGTTTTAGAATATAGAGACAATGAGGTACAGTATAAGAATTCAATTTAATTATATAAATGTTTATTTCAGTGTCTGTTGTATGTTAAGACATGATCTTGTGCCCTAAACATACAAAGATAATAGTGGTACAGATGCTATCCTCAAAGAGGTTTTGGCCACAGAGGATCACAACTTCTAGGAATAAAAATACTATAGTCCTCTGCACTCTTCCCTGATCAGACCATTAGTACTGTGTGTAGTTCTATGTGCTATATTTTAGGAAGAAATTTGATATGGTCCAAGGGAGATGGATCAGAATGGTGAAGGTCCCTTGATATTATACAATATGATAATTAGTTAAAGGAAGTGGGTGATTTTTGACTGTAGAAGAGGAGACGTGAAGAAGGATACATGTTGGGCAATTTGTTGGAGAAGATAGGATGGAAAGGGATTGCTTGTCCAAGTAGACTCCTTGGCAAGGAGTCTGGCCAACTCTTCATGTGAGACAGAAATGAAAGAGGAGAGAGGCAGAAGGTATCTGAGATGCATGGGATGAGAAAAGGGGGAGAATAGGGAACTCTTGGTGAATGGCTTCAGTTTTTAAAAATATATGATGAGGTAAGGTTCTTATCTGAGACGGTGGCAAGAGGGGAACCCATGGGAAAATTGAGAAAGGATGAAAAGGTTTGGAAGAATAGCTATGGAGAGCAGGATACCGAGTAGATAAGGTCTTTTACTTATCCATCATCTGCATAGTCACAAGGATGATCCTCTTCTTTTCACAAGAAGCATGCTTCTTAGGAACTCCCATTTTGTTCTAGAATGTCATATCTCCAAATGCTTATTCTTGTGATTGCTATTGAGGCAATTCTAAATACTGGTATAATGTAAGAAATCTCCTCTATTTCTTCATAAGATTTAGTTGTAGGATGATATTGCCTGAGAAATCCTTGAAATCCTTCCAATCCTCAACTACTCTATGGGATGTTTTTTTGTTTTGTTTTGTTTTTTTAGTGAGGCTTCATTACATATTTGAAATCTAATTCAAATAACTCATTTATGTATTTGAGGTTAAGTGACTTGCCCAGGGCCACACAGCTAGTAAGGGTCAAGTGTCTGAGGCTGGATTTGAACTCAGGCCCTCCTGAATCCAGGATTGGTACTCTATCTACTGTGCCACCTACCTGCCCCCCTCACCTACTCTAAAAAAATAAAAAGAGGTTCTGGCACATTGTCTACAAATTCTCGTCCGTGTTCATGTGGGTGAGCATATGTAGCAACTATGGACTTCTCCAGAATACTCTTCCACTGCTCTTACTATTACAGTATCTTGGACTATGAAATTCCATCCCCTGTAGCTCTCCTTTTAGGCTGAACATGTGAGAAAACAATAGATAAACAAATGCAATTCCTATGTCCTGTACCAAAATAGCCATTAATAGTTTGTTTCATTTTTTTTTGGGGGGGGGATGGATAAATCCTTTTTCCATCCCTTTAACACTATGCTGGAGAACAAAAGCACAAATAGAAATACAAAAAGACCCTCAAATCTGTCTATTAGCTCTCTTCTCCTGGCTAGCCAGAGAGGTGGCACCTTTGACCCAAGTTAATCACTCTAAGAGTTCATTCAACAAAAGCATCTTAAGAGTAGCCACAGTAATTGAACACCAGTCAGGAGTTGTCTTTTGTCTTAACAAAATTGCCAGTAAGCACACCTCCACTCTCTGTGGGATGAAGATTATGAAATGCCCTAATTAAAGACTTACTCTTTCAAAAATTAATCAAGGGAACTCTCAATCAACTATCTTTGAATTATTATACACTGCTTTTTATTGCAGACTTTTAATTTAATCCATGCTTTTTGAAAAAGAAAGGTATATATTTCCCTTGTTATACTGTAGTTATGAGTTACATCTCACCAAGTTTCATTTCTAAATATGGTCACATTTCATATGTTTTGGCTCATTAGATATTTCATTTTGCTCTCTATACTTGATATATTTGTGTACATAAATCTGAGGCCATAAATGTTCTTATTTTCCTTCTCTGGATATTCTCTACTTTCAGGACATTCCTCTTGCATATTCCTGAATATCCCCACTGCTATTATTCCTTTCATATCATGGACAGTGTTTTGGGGTTTTTTTGTTTTTTTGTTTTTGTGGGGCAATGGGGGTTAAGTGACTTGCCCAAGGTCACACAGCTAGTAAATGTCAAATGTCTGAGGCCAGATTTGAACTCAGGTACTCCTGAATCCAGGGCCGGTGCTTTATCCACTGCACCACCTAGCTGCCCCTCATGGACAGTGTTTTGAAGCTTTATATACTTTTGTGGATATTATTTTCCCTTTAAGTTTTTTTTTTGTTTAAGGTTTTATTGATCATAGTGCAATTGTCTAGGCATTTTGCACATTAATTTTCATTACATATTTGAAATCTAATTCAAATAACTCATTTATGTATTTGAAACCTTAATCCAGAATTATAGATCTTATTTTCTGATGCTGTCTTCTTTACTAACTAATTACTCCATGTTATCTTTCTCTTCTAAAAGCCTATCTGGAATCAAAAGCAGTCATAAAGATAGAACCTATGTTTCAAAGACCTTGTTATCTATCTAGACCATGATACTCCATAGAAATAATTTCTAGGTTATTTCTGGTAGTTTAATCTGACAACATAGAGTCATCAGAAGTCAACAGCATTCTCATTTCTTTGAAAAAGGTACTATTTTCTGGATTGTATCTTTGAAGGCTTGTTTTACTTGCTGGTTCCTTAGAGTGTAAATAAAAGGATTTAATAAAGGGGCAACTGAAGTATTGAGTAAGGATATCCCCTTGGTTAAAGATATTCTCTCCTTAGCTGAGGGTTTAATGTACATGAAAATGCAGCTGCCATAAGAGAGGGAGAGGACAATCATGTGAGAGGAACAAGTAGAAAAAGCCTTTTTTCTCTGACTAGCAGATGGAATTCTCAGAATGGTCACAGCAATGAAGGTGTAAGATAGAATCACTAATGCCAGAGTAACCAAAAGTGTCACTAAAGCTAAAATGAAACTGAGGAGTTCAAGGAACTGTGTGTCTGTACAGGAGAGCTGCAACATGGGACCAGTGTCACAGTAGAAGTGGTCAATGGCATTGGAGGCACAGAAATCCAGTTGGAGACCTACAATGAGGCCCGGGAAGATGATCAGGAATCCAGACAGCCAAGAGCTAAGAACAAGCTGTGTGCAGACCCTACTGCTCATGATGGTTGTGTAATGCAGGGGCTTGCAAATGGCAACATAGCGATCATAGGACATGGCAGCCAGAAGGTAAAATTCAGATGCCCCAAGAAGGAAAGCAAAGAACAACTGGGTAAGACAACAGTTATAGGTAATGGTTTTGTCCCCACTTGCAATACTAACCAGGAATTTAGGAATGCAGACAGATGTGTAGGAAATTTCTAGGAGGGAAAAATTCCGAAGGAAGAAGTACATGGGAGTCTTGAGATGGGAATCCAGCAAGGTGAGGAGGATGATAGTCAGGTTGCCAGCAACACTTAATATGTAGGTGATGAATAGAAAGAGAAAAAGTACAATCTTCCATTTTGGATCATCTGTCAATCCTAGGAGAATAAACACTGTCACTGTTGTATGATTTCCCATCATTGACTTCAAATTTCCACTATGCCTAGATATGAAAATAAGAGAAATCTAAACTTAAGACCATAAAAGAGCATAGTCATTCACATTTTATAGAGCAATGAAAACAATCATATACATCCATATATGCTATATGAAGTATATGTGTATTTCCCTTTTAAATCATATATTCCATTAATAGTTTGCCTTCTTAATTAAGGGGTCTATAACAATATTTAAATAGATTTGTATTCTCTTAAAATATACCAATTCACATATGAACCTCTAATGGATAGAACTTTGTCACAAATCTGCCGAAATATGGATACCCAGGTTAATCTACATTTGCATGTCCTCTCTTTATGCTATGAGGAAAGATTCATGATTTAATTGATGGGACTATTCTCTCTACCATCATGGATAACAGGAAGTTAGACAATTTCATAAGTTTCTGTTGCCAAAATATTTTTAATTATATAACTAAATTAATCAGCAAATCAATCAATTGATTAGCTGGTGGCCAGCTCTCTAGTAAGGATTGTCCTTGCACTTCTCTATGCTGGTTTCAAGGCTACAGACACAGAGTTTTTCACCAGACCAATGCTTCAAGCTTTTTGTACTTCCTAGGAACCACCCAAGCCTGAATTTCCTGAAATATCATCCATTACCTGATAAGACCTTAAGAGCAGGACTTTAATGGAAGCAATTTTTGATCAGCAAAAGTCTAAAAAGCATATTAGGCAGGGACATATTGAGTAAAAATTAATAAATTAATCTTATTCTTCAATACACACCAGTGGACATTTGTAGCATCAATAAGGATCCTAGGCCCAGGCCCACACTAATTTGACTACCAGGGTCTGGCATCCCAATACTACATCTATCCTCCACTCATTTGGCTTGTACTATCTTCTTCCTCATTAAAATTCATTCAGGTAATCTATGATTTTTGCTTCCTCTGTCTAAGGTGACTAGATTTTAGAAAAAAAAATTCATGTAGACCCCTACTAAACTCAATCTGACCATTCTGTCAAAATGTATTATTCTCAGGATTCTTCAGTTTAGGAACTTTGTACTGAGGAAGGTTATAAGAGGGAAAAAGAAGGTAGAAGGAAGGAAAAAGAGGAAAGGGACACTAGAACATGGTGAAGAATAAAGAGAAGTAGGAAAGTAGGAAGTAGGAAAGAAAGAAGTAGCAGAAAACATGCTCTAGGGTTGGTGATTCCTCCAGATTTGTCTGAAGCTGTCCAAGCAACACAAGAGCCTAGGGGAGAGGGGAGAGGGGAGAGGACAGGAGAGGACAGGAGGAGAGAGAGAGAGAGAGAGAGAGAGAGAGAGAGAGAGAGAGAGAGAGAGAGAGAGAGAGAGAGTCAGTCTGAGGTTATCAATTTGTTGTTGTTTATCCATTCTCAAAGAGGACCAATGAGTATCAAATAGAAGTGAGTTAGAAAACCAAAACTTGAGAGAAGTGTTCTTTCTCTAAGAATATTTAAGAAGGACACTTCTGGGTTCTTCTCTCTTCCTTTTCTTTTTTATTCTATCATAATAATAACATAACATAGTATAAATTACTGTTACATGTGTAATACATCTATATTACATTATGTTGCTACATAACATAGAGAAAAATTAAACAATGGAGATGATGTATAAGGATCATACTCACTTTTCTGACAGTGCTTGTGATAGTGTATTACGAGCTTAATCTTTGCTAGTCTTGATAGGTTAATGTAATGCTGAGGTACATTCAGTTTATCCTTGGGGACACATAAAAACTACATACCTCTATTTCCCCTAAAAGTGCACCGTCACAAATGAATATTTATATTTGTAGAAATCATCATCAAAGTAGTATTACTCTTCCAGTTGCACCTGCTCCATACTAGTCAGAGGGAATATTTCTTAGCCCATTTTCTTTTTATACATTGAAATTGAGTCTCAGAACTGAGATCCTTGGAGAAGAAAATGCTAAGGCATATTTTTTCTAAATCTTAAAAATTTAGGAGAAAGGAAATATTTATCTAATGGGAGAAGATGCTACCATAACTATCATAAGTATACCAGATACCATGGTACCTATCCTAGGGAGGCAAAAGAATCCCTCTCCAGATTTTAAACCAATAAAATCTAGACATGTTTTATTTATTGCTTTTGTAAGACTCTGAAAAGTTAATTGATAAGCAAAGGACCTTAGGGATTTATGATCAGAAGATGCTAATGAATCCCTAGTCTATCCAACTTTTTCAAATGTTGAACATGAGGGATGAAATCCACAGAGACAGGAGAGCAAGATGCAACAAATGAGGGGAAAGGGTATATGCTACTACTATGCCATGTGCCAGTTACTAGGGTTATGAAGACAAAAAACTGAAATAATACTTTTTCTTAAGGTAAAGGTAAAGGTGACCTAAATTTTTTTGAGAAATGAGATATGATGGTCACCATTTGTCATATTCTATCTTATAATAAATTTTTTATGAATGTCTATTCATTTCAGATGGCATTCTCCTTTAAGCAAATTTTCTTTCCTTCTTTCCTTCTTCCTTCCTTCCTTCCTCCCTCCCTCTCTTTCTCTCCCTCTTCCCTTCCTTCCTTCCTTCCTTCCTTCCTTCCTTCCTTCCTTCCTTCCTTCCTTTCTTTCTTTCTTTCTTTCTTCATCTTCTACAACTTTGGAATGACTCAGTCCTTGTAAATACCTTCTTTAAATGTAGTTTAGGATTAGGTACTAAGCGTATGATTTTATCAATATAGTGAATTTCCAGGTGAGGAAAATCCATCTACCAATACAAATCTTTAGAGTTGCCTACAGTACTGAAAAATTAAGTGATTTCCCCAGGGTCATCTAGCAGGAATATTAATAAGGGGAAAAGATACTCCACATGTAGTGGGACTGACTCAGAGTAACAACAATGGCAACAACTTTAATCATGATGATAAAATATATAATATCTATATATCATTTTATACACATTGTTTCACTTGAGGGCCATACTCTACCTTGATCTGGGCATCATAAGAAATATTAATGATGTTTATTTCTTTTTTTTAAAGGATTTAATCCAGTGTTTATTCCAGACTCATGATGGTTCTCCTCAATCAGTATACATGTCATAAGAACAGCCTATTAAATAATTTGCTGACTGATGATTCTTTAATAATGCATTATAGCATTATTTTAATACTTCTCTCTTCTAGATGAAGTTCTCAAACTCAAACAGCAATCATCAGTATTGATGAAAAACATGTTATGACTTTTAAAAAAGGACACTATCAAGGTATCTCATAATTTAAATACTTTTCCATCTATAAAAAATGCTTTGGAAGCTTGAGGCTTGAATGTGTTTCTTTACCAAGTTTTCCCTCCCTCTCTTCTCATATGGGTTAGTGTAGGGTTTGCTGATGCTTATTTCTTATCAGATACTTTAAAAAATTGTATATCTCTTGTTAAAGGACCAGCATAGCTAGCATAAAACAATTATCACTGGATTGGCTATAGGGAATCTTTGTATTTCTGAAAGACCATTTGTATAGAGGTTTGGATCTCTGTTAGCAGAAGAAGTGCTCAAGCTCATTATATCACATATTCTTTTTTTTTTTTAGTGAGGCAATTTCAGTTAAGTGACTTGCCCAGGGTCACACAGCTAGTAAGTGTTAAGTGTCTGAGGCTGGATTTGAACTCAGGTACTCCTGACTCCAGGGCCAGTGCTCTATCCACTGTGCCACCTAGCTGCCCCACATATCACATATTCTTAAAATATTAAAGTAACTAAATTTCATTGTTATTTGAAATCATACACTTGATGAGAACATTAGAAATGTGCAAAAATGCTATTTAACTACATATTTGTATTCTCTGTATAGCTACATATGTGTGTTCTGTCTATGTATGTATATTTACATGTGTATATATACATATGTTTATCTATGTATGTGTATATGTATTTATATGTGTATAAACATCATATACAACCTTTGACTCAAAGGGCCAATTGCATGGGATTCTCTTCTTATTAATAAAGACCAATTACTCAATACCTTGTGCCTGTGTGAGGGGTGGGCAGAATTGGTAAGAGCTAGAGAAAAGGGAAATACAGTCTCTTTGTGGTTACAGTTTTGAGAGAGAAGATATACCATTCCATTCTCTCTGCAGAGAAAGAAAGACTCTTGGACGAAACCTACATGTATTAGAATAGCTAGCAATTTCTATCATATATTTCTTCCCAGCTTACTATAATCAAGACTCCAGGGATTTTCCACTTGAAATCTAGGGCTCTCTCTCTCTCGGTTGAGCTAAGTTATTTTGTTCCCAAAGTGATAGCTCATTCACTCTGTTTATTGTCTAGTATATAGTCACATATACCTCCACTAATTTCTGTTTGCTTTGTGTTTTAGATAAATGGATTTGTTTGCTATTTCCTATGTGTATTCATTTTGAATTGGCAGCTGATAGGAAAAGCCTTAGATATATCACATTTCCTTCTAAGGGATAGCAATCTCTTGATTGAATACAGATTGAATATAATTATTTCCCTTTTATTAATAATATCTAAGAGATCAGATAGATTTCATTCTAGCCTACTACCCCTTTTTCTCTGAGAACAGGGTGGTCAACCTCTGGTCCCAATCTCTTGCTTCCCCTCCTGATAGGAATCAGTTTCCCTTGGAGAAGGGTTGGAGAAAAAGATGCTAATGTTTTCTATTCTTGCCTCCCTGTGATCCTTATCAAAACAGACTCATATACAAACATAACCAACATGGACAAAACAAAAACATACCCACAAATAAATGCCTTCTTACATATAGATATATGATAGATAGATAGATAGATAGATAGATAGATAGATAGATAGATAGATAGATAGATAGATAGATAGATAGGCAAGCATACAGAGACAGGCAGACAGACAGGCAGACAGATAACTGCATCTATCTCACAGGGATGTTGTGAAAATCAAATGAGATAATATTTGTAAAACACTTATTACAGTGTCTGCTACATAATAGGCACTTAAATATTATTTATTTGATCCTCACATCTCTGTAAGGTAGGTGCTATCATTATCCCCATTTTACATGTAAGGAAACTGAAGCAGAGGAAGGTAAAGTGACTTGGCCAGAGTCACATAGTGTCTGAGACTAGATTTGAACTCTGCTCTTCCTAACTGCCAGTGCAGTGATCTATCCACAGCACCAGCTGCCTCATTACATTAGAATGTAAGCTCCTTGCACTTAGATATTGTTCCCTTTATTGTATTCATATGCCCAGTGACTAGCACAGCACCTCACAAATGTCTCTTGGTTCTGAGAAAAGAAGGGTGATTATGGCTGGAGAATTTAGGAGGTGGCATTTGAGTTAGACTTTTAAGGAACCATTTAAAAAATCTCTTCAGTTATATATGCAAGCTTATCAGTCAATATTTTAAAGCATCTGACATAGGACGTCTATCTTTTTTTTTTTTTTTTATCTTTTGATACCTCATTGTCAATCTTGATCTCTTTCTTGCTTTTCAAAGCACCAGGAACTACATAAAGTGTTAGGATACGACAGCGCCTGTTTTGGCCTGTATTGGTCTCACAGGCCAATGGAAGAGACAACTTGTATGTAGGATAAGTGGGAGTTGGAGGCATCTGGGTGACTCAGTAGATAGAGCACCAGGCCTAGAATCCAGAAATCTGAGTTCAAATCCAGTTTCAGATACTTACTAGCTGCGTGACCTTGGGCAAGTCACTTTACCTCTTTTTGCTTTACTCCACTGGAGAAAGAAATGACAAACCACTCCAGGATTCTTACCAAAAAATAACCCTATGGTCATATAGAGTTGGACACAACTGAATGACTGAACAACAGCAAAATGGGAGTTGATTAGAGAGGGAAGACACTAGTGGTGAGTGGGACCTGGAAAGGCTTCCTGTAGAAAGTGGGATTTGAACTATCATGAAGGAATCCAGGAAAATCAGAGAGCAAAGGGGAAGAGAGAAAGCATTCCAGATATAAAGGAGAGTCAGTGCAAAGGCATAGAGTTGTAAGTGTAAGAAAGCTAGAAAATTAACATTCAACTAATTTGTGAAGTATTTTAAAATCCAAACAGAAGATTTTCTATTTGACCCTGAAGAGAACAGGGAGCAACTAGAGTATATTGAGTAAAGGAGTGACAAGATCAGACATGTTTTAGGAAGGTCTCTTGGGCAGCTGAATGGAGGATAGACTGAAATGGGGAGAGACGAGGCAGAGGAGAAATCAACCAGTCGACCATTACAATAGTCCAGAAATGAGGTGATGCAGGCCTAAGCCTGATGTAGGAGGCAAAAAGGGGTGGAGGATGAAGTGGGGAGACATTTGAACTGGGGATACCAGTCAGAAGCCTAATGCAGTAGGCTGGGCAGGAGGCTACCTGTGTCTGAATTAGAGCAGTGACTGTCAGAGTAGTGAGACAGGGATCTATACAAGGGATGTGTCAAATTGATCATGAGTCATCCGAAAAGGGGTACCTTTCTTCTCCCAGAGAGCCATCTCATGTAACCATAATATTTTTAAACAAAATAATAAGAAATAAGAAAAAAATTAGCAGAACCAATCAACATGTTGAAAAGAATCTGAAAATATATACAATGTACCACACCTTTGGACCTCCAGCCTTAACAAAAGAAGGAAAGTGGGCATGTCTTCTCATATTTCCTCTCTGGGCAGGTTTGTTCTTTGTAATTTTGTAAAAGATGAGGGCTGGACAACTAGATTTGAAAATCACCTACTTGGAGATGATAATTAAGTCCATGGGAATTGTTTAGTTGCCCAAGAAGAACAGTATGAATGGAGAAGAGAAGGGGACCCAGGAGAAAGACTTGGGGGACACCCTTGGTTAGTAGGTATGATCTAGATAATGAGCCAGCAAAGGATACAGAGGAGTAGTGAGACAGGTAAAAGAACAACCAGGAGGGAGAAGTATGAAAATCCAGAGAGAAGTGACAAGGGTGCAGAGGGATCAAGAGGAATGAAGATTGTGAACAGACCAGAATCAGCCTCTAATCTGTGAATGGCTGGGGCTGAACAGAGCTGACTAGGGACAGGAATTAAATAGAAGTTTGTGGGCAGCTAGGTGGCGCAGTGGATAGAGCACCGGCCCTGGAGTCAGGAGTACCTGAGTTCAAATCCAGCCTCAGACACTTAACACTTACTAGCTGTGTGACCCCGGGCAAGTCACTTAACCCCAACTGCTTCACCAAAAAAAAAAAAAAAGTGAATGAAGAGAATTCATAATAAAGAAAATGTAAAGAGAATTATTTTAAAAATACTATGTAAGGGGGCAGCTAGGTGGTGCAGTGGATAAAGCACTGGCCCTGGATTCAGGAGTACCTGAGTTCAAATCCGGCCTCAGACACTTGACACTTAACTAGCTGTGTGACCCTGGGCAAGTCACTTAACCCCCATTGCCCCGCAAAAAAAAAAAATACTATGTAAAATTGCAGGCTGATAAAGCTGAGAATTCAAAGGAAGATTAGAAATATCTGGAAAAAATGTAAAATACCCAAAGATGAAATAGAGATCTTAACCAAAGAGGAAAAAAAAAATCAAATAAGCCATAAACTGCCACATATTTTTTAATGGAACAACTAGAATTACAAGTGAATTATTTTCTATGAAACATTTTTATGAGACAAATATGATTCTGTTACACAAATGAGGGATAGAAAAGACAGAGAAAGAAAACTATAGAAAGATTTCACTAAAGAATATTAATGAAATATTTAAAATATATCCACAAAAGAATAATAAAACAACAACACAAAGATAATTATTTACTGTAATCCATTTTCATTCATTCCAGGAACATTAGAAAAACAATCAACATAATTGATCAGATATCAAAACTACATAATTCTTTTCATAAATATAGGAAAATTGCTTGAAAAAAGAAGTGTCCATTTATGTTAAAATCCCAAAAAGCTTAAATATGAAAACATCATTTTAATATCAATAGCATATATTTTAAAGCAAGAGCTGATATATTTAATAATATTAAAATACTAGATATTTCCCCAGTAGAAATAGTAAAGAAAGCATTCTCTGTTCCCACTATTAAATGACATTGTTCTAGAAATGCTAGTTATATTAATAAGACAATAGAACAAAATTAAAGGTATAAAATAATAAAAAACAAGGTGGAATTATCTGTTTTATATATAACATTATGGCATATCTAGAAAATCCCAGGGAATCAATAAAAATATGAGATGAGTATTAGTTTCAATAAGTTTAGAGGATATAAATGAAACTCCCAAAATGATAAAAATTTCTGTATACTATTAACAGAACTCTGGAGAAAATAAAGAAATTCCATTAAAATAAATATGAAATGTGTACAATAATTGACAGTTATTGTATAAAGATTACACATGAATTATTTCTATAAATCCAATGAAAAATACTGTGTAGAAATAAAGGGAGAAAAATAATTTAAAATTTAAAAGATATTCAATACTTATGATTAGACCATGGCTATATAATAAATATAATAGTACATAAGCAAATGGATTTAATTTATCACAAATTATCTGTGAGATGAATATAATATAATGAAAGAAAACAATAATGACATTTATTTGCATAATCTAAAGATTCACAATTTCGAGAGAAATTATGTTTTTTATAAAGTATGAAGGAAGAGAACAGAGCACTATCTGACATAACATTTTCTGATTATATTATAAAGTGCTCCCATTTGGTACCAGTTAAAATAGATCAATATAACATGTTGGATAAGAAAAAAAAGAAATTGAAAACAATATCCTAATCTTTGATAAACCTAAGAACATAAATTTTCTGGGGAAAGGACTGCATTTAAAATAAGACCTTCTGAAAAAACTAAAAACCAATTTAGCATAAATTTGATGTAGACAAAGATTTTATACCAAACAGCACAATAAACTCAAAATGAATATATAGGCTGAGTATAAAAACTCATCCAAAAATGGGAAGAGGATGAGACATAGTATATTTCACAACTATGTCCAGAGCTGGAAGATAAGGATTCTTAAACAAGTGATTGAGGTAATAATAAAGACAATATAAGTTATTTTGATTATATATTTTTTTAAACCTTTAATCGAATAAACTAAAGATGGATTCAGAAAATAAATGATATAGGGATAAAAATATTCATAAAAATATCACTGATAAAAGTTTTCTATCTAAGGTATGAAAGAAATTGACACAAATACATAATAATACCAAAATCTGATTCTAAGATAGATAAGGGGTTCAAGGATATTAACAGTTTGTTTTTTTTCAGGGGCAATGAGTTTTAAGTGACTTGCCCAGGGTCACACAGCTCGTAAGTATCAAGTGTCTGAGGCTGGATTTGAACTCAGGTCATCCTGAATCCAGGGCTGGTGCTTTATCCACTGCACCACCTAGCTGCTCCGATATTAACAGTTTTAAAAACAAAAATTGCAAACTATAAGTGACCATTAAAAATTATGCAAATTACTTAGACTGAGATAAAGGCAAATCAATAGCACCCTTGGGTTTTATCATATACCCTATACATTTAAAAAGATGAAGAAAAATGGAACAGTCAATGTTGGAAAGGCTATGGCAAGACAAGCAAACCAATACATTTGGAATTAAGCCAAAAAAAAGTGACTAAACTGCCTATTACCCTATTATCCAGCAATTCCTATACCAAACATATATCCCAAGAAGTCAAAGGGACAAATAAATGTCATATATGTGTGTGTATATGCATAAATATTCAGAGAGACAGAGCAAAGCAGAGAGAGAGACAATAATTGGATATAATGATAAATATAAGGAATTCAGAGAAAAAGGAATGTTTATGAACTGATGTAGTAAAAAATTGCTGCTACAATGAAAGCAGCCTGAGATTTGGAGTGAGAAGACTTGTGTTTGATTTCTAGCTTTACAAAATATTGCCTTTGTGACTTCTGGAAAGTGACTATCTTTCTGGGTCTCAGTTTTGTTATCTGTAAAATGAGAGGGGTTGGACTTGATGACTAGATCTAAGTTTATAAGAAGAAACAAAAGAACAATATCTGCAACAATGTAAATGTAATGGTCAATAAAAGAAGAACAAATTCTAAGTAGGATGGGGTTTTTTTGTTTGTTTTAAGCCAATGAAATTTGGAAAGAACAGATAATGTACACAAATACAAACAAAGCTTCAAAGAAAAATGCTAATTGGACACAAACCCAGCAAATATTCATTGAAGAGTTAAAAAAAAAAGAGAAAGGAGTAGCAGAGTTAAAATTGGTAGGGTAAAGGGATAAAAGAAAAGGAAGGGCATGATAAAATAGAGGATTGATTAAGGGAGTTCATAATTAGAAGCAAAATGGACTTGAGGAAGATTGAGATAGATAAAGAAACAGAAGAAAATGGGATATAGAGGAAAACAGTGACCCCATTAATAAAAAAGTGACTGGGGTGAGTTTATCCATAAAACTGAAGTGAATAGCTGAATGGGTTAGAAACCAGAATTCAACAATATATTGTTTACAAAAGATACAACTGAAGCAGAAAAACTTACAGAATTAAAATGAAGGGCTGGAGCAGAATCTAAACTAAACTGAAAACTAAAGCTAAACTAAAAAAAGACAGGAATAGCAAACATCTCAAGCAAAGCAAAGCAAAATAAACCTAATTAAAAGAGATAATTTGGCATTGCTAAATGGTGCCATAGAAAATGAAGTGATATCAAAAAAAAATTAAGGGCAAGTTTCTCTGATAAAGGCCTCATTTCTTAAATATATACAAAGTATAAAACTGACTCAAATTTATTGGGAAAAAAAAAGAACCATTCCACAAATGATAAATAGACAAAGGATATAAACAGGTAATTCTCAGAAGAAGAAACCAAAGCTCTCTGTAATCATATGAAAAATGCACTAAATCACTATTGATTAGGCAAATGCAAGTTAAAATAATTCTAGGGTTCCACCTCACACCTATCAGAAATGACTAATGCTGGAAGGGATGAGGGAAAAACAGGTCCACTGATGAACTGTTGGTGGAATTGTGAATTGATCCAACCATTCTGGAGAACAATTTAGCACTAGGCCCAATGAGATATAAAACTGTGCATACCCATTTGACCCAGTAATACTACCACTAGGTCTATACCACAGAAAGATCAAAGAAAAAGGGAAACTATCCATATGTACAAAAAACATTTATAGCAGCTCTTTTTAGTAGCAAAAATTGGAAATTAATCCTTCATCAATTGTGGAATGACTGAACAATTTGTGTCATATGATTATTCTGTAGGAAATGATGAGGGGGTGGTTTTAGAAAAACATGACATGACATATACGAAGTGATGCAAAGTGAAGTGAGAAGAACTAGGTACATAGTTACAGCAATGTGGTAATGATGATCAGCTGTGAAAGACTTGGCTACTCTGATCAGTACAATGATTCAAGATACTTCCAAATGTGATGTTTAAAATCTAATGTGTGGTTGCCTTTTCTGCCCCCCCCCCCGCAGTGTGTATGTGTGTGGGGGGGATAGAACTAACTAAGTTAACTGATAAATTTGGTACAATTTAGGCTTTTAAGCATTTATTAAAGTATATTAGGGGCTAGCTGAGAGAGTGAGAGTGAAAGAGAGAGAGAGAGAGAGAGAGAGGGAGAGAGAAAGCCACCTTCACCTAGCAATCCATGCTTCTAAAGAGAACGTGTGAAGTTGTGAAAGTTAGGAGATCTGTCTAACCTGCCTGCTTCTTCTGCCACAACCCGTCCCCAAACGAAAAAGCCAATCCTCCATGCATTCCAGTGGAAGTTTACTGCAGGACCAGAAGAGGGAAGTTCCCCCCACACACCTCCAAGCTAATTGATTGGTAGCATTGATTGACATGACTTACAGGCGGTCTATCAATAGATGTGACTTCCAGAAGCCAGACAGCTTCCAGATGCTAGTCACATGCTTTCTTTTCAGGGGGGGCGCTGCCCTGGTTCTCACAATGTCTTTCTCAGCAGGGGGTGGCACTCTGATTCTCACACAAAGGACTGAGATAAAAAAATACCATCTACCTCTAGAGAGAGAATTGATTAATTCTGGAGCAAAAAGAAGTATAATTTTGTAACTTTGTTTTTCTTGCTTTTTTTTGAAATGGGTCAAATAGGAAATATATTTTGTATGATTTCACAGGTATAATTGATATAATATTGCTTGTCTCTCAGGGGGTGTGGGAAGGTGTGGGAGTGAGAAAACATAGAACTTAAAATTTAAAAAAGAAAAGAATGTTAAAATATATATACATATATATTAAAATAGGTCCTATAAACAATTATTTTACTTAATTGTTTGTCTTAGATTGAATTTGGAGTTGTCAGGAGTTTTTTCCTCCCCAGAAATGACCATAATATAAAGTTAAAAAGACATCAATAAAATGGAAGGGGGAGACAGAAAGAGGAAAGGAAGCAAAGAGGGAAGGGAAGAGACAGAAAGAGGGATTTTTTATCCCCTAATCCTTCACAGCTTATGTCAGGCCCATTTTCTAAATTGTAACATTTTCCATCCATTCCATTCAATATTGATCTTTCCCCTTTTTGATGACGCCACAACTTTTATTATATGTACTGCACATTTTGTTACTATTTTTAATCTATTTTATTCCATGTTCTCTTATATTTAAATAATTCAAAGATTTTGACTATTTTCTCTTTTTTAAAGCCTAATGTATGGTAACAAATTAACATATAGTAGAAGGTAATGAACAGATTTGACCCTCTAGTCTCATCAACCTTGTTTGCATAGTGAGTTTACTACTCTGAAGGAAAATTGTGGAAATTATTATTAATGTCTGTTTCAAGTGATACTGCCTAAGACTCTATTTAAGAACAAATATGGCAGAGAAATTGTAGAAGTGGTAACAACTCCAAGCTCATAGGTTCACCCTTAGAGTGCCCACCTTAAGATACTATTCAGTGCAATCTTATTTATCTCATGCTGAAAACAACCTCACAGAACCGTGAGGTAACTGGGGTTAAGTGACTTGTTCGGGGTCACACTGCTAGTATCTGAGATGATATTTGAACTCAGGTCCTCCTGACTCCAGGGCCAGTGCTCTATCCACTGTACCACCTAGCTGGTACCCATAGAACTTCTTTTTAAGCAAATACTAAAATACTTCTTCAGATTTGGGTTGCTTAGATAACATTCTATAATATCCAGGAAGGCAGGAGCACCAAATAATCATCAGTGAGAAAATATCTGACTGAAAACTTCTGTGTTAAAAAAAAAAGAAGCTTTTGTTATGTTTTGCTGTTATCATTGTTTCTTTGCCACCACATAGATGAGTGGGAAGTCAGAGAAGGCAAATTCCATAAGTCTTACCAATCCAGAAAGGCTTTAAGTATAAACCTTGTCACAGCATTCTGGGGCATGACATTTTGAGAGGGTGTTATTGAGTAAAGGAAAGTTAAGACACTCGCCCAAAGTCCCAGATAGTGAAACAAAATGTAGCTGGGCTTAGAATTAACTTCTTGTTCTCTCTGAAAGTTTAGTTTATTTCTTGTTATAATAGACATGATTTTGCATTAGGAATCTGTCATTCATTTTTATGTTTGTGTCAAAACACCTCCAGTTTCTGCAGCACCTCTCGAGAGAATGTCCTCCTGACAGCTCCTTTCACGTCATTGTTTCTCAGGCTATAGATGATCGGATTTAACATTGGAGTGATGACTGTGTAGGACAGTGACACCATCTTCTTACTCTCAGGGGATTGGGCAGACTTTGGTCTCAGATAAGTTAGGCTTGCAGTCCCGTAGAACAGGGATACCACAATTAAATGGGAAGAACAAGTAGAGAAGGCCTTCTGGCGGCCAGTGGCAGAGGGCATTTTCAGGATGGTTGTGATAATGTGGGTGTAAGAAACCAAGATAAGAGAGAAGGGGAACATGATGAAGAGGAGGGTAGAGGCCAGTGCCTGCATCTCATACATAGTTGTGTCTTGAGAGACTAGCTTCAAAACAGGTGGCCCATCGCAAAAGAAATGGTCCACAGCATTTTGTCCACAGAAAGGAAGGGCCATCATCCAAGCTGTTTGTAGCATAGAGACAGGGACACCAGACAGCCAAGAGCTTATTGCCATTAAGTTGCACAGGCTTTGGTTCATGATGAGGGTGTACCGGAGAGGGTTACAGATGGCCACGTAGCGGTCATATGCCATCATGGAGAGGAGAAAGCACTCAGAGCTGCCAAAGAAGAAGAAGAAATACATCTGTATACCACAGCCTATGAAAGAGATGCTTTTCTTTGTAGATATCAAGTCCACCAGCATCTTGGGCACCATAACCAAAGTGAAGCAGACTTCTAAGAGTGATAGGTTACGGAGGAAAAAGTACATGGGGGTTTGAAGAGAAGGGTCCACACTAGTCACTGTGATAATGAGGAAGTTGCCCACCAAGGTGACTGTATAGATGATCAGAAACAGAATAAAGAGGCAAACTTGCATTTCAGGGTTGTTGGTGAATCCCAGAAGTAAAAACTCAGTGACTCTGGTCTGATTCTCACAAATCATTTCTCAGTCCTATCTCACCTAGATGACCAGAGTTCACATTTGTTTCTCATGCCTCTTAGTGGCAGATAGGAGGCACAATGGATAGAGGACTGGGAATAAAGAAGACCTAAATGCAAATTCAATCTTAGACATTTACTATTTTTGTAGACCTAGGAATCTCTGTCTGCCTCAATTTCTCCCACTATAAAATGAGAATAACAATGGTACCTACTCTCCAAGGTTGTTAAAAGGATCAAATGATATATCTGCACAATTCTTAACACAATGTCTGGCACATAGCAGACACTTAATAAATGTCTTTCTTTCCTTCTTGGTGCTTAACATATGAACAGAAGGGGGGAAAAAGAGACTCATTTCAGCTCCTGTTCACAGCCACACTATGCTACAATTTTGAGAAAATGGTAGAACTGTTTGGAAAAGGTTTGGTCCAAGAATAATGAATGATTAGGAAAACTGCAAATATGATGACCACAGAATGGGTTTTTCCACTTTCACTGGTGAACTGTCATTCTCCGTTGTCAGAAACTTAATTCTTGCAAAAATAAGAAAAAGAAATCTGGTTAGACAGAAAATCATCATAACATTCAATTAGAATTTCCCTAGATGTGCAAGATGCATTAATGATACTAGTCTATTAAAATGAGCAAAAATGCTCATAGCACCCAGAGCTGGAAGGGATTTTAGAGATCATGTAGTCTAAAAACAGTGACTTACCCAAGGTCACATAGCAGGTACCATGTAGCAGAGTCAAATTGTCTGACTTTATATCCAATCTTCTAACAAATGAATCATCCTGTCCTTACTGTTCTTGCATATTACAAAGATCATAGAGAAAGGAAATTACTTGTTCAGATATAGGATACCTGATATAGTTTAAGGGGAAAATGCCAAGTGCTGGTTGCTGGGTATTTCTCCCTTATTCTTTCTATCACAAAGGTATTAATTTGTATGAAATTGTTCTGTAATCTTTTTCTTCAAAAATGGGAAAAGTTTGGATTATCTTTTTGATTCCAATAAATTATTTTGAGCACCAGCCCTGGATTCAGGAGGACCTGAGTTCAAATCTGGCCTCAGACACTTAACACTTACTAGCTGTGTGACCCTGGGCAAGTCACTTAACCCTCATTGCCCTGCAAAAAAACAAAAAACAGAAAAATTTTTAAAAACAATAAATGATTTTATTAATGTAGCATATTCATAGTTATGGCACTTTATTTACCAAGGTTTTCTGTAGACCCATCTTCTAAATGTAACAATCTCCTTTAAATCCAAAACCCAAGATTTTCTTCTATCATGCAAAAATGGTGGCGAATCCCATAAAGTTTAAAGAATTCCAACTAACCATCATATTCTTTTTGAATGTGTCCCAGGAAAGGTGTTTTTTAAGTTATCAATTATTTAACTTTGATCACCATTGGATCAATAAATTTTGTTGGGGCAGCTAGGTGGCACAGGGGGCAACTAGGTGGTTCAGTGGATAGAACACCGGCCCTGGATTCAGGAGGACCTGAGTTCAAATATGGCCTCAAACACTTGACATGTACTAGCTGTGTGACCCTGGGCAAGTCACTTAACCCCAATTGCCTCACAAAAAGTTAATTAATTAATTAATAATTTCATTTATTTATTTATTTATTTAATTTTATTAAATTAATTTTGTTGTAAAGTATAGCTTTGTGATTCCATGCAAGGAAAAAATTGGTCTATGTGCTTACTTTACAATCAAAATATATGCAAGATTTTTCTACTTCAAAAAACAGAGCCTATGCCTAAATACCCAAAGTGTTCTTCAACAGTTATGAGATGATAGGCTTATTAATGGGATAGAAAATCCTTCCTATTTTTATTTCATTTTACCCGACAAAACTCTTTTAGTCACATCTAATCTGTCCATAAATTTATTTTACACACAATTAATATCAATAACAGTTTACTAATATAGATAACCAGCAACAAAATCATTCGATCCATAGTACCTGCTACCTCTGGTCCTATACCACTCTCAGAACTCCCAAAATCTTAGGAAGCATCATTGATAGTAGCAGGGGTAGACTAGCATGGTATAATGCAATAAATGCTGGACTAAGTATCAGAAAGGCCTGGGCTATGTGACCTTTGTGCCTTTGTTCAATTGCTGCTCAAGCTTTACCAAACTTCAGCCATGGATCACTACACACACACACACACACACACACACACACACCTTTCACTTAAGTGTTACTGAGCATAATTGCAGAAAGTTACTTAACCATACTGTAGCCATTATAAATTTCCATAATCTGATCTTCACTGTAGCAAAGTAGTCCTTTCACTGTTCCCTATCTGGTTCTCTATCCCCCTCCCCATATTCCTGCCACTACTACCCACTCATCTGAGGACCTTGTCTCATATTTTATGAGGAAAATTGAAGTCATTACCTGTGATCTCCCTCTCCTCCTCCTCATTTCACAATCCCTTGGTATCATGTCCCACAGTATTTTCTTTTATTCTAGTCTCTGATGAAAAGGATGATCTTCTCCTTGCCAAGACCAACCCTTCTCTACACAAATCCTCAATCCCATTTACTTATCTAGCAATATAGCAATCAGTCCAGGCCTTCATCACCTACTAGGTCTAATACCTCCCTAATTTATCCCCCATTTAAAGTCTCTCTCCACTCTAATACAATCTCTATATTGTACCAGACACCAAAGTGATTTTCCTAAAGCTCAGGTATGAGCACATCCTTACCCTGATCAGTAAATTCCAAGGATTCCTTATTACTTCTAGGATTAAATACAAACCCTGATTTGGCATTTGAAGCTCTCTACAACCTTCCAGGATCTCTAATTTTTTTTATGCATTGGGCAGCTAGATGGCAGAGTGGATAGAGTACTGGCTCTGAAGTTAGGACAACCTAAATTCCAATCTCACCTCAGAAATTTACTAGCTGTGTAGCCTTGGGCAAATCACTTAATCCCAATTGCCTTAAACATCTGGGGCCATCTCCGGTCATCCTGATGTATATCTTGCCACTGAACCCAGATGGCTCTGGAGGAAAGAGTGAGGCTGGTTGAACAACCCTGCTGAATTTTCAATTCGCTGCAAATCATGACATTACCTCCCAATGTCATGGTCCTCTTCAAGAATGAAGGATAAAAAACAATCTTATACATTACTCCATTCTGCAAACCTTTTGGTCTAGCCATACTTGCTGTTCTTTACACATAACAGTCCATCTTCTATCTCCATGCTATTATACTACTTGGAATGCTCTCTCTGCTTTCCTCTGTCTCTAGGAATTCCAGGTTTCCTTCATGACTCAGCTCAATTGCCATCTTCTGCAGGAGGCCCTTTCTAGTTCCCAAGATGCTAGTCCCTTCCCATTTAGGGTTACCTTGTATCTACTTTGTTATACATAGACATAAACATACACTTACACATATACATACATATACATTTATATGTGTGTACACATCCATACATAAATATGTATATATAGTTAGTATAGTCATGAAATTGTATAATTATATATAATATAATATATTGTTACATGTAATAAAATTACATATTATATACATATATCATCTGTATATGCCTTGCCCATTTGAATATAAGCTACTTGAGTGCAGCAATTGTTTCCTATTAGTCTTTGTATACCCCGTGTTTCGTATAAAACTTGAAAAATAGAAGATACTTGATTAATATTTGTTGATTGATTGATAGACTGGCCTCAATTTCTTCATCTATAAATGGGAATCATAATCCTTATGTTATATATGCCAAAGGTCAATATATTGATATTCTTCACTGAGAATCCCTTCTTCTCCACTCTTCCTCATTTCATGTCACTCAACGTTTTAAATTTTTTTGGCCACTTTCTTTCCCTTCACTCCTATCTTAAATGAGAGGGAAATATTTTGTAAAATCTTGCAGCACCAGGTAAATGTGAGTTGTGGTTTTATTCAACTCACTATGATGCCAATGCTTTGTTAAGAAGGAAAGCACCTGCTAGGGAAGGAGAGGAGCTTCCTAGTGTCTTTCTTGGACCAGCTAGTCCATCATGGTCCCTCCCAACACTGTCCAGCCTTCTTCAGCTCTACCTCCTACAAGTGTTCCATTTTCATGAACTGTGAAACTCCTTGCTTGATTATGATCTGTTGTCATTCCACCTCGCCCTCTGCCTTGCAATACCTAATAACTTGTTCTCTCGCCCAACCATGCCCTCAAAACCCTAAGCCCTCAATTATTTCCTAGGTCATCATACTTGCACTGGTTAAACAAACTTTCCTCTCTTCCTCATGTTGAGTCCTGGTTGAACCTGATCAACTCTACACGAAGCTCTTCTCTATAAGTTCTTTATCACACTAGAGCCACTCATCATTTTATCAGAGTACATATAATGCCCTCAACTTTATCATATTGTTTATTATGCCCTCAAATTTGAATTACTCCACCATCTGATGACTTTGTTCTTATTCCTTTGTTGTTAAATGAAGATAGAAAAAATCATGAAACTCTCACTGGGTCCACAACAAATTCATTTTATATAACATCAACCAGGCCTTCACTGTACTAAGGCAATCCTTTCACACCTCGCCAATTGACAATCTCACTCACCAAAGATGCTATTCCAAAGCTTTTCGATGCTCCTCAAATATGCCATACCTACTATAGCTTCCATCACCCTATTAGCTGAGAAACATGCCTCCTTTTCTGTGAAAAATTAGACATTTCACTTAGAACTCATTCTTTCCCCCTTGTCCTCATCTTACATCACTCAAATGTTTTCTGTCACTATATCATCTTTCATTCCTGTCTTATGTGTCTTCTTCCCAAGGCAAACCCCTCTACATGCACAAGAGATCCCAGTTCTTCTCACCTTCATCAACAGATTTTTTCCTTCTATCATCCCCATTCTTTCACAAATCTTTAATCTTTCCTTGTCTACAAATATGTCATGTGTCCTGCATCCTCAAAAGACCTTTCCTTAATGATTCTATCCTTAATTTCAGGGAACTTACATCCTATTGGAGAAAAAATCAAATGCATATAAATAAATACAAGACATATAGAAAATAAGTAATAAGTTAAAATTCATTAAAGTGAGGAGATAATCAAAGACTTAGTAGTAGAAGTTTTAGAGACTCAAGAGTTTCATCACTCACCAAACTGGGTTCTTGAAGTCAGGGTTTCATAATAGCAAGGTGCATGACAATCTTCTCTAAACATGACATGAGTCTCCTAGTATATAGATTTTTAGGGCAGCATTCATAAACTAAACATTATTCAAAGCAATGCTGTGTGAAACAAAGAAAAGAAAGGTGGTTATTCATAAAATATAAGTGGTTATACTAAAAGAATAGTATACTTTTTAGAGAAAGATGTATATTCTTAGATATAGGAGAGAGATAAAGCAGTTAGCATTTGAGTATACCTGATCTCACTTAGATCAAAGAAATCTTCCTGTTGGACCTGACAGGGAGAAACTTCCCAGGACAATGGAATCCTCCACCTTCGGTAACTAAAGTCTTTTAGCTCCCACTAAGCAGTGAAAATGAGACATAAAAGGCTACTAGCTTCTACAGCTGTGTCCTTCTGCTTTCTCACTTACAATAAAATAGATGAAGTCAGTGTCTGAGGCTTATTTGGTAGGATCTTTGTCCTCTTCTCCCACAGCCTCACATGGAAAGCAGTGCTTGAGCTGAGCTTTGAAGGAAAAAATGGATTGTAAGAGGAAGAAATAAAGATGGAGCTGCATTAAGGGAATGGGGAATAACATGCAAAGACAGAGAGACAGACGATCATCAGGCCTTTATTAAGCACAAAGTAGGGACCAGACACTGTACTGTTGGAAATGCAAAAGCAAAAATGGAAATTTGTCTCTTAATGATCTTATTGTTGTATTGGGGGAGAAAACAAATAAATAATCTTCAACTGGTTAAAGACAGAATAATTTTGGAGCAGATAAATGCAACATCAACAGGGAACACCATTAGAGAGGGAATCGGAAAAGATTCACATAAAAGGAAGTGTTTGAAGAGAATTTTTAAGTGGAGGTAGAAGGAAGGGAGTCTATGAAGTGGAGATAAGGAAGGAGCACATTCCAAGCATGGGACACACTCAGCTCAAAGGTACAGAGAAGGGAGATGCAGTGATATGTGCAAGGAAAAGGGCAAAGACCAGATTGGCTGGACCATAGAGTTTGAAAAGGAGAGTAATAAGACTGGAAAGATAAACTGGGGCAAGGTAGTGAGAATCTTTAGAAGCCAAAGAAGTTTCTATGAAGTTGGAATACCTATAGCAATAGTCCAGTCATAAGATGAGAAAGTTCTGAATTAGGGGAAAGGGAACTTGGACACAAGACATGTTTTGGAGATAGAAATGGCAAGATCTGGCAAATGAATGGAAGTTTGAGGTGAAGAGGTATGAAGAGTTGAGGATGACATTGATAGGGTCTTGCATATGAATTATACCAAGAAGGTCATTTTGGTTGGAAATGTATGAAATCTAGGGAAGAGCAACAAGAAAATGGTATGTTAGGTTGCAGCCAAGTTGTGAAGAGTTTGAAAATGCCAGAGCTGTTCCCCAAATTCTGAGAGTTCCTGCAGTAGAGAGAAGGTTACAAGGCTGGTTTTCCAGTAAGAATGGTCCGTTGTTGATTACTCATGTTCTTCTAGCATAGAATATATCAACCCCTCCCAAAAAAAACCAGACTCCTTTTTCTTCATTCTGTAATTTATATTGTGGTCTCCTATATGGTACTTTGGTGACAAACTGAAAAGCCAAGAGGCCCCAATGCCACAGAATACCCTTCAAAATATTCCTTACAGGGGCAGCTAGGTACTGTGGATAAAGCACCAGCCCTGCATTCAGGAGGACCTGAGTTCAAATTTGGCCTCAGACACTTGACACTTACTAGCTGTGTGACCCCAGGCAAATCACTTACAACCCTTATTGCCCTGAAAAAAACAGAATGTTCCTTACAGCTTTTGGCTATTTGAATTATGATAGGGACCATTCTACATAAGAGGATTCATCAGGGGTGATAATTTAAATGAAATAAAATAAATTGCTTTTGCTTTTGTTCTTCCTGGGGGAATTACAAATCATATCTGAGCCACTTTGCCTGTTTTATAACTTCTGGGTTTTTTTGTTTGTTTGCTTGTTTTGTTTTTTGTTTTTGTTTTTTGCAGGGCAATGAGGGTTAAGTGACTTGCCCAGGGTCACACAGCTAGTAAGCGTCAAGTGTCTATGGCCAGATTTGAACTCAGGACCTCCTGAATCCAGGGCCCGTGCTTTATCCACTATGCCACCTAGCTACCCCTATAACTTCTAATTAAAGACTCTCTCTTTAGACACAGGGCAGTATAGTGGACAGAACATCAGGTCCTAGTTCTGTGTGAACAGAATCAAGTCTCTAACCATTGCTGGCCTTCAGCTTGATCTGCAAGATTAGGGGATTAGATTCAATGGTTCCTTCAAGAACTCTGAATTTGATAATCTTATTTAGTTACATTTTGTTAAAGAATTCAAGTCATTGATGTGTGGTGTCCAAAAGACTAAACCCATGAATTGTGTGAATTCTGTGGCCACGTTAACCTATTCCAGAGACATTACTCCTTATTCCACCCAGTTGCAATGTCAAAATGTTTCCTCAGAAGAGTAAATGGTGCATCAGTGCAAATCTAATACTACAAAGTAAAAAAATGTAAATAAATAATCCAAAGCTCATGCCCTAATGACAAAAGGTCAGTACCACTTTTTGATGGGCAGATAGGTGATAAAGAGGTCCTGGACTTGGAGTCAGGAAAACCAAAGTTCAAATCCTGCTGCAGACATTTTCTAATGAGGTATTGCTTAAACTCTCTCATGCTCAGTTTCCTCATTTGTAAAATGAGGGTACTAATAGCTTCTGCCATAAAGGATTGTTGTGACTATCAAATTAAATAATACATGCAAAACATTTTACAAAATTTGAAGTGCTATAGAAATAATAGTTATTATTAATACATTATTCGCATTAGCTTATGACGACCCATCTGTGATTTGTTAAAGAAGTTTTAGGGAGTTTCCTAATGGTTAAGTGACTTACTCAGGGTCACATAGTCAGTAGGATGGGTTTTAAACCTAAATCTTTTGGATTTGGAGGATATGTGGGAGATATAACATATAGAATGTTAACCTTACCTATGTAAATATGTAAAATATGCTACATATCAAACTGTCCCATATTTCAATTTCAAGCGTGAAGTTTCTGCTTCTTTGGCAGGACAAGATTCTTGTCTAGTTTCTAAGTGGCTAGGTAGCACATTGGCAGGAAGACTCATTTTCCTGAGTTCAAATCTGGCCTCAGACATTTACTTGCTATGTGAAACTGGGTAAGTCATTTCATTCTGTTTGCCCCAGTTTCCTCAACTGCAAAATGAGTTGGAGAAAGAAATGGCAAACCATCTTTGCCAAGAAAACTCCAAATGGGGTCACAAAGAGTTGGACATGACTAAAAAATTGCTGAACAACAAAAAGCATGCGATAACCTTCTTCCAATGCTGTGACTCACATGTTATAGCTTTCTAAGCTAGACACATTTTAAAGGCTGAATTTATTTTTCAATTAAAGGATAAGAAAAATATGTCTTTCTCACCATTAAAACAAAATTAGAGTTTTGATCTCATTTTCCTCTTTTTATACTTCTGGTAAATATTTGTGCTATACTCAGTCTCCTTTACTTTTGGTTAGCAATTGGAGTACTAAAGAAAGGGAAAGAGATATGGATATCATAAAGAAACATCTGGCTACACTTTACCAAATTAAAAATTAATATGAACCATGATTACATTCTTGGGTCAGATGAGCAGTGAACAATTAAAAAGCAGAAACATACTGAGAAATATTTGCCTAGATTGGGGTAATTTAGTTGTGTGTCCATGACCTACCTCATACAGACTCAGGCTCTACAAGGCTCCTGTTCTGAGTCATTAAACATATTTGAGGGCTTCTGTGACCTTAGGGAAAGGATCCCTTGGCCATTAGAGAGGACTGACACCAATTAAACTATTCCTTAACTCTGAGACATGAAGATAGAAAGTTGCTTAAGGTCCCCAGGTCTTTCATTATTTGAGTATTAATAGTTCTAAGTGTGTGACTGTGTCCCTTTAGTGGCCAATTCTAGGTTTTCTTAAACTGCCAGTTCAGATCTTCTGGGATTATCATTTTGAATTCCTATAATCACAAATATAAACAGCAGAAATGTCAAGTTTGGCCAGTTGAGATGTGTTTTGTGGTATAATTTGGGTCAGGTGTTTAAAAACCTAGTTTTTGTTTTCTGAGTGTTTCTAGGGTATAATGATAGTAAATATTAAATTAATATGATTATAACATATAATGGCACAACTGTCTATGGTCTTTAAGACTGACTTTTGGTTCTTGGAATGTTCAATCCAACAATGGCATAGCCAATTCTTTAAGAGAAAGTATAGGCATCCTGCAAACATCCAGAGGACAAGGAAAAAGTTTTCACCAAGGACATAACTATCTAATATGAATACATGGAAATAGCTAACATCAACAATTACCAAATCCAAAATATATAAAAACATGAAAAATAGGAAAACATTGTGCTTCTTTCTTAACTATAAACATTCTAAATTAGTATAATTTTGTGAAAAAAACCAATGATTTTATTTCAGAAAAACCTGGAAGGACTTACATGAACTGATGCTTAGTGAAGTAAGCAGAAGCAGGAGATCATTGTACACAGTATCAACAACATTTTGTGCTGATCAACTGTGATGGACTTGACTCTTCTCAGCAATACAATGGTCCAAGATAGTTCCAAAGGACTTATGATTGAAAATGCTCTCCAAATCCAGAAAAAAAAACCAACCCAACAACTATGGAATCTAGATGCAGATTGAACCATACTATCTCTATTGTTTTTCTTTTTTGAGGTTTCTTCCTTTTTGCTCTGATTCTTCTTCCACAGCATGTCTAATGCAGAAATATGTTTCATGTGATTGTACATATATAACCTATATCAAATTGCTAGCTATCTTGGGGAGGGGGAAGGGAGGGGAGGGAGGGAGAAAAAATTGAAACTAGAAATCTTATAAAAAGAAATTTTGCAAACTATCTCTACATGTAACTGGAAAAATAATAAAACACTTTTATGGGAAAAATAATAATGATGATAATAAACTAGAATTCTACATATTTCTGAAATATGTATGTCAAATTGTCCCATGGTTCTTTTTGTTTATCTTTTTTTATTGTTTTTTATCATAAAAGTATTTTATTATTTTCCAGTTACATGTAGAGATAGTTTTCAACATTTGTTTTTGTAAGATTTCTAGTTCCAAACTTTTCTCCCTCCCTCCCTTCCCTTCCCCCTCCCCAAAACAGCAAGCAATCTGATATAGGTTATATATGTACAATCACATTAAACATATTTCTTCATTAGTCATGTTGTGAAAGAAGAATCAAAACAGAAGGGAAAAAACCCCAAAAAAGAAAAAAGAAAAACAAACAAAGTAGAAACAGTATGGTTCAATCTGCATCTAGATTTCACGGTTCATTTTTCTGGATGTGGAGAGCACTTTCCATCATGAGTCCCTTGGAATTATCTTGGGCCATTGTATTGCTGAGAAGATTTGCTTTTCAAGATTATATGGCCAAACCCAAAGGCAGAAAACATCTACACTATGTCAGTAGTACAGTCAGTGTTCTCTGAGAGTTTAGGAAATTGTTATACAATACTGAAATACATGATTGTAATGCAGTATCCTTTTTTCTTCCAATACAATTCATTCTCTTTTTTGGGGGGGGAGGGGTTGAGGCAATTGGAATTAAGTGAATTTCCCAGGGTCACACAGCTAGTAAGTGTCAAATGCCTGAGGTCAGATTTGAACTCAGGTCATCCTGAATCCAGGGGAGGTGTTTTATCCACTGAGCCACCTCGCTGCCTCAAACAGAATTCATTCTAAACAACAACTGGATTACAATCCAGGTCTAGTATGCAAATTTTATATTACATACACTGCACCAAAACAACATGATATCCCTATAAATATATTTTGTAATGCGTATAGTTGGGGGCAGGGAAAACAACCAGCCTTCGTTGTTCTTCCAGACTTGTGGCATGGGGTTCCTGTAGTCTAAAGCAGGGGTTGGCAAAGAACAAGGTCTAAAGCCCATATTTACCTCGCAGGATAAAAAGAGCCATAGTTGACTGTGGTCCAAAACATCATGGAATGACTATTTCAGCTTATCTAAAATCTATTTTTTTAAGATCACCAAATTCTAGGGGCAGCTAGGTGGCACAGTGGATAAAGCACCAGCCCTGGATTCAGGAGGATCTGAGTTCAAATCTGACCTCAGACACTTGACACGTACTAGCTGTGTGACCTTGGGCAAGTCACTTAACTCTCATTGCCTGTCCCCCCAAAAAAATTTTTTAAAAAAAGATCACCAGATACTGGCACCTTCCAGAAAAGAGCCTTGAAGGACATATACTTCAAAGAGCTACTCTTATTTAGCATCAATAATCAATCTATCAAAGAGATGAACATGGAGTCAAAGAAAATACACCTTACACAGAGAACCTGGTGTAGAACAGTTTTGATGGATTGATTTTGTTGTTGTTCAATCATTTTAGTCATGCCTGACTCTTCATTTGGCATTTTCTTGGCAAATATATGGAATGGTCGGCTATTTCCTTCTCCAGCTCATTTCATATATGAGGAAACTGAGGCAAACAGGGTTAAGTGACTTGCCCAGGCTCACACATGCCCCTACTGTATTGATCAGTTTGGCTGAATTTATTTTCTTCCACCTCTTTTTATTTTCTTCTTCTTTCAAAATTATTTATTATAAGGGATTTCTTTATGAAAAGGGAAAGGAAAAGGATACAGGGTAACTAAGTAGTTTGGAGAAATGAGCACTGGGCCTGGAATCAGGAAGACCCAAGTTCAAATGACCTCAGACACTTACTAGCTGTATTATCTTGGACAAGTCATTAAACTGCTTTTTGCCTCAGTTTCCACACCTGTAAATGGGGATAATAACACTTACCAGAGTTGTTATGAGGATCAAATGAGATATTTGTAAAGCACTTAAGACAGTGCCTGGCATATAGCAGGTATATAGGACTATATATAAGTTGTTATTTTTTGTCCTTCATTCTCGAAAAGGACCATGACATTGGGAGATAAAACCATGACTTGTAGTGAATTGGATTTAAGTGAGGGAGGGCTGTGCCTCGCATGCCTCACTCTCTTCTTCAGAGCCATCTGGGTCCAGTGGCAAAATATACATCAGGATGACTGGAGGATGGCCCTGGATGTTTAAGCAATAAGGGTTAAGTGACTTTCCCAGAGTTATACAGCTAGTAAGTGTCAAGTGCTTGAAGCTAAATTTAAACTCAAGTCCTCTTGACTCCAGGACCAGTGCTCCATCCACTGTACTCCATCTACCTAGCTGCCCCATATAAGTAAATAGTCCTATATAAATTACATTTTAAAAATAACAAATCAATCAATACAAATGAATACCATACACTCCAGTTATTCAAGCCTATCTGGTATCTGCTTTACATGTGTTTTGCATATCCATATCTATGTTTTAGACATAGACACATTTTATTTCCTCCATTAAAATGTAAGCTCCCTGAGGTCAGAGACTGTTTTGCTTTTATCTTTTTTTTGCCAATATGCAGTGCAGTATCTTGCAAAAAGTCATTGCTTCATAAATGTTTGATTGAATGTGCCAAAGACAAAAATGAAACAGTAGTCAAGTAGTGATGGCCAGTGATGGCAGGCAGACAGCCACTGATATCATGCTGTCAGGAGACAGGAAGGAAGTGCCCATGACAGCAATATTCTTCTTCATAGTCTTTTCCTTAAGAATCTCTGGCTTCCTTCAAAGCTCAGATGCCACCTTGAGCCTTTTCTCGTCCCCCATGTGATAGCACCTTCCTCTCTAATGAAGTTACTATGTGTTCGCATTTATCTCGTCTATACCCATTTATACATGCTGCCCTTCCCATTAGAATGTAAGCTCGGGGCAGCTAGATGGCGCAGTGGATAGAGCACCGGCCCTGGAGTCAGGAGTACCTGAGTTCAAATCCGGCCTCAGACACTTAACACTTACTAGCTGTGTGACCCTGGGCAAGTCACTTAACCCCAATTGCCTCACTAAAAAAAAAAAAAGAATGTAAGCTCTTTAAGCATAGGGACTGGTTTTGCTTTTTTTTTTTTATTTCCCTAGTACTTAGTATATAAAGTAAGTACTTAATAAATACTTATGATTGACATTCCCTGCCTTTAGGGAGATTATATTCTAAAGAAGGAGATATTCAACTATGCATAGAAATAATTAAATACAAAGCATATATAATGTAATTTTGAGGCATACCACGACAATTGGAAAAATCAAGAACTACCTCTAGAAAGAGGTGGAAATGGATTTGAAAGATGTTCCAAGAATCAGGGGTAAGAAGAAGAGCATTCCAAGCATCTAGGGCAGCCTATTAAAGAATGGAGGTGGGAAGTGGGATGTTAAGCATGCTCAAGAGCAACTAGATCTATTTAGCTGGAACAAAGAACATGGGAGAGCATTATGAACGCATTCAAGTGACAATCAGAGGAGTTTGTAGAGAAAAGGGAGCCACTGAAGTTTCTTGAACAAGGGAGTGAAATGGTTTATCCCATGTTTTTGGAAGCTATGTAAAGGATAGATTGTTGAAAGATGAGCCTAGATGAAGGAACATGGATTAGGAGACTATTGCAATAGTCCAGGCAAGAAGTGATAAGGGTCTGATAGGCAGTTGTGGTATGACCACAACTATATATGTAAGGGAACATATTTTTTGTGAAGGTAGAACAGACAAGAGTCTTTGGGGATATCCATGCATGGGGGTTGGGACAAGAATAGTAATCCTGCAAAGGAGATTAAGTGGGATCAATCAGACATGGGACATAGAGTACCCAAATGAAGAGGGTAGCCACTGTCAAATGCTTCAGATAGGTCAGGAAGGAAAAATGTAGTACTAGAGATCATTGATCACCTTTGAGACAGCAGATATTGCAGTGGCATAGGAAGGAAAGCCAGATTGTAGGGGAATGAATGAATGGAAGGTAAGAAAGCAAGAATAATGTGTGTAGATAGCCTTTTCTAGTTTGGTTGGGAAACACCCTTGAGGTATTCATTAGGTGAATTATTTCTTAAGAATGGGAGAGATTTGATATATGTTTGGAAGCTAAGTGTGTTTGGAAGCTGAAGGTAAGGAATAATGAAAAATTATGGGAAAGGGCTGGAGGGATGACATTTTCTATCAATCACTTGGGGAAATTAAATAAGACTTGGAAAGAAATTATGCACCCACTGCCCATTTAATTACCTTAATCTCTCCTCAGGACTGATCACTTTCATATGTGCATACCAATCCATAAGAATCATTACTTTTAATTATTAGCATGACTTTAATTGAAAAAGAAGCAGCTACCATCAAGAGGAATAATTTTTTAGAAATTATAAATAAGGCACAGTGGGAATGATTAACAAAGTTATAATCAAAAACTTTTGGGGAAAGAAGTACCCATGAGTTTAAGGTTGAACTCTGCCTGTGTTAGTCCTATACATAAGTAAAATGATACATCATTTCTTATATTTCTCTCTTGGAAAATGAATTACTTTGTACATTTGGGGATTTCTGTGTTTTGCTTGTTTGTTTCAGGGAGAGCATTCACTTACAACTGTTTCATAGTAAGCTAGCAAAATCTTTTCCTCTAATAAGAGTAAAATTTTTCAATGGGTAAATGAATTAGGAAAAAAGGATTTATTTTTAGAAAGTTCTTTCCTAGTTTGATAGTGCAACTCAAGTCGATGTTGCAAATAAGTATAATGGTATATGGTAAATATGTTGGAAGTAAAATAAATTAAGTTAAAACCTTTACTATTATTTTCAATCTAGACTAATGATTTCTTAAATGTAAGGAACTCCATGGTGTACAAACTCTGGTCTTTATTATCTCCAATTTATCTTGCATATATCTTATTTGTACCTAGTTGTTCTCATGTTGTCTTCCTCATTATACTGTGAGCTCCTTGAAAGTAGGGACTGTCTTTTGCCTTTCTTTGCAACTCCAGCATTTAGTAGAGTGCCTAGCACATAGTAAACACTTAATACATGCTTATTGAGTTATTGATGAAGAGCCATAGCTCATCTGTAGCTTATGTTCTTAAAGAAGTGACTGGGGGCATTAAGAGGTTTAAGTGACTAACAGGAATTGAACCCAAATTTCCCTAACTCTATGCCAATCTTTTATCTATTATGCCACATTGCATTTTTTAATCTAACAAAAAAAAATTTGCAACAGAAGGACGGTTTTCAAGTTCTGGCACAGAAAAGAATCTACAAAGGCTTCATATCACTGAATCAGACTTGCCCAAGGTCACATAGCTAATAAGTGTCAAGTGCCTGAGATCAGATTTGAACTCAGGTCCTCCTGAATCCAAGGCTGGTGCTTTATCCACTGCACCATGTAGCTGCCCCCTGCAATTGATTTTCTAAAGTAGAGTGACATGGTTGGATAATTTTTATGAATCAAGCTGGGTAAACTCCTATGGAACAAGACCAGTAGACAAATCTTTCCACAAGAGTTGACTAGATGTTGTTTTCTTTTGCTCCAGAATAATCTAATAATTATCAGGATAATTATTGCTCAAATTTATTTACATACTTTACAATGAACAAATTATATCTTTTACAACATCCCAGTATGGCATCAATTTTATGGTAGATAAGTAAACTGAGGTTCAAAAATGAGAGTGACTTATCTATTGGCACAAAAGAGGAAATTACAGAACTGAGATTTGAACCCAGTCTAGATTTGAATCCAAGTCCAGAAGAGGAAACAGGCTCAAAGATTTTGGTGACTTGCCTACATTTCTTTTGTGGTTGTTGTTCAGTCATTTTTCAGTTGTGTCCGACTTTTCATGACCCCATTTGGGATTTTCTTAGCAGAAATACTAAAGTGGTTTGCTATTTCCTTCTCCAGCTCATTTTATGATGAAGAAACTGAGACGAACAGGGGTAAGTGTCTTGCCCAAGGTCACACAGCTTGTAAGTTTCTGAGGCCAGATTTTAACTCAAGAAGATGAGTCTTTCTGGCCCTAGACATGGAACTCTATTCATTCCACCACCTAGCTTTCTGCCTACATTTCTGGGACAGCCCAAATCTACATGAGACATGCATTTCCCTTCCATTATCTTTTCCAACTATTTCTACAACAGATTTGTTCTACGTCTTAGACTCAGCTTTCTGCTGACATCTTGTGGACATTTCATTTCAATGACTTCAAAAGCTTAAGATTCTGTGACTTTATCAGCATAGGAATTCCTTCTGTTTATTCTGAGCATGAAATGAGTATGGCAGGAGGACTTTTTCAGAATAACTCAAAGGATCCTGCTGTGCCAATTAATGAAATTTATTTGCACATACTAGAGATAGTAGAATAAACTTTTCATTGAAAATGAGAATATCTGACTGGGATCATTTGTATTTTACATTCATTTGCAGTCAGAAGCTATTGTGGTAAATTATAGTCAAACATTTTAGTTTTTTAATTGCATCAATTTACACAGTTGGTGCACCTTCTAATGTTAGAAAAAAAATCTTTTGACTTGCTGTGGCAGAAACAAACAACAACAACAACAACAACAAAACACTCATTCCTTAGTGGATAGCCATCTTGAGAAAGCCTTAACAAGAATGAAGTACCTTGATTAGACTTGTAAAGCTGAGGGACACAGAAAAAAAATTTTTTTTTAATGTATCTATTATCCCAAGCATTCCATCATGTTATTTAGTGGACATAGTTTGATATTTTGCCTGGGGCACAAAATTAATGTATCTGCCTCTTGTTAGGGAAAGGGACTCAAGCAGTGATTTCATTGACATTCCTGGACTGTGGCTTTCTCTTTGAGATACTTCTAAATTGTCTGCAACTTGGTGGCTTCCTGCTGGTGATAGCAGGATTTTTTTCCTAAGGAAACAATTGCTTCCCAGTGATGACAGATGTGTCTATTTTCTGTGCCAATTATGAAATAGTACAGAGAAGGTAGGAATGCAGGGAGCCATTTCCTGGGAAGCAATTCTAGGATCCAGAAAATAAAATCATCAGACCATAATCTCTTCTGCCTCCAAATATAGATTAAGTGCAAAGATCATTCATAGTGCAGAGACAATACAGGACATATCCAAAGCCATACACTGTGTTAGATAGGAACATAGATGGTCCCTTTCTGATAAAAATAAAATAAATAAATCTAACTAAACGATCAGAGGAAATAAGAACTTTAGTAGAATTTCAAAAAATTAGATCTGAAAGATGTTTGTAATCATTGAATCAAAATCACCAGGACTATACATATTTCTGGACTTTTCATGGTACTTTCCCCAAAATTGACAATATGCTATGGTATTTTTAAAGTTTTCAAAAAAGTTTGGAAAAAGAAACACATTATAGACATACATACATGCATATATCTGTATGTGCATATATATACACACATTTTATATATAAACACACATACAAATATATATGTATATCGTATATAATATATATGTATATGTATGTGTATATGTATATATATGTATATATATATATGTGTGTGTGTGTGTGTGTGTGTGTGTGTATATATATATATGATTTTGGAACAGGTTGGATGAATGGACCCAAAAAAATAATGATTAATGGCTGCCTAATTCCTGGAAAGGGGAATCTTCTAAAGCAGCAAGAATCTGAATTGGACAGCCCTGTGCTTTCCAACATTTTTATCTGTGGACAAGTATAGGTGATATACTTATCAACATTCCCAGTGATACAAAGCTGGGAGAAAGATATGCTGTCTTGACAGGATAGAAAAAATGAAAATATAGTTTGGATCATTAGCTAAATCTAATCTAGGAGGAATAAATGAAAAGTCCTCCATTTGCATTCAAAAGATCAGCTGGACCCACATAGGCTAAGGGAAGCACATTAGTTCCTGGTAAAAAGTTATGGATGTGGGCCAGCTAGGTGGTGCAGTGGATAAAACACTGGACCTGAGTTCAAATATGGCCTCAGACACTTGACACTTACTAGTTGTGTGACCCTGGGTAAATCACTTAACCCTCATTCTCCAAACTGCCCCCCCCCAAAAAAATTATGGATGATTTACAAGAAGTTAACTCAATATGACTCCACAGTTTGATATATCAGTAAAAACCCAAAACAATAAAAAGCCTAATGGAAATTTAAGGTACATTCACAAAGGTATGGAATCTAGAATCAAGGAGGTGACAGACCCATTACCCTCCTCTCTTAATGGGCCTCTTTGGAATATTGAGTTCAGTTATAGGCACCACTGTTTTGGAAAATAAATTGAAAATTAGTATATTCAGAAGAGGATGACTAGTTTAGTAATGGGACCCAAAAGCAAGGCGACACTGAAACCATGTCACAAATGTTATGGTTATTCTAATTTTTTAAATCTTACTGGTTTCTTTTAGTTTTGACAAGCCATAAAGTTCAATCCATTCATTTGGCAGATAAGTAAACTAGGTCAGAGAGAGCTTAATGGACTTGAGAAGCATCATACAGTGAATACATGTCTGGGATAAATTTGGAGGCCAGGCCTGCCTGACATTTCATCATATGTCTTTTCCACTGGTTGTTAGGTGAGGATAGAGTTGGAAGTGGCCAATACAAGTATTATTATCCCTGTTTTCCATAGGAGAAAGTGAAGCTCAGGATAAGAAGAGGCTTATGAGCAACAATTACTAGGCTTGGGACTCAAATGCAGTCCTCTTGATCTTGATTTAGTCTCTCCCCACTATACCACACTTTACTAAACAACATTGTATACTACATTTCTATTGTCCAAAGAATAACCTAGGCAAATACAGAGAGACCTATCATCAGATTAGCTATAAAGCTATGGAATTTTGCTCTTAGCAACTGTCAAAGTCCCAATGGAGAAAGAACACATACTGATGAAATAATAGAGCTTTGAATTTTTTTAAATTATGATTTATTTAGTTATTTTAACATTCATTTTTAGAAGATGGTTCCAAATTCTCTCCCTCCAGTCCCTCCCCCACCCATTGAAAAAGCAAGCAATATGATAACAATTATACATATGAAGACATTTTTCCATATTAGCCATATTACAAAACAATAAGAAAAATAAAGTTTAAAAAGTGCTTCAATCTGCACTCAGAGTTCACTAGTTCTCTCTGGTTGTGGATAGCATTTTTCATTATGAGTCCTTTGGAATTGTCTTGGATCTTTGAATTGATTTAGTTAAGTCTTTCATAGTAGATCATTGTCATAATATTGCTATTACTATATACAGTGTTCTGATTCTGCTTATTCACTTTGCATGAGTTCATACAAGTCTTCCCATGTTTTTCTGAAACTATCATGCTGGTCATTTCTTATAGCACAAGAGTATTCCATTACAATCATATACCACAACTTTTTCAGCTATTCCTCAATTGGTGGACATCTCCTCAGGTTCTGATTCTTTGCCACCATAAAAGAGCTTCTATAAATCTTTTTATACATATAGGCCCTTTCCCTTTTTCTTTGATCTCTTTGGGATAATGATCGAATAGTGGTATTGCTACATCCAAGGGTGGACATAGTTCCAAATTGTTCCTGAGCATTCTTGGAGCAGTTCACAACTCCACCAACAATGCATTACTGTCTTTGAAGTGTTAAAATAGGGATAGAGATAGAGACTATACCTGTGATTTCACTGCTATAGAGCTATGATGTCAAATTCAAATAGAAATGGGGGCCACTAATCCATACATACAATGGGCCACATATTGACCTAGTTTTAAACTGTAATATTATCTATGTTTTATTGTATTTTTATTTAGGTTGGGCTTTTTCTTTTTTTCTTTTCTCTTTCCTTTTTTTCAGGGCAATGAGAGTTAAGTGTCTTGTCCAAGTTCACATTGTTAGTAAGTGTCAAGTGTCTGAGGCCAAATTTGAACTCAGGTCCTCCTGAATCCAGGGCTCATACTTTATCCACGGTTCCACCTAGCTACCCTTTTATTTACTTTGTTAAATGTTTCCCAATTACATTTTTATTATGGTTCAAGCCACACTTGTGAGTGTACTGTGCTGCATGTGGAACACCCTTGGTGTAGAGAATTAACAGATGAGGAAACTCTACTGATACAATTTGACACCTTCTCTGCAATTTATAATCCTAGGGAGTTGCCTAGAGGACTATGAGATTAAGTGATTTAGCATCATACTGGTTACTTTGAAGCAAAGAAGGCAATGTTTTAGATGCAAAATAAAATATGCAGAAGTTATTCTTTCTAGATATAAATTTGCAGTCGTGTATATTATTAGGAAGAATGACTTGACTTCTCTCTGATGCCTTCAAAAGCCAATGAAAACAATCAAAGTCCAAATTTTGTGCAAACATAATGTGATAATTAAGAACTGACTTTCAAGTAAAATTCTACCTGGACACACCTTACTGTAATGTGGTTCAAGTCCTATGTTATGGGTGTGTTTATCAGGTTTTAAAGTGCATTGTGCCTTCTACAGAGGCCTAGTAGGGAGAAAAATGGGGACAGACTTTGAAATAGCTAGTATCATTGCCAGTGATTATCCTTCTACTCTCTCTGTCTCTGTCTCTCTGTCTCTCTGTCTCTATCTCTGTCTCTGTCACTTTGTCTCTGTCTCTCTCTGTCTCTCTGTCTCTGTCTCTCTGTCTCTCTGTCTCTCTCTCCGTCATTCTCCCATGATAAATAGGTATCTGTCCTTAAACTACCAGCTTTAGTCACTGGACGCCATGGATATGCTGGTCTGTATTCTACAGCTAGCCTTCTTCCTCCTCTTAACTCTGCTTCATCATCAGCTCTGTTGAGCTGCTTGGCACCCTTTTATAGAAAATTCTTCCCCTATGTCATGACAGTGCAGACTCCAAGGATAGAGGGTAAGAAATGGAAGCTCTTTAGCCATATAAATGCTGGCCAGAGCCTCTGGGCTAGAAACTGAAGTAGAAAACTGTTATATTATAATTAGATCTTGTTATACCTTTTATTTCCCTCTCCTTTTATGAAAAAGGGATTACTGGGGGCAGCTAGGTGGCACAGTGGATAAAAGCACCAGCCCTGGATTCAGGAAGACCTGAGTTGAAATCTGGCCTCAGACACGTGACACTTACTAGCTGTGTGACCCTGGGCAAGTCACTTAACCTGCATTGCCCTGCCAAAACAAACAAACAAAAAAGAAAGGAATTACTCTTGTTTTTTATATCATTATTATTATAATTAAGAAAATAAGGGGCAGCTAGATGGCACAGTGGATAAAGCACCGGCCCTGGATTCAGGAGTACCTGAGTTCAAATCCAGCCTCAGACACTTACCACTTACTAACTGTGTGACCCTGGGCAAGTCACTTAACCCCAACTGTCTCACCAAAAAAAATAATAATAATAAGGGGATATATCTATTCATAAACATAGAACCAAAGGCACTAGCTATTTTTAGAAAAATGTAGAGGTATCCAAGAGCTAGTTAAGGATCTTGGGATTTGTAGTCTAATAAGGCAGAGGAAAGTCTGGACTGTCTCACAGTCCTAAAGATGGCATGAAAAGTTTTGGTAGCTCAGGAAGTTTGTCAATTGATTTTACGAGCAAATATGGAAGAGAAATGGAGCCCAGAGATGAGCTGTAACATGGAGAAACCCCTCATTGCTATTGCAGCTGGGACTGCGGACTAAGAACAAAAGACTGTCTTCAGCATCCCAGCCACTGCTTGGTGAGATAATACACTCAACCTGTATCTCCTGGGGGTGCTTGTCCCTTAAAAACTGTGGCAAAGTGGAGAAGGGTTTTAAATCCCCCCTCAATTTTCTCTCCTCCTGCCTGTTTGAACTAACTGGTACTATAATCTATAGATAAATCTAGTTAGATGTAGATAAATAGATATTCTTTAAAAATATTTCCTTTTGGGGGCACCTAGGTGGAGCAGTAGATAAAGCACCAGCCCTAAATTCAGGAGGACCTGAGTTCAAATCTGGCCTCAGACACTTGACACTTAACTAGCTGTGTGACCCTGGGCAAGTCACTTAACCCTCATTGCCCCACAAAAATGAAAAAAAATAAAATATTTCCTCTTCCTGATTTTGCTTGATATAACAACTCATAATTTATCATGAATATGTAATGCACTGTCTGTGTATTGGTTACATTAGGGGTGAAATAGAGGAAGTTCGTGGTTAGCTAAAAGTACACAGAATTTATATTCAGGACTTGGGGCAGGTGGTGGGCTGCTCTATGTCGGTCCAGAACGCTGAGAATTCTTTCTTGGTTTGAAGGCTCAAGAGCTATGGTTGCAAATTTTTAATTAATAATTTTATAAGGTAAAATTTTCAAAAGGTAAAATTCAAACTGAATTCAGATTTTTTTTCATTTCCCTACATTACTGATCACATTATTGTAAAAAGGTGTGATGGGTAGCTAGATGGCACAATGGATAGAGCACTGACTCTGGAGTCAGAAAGACCTGAGTTCAAATCTAATCTGAGACACTTGACATTTATTATCTGTGTGACCCTGAGCAAGTCACTTAACCCTGAATGCCCCGAAAGAAAAAAGAAGGGTGTATATAACAACATTGATTCAGGGTGCTTAAGGAAAGATCTCAACCCTGTGAGGAAAGAAAGGAGATAGAAGAGGGCAGTAACCAGATGGAAAATTACACTCTTCCTTAGACCCTGGGTTCTTTTAGAGTTTCTCTTTCTTTGTTTCCTCAGCAATAGCACATAGTAGGTGCTTCCTTTTCTTTGCATCTCCAAGGCTAGCACATTGTAGGTGCTTCCTTTTCTTTGTATCCCCAGCACTAGCATATAGTAGGTACTTTTCTTTGTGTCCCAGCACTAGCACATAGTAGGTGCTTACTTGTCTTTGTATCCTCAGCAATAACACATACTAAGTGCTTACTAAATATGTGGTGACTGACTGACCAAAGCTAAATACCATAGGAGATGATAGGCATGGTCTGGGAGGAATCAGTTACTCCCATTTTCAGAAGAAAGAAATAAAACCAAACACTATCTCAACAGTGGCACCTGCTTGTTGCATATTCATGATACCTTTCTGGAATAGGTAATTAAAAATCATGAACTATTCCAGCAAAAAATCATGAGGTCTGTTGGTCATACTATCTCTAACATTTTTTGGACCTAATGGCTCATCTTTCTCTTCTAGGGAGGCTTCTTCTTTGAGGGGAAGCATGTGGTTGAGTACCCTAGCAGCTGGGATTTGATGTGGCAGCAAATGTCTGACCCAACCTGGAAGCATATTTTAAATGGCTGCTGCCTTACCAGGAAAACTTGGAGGGACCTGGAGAAGGTCAAGTTCTCTGAACTCTAATTGGAAGGGCAACCATCTTCTTTTAAGTGGTTTCCAGTTGGACATCACATCATGGGACTGCCTAAGACTTAATTTCTCATTGCCTGGTTCTCTGATCACCAAATTTAGGTATCTAGCCCCAATATCTCCCCTGAAATTCTGGCCTATATTTCAAAATGCCTTCTAGACACTAATACTTGAAAATGCCACCACCTCAAATTCATCAACCCACAAAAAACCAAATACATAAACAAATCAACTTGCTACTTCTCTCAACATCTCTATTTCTGTTCATAGCACCACCATCTTCCCAGTCATGTAGGCTCAAATAGTAAGAATCATCTTTCTTCAAAGTCATATACCTCAAAAAATTATATATATATATATATATGTACATATATATATAATTAGAATAGAATATTATATATATATAATAGAATAGATATATAATAAAAATATACATTCTCATATACCTCAAAATCTTTCTTGTCTCTCATCTCCCCATACTAGGTATTTTGAAATATAGACCTGAAGTTCAGGGGAAATAATGGGCTAGATACCAAATCCTTTGAACTCTTTTGTAAAAATTATAGCTCAAATTAGCTGGCTCAGCAGTCCTGCCATGGTCATCAATCTGTGACTTTTATATAGCTGACTGGCTATCTGACTGCTGCTAGCTGCCTAAGCCAGTCTGTAAGGGGAATTTTAAAAATCCTTCAGGTTAATTAAGCCCTGTACGAGGACCCAGTCTGTAAGGGCCTGCCTCTTCCCAACTGCTTCTCCCAGACTGATAAGAAAAAGCCTCTTTCAATTTAACAACAAAAAACAGGGTTTATTGATAAGAATAAACTTAGAAATAAGGATAAAGTAAGTAAAATATATGACCTGACTGTGTTTAACTTTCTCCCTGCCGCTGTGAAATCTCCTCCCTCTCTGTGGGTGTGTCTTTCTATCGTCGCTTGCCTTACACTCACTGCCACTCCCCTCTTAGCCAAATGCCACCCTCATTCAATTCACTGGAAATGTCTTCTTCTTTTCTCATCAACAGCCTCTTTCCTTCTCTACTCCCCATATCCCTGCATCTCCTTTCTCAGTCCTCCCTTCACTGTCAGCCTCCCCCTTGTCTCTGTAGCGTTCCCCCACCCCAGTGTCTCTACCCCCCCAGGCTATAAAACCCTTCTTTCTCATATGAACCTCAGGCTGGGCCATGCCCATGCCCACCAAGATAATTTGCTGGCACCCCCAGGCTGCAGCCGGGAGGGGGGGGGGGCTCGAGGGAGCTGTGTGTACCATGCCCAGGGCTCAAGGGAGCCTTGCCCCCTGCTGCATGCCTGGGGCCCAGGGTTTTTCATCCATACCACTTAGCTGGCTCTGAGGCCCACAGGGCTTCTGCAACTGAAACAGAGGGGGAGGGGTGGCTCCAGCCCAGCTCACATAGAGAAAAACACTGAGGGCCTAAGGCTTTCTGATCTTAGCCAAAGGCAGGTTCCCCAAACCAATTCTTACACTTTCCACAATATTTTCCCCAGTAGTCCCCAATGTTCCACTCATAAGTCTGACTCCCTAGTATAAACCTTCATCATTTCTCTTACTTTAACTATTATAATATCCTTGTAACCCATTTCCCTTCTAGTATCTCCCCTCTCCAGTCTATCCTCCATTGAACTGTCAAAATCATCATATGACATACTTGTATGATCATATCTTTTGTGTGTTTTTTGTCTAGACTTATGATTGTACTACCATAGAGATCTCCCAGCAAGAAAATTTTTTCTACCAAGGTAGAACAGCAACTGCTCTGTAATTGAAAGCTTTGAGAATTGCTTGGGGAATTGAGAGAATAAATGCCTGGCCCAGGGTCACAATCTTCTAGACTAACTCTCTGGCTACCATATATCATGCTGCATTTCAACCATGTAGCACCCCCACCCTCAACCTTCAGTGCTTCTCCATCAATTAATAGCAATATAAACTCCCTAGCTTATACTTGTCATGGGGGAAATAGATTGGGGATCCTTCTTCTGTAAAGAATTACACTCATGGGAGATAGTGGGGTGGGGGGGCAGGGTGGAGCCAAGATGGTGGAGGAAAGACATTAAGCTCACAAGGCTCCTGATACAATAACCCCAAAAATAGCAATAAAAGAACCCTTGGGGCAGAAAAACACACAAAAATACGGGCTGAGAGTTTTCTCCAGCTATAGATAGATTTCAGGGGGCCATGCTGGACCACGAATAAAGCCTAGCCCCACAATCCAGCCGACACACCAGACACCCGCCAGAGGAATTTGCCCCAGTGCCTCTGAATCAGCTGCAGCACCAGTGTCTTCTGGAACTGAGTGCAAGGTCGGACTGAACAGCTGGCCTGGAGGGGGGTAAGTGCAGGGGTACCAGTGAATTGGGGGGAAGGATTCGACTGTCCCACCCCAGCGGGCAACCAGGAAGAAATCCTGAGGGGGGGAGGGGAGCAGGGGAGCAGTCTCATTGGAAGCTGAGAACCACACCACAGAAAGCTTTGCTGGTTGGTTTCTTAGTAAATAGGCCTGATGTTATCTCCGGACCTGAGAATAGGCCAGGTGGGATTAAAGCCTGCCCCCCTCAACCCAAAACACCTGGGACCCTCTGAAGCTGATAATAGGAGTGGAGCAGAGAAGCAGCTCCACCCCCACACCCCCCCAGTGGAGAGTTTAAAATCAAATAAAAGGGAGGCCAGGCAGGCTGAGAAGAAGCCCAATCATCCCCCAGGCCATGCTATAGCTTGAACAGTGTGTCCTGGAAGCAGCACCATGCTTAAAGAAGGAGTTAAAAGCCAAGAAATAGTAAGCCAGGATGAGCAGGCAGAGAAAGCAGAAGACCATCAAAAACTTCTTTGGGGGTAAGGTAGACCACAATACAAGAATTACACTCATGGGGGCAGCTAGGTAGCGCAGTGGATAGAACACTGGCCCTTGATTCAGGAGGACCTGAGTTCAAATCCAACCTCATACACTTGATATTTACTATCTATGTGACCTTGGGCAAGTCACTTAACCCCAATTGCCTCACCCAAAAAAAAAAAAAAGAAAGAAAGAAAGAAAGAAAAAAAATAATTACACTCATGCACACAGTCCAGTTATCATTAAAATGGTCTTTCATTTGGACACTAAAGAAAGTGACCAAGGGGTAAGTCAAAGACTTTACCCCTTGGGAGGAGGGCTCAAAACTTCTCTCCAAAGTGAGAGAAGGCAAACGTTTTTATAGAGGTTTGATGGAGTGACCACCTGAAAATTGAAAGTTTCTTTTGGGGATGGGGTAGGGAAAGCTTGGGTGCTTGTCATATTCCTGAGAATCAGGGAGATTTTAGATTTGGAATTATGGTCCTGATCTCTGAGGTTATCTCTATCTCCTGGCACCATTCAGGTAGTAGCCATACTTCATTGACTTTCCTGCTATAGAATTTTATCTCCCCTTTCTTCTTCTTCTTCTTCTTCTTCTTCTTCTTCTTCTTCTTCTTCTTCTTCTTCTTCTTCTCCTTCTCCTTCTCCTTCTCCTTCTTCTCCTTCTTCTCCTTCTCCTTCTTCTCCTTCTTCTTCTCCTTCTTCTTCTCCTTCTTCTTCTTCTTCTTCTTCTTCTTCTTCTTCTTCTTCTTCTTCTTCTTCTTCTTCTTCTTCTTTTTTCTTCTTCTTTCTTCTTCTTCTGGTGCTTTATCCACTATGCCACCTAGCTTCCCCTCTCCCCTTACTTTTTAGGTGTGTCCATCCTGATATCTAGTTGGACAAACTAAACTTTAATAGTCCCTTAATTCCTCTATATGTCTGTCCCTGTATCTGGTCACCTTTGGTTTTGCTTCTCAAAGGAGAAACTTCTTCTGAGTTTTCCTAAACCCATGTCATGCTTCAGACTCTGTATAATTTGGCTCCAAATCACCATTTCCCAGATCTATTTCATACCCTTCATGGGGGTGAAGTATTATATATTACATGATTTCCTTTCACATACTCTTCTGCCCAATGCATTTGGGCTGACAAAATTCCATGCCTGGAATATACTCTACTTCTACACCTGTTAAATTTCTTCTTTTCCATAAAGTCCCAGTTCTTTTGCTGCTTCCTCCTTGAAGAATTCCCAGTCCCTCCTCCCCTACTCCTTTCCCCAATGAAAAGCAATCACTCCTTGCTCAAATTTCTTTGATGTCCAGTGTTTAGTACGGTACAGACACTTCTTGCTTTACATACCACATTTCACAAATTTGACTCCTGTTGAGCTGCAGGACCATGTGCTCATGTTCCTACTCTTGCTCCCAGCAGGCGGCAGCTAGGGCAGCAGCACTGGTGCAGCCTAATACCAGGTGCCCTCTGCTAAAGTCACTAAAGCCATTCTGCCTGTGGAGGCCCCAAACACTGAAGTCTCTCAGGCAGAGTCAAGACAGGGACTGAAGCCTCTAATATTGTTGGGGCCACAGAGCAGCAGATGGGACAGAACCCTATGAGAGGAAGAAGTCTGCAGAGTGGTCCACTTATGTTAAGTGAGAAGTGGCTTGTTCTTGAACAAAGTAAGTATTTTTTTAAATACTTAATGATTGATTTTATTTCATACCAGTCATAAAGTTCGAGTTCTTAACCATGATTTCTATCTAAGTTTGCGTTTGAAAGAGAAAAAGCCAGACTTAAAACAGGAAGAAACTATTTCCCAGCTCAATTGAGAGGGGCAAAGAGTCAACTTGCAGAAAAAAATTTCTGCCTTGTTGGTAATACTGAGATCATACTCTCTGAATGCTTTAACCTAGTGGGCAATGCACCAGCAATAGAGAGATCTAGAGGTTGGGGTGTGTGTCTAAGGAGGCCCACCCCTTTCTCACAATACCCAATGCCCTATTTGAACAAGAAGTCATTGCCATCTGCCTACATGGTTTATTATACATGTAAAATGCTATATTAGGTAGAAAGCTCCACATATATCTGAGATAATACTAGTACTATTAGTATTAAAACAATCTCTGGAAGTAGGTGGGACTGGACTGGGGAATACATGATATCTTTCCTTATGCCTGGATACTTAATCACTTTGAGGTATTGGATCATATTTTCACTAACCTTTTGATTATACTGACTGGTACAGGAACATGCATATGAAGTCATTGTCTCAACCTAAAACAAACTAAAAAGCAAGTACTTTTCTTTGCCTATTTTCTCCTTAATTCTATAGAACGTTTATAAGTGAGAAGCTAAAAGTCTTATCTCATAAGTGGGTTTCAGGGACTAAATAGGAAAAGAAACAATGAACTGTACAAAAGATAATAGGATAGTAGATTTAGAGCTAGAAGAGAGCTCAGAGATCCAATCTCTTCACTTTTACAGACGAGTAAACTGAGGCCTGAAGATGTCAAGTAATTTGTCCAAATTCACATAGTTTAGCTGGGATTTGAACTCAGATTCTCTGATTGGAAATCTGAGTCAGAGATTTAGAAGTGCTCTACTGAAATTCTATAATGAAATCAGATGTATGTGAATAGGAGTGAAAGCTCCAAATATATATAGGACAATGAGTAATTGAATCAGAGTTCCAGTCATTTGCCCATTTGTTTGAATGAATCAGTGTGTTAGCATCTAACTGTGTCCACTAATGCTAAGCCCTCAAATGTCTCTGACTGAGAGAACCATTGCTGCTGCTTTTTTTTTTTTTTTGGCAAGTTGTGGAACAACCCAATAACAGTTTGCATTAGCTGACCACTGCTGCCTACTATTACCATGTGTCTAAATCCCCTCTATCTAAATCTCTTTGATGGAGAAGCCCTGATAATCCTGGATTTTCACAGATCACTTTGGAAGCCGTTCCAACTTCAAAAATGCTACTGAAATTCTAGGCATCCCCCAAATCACTCTTTTACTCAGTCAACTCTAGGGGGTCCCTATCACCTCCAGGATCAAATATAAAATCTTCATTTTGGTGTTCAAAGCCCTTCTAAGCATCCTCCATCTCCCAGCTTGCCAGGCTTTGTACCTTACATACACACACACACACACACACACACACACACACACACATATACTTTTAGATTCCTGGAATAAGATATTTCATCTCTGGTATTCTGGGTATTTTCACTGACTGCCCCTATTCCTGCAATGCTCTCCTTCCTGGTTTCTACCTCCTGTATTCCCTGGCTATCTTCTAATCCCAGCTAAAACACTACCTTCTTCAGGAAATCTGTCCTGGTCCCTATTTAATTCTAGTGTCCTCCCTCTGTTGATTAGTCCCTCTTTATCCTATATATAACTTTATCCTTTTTCTATATAGATATAGAGAGATGATAGAGATAGAGATGGAGATGGAGATGGAGATGGAGATGGAGATGGAGATGGAGATGGAGATGGAGTTGGAGATGGAGATGGAGATGGAGATGGAGGTGGAGGTGGAGGTGGAGGTGGATGGATATATATCTCCTATATATATATATGTATATATGTATACATATATGCATATACGTATATCCTGTATATACATATATCATGTGTATATGTATGTGTGTATGTATACACACAAACACATATTTGAACAGCTAGGTGGTTCAGTGGATAGAGCACTGGCCCTGGAATCAGGAGGACCTGAGTTCAAATCTCACCTCAGATATTAACTGTGTGACAATGGACAAGTCACTTAACCCCAACTGCCTTAAATACCCAGGACCATCTCTAGTCATCCTGATGTATATCTTGCCGCTGGACCCAGATGGTTCTAGAGGAAAGTGAAGTTGGTGACTTTGCACAGCCCATCCTTACTTAAATCCAATTCAGTACAAATCATGTGTGTGTGTGTGTATACATATATACATATATATATAATCAGAAAGATAGATGGATGGATGGATGGATGAATGGATATGTTTGCATGTTGAATTCCCCATTAGACTGTCTTTTGACTTCCTTTAGATTTGTAAGGCTCAGCATAGTGCCTGGTACATAGTAGGCACTTAACAAATGTTTATTGACTGAATAACTGGCAGGCAGAATCACTCTGCTATAAGAACTATATATGTTTCCAGGAGGAAAACTTAAAGGAGAAAATATCGCAAGCAAAAAGAAAAAAAAAAACAATTTAAATATTGTGGAAATACAATCAGGATTTCAGAAGACCTAGTAGCTTCCACTTTATTTTATTTTTTAGTGAGGCAATTGGGGTTAAGTGACTTGCCCAGGGTCACACAGCTAGTAAGTGTTAAGTGTCTGAGGCCGGATTTGAACTCAGGTACTCCTGACTCCAGGGCTGGTGCTCTATCCACTGTGCCATCTAGCTGCCCCAAGCTTCTACTTTAAAAGACCATAGGTTTTGGAACATTATATTTGAAAGAGCAAAAAAGCTGGGTTGAATCCAAGAATAACTTACCAGCAAAGTTGAATATAATCCTGAATGGAAAAAAAAAAATGGACATTTGACGAACAGAACTCAATGGAAATTTTTCTATAAAAGATCCAGAAAAATGATTAGGAAAACATTAAAGAGTAATTATAAGGCCATTAAGGTCAAATTGTTAAATATATAATATATATTTTAAATCTATATTTATAATACATAATTCATAATTATATATTATTATATATAATAGAACATATATTAAAATGATATCAATATTCTTAAAATCGTCATCATTACTAAGGTAGTTTGAAAGAAAGATTGGGGCTGAATTACGTATGATGGGGTGATTCCAAAAACAAGATTGGGTAGGAAAAGGTAAAAGGGAATAATTATATTACAAAAATGGGGTGTGAAAGGAAGAATGAATACAGAGGAAGCAGGTCGGGGTGGAGACAGGTAATGTTGGACACTTATTCTCATCTGAACTGAAGAGGAAACAACGTGTACATCTCAAAGGGTATGGGAGTTTTCTGAACATGTAAAGAAATGGGAAAACTGAGGGATGGGATTAGGGAGGGACTTTTAGAGGGGTGTGTGGATTGGAATTTGGAAGAAGATAGGGAGAGGATGGGGGATTTTTTAGAGGAGTGTGTGGATTGAGATTGGGAGGGTGGAAGGGTGGGGAAGAAGATAAGGTAACAGGGATAGTGTAAAAAGAGAAGTTGACAAAGAAAATAGTGAATTATACCTTTGGATCCGAATGGGATGTTTGTGGCAGCTCTCTTTGTGATGGCAAAGAACTAAAAGCTGCATTATATGTAGTAACAACAATATTGTTTTAAGAATGACTTTGAGTGAATAAGCCATTTTGACTATTATACAAATGAAAAATAAAGTATATATAAAGAAAGATGCCATCTGCATCCAGAGAAAGAACTGGTAAATAGAAGTATGTATATAATCATTTTACACACACACAATCACACACACAGACACACACACCCCTATTTGTGTCTAGTGATAGCCATCTCCAGGGCAGGGTACTGAGAGGGAAGAAAAAAGGGGGAATAAAGAAATTTACATAATAACTTTGTTGTATATTTGGAGGGAATAACAAGTTGTACTTGGTAGATTTGTAGTTTCAAGTGTGATCTTTTTATTGTACTTTTATAGAAATGCTTCTTTTTAAAAAAAATAAATTTAAAAGAAAAAAGAAATGCTTGTTTTATGCTGTGGATTGAAAATGAAATTTGAAAAATCAAAAATAAATAAATAACATTGAAAAAATAAAAGAATTATATATAATATTATAAGAACCAGCCTTCAGAGTCTGGTTAAGTCATCCACACGCCTGAGCCATGGGATGTCAATCATTGCTGGCTGAAAAGGGGATGGGAATAAGTATTTACTTTGTGCCTACTTTGTGCTAGGCACTGTTCTAAGCATTTAAAAAATATTATCTTATTTGATCCATACAATAATTCTGTGAGGTAGATGCTATTATTATCCCCATCTTACATTTGAGGAAACTGGGGTAGATGGAAGTTAGGTGACTTGCCGAGGGTCACACAGTAAACGTCCAAGGCTGGATTTGAACTCAGATCTTTTTGACTCCAGGCTATCTATGTAGCCTGAGAATGGCAGCCCTGAAATTAAGAGCCAGTGTAGTATAATAAATAAAGCTCTGTATTTAGAATCAAGAAAGCCTAGTTCAGGGGCAGCTAGGTGGCACAGTGGATAGAGCACTGGCCCTGGAGTCAGGAGTACCTGAGTTCAAATCCGGCCTCAGACACTTAACACTTACTATCTGTGTGACCCTGGGAAAGTCACTTAACCCCAATTGCCTCACTAAAAAAAAAAAAAAAACAAAAGCCTAGTTCAACTCTCATCCTAATACTGAATAGAGTTGTGACCCTTAGAAAATAATTTCACCTCTCTGGGACTCTCTGGGACACACACAAACACACAGAGGTATGCTTGTATACGTACACGGTGTTTGGAGATTGATTGGGAAGTATCTGTTATGTGAAAACAAAATCTGTCAATAATTTTAATTATAATGATAAAAATAATGATACTAAAACAAAAACATTGCAAATGAATTAATGTAAATATATTTGTTTTTTGTTTTTGAAGAGGACCAATGATATCACAGGTGATGTCTTGACTTGAGTATAAATTGGATTTAAGTGAGACAGTGTTGCAAAAAATTATCAGCCTCATTCCCTCTTTCTGAGTCATCAAATTCTACTGACAGGACAAAAGTCAAGACAAATAATGATGGCCCAGGATGCAGTATATACAGCTCAAAGAACTCCACAGTGCCTACTTCAGCTGCCTGCGTGGCCACTGGAATAAATTGTTTTCATCTGACCATTCCATTGGGGAAAGACTTCATATGCTTAGATAGAAATCCCCTATGTCACTGACAGGTTTGAGGCCTGTCAGTTACTCTCAACCTGTTTTAGCCCCTATACCAAGATGATTTACCGGGGTATGGTTGTTATGAAAGCTACAGCTTCTTGGAATCACAGGTGAGAGTTGGGTAAAGGTGAACACTAAAGGTGGATGAGCAGCCCAGAAAAGGGCTGAACAAGCTTTTACACCAGAGGTGTTATTCCTCTCTAAACTTCCAAAGTAAATATGTAAGTAAACCACAGCACTCAGAATAGTTTCTAGTTAAAGACTAACTAATGGCTTAAAGAAGGCTGGATCGGCCTAGTTAAGAAAAAGGATTGTTGATCTGAAACAACTCTTTGGTGATATAAATAGGGATTTCTTGAGGATTGGGTCACTGTTACAGATTGCAGACATTATTTGATTTAATTCAGACATTATAAGAATATTGTAAATTCAAGGAAGTTAACTGAGCAGAAACAGGAGATTAAAGCCACAACAATTAAAACCTCAAATCAAAGTCCCAATCTGCTGAGATAGATACCTTGGATTCTGTTGTCCCACTGAGAAGTGATAGAGGATTTCCAGATTGGAAAACTCTAGTGCTCTCTAAGAGTGCCATCTAGTGGCCGTAGCTGACTACACATCTTATTTCATAGAATGTTAAAGGGTGGGTCAAAATGTGGTAACTTTAGAATTAAAATTACAGCTTTTAAAATTGCATGCCCAATTCATTAATCTCCTCTTTCTTTCTTTTTTATTCATGTAAGCAGTTAGAGCTATAAATTTTCCCCTAAGCACTGCCTTGGTTGCATCTCATAGATTTTGGTATGTTGTCTCATTGTTGTCATTCTCTTGGATAAAGTTATCGATTGTTTCTATGATTTATTGTTTGACCCATTCATTCTTTAGAATGAAATTATTTAGTTTCCAATTGATTTTCAGTCTACTTTTCCATGGCTCTTTCTTCCATGTAATTTTTATTGCGTCATGATCTGAGAAGGATGCCTTTCTACATTTGACTATGATGTTTTTGTGCCCTAATACATGGTGTTGGAAAAGCTGTGGAAAAATTGGTACACTAATGCATTGTTGGTGGAGCTGTGAGCTGATCCAACCATTCTGGAGAGCAATTTGGAATTATGCCCAAAGGTCTATAAAGCTGTGCATACCCTTTGACCCAGCAATGCCACTCTTGGGTCTTTTTCCCAAAGAGATCATAGAAAATTGAAAAGGACCCACATGTTAAAAAATATTTATAGCTTCTCTTTTTGTGGTGGCAAGGAATTGGAAATTGAGGGGTTGCCCATTAGTTGGGGAATGGCTGAACAAGTTGTGGTATATGAATATAATGAAATTCTATTGTGCTGCGAGGAAAGATGAGCAGAAGTTCAGAGAAACCTGGAAGGACTTGCATGAACTGATGATGAGTGAGATGAGCAGAACCAGAAGAACATTATGCACAGTATCATCAACATTGTGTGTTGATCAACTGTGATGGACTGGATTCTTCTCACCAATACAATGGTACAAGAGAGTTCCAGGGGACTCATGATGGAAAAGGCTCTCCAAATCCAGAAAAAAAAAAGAACTATGTAATATGGATGCTGATTGAATCATACTATTTCTTTTGTTTTTGGTGCTGTTGTTTTTCTATTTTGAGGTTTTTCCTTATTGCTCTGATTCTTCTCTTATAGCATGACTGATGCAGAAATATGTTTAATGTTGTTATGTATATGTGTATGTATGTATGTATAGATGTATATCTGTATGTATGTGTGTATATATATACATACACACACACACACACACACATATATATCCTATATCGGAGTGCCTGCTGTCTGGGGGAGGGGAGGAGGGAGGGGAGGGAGGGAGAAAAATTTGAAATTAGAAATCTTATGTAAACAAATGCTGAAAGCTATCTCTACATGTAACTGGAAAATAATAAAATACTTTTATTTTTTAAAAAAGAATTAAAATGGCAGGCATGAGGATTTAGCACAAAAGTTCTCCATGTAGAAAGAGGTTCTTTCTAAAATTTGTTTGTATAATTAGCCTTTATTTCCAAAGTTCTGTTTAACTCCTCTATCTTGGTTTTCCTTTACCCCATTTCTTGTACATGGTTAGTCAAATTAAAGTTAAGACTCTTTATCATAACATTTAATATAGCTCCTAGACACAGAATAAAAACTAGTAAAAGCTAATTTATCTACCAATCTCATAGGATTGCTAGGGGCATTGGAATTTACACATTAAGAACCAAAACACAAACATAAGTTAAAGGCACTATTGTATTTTATGATTATGATTATCACCTGTCACACGATAATAGTAATAACATTGCATGTTTTTACAGTGCTTTCAGGTTTGCAAAGTGCTTTTTTCACAGCAAATCCCTGAGGAGGGTAGAGTAAATGTTTTGTACCCATTTCACATATTAATAAACTGAGACTGAGAAGTAAAGGACTTGCTCATGTCTGAACAGCTACCATCAGAGATGGTATTTGTATTTTTCCCCTCTTCTTCACTTTTAATTTTTATTAATTTTATTTTTTGAACGAAATATACATTTTCTCCCTTCCAATCTCCTTCCTTCAAGAAAAACAAAATGAGAGATGAGATTTGAAACCATGTCCACTACATCATTATACTTCAAGATTCTGAACAACATTCTGAAGAACAAAAAGTAAGTATGAAGTCTGGTTTATTGAAATATATTTTAAATAAAAAATTCATACATTTAAGAGAAAGGAGATCTTCTGTAGAAGCTAAAACACTTAGAACTCAAGGGGACCTTGGATATCATCTAGCCCAATGCTATCATTTTATACATAGCCAAAATGGCATCTATGAGCATAAAATAACAAAGGTGATGAACAGCTGAGCTACCATTCAACCCCAGGTGTTCTGGTTCCCAATCTAGCTGTCTTTCACTCTACTGTATCATAGTAGCTCCATTATTTTCAACCAGGCTGTTTGATTAAATAAGCAACTGTGTCTTAAAAGAAAAACTTAAACAGATTTCTGTGTCATGGAAGGGGTGGAAATAAAGGGAGAGGGAGAAACAGACAGACAGACAAAGAAGAGAGAGGGCTAGAGGAGGAAGAAGGGGAGAGATAGGAGAGAAACAAAAAGGATGAAAGGGGAATAAAAGGAGAGAGAGAGGAGAGGATGGGAAAGAGAAGAAAGCAAAAGAGAAAGAAGAGAGACAAAAACTAAGAGAGAAACAAGGAGAAAGGAGGAAGAAAAGTAGGAAAGGACAGAGAAAGGGAGAGACAGAGAGAGATGGAATCAGAGAGATAGAGGCAAATAGACAGAGGCAGAGAAATAAAGACAGGCTGAGAGACAAAGACAGACAAAGACAGAGAGAAGGGGTTGGATTTTCCCTTTCTTGACCTTAGTAACTCCATTTATTTTTTCTTCTATGCTGACTCTTTTATAAAGACAGCAAATAGACTAATCAAGTCTTCTCTGTCTTGGACCTTGAGGCCAAAGATGGACTAACTATTAGAACAGAGGTTCTGACACCTCCTTCAGAATGCAGCAAAGGGTAAAACCAGTGGCTGACTATTTATGAACAAAGGGGGGAAATAAGCATTTATTAAGCACCTACTAAGTACTAGACACTGTCCTAAGCATTTTACAAATATTATCTCATTTGACCCTCACAATGACCCACACTATCACTGTATTTTCTGTATACTATAGAAATCTGAGGGAAAATATTCATAGTAAGAAGTCATCTTTCCCCATGGAAATTTTCCTTCTGATAGGACCAACTGATATTTAGCTATAGCATTGATTGTAATGATGAATATAATAAAACTTCTAAGATACTTGAACCTTAAACTGTAAGATATAAATTTGCTTTTCACACAACCTCTACACACCAGCATCCCTGACTCTGTTAGACAACAGAACTCACTATGATTTGGTGGTTCCTTAACCTTTCAAATGAATACTCTTCCATTTCCTTAGACAATAATTTTTTGTCCTCAGTGAGTAGTGAAGAATGATAAAGTCATTTATTTTAATATCTACTTGAAGCAATACAGAAGGGACCTAGCAAAAAAAAATATGTTGTGTATATGTGTTTTTAAAACTTAATTTAGAAGGACTGTGTAGGGGGCAGCTAGGTAGCACAGTAGATAAAGCAACCAGCCCTGGATTCAGGAGGACCAGAGTTCAAATCCAGCCTCAGACATGACACTTACTAGCTGTGTGACCCTGGGAAAGTCACTTAACCCTCATTGCCCTGCACAAAAGAAAAAGAAAAAAAAAAGGACTGTGCGAATTCATAGTAGGTACTTAATAAATGTTTGACTCCTTCTCACACTCTATGAATGATGAAAGGATAAGGACATGAAATCCATGAGGAAAAATTAAGGAAATGTTGGGAATTGAAATATTAGAATATAAGCTCCATGAGGCAGTGATTGTTTTCAATCTAAACTTTATATCTCACCCAGCACTTAGCATGGTGATTGTTACACTGTCGCAACTTAATAAGTTCTTGCTGAAGTCATCAATAAGCACTTAATAAGTGCCTGTGGCAAGAACTATGATGAACACTGGGGCACTGTGCCCCAGTTAACGTTAAAGCTGAGAGCAAAGTGAGAAATGGTCCACAAAAATATGGAATGAATGCATAAAGAATTTATTAAGCATTTATTATGTGCAAAGCACCATGTTAAGTTTTGGAGTTACGAATAGAAGACTAAGAGTTCCTACTTTCAAGGGACTCATGTACTAATGGGGAAGTGGAGGCAATATATATATATGGAAAATTACATCTGTGAGTTAAACAGAATGGTCCCATAGTTCATTGAGTGCAGTGGAAAGCAGATGGTCATGCTTCCTCTTTAATGTGATTTTCCAATTATAAAGTATCAACATTTTAATAAAATGTTTACTTTTTAAATATTTATGTAATAAAATACCAGTATCAATAATAAAATAAAATATTCTGATGTGGAACCATTTGAAAGTGCCAAATAGTATCAAAAACTTTTTTTTTATGAGTCTTCAGTAGCTATGACTGTTGTACATATGGTAGTGGTTGCCAGGCCACAGTTCCAGAGGTTGCTTCCCAAGATGATGTCTGATGTCTGAGGATACAGGGATGGAAACATTGCTATTCTTTTTTTTTTTTTTTGCTAGGCAATGAGAGTTAAGTGACTTGCCTAGGGTCACACATCTAGTAAGTGTCAAATGTCTGAGGCCAGATTTGAACTCAGATCCTCCTGAATCCAGGGCTGGTGCTTTATCCACTGTGCCACCTAGCTGCCCCCAAAACATTGCTATTCTGAAGGCTCTTGGGTTCAGGGTCCTGAGCCGTCTCCATCGGGGTAGAGGGGAGATAGTGGTCCAGGTGAGGGCTGGTAGTTTGATTTGCCTTGAAGATGCTCTCTTCTAGGGGGCAGCTAGGTGGCACAGTGGATAAAGCACCGGCCTTGGATTCAGGAGGACCTAAATTCAAATCCGGCCTCACACTTACTAGCTGTGTGACCCTGGGCAGGTCACAACCCTCATTGCCCTGCCCCCCCCCAAAAAAAGAGCAGAAGCCAGGACCCTATTTTTAAAAAAAGAAAGAAAAGAAGATGCTGCCTTCTATGTCTCTCTCAGGATGCCATGATGTTTCATCCAGTCTGGTTTATCTGCCATGTATATGGTAATTCATTTCCAATTAAGAAGGATAGCTGGCCTCTTACCAAAGGAATTGCTTCCTGCTCTGAGTGCTATGAGTGCTGGGCTTGAAGCAGGACCAGTGGTCTTGAGGGTGCTGCCAGCCCCAAGGCTCCTAGGAGTTGGTCAGCAGTTGTTACTGAATGGGGTGAGGAACATTGATCCTTTTCTCCACAATGATTTCTCCCCTCAATGACTGCTTTGGGGGTTCACTGCAAAATAGGTCTGCTGGTTTTTAGGTCACTGCTATGTCCAAGATTCATGGGTTCAAGGTCCTAGGATATCTCCATCAGGGTCTGAAGAGAATAACTATTGTTATATGATTGAGGAATGACTGAACCAGTTGTGGTATATGATCATGATGGAATACTAATATGCTATAAGAAATTATGAGCTTGTTGGTTTTAGAAAAAAAGATAGACTTGCATGAAATAATGAAGACTGAAATGAGCATAAGCAAGAGAATGCTGTATACAATAACAGCAATATTGTTTTAAGAACAAGTTTGAGGGGGAAGATAGATGGTGCAGTGGATAAAGCACTGGCCCTAGATTCAGGGCCTGAACTCAGGTTCAGGTTCAAATCCGGCCTCAGACACTTAACACTTACTAGCTGTGTGACCCTAGGCAAGTCACTTCACCCTCATTGCTCCACAAAAAAAAAGAACAACTTTGAGTGACTAAGTCATTTTGACTATTATAAATACCCAAACTAACTACAAAGGACCTATGAAGGAAGAAGTTATCTGCATCCAGAAAAAGAGTTGATAAATAGAAATATGTATGGAATTCTTTTACATACATATACACATTTGCCACTAGAATGGAGAAGGGGAAGGAAAGAAAAAAAGAAATTTACATGATAGCTTTATTATATATTTAAAATGAATAGCAAGTTGTACATAATAGATTTGCAGTTTCATGTGCAATCATCTTTTTTATTCTACTGTGTTGTGGAAATGCTTGTTTTAAGGGGCAGCTAGGTGGCCCAGTGGCCCTAGAGTCAGAAGTACGTGAGTTCAAATCCAGCCTCAGACATTTAACACTTACTGGCTGTGTGACCCTGGGCAAGTCACTTAACCCCAATTGCCTCACTAAAAAAAAAAAAAAGGAAAAAAAAAGAAAAGGAAATGCTTGTTTTATTTCATAGATTAAAAATAAATTAATTAAAAATTTTAAAATAATAAGTCAATGTTGGATGATAGGTTGTTGTTTTTTATCTTTGCCGGATATAGAATAAGAAGAAATAGGACTAGCACCTACAATAGACTACCCCACCCCCATTTAAAAAGAGAAAAAATCTATTAACCTACATACTCAAACCTACTGACCTTTAAAACTTTAGTCTTTACACATGGTCAAGCCTCAGACAGATGTTGCTAAGTTTAAAAAAAATAATAATTAACTTCTATAGCAAATAAAATTTCCTTCTGGGGACACAGTAAACTGGTTGAATGAGGATTGAGTTGAATAACCATTAATGACCCAAGATTTCTCCTTATCATGGCTAGATACCTCATTACCTATCCTTGTAATTTTGACTAAAAAGAACTGGGGAACAAGACAGGGACCCAGGGGCTAACTGCATGTGTGTCTGGGACTTCTCAGACCAGCTATTACTCAGAGCCAGCAGGAAGATGGGGCTGCATCAAAAAACCAGGTGACTCAACACTGTCCCATCTCCAGAACCTTAACTCCCTCAACTTGCTCTTCCAACCCAAGCCGAGATGCTGACACAGAGAAAAATGTAAAGTAGCTTTTGCCTTCAAGAAGAATACATTCTCCTGAGGGGGTCAGGGGCAACAAGTAAGGATATAAATAAATAGCTGATCTTTTCTGGAAGGAAGGAAGGAAGGAAGGAAGGAAGGAAGGAAGGAAGGAAGGAAGGAAGGAAGGAAGGAAGGAAGGAAGGAAGGAAGGAAGGAAGGAAGGAAGAAGGGAGGGAAGCAATTTGTCCTTCCTCAGTTTCTAGCACCACAAAATGGCAAGTTCATAAACTATTACCTTTTAATTACTAAGCCATTCTATTTGTTGCCATAAAAATTGCTGACATTAGCTATGCTATTTTCTGATAAAGGATGAAACTGGGGAAGAAAATAGAATTTGCCCTTAAAGAGACAATAGACATTTTTGCTTCCAAGAAGAGACTGAGAAGGTCTAAATTCCCATAGGAGAGAAAAACTGAACATATCATCATTTTGTCCTAGACGTAGTAAAAGAAACCCTTGGATCAAACCAAGCCAGAGAGGAAAAGACTCCCATGATGCGCTGGAAAGGGTAGGTTAGGGATTGTTTCACTTTTGTGTTTGTGGTCCTAGCACTTAATGGAGAGTAGATGTTTAATGAATGTGTGTTTCTTGATTGACTGTCTCTGATAATCTATCACACCTGAGTATAAAGTCTCCTGTTCTCTTGCTTTTTAGTAAATGATACACTCTAGAAAACCATTGTCACCATTCTGCCATACTTTTAGCCACAAAGTCCAGGCAAGTAATCTCCCATTCCCATTTCCCTAGCTTTATTAATTGTAAGAGTTCCATGCCCAAGAGGAAAACTTTTTTTTTCTTAAGTTACTAATTAATGTGGTATATCTAGGTACAGGCTATAAGTCCCTTTTGTCTATATCATGTCTTCTGGGCACAGATGCTATTAAAAGCTGTTGGTAATAATGATGACTATGATATTGCAGATTCTCAAAGAACATTAGTAGAGACATTAATTTGTATCTCTTTTGTGCCGTTGTTCTCCCCCAAAGACTATAGTCAAGATTAGAGCATTATTCAATGCAATGGGTATGGAGAAGTTCAGAGCATAGTCACACAAGCTGTGGGTCAGAATCAGGGACTATAGTATATCCATGTATTTGGCAGGGAAACAAATCTAATTAGAATACCTCACTGCAAATATTCTTGGGGTTTGGTAACTATGTGCCATGAAGATATGGTAACTATCTGTAGAGCAGGGAAATAGGAGCCATACTCTTCTAGTGAGCCTTTCTCCAAAACAATATTGCAATTGGTCTTTTGACAAAATTTGGCTTATTTTAAACCCAACAGAAATTGTGACAAATGGGAATGTGAAATTTTAAAGGAACTTGACAAAACATTGTAATTCAAAGGTCATAGCTGTCAACTCTGGAAGGTCATCTAGTATAACCCCCTCATTTACAGCCAGGGAAGCTGAGGCCCAGTGAAGCAAAGGGACTTGAAGGTCACACAGTCAGCATCAAAAGACCCATGTCTTTTGACTCCAGTGCCTGTTATAAATATATAACATAAATGTGTTATATACGTTATATATTTATTTAGAAAATATATTTATGTGTGTATTATGTATGCATGTATGTATAAGGGAGCAAGAGAAATTCAGGTTAGAACATAGGAAGGACTTCCTGGCAATAAAGCAAATTTAACTCTAATAGAAGTTTCCAATGGAAACTGAAATTTCCTTGGCTAGAGATATTTAAAAATACAAATAATTTGTAACTGGTCTGGGTTAGATGCATTAAAACAGGAAACTACTCTAACAAGAGCCATCTAAACCATAGACTTTAAGGTAATAATTTAAATCATATCTGATTTTGCCCACAGCAGTGATCTAAATGAGATTATTTTTCTTTCTAAACTGCGGAGCAGAGGTTTAAACACAAATGAACTAATTTTTTTTCCTCTTTAAAATTCAATTGATAATTTGAAACAATTTGAAACTTCTCTTGCTTTTTAATCACTCCCACTGGGACTCTTTAGTGTTCCTCCCAACTTTATTCCCTGACTCTACATTCACTTTTTAATGGGGCCCCAGGAAACTGATTAAAATAGTTAGTGAGTTAGTTTCTATGGGCCTTATTGAAGATAAATCTGGGACAATCACAAGGGCCACATTCCAAGTCTGCCAGAGGGAATTACCTGGTTGCCTTGGTGCAATCTATAACCAATCCATGGCAATATCATCAGCCCTCTTTGAGGAAGCTTTGCTTCATCCAATTGCACCCTGAGACCAGCAGAATGCAATCCCCTTGTTAGTCTCCTCTACAGACATAATTCCACCTCTCTTAGGTCTCCCACTAAACAGCATACTTGTCTAGAAAAGCAGGGGGACTTATTTAGGGTCTCCAAGGGGAACCTACTATTTAGGACCCAATAAAGCAGAATTGATACCCAGGCTGTCCCCTTGGGAGTGACCTCATCTTTAATGAGGGTGATTATTTGTATTAATTCTTCCTTTCCCCAAGGAAAGAAGCAATCTTGAGCAGCCCTTCAAGAGAGTTGTTGGGAGACTGATTAGTCTCCAGGGTCTGTCCTATTGAAGCTGTAAATCTCTTTCCACTTGACCTTATACTATATGCCCTCAAAGTAACCCCCAGATTTCCTTAACGAAAAGTAAATTACAAAGGCATTCTGTCCTTCCAGAAAGACCACTCCTAATTTAGATAGATGGATATCTTTTCACTGGGTCAGTGAATCTTAGAACTTTAGAGCCTTTGTTATCATGAAATATTTCCTTTAATCAAAACTAATTATGAGTAATGTGGTACGGTAAAAATGGATTAAGAATCAGAAACCCTAGATTTGGATTTCTTATTCTTTTGCTTATCAGTTGTCTGACCATGGGTAAGATGCCTAGTCTTTCTGGGCCTTAGTTTTCTAATCTATAAGAGAAAAATGTTTGAAAAATATTTGCCTCAAAGTCCTTTGTAATTCTGTGATGCTGTGAGCTTCATCTGTAAAATAAGAATGATGTGCATTTATTGATCTCATAGAGGATTTATAAAGATTAAATGTGAAACATAATGCTAGAGCATTCTTTTGTTTCTTTTTGATTTGTTTAGTTTTTTTGTGACCTCATCATGTAGGGAAATTCTGATGTGGAAACAGCTTACACTGCTACAAATCAGCAAGTTGTCTATAACTTAAGGTCGTATAGACTTTCTCAGGGTCACAAAGCTAGTAATTGTCAGAGGAATGACTTGAATCCATTTATTCTTACCTCCAAAGGCAGCCTTCTTCCCATTGCATGACATTTACTGCAAGATGTTATTCTTAAATCACTCTTCCTTCAGTCAGAATCTCTTTTCCTTTTATATATATTAGCTTTCCTGTGGAAAAATAAATGGAACACTAATGCATTGTTAGTGGAGCTATGAACTTATCCAACCATTCTGGAGAGCAATTTGGAACTATGTAGAAAGGGCTATAAGACTGTTCATACCCATTGACCCAGTGGTACCACTGCTAAATCTGCATCCCAAAGAGACCATAGAAAAGGGAAAAGTACTCACACATACAAAAATATTTATAGCAGCTGTCTTTGTGGTGGCAAAGAATTGGAAATCAAGGGAGTACCCATCAATAGGGGAATGACTAAACAAGTTGTGGTGTATGAATGTAATGGAATACTATTGTGCTGTAAGAAACAATGAGCAGGAGGAGTTCAGAGAAACTGATGCTAACTGAAAGGAGCAGAACCAGAAGAATATTGTACACAGTAACAGCAACATTGTGTGATAAACCACTGTGATAGACTTAGCTCTTCTCAGCAGTACAATGATCCGAAACAGTTTCAAAGAACTCATGATAGAAAATGTTCTCAACATCCATAAAAAAAAACTGTGAATTATCAATGCAGATTGAACCATATATATATGTGTGTGTGTGTGTGTGTGTATGTATATGTATATGTATGTATGTGTGTATTTATATGTATATGTATGTATGTATGTATGTATGTGTGTGTATATATATATATATATATATATATATATATATATATATATATTAGCTTCTTCTCAACTAAAGAGGAAATCCCTTGAAAACCGAGACCAGCTGAGGTGGGGGAGGTGTACAAGCTTGTCCAAAGCTAAAAAGCACACCACAGAAAGCTTTGCTGGTTGGCTGTTTAGTAAGTAGTCTTGAGGTTATCTCCAGACCAGAGAACAGGCCAGGTGAAAGCAAAACAGGCCCTTCCTCAAACCAAAATACCTGGGACCCTCTGGAGCTGGGAACAGGAGTGAAGCCAAGAAGCAGCGCCACCCGCCCCCACCCCCTGTGGAGAGTTTAAAATCAATTAAAAGATGAGCAAACAAAGAAAGTTCAAAACTATAGAAAGCTATTTCAGCAACAAGGAAGATCAAGATGCAGCCTCAGATGAAGAAATCAACCACAGGGCCCCTACGTCCAAAACTTCCAAGAAAAATATGAACTGGTCTCAGGTCATGGAAGCTCTCAAAAGGGACTTTGAAGGAAAAATAGGAGATAAAAGGAAGATAGAGAGAGAGGGAAGAAAGAATGGAAAGAGAAATGAGAGTGATGCAGCAGTCATGAGAAAAAAGTCAACAGCTTGAAAAACCAAATAGAAAAGGAGATTAAAAAATTGTCTGATGAAAATAGTTGCCTAAGAATTAGTATTGACCAAATGGAAGCTAGTGATTTTATGAGAAACAAAGACACCATAAAGTAAATCCAATTGAATGAAAAAATAAAGGGCAATGTGAAATATCTCCTTGGAAAAACAGCTGACCTGGAAAATAAAGCCAGGAAAGATAATTTGAAAATCATTGGATTACCTGAAAACCATGACCAAAACAAGAGCTTAGACACCATCTTCTAAGAGATTGTGAGGGAAAATTGCCCTGATATTCTAGAAGCAGAAACTAAAATAGAAATTGAAAGAATCCACTGATCACCTCCTGAAAGAGATCCCAAAAGGAAAACCTCCAGGAATATTATAGCCAAATCCCAGAACTCCCAGCTAGAAAAAAGGAATTCAAATATTGTGGAGCTCCAATAAGGATCTAGCAAGATCTAGCAGCTTCTACATTAAAGGATCAGAGGGCATGGAATATGATATTCCAGAGGGCAAAGGAATTGGGACTACAGCCCAAAATAATGTACCCAGCAAAACTGAACATAATTTTTCAGGGGAAAAAATGGAATTTCAATGAAAAAGAAGACTTTCAGGCATTTGTGATGAAAAAACCTGAACTGAACAGAAAATTTGACTTTCAAATACAAGACCCTGAGGGTCAGCTAAGTGGCACAGTAGATAAAGCATTTGCCCTGGATTCAGGAGGACCTGAGTTCAAATCTGACCTCAGACACTTGACACTTACTAGCTGTGTGACCCTGGGCAAGTCACTTAGCCCTCACTGCCCCGAAAAAAAAAAATACAAGACCCTAGAGAATCATAAAAAGGTAAACAGGAAAAAGAAAATCATGAGGGACATTAAAAGATTAAACTGTTTATAGTCATACATGAGAAAATAATACTTCCACCTCATAAGAACTTTTTCAGGAAGGAATATACAGAGGACACAGATCTGAAAAGAATAAGAAGGGATGGTATTGGTAAAGCATTTCTTTTTGTATATCCTTGTTCTTTGTGGAGAAAACAAGGTGGGTTATTTGGTGTCTGGGGCAGGATTTGGACTCTAGGCCTCCTGGGCCCAGGGCTGGTGCTTTATCCACTGTGCCATCTAGCTAAACCATGATGATATCTTTAAAATAAGGGGGAGAGGTAGGAGGAATAGACTGAGGGAGGGGGGAGGTAGGAGGGGATATGTGGAATGAGGAGAAGTAGCTCATAAGAAGGAAACAAGAAAAAAGCCTATGGAGGGGAGGGGAAGAAGGAGAGTGAGTGAACTTCACTATCAGAATTGGCTCAAAGAGGGAATAACATACATACTCAAGCAGGTATAGTAATATATTTTTGCCCTGAGGAAAACTGGGAGGAGAAGGAGATGGGGGTGGGGAGAACAGGGGAAGGAGGGAAGGGAAGTTTGGGGGAGCGAGCTGTAAAAAGCGAAACACTTTAGAGAAAGGTGAAGACGTTTTGCATAATACCACATGTATGACATATATTGAATTGCTTGATTTCATAGGGAGAGTTGAGGAGGGAGGGAAGAAGAAAAATTTAAGAAAACAGAATTAGCTCAAGGGTCATAACCTCATCAGAGTGGGCTCAGGGAGGGAATAACACACACATCCAATAGGGAAGAGTTATCTATTTAACCCTTTAGGAAAGTAGGAAGGGAAGAGGATAAGGAGGGAAGGGTGAATGAAGAGAGGGTATAGCCGGGGAGGGGGTAGTCAATGGCAAAACACTTATGAGGAGGATTAGGGAAAAATAAGGTAGAAAATGGAATAAATATCATTGGAAGGGAATAGGATAGAGGGAAATAGTTACATTGATTTACTACAAGGTCAAAATGTATGGTACCTACTCTGCTGGGCTATCGTGAAGAAAATTCTCTGTCAAGTCCAAGGTACTAAATAGAAATTGTGATGAACAGGATGCTATCAGAAAAACCTGGAAAGATCCACATGAACTGAAGCAGAGAGAAATGTACTGTATACAAAATAACAGCATTAGTGTAAGATGATCTGCTGCAAAGCATATGGTTATTTTCAGCAAGGTAATGATCCAATATAACTCTGAAGAACCTAGGAAAATTGCAGTACATCTACAGAGAAAGAACTGATGGTATCTGAAAACAGACTGAAACACATTTTTTTGACAATTCCTTAATCTGAAGATTTGTTTTTATCTGTTTCCACTCACAACCTATATAAGGCAGAATTGTTTGCCATGACTTCTCATGTATAATTTATGTGGAATTGTATGAGTTCTTGGGATAGGGGTGGGTGGGGAGGGAGGAAGAAAAGTTGGAACACAAAGTTTTTTTTTTTAATTGATGTCAAAATTTGCTTTTACACGTAATTTGGGAAATAAATGTCTAAAAATTTAAAAAAAAGAAAAGAAAACTGAGACCACATTGTATTCTCTATTGCAATGAAGAACTGAACATATTGTACTACTCAGAAAATACATGTTAGTTGGTTGATTGAGATTTGTTACTTTAATTAAAACCCATTTTCTCAGTCTCCCTTTATTTTTTTCTCAAATTTTATTATTTTATATTCTGAACTTGAGAAATAAGACAAGCATTTCCATAATATAATAGGAGAAAAAGATAATTGCACATGAAACTGGAAATCTATTATGTACATCTTGCTATTCCTTTTCAATATAAAATAGTTATCATGTAACTTTTTCCCTCCCCACCCCCATTCAAGGGATAAATACCATTAGACACAAATTTTGCATATGCATGTATATATGTGTGTATGTATATACATGTGTGTACATGTATAAAAGTATGTATGTGGATATGTGCACATATGTGTATAGATATGTAAAAATGTTCTATACATACTTCTATTCATCAGTTCTTTCTCTAGATGCAGATAATACCTTCCTTCATAGGTCCTTTGTAGTTAATTCAGTTATTTATAATAGGCAAAATGACTTAATTGCTTGAAGTTGTTCTTAAAATAATATTGCTGTTTCTCTAGATTCTGCTCATTTCTCTCTTCATCATTTCATGCAAGTCTATACATGTTTTTTCTAAGATCATTGAGTCCATTAATTTCTTATAGCACATTAGTATTCCATCACAATCAAATACCACAACTTGTTTAGCAATTCCCCAATTTACAAGCATCCCCACAATGTCCAGTTCTTTGCTACCACAAAAAAAGAGCTGCTATAGGTATTTTAGAACATACAGGTTCTTTTCCTTTTTTCCTGATCATTTTGGGAAACTGTCCTAGTAGTGGTATTTCTGGGTCAAAGGTTATAAGCAATTCAATAACTTTTGAGGCATAATTATAGATTGTTCTCCAAAATGATTGGGTAAGTTCAGTTCCAACAACAGTGAATTAGTGTCATAATTTTCCCACATCTCTTCCAACATTTGTTGCTTTCCCCTTCTATAATTTTAGTCAATGTAATGGGTATAAAATGGTATCTTAAGGTTGTTTTTGTTTGCATTCCTCTAATTAATAATTGCTTAGAGCATCTTTTCATACAACTATAAATTGTTCTCATTTCTTTATTGGAAAACTTCCTGTTCATGTCCTTGGACCATTTATCAATTGGGGAATTGCTTGTATTCTTATAGATTTGAGCAAGGTTCTTTATATTTTTGAGATATGAGACCTTTGTCTGGGAAAATGTCTATAAAATTTCTCCCCAATATTCTGCTTTCCTTCTGATCTCAGCTACATTAGTTTTATTTATACAAAACCTTTTTTATTTAATATAATCAAAATTATCCTTTTTTAGGCCTTACACAGCTATCTTTTGTTTATTCATAAATTGTTCCCCTATCAATAAGTCTGATAAGTTATAAGTTCCATGTTCTTCAAATTTTCTTGTAACATCTCCCTTTATCTAGGTCATATATCCATTTTTTCCTTATCTTGGTAAACAGAATAAGATATTGGCCTACGCCCAATTTCTGCCAGACTTCTTTATAGCTTTCCCAACAATTTTTACCAAGTAATGAATCCCAAAAACTTGAGTCTTTACACTTGTCAAACACAAGGTTATTATAGTCATTTGCTGCTATAAATTGTATGCCTACTCTGTGCCACTGATCTACCTTTATATTTCTCAGCCAGTACCAGATAGTTTTGAGAATTACTGCCTTATAATATAATTTGAGATCTGGCACTACTATATCTCTTTCCTTTCCATTTTTAATAGTTCCTTTTATATTCTTGACCTTTTGTTCTTCTGAATGAATTTTGTTATTATTTTTCTTATTTAGTAAAATATTTTTGGTAATTTAATTGGGATGGCATTGAATGTATAGATTAATTTAGGTAACATTGTCATTTTCATTATATTGTCCCTTCCTACCCATGAATAATTATTATTTCTTTAATTGTTTAAATTGGATTTTATTTGTATAAAAAGTCTTTTTTTAATAACATTGTTCATATGATTCCTGGGTTTGTTTTGGCAGGTGCATTCCCAGGTATTTTAGGTTATCTAGAGTTATTTTAAATGGGGTATCTCTTACTATCTCTTCTTGCAGGATTTGTTGGTGATATATAGGAATGCTAGTGATTTGTGTGGGTTTACATAGTCTCTCTTTAGCAATGTGAGAAAATAATTAATAATAATGGGTTTGGGGGGACACAGGGAACCCTCCCCCCCCTCCCCAACTCAAGGACTTAGCTCAGGAACCTTACCTGATCTCTTTCAAAGCCAGCCCAGAGTCCTTAGAAATGGAAATCAGATTCTGAGTAGACCATAGAAACCACACCTATCTAAAAGCTTTTCCCTGAGAGGGTCTTTCTTTTATAGGACCCTGAGCAGCACTGCTCATTTTAATATGGACCACCCTCAGGTCCTGTCAACCAATAGAATGAATGATGCTAGCCAATTAGCTTTGAGCATTGTGTAAGAGCCACCTCTATCAGAAGAAGACTGCAGAAGGCTTACACTCTCTCCTGGCTCTCTTGGGCTGGAACACTGAAGGAGGCAGCTGCGCTGCTTCCCCCCACCCCCTTTTCTTTCTAACCCTAGGTGATGTAGAACCTCTGAACTACTCTGGAGCCATGTGCTCTATCTCTATGATGCTGGGAGATTTGGGCTTGTGTTAAATGTGGTCAACTCTTTACTAACATTTAATATGATTTAATAATAAATGCTTGCCACCAAAACTGATGCAATGGACTCTAATTTATAAATAGCAATATAGTAGAAGCTCCCCAGTAACTTAGAACAGAGACAGACTTCCCCCCAATATTTTGAACAACACAGCAGAGATGAAATAGCAATGGTCATTGATTCCCAAGTCTGGAGAAACTCCTCCCCTCTCCCAGACAAGGCAGAAAACTGCTTCATAAAAGCAGAACTGCCTAAGTTATTTTTTTCCTAATTTTTCCTCAATCTCTCTTATTTGATCTTTGAAGTCCATTTGAAAGTTCTTCCAAGAACTCTTGTTGTACTTGTTACCATTTGACATTTCTCTTTGAAGTGGGTGTGACTTTTTTAACTTCACTATCTTTCTCTGAATATAAATCCAGATCTTCTCTACCTCCATAATGGCTGTCTATGGTCAGGTTCTTTTTCCTTTGTTTACTCATTTTTATTTTGTTTCATTTTATTTTGAGAAACTTATTATTGTAATCAGGTTGTAGTCCCAAGATGTGGGGAATGGTGCCCCCATAAGACAAGTCCTTCTCACTGTTATTTTCTGAGCTCTGTCAGGGGCCCAACCTTGGGCACTCCTCTCCACCCCTAAGCCACAACTAGAGCCCCCAACCATGCTATCCCACAAATGCTCTTGATACCTGTAGTCCCTTTCATAGCTGCAAACTTCAGTTCTTCCCTTTGCCCTGGGAGGCTAACAACTTTGTACAATTCTGCCACACTTAAATCTAATTCATATGCAAGTCAAGACACCACCCATAATGTCATTCATTTGTCCTCTGGAAACAAAAGACAATCAAGAAAAACCTAATCTGTATATCTGAGGTTGACATGTCTTCTAGCACCTTTAATTCTGGCTTTTGATTCATGCAACCTGGCATTTCACATGATGTGCTCTGCTTATGAGCTAAAAACAAAACAAAACAGGGCTATCATGGACTTCTACTCCTTTTCCAATCTTAAAGCAATTAGTTGTTCCATGTTCAGTTCTAATTATTGCTTCTTTGCCTCCATACAAATTCCTTAGGAGATAGGTAAGATGATCTGGTATTCTGATCCCTTTGAGGACTTGCCACATTTTGTTATGATACACACAGTCAAAGCTTTAATGTAATTAATGAAGCAGAAGTCGATTTTTTCCCCCTCTGGAACTTGCTTTCTTTCTCTATAATCCAATGAATGTTGGCAATTTGGTTTCTAGTTCCTTTGTGTGGAAATTTGTTTTGATTTGTTTTGATTAGGCTGAGATTAAAAAGCCTTAGGCTCTCAGGGTTTTTTCTATGTAAGAGGGGCTGGAGGCCCTCCCCCTCCACTTCAGGACACCAGGTCAGATGGCTGGGGGAAAGAAAAGCATCAGCTCCTTCCGCCCTGGGGGGATCTACCCCAGAGATCCCAGGCTTCTCTTGCCAGGCTCTGGCAGCCCATGCAGAGGTCCCAGGCACACAGTAGGGGGCATGGTCCCCTGGAGCCCTGAGTGTGGTACGCAAGGGACATTCGAGCCCCTACCCGGCCACAGCACTAGCACAGCTGGCAGATTAGCTTGGCATGTACAGGGGTGCAGGGAGCCCAAGTTTTGATGGGAGAGAAGGAGCATATATACAAGGGGCAGATGATACAAGAAGGGGGAAAAGACAGTGAAGCAGAGATAGAGAGGTTGGGAGAACCCAAAAGATTAAGATTAAGAGGAAGGAGTGGTACAGAGTAAGGGGCTTCTCAGGGGTTCATCACTATGGTAATGAGAGAGCAGTAAAAGCAGAGCAGGGAAGCAGGAGTGAAGGAGAAAAAGAGTGAAAGTTGGAAAAAGCTGGAGCATACCCTAAGGCAAGAGGCATCAAAAGCCCTTATTGTATTAAAAGCAGACAGGTTGTATAATTTGCATTTCTTAACCCTTATCATTTACATTGATATTTATAAATAAATTCTTCTTTGATTATTTAATTAAGAGGCTTTTTAATCTTTGCTTATCAATTTGGGAGCAGTGTGGACAAATTTTATAAATGGCCCATATTAAATTAATAGCAATCAGATAGCCAGTCAGTCATTAGTCACCAGATTAGTCCTCCAGTAATATTAGTCCCCTCAAATTACCCTAGTCAGTTAAAATATTTCCACATTTGCCTCTTCAAAAATCAGCGTACTCTTCTGGTAATTCTCAGTTTACACATTGCTCAATCCTAGCTTGAAGAATCTTTTTTTTTTTTTTCAGGGCTATGGGGGTTAAGTGACTTGCCTGGGTCACACAGCTAGTAAGTGTCAAGTGTCTGAGTCCAGATTTGAACTCAGGTCTGCCTGATTCCAGGGCCAGTGCTTTATTCACTGTGCCACCTAGCTTGAAGAATCTTAAACATAACCTTGCTGGCATGTGAAATGAGCACAATTATTTGGCAATTCAAACCTTTCTTGACATTGCCCTTTTTGTAGGATTGAGGTATTCACTGATCATTACCAGTCTAGTGGCCACTGTTGTACTGTATCCTTGATTAGACTGTCAAACTTTGCAGAATCAGCCAGTCAACAAGCATTTATTAAGCATTTGCCATGCCCTATATATTGGACTAAGATCTGGGGGTACAAAGAAAAAGGGAAAAAATGAACTCTGCTCTCAAAGATGGAAGAAGAGAAATATCCTCTCTATACATCTTGCTAGACATCAATAATCAGAAAGTTATTGTCAGAGTTATTCCTGTGATTGCATTTACTGAGAAATATTGTATGATTTTGACACATACAAGAACACCTTCTTGGAGTAAAGCCCATAAAACTGTAAATTTTTTCTATTGGATATATTTTTTTAAAAAATAATCTACAAATTACAATCCCAGGCCCTTATATTATGTTCTATTCTCTGTATATTTGTGTCAATTATGTGACTAAATATAAGAACTACTATGGAAAAATCATTTGTGAAAGTCATCCCATATTATTCTTTTTTTGTTACACTTAGAACAAATGAAGAATTTAATTTATTGTTTCTACTTGCTACATTTTTTAAAAAACATTTTTTTTCAATCAGCAAATATCCATTTCCTCCCTCCCACTCTAATGCCACCCCCTCCCAATTCAGAATGAAAGAAAAACAAAACCCTGGTTATATCCAAGTATAGTCAAAGAAAACATTTCTGTGTTGGCCACATCCCATAAAACATATCTCATTCTGCATTGAACACACCTCTCTATTAGGAGGTGGGTAATATGTTTCATCATTAGTCCTCAGGAGTTGTGGTTAGTCATTATGCTGATAAAGAGTTTCTTATTCTTTCAAATTTGTTTGTCTTTGTCATATTGTTATTATATAAATTGTTTACCTGGTTCTGTTTACTTCACTGCATGAGTTCACATAAGTCTTCCCAGGTTTCTTTGAAACCATCCATTTCATAATTTCTTACAGCACAACAGAATTGCATTACATTTATATATTATAACGTGTTCATCCATTCCCCAATTTATGAGCATCTCCCTCAGATTCCCATTGATTGCCAAATCGAAAAAATTATTTTTGTACATCCTTAGTGTGTCTTTCTTAGGATTAACCTCTCTCTCAATCCACTTTCCTTCTAATTCTCCCTTTTACTTTCTCCCTTTTGAAGAAAATGTATTTTGGTGTCTAACTCTGTGTGTATTCTTTCCTACTTCTCCAGTTAAATCCCATATCATTCTTACATTGCCATCCATATCACTGATATCAGGATCATTCATTCTTTGGTTATTGGAGTCTTTTCAATCACCTTTTTTGTGTAATGAGGTTTATATTAGTGTATCTCTGAGAATACACCTCTAACACCCCAAAATTGGCAAAGATGTTTTTAAAAATGGAAATAATATTTAAAGAGTTGTAGAAAGTTTGACACATTATTGAATTGGTGGAGCTATGAATTAGTACAATCATTTTGGAAAGCAATTTGGAATTATGCAAATAAAATGACTAAAATGTCCATTCCCTGATATCCAGAGATTTTATTTCTAGGAGGTCTTTGGGTTTTTTTTAAAGTCCCATAAATACCAAAACATTTGTGGCAGGATTTTTGTGGTAGCAAAGGACTAAAAACAGAGTAGAAGCCAAAATGCATAATTTATATGTGTTTTTGCTTATAGTAGTTAAGTGCATATTCTGCCAAAGTAAATTGGGGAATGGCTAAATTATGGGACATCAAAGTAATAGAATATTGTTGTTGTTTAGCTGTTTTCAGTCTTGTCTAACTCTTCATAGCCTTATTTGGGGTTTTCTTGGCTAAGATAGTGCAGTGCTATACCCTTTCCTTCTCCAGCTCATTTTACAGGTGAGGAACTGAGGCAAACAAGGTTAAGTGACTTGCCCAGGTTCATACAGCTAGTAAGTTTTGAACTCAGGAAGATGAATCTTCCTGACTTCAGGTGTGGCACTCAGTCTACTGTACCATCTAACTGCACAACAGAATATTACTGTACTGTAATAAGTGAAAAATATAATAAACACAGAAATGCATGAAAATATCTTCATGAACTAATACAAAAAAGTGAAGAAAACAATATGCACAATGACTAGAACAAAGTAAATTGGAAAAACAAAAATTATAAAACAGTAAAAAATTATGAATTTTTAAAGAATAAGGCAAGATATGAGAATATATCTTTCCCCGATCCTTTGCAGAGAATAAGGGGCTATATAGGGTAGAATATTGCATATAATATCACATTTAAAATATATACACATATTGATTAATTTTACTGCTTTTTTTCCTCTTCTTCCTCTTCCTTTTAAAAATTATCTGTTATATGGGATGGTTCTCTGGTTGTGGGGAGGGGAAGGGATATGGGGAAATTTAAGTGATGCAAAAACAAGATCTATCACTAAGAATCATTTCACAAAAAATATTTTCCTTGAATCTTGGAAATCTAATCAAAATACTTTAAATTACAAAAGGGGGATAGCTTTTATGAATATTCACCTAGCTATATACTATAAAGAATTACTATAATAGGGGACAATGAATAGTGGTGGAAGAATACTAATCATTTATATAGCACCTTGGCTATGCTACACACTTTTACAAATATTATTTCATTTGGCCTTCATGACAACCCTGCAAGATAGACGTTATTATTATCCCCATTTTATAGTTGAGGATTCTGAAACAAACAGAGGTTGCCCAGAGACAATAATATGTCCACAAGAGACAAAATCCAATGAAAGAGGCGATCAACAGTGTCAGGTTACTGGATAATTTATACACACACATGTATATACACACACATGAATTATTACATGTATATATGTAAATGCGCACACATATGTACATACATGTGTGTATGTGTATTAATGTATTATGTTTGTGTATATGTGTGGATGTGTGCATATATATGTGTATATAACAACATCTACCTTGTAGGGTATAGATACACATATATGTATTCATATATATGTAAATATGCACATGTATACAGAGTATATATTCTATGTTGGTTATAGGTTCATGTATATTGTATATTCATTTGTGAATATATTATATGTGAATTATATGTGTGTTCATATCCATGTATGAATATACATTTATATAAATGTGCGTGTATTATATAATGAGCCCCTAAGTTAAAGTTAATAAGCATAAAATAGCAAAAACAGGCAAGTAAATCTAAGAAACATATTGCAATATGATATGCATACTATTAGTATATAAACAAATAGCATAAATCAGAAAATAGGAAAGAGGAAATTGGTAAATATATTGGTATATGCATCAAAATACACCAAAGTATGCAGTAACATTTAAATCACTACATCCTTCTACTAATTCCTTCCTTGGCATTCAGTACACTTCATTTTCATGTTCTCCTCCCTACTTCTCTGGGTATACTCCTTTCTCTCTCACTGACTATTCTTATTTCTCTGATATCCTAAACATTTCTGTTTTCCAGTATTAATCCTGAGCCCTTGTCTCTTCTCTCTATACCTTGTCCTATGCAATCTATCCTCACTCGTACAGCATGACCAATTCTCCTCTCTCACATAATATGTTCATCATGTCCAAATTGAAATTCATTATAATCCACCCCATATGCTTTTCACTCCCTAATTTTTCAGTTTCTATGAATAGTACTATCATCCTTCTAATTATTCAAGCTCAATTTTTTAGTCATTTCTGACTCCATCCTGTTCTTCATTGCCCATATTAAAACAGCTGTGTATTTGTGTTGCCTTGAGAGGTAGTTAAGTAGCAGAATAAATCTGAATGCTCAGCCAGAAAGACCTGACTTAAAATCTGGCTTCAGAAACTTTTTAGCTGTGTGACTATGGAAAAGTCATGGCCTCTACATACCTTAGTTTCTTATCTGTAAACTGGGGATAATATAGTAATGACCTCACATTCTCTTATCTATCCTCTTCTCTCCATTCCCATTGCAGTTAAGAAAATTTGGTCATTCCTTGTGTGAATAAACTGTTTTCGAATATAAACTCATTGAATGCAGAGACTGTTTAGTTTTATATTTTTATCACAGGACATCACACAGTGCCTGTTATATAATAGGTGCTTAATAAATACTTGTTGAATTTCATATGGACTAATTTCATTGAATAGTCATGAGGACCAAATGAAATATTTGTAAAAGTGCTTAGCATAGTGTAGATGTTATTCATCTTAAATCTTTTAACTGATTTCTCTATTTTCAGTCTCTCCTCAACTTTAATCCAACATATTTTTATCAGATTGCTCTTCTTAAAATATAGCTCTGGCTATGTTGCTTAAAACTTTCATTGGCTTCTGATGGCCTACCTCCTTATGTACTTCAATAATCTCCTTCATTTATCCTCTACTCCAGCTAAATAGGACTATACACCATTCCCTGAATAGTCTCCAATCCCCAGCTCTTCTGCCTTTTAAAAGATTGTGGATTACATCCTTTTCCTTCCTCTCCCACTCCCCATTTCCCTTTATTTTTTATTTCTTTCTATTTTCTATTTTCTTTCAAACCCAACTGAATTACAATTTCTTCCATAAAAACTTTTCTAATAAAACAACTGAGAGCTATCTCATCCTCTAAACATCCATAGCCTTTGCATGTCTCAATTTCACATTTTCCTACCTTGTAAATACATTTGTTTAAATGTCTTATCCACTCTGTCAGCCTATATGATCCATTTTAAAAGTCAGGATTTGCTTCCAGTTCTTCTGAGTTAAAATCTTTCATTCTTTTCACTATATCTTTATCAGACAATGAGTTGTTCTTTAATCTTGACATGTCTCTTCCATTCCTAAGCAGGGCATTCCTCGTGTTTAGAAGATGCTCACATCCTTATCTCCACCTAATGAAATCCTCATTTCTCTATACCATTATTATTATTATTGTTGTTATTACTAATAATAGCAACATCGACAACAATAATGAAATCTTTTAATTCAGTTCCACACTCATGGGTTATTTATGTTCTAAATAAAATATACCAAAGTGTAATAATAATCCTAGAATGTTGGATTAGCACATGGAAAACTTTTCTGTTTAAAACATATCACCAGCATAATAACATCAATAGTTGATATGTTGAATGAAGCATTATTCAAGGAGATAATTTAAAGCTTTTATCATTTTGACTTAACTTGAATCATCAGTCACTGAATTATGTGAATAGCATTAAGCTACATAAATCTACTGAAAAATGCACTAGACAGTTGTTCAAATCTGTTAAATATTTTTTCCAATGGTATAAAAGTGTTATTTACTCAATAATTGTAAAATTCTTAAGATATATCAGGGACACACCAAGCCCAAAGACTTTGAGCTTGTATCTAGAGGTTACATTTAACCAGTGAATGTAGAGCATTTCTCTGTATACCTTAGTATCCTTCAGGCAAGATACATCAAACATAAATATGTCAAAGAGAACATTGTAACTGAATGTATAAGAGAAATATTGTTGTCTTAAAATCACAGTTGAGTGATAGGGGCATATTTAGAGCAATAAACATCTGTGCAATGCAGGTCTTAATGTACACTTTAAAAAAGTTTCTTTTCATTTTCAGTTTCAAATTCTCTTTCTGTCCATTCCTTACCCCACCCATTGAGAAGGTAAGAAATACAATACACATTATAGATATAAGCATATGTATAAACATAGATATATAGATGTGTATAGATAGATAGACAGACATCATACAAAACATAATTCAACAATAGGTCAGTTTGCAAAGTAAAAATGCAAAGGGAAACCTAAAAGTCACTTATAGACTATCCCATAAATTAAGGGAACATTATGGTTACTTGGAAACTATCTCATAAATTAACTGAAGCCACATCCTGAGACTATTGCTAAATCAGGGAAAGCCAATGAGGCCTCACTGTAAAGGCCCCTGGGTTCTGCTAAGAGCTCATAAGGCTGTAAACCTCAGATAAGCTATAGATATGCACAATAAGACCAGAAGAATATAGTAAATGTTGTTCTAATAAGCTAACCTTAAAATGCTGCTGATAACTTTGAGATAATGCAGATATGTTTATAACCTAACTTCAAGGTGGCGTGGATAAGAGATTGTTTATTCCCCACAAAAATCTTATAAAAAGGAGACCTCAAACTCTCCTGCCCACCCCCAGCACAATTTTATCTGATATAAGTCCATGCTGGCCAAGTGTTCCCAACTCCAATTCATGGTTATGTAACTGATAATTTGTGTCCCTCCCCATTCTTTTCCTTGTGGTGCCTTCCTCCCTCTACTATCCCTGTCCCCATGCCATCTGACTCCATGCCATTTGTGTCAGCACTTTTTGTTCTGTTTACTTCAATATTTTTTGTGCCTTGTTAAAATGTTATTAAAGCATTGCTCCCCACTTGCTGACATTGTGGCAGACCTCTGGCAAGTATCCAGAGAACTAAGAATGCCTGCCTCCAACTTTACCCAGAGGAATTTCCTTGGAGTCCCATTTCTTTAATCACAATTAATAATTCTGTACATTAATTGGCAATTTGATATTGGAATTAATTGTTCTTTACATGTTTGGCATTTGAAACAGAATGAAAAAAGTGTAATGAAGTGAGCATTTTTGTGAAGCTCTCACAACATTCACCTTTAAACAACTTTAAAAAGTGCATCAAGCCAAATTCTAAGCAGCATAACCAATAAAAGGTCAGTCAGTCATTTTTCTAACCCAAATGGGCTTAGGAGAATAGGAAGAAAGGTCTGCAGATGCTGGAGTGGGAGGCTTTTCAGGAGTATGGCTCTGTGAAAGCAACACCAGCTGTGGACCTTACAGTTGGCAGTGGCAGCAGCAGCAGTACCAGGAGGGCTCAGAATCTAGTGACAATAAGAGTATTGAAAACCTGGTCATAAAGAGATACCAGGGAACACTGCTACTACTGCCATAAAATTGTGTGGGTACCAACCACCATCTCCATTATCCATTACCAAGTTCTAGGTTACAGTTCCAGGGCAGAGAAAAGCACCTGTAGTAACAAGGAAGCATGAGCCCCACTGTATTGGTCACATAGATCCAGGACAAGGATTTGTGGTTGTGAGAAAGTAGGGTCTCTAATTGGGTTAAGACTAAAGTGCAGACCAAGAGGCCAGCAATCACACTTGTGATCTTGGAAGCATCAAAAACTTACAAACCACCAGATCTAGCAGCAAAACCAGCAGAATATAATAGCCTAAAGCAAGATATCGTCACTGCCCCAAGATGGAGCCCAGCTCTAACATAAGGTACAAAGACAAGAAATAGGCTGGTAAAATGAGCAAACAACAAAAGGAACCTGCCCATAAAAACTACTATGGTGACAGGGAAACTCAAAACACAATCTAACAAGAAGACAAATATTTACAAGCAAAACCTGAGGGGGAAAATGCAGATTGGACAAGAGAGCAACAAGAATTACTGGAAGTATTTTTAAAAGCACAAAATAAAAAGACTTTAAATCTATTATTTTGTTAAAGATAACGACAATGAGATAGCACACCAAAGTTTTTGTGTGCAATCATATATCTCTAAATGCTTACACCAATGAAAGACAATAAGCAGATCAATAAATTGAGCATGCAATAACAAGAAAAACTAGAAAAACAAATTTAAAATGATCCATTAAAAACCAAATTAGAAAGACTGAAAATCAAAGGAGAAATTAATAAAAGTAAAAGTAAAAGCAAGTTAAGGTAATAAATAAAAATAAGATCTGGTTTTATGAAATAATATTTTTCAATGAACAAAATAGAGAAATCATTGGGTAAAAAGGAAAAAAAATAAATTTTGAATATCAAATATGAAAAGTGTAAATATACAACAAATAAAGATAAAATTAAAACCATTATTAGGAGCAATTTTACCAAATGATATGCCACTTAAACTGACCACGTAAATGACATGAATGAATATTTCCTCAGACCATAGAAAATGAAATAGAATACTAAAATAACATTAATTAGAAAAAAGAAATTGAACAAGCCATAAATGAGGTCCCTGACAAAAAAAAATCTGAACACCAACTGGATTTGCAAATGAATTCTAGCAAACATTTGAAGAACAATTAATTCCAATACTATATACAGTGTTTGAAAAAATATAGAGTCCCACCTTCTATGACACTAATATGGTTTTGATAGCTAAACCAGGGAGAACAAAAACAGAGAAAGAAAACTATAAACTAGTTTCCTTGATGAATATTGATGCAAAAATTTTAAATAAACTATTGGCAAGGAGATTACAGCAATATATCACAAAGATTATATTTTATGACCAGGTTCAATTTGTATCAGGAATTCAGAGCTGGTTCAGTATTAAGAAGGCTGTAGGTATAATTGACCTTATTTTTTTAAAAAGAACCAAAATCATCTGAGTATATCAATATATCTTGAAGAGGACCAATGACAGACAAGGCTTAAGGACAAACAACAATAATATCAATAGATGCACTACATTCCTATTAAAATGCTATAAATGTTGTACATAATTGCACATACATAATCTATATCTGATTGATTACCTCCTCAGGGAGAGGAAGGGGAATGGAGAAAGATGGGAACAGAATTTGGAACTCAAAACTAAATAAATTTTTATTAACTTATTAAATGCTAGAAAGCATGGGAATAAGTAGAGCTTTTATTAAAATGATAAGTAGTATGTATCTAAAATGAAGAACAAACATTATCTGTAATGGGGATAAACTAGAAGCCTTTCCATTAAGTGGTGGGGGTGATGCTTCTCAAATCCATCTATCTTATCCCAATCTCTCTACTGACTTCCAGTCTTGCATCTCTAACTGCCTTTCAGACATCTCTAACTGGATGTCCATTTGAAATCTTAAAATATCCAAAGTAAAACTTGTTATCTTTCATCCTAATCCCTCTCCTATTACTACCTTCCCCATTACTGTAGAGGATCACAACCTAGAAGTCATCCTGGATTCCTTATGATCTCTCACCTCCCTGCCCCCCCCACACACCTCCATATCCAATATGTTGCCAAGCAAGACCTGTCGATTTCATCTTTGAAATATCTCTCAAATACGGTGTCTTTACCCCTCTGACACTGCCATCACTCTAGTGCAGGTCCTTATCACCTCATGCCTGCACTATTGCAATAGCTGCTGGTGGGTCGGCCTGCCTCAAGTCTCTTTTCACTCCAATCCATCCTCAATTCAGCCACTAAAGTGATTTTCCTAACATGCAGATACAATCATGTCACTTTCCTTTCTCAAAACAAAAAACAAAAACAGAAACTCTAGTAGCTTACAATTACCTCGAGGAGCAAATACAAAATGCTCCGTTTGGCATTCAAAGTCCTTTATAACCTATTCCTCTCCTCTCCTGCCTTTACAATCTTTTTATGCCTTACTCCTTAGCATGCATTCTTCAATCCAGTGACTCTGGCCTCCTGGCTGTTAGATGAACAAGAATCTTTTTACTATTTTCATTGGCTGTCTTCCATGTCTGGAATGCTCTCTCTCCTCTGCTCTGACTTCTCACCTCCCTGGTTTCCTTTAGGTTCTAACTAAACTTTCACCCTCTATAGGAAGCCTTCCTCAATCCCTCTTAATTATAGTCCATTCTCTTTGTTAATTATTTCCTATTTATCATATGTGTGTGTGTGCGTGAGCATGCGTGCATGTGTGTGTGTGTGCATATTAACTTGCTTTGTATATTTGCAAATTGTCTTTCTGGTGAGACTGTAAACTCCTTGAGGGAAGGGACTTTCTTTTGCCCCTTTTTGTATCACTAGCACTTAGCACAATGCCTAGCACATGCTAGGTATTTAATAAATGTTTTTATGAAATTATTGATTTGGGAATTTATGTTAGAGTTGGCATAGATTCACAACTGGATGTGGGAGAGACATCTAGCCTAAGTAAGAGTTCCTGCTGCTTTTATAGATCAGTGTGTTCTTGTGAGTTTTCAGCACTTCTGAAGTGGTGTGATCTGGGGAAAGGTCTGTCACCACCTTCCTGGTCTGCACTGGGCTCCTAGCATACCTATAACCCCTGCTTTCTTGTCATCACACCTTCTCTCTGCCATGGAACTGCGACCCAGAACTGGGTAATGGGATACAAATCTGAAAAACAGCACCTGATCCTACACCCATTGCTAGCACAGAATCCCCTGGAGTCTCTTTCTTAATTTTTTTTTTGGTAGAGCAATGAAGGTCAAGTGACTTGCCCAGGGTCACACAGCTTAGTAAGTGTCAAGTGTCTGAGATCAGATTTGAACTCAGATCCTCCTGAATCCAAGGCCAGTATTTTATCCACTGTGCTACCTAGTTGCCCCCTGGAATCTTTTTCTAACCAGATGTTCAGTCCACTGTATACAGGGTGATCCTGGTGCCATAGCCACCACTGTTGCTGCCATTGCTGTCTCCAAGGTCCAAAGTAGACAACAAACTACCCATATAGTTTGTTCCCATCTCTCTCCTGAACTTCAATTCTGCATCAACAGCTTCCTACTGAATATTTCAAATTGGATGTCCTAGAAACTTCTCAAACTGAAAGTGTTCAAAAAACTCCTCACGGATCCCCTCCCCCACACATCAAACCTACCCCTTTCTTAAACTTCTCTACTTTTGTTAAAGGTACCACCATTCCTCAAATATCTCAGGTTCATAACCTGAAAGTTACCTTAGATTCCTCATTCTCCCTCACTCCATGTATCCAATCTGTTTCTGAATTTTGCTGCTTCTCCCTCTAAAATACTCACACTCATCCCCTTCTCTCTGCTAACAGCCACAGTCTTAGTCCAGGCTCTCTTCTTCTCTCTCCTAGATGATTTTAATAGTCTCCTAATTGATCTTTGGCTTCTCCCCAATTTAATCCACCTTTCACACAGCTGCCGAAATAATTTTTCTTAAGCACAGAGATGACCATGTCACTTCTGCACTCAATAAACTCCAGTGCCTACCTCTTGCTTCTAGGATAAAATATAAACTTCTGCTTTTAAAACCCATTATAACCTGGATGCCACCTCTATTTTCAATCTCATTGTACAGTACTATTCCTCCCTCATTCTGGAGTACTAACAACTTTCCCTTTCTGTGTATTTTACATGGAACACTGTCTCCCAACTTCATCTCCATGATTGTGTGCTGGTTTTCCTCATACCTCCTATGTCCCTCTTCTCCTCTGCCTCAAAGAATTTCTCTCTTGAGTACAGCTCAAACATGACCTTCTACATGAACACTTTCCTGATGCAGACAAGTAATAGTAGTGCCTTCACTCTCAAACTACATGGCATTTAACTTCTTTGCGTATATTGTATTTATATCTCTTGTATATATCTGTACATAGGATATTGTTGCTTCCCCATTGGACTATTAGACCTTTGAGAAATGGGGGGGGGGTGTTTATACCTTTAGAACATAGCACAGTGCCTTTCGTCTAATAAATGCTGATTCGTGGATTAATTATACTTCAGGCTCAGTCATTGATCCTCATCATAAGTCAGGGTCATCTATAGTAAAGTAGCTAAGAGGCTTTTGCCTGCAGCCTATTCCTAGGCAAGAGTCTAACATTGAAAATACCCTATACCCAGTCAGTGTTTCTCAAGCCTCCAGCCAGGACCTTCCACTCTCACGGTTAGGTAAGGGAGGGTAGCAGAGCAGAATATGAAATCTGTACCCCTTGAGAGGCCTCTGCTAAGGCCCTGGCCTCTCTTCTTTCTTCTGCTGATGTATGTACATAATTTCACTTTCTTCCTGTCATTAGAAAGTGAAAGACCTCCCAGCAATTTCACCTCTTGCTTATACAAGCACTTCCTGGGCAAACATAATCCACTGGATCCTGAGTATTTTACTGGCAGCAATGTTGAGAGGTTTGACTAGTGCCAGATGTTGTTGTTGTTCAGTCATTTCAGTGGTTCTTTGTGACCCCATCTGGAGTTTTCTGTGCAAAGACACTGGAGTGGTTTGCAATTTCCTTCTCCGGTTCATTTTACAGATGAGGAAACTGAGGCAAAGAGGGTGAATTGACTCACACAGGGTCACATATCTAGCAAGTATCCAAGGCCAAATTTGAATTCATGAAGATGACTCTTCCTGTTTCCAAGCCTAGTGCTCTATTCACTGTACTACCTAGCTGCCCTATTAGTTTCAGATAACAGTATGTAAATGGCTATGATGGATCTGCCTGTATTTTTGCCCATGCCAGTTACTGTTTCATTGGTGTTCTGCCTACTCTACTGCCACTGAGGCCTGCTCTATTGTGGCTGGGGTCCTCACCATTGCTAACTACTGTCAGGATCCTTGATGCTGCCTACGAGACTAGGGGCTAGTGATGCTGACAACTTCATTACCACTGAAGTCCAAGTATTGCTTGCTGCTATGGGGTTCACACTATGGCTCACTGCTGGCTGCCACTGAAAACCTCAGGGCTGCCTCTTCTTCTGGGACCAAAAAGACAGGCAGGAGCAATCTGTGTGAAGGCCTAATCCAAGTGCCAGAACCTGGGTGCTACCTACTGTATTTGAACCTGTAGACATTAGTGCTGCCACACTGTTCCAAAGCCTGTACTAAGCCCAAGAACTACCCATTTTTGCCAGGGTGGAGCACTGCAGTAGGAATTGCCAATGGCTTGCTGTAACCAGTCAAGCATTGGGTCACTGTGTTGAAGACAAGTGCTGCTCTACTACTCTATGCTAGAACCTTCCTTGGTGAGGCCCTTAGCCTGTTCTGGGGTTAAATGTTGCTGTGGACACTGCTACTGTGCCACAGTGCTGGGGCTGCAAAATGTCCCTTTGTTCTATGGTTTGACGCCTTTCCTTTATCCCACCCCCTTGCCCTGTTCCAGAGCATGAGTGAAGCCCCCTGTATATGGGATCAAGTGCTGCAGGTGCTGCCACTACCCCAATGCTAGAGTAGAGCACTGTCTCATTTTTCCTGACCCTGATCAATTCCCTACTGTGCCAGACCATATGTTCTGGGTCTGATCATTGCTTACCTGTGCTAGGAGCAAGCATTCAAATTCAAAAGACCATCCATCTCAAGATTGTTCTTTGAGCACCTATGCTTAGGAGAGAAAAAAAGAACATGAAGGAGAAAAGATTGCCAGAGATTCACCAAGGCCAAAATATGTCCTCAGATTGCCATGTGTGAGCAGTCACTCCTTACAGGATGGGAGTGAGTTTCTGGCACCTGCTCTATGATGCCCTAAGCCAATTAAGTCCTGAATATAGTTTCAATATCTTTTTTTTTTTTTTAGTGAGGCAATTGGGGTTAACTGACTTGCCCAGGGTCACACAGCTAGTAAGTGTTAAGTGTCTGAGGTTGAATTTGAACTCAGGTACTCCTGACTCCAAGGCCAGTGCTCTATCCGCTGTGCCATCTAGCTGCCCCTGTTTCAATACCTTTTAAGGAAGAACTCCAGCTATATTGATCTTGTAATCATGATTTCAGACTGAATATCAATGCTGTTCCATCAGGAGAGCCCTATAAAAATCAAGGTGCCTGGAATTCAAGCCAAAGGAGTGGCTTTGTACTTGGAACTTGCTGGGGCTGAGCTGAAAAGGAACTAAGCTAAACTGAGCCTAATCCTCTTCTCTTCCCCAGAAATTTAGGGTAGTGACATTGTAGAGAATTGTGGCCCCAAATATTGGGATGGTGATATTTGTGTCTGTTGTTGCTATACTTTTTAGGTAAGGATTCCTCTATGAAAGCCAATATGACAAGTGCTTAAATGAAAATGGGGCTTTGGAGACCCCCTGAAATTGAGGGAACACAAATGGAGTAGACAGAGAGATTGGACATCTCTGATGTCCCTATAAGTATACTGGAGAATTGTAAAGGAGGAGTTAATTGTAATATACCTGCTTCAGGTAAAGGGAGCCAGAGTAGTCACTGTTACATTTTCATTGACTGCCATGAAAGGCATGGAAAGTAACTATCTATTCCCTTTTGACAATGGAGAAACTGAGGCCCAGAGAGACCTCAGGAAAGACAAATGTCAGGGGAATAAATCATTCTTGTTTACTTGGGCTTCTTTATTTGGTTCTGTGCTCCTCAGCTACTAACATGTCTGTGGCATGATTCCTCATGGACCATGGCAGTGGAGCCTGCTTTTATTATATCTTCATAATTGACCTATTCTCATCCTTCCTTCAATGGAAACCTCTTAGTGAAAATTCTAAGCACCCACCATGTTGCAATTACTTGAAAGGTTGCATTAACATTCTAAAACTGCCACTGATTCCCTTTTTAGATCATCATGTACTAACAGAAGAAATAGAATCTCCTTGCCATTTAAATTGCTCCTGTGTTCCCATTCTCCACTTTCTAAGACCTACAAATCTCTCCAGAAAGGAAGAAGATAAGCTTCCTCCACTTAGATTGCTCAGGTTTATTAGTGCTGGCTACAAGGTCCAATATCTACCCTATTTGGGCTTTGATAAAGAATTATCCACAGTGCTGCAAGGAATTTGGATGGTGCAGACCTTGTTCAGGGTAGGGTTGCAAGCCTATGTCATTCTTTCAAGGAAGAGAGAAAACTTCTTATTAGAACAATGTTCTCCTGGTTCTGCTCAGTTTGTACTGCATCAGTTTCTGTATGATTTAAAAGATTTCTTGATGTGGTGAATTTAGACTGCTATTCATTTTTTCTTGTTCTCCCTCTTTTCAATATCAAAAACAAGAAACTCCACATTTCTGCAGGGAGAGACACAACCAAGAGAAGGAACAAAATATATCTTCAGGTAAGAGACTAATTTACAGATGTCATTTTTCATTTCAGTCACATAATTAACAGGTTTTTTTAATGTTTCATTCTACATGTCGGACACTGTATTAGGAGACAACCTAGAGCTCAAATTTTGCTTTGACCCTGAATATACTATTCTAAAATTTGTGAGTTGGAACTATCCTTGAGAAATCATATGGTTCATCCCCTTACTCTGGGCTGGACCTCACTTAAGCTGACCAAGAGAGGAAGTCAATCTTCTTTTGAAATAAACCAGAGAAGGAGATTCTACAACTCCCTTCATATTTTTCATCTCAATGCTCAGTAGTCTCTTGGCTAGACAATTCTTGCCAGTGTATATTAATCTAAATTCTACTTGTTTACATAAAACACATTTTTAGCAAATCAAAATTGACATAGATATTCTCTTATTTGAAGCCTTTATGTCTTTTGTATATCTTTGATTTGGACTTCTGTTCCCTGATTCCTCAGAATCCCCATTCCTTGTTTTCTTTATATTTTTTCTAATCCTTCACCATATACATGAGAAACCTATAAGGTGTTAACTTCTGATGGCTTCAGACTTTTGTAAATGAATTGGGAGCTCAGGATCCTAGATTTCATGCTGAATGAGCCTGTAGAAAGCATCTAGTTCAATATCCTCATTTTACAGGTTAACAAACTGAAGAGAAGAGCAGTTAAGTGATGAAAAGGTCACAAAGGTCATTCAGTGGCAGAGTCCAAGACTATAGCCCATATCCATAGACTTGAGCACTCTTCCCATTGTGTTATGGTGGCTATCAGGGATAGTAAGAGGACTACAGGGAGAACTCAGTGACTTTCAATAAAGCAGTGAAATTCATTGTCAAAAGAAATATACTGTTTTCTAAATTTTAAGACTGACCTTATACTTCAGGGATGTGGTTGAATATGGGTGTATGATGTTTTAAAATATATATTCATAAATTACATATACATGCATACATTGTGTGTGTGCAAGAGAGAGGGGGAGAGAGAGAGAAAGAGACAGAGAGACAGAGACAGAGGCAGAGAGAAGGAGAAGAAGAAGGTAGAGAGGGAAAAGAGACCCACTCTTTCGAAGCAAAAAAATAGTTCTATGCTTTAAGAAGCAACATACATACATATACACACACACACACACATATATACATACACACATATACATGTGTATGTTGTACACGTGGACAAATTCAATTCCATCATCCCAGATATGAGACTCCAAAGAAGGATATTTTTCAACTTTCTGCAACTCCCAGAATTGCTACCTAGGACCACTAAACCTTCAGTCTCTTCCCTCTTCTGTTTACAGACTAAATTTTCCCTACTAGAACTTCCTCCCTTTATAGAGGAAGCAGGGAGAACTGAACTTGAAATTAGGAGAAACCTAGGTCTGAATCCAACCTCTGACACTTTCTCTACGACTGTAGGTAAACTATTTAACTTCTTTATGCCTCAGTCTCCTTTTCTGTAAAATGGAGATAATATCAACTTCACAGCATGGCAAAGATCAAATGAGATAATACACGCAAGATATTATATACATCTCATTTTCTATTACTTAGCTTAAGGCTTAGATCTCTGTTAAAATGAAAACATCCCTATACAAAATTAGCTCATACCAAAATAGCACATTCACCTTAATTAGATTTTGAAAGGATTTGTAATAGTCATAGAGTGGCATCCTGATGCTCTGGAAGAGACACTACTATGCAATAGCCTATTATCAGATAATTAGACTTCCTTACTCTGGGTACCTACCAGATCTTTTTCTGAAAATAGAATCATAGAATGTTATGGGGGGATGACACCTCACATACTGCCTGTTTCAAAACCCTCACTTTGCAAAGAAAACTCCAAAAACTTAAATGATTGGTCTAGGGATCAAGGCACTCTGGCCTCTCATTAAGATAGCTAAATGAAAGTTGATGATTTCCATATGAATAGATGTTGTAGTAAGGTAACCTTTAAGTTCAGAAGTTCAACAAACATTACAAACACCAACTATGGGTAAAGCTCTGTGCAAGGCATTGGAGACATTGTACCATAAGTAGCTCTATAAATTCACCAAGAAAAAATTTCATATTTCTTGAAGCAAGAAGTTATATTTCCTCAGGATTCTATTATGTGGCTATTACTAATAATAAGAATAATGATGATGATGATGATGAAGAAGATATTAGTAGCTAGCATTTACATAGCATCTATTAGTTGCCAGACACTGTGTTAAGTGCTTTAAAAATATTATCTCATTTGGGGGGCGGCTAGGTGGTGCAGTGGATAAAGCACTGGCCCTGGAGTCAGGAGGACCTGAGTTCAAATCTGGCCTCAGACACTTAACACTTAACTAGCTGTGTGACCCTGGGCAAGTCACTTAACCCCAATTGCCTCACTTAAAAAAAAATTATCTCATTTGATCCTCACAACAACCTTGGTGTTATTATTATCCTTATTTTATAGTTGAGAAAACTGAGACAAACAAAAGGTTATGTGACTTGCCCAAGGTCACACAAATAGTAATTGTCTAAGGCCAGATTTGGTCCAGGTATTCATGACACTAGGTCCAATATTCTATCCACTGTGCTCCCCTGATGATGATGGTGGTGGTGGTGATGGTGATGGTGATGATAGTGGGGGTTGGTAGTCTGGATGGGGGGTGGGGGGAGGGGTGTTAAAGCAGCTTGGTACAATGGAAAGAGAGCCAGATCTGAAGTTGTACAACTGGCCTCTGTTTACACTTGATACCTGTGTGACTTTGGACAAATCACATAGCTATAAGACTGAAAGATATTGAAATCCAAGCCTTCTGACTCCATGTATGGTGCTATTTCCATTGTATCATTCCCCTTCTATGTACCATCTTTCAGAGTCCCTCCTTTACTTGAAAATAGGCATGTTATTATTCAAAGCTCAAACTAGTGATATGTCTTTATTTCAGTTCCATAGAGATCATTTTATTTTCCCTGTGGCTGCATTGAAGACCAAGTGAAAGGATCCATAAACTTCTCAGGCTAAGAAATGGGGGTCTCACCCCTCTTTTCTGTAGTCAAGGCAGTACCTAATCAGCTGTGAGATGGTGCTCATGATCTTATCCTTCTGGTTCTATAGACAAGGGAATTTCACAGACTCTCAATTCCAAACCAGTTTTGGAGTGAGAGAACCTGCTTTCAAATCCTGACTCTGTTGTTTACTACTTGTCTGTCATTAGGCAAGTTACTTGCTATCACTGCACTCAGTTTCGTTACCTCAGAATGGTAATGAATTATTACTAATGTTTCTTCCAAGTTAATTCATTCTCTCTCTATTTCTGTCTCCACTTGCCTTTGTGTCTGTGTCTATCTTTCTCTGTCTCTCTATCTCTCTGCCTCTGTCTCTGTTTCTCTCTCTAACTCTCTCATCTTATTGTTATCTCCATAATCTTTTGTAAGAGTTCTTGGTGTCTTGCCTCTATGACTCTTGCTGTTTTAGTCCTCATTTCTTTGACCTTTCTTCCATTTAAAGGTTCAGTTCCATTCAACAATTATTTACTAATGACTTTTGGGTGAGATTCTGGAAACACAAAGATAAAAACAAAACAGTACCTGCCCTCAAGGATCTTATATTCTATTTGATGAAATCCCCATCTTTTCAGAAGCACGTCAACATAAAGTAATGCAAAGTAATTTCACAAGAGAGAGAGAACAAAGGGTCAAGAGGATCAGGTAAGGCCTTGTGTAAGACATCAGACCTAATAGATGTTTCAGAGGGTGGGCTGGGGGGAGGGAATTCCAAGAAGAGAAAATGCTTTCCAAACAAGGGTAAACCACCTTTCGAAGGTGTGGAAATAGGAGATGGAATGTCATATATAGAGGCCAGTGAACAGGCTTGTTTAGCTGCAAAGAAGAATGTATGAAGGTGTATAATATGAATGATTACAAAGGTAAAAGGGTGCCATTTTGTAGAAGAATTTAAATGGTAAGTTATTTTATATTTTACCCCAGAGAGCTTCTGAAAATTTCTCAGGAAATGTTCAGATAGAAAAGGGAATTACTTAACAGAAAAATTATCATGAAATACCAATGCTCAAGAGAAAAGAGGGGGTTTTTATTTTTTTTTAATGAATGAAATTATTTTTTCTCTTTCCCTTCCCTGAAAAAAAATAATTATGAAACCTCAGAAACAAATATGCATAGTGAAGAAAATTAAATTTCTGCATTGACCATAAACAAAAAATATACATCTTGGGGCAGCTAGATGGCACAGTGGATAGAGCACCGGCCCTGGAGTCAGGAGGACCTGAGTTCAAATCCAGCCTCAGACACTTAACACTTCTAGCTGTGTGACCCTGAGCAAGTCACTTAACCCCAATTGCCTCGCCAAAAACAAATATATATATATATATATATATATATACACATATGTGTGTGTGTGTGTGTGTGTGTGTGTGTATATATATATATATATACACATCTCATTTTGCTCCAAGTGCATGATCTCAATGTCAAGAAGTGGGAAGCTTGCTTCATTGTTGGTCTGTTCTTGGTAAAGCAAAACAGGAGCATAGGATATACATAGAGCTGCTTGTTTTGGTGGATTATACAGAACACTAGAATACATTCTCTATCTCCTTCAAATTAATCCTTTAGAAATATTGGTGATCTACTTCCATCAAACCATGACTTAGGGACTTGAAAAAGGAGATGATGAAGAGTCCCCTAACTGGATGCTAAGGTGGAAGAGCATATGATTCAGAAAATGCACAAAGTACTTACTGTTCTCTCTGCCTCTCCTTTGCTTTCTGCCTTTAAAATGTGAGGAGTATAGGGCAATATCAGGGGAGCAAGATAAGGAAAATAGTGATTATGTCCCATTCAGCTTCTAAGTTTCTATGAGCATATAATTGACTTAGACTTCAGCAGAGAATACCTGTATGTGCTCTCTAAAAGGCACCAGGAATAGCAAAGCTGAAAGTTCTCCATCCCCAGATATAAAGGGGCACAATATATAAACCCGTATAAAGTAGTATGTAAACTAAATGAGATGATTGACAGGTACTTAGTGGTGTCAATTGAATATTTTTCAGTGGTGTTGATATAAGGATCAAAAATGAGATTTCATTTCTTGGCCTTGCCTCTCAGCAGGTCTCTGCCATGGGTGAGAGGGGAATAAACAACCATTCAGAAGTGAATGAATTCATTCTTGTAGGCTTCCGGGTCCGCCCAGAGCTCCAAATCCTCCTTTTCTTCATATTTCTGCTTACCTATAGCATGGTCCTTCTGGGGAACATTGGTATGATTGTCCTCATCCTGACTGCTTCCCGCTTAAACACACCAATGTATTTCTTCCTAGGCAATCTCTCTTTTATTGATCTTTCCTACTCCTCTGTTGTGGCACCCAAAGCCATAGCCAACTTCCTATCTGAGAGTAAGACCATCTCCTTTGCAGGTTGTGTGACCCAGCTCTTCTTCTTTGCTCTCTTTATTGTGACTGAGGGCTTTCTCTTAGCAGCCATGGCCTATGACCGCTTCATAGCCATCTGCTCCCCGCTTCTGTATTCTGCCCGTATGTCAAGATACCTCTGCATCCAACTGGTGGCAGGATCCTACTTTTGTGGCTGTATCACTGCCATCCTTCAAGCCAGCATTACCTTTACTATGTCCTTCTGTGCATCTAATGTTATTGACTTTTTTTACTGTGATGTCCGTCCATTACAGAAGATCTCATGTTCTAACATCTTTATTAACAAGGTGATGTCATATTCCATTTCTGGGGTCATTATTTTGCCCACCATCATAGTCATCATGGTGTCATACATCTATATCATATCTACTATTCTGAAGATCCGTTCCAGTGAAGGACAAATGAAAGCATTCTCCACCTGTGGGTCCCATCTGATTGTCGTGAGTTTGCTCTATGGGACTGTCTCTTTTATGTACCTCACACCTGCCAGTAATCCAGAGCTGGGTAAAGTGGCCTCTCTGTGTTACACCCTTGTCACTCCCATGTTGAATCCTTTGATTTACTCCCTAAGAAACAAGGATGTCAAAGAAGCTCTGAAAAGTATGTTATGGGGGAAAAAAGCTTTTCTCTAAATTCCTTGCTCTCTACTGTCTTGCCCACTTTAATAGTGTTGATTCTGTATCTGTGAACTATCTTTAAACAAAGATTCTCCTCCAAGGAACCTAATTGTCTCTCTGGAAGATGACTTGAATGATTTCTAGTAAAGATACAATATTCCATCTACTTTTCCTTTAGGATAGTAATTGCTGTAAGTCCTAAACTTCAGAAATCAGTTTTAAGGGCATAGTATAAAAAAGAAAAAATAAGAACATCAGCAACAACAATAATAATATCACTTACATAGTGCTTTAAGGTATGTAAGGCACTTAATAAATATTATCTCATTTTATTCTTACAACAGCTCTGGAAGATAGATGCTACTACTGTTATTCCCATTTCACAAATGAGAAACTGAGGCAGAAAACAGTTAAGTGACTTGCTTGGTATCACATATCTAATAAATATTTGAGACCAGATCTGAATGCAGACCTTCCTGAAGCCTTGTGCTTTATCTATTATAAGCAAGCATTTGAGAAAAATAGGGGAAAATGCTTTTCAAATATATAACAGGTCAGAAGAGAATTTACATCGCAATGGTCATTGCATGCCTGTAGAGGAAATCAGAATTTGGTTTGCTAAATTTGCAGGTCTAGAATTTGTTTCTGCAGGTCTGGATTATGAGTTGTTGAGAATCTATATTTGAAAGTACATTTTCTATGTATTTGTTTAGATGTTTATTCATTTATTTAGTCATCTATATTTATTTATTTATTTATTTGTTTATTTATTTTGAAAACAAGCTAAATTGTGTTGTAAGGGGGAGGATGAGAGAAAACTAAAATCATTTGCAGAGATTCTGAATCGACTAATCTCTTAACTATTTGGTGACCTAATGGTGGAAGGTCTCCAATCCATATTGAGGAACTAAAATATAATAAACCACATAAGTAAACAATAAATCAGATGGTCTCATTAATTGTAAAAAGTATTTGTTATCCTTGGATAAGATACCTGCAATTTTGTCTTAAATGAATTCTTTTTAATTATTTTTTTAACTTGTGAAATAAAATAAACATTTGTATAACACAGTACATTAGAAAAGATGATTGCTCATGAAACCTCAACACCACTATGTACAACTTGTTATTCTTTTAAAGTACAAAACAATGTTGTCATGTAAATTTCTTTTCCCCCTTTTTTGTTCCTTCCCCCAACCCATGACCTATAGATGGCTACCATTAGACACAAATAGGCATATATATGTAAAATTATTTTATAGATACTTCTATTTATCACTTCTTTCTCTGAATTAAGATAGCATCTTTCTTCATATATCTTTATAACTAATTTCGGTGTTTATAATAGTCAATGACATTTGCCCCAAATCATTCTTTTTTTTTTACAAGTTGCCCAACTGCTTTATTTTTTTGTATTTTTGTATTATATTTTATTTTATATAATTTTCTTTTTTAAATTATAAAAATATTTTATTATTTTCCAGTTACATGTAGAGATAGTTTACATTTGTTTTTACAAGATTTCTAGTTTCAACTTTTTCTCCCTCCCTCACCTCCCTCCTCCCCACCCAAAGACAGCAAGAAATCTGATATATGCTATACATGTACAATCACATTAAAGATATTTCTGCATTAGTCATGCTATGAAAGAAGAATCAGGGAAAAAGGGGAAAACCTCAAAAAAGAAAAACAACAGCACCAAAAACAAAAGAAATACTGTGGTTCAATCGGCATCTATATTCCACAGTTTTTTGTTTGTTTGTTTTTCTGGATTTGGAGAGAATTTTCCACCATGGGTCCTTTGGAACTATCTTGGACTACTGTATTACTGAGAAGAATCAAGTCTCTCACAGTTGATCAACACATAATGTTGATGATAATGTGTACAATGTTCTCCTGGTTCTACTCATCTCACTCATCATCATTTCATGCAAGTCCTTCCAGGTTTCTCTGAAATCTGCCTGCTCATAGTTTCTTACACCACAATAGAATTCCAGTACATTCATATACCACAACTTTTTCAGCCATTCCCCAATTGATGGGAAGCCCCTCAACTTCCAATTCCTTGCCACCACAAAAAGAGCAGCTATAAATCTTTTTGTACATGTGGGGCCTTTTCCCTTTTTTATGATCTCTTTGGGGAAAAGACCCAATAGTGGCATTGCTGAGTCAAAGGGTATGCACAGCTTTATAGACCTCTGGGCATAATTCCAAATTGCTCTCCAGAATGGTTGAATCAGTTCACAGCTCCACCAATAATGCATTAGTGTCCCAAATTTTCCATAGCTTCTCCAATATTTATAAGTTTTTTTGCCATATTAGCCAATCTGATAGGTGTCAGGTGGTACCTCAGAGGTGTTTTAATTTGCATTTCTCTAATCAATAGTGATTTAGAGCATTTTTTCATATGGCAATAGATAGCTTTGATTTCTTCATCAGAAAACTGCCTGTTCATGTCCTTTGATCATTTCTCAATTGGGAAATGACTTGGATTCTTATAAATTTGATTCAGTTCCCAATAGATATATTTTAGAAATGAGGCCTTTATCAGAAGCATTGACTATAAAAATTGTTTCCCAGTGTGGGGTCCAAATTTAATATATTGAGAGTTAATTGAGTGGCTCGCCATAATATTTGGGTCCCAGAAATAATGAGGAACCTCTAGGTCCAAAGCTCCCTCCCCTCTGAACTGCCTTTTTAGATATTTCTCCCAGGCCAATAAGAAAGGAACCTAACAGACTCTTTTCCACAAATGAATCAGGTTTTATTAATGGGAATGAAATAAATAGCAAAGGTGAAATTAATAAAATCAAAGACAAGGGGGGCAGCTAGATGGCGCAGTGGTAAAGCACTGGCCCTGGATTCAGGAGTACCTGAGTTCAAAGCCGGCCTCAGACACTTGATACTAGCTGTGTGACCCTGGGCAAGTCACTTAACCCTCATTGCCCTGCCAAAAAAAAAAAAATCAAAGACAAGGAAATAGGGAAGAAGAAATACAGATAATCCTGTTAACTCTAACCTAAGTCTATACAATCCCCAAACTCACTTCTGGTTCAGCTAATTTGAAAGAGCAGGGCTTGTATGTTAAATCACCACCTGGGGTCCATAGTTCAATGAAAAAACAGTTTTTTATCCAGGGCCCGCAGGACTCATCTGCTCCTGCTGCTCACACCACCAGAAAGAAAGTCACTCCAGAAGAGATTGAGCTCCCCTCAGCAAGTGTTTACTCTTCCTCCCCCAAAAGGTGAGGTCCTTCAAAACTGCCTGTGGAGAGTGGCTTCTCCTCCTGACATCAGCAGCACACATCACTCAGGGCAGGCCAGGTGTGGCACATCCCAATCAGTCAGCCAAATTTGAATAATCTTACCACATTCCCTCCTTTGTTTCTTCAAGGAACACGAGGTGTTTCCTTGATGAAACAGTAAAAAACAACAAAATATAATACCCTATGCTAAAAAACAATATAGAAAAAAGAGAAAGGGGAAATTTTGTCCAGAGGGGCGGTCCTTCATGAACCTGTGCTTTGACACTGTCTGCAGGGGGGGGGGGGGGGCTTCTGCAGAGAATACATATTACAAATGGTGTATATAATAACAGAAGGAAAGAAAAAAACAACAAAACAAAACTGTTCATTTAAACTCTTTGAGATCTTGTCTTCTTGGAGTGGTGAGATGTCATCAGGAAAACTGAACTCTGGTCTAGACTCTGGTTGTCTCTGGACTCTTTTACTTCTTTAGCTGTTGAACTGCTGGATTTTCAATAATTCTTAGCATAGCATTGTCAATGATCAATTTAAACAGTGAGAGTTCTTCAAAATATAACTCATACTCAAAATGTATATATATAACTTTATATTTATATAACTTTATATATATATATATAAAACTTTACATTCTCCCCCTTTATATAATACAGAGTTGAAGCAGTTATGCAATCTATAATACTTCTTACCACCATGTGTCTGGATCAAGGCCAAATTAAGTAATGTGTCCATGATGACACCTGAAAATGTTATGAAAAGGTTACCATACCACCAGCTTTCTGCCTCCCTTCTAATTTTGGATTCACTGACTCTGTTTGTACAAAAACTTTTGAATTTAACGTAATCAAAATCATCCATTTTGTATTTCATAATATTCCCTAGCTCTTTCTTGGTCATAAACTCTTCTCCTTTCCAAATATCTGAAAGGTAAAGGTAAATTCTGAGACTCTTTAACAAGGTTAAGATGGGCTGGAAATTTTAGAGAGGGAGAGTAAATCAATGGACTCAATATGAGAGTGACAAGGGTTTAACAGACAGGCTATTTTACCTAGCTCTGTTTTATTGGTGGGTCTTATATAGATAAAGGATACAGTTCTTATAGTCAAGATGGTTTATGAAATCACCTGGTCTATGAAACCTGAAAAATAAGATCTTGAGCAACAGCTCAGAGCTGATTAGATGTTGTCATTACTGAAGGCAAGCCTTAAGATCTCCCTTGTCTCAGCCAGAGAAGTTTCTGGATCCTTTCATCTGATCTCCAATGAAGCCAAGGCAGGAAAAAGGGTGATCTTTCCCCTCTAAGGCATCTGAGATAAAGAAAAAGCTCCAGTTTGAGGTTTTTAAACATCCTAGTTTCCAAACAAAAAACAAAAATTCCTAAAGTCCATTCTGTAACTTTCCAGAGAAGCAGAATGATTTAATGGGAAAAAATAAAAAACAAAAAACAAAAACCACACACTTAGAGTCAGAAGCCCTGGGTTAAAGTCTGTTCCATTACTCATAGCAAGATGAACTCGTGAAATAACTTATCCTCTTTGAATCTCAGTTTGTTTATCTGTAAAATGGGGTACCATTTTAAACCCCTTATGGGGTGGATGAACAAGTTATGCTATATGAATATAATGGAATACTATTGTGCTATAACAAATGCTGAGCAGACAGATTTCAGGAAAACCTGGAAAGACTTGTATGAACTGATACAAAGTGAAATACATAGAACCTGGAAAACAATACACACAGTAACAGCAACATTGTGTGATAATCAAAGATGAATGACTCAGCTCTTCTCAGCCATACAATAATCCAAGACAATTACCTATAACTCATGATAGAAAATGCTATACACATCCAGGTAAATCACTGATAGGCTCTAAATGTAAATCAAAGTATACTATTTTCACTTACTTTATTTTTTCATGCTCCCCCCTTTTTGTCTGCTTCTTCTTTCACTACTGTGACTACAATGGAAATATGTTTTACATGATTGTGCATATATAATTTACATCAAATTGCTTAAGCAATTTAGCAAGAGGGTAAGGAAGGGGAAGTGAGAAAAATTTGGGACTCAAAATCTTGTAAAAATGAATGCTAAAAATTATCTTTATATATAATTGAAAATACTATTAAAATATATATAAGGTTCTTTGAAAACTTTAAGAAGTACATAAATATAAGTTGCTATTATCATTTCTTTTAATGTGCCTTCAGGTTTAAATTGAAAAAAAATTAGTTTTCCTTGCAATTGTTAATTCAACTGCCTGAGAGACTTCAATAAACATTTTAAGGATATGATACTGAATTTGTGGAAATACTTAAATTTTTTATACATCATCAATTTAGAGTTAGAAAATAGAAGTGATCCAGTCTAGACCACTCATTTTATGGATGAAGAAACTGAGAGCATATAGCTTAAGTGATTTCCCCAGGGTCATATCCATAGAAAGTAACAGGAGATAAGATACAAACTAGAAAACCCCAAATTCAAGCTTATTTGAAATCTGCCTGCTCATCATTTTATTATTGTACAATAGTATACCATTACATTCATATACAAAAATTGATTCCACCACTCCCCAATTAACAGGCATCCCTTCAATATCCATTTTTCCCATCATAAAAATAGCTTCTACAAATATTTTTGTACATGTAGAGGACTATATATCTATCTATATCTATATATGTATATAATAACCACTTTTGAAATAGGTGTAGAGGGTGGAAGAAGAATAAGTTGTTTTACAGTTCATTTTGGTAGGAGTAATGGAACAGACTTTAACTCAGGGCTTTAAGCATTCCTTGTCCAACACAGGACTAGATCAGAGGACTTATTGAAGTCCTTTCCAAAATGTGTGCTTGGTAATTGTTCATCATAGAATCACAAAATTTTGGTACTGAGATTTTATACATACATACATACATACATATATATACATATATAAAATTTATATATATATATATAAAATATTTTCTAGAACATACAGTGTTTTTGAAAACAGTGGATTTCCAACCAGTAGTCTTGATTATTAACCTTCTGAATGAAATTAATAACAGCATTTTTAGTTTTATCTCTTACCTGAAAGTAGTTTCTCTTCTTTCTCTGGATTGCTTTTCTAAATGGGGAAGCCACAAATCTTTGGTTTTTTGTTCTTGAGAGAAAAAAGTGGAGGGTACTAATGAGATTCAAAATCAACTACAAAAATTTTTTTGTGGGGCAAGATGTGGGAAAATTGGAAGATTAATGCATTGTTACTGGAGTTGTGAACTTATCCAACCATTCTGGAGAGCAATTTGGAACTATAACCAAAGTGCTTTAAATTGTGTATTCCCTTTGACTCAGCAATACTACTACTACTTCTATATCCCAAAGAGATCATAAAAATGGGAACGGGCCCCAAAGGGACAAAAATATTTATAGATGTTCTTTTTGTGGTGGCAAAAAAATTGGATTTGGGATGCCCAACAACCAACAGGTTATGGTATATGAATGTAATGCAATACTATTGTGCTTTAATAAATGATGAGCAATCAGATTTCAGAAAAACATGGAAAGACTTACAGGAAGTGATGCTGAGTATAGTGAGCAGAATCAGGAGAACACTGTACACAGTAACAAAACATTGTGTTATGATCAACCATGATAGACTTTGGTACTGAGATAATATATATAAAATAATCCAAGACAATTCCCAAAGATTCATGATGAAAAATGCTCTCCATACAAGAAAAAGAACTATGAAGTTTGAATGCATATTGAAGCATACTACTTTGGGGGGAGTGTTTCTCCCTTTTGTTCTGTAAAGAATTAATTGTTATTTGAGGTTTTTATGCCTTCACCAATGGCCTGGGGCTCCGCAAACTGCACGGTGTTCCACCCACTGGTTGTAGCCATTGCCATGGCGCTGGCACCTCATGTCATCACCACTCACCGACACCTTGTGAGTGAAATTTTCCCCATCCCTTAGTTATAAGAGATTCACCATAGTTATAAGTGATTGTATTAAGATTGCAATCAATATATTAACTAAAAATTGTGATTTATTATATTTAGATATTATTATATATAGATTACATAAGGTCAAAAGGTTAATTCTTTCCTCATATTTCCTAATTTTCCAATGTCAAGCATTAGGTAATATCACAAGATCTAGTAGTCAGCAATGCTATATTTTAATAATCATGAGTGACATACTTTTCTATAAAGAGTTCTCGCTGCTGACCAGTGGCCTGACAATGACCCACCCTATTGTCATCATAATGCTGACATTTAGAGTCCTTTAGGTAATTCCTAATATTTCCTAAGAATATGTTTTAATTTTAGAAGCACAACTAATGATAAAATACTGTACAAGTGTAACTGTGGAAGGGTATATAAACCCATGGATTTTGTAATTCTGGGTCTTTCAGGTCCAATGCCTGGATAACCAGCTTTATTGGGAGGCTAAAACCCTCTCAATAAACCTATCGCCAAGCAGCTGAACTTATTGCTCTGACAAAAGCCTGTCACTTGGCAAGGGTAAAGAGTGCTAATATCTATTCTGATTCCCGTTATGCTGTCATGCAACAGGTATGTTATGGAAGCAAAGAAGCTTCTTAACTTCATCAGGAAAAGAGATTGCTCACTCTGAAGTGATCAGAGATTTGCTGGAAGCTATTCAGCTACCTAAGACTCTAGCTGTAATTCATTGTTCTGCTCATAAAAAAAGGAACTGATCCAGTGACTCAAGGAAATGCCAGAGCTGCTGCTGCTGCAAAGACAGCAGCTATTGAAGGTCCTGTTTATGTGATGCCACTTCAAGCTTCTGGGACTGATGATGATGATGCTGGGAGTAAAACTCAGTGGCCAGCCCTTATCTATGATGACGAGGAAGTGGACACCTGGAAACAACGGTATAATGCTAAACAGATATCTGGAATATGGGTAAGTAAAGAAGGCAAGCCTTTTCTTCCAAAGAAATGTTATCACCAGATCTATCTAGCAGTTCATGCTGGAGATCATTATGGTGCACAGACAATCACAGACACAATTAGGCGAGCATGGGTGGCTCCTGAGATTACATCAGTGGCTTCTCGTATTACATTAGGATGTGTTGAATGTTTGGCTTTTAATCAGCATGCCTTTAAAAAGGTTGCATATGGTGGTCACCCCCTTGCATATCTTCCATTTGAATCTTTACAAATTGACTTTATAAATTTACCAAAGGTTGGGCATTTGAAATACTGTCTGGTACTTACTGATAAATTAACAAGGTGGGTGGAAGCTTTTCCTGCTTCCAAAGCTGATGTAGTTTTTATGGCTAAAATAATTGTAAGGGGAATTGTTCCCAGATATGGCCCTCCTGCTAAAATTGATTCTGATAAAGGTTCTCATTTTACTGACACAGTTCTTTCTAGAGTTTATGCAAATTTGGGAATTGAACCAAAATTTCATACTCCTTATCATCCTCAACCTTCTGGACAGGTAGAACGTATGAATAAGGAAATCAACCTTTTAATTGGAAAATTATGCCAAAAAACTGATTTGAATGGCTTGATGTACTTCCTCTAGCTTTGTTTCATTTAAGGAGTAGGCCCAGAAGAGATTGTCATATTTCTCCTTATAAGATGTTGTTTGGACATCCCCCCTTGAAGGCAAGACCATTTGTGCCTGTATATACCTCTATGTTGGGAGGGGATTTATCAATAACTAACTATATAAGAGAATTACAGGGTAGGTTTAAGGAGTTGCAATCAGTTGGAGCTGTGATTCAATCTGGTCCTATTGATTTTTCTATACTTGATTTTCAACCTGGTGACTATGTATATATTAAGAATTTTACCCGTTCTAGTAGACTTCAACCACCTTGGGAAGGTTCTTCAAACTACTCCTACTGCAATCAAGGTTGATTAGAAGGACTCTTGGATTCAGTGCTCTCACGTTAAGCCTGCTCCTTTCTCCTCCTGAAAATGGCTACAACTTTCACTGATAACTGCTACTTTTAAAGATCTTGTTACCCTGTTAAATCAGGAATCAAGGTACTCTGTATATTTTTCTAAATATCTTTGGACTTCTATACTTCTAACTGAATTGATACTGTTAGTATGGTCCTCCATGTAGAAAGCATTTTAGTTCTTCATTCTATGGAACTATTAATTATCCTTGTTGTTCTCTTTGTCATTCCTCAGATGCTGAATGAACTTTAGAATTTTTAATTTTCTTGTAACTTTAGATTAACTTAAATCAATGTTCCCTTATTAACATAAGTTGTACTCATTCATTATTATGTTTGTAAATTTTGCGCCTCAGTAGGGGAGTGCCCCCTCTGGAATTTTGTGCTGTCCATAGAGGACTGCCCTCTATGCATTGAATTGTATCCATCTTTTAGATTGTTAATGATCCAAAGGACAAATTTAATATTTGTCTTTGGATCAAAGGAGGGATAATGTGAGTGAAATTTTCCCCATCCCTTAGTTATAAGAGATTCACCATAGTTATAAGTGATTGTATTAAGATTGCAATCAATATATTAACTAAAAATTGTGATTTATTATATTTAGATATTATTACATATAGATTACATTAGGTCAAAAGGTTAATTCTTTCCTCATATTTCCTAATTTTCCAATGTCAAGCATTAGGTAATATCACAAGATCTAGTAGTCAGCAATGCTATATTTAAATAATCATGAGTGACATACTTTTCTATAAAGAGTTCTCGCTGCTGACCAGTGGCCTGACAATGACCCACCCTATTGTCATCATAATGCTGACATTTTGAGTCCTTTAGGTAATTCCTCATATTTCCTAAGAATATGTTTTAATTTTAGAAGCACAACTAATGATAAAATACTGTACAAGTATAACTTTGGAAGGGTATATAAACCCATGGATTTTGTAATTCTGGGTCTTTCAGGTCCAATGCCTGGATAACCAGCTTTATTGGGAGGCTAAAACCTTCTCAATAAGCCTATTGGCTTTGTTGGGGGACTAACCCTCTCTCAATAAACCTATTTGCTTCAGCCTGGAAACTCTGTTGTTTTTGTTATTCCATCGGAATTAAAAATTTTCCCGACAGCCTACATGGGCCTGGCAAAATTAGAATGATTGGAAGCCTAGTGAGGGCATTCATGTGACTGTCAGAGTGGCCATCCAATTGGCTGGGGGCTGTGTGGGGTTTTCTGGGATTGAGGAGGAGAATTCGCCATTCTAGCTGGAAGCTGGAAGCTGGAAGGCGACAGGAGCTCTGCTGTGTATTCTCAACTGATTCCTGGGTGGTGGTATTTTTTCAGGTTGTATAATTTCCCTTTCCCCGTTTTATTTCCTTTCCCTTGATCCTGTTGTTGTTGTTGTTTTTGGTTTGTTCTTGTTAAAATAAATCCTGTTCTGTTTTGAGGGAGGCTGCCTGTCTCCTTCCTTGCCCCAATATTACAGCGTGCCACTTATCTAACACTCCCCAATTAAAAATTGGTCACCACAGTTCTGATTCTTCTCTCACAACATGGAAATATGTTTAATGTGATTGTATTGTATAACTGTGTTGTTTAAAATCTAATATGTGTGTCCTTACCTGCCCCCACCTCCCCCAGTGTGGGGAAAAACTAGCTAAAATTTGCTTATAAATTCAGCAAGAATTTAGGCTTTTAAGCATTTATCAAAGTATATTAGAAGTTAGTAAAGAGAGAGCAAGGGAGAACATGTCTCAGAAAGAATGGAAAAACCCTACCTCAGATCTATGCTAGAGAGAGTAAGCTGCCTTCACCTAGCTACTCATGCTTCCAAAAAAAAACCAAGAGTCCCAGTCAGTTCCCCAGGGAAGCCCCCTGTCCAATAGGAAGAAGAGTGGTCCCCACACACAGCTCCAAGCTAATTGGCAGGTAGCACTCCAGTCCATTGATTGACATGACTTAAAGGAGGTCCATGAACTTCTGGGATGCTAAGATGACCTTAGAAAGGTTGAATTCTTTCTCAGCAGGGGGTGGGGCCCCTGGTTCTCACACTCCCCCCAGGTTTCTCTGAAATCCACCTGCTCAATGTTTCTTACACCACAATAGTATTCCATTACATTGTAAGGAATTAATTGTGATTTGGGGTTTCCATCACCCCATCTTTGCTTCATTATGGTCAAACTGAAAAGATACAACACAAAGAACATTTATTCAGTCAAAGTACCCAACTAAAGTACTAACCCCCACCTAGGAGTTCCCCCACGCCCACCTGGGCCTGGATAGATTATAATGTGGACAGCCCAGGGTGTATGTTGAACCAATTGGAGACTCAGCATGACTAAAAACCGCCCTGCCTATGAGAGAGGCAGGAGGAGAAAGTACTTGGAGAGGGACAGTGAAGGAGAGAGAGAGGACCTGGTGGTGCTTGACCTTCAGACCTAACCAGGAGAGAGACTGCATAGCTGATTCTTCTTAGAACTACAAATTTCAGGTGGTGGTGAGTTTGTGTTGTTGAACCGAGGCTAGCTCTTTGGGCTAGCTGAGATGGAAGTAAGTTTGGGGTTTGAGTCAGTTTTTGTTTGAGATAAGCTGTTCTCAGTAGCTGAGAAAGCAGAGCTTACTCAAGGTACTTGGGGCCTTTTTACCCTAGAGATTTAGATTCTAATCATCTGGGATGTGGGTCATATTTTTCCCTTTCTCTATCCCCTATCTCATTATCCCTGGCTTTATCAACTTCACTTGGGTTGTAAATTTTGTTCCCATTAATAAAACCTGATTTGTTTGTGGAAAAGAGGCTGATAATTTCCTTTCTTACCAGTCTTAATGAAATAACTAAAAAGGGAGCAGTTTGGAAGAGAGGAAGCTCCGGACCTAGAGGTCTCTCACTACTTTCTGAACCCCAATATTATAGCAAACTGCCCAATTAACTCTCCCCATACTAAATTTGGCCCAAACAACATTCATGTACAACTTGTTCAGCCATTCCCCAATTGATGGGTAGCCCCTCAATTTCCAATTCCTTGAAGCCACGAAAAGAGCAGCTATAAATATTTTTGTACATGTGGGTCCTTTACCCTTTTTTTATGATCTCTTTGGGAATAAAAGACCTAATATTGGTATTGCTGGGTCAAAGGGTATGCACAGCTTTATAACCCTTTGGGCATAATTCCAAATTCCTATCCAGAATGGTTGGATCAGTTCACAGTTCCACCAACAATGCATTAGTGTCCCAATTTTCCCACAGCTTCTCCAATATTTATTATTTTCCTTTTTTTTTTTTTGCCATATTTGCCAATCTGATAGGTTTCAGGTGGCAATTCAGAGTTGTTTTAATTTGCATTTCTCTAATCAGTAGTGATTTAGAGCATTTTTTCACAAGATGATAGATAGCTGACCATTTCTCAATTGGGGAATGACTTGGATTCTTATAAATTTGATTTAGTTCCTGATATATTTTAGAAATGATGCCTTTATCAGAAGTACTGGCTATAAAATTTTTTCCCAGTTTTCTGTTACCTTCCTAATTTTGGATGCATTGCTTCTGTTTGTACAAAATATTTTTATTTTAATGTAATCAAAATCATCCATTTTGCATTTCATAATATTTTCTATCTCTTGTTTCGTCATAAACTGTTCTCCTTTCCAAAGATCTGAGAGGTAAACTATTCCTTCCTCTCCTAATTTACCTATGGTATCACCTTTTATGGCTAAATGATGTACACTGGTTTTTTTGTTTGTTTTATTTTGTTTTGTTTTTGTTGAATGGAATTTTATTTTCCAAAATACATGTAAAAACAAATTTTAACATCAATTAAAAAAAAAATTGTGCTCCAACTTCTCTTCCTCCTCAATTCCCACCCCCCCCCCCACTGGAACTTGAGCATTTCAAAATAAGTTATACATGAGTAGTCATGGAAAACATTCCCATATTAGCTAGGTGGTGAGAGAAAACAGTCAAAAAACTCCCAAAACTTCAGACTGAGGAATTGTCAAAGAGAGAAAAAAAAATTTTTTTAAATGTGTTTCCAGGGGCAGCTAGGTGGTGCAGTGGACAGAGCACCGGCCCTGGAATGAGGAGCACCCAAGCCCAAATCCGGCCTCAGACACCCAACACCCACCCACCAGCCATGTGACCCCAGGCAAGCCACCTGACCCCAATTGCCTCACCAAAAAAAAAAAAAAAATTAAAAAAAATGTGTTTCCATCTATTTTCAGATACTATCACTTCTTTCTCTGTAGATGTGCTGCCATTTTCATAAGTCCTTCAGGGTTATATTGGACCATTGCCTTGCTGAAAATAACCACATGCTTCCCAGCTGATCATCTTACACTATTGCTGTTATTTTGTATACAGTACATTTCACTCTGCTTCAGTTCATGTAGGTCTTTCCAGGTTTTTCTGATAGTATCCTGTTCATCATAACCTAAATAAAGTGCCTTAAACTTGACAAAGAATTTTCTTCATATTAGCCCAGCAAAGTAGGTACCATATGTTTTGCCATTATATTCAATCATCATACCTATTTCCCTCCATCCTATTCCCTTCCCATGATATTTACTCTATTTTCTATCTTCTTTTAAACTATTCCTCCTCAAAAGTGTTTTACTTCTGACCGTCCCCTCCCCTACTATGCACTCCCTTTTTTTTTTCACCCTTCCTTCCTTATCCTCTTCCCCTCATACTTTCCAGTAGGGTTAAATAGATTACTCCTCCCAACTGGGTGTGAATGTTATTCCCTCCATGAGCCAACTCTGATGAGTTTAAGGTCTTTGAGCTAATTCTATGTTGCAAATTTTCTTCCTCCCTCTCTCCTCAACCCTCCCTATGAAATCAAGCAATTCAGTATGTCATACTTGTGCTGTTATGCAGAACATCTTTACCTTCCTCAAAAGTATTTTGCTTTCTACTGCTCTCTCCCCCAATATGCCCTACCCTCTTTTCCCTCTCCCCCCCCCCTTATCTCCCTCCCCTCCATCAGGGCAAAAATATATTACTATACCCACTTGAGTATGTATGTTAGTCCTTCTTTGAGTCAATTCTGATGATATTAAGGTTCACTCACTCCCCAATTCCTTCCCCCTCTTCCCCTAACCTCCATAAGTTTTTTCTTGTTTCCTTCATGTGAACATCCTCTCCCCAGACCATCTCTCCCCTTCCCTCTCCCCCAGTCTATTTCTCCTACACCTCAACCCTATCTTAAGGATGTCATTATGAGTTAGTTAGGTGGCACAGTGAACAATGCACCAGCCCTGGAACCAGGAGACCCCAAGCCCAAATCCGGCCCCAGACATAAGACACCCCACAAAGAACAAAACATAACATCCCTTCATATTCAATTCAGACCTGTGTCCTCTGTTACATCCTTACTGAGATAGTTCTTATGAGTTTGAAGTATTATCTTCCCATTTAGGAATATAGTTTGATCTTTTAATATCCCTCGTGAAGTCTTTTTCCCGTTTATCTTTTTATGCTTCTCCAGGGTCTTGTATTTGAAAGTCAAATTTTCTATTCAGTTCAGGTCTTTTCATAACAAATGCCTGAAAGTTTTCTTTCTCATTGAAATTCCATTTTTGCCTCTGAAAGATGATGCTTAGTTTTGCTGAGTACATGATTTTTGGCTGTAGTCCCAGTTCCTTTGCCCTCTGGAATATCATATTCCATGCCCTCCGGTCCTTTAATGTAGAGGCTGCTAGATCTTGATTTATCCTTATTGGAGCTCCACAGTATTTAAATTCCTTTTTTCTAGCTGCTTGCAATATTTTCTCCTTGACCTGGGAGTTCTGGAATTTGGCTATAATAGTCCTGGAGGTTTTCCTTTTGGGATCTCTTTCAGGAGGTGATCGGTGGATTTTCAATTTCTATTTTAGCTTCTGCTTCTATAATATCTGGGCAATTTTCCCTCACAATCTCTTGGAGGATGGTGTCTAAGCTTTTGTTTTGGTCATGGTTTTCAGGTAGTCCAATGATTTTCAAATTATCTCTCCTAGATTTATTTTCTAGGTCCGCTGTTTTTCCAAGGAGATATTTCACATTGCCCTCTATTTTTTCATTGAATTGGATTTGCTTTACTGTGTCTTGGTTTCTCATAAGGTCACTAGCTTCCATTTGTTCAATCCTAATTTTTAGGCAATTATTTTCAGCAGACAGTTTTTTAATCTCCTTTTCCATTTGGCTTTTCAAACTGTTGACTTTTTTCTCATGACTCTCCTGCATCGCTCTCATTTTTCTTTCCATTCCTTCCGCTCTTTCTCTACATCTTCATTCTATCTCTCCTACTTTCTCTTCAAAGTCCCTTTTGAGAGTTTCCATGGCCTGAGACCAGTTCATATTTTTCTTGGAAGCTTTGGATGTTGGAGTTTTGACCCTATTATTATCTTCTTCTTCTGAGGATGTATTGTGGTCTACCAAATAAGTTTTGGTCCCCCAAAGAAGTTTTCGATGATCTTCTGCTTTCTCTGCCTACTCATCCTGGCTTACTATTTCTTGGCTTTTTACTCCTTCTTAAAGTGTAGCGCTGCTTCCAGGACACACTGTTCATGGTACAGCGTGGCCCAGGGTGTGATTGGGCTTCTTCTCAGCCTGCCTGGCTTGTGAGTAATCCCAGCCGCTTTCTCTTTGACCCGGAAACAGAAGTCTGATTGAACTCTGATTCTCTATGGTCGGAAGCTTGGCGTGCTTTTTTACCCCTCCCCCACAGGGCCACCACCACTCGATTCAGCCCACTGGTTCAGACCCAGGGCGCTTTGCGCCAACTCCAGTAGATACTGCCTCCACTTCACCGTGGCCTACCGCAGAACCCCCTCACCAGTCCGCGATCAGAGCCTCAGAAACTGCTGGTGCTGAAGACTCTGACATGAGATGGAAGCAGTGTCCCTGGCTGGGTCCGGACCACACGCCGAGCTGTTCAGCCTGATCAGTAGGTGATCAGAATTGCCCTCTTTTGCGGAGAAATAGTCTCACTCTCTTCTTATGTGCATTAGGCTGTTCTGGGTTTTGATTTTTACTGCATTATTTGGGCATGAATGGATGGGTTTATCTGGAGCTTGTGGGAGTCACAGCCTCTCCTCCACCATCTTGGCTCTGCCTCCAATAATGTACACATTTTGACTTTATTTTAGTATGTAGGGACCAATATTTAATTGGGGAGTGTTAGCTATGTGGCTTGCCGCAATATTGGGGCAAGGAAGGAGACTGACAGCCTTCCTCAAAACAGAACAGGATTTATTAACAAGAACAAACTTTAAAAAACACAAGCAAAATCAGTAGAATTAGGGGAAAGGAAATAAAATGGGGGAAGGGAAATGATACAACCTGACTAAACACCACCACCCAGGAATCAGCTGAGAATACACACTGCTACTTCCTGTCACCTTCCAGCTTCAAGCTAGAATGGCGAATCTCCTCCCTTATTCTTTGCAGCAGACCCCAGGCTGACCACACAGAACCCCAAGCTAATTGGCTGGCAGCCCTGACAGTCATATGACTGCCCTCACTGTGCTTCCAGTCATTATAATTTTGCCAGGCCCATGGAGGTGTCAGCGAATGGTGATGATGTGAGGTGACAGCACCATGGCGAAGGCTCCAAACAGTGGGTGGAACATCGTGCTGTTTGCAGAGGCGCTGTACCTGAGCCCCAGGCCAGTATGAGCACCTGGTTTTTTTTAATTCTACCCAAAAGATGGGGTCATGAAAACCTCAAATAATAATGAATACTTTATAAGTATTAGGAGTGGCTTTGGACTTGGAACTTGCTGGGGCTGAGCTGAAAAAGAACTGTAGCAAACTGCAGGTCTAATCCTCTTCTCTTCCCCAGAAGTTTAAGGTAGTGAAATTGTAGCCCCCGTATATTGGGATGGTGATATTTGTGTCTGTTGTTGCTATACTTTTTAGGTAAGGATTCCTCTTTAAAAGCCAATATGACAAGTATTTAAATGAAAACGGGGCTTTGGAGACCCCCTAAAATTCTACTGGCACCAGCCTACACAATTGGTGTAGGCTGGTGCCAGTGGCAGAGAGATTGGACATCTCTAATGTCCCTATAAGTTTACTGGAGAATTGTAAAGGAGGAGTTAATTGTAATATATCTGCCTTCAGGTAAGGGGGCCAGAGTAGTCACTGTTACATTTTCATTGACTGCCATGAAAGGCATGGAAAGTAACTATCTATTCCCTTTTGACAATGGAGAAACTGAGGCCCAGAGAGACCTCAGGAAAGACAAATGTCAGGGGAATAAATCATTCTTGTTTACTTGGGCTTCTTTATTTGGTTCTGTGCTCCTCAGCTACTAACATGTCTGTGGCATGATTCCTCATGGACCATGGCAGTGGAGCCTGCTTTTATTATATCTTCATAATTGACCTATTCTCATCCTTCCTTCAATGGAAACCTCTTATTGAAAATTCTAAGCACCCACCATGTTGCAATTACTTGAAAGGTTGCATTAACATTCTAAAACTGCCACTGATTCCCTTTTTAGATCATCATGTACTAACAGAAGAAATAGAATCTCCTTGCCATTTAAATTGCTCCTGTGTTCCCATTCTCCACTTTCTAAGACCTACAAATCTCTCCAGAAAGGAAGAAGATAAGCTTCCTCCACTTAGATTGCTCAGGTTTATTAGTGCTGGCTACAAGGTCCAATATCTACCCTATTTGGGCTTTGATAAAGAATTATCCACAGTGCTGCAAGGAATTTGGATGGTGCAGACCTTGTTCAGGGTAGGGTTGCAAGCCTATGTCATTCTTTCAAGGAAGAGAGAAAACTTCTTATTAGAACAATGTTCTCCTGGTTCTGCTCAGTTTGTACTGCATCAGTTTCTGTATGATTTAAAAGATTTCTTGATGTGGTGAATTTAGACTGCTATTCATTTTTTCTTGTTCTCCCTCTTTTCAGAATCCAAAAACAAGAAATTCTACATTTCTACAGGAAGAGACACAACCAAGAGAAGGAACAAAATTTATCTTCAGGTAAGAGACTAATTTACAGATGTCATTTTTCATTTCAGTCACATAATTAACAGGTTTTTTAATGTTTCTTTCTACATGACATACACTGTATTAGGAGACAATCTAGAGCTCAAATTTTGCTTTGATCCTGAATATACTATTCTAAAATTTGTGAGTTGGAACTAACCTTGAGAAATCATATGGTTCATCCCCTTACCCTGGGCTGGACCTCACTTAAGCTGACCAAGAAAGGAAGTTAATCTTCTTTTGAAATAAACCAGAGAAGGAGATTCTACAACTTCCTTCAAATTTTTCATCTCAATGCTCAGTAGTCTCTTGGCTAGACAATTCTTGCCAGTGTATTTTAATCTAAATTCTATGTGTTTACTTATAATAAATTTTTAGCAAATCAAAATCCACATAGATATTCTCTTATTTGAAGTCTTTTGGAAATCCTTGATTTGGGCCTCTGTTCCCTGATTCCTCAGATTCCCCATTCCTTGTTTTCTTTATATTTTTTCTAACCCTTCACCATATACATGAGAAATCTATAAGATGTTAACTTCTGATGGCTTTGGACTTTTTTAAATGAGTTGGGAGCTCAGGATCCTAGGTTTCATGCGGAATGAGCCCGTAGAAAGCATCTAGTTCAGTCTCCTCATTTTACAGATTAATAAACTGAAGGGAAGAGCAGTTAAGTGATGAAAAGGTCACAAAGGTCATTCAGTGGCAGAGTCCAAGATTATAGCCCAGATCCTGGGACTCGAGCCATCTTCCCATTGTGTTATGATGGCTATCAGGGATAGAAAGAGGACTACAGGGATAACTCAGTGAATTTCAATAAAGAAGTATAATTCATTGCCAAAAGAAATATACTGTTTTCTAAATTTTAAGACTTGCCTTTGGGGTACATAGGTGGCACAGTGAATACAGCAGTGGCCCTGGATTCAGGAGGACCTGAGTTCAAGTCCAGTCTCAGACACTTGACACTTACTAGCTGTGTGACCTTGGGCAAGTCACTTAACCCCCATTCCCCCCTCACACACAAAAGTAAGACCTTAAACTTCAGGGATGTGGTTGAATATATGTGTATGATGTTTTAAAATATGTATTCATGAATTACATATACATGCATACATTGTGTGTGTGGGAGAGACAAGGAGAGAGAGAGAGAGAGAAAGAGAGAGAGAGAAGGGGGAAAGAGATATACAGAGAGAGACAGTGATGAGAGGGAGAAGGTAGAGAGGGAAAAGAGACCCACTCTTCTGTGGCAAAAATAATAGTTCTGAGCTTTAAGAAGAGACATAGATAGATAGATAGATAGATAGATAGATAGATAGATAGATAGATAGATAGACAGACAGACAGATACATATGCATGTGTAAATTATACACATGGACAAAATCAATTCCATCATCCCAGATATGAGACTCCAAAGAAGGATATTTTTCAACTTTCTACAACTCCCAGAATTGCTACCTAGGACCACTAAACCTTCAGTCTCTTCCCTCTTCTGTTTACAGACTAAATTTTCCCTACTAGAACTTCCTCCCTTTATAGAGGAAGCAGGGAGAACTGAACTTGGAATTAGGAGAAACCTAGGTCTGAATCCAACCTCTGACACTTTCTCTAGGACTGTAGGTAAACCATTTAACTTCTTTATGCCTCAGTCTCCTTTTCTGTAAAATGGAGATAATATCAACTTCACAGCATGGCAAAGATCAAATGAGATAATACATGCAAGATATTATATACATCTCATTTTCTATTACTTAGCTTAAGGCTTAGATCTCTATTAAAATGAAAACATCCCTATACAAAATTAGCTCATACCAAAATAGCACATTCACCTTAATCAGATTTTGAAAGGATTTGTAATAGTCATAGAGTGGCATCCTGATGCTCTGGAAGAGACACTACTATTCAATAGCCTATTATCAGATAATTAGACTTCCTTATTCTGGGTGCCTTCCAGATCTTTTTTCTGAGAATAGAATCATAGAATGTTATGGGTGGATGACACCTTAGATACTCCCTGTTTCAAAACCCTCACTTTGCAAAGAAAAGTCAGAAAAATTAAATGACTGGTCTAGGGATCAAGACACTATGGCCCCTCATTAAGATAGCTCAATGAAAGTTGATTATTTCCATATGAATAGATGTTGTAGTAAGGTAACCTTTAAGTTCAGAAGTTCAACAAACATTAAAAAACACCAACTATGGGTAAAGCTCTGAACTAGGCACTAGAAACATTGTACTATAAGTAGCTGTATTAATTAACCAAGAAAATTGTTCATATTTCTTGAAGCAAGAAGTTATAGTTCCTCAGGATTCTATTATGTGGCTATTACTAATAATAAGGATGATGATGATGAAGATATTAGTAGCTAGCATTTACATAGCATCTATTAGTTGCCAGACACTGTGTTAAGTGCTTTAAAATATTATTTCATTTGATTCTCACAACAATCTTGGTGTTATTATTATCCTTATTTTATAGTTGAGAAAACTGAGACAAAGAAAGGTTAAGTGACTTGCCCAGGGTCACACAAATAGTAATTGTCTAAGGCCAAATTTGGCCCAGGTGTTCCTGGCTTTAGGTCTAATACTCTATCTACTGTGTTCAAATGATGATGATGATGATGGTGGTGGTGGTGGTGGTGATGATGTGGAGGGGGGGTTGGGAGGGGACATTACATCAGTTGGGTATAATGGAAAGAGAGTCAGATCTGAAGTGGTACAACTGGCCTCTGTTTACACTTTATACCTGTGTGACTTTGGACAAGTCACATAGCTATGAGAACTGAAAGATATTGAAATCCAAGCCTTCTGACTCTGTATGGTGCTACTTCCATTATGTCATTTCCCTTCTATGTATCATCTTTCAGAGTCCCTCCTTTACTTGAAAACAGGCATGTTATTATTCAAAGCTCAAACTAGTGATATGTCTTTATTTTAGTTCCATAGAGATCATTTTATTTTCCCTGTGGCTGCATTGAAGACCAAGTGAAAGGATCCATAAACTTCTCAGGCTAAGAAACGGGGATCTCACCCCTCTTTTCTGTAGTCAAGGCAGTACCTAATCAGCTGTGAGATGGTGCTCATGATCTTATCCTTCTGGTTCTATAGACAAGAGAATTTCACAGACTCTCGATTCCAAACCAGTTTTGGAGTGAGAGAACCTGTTTTCAAATCCTGACTCTGTTGTTTACTACTTGTCTGTCATTAGGCAAGTTACTTGCTATCACTGCACTCAGTTTCTTTACCTCGGAATGGTATTGAATTATTACTAATGTTTCTTCCAAGTTAATTCATTCTCTCTCTATTTCTGTCTCCACTTGCGTCTTTGTGTCTGTGTCCATCTTTCTCTGTTTCTCTCTCTAACTCTCTCATCTTATTGTTATCTCCATAATCTTTTGTAAGAGTTCTTGGTGTCTTGCCTCTATGACTCTTGCTGTTTTAGTCCTCATTTCTTTGACCTTTCTTCCATTTAAAGGTTCAGTTCCATTCAACAATTATTTACTAATGACTTTTGGGTGAGATTCTGGAAACACAAAGATAAAAACAAAACAGTACCTGCCCTCAAGGATCTTATATTCTATTTGGTGAAACCCCCATCTTTTCAGAAGTACATCAACACCAAGTAATGCAATGTAATTTCACAAGAGAGAAAGAACAAAGGGTCAGGAGGATCAGGTAAGGCCTTGTGTAAGACATCAGACCTAATAGATGTTTCAGAGGGTGGGCTGGGGGGAGGGAATTCCAAGAAGAGAAAATGTTTTCCAAACAAGGGTAAACCACCTTTCAAAGGTGTGGAAATAGAAGATGGAATGTCATATATAGAGGCCAGTGAACAGGCTTGTTTAGCTGCAAAGAAGAATGTATGAAGGAGTGTAATATGAATGACTACAAAGGTAAAAGGGTGCCATTTTGTGGAAGAATTTAAATGGTAGGTTATTTTATATTTTACCCCAGAGAGCTTCTGAAAATTTCTCAGGAAATGTTCAGATAGAAAAGGGAATTATTCAACAGAAAAATTATCATGAAATACCAATGCTCAAGAGAAAAGGGGAGTTTTACTTTTTTCAATGAACAAAATTCTTTTTTCTCTTTCCCTACTGTGATGACTAAAATCTAATGCTTGTCCTTATCTGCCCCCCTTCTCCCATGTAAGGGGAGGGGGGAATCTAGCTAAGATTTACTTATAAATTCAGCAAAAAGTATATTAGAATTTAGTAAAGAGAGAGAAAAAATATATCTGAAAGAATGGAAAAACCCTATCTCAGATATATGATAGAAAGAGTAAGCTGCCTTCAGATAGCCACTCATGCTTCCAAAGAGACATTGTCCCAGTCAGTTTCCCTGAGTAAGCCTCCTGTCCAACAGGAAGAGGGGTGGTCCCCACACAGCTCCAAGCTAATTGGCTGGTAGTATTCAAGTCCATTGATTGACATGACTTACAGGCTGTCCATGAACTTCTGGGAAGCTAGGATGACCTTAGAAACCTTGGAGAGGTCATCTCATGCTTTCTCAGCAAGGGGCAGCGCCCCTGATTCTCATCCCCCCCCCATGCTTCATGAAGAAACATTGTTTCCTTACATGAAGCAATAATATTACAGATACTTATGACTAACAAAGTAGAGGGAATGAAGAGAGAAAAGAAATTGAGTGATACATTGACAAAATCTCAAGGAGGCTCTCTCCTTTAGTATGAGGACATTACAAAGAAAAACTAAAGTGGGTACTCCCATTTAGTAAGTGGATCTTACAAATAGTGTATGCAATGGAAAAAAAGAAAACAGGGAAATGCCCATTTAAGTCTTTGGAAGTCTTTTCTCAGATGATTCTTGGGATGTCCTCTGAGTGTAGTTGTGGAGTGAAAGTCTTTCAGGTGTGGATGCTGATGATCAAGGTTGTAAAGTCTCTCAGGTGTTTCAGATAATGGCAATCAGCTGGAAAGTTTCCTACAAAATTGATCTTAATGCAACTTTAAATAACTTTGCCAATAACCAAATCAAAAAATGAGACTTCTCCAAAACATGTCTAAGGAAATTCAGAATCTTTTAGAGATTTTACATTTTTTCTTCAGTTTTTACACATGAACATAAAATAAAAACAAAAATTGAAACATTCTCTAAAACTTAATGTTACTACACTCCACCTTGTGGAGAATAAATTGAGAAGACAATTGTGATATTAATTAAGAAAATAATTTTTATCTTTGTTTCATTACCTTTTGTATCACCTGCCTAATTATCCTCATGCCATTATGAGAAATTAAAGGATCCCTGTCCCTTTTTCTTACAGTAACCTGAAAAAAATCACAAATCCTCTGAAACAAATATGCATAGTGAAGAAAATCAAATATCTGCATTGGCCACAAACAAAAAATATACATCTCATTTTGCTCTAAGTGCATCATCTCAGTGTCAGGAAGTTAGTAGCTTGTTTCATCATTGGTCTGTTCTTAGTAAAGCAAAAGAGGAGTATAGAGTATGCATAGAGCTGCCCATTTTGGTGGATTATACAGAACACTTGCATATGTTCTCTATCTCTTTCAAATTAATCTTTTAGAAACATTGGGGATCTGCTTCCATCCATCCATGACTTGCAGGCTTGCAAAAGGAGATGATGAAGAGTCCCCTAACTGAAGGCTAAGGTGGAAGAACATATGATTCAGAAAATGTAAAAAGTTGTTACTGTTCTCTCTACCTCTCCTTTGCTTTCTGCCTTTGAAGTGTGAGGATTGTAAGGAGAGCAATGTAGAGAAGAGAGTGATTATGTCCCATTCAGCTTCTAAGTCTTTATGAGCACATAATTGACTTAGACCTCAGCAGAGAATGACTACTGTACATGCTCTCTAAAAGGCACCAGGAATAGCAAAGCTGAAAGTGCTCCATCCCCAGATATAAAGGGGCACAATATATAAACCTGTATAAAGTAGTAAGCAAATTAAATGAGATGATTGACAGGTACTTAGTGGTGTCAATTGGATATTTTTCAGTGGGGATGATATAAGGATCAAAAATGAGATTTCATTTCTTGGCCTTGCCTCTCAGCAGGTCTCTGCCATGGGTGAGAGGGGAATAAACAACCATTCAGAAGTGAATGAATTCATTCTTGTAGGCTTCCGGGTCCGCCCAGAGCTCCAAATCCTCCTTTTCTTCATATTTCTGCTTACCTATAGCATGGTCCTTCTGGGGAACATTGGTATGATTGTCCTCATCCTGACTGCTTTCCGCTTAAACACACCAATGTATTTCTTCCTAGGCAATCTCTCTTTTATTGATCTTTCCTACTCCTCTGTTGTGGCACCCAAAGCCATAGCCAACTTCCTATCTGAGAGTAAGACCATCTCCTTTGCAGGTTGTGTGACCCAGCTCTTCTTCTTTGCTCTCTTTATTGTGACTGAGGGCTTTCTCTTAGCAGCCATGGCCTATGACCGCTTCATAGCCATCTGCTCCCCGCTTCTGTATTCTGCCCGTATGTCAAGATACCTCTGCATCCAACTGGTGGCAGGATCCTACTTTTGTGGCTGTATCACTGCCATCCTTCAAGCCAGCATTACCTTTACTATGTCCTTCTGTGCATCTAATGTTATTGACTTTTTTTACTGTGATGCCCATCCAATACGGAAGATCTCATGTTCTAACATCTTTATTAACAAGGTAGTGTCATATTCCTTGGCTGGGGTCATTATTTTGCCCACCATCATAGTCATCATGGTGTCATACATCTATATCATATCTACTATTCTGAAGATCCATTCCAGTGAAGGACAAATGAAAGCATTCTCCACCTGTAGGTCCCATCTGATTGTCATGAGTTTGCTCTATGGGACTGTCTCTTTTATGTACCTCACACCTGCCAGTAACCCAGAGCTGGGTAAAGTGGTCTCTCTGTGTTACACCCTTGTCATTCCCATGTTGAACCCTTTGATTTACTCCCTAAGAAACAAGGAAGTCAAAGAAGCTCTGAAAAATATGTTATGGGGGAAAAAAGCTTTTCTCTAAATTCTTTGTTCTTTACTATCTTGCCCAACTTAATAGCTGTTGATTCTGTATCTCTAAACTACCCTTATTTTTTTTTAAATTTTATTATTTTCCAGTTACATATTACATATAAGGATAGTTTTCAACATTTGTTTTCACTAGATTTTTAGTTCCAAATTTTTCCCCCTTCTCTCCCTCCTCCCCAAGACAGGAAGCAGTCTGATATAGGTTGTATATGTACAATCACATTAAACATATTTCTACATTAGTCATCTTGTGAAAGAAGTATCAGAGCACAAGGGGAAAACCTCAAACAGGAAGGAAAAAAAACCAGTCCCAAAGTAGAAACAGTATGGTTCCATCTGCATTTATAATTCACAATTCTTTTTTCTGGAGGTTGAGAATATTTCCTCTCATGTGTTCTTTGAAACTGTTTTGGATCCTTGCACGGCTGAGAAGAGTCAAGTCTATCTGGGAAATACCTTCAAACAAAGATTCTCCCCCAAGGAACCTAATTGTCCCTCTGGAAGATGACTTGAATGATTTCTAGTAAAGACACAATATCCCATCCACTTCTCCTTTAGGACAGTAAATTGCTATAGATCCTAAACTTCAGAAATCTGTTTTAAGGGCATATTAAACAAAGGGGAAAAAATAAGACCATCAACAACAATAATAATACTACTTATATAGAGCTTTAAAGTCTGTAAGTTACTTAATAAATATTATCTCATTTTATTCTTACAACAGTCCTGAGAGACAGATACTACCATCATTATTCCCATTTTAGAAATGAGAAACTGAGGCAGAAAAGGAGTTAAGTGACTTGCTCAGGATGTCACAAAGCTATTAAATATTTGAGACCAGATCTGAATTCAGACCTTTCTTGACATCTTATGCTTTATCTACTAGCTGCTTTTAAACAAATAAGCAAGTATTTGAGAACCGTGGTGGGAAAACATACTTTTCAAATATATAATGTCAGAGGAAGATTTATATTCCAATGGTCATTGCGTGCCTATAGAGGTGATCAGGAATTTGCTAAATTTGGAGGTCTACAATTTGTTTCTGCAGGTCTGGTTTATGAGTTATTGACAAATGACATTTGAAAGTACACTTTCTATATATTTGTTTAGATGTTTATTCATTTATTTAGTCATCTATACTTATTTATTTGGAAAATAATCTGAATTGTGTTGTAAGGGAGAGGATGAGAGTAAAACTCAAATCATTTGGGGACGTTCTGAATCGACTAATCTCTTAACTATTTGGTGACCTGATGGTGGAAGGTCTGCATTCACTATTGAAGAACTAAAAGATAATTAAACCACATAAGGAAACAATAAATCAGATGGTCTCATTAATTGTAAAAACCATTTGTTATCCTTGGATAAGATACCTGCAATTTTGTCTAATTGAATTTTAAATTAATTCTTTTTTAAATTTGTGGAATAAAATAAACATTTCTATAACATAGTACATTAGAGAAGATGATTGAACATGAAACCACAAATACACTACGTATAACTTATTATTCCTTTAAAATACAAAACACAGTTGTCATGTAGATTTCTTTACCCCTTTTTTCCTCCCTCCCCCAACCCATGCCCTGGAGATAGCTACCAATAGACACACATAGGCTTGTGTATGTAAAATTATTTTATAGATACTTCAATTTATCACTTCTTTCTCTGAATTAAGATAGCATCTTTCTTCATGTATCCTTTATAGTGACTTTGGGTGTTTATAATAGTCAATGACATTTACCCAAAATCATTCTTAAAACAATATTGCCATTACTGTATACAACATTGTCTTGGTTCTTTTCATTTTGTTCTTCATTATTTCATTCAAGACTTTTTAAAATGACATTTCTCTAGCATTATTGAGCTCATCATTTCTTATACCACAGTAGTATTCCAAGAAATAATCTTTCTTTAGCAATGAACATTTAGATTTCTTTCTGGTAATGAGACAGCAATGTGGTCTCTCTGTCTCCCTCTTTTTCATTTCTCCTTCCTCCCCCCTTCTCTGTCTCTCTATATTTCTCTTAATCACACACACAAACGTACGTTACTATATCTTAGACCACTAAATTTCTACCATGGTTTGTTAAATTATAGTTATGGGGGGAAGCAGCTAGGTGGCACAGTGGATAAAGCACTGACCCTGGATTCAGGAGGATCTGAGTTCAAATCCAGCCTCAGACACTTGACACTTACTAGCTGTGTGACTCTGGGCAAGTCACTTAACCCTCATTGTCCTGCAAAAAAATTATAGTTATAGGATATATGTAGGGGCATATTTATTAAATTATTCAAGAAAAATTTTGAAAAGATTAAATTTATTTTTCACTCAGTGTTTATTGAGATTAAATAAATCCCCATGAAGTCATATTTAAAAACATATTATATACAACATAAAAAATGGCTATTGAAGATCATGAAATTTTTAACATGTTCTTTTTAAATCACTGACTTATTTGTTCTTTGAATTAAAGTTGTGACCACAGAAGTAGAGAACAGAGACAGCCAGACATCAACTAAACTCTTTTCATTTATTGTCAGAGTAAAGAAAAAATGTTGCTCCCCTTCGTTTGGTTGGATTGATGGTTCTGTTTGACAAAACATCTGCAATGAAAAATATGTGGTAATTGTGCCACACTCTCTATCTGTCTAAACAAAAGAAAAAGTTCAGTTTTTCAACAATAGGTCATAAACCCTCCAAACAAAGCCTTATCATTTATCCTTAGGTGGACAATCATATTCTCAGATTTTAGGGCATCCCATAGGAAAATGAGAATTATTCTTCGATGACAATTTCATAGCTCTTATAAAAAATACTTTTTTTTCTTTTTCTACTCATTTGGAAATTATTCTATTTATTTATTATTTCTGTTAATTACATGTATATAATTAACAACTCTCTAGAATTGAGATTATGTGACTAAGCAAAAGATCTGTGATTTTCTCATCATGGTAAACTCTCATTGTAAGAACTCCAGAGACACAACATGACAACTCATGTCTGACTCAGAAGATAAAGGTCAAGGGTGTTGCCTGAGGCACAAAAAGTTGAAATAATTTGCCCAGTGTCATACAACTATTAAGTGTCAGAGGCAGAATTTGAACTCGATGGATCTTCTTGACTCCGTTAGTGTGTGCCATGTGTAGAGAGGGGCCCACCAGTAGTGAGGGCTATTGTTGTATGACTCAAAGGGAGGCAGAATAGACACCCATAGCCTCCTGTCCCCATCCTTTCTCCAAGGGAGATTTTAATTCCTGAAGGAATTTCACCAGAAGGTAAGTTGAGGCCAGAGACAATTATGTTCTCATCAAAGAAAGGGGGTAATGAGCTAGAATTATATCTTAAACATTATTAGTATAGGAGATATGATTAAATTTGATCTAACCTCTGATCTCTTTGTCATTATTTGGGGAAAGGTGGACCCCAAGCTTTCTATTCAAGGCTTGAACCCTTTCCCACCAAATACCTGTTCCACAATAAACACATATCATGTATAGCAAATCATAGCAAAACAGAAATCAGAGAAAGTATATATAGGAGAAGATGTACTAGACAATGCAGAGTGAAGGAATTCTCATTAGGATGGAGGCAATTCAGGTCAATCAAAAGCATCTTTGGTCTCAACCCAGAGGAAATTCTCCATGGTCTCTATTGTAGCAAGCTGGAGATGGAGACATAATGGAGGCTGCTAGTTCTCCCATGTCTTCCCAGAGTCATTTCCTTCAGCAACCTGAAATGGGGTTAGTCTTTTCCATCTTCTCTCTCAAAGGTGGAAGTCAGAAGCACCTGAAGCAACTCATCACTTCAAGAGCCCTGAAGAAGACTTAAGCTTGAAGAATCCCAAAGGAGAATGACACTTGAAGAGTCCAGAAGAGAATTAGACTTGCAGAATCCCAAAGTAGACTGGCAAATATTGCAGTCCTCTTGTATCTCACCAGCTCTCCCCCACCCCTCTCAAGTCAGGGCTTTTGTCTCCACGAAAGGAGGGTGCCCCATATCAAAGGGCTTTGGAACAGGTGCTACAGAAGCCTAACACTCTAGCTATTATGCCATGCTGCCCTTAAAACCAATATCACATTAATTAAGGTAACTGCATCCCATAATAATAATTAAGGTCACAATTTAATAAGAAATTGGTGCAGCTTTTAAGGTTCAACATTTCCAAATTGGAAACTGATTCAACTGCTCCAGGTAATTTCAAAAAAAAAAATTTGCTCCTTTGTAGAATGAGTACACTGAATAATATTTAACCTTAAATTTCCTTGAAGCTTTAAAGCCCAAGTCAAATGCCTTTGAGCAAATCAATCTTTCACATTAATGAATTAGCTTGACCCACATTTATAGACATGATCACTTTCTCACCAACATATAGTTTAGTCATACCTAACATAATGTACTCTCAATCACATGGCATTGTTGATATGGAAAAATAAGGTTTCACATTAACACAACACTTTGAGTTTTAAAAAATCATCACAACAATCTTGAGAGGTTGGTAATATAAGTATGATTCCATTTTACATAAGATGAAACTGACGCTGAGAGGTTAAATGACTTTCTATCACCTCTGTACTAAGAAGCAAAGTTAGGATTCAAGTATCTTCTGACTCTTAAGTCAATACTTCAATATTTTAGTTGTATCAGTGGGATCTGTGATGTAAGCATTCCCTCCATCATCAGAGTTAATATTTGTAAATCACTCTGCACAATGCCCAACTCATAATAGACACCTAATAAATGCTTTTTCCCTTTTCCTTCCCTCCTATCCTAGCATCAGTGAGATATGTAACCTGCACATGGCTTTTCATCCCATACAATTATTGTTCATATTCTTCCACACATCCTTTACAGAGAATTCACTCAGTGTGCTAGAAGTCTTATTTTAAATCAGAGGTGTTTAGTCTGGGACCTCTAAACTTCAAAAAAAAAAAAAAAACCTTGATAACTTAATTTCTACATAATCTATTTCATTTGTAATCCTGTGTCTTATGCATTTGAAAACACAGTTCTGATAAGGGATCCATAGGTTTCATGAGACTGCCATAGAGGTCCAGGACATAAAAAAAAAATAAGAATCCCTGTTGTAAATCTTTTTCTTTTTATTTTGTGGGTACCAAGATATACCTAAGCCATCCATCAATTTTCCCTTATTCATCCTTTTAGATTTTCTCAACCTAAAGTATAAAATCCAAATATCTCCCAGGTAATTTTATATGTTTTTCTGGGGCAATGAGGGTTAAGTGACTTGCCTAGGGTCACACAGCTAGTAAGTGTCAAGTGTCTGAGGCTGGATGCGAACTCAGGTTCTCCTGAATCCAGGGCCGGTGCTTTATGCACTGTAGCACCTAGCTGCCCCCTGCCCCGGCAATTATATTTTAATAAAATTTTAAATTAGCATCTAGCTGAATTACTTAAAGCAAAGTTCATTCTCTCCTTCTGACTCAGCAAGCTACCACAACTAAACTGGAGCACAGAGGAGGAAAAATCTTCCTTTTGCTTTTCTATGAGCTTAGACCTGCCTATCAGAGATAGAATAGCACTCAGATCTTAGGGTGTTTGCTATAGAGCTTTTGCCCAAGCTCCCTAGGTATTCTACAGAAATTTTTCATTTCTGAAAAAAGTAATATTTATTTTAGTTTAAAAGTTTTTTAAAGAGAAAGAAAAAAAAATCCTGAACAAGACAATATAACTTGATTGAGGTGACTCCTGATTGAAGAAAAATTAACTTCATATTGTTTAGACCTAAACATCACAAGTTTTGTGAGTTTTTCATTAAATATTGGCATAAGAATGGAAATACAACAGAACAACAATAACAAAAGGGCTTCTTGGGTCCTGTCCAAAATTTCTGAGACTCTTTAACAAGGTTAAAATAGGCTGGAAATTTGGGAAATGGAGAGTAAATCAAAGGGTTCAACATGAGAGTGACAAGGGTATAACAGAGAGGCTATTTTACCCAGCTCTGTGTTATTGGTGGGTCTCACATACATAAAGGATACAGTTCTTAGAATCAAGATAGTTTGTGAAATCACCTTATCTATGAAATTTGAAAGATAAGATCTTGAGCACCAGCTCAGAAATAATTAGATGTTGTCATGGCTGAAGACAAGCCTTAAGATCTCCCTTGTCTCAGCCTGAGAAGTTTCTGGATCCTTTCATCTGAACCCCAGTGAGGTCAAGGCAGGAAAAAGGGTGAACTTTCCACTCTAAGGCAGCTGAGATAAAGAAAAAGCACTAGGTTGGGGTTTTTTAAACATCCGAGTTTCCAAACAAAGATTCCCCAAGTCCATTCTGTAGCTTTCCAGAGAAGAAGAATGATTTAATGGGAAACAAACAAACAAACAAACAAACAACCAAAACAAAAACCACTGCACTTGGAGCCAGAAGCCCTGAGTTAAAGTCTGTTCCATTACTCATAGCAAGACGAACTTGTAAAATAACTTATCCTCTCTGAATCTCAGTTTGTTCATCTGTAAAATGGGGTACCTTTTTTCTGCCCCCTATGGGGTGGATGAACAAGTTATGCTACATGAATATAATGGAATACTATTGTGCTATAACAAATGCTGAGCAGACAGATTTCAGAAAAACCTGGAAAGACTTGTATAAACAGATACAAAGTGAAATAAGTAGAACCTGGAAAACAATATACACAGTTAACAACAATATTGTGTGATAATCAACAATGAATGACTCAGCTCTTCTCAGCAATACAATGATCCAAGACAATTACCAAAAACTCATGATAGAAAATGCTATACACATGCAGGTAAAGAACTGATAGGTTCTAAATGCAAGTCAAAATATACTATTTTCACTTAGTTTATTTTTTCATGGTTTCCCCCCCTTTGTGTCTGTTTCTTCTTTCACAACTGTGACTAAAATGGAAATATGTTTTACATGATTGCACATATATAATTTACCTGAATTTTCTTAACCATTTTAGGAATAGAGTAGGGAAGGAGACAGGGAGGAAAATTTGGGACTCAAAATCTTGTAAAAATGAATGCTACAGGGCAGCTAGGTGGAGCAGTGGCTAGAGCACTGGCCCTGGAGTCAGGAGTACCTGAATTCAAATCCGGCCTCAGACACTTAACACTTACTAGCTGTGTGACCCTGGGTAAGTCACTTAACCCCAATTGCCTCACTAAAAAAAATGAATGCTAAGATTATCTTTATATATAATTTTAAAATACTATTAAAATATGTATATGGTTCTTCAAAAACTTTAAGAAGTACATAAATATAAGTTGCTATTGTTATTTCTTTTAATGTACCTTCAGATTTAAATTGAAAAATATTTTTCTTTGCAATTGTTAATTCAACTACCTGAGAGACTTCAACAAACATTTTAAGGATTTGATACTGAATTTGTGTAAATACTTAAATTTTTTATACATCATCAATTTAGAGTTAGAAAATAGAAGTTATCCAGTCTAGTCCACTCATTTTATAGCTCAAGTGACTTGTCCAGGGTCATATACATAGAAAGTAACAGAGATAAGATACAAACTAGAAAACTCCAAATTCAGGCTTATCTGAAATCTGCCTTCTCATCATTTTATTATTGTACTATAGCATTCTATTACATTCATATACCAAAACTGATTCTTCCACTCCCCAATTAACAAGCATCTCTTCAATTTCCATTTTTCCCAGCACAAAAATAACTGCTACAAATATTTTTGTACATGTAGAGGACCTTACATATTATCTAATTTGATTATCACAACCACCTCTGAAATAGGTATAGGGGGTGGAAAAAGAATAAGTTGTTTTACAAGTTCATTTTGCTATGAGCAATGGAATAGACTTTGACTCAGGGCTTTAACCATTCCCTGTCCAACACAAGACTAGATCAGATGAGTTATTGAAGTCCTTTCAAAAATGTATACTTAGTAATTATTCAGCATAGAATCATAGAATTTTGGTACTGAGATAATATACATAAAATATTTTCTACAACATAAAGTGTCTTTGAAAACAGTGGATTTCCAACCAGTAGTCTTGACTATTAACCTTCTGAATGAAATTAATAATAGCATTTTTAGTTTTATCTTTTACCTGAAAGTAATTTCTCTTCTTTTCTGGGTCACTTTTCTAAGTAGAGAAGCCGCAAATCTTTGAACTAATGAGATTCAAAACTAACTACAAGAATTTTTTGTAGGGGAAAATGTGGGGAAATTGGAACATTAATGCATTGTTGGTGGAGTTGGGAACTGATCCAACCATTCTAAAGAGCAATTTGGAACTATGCCCAAAGGGCTTTAAACTGTGCATATCCTTTGACTCAGCAATACTACTACTAGGTATATATACCAAAGAGATCATAAAAATGGGAAAAGGCCCCACGTGTACAAAAATATTTATAGATACTCTTTTTGTTGTGGCAAAAAATTGGAATTGGGATGCCCATCAATTAGGGAATTACAACAACCAACAGGTTGTGGTATATGAATGTATTGGAATACTATTGTGCTATAAAAAATGATGAGCAGTCAGATTTCAGAGAAATCTGGAAATACTTACATGAAATGATGCTGAGTGAAGTGAGCAGAACCAGGAGAACATTGTACACAGTAACAGCAACATTGTGTTATGATCAACTGTGATAGACTTTGGTACATAGAATGATCCAAGACAATTCTAAAAGATTCATGATGAAAAATGCTCTCCACACCCAGAAAAAGAACTATGGAGTCTGAATGCAGATTGAAGCATACTATTTTCACTTTGGGGTGGGGGGGTGTTTTTGTTTATTTCTTCTTTCTTATGGTTTCTCCCTTTTGTTTTGATTCCTTTCTCACAACTTGACAAATATGGAAATATATTTAACATGGTTATATTGTATAGCCTATATCAAATTCCTTGCTTTCTTGGGGAGGGGAAGGAGGGAGAAAAACTTGGACCTCAAAAATCTTACAAAAATGAATGTTGAAAACTATATTTACATGTAATTGGAAAAGATTAAAATACTATTTTTAAATGAATAAAATACATTATTAAATTCTATTTTCTGATAAGGTACTTTTTAAAAGGGGGAGTATTATGAGGATAAATACTTAACCATGGGAATCACAATGGTGGAGTGACAGGAAGAATTATAGTTAGCTCCTCTACAACTAAGATTTAGAAAATGCACCAGAACAAATACTGATTGTGAATTCCAGGAAAAAAATTGAAGTAAGTGACACTAGTGTGTGGACACTGGAGATGGGGTCTGGCAAAGAGCCAGTAATAGTAGCATTCCAGCACCCCTTCAACAAACTGAAAGAGGAATGAATAGATCTGGAAGTTCCTGAACTAATGAAAGATGTGGGAACAGCTACCATTTGACAGCTCTGTTGCTCACTATCCAGTTTTAGGCCACAGCGCTAAGGTGAACTGAGGAGGGCACCTCTGTTTAGGGCTTGTTGTTGTTTGTCCTTCATTCTCAAAGAGGACCATGAGATTGGGAGGTGATGTAATGACTTGCAGTAGATTAAGTGGAATAGGGCTGAGCAAAGTCACTAACCTCACTCTCATCCCTGAGTCATCTGGGTCCAGTGGCAAGATATATATCAAGAGAACTGCAAATGGCCCCAAATGTTTAAGGCAATTAGGCTGGGCTGTGTGCCCAGGGTTACACCGCTAGTAAGTATCTGAGGTAAGATTTGAACTCAGATCCTCCCAATTTCAGGGCCAGTGCTTTATCCACTGTGCCATCTAGCTCCCCCAAGAGATGAGATATTGTAGCAGCAAGTGCCTAAAACACTAAGTAATTCCCAGATGCAACTCCCAAATGAGAAGATTTAAAACAATTGGAAAAATTTATGAAGAGGTTGAACTATGCTTAGGAGTAGTAGAGAGTAACAGTGATGTCAGGCCCCAACTGTTTTCTGAGGAAGGTACAATTTTAGAAGCACATAGTAGTTGGGGAATTCTGACTCCAGGAGCAGCTCAGGAACCCAGTTCAAGCCTCTAATTCAAGCTAAAACCTGTAATTGAATAGCCACAACAGGAATTCCAGACCAAAGAGGAACCTACAGTTCCATTGCTCTGAATCTGCAGAACTTCCTAGTGAGTTCATATTAGCTGAGTTCAGTAGTGAATTCTATTGGATCTCCCAAACAGGGACAAGCTGGCAGGTTTCTGGATCTAAGCCTGGATCAGAAACTTTTAGAGCTTTAACCAGAAATGTAGTGAGTGAGCCAACCTTGCATCACATCATTTTGAGAGCACTGAAAACTTTCAGCTCTTCAGCCCAAGCTATCCCTCAGGTCTTGGAATAGCACAACACAATATCCCCTCAAAAGCAACAGAAAATCCCAAGAGAACAAAAACTCAGCCCAGATATTTTCCCCTGAAGAGTAAAGAGACCAACTTTAATATCATCAAAGGGATGATGAGTAGAAGTATAGGGTCTCTAAATGCCCCCATCAAAAATTGCCTTATATTCATCTTAAACATATACATGAAAGAAAACAAGCAGGAGGGAGGGAGGAAGAAAAGTTTAGAACACAGAATTAGCTCAAAGACCTTAATCTCATCAGAGTAGGCTCAAGGAGGGAATAACATTCACACCCAATTGGGAGAAGTAATCTATTTAACCCTACAGGAAAGTAGGAGGGGAAGAGGATAAGGAGGGAAGGGTGAAAGAAGGGAGGACAGAGCCGGGAAGGGGCCAGTCAGAAGTAAAACACTTTTTTTTTCTTGGTGAGGCAATTGGGGTTAAGTGACTTGCCCAGGGTTACACAACTAGTAAGTGTCTGAGGCCAGATTTGAACTCAGGTCCTTCTGAATCCAGGGCCAGTGCTCTATCTACTGCACTACCTAGCTGCCCCAAGTAAAACACTTTTGAGGAGGAATAGGGTAAAAGAAGATAGAAAATAGAGTAAATTCCTTAATCTGAAATTTTGTTTTTATCTGTTTTCTCTCACAACCTAGCTGATGTGGAGATGTTTTCTGTGACTACTCATGTATAACTTATATTGAATTTCTTGAGGTCTTGGGGGTGGGGGTGGGGGTGGGAAGAGAGGGAAGAAGAGAAGCTGGAACACAAAGTTTTTAAAAATCGATGTCAAAATTTGTTTTTACACATAATTTGGACAATAAAATTCAAAACAGAAAAAAAGAAATACAAAATATACAGTTATCCCTTCCTCATTGTGACTTTCCCCATTACAATTTCAATACTCAGTGGATGAGCTTAAGAAATTAAATGGATATTTGGAGGGAGTGTTGGGGGAAGTTGGCAACTCGGAAATGCATAAAATATATGTATTGTGTTGTATAATAACAACATATTTATCTTTTAATACTATAATTATTCAAACTTCTTCTCTGGTATGAAGGGAGGGCCAAAAACTTACATAGATTTTCCAGATCACAGGGGACCCTGTGATGTGGAAGGAATAACTGTATTACTTTGTTACAAATATATGATGAATATGAGGAATTCTGAGGAGCTTGGGGATACTTTTCTGAAGTGCTGCAAAGCAGAACCAGGAAAATAACATAGACAAAGACAACAATGTAAATGAAAAGACAAAAAAGGCGGGAGGTTCACGGAATGAACACTTTGTCATTATAATAACCAAACTTGTTTCCAAAGAAGATATGAGAAAATAAAACTCACTCTGATCATTACAGAGTTGAGGGAGCAGAGGGCAGGTATGGAATACTACATACATTATTAGACTATTTTGATATGTTAATTGGTTTTGCTAAACCGCTTTTTCCTCTCTCTCTCTCTCTCTCTTTCTCTATCTGTTGTTGTTGCAATGTCTCTCTGGAAAGGGGAGGAGGAGGAGGGCCATAGCTGGAAAATAAGGTGTTAGAAAAAACATTTTTATTCATAACAATTTTAAAAGGAAAATATGCATGACAATAAATGAATGAGAGGACAATATGAGGGAGAAGTCCCAAAATGACCTGATTTGTTTCTTATTTATAGTTTCTCAGTCTCTGATCGCTTCTATTTTGGTCTATATGTTATATAGGACATTATGTTCTCATGTTTCACATTGTGTCCTAGATATTTACTTTCTTGAAATCCAAATTACCATTTCCTAAGTTTTTATGTGAACAGCTTTATAAATTTCAATGTGAGATATTCCGCATGGTTATCTATGCCTGTTTCAATATTGATATTGCTTGTCATAGCACATTTGACTGGGAATCAGAAAATCTGGGTTCTAATCTTGACTTTATCACTAATTATCTGCTCTTAGGCATATTGCTTTTGGTGGCTAGACTTCTCTTTTCTCATATGTAAATTTAAGTAACTGAATTTCATTTAATTCCAAGGTCCTTTCCATATCTAAAATATTCTATAACTAAAAATCATGTTTTCCAATGTAACCTGTCTGTTCAGTTTGGGAAACTAACCACTAGAGGGAGGCAGATTGCTTTTTAAAAAAAAAATAGAAATCTCAGCTTTACAGATTTAAGAGGTAGAAACAATTTTAGAGGTCATCTTTTTCATATTTCTGGTTTCAGAATTGAACACGCTGAGGGCCATATATATGAAGTGACTTGTCCAAAGTTACACAAGAAGGAAAAAGCAAAGCCAGGAGCTCTGACTCCAAATCTAGCATGCTTCCCACTATATGTTTTAGGAAAACTTGGAGTTAATTTAACTAATTTAAATAATTACTGAACCTTTCCTTTTTTTTCTTTTAGAATTTTCTTTTTCCAAATTATAGGGTGCAGCTAGGTGGCGCAATGGATAAAGCACTGGCCCTGGAGTCAGGAGGACATGAGTTCAAATCCGGCCTCAGATGCTTGACACTTACTGGCTGTGTGACCCTGGGCAAGTCACTTAACTCTCATTGACCTACCAAAAAAACCCCAACCAAATTACATGTAAAAACAAATTTTGACATCAATTGTTTAAAACTTTGTGCTCCAACATCTTTTCCTCCTTCCCTCCCCACTCCAACCCCCAAGAATTCAAGCCTGATCATTTCTTATGTTCAAGATACAGTATGGGTGCTATGAAGATGTTCTTTGATGGATAAAATAATGAGGTGGTGTTGATGTTCCCAAGGATTCTGTCCTGCTACCTCTTTTCTTCTTTCTTTTCCTTTAAGTCTCCTTGTTGCCTCTAGAATAGCATAGAAATCCCCTTGTTTTGCTAATTGAGCCCTTCATAATTTAACCCCAGCTATTGTTCTTGGCCTATTGCACATTATTCTCCAGATTCCTACCTTTTGGCCAAACCCTTCAGCTTGGAGGAGTTCTCATATCTGGCATTTCTTCTCCCATGTCCATATGCTTAGCTAAAACAATTTGTTCATTGATTGGGATTCCCTCATATTTTCTTTCTCTTTGTTCTTCAATGACATGAGAGAAAACAAAAAGGAGATCTTTCAATTTATCATGCCTGGAATGCATTCTCTCCTCAATTCCACTTCAAAGAACTCCTAGCTTCCTTAAAAAAATATCCATAACTACAATTAAAAAGTGCTGATTCTGTGGTGCTCAGCCTTCCTTATAGCCCAACTTTCACAGCCATACATTGCTACTGGAAAAAGCATAGTTAAATGGACCTTTGTCAGCAAGGTAATGTCTCTGCTTTTTAGTAGGCTATCCAGATTTGCCATGGTATCTTTCAATTTCATGAGAGAAAGCTGTTCTTCTACCCAATGTGGTATATCCTTCTTAATCAGCATTTATCTGGTTCAGCAACAAATGGAAGGGGAATCAACCCAAAGATGAGTCAGAATATAATTAGAAACAGACAGAAGATATCTGTGGATGCTCAGGCTTCCACACAGTCCCCCAAGGCCAGCAAAAGTCTTCACATGCTCAATGGGGGGAAATTATTTTTGCTTGCCAGGATTGTCTTAAATGAAGCACTACTAGGAGACACCACACTAGGTTTTTTGTTTGTTTGTAGAAATAGCTCTGAGCAACAGTGTAGATAAGTAAGAAATTTCAGCAGTAAAAAAGAGTAATACAGCTTTTGGGAAATCCAAAGGCATAAATTATTGGGGGGAAGGGCTAATTTTTATAAGAGGCTTAAGAAAAATTAGAAAGTAGCATTAGATTTGTATCTTACATCATATACTACAATAAGCTCAAAATAGATATGTGACTGTAATAAATAGGTAAACTGAGGCATGACTCCCAGTCTGGTGCAAAGCAGGAAGGCCATTTTATTAAGATCTTGGAAGAAAGGGCACACACTTCCAAAGAAATTGTGTAAAGCATACTCATTGCTGTGAACCTTATATTGGTCCCTAAGAAAAGATTCCCACCCTTGTTTCACTGTTTATGTGGCTATTCCAGATGCACATTCTTTGTGACACTCCTAAACATGTACCCCCACCCATGGGACAACTTCTGGATGGGAATTTCACAGTTCTCCTACTATCAAACTTTAGATGACTAACAGATAGCTCAGCAGGAAAAGGAAGAGAATGGTGGGCAGGGGAAGAAGAAACCCCCAGGACTTGAATAATGTAGCTTGCCTACTGAGGAGAGCACATTTGATTCTCCCAGTGACTGAATATAAAAAGTCATACCATTAGAAAATACAAGAGGACATCAATACCTTTTAAAACTATGTCTTAGGAAAGATTTTTTTAAGTTCATATCTTTTATTTTTTACTAACTATATTTTGCAAAATAGGTGTCCTCCTTACCTGGAAAACCATCCTTTATAACAGAAAAAAAATAATGAAGGAGGAGGAAGAGGAGAAAAAAGTAAACTAACCATTATATCAATCAAGTTTGATATCATATGCAGTATTTCATACCATAACCATTTCTATCCCCTCTACCTCTGCTTAGAGGATGAAGTGTCATCTTAGTTTTCTTTTGTGGTAGAAGCAGTATCCTAACCCCTACCACCATACATGTTTACCTAGTTATTTTTTCTTTAAAATGTATCGAAACCATCCTTGAGACTTGATTGGTTCAATTTAGGCCCAAAATTCAAGCAATTGACATAACTTCCTGATCATCTGAATACAAAATGAAAGAGTACAGGCTTTGTGAATCTTGGCTATTGGAAAATGAAGGTTAACTCAGGCTCTGCTGAATCACCTCAAGATGTCCTCAAAGTTTATCCTTGTTGAATATCCCTCTACTATGGCTAAGTAAATCTCATTTTGTTAACTGAAGAATCACTTATTTTTCTCTTATTTTGTTACAATCTGGCCTAGTCCAAAACATCTTTGAACTCAAGCCTGGTCATTATAATTTCACAAAACTGTTTTTTTTCCCCCCTCATTCTTTCAGTTTACAACATTGTCCATTGTGATGGAGGGACCAGCCAATGAGGGTCCAATCCTTGGCAAATGTACAGTTTTCTTCCTTCTGCATATCCATGATGGGGTTTGGTGAGAGAGTTTCCAGAAATGTGTGATGGAGGGGCCTTTCCCAACTTCAGGCCATCTGCTTGCATTCTCTGTTTCTCACCCATTTACTGTATGATGACAAAAAGCATACTGCTGAGCAAGACCTGAATGGTCATGGAAAATTCTAGAACAAAAGATTCTCTCTCTCTCTCTCTCTCTCTCATACACACACACACACACATACACACACATACACACACACACACACACACACAAACACACACACACACACACACCCTTACACTTTCCCCTCTGGTGATGGCAATTCTAGGCAAGACCTGCTGTAAGTCTCTGAATGGGTGAAAATTGGTGGGAATAAAATAGTATCCCATCTGGTGGATGTCTATCTCACCACCCTCCCACCCCTTAACTACTTGCTGAAAGGGAGCTGGCCCTGTGTGAGTGATAGAGGAAAGGAGTTCTGGTGAGCTTTGCTTTAGATCCTTCAGGTACAGTTCCTAAATCTGGAAGCATGCCTCCAGGCTAAGATTAAGTCTTTTTCCACCCCCACCCTCCACATCCCTTTGTTTTGGAGAAAGATGAAAGCCATCTGTTATAGAAAATTTAGGCTTCTAACAATCTGGTCAGTATTTTTCATCCACCTAGCCTATATTCTTCTCTTTATCATGCCTATCTGTCAGAGATAAAGCCTAAGCACTTTGGTACTATATTTGGCAAGCAAAACCTTCAGTCTCCTTGTACATAGAATCTCAAAAGTGGAAGGGACCTCAGAAAGCTTCCAGTCCAACTGCTACTTGCATCAATTAGGAGTCAGTAGAGAGTCAAGCACAGAATCTAGATTTTAAAAGTATCAATAAGTAAGTGATATGGGGGAAACCGATAGGAGAAAGCACATGGGTCCTTAGGATTCCTCTGTAAAGAATTACACTCTCGCACAAGACCTAATTAGGAATAAGAGAACAGGTTTATTGGGGTACAAGAGAAACCGGCCGGGAGGAAGGTTTTGCCAGAACAAAACGCTTCCCCCCCCCCCGGCTAACTTGTGGGGTGCCATTTTATAGGGTTTAGATGGGGGTGAGTAAGAGTTTCTTATTGCGTGAGGGGCTGGTGGTCTTCCCGAGTTGCACTGGGGTTGGAAGAATCCCTCATGAGAGACTGGTGGTGGGTGTCAACTTTGTCCTGATGGGTCTAAGCAGTCTGCTGATGGGCGGTTCCAGGTGGTCTTCTCCTGGATTACCTCATCCAGATGCTTAGAATGACTGGAATGTAGGGTGATGGTCCTGGAGCATGCTCAGTTCGATCTGTGCCACTTATCTCCGTTAGGTGTGTGTGTGTGTGTCCTTGATTGTGTTCAAGGAGAGGCCTACTTGATTTCAAGGGAAAACCCCTGAGGTTTCAAGGAAAAAGTTCCTTGAACCCCCCCAGAGAATTGTTAGGGTGACGGGGGCCCATAATCCTCCCATGATATAAGTATGTAGGGGCATTGAATTTCAACAGTGGAGAGGACTGAGACAGGTCAATAATTTAAGAGGGCAACAAAGTCAAAGGAAGCCTTTTTAAGGATGAGAGAGATGATATATTGATACTTGAATGGAAAGGAAGCAGTAGAAAGAAAGAAACTGAAGACACAAGAAAGTGAATGATTGATCACAGACTTTGATAAGGCCCAGGGGATCATGTCTTTCTGCAGAGAAGGTTGACCTTTTGAAGGCAGAGTTCTAAATCTTTCTCTCTTTTTCAAAAGAAGGAGATAATGGATAAAAATGAAGAAACATTCAGAAAGAGAGTCGAAGGAGTTCAAATTTTGAGCTCAGTTAAATGAAAGGGAAGTTCATCTGATGACAGTAAGAATTTTCTGTGGGGAAATTTGAGAACTGAAACTTATATTTTTTCTTTCATTCCTGTGAAAATTCTCAATAATTATTCACTATGTCTTCATTGTTATTAAGTGCACCCCCACTCTGTACTTTCATACTGGTAACCTGGAAATTAATGAAACAATTGCTATAGGAAAAATAAAGTCTTTAATCAGGGCAGAGGAGTTATAACTCAGAGTATCGCAAAGCAAGATGCTAAGGAATACCCAAAAATGGGGACTGAAGAGAGGGTTTATATGGAGCAACAGAACAGAGGGTGCTATGAGACTGCCCTTGGGAAAAGTAAGTTTCTCACAGACAGAAACTACTTAATGTAAATGAACCTTTTTACATAATAACCTAAAGTCCAGGAAATAAGCTTGGGAATCTTTGCAATGGGATAGTTTGTTTGGGGGAAATCCATAAGACCATCTAGAGTCTGGAATGGACAAAGATTGGTTAGCCCCAGGCAATTCATTGACCTGGGAATGGAGAGTAGGTGGGGATCAGTCAGTTCTCAACAAATTGTCTCTATCCATACTCACCCCTTAGCTTTTTTTAATTCCTCTCAAATCAAGCCATTACCTCTAGCTTTGTGTTTGTTAGGGAATTCCTCAACCCAGAGTTCCTAAAATCCTCCCAGAAACTAATTCCTCCCACCTTGGTCAGTTTGACTAAAGGTCAATGAATCCACAGGCAAATCTAAAGGATAAAAGTTTAATGAGAATAGATGTATTGCCAGATGCCAGGTTGGCAGCAATGCACTGAACAAAGGAAGATACACACATATGTGGCATTTTACACAGCCTTAGGGCTGACATTTCAGATAGGAAAAAAAAAAGCCTATTAGGCAGCCACTTTGCTTATTTGGGAACTTGAATAATAGGGACAGGACAGTGAATGACTTTGTGGGAGAATGTGTTAACCTTGAAGTTGAAATGTGTTAACTTTGGGGTCTCAGAAGTTTTTAAAAATCAGGTTTGTTCCAGGGGGGATGTTTTCTCTGTGGTTAATCTCATGAGAATACCCTCATGGGGCAGATCTCTAAAACAGTGGAGGCCTCCTTCAAGATAGAAATCAGTGAGATTCATTTAGTCCTTGCCACCCCAAGGTTCTATATTTACCTAACCAATAGCTGTGCTTCTTTTAATTTCTGAGGTCATTTTTTTTTTCTGGGAAGAAGATATTTTCCTAAAACTCAGTCTACTTCCTCAACATGTTGAAACAGCTATTTAAGAATGTTAATATGAATGTATGGATCACCTGGATTTGATGGAGGTGCCTTATTCAACTGAACTCCAAACTGAAACGAGTCACCCTACCTGGTGACTTCTTTCCTCAGGATAGTAAGTCCCTATCTTATGGGGAAATATGAGCATCCTCATCCTTGCCAAACCCTTTTCTGGAATCCTGTAGTCATATCATAATGCTTCTGTATTTCCTCCATACTTGTTATAACTGAAATTGTTAAACTGCTTTTCCTTCTGGGTTGATTTTTGTATCATACTATTGAAATTGATAACACTCTGTAACCAGTGAGCAAAGAAACTTTAAATACCCTTAGGAAGAGGAAATCTCTGAGTTCCCTTCTTAGGAGAGGGTCTCCACATGATCATGTTTCTTTCTTCTTGGGACAAATAAATTAGTATTATGTTTGTTTTTTTCTGTCTGTCTCTGAACTGGGTTTTCCTGTAGGAGAAATTATGAAAAGTAATTTTTCTGATTTGATCTGGTTTTGTCCTGTAGGAGATATGTTCTCGATCTGTTTGTTGTTGTTGTTGTTTTTTGTAGGAGATACTATAAAATTAATTTATCTGATCTGTTTATTATTTTTTATAGGACACAGGCAGGTATATTTAATTTTCAACAAGAATGACATAAATGTTTATACTTAGAGATTATGTTACTGTGTTGTATTGGAAATCTTTATGTTTGGAATATCAAAATGCTGATACATATTGCCACAAAAACAATTTAAATGCAGGGAGGACAGGAGAAAAATGTAATATGATATCCTTTAATAGGTCTTTTCAATACCTTTTTTCTTTATATCACAATTACTCCTGAAAATCCCCACAGCTTGTAACAAAGAAGTGAAAATACAATGCAATGAACTCATGCAACAGCTCAAGTAGTCCCCTGTTTCTGTTGTGAGGAGAAAATGTGTTTCATCATCCATACTCCAGGATCATCATTGACTTTTCAAGAGCTCAAAGTTTGGCTTCTTTTTAGTGATCTCCTTACTTATATTGTTCCTTTGGTTGTCCTTTCACCCTACTTCAGTTTAAAAAGCTCTTTCTAGATTTCTCTTAATCATTCATCTTCAGCATTTATTGCTGCACTACAAATAGTAAGTGCTTTTTTCCATTCCATTCCATCATTTTTCAGGAATTTTTTTCAATCAAAGAAAATTTTGTTTCCAAGTCTTTACTACCACAAATAGTACTATTCTAAATGATTTGGTAAATATTATAAATCTTACTTCTGCTCTTTGCTTCCTCAAGAAATACACCTTGGGGTAGAATTCCTTTGTTCAAAGCATATGAACATCCTCATGATTAAGTCCAATTGACTTGCAAGATGTTTAGACCAATTCACACAGCTGCACCAACAGTGTACCTGTATTTTCATAGCCCTTCTCTCAACTCACTCCCCAACATAATGTTTTTTGTTGTTTTTGTTCATGGAGTACTTATATCAAGCTTGGGATCATTCATTAATCTAATTTTTGGTGCAATTTAAACATGAGCAATTCTTAGATGATCCTGAATCCCTACATCATATAGAAATGAATAAGCCAAAGAAAGAAAATGACTAGTATTGAATAGCCCATTCAATGTGAGTTGGGGCCATTTGTATTATGTTAAGTGACTGGTTATTTTCCAATTAAACTCCAAGATTCCACTACCATTGCTTAACCATTAGGTAGGATCAGGGATTTGTCATCTGCTCTACCATTCTTCCCCCTTTACAATGATCACCAGTCTAGATCCAAAAATCCTCCTGAGACTTCCAGTTTTAGGGAAAATTATCAACTCAACGTTGGAATGAGCCCTGAGAAAACTGGCCTGTCTGAGTATTAGAGGATGAATTCCTCAAATAGCTCCCCTTTCTATGTGTCCCTAAAACAGTATATTCTGTACCCATTCATTGACCAAGAGACAGAACCAAAGACTCATCTGTCTTTCTGTACAATGTGTTACTTCTAAACACTACCACCCTGCTTTCCACCTCTTGTCAAGAGAATAATAAACTAATCTTCATTACCATGACTACTGTGAAAATAGTAATTGCCTAGATCAATTGTCTAATGATGTAGATTGCCTAAAACTAAATTCCCTTCCTTCGCCAATACTTCCTAATCCCTCACCCAAATCATATCAACCTATCCCTCCTGTGTCCCTATGCCACTCTACCCTACCTTTCCATTATGCCCTCTGAAATCTCTATTGTGCTATTATTAAACTACTTGTTGGCATTTTGTTAACTATACCATTAACTGCCCTGTTAATGTGCTCTCCCCCCAAACATTAAATTGTTCATATGTTGACAGAGAACATCATGAAATGCAAAGTGGATCATTTTGACTACATTAAATTAAAAAAGGTTTTGCACAAATAAAACTAATGCAAACAAGATTAGAAGAAAAGCAGAAAGCTGGGAAACAATCTTTACAGATAGTGTTTCTGATAAAGGCCTCATATCTAAAATATATAGAGAACTAATTCAAATATACAAAAATACAAGTCATTCCCCAATTGAGAAATGGTCAAAAGTTATGAACAAGCAGTTCTCAGATGATGAAATTAAAACTATCTATAACCATATAATAAAATGCTCTCAATCACTACTGATTAGAGAAATGCAAATTAAAATTACTCTGAGGTACCACCACACACCTATCCAATTGGCTAATATGACAAAAAGGGACATGATGAGTTTTGGAGATGTGGGAAAATTGGAACACTAATGCATTGAGGGTAGAGGTGTAAACTTATCCATCCATTCTGGAGAGCAATTTGGAACCCTGCCCAAAAGGTTATAAAACTGCGTGTACCCTTTGACCCAGCAGTACCACTACTAGGTCTATATTCCAAAGAGATTATAAAAAAAGGGAAAAGACCCACATGTACAAAAATATTTATAGCTGCTCTTTTTGTTGTGGCAAAGAATTGGAAAATGAGCTGAGGTCCACCAATTGGGGAATGGCTAAACAAGTTGTGGTATGTGAATGTAATGAAATACTATTTTGCTGTAAGAAATAATAAGCCAATGGATTTAAGAAAAACCTGTGGGCAGCCAGGTGCCAGAGTAGATAAAGTACCTGCCCTGGATTCAGGAGGACCTGAGTTCAAATCCAGCCTCAGACACTTGATACTTAATAGCTGTGTGGCCCTGGCCAAGTCACTTAACCCTTGAAGGAGGAGGAGGAGGAGGAGGAGGAGGAGGAGAAGAAGAAAAAATCCTGGAAGGACTTACATGAATTCATGCTGAGTGAAATGAACAGAACCAAGAGAACATTGTACACAGTATCAACATTTTGTCATGACCGATTGTGCTAAACTTAACTTCTCTCAGCAATATAGTGATCCAAGAAAATGCCAAAAGATTTATGGTGGAAAATGCTCTCCACATTCAGAAAAAGAACTATGGAGTTAGAATTCAGACTTTTGTTGTTACTTTTTTGTTATTGCCCTTGTTTATTATTTCTTACATTTTTTCCCTTTGGTTCTGTTTAATGTAGAAATATGTTTAACATGATAGTAATATATAACATATCAAATTGGTTTCTGGCTGTGGGAGATGGGAGGTAAGGGAGGGTGGGAAGAAAATTTGGAACTCAAAAATATCTTTACATGTAATTGAAAAAAATTAAAAATAAAAATAAATTTTTAAAAAATGTTCATTATGTTGCACATAATTTAATACATCCATATTGATTCCATCTGAAATAATATAAGCTCCTTGAAAACAGGGACCATTTAGTTTTTGGTTTTGCCCAGCACAATATAATTAGTTGACATTAAATAAATATTTATTGAGTTGGATTGACTGTTTTCACAAAGTCAATTTAACCTAGGAGAACTTGAATAACTGTTTGAAAACTGTTCATATCCATTCACCATTTATCTACTGGGGATTATCTTTTCCATGGAATGGAGATATCTAACTTATCCAGTACCATAACCATGAAGGTATAGCCAAGCAACAAGTAGTTTAAAATCTTTTAAATATAGAAAACTAGGGGGGACGGAGCCAAGATGGCAGAGAGGAAGCAGCAAGCTGCCTGAGCTCTCCTTCTGTTCCCTCAAAACGAACATTATATCAAGCCTCTGGACGGATTCTGAAACTACAGAACCTGCAAAGAGACAGAGAGACACAGTCCTCCAACCAGAGATAATTTAGAAGACTTCAGGAAAAGGTCGGTCTGACTCGGGCAAAAGGGAGGCCCAGCGCAGGGCAGCAACCCAGCGCCGAGGGGGTCGGGGCAAGTCAGCAGGAGCTGCGGGCCACAGCCGAACAACTGAGGCTCCTGGAACCTGGTTCAAAAATCTGGTGGCCAAGAAGGACAGTGAAAAAACCTACCTGCACCGGCCGAGAGGGCCACGAACGGCGGGATCAGACGCCGGGGTCTGGCGCCTGGCTGGCGGAGCACAATCAGACAGGAAGTGCAGGGCGGGGGATCTCCACACACCATAAAGGCCTCAGAGTAAAAGCCCGGTCATACAGCACCTATACACCTGCACAAGAAGCCCAAAACAGGGACCCTGGTGCCCCCAGAGCAGACCTCAACTTAAAGAATAAATAAATAAGCTGCAATAATGAGTAAGAAGCAAAAAAGAGCCCTCTCCATTGAGAGCTTCTGTATCAATAGGGAAGAAGCCAACACAAACTCAGATGAGGACAATAGCCTCAAATTGTCTACATCTGAAGCCTCACAAGGGAAGGTGAATTGGTCGCAAGAACAAAAAGCCTTCCTGGAAGAGCTCAAAAAGGATTTTAAAAATCAATTGCAAGAGGTAGAAGAAAAAATGGGGAGAGAAATGAAAGCAAAACAAAAAAACTATGAAAAAAGAATCAGCAGCTTGGAAAAGGAAGCTGAAGAAAACAAAGCCTTAAAAAATTCATTTGGCCAAATGGAAAAAAAGCTACATAATCTCACTGAAGACAACAATACCTTAAAAAATTCACTTAGCCAAATGGAAAAAAAGGTGCATAATCTCACTGAAGAAAACAATGCCTTAAAAATTAAAGTGGGACAGTTGGAAGATAAGGAATCCATGAGACACCAAGAATCAGTCAAGCAGAATAAAAAAAATAGAAGAAAATGTGAAATACCTCATTGGAAAGACAGCTGATCTGGAAAACAGATCGAGGAGAGACAATTTGAGAATCATTGGACTGCCTGAAAGCCATGACCAGCAAAAGAATCTAGACACCATATTCCAGGAAATTGTTAAGGAGAACTGCCCTGATATCATAGAATCAGAGGATAAAATCATCATTGAAAGAATCCAACGATCACCTCCTGAAAGAGACCCCAAAAGGAAAACTCCAAGGAATTTCGTAGCCAAATTCCAGAATTATCAGGTGAAGGAGAAAATACTCCAAGCAGCCAGAAAGAAGCAATTTAAATATCATGGAGCCACAGTCAGGATTGCTCAGGACCTTGCAGCTTCAACATTAAAGGACCGCAAGGCTTGGAATATGATATTCCGAGAAGCAAAGGAGCTTGGATTGCAGCCGAGAATCTATTACCCAGCAAAAATGTGCATTTTCTTTCAGGGGAAAAGATGGACATTTAATGACATTGGGGACTTTCAATCTTTCCTGGTGAAAAGACCAGAACTGAATAGAAAATTTGATCTCAACATACAAGACTCAAGAGAAGTTTAAAAAGGTAAACAGAGGGGAAAAAAAAAGTTACCCTATTAGGTTAAACTGTTTATATCTCTACACAGGAAGATAATACTCATAACTCTTAAGAACTGTAAATGTATTTGGGCAGAGAGAAAGACTTTATATAGAGGGTATAAATATAAATTGTCTTTGATGTGATGATACAAAAGAATTAAGGGGATAAAAAGTGAGTCTATGGGGAGGAGAGGAAAGGGGAGGTGGAATGGGATGAATTATATCATATGAAGAGGTGAAAAAAAAAACCTATTACAATAGAGGGAAAGAAAGGAGGGGGGAACATGGTTTCAACCCTATTCTCATTAGATTTGACTCAAAGAGGGAATAACATATATGTTCATTGGGATAAAGAAACTTAACTCATTCTTTAGGGAAACCAAAGGGGAAGGGAAAGGGGGGAACTGATAGAAGGGAGGACAAAAGCAAGGGAGAAAAGGGTAAAGAAAAGAGAGGGGGGTGATAAAAAGGGAGGGCAGATCGGGGGAGGCAGGGGTAAGAAGTAAAACGTTGGTGAGGAGGAATAGGGTGAAAGAAGGGGGGAAAGTACAAAGGGGGTAAATAGAATGGAGGGGAATAGACAGTCAGTAATAATAACTGTGAATGTGAATGGGATGAACTCTGCTATAAAACGGAAGCGAATTGCAGAGTGGATTAAAAACCAGAACCCTACAATATGCTGTTTACAAGAAACACATTTGAAGCAGAGAGATACACACAGAGTAAAGGTAAAAGGCTGGAGCAGAATATATTATGCTTCAGCTAAAGTAAAAAAGGCAGGGGTAGCAATCCTTATCTCAGACAAAGTGCAGGCAAAAATAGATCTCATTAAAAGAGATAAGGAAGGAAATTACATCTTACTTAAAGGTACTATAGATAATGAAGTAATATCAATATTAAATATGTATGCGCCAAGTGGTATAGCATCCAAGTTCTTAGAGGAGAAGTTAAATGAGTTACAAGAGGAATTAGATAGTAATACCATACTAGTGGGGGATCTGAATCTCCCCCTCTCAGAATTAGATAAATCTAGCCAAAAAATAAATAAGAAAGAAGTGAAAGAGGTGAATAGATTACTAGAAAAGTTAGACATGATAGATGTCTGGAGAAAATTGAATGGGGATAGAAAGGAATATACCTTTTTCTCAGCAGTACATGGCACATTTTCAAAAATTGACCATGTATTAGGGCACAAAAACATCATAGTCAAATGTAGAAAGGCAGAAATAGTAAATGCATCCTTCTCAGATCATGATGCAATAAAAATTACATGTAAGAAAGAGCCAGGGAAAAGTAGAATGAAAATCAATTGGAAACTAAATAATTTCATTCTAAAGAATGAATGGGCCAAACAAGAAATCATAGAAACAATCAATAACTTTATCCAAGAGAATGACAATAATGAGACAACATACCAAAATCTATGGGATGCAGCCAAAGCAGTGCTTAGGGGAAAATTTATAGCTCTAAATGCTTACATGAATAAAAAAGAGAAAGAGGAGATTAATGAATTGGGCATGCAACTTAAAAAGCTAGAAAAAGAACAAATTAGAAATCCCCAATTAGACACTAAATTAGAGATCCTGAAAATTAAAGGAGAAATTAATAAGATTGAAAGCAAAAAAACTATAGAATTAATCAATAAAACTAAGAGCTGGTTTTATGAAAAAAACCAATAAAATAGATAAAATATTGGTTAATTTGATTAAAAAAAAGAAAGAAGAAAACCAAATCACCAGTATCAAAAATGAAAAGGGTGATGTTACCACCAATGAAGTGGAAATTAAATCAATAATTAGGAATTATTTTGCCCAACTGTATGCCAATAAATTTGACAATCTAAATGAAATGGATGAACATTTACAAAAATACAAACTGCCCAGGTTAACTGAAGAGGAAATAAAATCCTTAAATAAACCCATATTAGAAAAAGAAATTGAACAAGCTATTAATGAACTCCCTAAGAAAAAATCCCCAGGGCCAGATGGGTTTACGGGTGAATTTTACCAAACATTTAAAGAACAATTAATTCCAATATTATACAAATTATTTGGAAAAATAGGTGAAGAAGGAGTTCTACCAAATTCGTTTTATGACACAAATATGGTGGTGATACCAAAACCAGGCAAAGCAAAAACAGAGAAAGAAAATTATAGACCAATCTCCCTAATGAAGATTGATGCTAAAATCTTAAATAAGATATTAGCAAGGAGATTACAGCAAGTGATCACCAGGATAATACACCATGACCAGGTGGGATTTATACCACGAATGCAGGGCTGGTTCAACATTAGGAAAACTATTAACATAATCAACCACATCAATAAGAAAACCAACCAAAATCATATGATTATCTCAATAGATGCAGAGAAAGCTTTTCACAAAGTACAGCACCCATTCCTAATAAAAACACTAGAGAGTTTAGGAATAGGAGGAGCTTTCCTTAGAATAATAAACAGTATCTACCTAAAGCCATCAGCAAGTATTATATGCAATGGAGATAAATTAGAGGCCTTCCCAATAAGATCAGGGGTGAAACAGGGATGTCCATTATCACCCCTATTATTTAATATTGTTCTAGAAATGTTAGCTTTAGCAATCAGAGAAGAGAAGGGAATTAAAGGAATTAGAATAGGCAAGGAGGAAACAAAACTATCACTCTTTGCAGATGATATGATGGTATACTTAAGGAATCCTCGAGAATCAAGTCAAAAATTACTTGAAACAATTAACAACTTTAGCAAAGTAGCAGGATATAAAATAAATCCACATAAATCATCAGCATTTCTATACATGACCAACAAAGTCCAGCAGCAAGAGATAGAAAGAGAAATTCCATTTAAAGTAATGGTAGATAATATAAAATACTTGGGAGTCTACTTGCCAAGACAAAACCAGGAACTCTATGAACACAACTACCAAACACTCTTCACACAAATCAAATCAGATCTAAATAATTGGAAAGATATCAATTGCTCATGGATAGGCAGAGCTAATATAGTAAAAATGACTATACTGCCTAAATTAATTTACTTATTCAGTGCCATACCAATCAGACTACCTAAAAATTATTTTATACAGCTAGAAAAAATAATAACAAAATTCATCTGGAAAAACCAAAAAATCAAGAATATCCAGGGAAATAATGAAAAAAAATTCACAGGAAGGTGGGTTAGCGGTACCAAACCTGGAGCTTTACTATAAAGCGGCAGTCATCAAAACTATCTGGTACTGGCTAAAAAATAGAGTGGTAGATCAATGGAATAGGCTAGGCTCAGGAAATGCAGTAGTAAATGACACTAGTAATGTAGTGTTTGATAAACCCAAAGACTCCAGCTTCTGGAATAGGAACTCAGTATTTGACAAAAACTGCTGGGAAAACTGGAAGATAGTATGGCAGAAATTAGGCATAGACCAACATCTTACACCTTATACTAAAATAAGGTCAAAATGGATACATGATTTAGACATAAGAGGTGATACCATAGGTAAATTAGGAGAGAAAGGAATAGTGTACCTATCAGATCTTTGGAAAGGAAAACAGTTTTTGACCAAACAAGAGATAGAGTATATTATAAAATGCAAAATGGATGATTTTGATTATATTAAATTAAAAAGTTTTTGTACAAACAGAAGCAATGCATACAAAATTGGAAGGGAGGCAGAATGCTGGGAAACAATTTTTGAGGCCAGTGCTTCTGATAAAGGCCTCATCTCTAAAATATATAGGGAATTAAATCAAATTTATAAGAATCTAAGTCATTCCCCAATTGAAAAATGGTCAAAGGATATGAACAGGCAGTTTTCTGATGAAGAAACCAAAGCTATCTATTCCCATATGAAAAAATGCTCTAAATCTCTAATGATTAGAGAGATGCAAATTAAAACAACTCTGAGGTACCACCTGACACCTATCAGATTGGCTAAAATGACAAAAAAGGAAGATAATAAATGTTGGAGAGGCTGTGGGAAAATTGGAACACTAATGCATTGTTGGTGGAGCTGTGAGCTGATCCAACCATTCTGGAGAGCAATTTGGAATTATGCCCAAAGGGCGATAAAGCTGTGCATACCCTTTGACCCAGCAATCCCACTTTTAGGTCTTTTGCCCAAAGAAATCATGGAGCGGGGAAAGGGACCCACATGTACAAAAATATTTATAGCTGCTCTTTACGTGGTAGCAAGGAATTGGAAGTTGAGGGGGTGCCCATCAATTGGGGAATGGCTGGACAAGTTGTGGTATATGAATACAATGGAATACTATTGTGCTGTAAGAAATGATGAGCAGGAAGAGTTCAGAGAAAGCTGGAGGGTCTTACGTGAGCTGATGATGAGTGAGATGAGCAGAACCAGAAGAACATTGTACACAGTATCATCAACATTGAGTGTTGACCTACTGTGATGGACTATATTCTTCTCACCAATGCAATGGTACAGAAGAGTTCCAGGGAACTCATGATGGAAGAGGATCTCCAAATCCAAGAAAAAAAAAGAAAGAAAGAACTGTGGAGTATAGATGCTGATTGAACCATATTATTTCTTTTGTTTTAGGTGCTGTTGTTTTTTTTTTCTATTTTGAGGTTTTGCATCACTGCTCTTATTTTTTCTCTTGTAACAGGATTAATGCAGAAATAGGATTAATGTTATTATGTGTATATATATGTGTGTGTATATATATCTATATATCTATATGTATATGTATAGAGATATATAGATATAACCTATATCAGATTGCCTGCTGTCTAGGGGAGGGGGGAGGGAGGGGAGGGAGGGAGAAAAATCTGAAATTGTAAAGCATGTATAAACAGGAGTTGATAACTATCTTTACATGTAACGGAAGAAATAAAATACCTCATACATTAAAAAAAAAAAGAAAACTAGGCAAATCAGTGGATAGAGAACTGAGACTGAAGTCAGGAATAGAGTACAAATCCAGCTTCATGCACTTATAAGCTGTGTGGCCCCTGGCAAATTATTTAACCACTGTTTGCCCCAATTTCCTCATCTGTAATATTGGGATAAAATAGCACCAAGCCCTCAGCGTTATTGTGAAAGTCAAATGAGATAATGCTTGAAAAGCATTTAACACAATGCCTAGCACATAGTAAACACCATTGTTATGGGTCTGGGGTGCCTCAGAAGTTTTCTGGGGGAACTCAGAGAACTTTCTCCTTAAAAAGCTAAAGGTGGGGGTGGCAGCCAAGATGTTGGAGGAAAGACATTAAATGTACAGAACTCCTGATACAATTACCCAGAAACAGCAATAAAAGAACCCCTGGAGCAGAAAAACCCACAAAAATATGGGCTGAGATTATTTTCAAGCCATAGACAGATTAAAGGGGGCCATGCTGAGCTACTGGTAAAGTCCAACCCCGTGATCACATGGACAACAGAGACCCCAGGCATGCTGCACAAGAGGAACTTGATCCCTGAGCCTCTGAATCAGCTGCAGCACCAGCATCTTCTGGAACTGAGCTTGTGGTCCAGTGAGAGGGCTGAAGGGCTGGCTGGGGGGAAAAATGCAGGAGTATCAGTGGGACCTAGGGAGGAACTCAGCTGTCCCTCCCCAGCGGGGAACCAGGAAGAAATCCTGAGTGTAGGGAGGACCAGGTTGGGGAAGGTCACAGGCTAGTCAAAGCTAAGAACCACACCACAGAAAGCTTTGCTGGTTGGTTGTTTAGTAAGTAGGCTTGAGGTTATCTTCAGACCAGAGAACAGACCAGGTGAGAGAGAGAAAAACCTGCCCTCCCTGAAACCAAAACACCTGGGACCCTCTGAAGCTGGAGACAGTAGTGTAGCCTAGAAGCAGGGCCCCCCAGTGGGGAGTTAAAAGTCAAGTAAAAGATGGCAAGATGAGCAAGCAAAGATTGTTCAGAACTATAGAAAGATTCTTCAGCAACAAGGAAGATCAAGGTGCACCCTCAGAAGAGGACAACCTCAGGGACCCTATAAATCCAAAGCTTCCAAGAAAAATGTGAACTGGTCTCAGGGCATGGAAGTTTTCAAAAGGGACTTTGAAGAGAAAGTAGGAGATAGAAGGAAGATTTAGAGAGAGGGAGGAAAGAATGGAAAGAGAAATGAGAGCAATGCAATAAAGTCATGAGAAAAAAGTCAACAGCTTGAAAAGTCAAATGGAAAAGGAGATAAAAAAGTTGTCTGAAGAAAATAATTACCTAAGAATGAGAATTGAACAAATGGAAGCTACTGACCTTGTGAAAAATCAAGACACAGTAAAGCAAATCCAATTGAATGAAAAAATGGAGGGCAATGTGAAATATCTCCTTGGAAAAACAGCTAACCTGGAAAATAAAGCCAGGAGAGATAATTTGAAAATCATTGGACTTCCTGAAAACCAGGATCAAAATAAGAGCCTAGACATCATCTTCCAAGAAATTGTAAGGGAAAATTTCCCTGATATTCTAGAAGCAGAAGGTAAAATAGAAATCGAAAAAATCCACCGATCACCTCCTGAAAGAGATCCCAAAAGGAAAAACTCCAGGAATACTATAGCCAAATTCCACTCTGATGAGGTTAAGGTCTTTGAGCTAATTCTGTTTTCTTAAATTTTTCTTCTTCCCTCCCTCCTCAACTCTCCCTATGAAATCAAGCAATTCAATACATGTCATACATGTGCTGTTATGCAGAACATCTTCACCTTCCTTGAAAGTGTTTTGCTTTTTATAGATCCCTCCCCCAAACTTCCCTTCCCTCCTTCCCCTCTTCTCCCACCCCCCTTATCTCCCTCCCCACCCACTTTTCCATAGGGCAAAAATATATTACCATACCCACTTGAGTATGTATGTTATTTCCTCTTTGAGCCAATTCTGATGATAGTAAGGTTCACTCACTGCCCTATTCCATCCCCCCTCTTCCCTTCCCCTCCATAAGCTTTGTCTTGGATAAAATAAATGAATTAATATAAAAGTGAGATACAGTTAAAAAAAACACATCATTGTTTGACTTATCCTTGAAATACAGAAGGAAGAGAGTCAAATTGATTTAGGGTCAAGCATCACACCCCCTGGAGGAAATGAGAATTGGTAGGATAAAAGCTCCTGTCTCATTGACTATCCCTGCCATGAAAAATGGAACCTCACAATCAACATTTCATTGAAGATTTTTACAAGAGACATTAACAATGAGCAGGAAAATGAAGACAGAGTATAATGAGTCTTGTGGAAACAAGAGAGGTCAAAGAAATGGATTCCATTTCAAAGATACTGAAACCCCTTTTCAAGTAAGTCCAATGAAAGATTTTCAGGGTGTTGGGGATTTGCAAAGTAGTCTTTGAATAAGTACTGTGTGGCTTTCTAAATCTGTGCACTTAAAAAATGAAATAAAGCATGTAGGACGCTCATTACACACACACACACACACACACACACACACACACACACACACTTGTATCCTGCAGCTGAGATTTGGAAATGGTTTCTTTGTAGTCTGCTTATCTGTGCTGCTACAGGTAAATTGGCAAACAATGTAGGCACTAAATAGGATTGGGGTGGGAGGGGTAGGGTGAAGGACTGGTTGACAATGAGAGACTATGGCTACAAATCCCAGGACACTGGATGGTTCTCACAAAACAAACAAAAAATTCATGGCACAAATCAGAAAAGATATTTAAGTTAAAAAAGCAAGAAAATGGCTGGACAGTTGTACAAAAGGGAGTAAGACACTTAGGATGCAATGGACTAGAGGATGGAACCTCTTCCTCTGGATACTTTGAAAAACAGGTACAGAAAATTGTGTTGAATGAATTAGGGGGCATTGTGCCTGGAGTCAGGAGTAGAGACAGAATGTCTTCTTAAGGATCTTTCCAGCATTAGGGGCGTCTGATGCTAGGATCCTCATGAGGCTGTGCCTCTAACATTGCGATCAAGACTTAGCAGTCAGTATTAACCAATAAAGAGAAAACTGGACCAGGAGCCAGGAGATGTAAATTCTGGTTTTGTCCTGCTTCAATTCTGCTGTTGTTCACTATTTATTGAACCCACACTTAATCAAGGCATAATGATCATTTCTGAATCCCTGAACAGTGTAAGACTGAAATATAAATCACTTATATAGGACCAAGAACATCCCAAAGAAATGATGCAAACAGATACTAATCATAGCAGGGTGGGGGTGAGGGAGAGGGTTGTGGCATTAAGAGGGTGGTAGATTTTCCTTTTACTTCCTCATGGACTTTTTCTCTAATATACTAGAGTTCAGAGCAAAGGGTAACTGCTATTTAGACACTAGTGGAGTGGAGTGGAATAAAACATGACAACTGAATAAATTGTTTCACTTCTTTATTTTTCTATCTCTAGAATAGAGATTAAAACTACTTCTTACCCTGCAGGGACATCTCTCTACAAGGGTGGCATTTTATATTCTTCCGAGGAAGAAGGCTATTAAAGATGTGTCTTCTGGGGTGGGGGGGCGCTAGAAAATTAATTCACAAATCCAGATGTGAGGCTTATAAATATCATGAAAAGACATGGGCATGTTTGAGCATACCTGGAAGCTGACTGCATTTTTCAGTTTCAGTTTTTATCTAGATATTTGGAATCATCAGGACAGACATAGATAAAGACACAGCTGATTCTCAGTGTCTAAAGGAGAAGTTTCCATTGAGCAGATAATAGCTCATTATAGCCTAACATTCTCTTTTACCCAACATGTGTCAATGTTTCTGCTACTCATTAGCATAAATGTAGGTATAGAATTTCACATTCATTTTGATGTTTAGCTCTACATAATTGGATGATTTAAATTTTTCGTTAAAAACAAAAATCCTCAATGTATTATAGATGAATATACGGGGGGGGGGGGTCCCAAAAACCTTATGTAAGGTATATGTATATGTATATGTATATATGTTGTGTGTTTGTATTTGTGTGCACGTGTGTGCATATGTGTATGTGTGTTGATGTACATATATATTTAAATTGGAAGTACATTTGGTAGGCATACACACATATCTATGTGTTTATGTGTTTTGCATGTATAACTGCAATGTGGTACATGTTCATATGTATGTACATGTATAAACATTTGTGTATGCTTATATGTATTGTGTGTGTATTTGTATTGTGGATACACATATATATGTATATACAAATGTATGTAGTATATGGGTGTGTATATGAATACATACATATATATTTGTATGTGGATCTTTAAATATCCACATATGTGTGTACATGTATGTGTTACATCATTTAACCAGGCCAGTGATTCCATTAGTACAGGGAGATTCCCTGGAGTTAATCCTCTACTAAAGCAGATCAGATATATATATATATAGATATACACACACACACACACACACACATATATATATTGCAATTTATAGTCTTAGAGAGTTGCTTTGGGCACTGAATGGTTAAGGATGATACATCCCAGAGTCATACAGTTAGTGTTTGAGGAAAGACTTCTTGCAGCCAGTTTTCTTGTCTTTGATGCCAGTTCTTTATCCACTATGCAACAATACTAAATACACATAAGTGGAATTGTGAATTCAAGAGGCTGATTTACACCCACCCCACAGATGAAAGCAACAGTTTCTTTTTACTTTGTGATCTCATCTTATGCATAAATTTGTTTTCTTCTGCCATGTTATAGGAAAAACTTATTCAATTCATTTCTGCGAATCCGAACTGACTATATTATGAAAGGGTGATTGTGATTCTCTAAACAATGCTGGTATTTTATACATTCAATTCTAGGAGAATGGAAACTCCTCGAGGGAAGGCACTGTTTTGTTTTGTTAGTGCCTTAGCATTTGGCTCTGGATATAGAAGATGGTTAATAAATACCTCCTGAATGGCCAGATTAAATTGCACACACACACATACACACACACACACTCACACAAATTATATGATGAAGGTCCCAAGAGTTAATCTGAAAGACTTATGATCATAGGCCCGCCTTTGGATGAACTGAACTATTCAACTACATTTTGCTTATAGAATAGAGCAGGTAGCTAAAGGAAATGAATTAGCAAATTATTGTCATTCACTTTGATGACCTAACAAAATGTATGCTAATTTTTTCCTACATATATCCTATTACCTCCACTTTCCACACAAACCTAAACAAAAGTAGAAATTCTGGGGGCAGCTAGGTGGCGCAGTGGATAGAGCACCAGCCCTGGATTCAGGAGGACCTGAGTTCAAATCCAGCCTCAGACACTTAACACTTACTAGCTGTGTGACCCTGGGCAAGTCACTTAACCCCAATTGCCTCACTTAAAAAAAAAAAGTAGAAATTCTGCATACATTTTAAAAATGTAAATAAGAAATGTTTCATTGAAAAACAAACTAGAATACCTAGTTTCTGTACTCCAGCCAAATAAATAATATCAAATCACCAAACCACAAAAATGTACAGTTATCCCTTCCACACTGCAGGGGTTAAGAGAGCAGTGCCCCCCTCCTCTTATCTGGAAAATCCACATAAAAACATGTCAGAGAATAAGTAGGGATTTTTTTCTTCTTTCTCTTATGGTGTGTTTACAGTAGCTTATTGTAAAATTTGGGATATTTAGTAATAGTTTTATTTTATGCATTTCTGAATTTCTAAAGATTTTATGTTATCTGCATTTTCTGCAAAACTCTCCCCCAATTCTCATTTATAGTAATTTCTTATGCCATGTTAAGGGCTAAAATTCTAGCTAAACTGTCTAAAATATCTAATGAGTGGTCACCAATAAATTATAAGCTTTAGCAAGAGTTAGACTTTTAAGCATTTATTAAGGAGAATAAGAATTTGGTAAAGAGAGAGAGAAAGGCCTAGATTCCTATCTATTCAAGGGAGAGCACATTTCTAGCTCCCTTCTCCACCAGAGTCCAGAGGAAAGACCCCGAGAGTGAGCGCCAGTCTCTTCCTTCCTCCTCCCACTAGTCCGCGTCACTTCCTGATGCCAAAGAAAAGACTCCTGGTCTTGCCCTCAAAGACCTTCGCTTCATGGGCAGAACTCTTCTACAGTAAGTATCCAGCAGGTGGCGTTATTCCAATCGTTATAGTCCCCCCTGTTGTTCCTCAAGAAACAAAATGTTTCCTTGATGGAACAGTAAAAAGAATATAATAACTATTGCTAACTAATAATATGTGAACAACAATATAGAAAAGGAAGAGAGGAAAGTTTTGTCCAGAGGGGCGATTTTTTGTCCTCATGAACCGACTCTTTGACATTGGTCTTGCAAAGGGAGGGCCTCTGCAGAGAGTACATATTACAGATGGTGTATATTATAACCAAAAAAGAAAAGAGAAAAAAACAAAACAAAACTGTTCATTTAAAGTCTCTGAAAGTCTTTTCTCAGATGTCCTCTAGGTGTAGTCGTGGAATGGAAGTCTTTTCAGGGGTTGATGTGTGGATACTGGTAATCAGCCAGGAAATTTCCTACAAAATTGAGCTTAACACAACTTTAAAATAGCTTTGTCAATAATCAAATCAAACAATGAAAGTTCTCAAAAACATGTCTAAGGGAATTCAGAATCTTAGTTGTTACACATGAAACATATAATAAAACAAAAATTGAAACATTCTTTAAAATTATAATATTACTATAGTCCCCCTTATGGAGGGTAATTGAGAAGACAATTGCTGCAATATTAATTATTAAAAATAATTTTTATCTTTGTTTCATCACTTTTTGCATCATCTGCCTAATTATCCTCATGCCATTATGAGAAATTTAAAAATCTAATATAATTAGTAACAGATGTCAAGGCCAAATTCAACACTGTTATTTATCATGACACCTGAGATAATTATGGGGGTTACCATAAAAGAACAGAGAAATGATGGGATATGAGCATTCCCACACTTGAGCAATATGTACTGCCCATACAGTATGCCAGGCTTAAAATAGGTGGATGGAATATATGTCCATGCCACCGAACATATTGGAGGAAACTGAGTCAGACTTAATCAGATGCATGGGATTGAGATGTCCATGGCATCAAGCATATAGGAGGGAGCATAGAAGTCAGGTGTAGAAGTGAGATGGGTGGGATCAATACTTCCAGCCATCTGTACAATATTGTGGGGAAAAAGAGAACAAAATATTAAACCAAGAGACTCCAACCTCAACATTTGTCAAAAGCCGTTCCCTCGGCCATACCTTGACTTCATGCATGTCTCCCCTCATGTGACAGTTCAGTGTCTCCTCTTGCATGTATTCCTCTTGTGACTGGATGGCATCTTGGCCAACTGGCATCTGATAACTCAGAATAAAGGCAATTAATGTCTTAACTGATAAGTTCCCATAATCCAAGTCTCATATGGATTTAAAAATTGAGGATAATAAATGATTGCAAAAAATGCAAATACATCTTGACTCAGAACACAATATATAATTATGCAACAATTTCAAATAATACCCCCTTTTTTTTTACTTAGTATACAATTACTTTTGTGAAAAATCAGAACATATTTAAATACAAGTTAAAGCACAACACAATCTCAAAGACAACTTTTACAAATGTTCCCCTCTTTTTTTTTTTTTTGGAATATGCTTATCAAAAATAATACTTCTAGAATCAATTTACACTTGCCATGGCAACCAATTTGCCAGGGAAATGCTTTAAAGAGTTTGATCAAATAATCAGTTGAGAAAAAATAACAAAAACAAACAGCTCAGAATATGGGAGCACAATACTCCTAGAATTAACATTGTATTATGAAATCAAAACCATCTTGCAATTTTTCAAAATTAGATAGATAAACAAATAGAAGAAAATACACATGGAAAAATAAAAGACAATGAAATTCAAACTAAGGAAGTCTAAATGAATATGAACTTAATATTAATAAGAGTATTATAAAATATAAACTTGATCACATGACTATAAAAAGCTTTTACAAATATTCTCCTTGTTTTAAAAACTAAGTATAAGACACAATCTCAAAAGCATGAAAATCTCTATGAAAATAAACCCATACATTAATTTCTTTTTTTTTTAATGTATGAGGTATTTTATTTTTTCCATTACATGTAAAGATAGTTCTCAACTTTTGTTTATACATGCTTTACAATTTCAGATTTTTCTCCCTCCCACCCCTCCCTCCCCCCTCCCCTAGACAGCAGGTAATCTGATATAGGTTATATATATATATATATATCTATACATATACATATAGATATATAGATATATATATACACACACACATATATATACACATAATAACATTAATCCTATTTCTGCATTAATCCTGTTACAAGAGAAAGAATCAGAGCAGTGATGCAAAACCTCAAAATAGAAAGAAAAAAAAAAACCAACAGCACCCAAAACAAAAGAAATAATATGGTTCAATCAGCATCTATACTCCACAGTTCTTTCTTTCTTTTTTTTTCTTGGATTTGGAGATCCTCTTCTATCATGAGTTCCCTGGAACTCTTCTGTTCCATTGCATTGGTGAGAAGAATATAGTCCATCACAGTAGGTCAACACTCAATGTTGATGATACTGTGTACAATGTTCTTCTGGTTCTGCTCATCTCACTCATCATCAGCTCACGTAAGACCCTCCAGCTTTCTCTGAACTCTTCCTGCTCATCATTTCTTACAGCACAATAGTATTCCATTGTATTCATATACCACAACTTGTCCAGCCATTCCCCAATTGATGGGCACCCCCTCAACTTCCAATTCCTTGCTACCACGTAAAGAGCAGCTATAAATATTTTTGTACATGTGGGTCCCTTTCCCCCTTCCATGATTTCTTTGGGCAAAAGACCTAAAAGTGGGATTGCTGGGTCAAAGGGTATGCATAGCTTTATCACCCTTTGGGCATAATTCCAAATTGCTCTCCAGAATGGTTGGATCAGCTCACAGCTCCACCAACAATGCATTAGTGTTCCAATTTTCCCACAGCCTCTCCAACATTTATTATCTTCCTTTTTTGTCATTTTAGCCAATCTGATAGGTGTCAGGTGGTACCTCAGAGTTGTTTTAATTTGCATCTCTCTAATCATTAGAGATTTAGAGCATTTTTTCATATGGGAATAGATAGCTTTGGTTTCTTCATCAGAAAACTGCCTGTTCATATCCTTTGACCATTTCTCAATTGGGGAATGACTTGGATTCTTATAAATTTGATTTAATTCCCTATATATTTTAGAGATGAGGCCTTTATCAGAAGCACTGGCCTCAAAAATTGTTTCCCAGCATTCTGCCTCCCTTCCAATTTTGTATGCATTGCTTCTGTTTGTACAAAAACTTTTTAATTTAATATAATCAAAATCATCCATTTTGCATTTTATAATATACTCTATCTCTTGTTTGGTCAAAAACTGTTTTCCTTTCCAAAGATCTGATAGGTACACTATTCCTTTCTCTCCTAATTTACCTATGGTATCACCTCTTATGTCTAAATCATGTATCCATTTTGACCTTATTTTAGTATAAGGTGTAAGATGTTGGTCTATGCCTAATTTCTGCCATACTATCTTCCAGTTTTCCCAGCAGTTTTTGTCAAATACTGAGTTCCTATTCCAGAAGCTGGAGTCTTTGGGTTTATCAAACACTACATTACTAGTGTCATTTACTACTGCATTTCCTGAGCCTAGCCTATTCCATTGATCTACCACTCTATTTTTTAGCCAGTACCAGATAGTTTTGATGACTGCCGCTTTATAGTAAAGCTCCAGGTTTGGTACCGCTAACCCACCTTCCTGTGAATTTTTTTTCATTATTTCCCTGGATATTCTTGATTTTTTGTTTTTCCAGATGAATTTTGTTATTATTTTTTCTAGCTGTATAAAATAATTTTTAGGTAGCCTGATTGGTATGGCACTGAATAAGTAAATTAATTTAGGCAGTATTGTCATTTTTACTATATTAGCTCTGCCTATCCATGAGCAATTGATATCTTTCCAATTATTTAGATCTGATTTGATTTGTGTGAAGAGTGTTTGGTAGTTGTGTTCATAGAGTTCCTGGTTTTGTCTTGGCAAGTAGACTCCCAAGTATTTTATATTATCTACCATTACTTTAAATGGAATTTCTCTTTCTATCTCTTGCTGCTGGACTTTGTTGGTCATGTATAGAAATGCTGATGATTTATGTGGATTTATTTTATATCCTGCTACTTTGCTAAAGTTGTTAATTGTTTCAAGTAATTTTTGACTTGATTCTCGAGGATTCCTTAAGTATACCATCATATCATCTGCAAAGAGTGATAGTTTTGTTTCCTCCTTGCCTATTCTAATTCCTTTAATTCCCTTCTCTTCTCTGATTGCTAAAGCTAACATTTCTAGAACAATATTAAATAATAGGGGTGATAATGGACATCCCTGTTTCACCCCTGATCTTATTGGGAAGGCCTCTAATTTATCTCCATTGCATATAATACTTGCTGATGGCTTTAGGTAGATACTGTTTATTATTCTAAGGAAAGCTCCTCCTATTCCTAAACTCTCTAGTGTTTTTATTAGGAATGGGTGCTGTACTTTGTGAAAAGCTTTCTCTGCATCTATTGAGATAATCATATGATTTTGGTTGGTTTTCTTATTGATGTGGTTGATTATGTTAATAGTTTTCCTAATGTTGAACCAGCCCTGCATTCGTGGTATAAATCCCACCTGGTCATGGTGTATTATCCTGGTGATCACTTGCTGTAATCTCCTTGCTAATATCTTATTTAAGATTTTAGCATCAATCTTCATTAGGGAGATTGGTCTATAATTTTCTTTCTCTGTTTTTGCTTTGCCTGGTTTTGGTATCACCACCATATTTGTGTCATAAAACGAATTTGGTAGAACTCCTTCTTCACCTATTTTTCCAAATAATTTGTATAATATTGGAATTAATTGTTCTTTAAATGTTTGGTAAAATTCACCCGTAAACCCATCTGGCCCTGGGGATTTTTTCTTAGGGAGTTCATTAATAGCTTGTTCAATTTCTTTTTCTAATATGGGTTTATTTAAGGATTTTATTTCCTCTTCAGTTAACCTGGGCAGTTTGTATCTTTGTAAATATTCATCCATTTCATTTAGATTGTCAAATTTATTGGCATACAGTTGGGCAAAATATTTCCTAATTATTGCTTTAATTTCCACTTCATTGGTGGTAACATCACCCTTTTCATTTTTGATACTGGTAATTTGGTTTTCTTCTTTCTTTTTTTTAATCAAATTAACCAATATTTTATCTATTTTATTGTTTTTTTCATAAAACCAGCTCTTAGTTTTATTGATTAATTCTATAGTTTTTTTGCTTTCAATCTTATTAATTTCTCCTTTAATTTTCAGGATCTCTAATTTAGTGTCTAATTGGGGATTTTTAATTTGTTCTTTTTCTAACTTTTTAAGTTGCATGCCCAATTCATTAATCTCCTCTTTCTCTTTTTTATTCATGTAAGCATTTAGAGCTATAAATTTTCCCCTAAGCACTGCTTTGGCTGCATCCCATAGATTTTGGTATGTTGTCTCATTATTGTCATTCTCTTGAATAAAGTTATTGATTGTTTCTATGATTTCTTGTTTGGCCCATTCATTCTTTAGAATGAAATTATTTAGTTTCCAATTGATTTTCATTCTACTTTTCCCTGGCTCTTTCTTACATGTAATTTTTATTGCATCATGATCTGAGAAGGATGCATTTACTATTTCTGCCTTTCTACATTTGACTATGATGTTTTTGTGCCCTAATACATGGTCAATTTTTGAAAATGTGCCATGTACTGCTGAGAAAAAGGTATATTCCTTTCTATCCCCATTCAATTTTCTCCAGACATCTATCATGTCTAACTTTTCTAGTAATCTATTCACCTCTTTCACTTCTTTCTTATTTATTTTTTGGCTAGATTTATCTAATTCTGAGAGGGGGAGATTCAGATCCCCCACTAGTATAGTATTACTATCTAATTCCTCTTGTAACTCATTTAACTTCTCCTCTAAGAACTTGGATGCCATACCACTTGGCGCATACATATTTAATATTGATATTACTTCATTATCTATAGTACCTTTAAGTAAGATGTAATTTCCTTCCTTATCTCTTTTAATGAGATCTATTTTTGCCTGCACTTTGTCTGAGATAAGGATTGCTACCCCTGCCTTTTTTACTTTAGCTGAGGCATAATATATTCTGCTCCAGCCTTTTACCTTTACTCTGTGTGTATCTCTCTGCTTCAAATGTGTTTCTTGTAAACAGCATATTGTAGGGCTCTGGTTTTTAATCCACTCTGCAATTCGCTTCCGTTTTATAGCAGAGTTCATCCCATTCACATTCACAGTTATTATTACTGACTGTCTATTCCCCTCCATTCTATTTACCCCCTTTGTACTTTCCCCCCTTCTTTCACCCTATTCCTCCTCACCAACGTTTTACTTCTTACCCCTGCCTCCCCCGATCTGCCCTCCCTTTTTTATCACCCCCCTCTCTTTTCTTTACCCTTTTCTCCCTTGCTTTTGTCCTCCCTTCTATCAGTCCCCCCCTTTCCCTTCCCCTTTTGTTTCCCTAAAGAATGAGTTAAGTTTCTTTATCCCAATGAACGTATATGTTATTCCCTCTTTGAATCAAATCTAATGAGAATAGGGTTGAAACCATGTTCCCCCCTCCTTTCTTTCCCTCTATTGTAATAGGTTTTTTTTTTCACCTCTTCATATGATATAATTCATCCCATTCCACCTCCCCTTTCCTCTCCTCCCCATAGACTCCCTTTTTAACCCCTTAAAAAAATTTTTTTGTATCATCACATCAAAGACAATTTATATTTATACCCTCTATATAAAGTCCTTCTCTCTGCCCAAATACATTTACAGTTCTTAAGAGTTATGAGTATTATCTTCCTGTGTAGAGATATAAACAGTTTAACCTAATAGGTTTTTTCCCCTCTGTTTACCTTTTTAAACTTCTCTTGAGTCTTGTATGTTGAGATCAAATTTTCTATTCAGTTCTGGTCTTTTCACCAGGAAAGATTGAAAGTCCCCAATGTCATTAAATGTCCATCTTTTCCCCTGAAAGAAAATGCACATTTTTGCTGGGTAATAGATTCTCGGCTGCAATCCAAGCTCCTTTGCTTTCCGGAATATCATATTCCAAGCCTTGCGGTCCTTTAATGTTGAAGCTGCAAGGTCCTGAGCAATCCTGACTGTGGCTCCATGATATTTAAATTGCTTCTTTCTGGCTGCTTGGAGTATTTTCTCCTTCACCTGATAATTCTGGAATTTGGCTACGAAATTCCTTGGAGTTTTCCTTTTGGGGTCTCTTTCAGGAGGTGATCGTTGGATTCTTTCAATGATGATTTTATCCTCTGATTCTATGATATCAGGGCAGTTCTCCTTAATAATTTCCTGGAATATGGTGTCTAGATTCTTTTTCAGGTCATGGCTTTCAGGCAGTCCAATGATTCTCAAATTGTCTCTCCTCGATCTGTTTTCCAGATCAGCTGTCTTTCCAATGAGGTATTTCACATTTTCTTCTATTTTTTCATTTTTTTTATTCTGCTTGACTGATTCTTGGTGTCTCATGGATTCCTTATCTTCCAACTGTCCCACTTTAATTTTTAAGGCATTGTTTTCTTCAGTGAGATTATGCACCTTTTTTTCCATTTGGCTAAGTGAATTTTTTAAGGTATTGTTTTCTTCAGTGAGATTATGCACCTTTTTTTCCACTTGGCCAAGTGAATTTTTTAAGGTATTGTTTTCTTCAGTGAGATTATGCAGTTTTTTTTCCATTTGGCCAAATGAATTTTTTAAGGCTTTGTTTTCTTCAGCTTCCTTTTCTAAGCTGCTGATTCTTTTTTCATAGTTTTTTTGTTTTGCTTTCATTTCTCTCCCCATTTTTTCTTCTACCTCTTGCAATTGATTTTTAAAATCCTTTTTGAGCTCTTCCAGGAAGGCTTTTTGTTCTTGCGACCAATTCACCTTCCCTTGTGAGGCTTCAGATGTAGACAATTTGAGGCTATTGTCCTCATCTGAGTTTGTGTTGGCTTCTTCCCTATTGATACAGAAGCTCTCAATGGAGAGGGCTCTTTTTTGCTTCTTACTCATTATTGCAGCCTATTTATTTATTCTTTAAGTTGAGGTCTGCTCTGGGGGCACCAGGGTCCCTGTTTTGGGCTTCTTGTGCAGGTGTATAGGTGCTGTGTGACCGGGCTTTTACTCTGAGGCCTTTATGGTGTGTGGAGATCCCCCGCCCTGCACTTCCTGTCTGATTGTGCTCCGCCAGCCAGGCGCCAGACCCCGGCATCTGATCCCGCCGTTCGTGGCCCTCTCGGCCGGTGCAGGTAGGTTTTTCCACTGTCCTTCTTGGCCACCAGATTTTTGAACCAGGTTCCAGGAGCCTCAGTTGTTCGGCTGTGGCCCGCAGCTCCTGCTGACTTGCCCCGACCCCCTCGGCGCTGGGTTGCTGCCCTGCGCTGGGCCTCCCTTTTGCCCGAGTCAGACCGACCTTTTCCTGAAGTCTTCTAAATTATCTCTGGTTGGAGGACTGTGTCTCTCTGTCTCTTTGCAGGTTCTGTAGTTTCAGAATCCGTCCAGAGGCTTGATTTAATGTTCGTTTTGAGGGAACAGAAGGAGAGCTCAGGCAGCTTGCTGCTTCCTCTCCGCCATCTTGGCTCCGCCCTCCCCCATACATTAATTTCAAAATGTAGATGTAATAGCATAGAAAACCTATGTAACCTCTGAACTGATACTATTAATACTCTGAGTGAATTCAGAACACTTTTGATTCCGATATCTAAAATCCCCAATACTCATATCAATACCTTGCTGCTTACTTCTACATTTCTGTACAATATATACCCTTCCATGGCAGAAGAAGCAGAGTCTTGAACTATGGTGATGATTGTCATTCTTATTCAGCTTAAGTTTTTCTTCTTTAACCCCTCTATATTGTCTGTCAGTCTTTTCACCATACAAATGCTTTATAAGAATACTAATTAAAGACAAAAGCAGGTTAGCAAAATTATGAACAAAACAGGCATATGTGGAATTTAAAGGGCTTTCTAAGGTTGTCTCAGAAGCACATCCAGGCTGGGGAAGGGCTGAGCCTGAAGCTGCAAATGTAGTTACAGAAAGTTGAGCATGCGCATCAGATCTCTGGACTTCCCAGGCAGGGGAAGTAATGGGCTTGGCCATGGGAGGAGTAGAGGGTGGGGTTTGGAGAGGAGGGGAGGGACCAGGGCAATTTGAATCAGACTTGATTTTGAACTCAGGCCTGGATTCCTCTTCCCCCACTTTGCCTCCAGGCGCTAGGGGATTAAAAGCTTCTAGAGGGTGGGTCATTGCCTCCAGGCATGCAAAATTAAAGCAACAATTAGTGTTAGAACTGGGAAAAGCTGCAGGAATCTCTTCAGGTTTCTCTGAAAAAGCATGGTTGGGAGAGGGAGAGATATTTCCTTGTGTGAGTAAGTTGCTGGCTCTTTTAACAAAAATAAAAAGAAAAATAGAAAATCCACAAAAACAAAGCATTAACATGTTCTTAGCTCCCATTTGTCTGGTTAAACAGACTAAAATCAAAAATAGGGTAATTAGGGAGTTTAAAAGGTCCATTCGAAAAAATTTAAAGGGAAAACACAGCCAGTACACCAGTACTTAGCAGTTAAAAGGAGAGGGTAGGGGAAATTTCTTACCCAACCAGAAGATCAGAAGACTGAGGTTTAGCTTTCCTCTTCGTGGTCAGCCATCTGTTAAGGGCTAAAATTCTAGCTAAACTGTCTAAAATATCTAATGAGTGGTCACCAATAAATTATAAGCTTTAGCAAGAGTTAGACTTTTAAGCATTTATTAAGGAGAATAAGAATTTGGTAAAGAGAGAGAGAAAGGCCTAGATTCCTATCTATTCAAGGGAGAGCACATTTCTAGCTCCCTTCTCCACCAGAGTCCAGAGGAAAGACCCCGAGAGTGAGCGCCAGTCTCTTCCTTCCTCCTCCCACTAGTCCGCGTCACTTCCTGATGCCAAAGAAAAGACTCCTGGTCTTGCCCTCAAAGACCTTCGCTTCATGGGCAGAACTCTTCTACAGTAAGTATCCAGCAGGTGGCGTTATTCCAATCGTTACAGCCAATCCACAATATATTGAAACTGTGATGGGGAAAGCCATCTTGTGGAAGGAATAACTGTACTTCTAACCTCCTTTAGGACACACTCAGAGACCCTATGAAATAATGGCACATGGGCCCAGTTTTTAACAAGGTCAATGAAGTATATTGGTATTTGCAAAGTTGCTATATCATCTCTGATTCTGATGCCTAGGATGCTTAGTAACAACAGCATCCTTGAGGAATCAATAGGAGAGAAAGGAAATTTCTTTCCACTAGAAATAATTCATCCTTGAGGAGATTTCTCTGATTTAAAAATAACAGAACTAAAGGAGGGAGGAAAATATAAAATTTAGAGCAAAGCTTTCACCTTCCCTAAAATTCTTTTCAGAGACTCCTTGACATCCTTGTTTCTTAGAGAGTAGATGAGAGGGTTCAACATGGGAATAATGAGGGTGTAACACACAGAAGCCACTTTCCGCAGCTCAGGGTTGTTGGGGGGAATGAGATACACAAAGAAGGCAGTCCCATACAGCAAAGTCACCACCCCAAGGTGGGACCCACAAGTGGAGAAAGCCTTCATTCGACCCTCAGCAGATCGGATCTTTAGGACGGTGGACACGGTATAAACATAGGATACTATAATAACTATAAGAGTGGCAAAATAATGATTCCTGCCAAGGTTAATGACACTATTCGATTGATGACAATGTTGGAACATAAGATTTTCTCAGTTGAATGGGTGTCACAGTAAAAGTGGTCAATAACTCTGGAAGCACAGAAGGACAAAGTAAACGTGATAATGACTAGGAGAATAGAGGTGACCCAACCACAAAAGTAAGAGCCAACCACAAGCTGAGTACAAAGGCGTCTTGACATGTGGATGGAATACTGAAGTGGGGAGCAGATGGCTATGAAGCGGTCATAGGCCATGGCTGCCAGGACAAAACCCTCTGCTACCATGAATAGGACAAAGAAGAAAAACTGAATCACACAGCCTGCAAAAGAAATGGACTGTAACGATTGGAATAACGCCACCTGCTGGATACTTACTGTAGAGGAGTTCTGCCCATGAAGGGAAGGTCTTTGAGGGCAAGACCAGGAGTCAGGAAGTGACGCGGGCTAGTGGGAGGAGGAAGGAAGAGACTGGCGCTCAGTCTCACTTTTTTTCCTGAGGACGCTGGCGGAGAAGGGAGCTAGAAATGTGCTCTCCCTTTAATAGATAGGAATCTAGGCCTTTCTCTCTCTTTACCAAATTCTTATTCTCCTTAATAAATGCTTAAAAGTCTAACTCTTGCTAAAGCTTATAATTTATTGGCGACCACTCATTAGATATTTTAGACAGACTAGCTAGAATTTTAGCCCTTAACAGGACTTACTAGATGATAAGAAATTGGCCATGGCCTTCAGTGCCACAGCAGAAGAGTAGGAAAGATCAATGAAGGAAAGGTTACCTAAAAAAAATACATCGGCATGTTTAGTCGGGGATCAGTCAGGATAATGGACAGGATGCCAAAATTTCCCAAGAGGACCAGGCTGTAGACAAATAGGAAAGCCAGGAAAAGAAAGATATGGAGCTCAGGGTGGACTTGGAAGTCTACAAAAATGAAGTCAGTCACCTCAGAGTGGTTGTTTGCTTCCCGGTCACTCATGGCAGAGACCTGCTAAGAAAAACAAGGCCCGAGGTTAAGAAATGAATTCTCAGCTTCAATCTTGGTATCAACAATATTTGCCAACTATTGCCAATTATTTGCTGGTTTTTGACAACTTGCCATGACAAGTGCATGTTACAAATGTCCCTTTATTAAGCACTATTCCTTTCCTTCTGAAATGAATATTTTATGGTATTTTTTTCTTCTCCTCTTTGTTCCTTTATACTACCTAAAATAGGAATCATCTCTTCTCCAAGTATTTACAAATAAAATCATCCCCGCAATTTTTGAACTAGGTTAAATTTGTTGGCAATTTTTTTTGGAGGGGGGGGGGTAGGACAATAAGAGTTAAATGACTTGCCCAGGGTCACACAGCTAGAAAGTGTCAAGTGTCTGAGGCCAGATCTGAACACAGGTCCTACTGAATCCAGGGCCGGTGCCTTATCCACTGCATGACCTAGCTGCCCCCTGGCAATTTTTTTTTTAATTATAAGGAAAACTTTTGATCTGTCCTATTGTGGTGCTTCAGTCTACATAACCTTCAAGTTTAATGGATACTCATTAAGTCCTTCCTGGTGTAGAAACTGGTCTGTAACTTAGAGCTATTTTGGGAGTACCAAAAACTTAAATGATCTGCCCATGGTCACACAGCAAGCATTATCAGGAGGAGAACCTGAATGCAGGCAATGGTTTGCTGGAGCAATTACAATCAATTAGTGAATTTTTCCTTTGATTTTAAACAGCAATGCTACAAATCCAGGCTTGATGTCTTGTTTTACTGATTGTCCACACTTAAGAAAACAACTGAGACAATGTTACAAATGCAGATTATACTTCAATGTTTCTTTTATGTGCAATTTGCTTTTGCAGAAAGCTGGTTGTTAAGCATTTAGAAGCATGCAGCAGAATTCGGATATTTCTGACTTCAAGGCCAGTCCAGTAGATTCACTATACCATACTGCTTCTCTATAATGTACAATACACTAGGTGGCAGAATAGAAAAAGTGCCAGACTTGGAGTTGGGAAGGTTCATCATTATGAGTTCAAATCTAGCCTGAGACACTTACTAGCTATGTGACCCTGACCAAGTTACTTAACCCTGTTTGCCTCAGTTTCCTCATCTGTAAAATGAGCTGAAGAAGGAAATGTCAAACCACTCCAAGTATCTCTGTCAAGAAAAACCCATATGGGGTTAAACTACAACTAACATAACAGCAACACAATGGGCTGTATAAGGCAGAAATGCAAAGATTAAGTAAAACAGGCTCTTTTTTCTTGTGGAGCTTATGATGTCAGAATGGAGGAGGGGGAAGAGTGTATGTGACATCAAACTATGTTATTTAATGATAATTTATAAGGAGTGTTTTTTTTAAAAAAGGTCTATTTTTATGAAATTAGGATTGTTAGTGGGGAGAACTTTTGGGGGGAGGCGGGGGCAGGGCAATGAGGGTTAAGTGACTTGCCCAAAGTCACATAGCTAGTAACTGTCAAGTTTCTGAGGCTGGATTTGAACTCAGGTCTTCCTGAATCCAGGGTCAGTGCTTTATCTACTTCACCACTGTTAAGGGCTAAAATTCTAGCTAAACTGTCTAAAATATCTAATGAGTGGTCGCCAATAAATTATAAGCTTTAACAAGAGTTAGGTTTTTAAGTATTTATTAAGGAGAATAAGAATTTGGTAAAGAGAGAGAGAAAGGCCTAGATTCCTATCTATTAAAGGGAGAGCACATTTCTAGCTCCCTTCTCCGCCAGCGTCCTCAGGAAAGAGCGCGAGACTGAGCGCCAGTCTCTTCCTTCCTCCTCCCACTAGTCCGCGTCACTTCCTGAATCCTGAAGAAAAGACTCCTGGTCTTGCCCTCAAAGACCTTCCCTTCATGGGCAGAACTCTTCTACAGTAAGTATCCAGCAGGTGGCATTATTCCAATCATTACACCACCTAGCTGCCCCCAAGGAGAACTATTTTTGAGTTAGGAAGTTCAAAAAGGTCTTTACAGAGAAAGCATTATTCAAGCTAGGTTTAGTAGAGGGATATGTGTTCACAGATAATTATAATACATAGAAAACTAAGCTAAAGATCTTTGATTTTATTAGAATGGGGATGTCCCTCCACTGAGTCTGTGACTTGAATGGATAACTCCTAGGATATTACTTGAGGCACAAAGAGGTTAAAGGATTTGAGCAGTCACTTAGCTAGTTTCAGAGGCAGGATTTGAATGCAGTGCTTCTGAAATCCAAGCCCAGCCCTCCATCCTCTAAGGCCAAGCTATGCTTTTAATAATTATAATATATCAGAATAGCAATAACGTGTACTTCCATAGTGCGTGTTTTTACAAAGTGCTTTCCTTATTACAGCTCTGTAAGGTAAATAATACACATGTTATCTTCTTTCCATAGAGTAGGAAACAGGCTGAGAAGGCTTAAATGATTTGGTTATGGAGCAACTGGGAAGCAGAGTTAAGGTCTGGACCCAGATTTCCTGACTTAAAGGCCAATGTTCTTTTCATTGTCATATGATGATATATAAAACAAAGAGTTCTAGAGGTACCACTGAGGAATGGGAGGAGCTGTCACTAGCTGGGATCACCAGGGAAGGCTTCATGGTGGTCACACTGGAGTCCATTCACATGTGCATTGAATAAGGTTGAAGGAACAGTGTCCAATAGCATAGGGTCAGGAAATGGAGCACTATGAACAGAAAGTATCCTGGCTAGGTTGAAGCATGGAGTTTCTTTAGGGAGGAATATCAGATCAACCTGGGGAGGTAGATTGGTTAAAATTTATGAGGGGGGCAGCTAGGTGGCGCAGTGGATAGAGCACTGGCTTTGGAGTCAGGAGGACCTGAGTTCAAATCTGGTCTTAGACACAACACTTACTAGCTGTGTGACCCTGGGCGCAAGTCACTTAACCCCAGTTGCCTCACCAAAATAAATAAATAAATTGATTGATAGATGATAGATAGATAGATAGATAGATAGATAGATAGATAGATAGATAGATAGATAGATAGATAGATGAATAAATAAATAAATAAGATTATGAGGGCACTGACATCAGGAAAAAAGGACAGAACTTTAATGAGCAGGCAATAGAGAGCCGCTGAAGTTTTTTGAACAGCTCTGATATTGCTAAGCAAAAAACAACACATTTTGGCGGCAGTGTGAAGGGCAGATTGAATGGGGGAGAAAGCAAAGGTAGAAAAACCTGTTAGGAGGCCATAAAAGAATTCTCATCATCCCAGAGATGGAAAGATTTTTAGATGGCAATGAGCCCAGCATGCCTAAGCAAGAATTCTCCTCTTGAGTGTCCCTAGCAATTGATCATCTAGCCTTTACTTTGATACCTCAAGAGATAGGCAAATTCACTATCTGTTGAAGCAACTGATTCCACTTTCAAACATATTTCTGGCCCCATTAGGTGTTTAGTAAGGGCAGTTTAGCAGTTAAGTGGCGCAGTGGATAGAGCCATAGTCAGGAGTCAGGAAGCCTAATCTTCAAGAGTTCAAATCTGGACTCAAACATTTACTAGCTGTGTGAGCCTGAGCAAGTCACTTAACCCTGTTTGCTTCAGTTTCCTCATCTGTAAAAAGAGCTGGAGAGGGAAATAGCAAATCATTCCAGTATCTTTGTCAAGCAAACCCCAATTGGGGTTTTGAAGAATCAGACAGGACTGAATAACAAAAGGTGATTAATAAATGCTTATTGATTGATCACTGAGTGATTATGTTTTCATTCCCCTGCTCCCCACCCCACACACCAATCTGTCTCTTCTGTGGCCAAGCAAACAAGTCTAACCTGTTGTCTATGTAACAGTCCTTTTGGCACTTGAAAATAGAAATCCTGCACCCACTAAGTCTTCTCCTGTTCTTCAGGCTAAATAGCCCCAGTTTCTTCAACTAATCTTCACATGGCATAGTCTCCACTCTTGTCAATTTCTTAAATGTCATCCTTGTTTGAATATTCTCCAATCTGTCAAAGTCCTTCCCAAAATAAACACAGTATCTCTACTTAGACAGATTTAGAAAGAGGATGATCATTTGTCTCATTCTGGACACTAACCATCTACTAAAGTAGAGCATAAAAGCAGTATAAAATTGAATTAACTTTTGCCTCTCATATCACTGTAAAGAATAAGATTAGGCCCAAAGAAACTACATGAGTCATTACGTCCCCCTACTCCTTTGAAGATGTAGAGTCCATGTGCATGGAACACTGCATATACTAATTTTTTTCTATTTGTTCATTGGTTTTGCTAAATTTATCTTACTCTCTAAAAAACATTCTTTATGCGGCAGCTAGGTGGCACAGTGGATAAAGCACTGGCCCTGGATTCAGGAGGACCTGAGTTCAAAGCTGGCCTCAGACACTTGACACTTACTAGCTGTGTGATCCTGGGCAAGTCACTTAACCCTCATTGCCCCACAAAAAAACAAAACAAAACAAAACAAAAACATTCTTTGTTTTAAGGGATAGTTCTCTGAAAGATTAAAGAGAGAAACTATCAGTGAGTCAATAATGTTTATTAATTGCCTACTGTGTGCCAGGTACTAATAGATGCAGGCGGAATATAGGCTACATAAAAACAAACAACACCAATAAACATCTATTTTTCGTTTAAAAAAAAAAACTAGAAGTAATTCAAGATTACAGAAGACCTACTAGAGTCTTTCTGCCCAGAACATTGACTACTGTGAATACCCAGGAAATGTTCATTATAAAATCATCAAACTAAAGCATTTATTTAAAGTCTTTGAGTTTTACTTTCCTTATCTATAAAATAAGGATAATAAACAAATATTTGCATGCCCTACATCAGGGGGTAGTTATGAACATAAAATGAAATTATATAAGGCGTGCTTTAAGTCATAAAGCAGATAGAGACTGGACCTGTGACTTCATTCATATAGAAAAATCTGCATAAGGAAATATTCTCCAAAAAGCAGGTTAGCACCTCCTCAATAAATGACTGTCCTAGAGAGTTGCCTAGAACACCAGAGAGGTTGACCATCTTGCCCAAGGTTACACAGTCAGAATGCATCAGGACAGGATGTGAACCTGGTCTTACTTACTCCAAGGCTAGCTTTCTGGATGCAGGGGAAGTCAACAGTAAATGACGAAGGTAAAAATTGAAAGAGAGAGAAGAGAAGCAGAGGCAGGAATATCCACATTAAGAAGGGGGAAGAAGGGCAGATAGGTGGCATAGTGGATAAAGCACCGACCCTGGATTCAGGAGGACCTGAGTTCAAATCCGACCTCAAGACACTTACTAGCTGTGTGACCCTGGGCAAGTCACTTAACCCTCATTGCCCGTAAAAATAAATAAAATAAACTGAACAGACTATTTAAAAAGGGGGGAGGAGGGAGAAAATAAGAACCAGCAAAGACAGAAAAAGAGCAGTTCAAAGAGTAGGAGAAGAACTAGAAGAATGTAATTATCTTTGAAGCCTACAGAGCAGAAGGTATTCATAACCTGGGGATAAATCAAATCCTTCAAACATTAAAAAGATTAAAGAGGAGGAAGAAGGATAAAGCCAAAAGACCATTAGATTTGATAATTAAGGGGCCACTGGTAACTTCTGAGAGAGCAATTTCAGTAGAGTAGTATAGGCAGAAGGAGATTTTCCAAGAACCCTTAAAGAGAGAATGTATGGTAGGATGGAATAGCTCCTGGTATGGAAAAATTTATCAAAATGATGAGCAAAGAAAGACAAAAAAGAGATGAGATAATCATTGCATGATTATCATGGTCAAGATATGGTTCTTCAAAAAGGAAAAGGAAAAGTATTATGCATAACTGAACATGAGTGTGCTAGATCTGAAGTTCAGATTGTTAAATTTTCAGCATTTACATCTCAGAAATTCAGTAATTGCTACAAATCAAGGCTTGATAGATTATTTCATTGATTGTTTAGACTTAAGAAAGAGATGGAACAAATTTTAATAATGCATAGTAAAACTAAAAATGCATAGTATATGTATTTTTTCAGTGACCCAATTGTTAAACATTCACTAGCAGATCCCTTTCTGAACAAATGAGAATGAGTCATTGGAGGAAAAGATATTGAGATACATGGGAGAGACAGAGAGACAGAGATGACAGCTGAAATTAGATCATCAGTTTGTGATAAGTGAATCCTATTTCTGATGAAAGCAAGGCAATAAACCACATTATATCTCAAGGTGTTTTTTCCCCCTAATCAAAGGAAAGATTTGGGTTTTAGAAAAGTATTTTAGACCATCTCCTAGTGCTGTGACTAAAAACAGCAGATGTCTAACAATTGTTCTTGACTCAATCATCTGAACGAAATTGAAAATTATATTTTTGATGTTCTTACCTGAAAATGTTTCTTTTCCCCTCTCTTGGTCACTTTTGTAACTTCAGAACTCCAATATTTTTGGTGTTTGATTCTTGAGGGAGAGGTAGAAGTTGAAGGAATTAATGACAGTGAAAGTTAACCACATCAAGAGATGATTTATACCAAAGGCAGGCTTAAGAAATTCCCAATTATATCATCATGTCCTTAGTTCAAGTTCTTTCCCATATATCCATATTTTTTCATAATACTCTATTTTAATAGCTAGTCTCTTGAAAAAAATTCTCTAAGCATGCATCCCTTGTTCAGCACTCAAGTATACACTAAGATATCCCTAAGTTGGATGATGTTAGATCTAAGAGAGACTTTAAGAATCACTTAGTCCCATCTTTCCTTTTAATAAATAAGGAGGGGCAGCTAGGTGGCGCAGTGGATAAAGCACCAGCCCTGGATTCAGGAGGACCTGAGTTCAAGTACAGCCTCAGACACTTGACACTTACTAGCTGTGTGACCTTGGGCAAGTCACTTAACCCCCATTGCCCCAGAACCAGAACAACAGTATACACTGCTACAATGATATACATGCAAAGAACCACAGCAACAACAAATTAAATTAAATGCTGGATGATTATAATGATCAACATCAGTTCCCAAAGAAGAGGTGAGAGAATGTATCTTTTCCTTTTCTGTGCCAGAGGTGGGGATGCAGAACATTGCATGTACCATGAAATGCAGGTAATGTGTTGTTTAGTTTTGATTAACTGATTTTTTCTCTTTCTTTCTTTTAAATTTCTTTGTTATATAATATGGCTTTCTTTCAGGGGACTGGGAGGGAAATAAAGATGATATAAAAAGCATAACATATTAATTTTAAAAAGGAAAAATTCCTCCCTCAGTGATAGTTTTGTAAGGACCTCCTTCCATTCTCCTCATTGGGGGAGGGGGGAGGTTTCTCTATTTCTTCCTGTATCCATTTGAACTTGATAACTTTCCATGGATGCCTATTTCTAGCTACTTCAAATTTAAAATTCTTTGCTATGCTTATTCTTGCTTTTAAATTGTATATGTTCACTTGAACAGAATGCAATTCTGTCCGTCAGCAACTTTCCAGATGGGACCTACTAGTTAGGTACAAGTTAAAATATTATCAGAAGCCATGTTATCCAGAAAGTATTCCTACCTATCTGGGATTCTTAATAAGTATTCTAGGAAGCCAAATGGTTTCTGGAAAGTATCAATTACTTTGAGAGTAAAAAATTATCTTTCTTGCCCTAGTGACTGTGAGGTTTACTCTTCCTGACATATCCATCCATCAATCAAAAAATAATAATTTTTGAAAAACAATTATATCTTTTTTCTATACTTCATAGTACAGGAGTACCTTAGAGGCATGAGATATTATCTTTCAAAGAGATCATTAAAAAGGGAAAAGGGGGGCAGCTAGGTGGCGTAGTGGATAGATCACCGGCCCTGGATTCAGGAGGACCTGAGTTCAAATCCGGGCTCAGACACTTAATACTTACTAGCTGTGTGACCCTGGGCAAGTCACTTAACCCCAATTGCCTCACCAAAAAAAAAAAAAAAAGGGAAAAGGACCCACATGTACAAAAATATTTATAGCAGCTCTCTTTGTGGTGGCAAAGTATTGGAAATCAAGGGACTATCCATCAATTGGGGAATGGCTAAACAAGTTGTGGTATATGAATGTAAGCTGGTGCAGTTGGTGCTATAATAAATGATTAGCAGGAAGATTTCAGAAAAATCTGGAAAGACTTAAGTGGACTGATGCTGAGTGAAGTGAGCAGAACCAGGAGAACATTTTACACAGTAACAGCAACGTTGTATGATGATCAACTGTGATAGACAACTCTGCTCAGCAATATAAGGATCCAAGACAATTCCAAAGAACTCATGATGGAAAATGTTCTCCACATCCAGAAAAAAGAACTGTGGATTCTGAATGCAGATTGAATCATACTGTTTCTATTTTTTTGTTGTGTTTTTTTAGGTTTTCCCCTTTTGTTCTGATTCTTCTTTCACAAAATCACTAATGCAGAAATATGTTTAATGTGATGGTACATATATAACCTATATCAGATTGCTTTCTGTCCTGGGGAGGGGGGAGGGAAAGAAGGAAGGGAGAAAAATTTGGAACTAAAAATCTTATTAAAACAAATGTGGAAAACTACCTTTACATGTATCTGGAAAATAATAAAATACTTTTAAGTTAAAAAAAAGATATTGTCTTTGCCAGTTGGGATCTTTTAATATACATAGCGGGCCAAAAGTCATGATGTTTTAATAACTTTTTGAAAATTATTTTTTCTTTATTTTTTGCCACTTATGAGATTTTATTTTTCACACATAATATAAATTCATTTCATATATATACACTGTATATGATGCTATTGAATATTGAATTCCCTTTGTGACTTTTGGCCCACCCTGTATTTGGGAAGACATGAAGTTCTACCACAAGAGAGTCCTAGATCTCACCCACAGGAAAACTCCCATGATTCTCTAATGTAGCAAGGTGGGGATATGGTCATGGTGAAGACTTCCATCTCCTCTCATGTCTTCCCAGTCTTTTCTCTAAGCAACCTGAAGTAGAATTGGCTTCTTCCATCTTCCCTCTCAAAGGTAAAAGCCAGAAGTGCCAGGAGTGATTCAATATTTGAAGAGTCTCAAAGAAATCTGAAGAAAGGTAGTGTTATCCCACTTTCACCAACTGCACCCTGCCCCTCATATGGAATAGGTCATTCATCTCCACCAATGAGGAGAGAGTGCCATAGCAATGGGATTTAGGACTGGGGTTACATACGTAATGAGAGCTGAATATTTATAAACCATCTAATGATCATGGGCCTTATCCATAAAACTAAAGAATCAAGCAGAGTCAAAAGGTTAAGTGACAATGATAAAAGACTAATGAGCCAGAAGGGATATTGTTGATGTTATATGAGTCTGAAAAGCCCCAAGACAAATGAGAGCTGAGAGTGAAGAATGGCAGCTGGATGAATTCTTCTCCCAGCTTGGCCTACCTTTGACTATAACTTTGTTAGAAACAAGGCACCACAAAGGATGAGATTCTGAGATCACCAGCCATGCCAGGAAGAAGTCAGAGAGGAGAAAAGTTTGCTCCTTGGGACAGACCAGTGAACAGAAAAGCAGCAGCATTGGGAGCTGCATGTCACCCCTAGCCTACCATCTGGCTAGACTTTGAATCCCTTCTAGGTTTTCATTAACTGATATAATGCTTGGACTGTGAGAAAGCTTTGGAGATGTTGGCTAAATCTGACATGCAGGATGATTGCTTAGTCCCAGTAAGAATGGCTGGAAAGAGGCTTTTTCATCAGGCAGTTAGTCAATAAGCATTTATTCAGCATCTATTATGTGTTGGGCAATATGCTAAGCACTGGGAATACTGAGAAAGGCAAAAGAATCCATTCCTTCTAGGAGCACACAGTATATTGAGCAATACAAAATGCAAATAACTATGGACATGTGAACTAGTTACAGAATAAATAGGGGTGGAAATCAACAGACAGAAAGAACTAGAATTGAGAGAGGTTGGGAAAGGTTTCCTCTGGAAGGTGGGATTTTAGATGAGATTTGAAGGAAGCCAGTGAAGCCAGAAGGGAGAAAGGAGGGAAAATATTCCAAGCACAGGAAACAGCCAAAGAAATGCCTTGAGTCAGGAGATGTAGTGTTTTTTGGAGGAATAGCAAGTATTGCAGTGTCGCTGGAAAGAGGAATATGTGGTCAGGGGGAGGAGACTATAAAGTGTAAGAATATGAGAAAAGAAGTGGTTATCAATGGGTTTGAACATCAAACAGTATTTTATTTAGCCTTCGGTAATAGGTAGCCACTGGAGGTTATTTAGTAAAGCATGATTGGACTCATGCTTTAGGAAAATCACTTTGATGACTGAGTGGAAGATTGACTGAAGTGGGAAGAGAGTTATGGCAGGCAGACCAACCAGCAGTGGGCAGATGAGAACAATTCATTCCAATGGCTATGAAGGGGGCTGGAACAGGTACTGTGGGGGGCTTAGAGTTTAGTTATGCATTGAAGATGCCAAGGTCATTAGCTGCATCCTGAGTCATGACCATTCATCTTGATTTTTGTCCTGCCACTGGACTTTGCTGACTCAGGAAGACAGTGAGGCTGACAATTTTATGCAACTCTTCCTCACTTAAATCCAATTCATGCTCAAGTAAAGATGCCACTGTGATATTATTGGTTCTCTTCAAAAATGAAGGAGAGGGGGCAGCTAGGTGGCACAGTGGATAAAGCATCAGTCCTGGATTCAGGAGTACCTGAGTTCAAATCCGGCCTCAGACACTTGACACTTACTAGCTGTGTGACCCTGGGCAAGTCACTTAACCCCCATTGCCCTGAAAAAAAATGAAGGAGAAATGACAACAATATGGCATAAGGAGATGAGTTTCTACATCAGGGTAGTAGCAGTAGAAGAGGAAAGAAATGGGCTTATTTGAGAGATGTTGCAAAGGTGAAATCATTAGATATTGGGGTGGGGGGCAGCCAGGTGATGCAGTGGATAAAGCACTGGCCCTAGATTCAGGAGGATCTGAGTTCAAATCCAACCTCAAACACTTGACACTTACTAGCCATGTGACCCTAGGCAAGTCACTTAACCCTCATCCCCCCCCCCAAAAAAAAACTGGATATGGGAGGTGGGAGAGAGAGAGAGAGAGAGAGAGAGAGAGAGAGAGAGAGAGAGAGTGTTGAAGACGGCACCTAGGTTACAAGCCTAGGGGACTAGGAGGATGGTGGTACCTTTGTGCAACAGGGAAGTTTGGAAGGATGGAGGATTTTGAGGAAAAGATAATGAGGTCTGTTTGAACATCCAGTCCTGGAGTCTTTAAATTTTGTCCTATCTCAAGATTTTAGGGAATATTTATACACTGGTTTGGGATAGCCTTGGACTAGAAGAAGCTATAAATTCAATTGTATTCATTTTTATTTTACTTCTTTGGTAATGAATAAAAAAGTTGGGGCAGCTAGGTGGCGCAGTGGATAGAGTGCCCGCCCTGGAGTTAGGAGTAACTGAGTCCAAATCCAGCCTTAGACAATTAACATTTACTAGCTGTGTCACCCTGAGCAAGTCACTTAACCCCAATTGCCTCACTAAAAAAAAAAAATAAAAAGTCATATAAGTCATATACCATGGCTGTGTGTTTCTACTTTACTATGCAATCAAGAGTTCATTAAGATATAGCTCAGAGTAACCTTAGAGCATAAGGACTTGAACTAAGAATCTAATGGTCTAAATTCCCATTGACCTTATCCTCTCCATTAAGAGGTGAGCAACTTTTATATACAAGGGGGTGGAGTAAGAGAATAGAGGTTATCGGTTCTCTGGGAATATGGTACAGTTATCCTTTCCATATTACAGGGGCTAGGGATGCAGCACCCCAGAGATCTGGAAAATCTGGGTAAAATGTTTTGGCCTTCGCTTCATACCAGAGAAGTCTGATTTTTTTCATCTTTTCTGAGACATTTACAGTACCTTATCATATTGTGAAGTATATATATTTCATGCATTTATGAATTTCTAAATGTTTTCTGTGTCACCTACTAGCCATTGAACGTCACCTGTGGCTTCTGCAAAACTCCAAAAAAATTCCCATGTCATTTCTTATGCTAACCCACAATATATTGAAACCCACTATGGGGAAAGTCACGATGTGGAAAGGACAACTATTTCCCTTGTAAAATTCTATGGGAACATGACAAAAATGAGCATGAGATTTCCCAGTGGCTACATCTTTTTATGGATATACCTGGCAGGTAAATAAATGAAAGAATAGCAAATAGTATACAATTGAGTAATAATGATGTAGCCTAGATAATAATTACCATAGATGTTAAAGGAAGTAGTGAAGTAGATGGTGTTCCAGGGGAAAAAACAAAATGAGTGAAGGCACAAAATTAGGAAAGCACATGGTGTTTTTGTAGGACAATTGACATTTAAGTCTGAGAAAAGTTAAAAGTGCATAGCAACAAGTAAGCTATGATGGATAAAGTAGGTTCATGTTATGAAAAGTTTAAAAGCCTGGCAAAGAAATGTAATTGAATTTGGTGTGACTATAAAGAGCCACTAACAGTCATTGAGCAGAGGAGCAGCATGGTAAAAATGATGTTAACAGAAGCTTGGTCTGCCTTTACCCACTTTCCACCACCTACATCTTCAAGATCAACCCCTGGAGAGTAAAGAAAAGTCTCTTCTCCATTTTTCTTGACATTCTGGGAAGAAAATTCATTTTTAATTCATTCTTATTCTATTCCATATACAATTATGAATATCTAATGAGCTGTCTAGATGCTGAAAATACATATGAAAACAAAAGAATAATTAAGCTATGTAAGTTCACCTAGAAAGCTGATAGAACAGATTTTAAATCAACTAATTAGCATTTATTAAGCACCTATTACATGCAAGGCACTGGAAATACAAAATGTAAATCAAAACAGTAACTGTCTTCAAGATGTTTAGATTCTAACAGGGAGACAACACGAACATGTATAGATAGATACAAGATGTGGACAAAGTAGATGCAAGGCTGAAGATACAAGGAAAAACTTGGGGTGGAAGGTAAAGCTTGAGCTGAGTCAGTCCATCAGTCAATCAATAAGCTTATATTAAGCCCCCACTATGTGTCAGATATTGGGGATATAAATATAATACACGAAACAACCTCTATTCCCAAGGAGCTTGTTGTTAAGTCATTTCAGTCATGTAAGACTCTTTGTGATCCTGTTAAGGTTTTCTTGGCAAAGATACTAGAGTAGTTTGCCATTTCCTCTCCAGCTCATTTTACAGAAGAGGAAACTGAAGCAAACAGTGTTAAGTGACTTGCTCAGGGTCACACAGTTACTAAGTATCTGAATTTGGATTGACTCCAGGCCCAGCACTCTATCCACTGCACCACCTAGCCACCCCCTCCCCCATCCCACCAAGGAGCTTACATGTATCTAATGGAGGAGACAAGGTTCTCTGTGTGTATGTATGCATACACATATATGAACACACATATGTAAATGTATGTGTGTCTAATACATGCATGTATTGCTGTGTATGAATGCCTGTGTGTATGTGTGCACACATGTGTGCTAAATATAAAGCAATTAAATCCAGTGACTACCCTGGCCCCCAGTGCCAAAAGGGCAAGTAGACTTCATTTTAGCCCTCTCCAGGGTTCTCTGATATCTTTGAGGGGACTTGGGGTACTTGACCTCTACCATTGACTAGTTGCCATTGGAGGTTTGTATTCCTCTAATTCTAGGGGTGTCATGTAAGATTAACTTTTACAAAGGAATATTTACTTCAAATATAAAGTAATAACAAATATACAATCCCCCCTCAACATTTAGGAACATAATCCTCCCTTGTGCCCTGTTTCAGTCTCTATGGAGGGGAATGGAATTAGGTAGACAGTTTAGCTCAGCTCCTATATAGCATACTCCCACCGAGTTACAAGTTCAAAGGGTACCCCTTCCTGGGCTTTTGTCCCAGCACCCTGGCTTTTCAAAGCTCCCTTCTTCGACTGTCAGCAAGATCCAGCCTAGAATCCTGCCTCTAAGATTAACAAGATTTGAGCACCTGGGTGCAAAGATTCCATTGCATGCAGTTAGACCTGAAAAGGATAAATGAACCAAACAAAAACCTTGAGTCCAAATCTAGAGACTACAAGGCCAAAAGGTGGTCCTTCTCCCCACCACAGACACACACCCAGGTGCATAGCACCTATGTTTTGAGTGAACAAGACCTTTATTCCTCTGGACTCCCAGAAAGATAGCAAGAGGATCCCAATCTGGAAGTTTTAGAGATGCAGACTCTTGAACACATAGCCAATGGAAGAGTCTGATCCTACTGCATTGGTAAGGGTATCATAAAATGTCTTCGCCCAGAAGGAGGTACCTGCTATTTCCCAAATGGATACTTCCAACTTAGATAATTTAGGAATGCAACAAAGTCTGATTTTGTTTTTCAGTTATGTCTGACTTTGTGACCCTATTTGGAGTTTTCCTGGCATAGATACTGGTGTGGTTTGCCACTTCCTTGTCCAGTTTATTGTACACATGAGAAAACTGAAGCAAATAGGGTTAAGTGACTTGCCCAGGGTCACACAGCTAATAAATGTCTGAAGCCAGATTTGAACTAAGGAAGACGAGGCTTCCTGTCTTCCAAGCCTACATACAAATAAATGCACAGTAGTTAAATATAAAGTGATTTGGGAAGCAGGGCACTAGCAGATGGGATATCAGGAAAGACTTCATATATGTAATGCTTGAGAAGCTTCTTGAAAGTAGAGAGGGATACAAGAAGGAGGAAGTAATGAGGAATTGCCTTGTAGGCATGGAGGAATTGAACCAGGGCAAAGACCCAGAATATTTATATGTGAAGAACTTCAATTAAGACAGTGCAGCTTGACCATCAAGGATGTGGAGGGGAGTAAAATGTAAAAACACTAGAAATGTTGTAGAGAGCCTCAAATGCTGAAAAGAATAGGTTATATTTGATCTGGGAGGCAATAGGGAGCCACTGTAGTTTAGTGAATAAGGCAGGTTATATGGTCAGATCTGTACTTTAGGAAAATCACTTTGGTTGATACACAGAAGAAGGATTCAAGTGGAAAGAGATGTGGGGAGGGAGGCCAATTAGGAGGATATTGAAATAGTCCAGGTGAAAAGTGTTGAGGATTTGAATTAGAGTTGTGGCTGTGTGAACAGAGAAGGGGACATATGCCAGAGATGCTATGGAATGTAAGGGCCAAATTTAATATGTGGAGAATTAATTGGGTGGCTTGCCATAATATTGGGGTTCAGAAAATTATGAGGGACCTATAGATCCGAAGTTTCCTCTCTTCCAAACTGCCTTTTTTAGTTATTTCTCCCAAGCTAATAAGAAAGATTAACAGCATCTTTTCCACAAACAAATCAGGTTTTATTAATGGGAATAAAATATACAACAAAGGTAAAGTTAATAAAGCCAGGGACAAGGGAATAGGGAAAGAGAAAAAAATGGATAAACTCCATGGCTCTAGAAAAGACTGATTCAATCCCCAAAATTGCTTCCAGCTCAGCTAATTCAAAGAGCTGACCTAGTTTCTATTAACTCACCACCTAGAGTCCATAGTTTCTATGGGATTCAGCTGTGTAGTCCCTCTGCATTCCATTCTCAGAAGCTCACCAACAGGAAAAAGAGAGTTCCTCTGAGCGAGTATTCCCTTTTCTACTTTTTCTCTCCCTCCCCCAAAAGGTAGGTCCTTCAAATTTGAGAGTAGTCCCCCTGCTGACATCAGCAGTATACATCATTCAGGGCAGGCCAGGTATGGCCTATATCTAATCATCTTGAGTAGGTACTTAGTTGGTTTCTCAAACAATACTAAATCAATCAGGTGGGACCCCTGGGTGTCTGTCAAATTCCATTATTTTATCACAGGAAATAGAAATGACAAGATCTGGCAACTGATTTGATATATGGGTAAGTGAGAGTGAGGAGCAGCTAGGTGGCACAGTGGCTAGAATGCCAAGCCTGGAGTCAGGAACACTCATCTACCTGACTTCAAATCTGGCCTCAGACACTTATTAAATATGTGACCCTGGGCAAGTCACTTAAACATGTTTGCCTCAGTTTTATTATCTGTAAAATGAGCTTGAAGTAGAAAATGGCAAACCACTCCAGTATTTCTGCTAAGAAAACCCCAAATGGGAGTCATGAAGAGTTGAAATGGAAATGAAAATGGAAATGACTGAATAAGAAGTAAAAGTAAATAAGTAATCACAGAATGGAGTAACACATGAGATAGTAAGAGGGTGTTTAGGGTGAGGGGGTACTAGAGAAATGTGAGATGATGAGAAAATGAGTAGATGGAGCTAGCAGTGAAGAGCCTCAATTTCTTTAGCATGTAACGTAGATTCCCCAACTGAAAAGATAAGGAGTGCTATTGGAAGCCTGAAGGAGGAAGAAAAGACTTGGAACAGCCTCTGTAATGAGGGAGATGCACAATCAATTAGGAAAAAATAGAAGAATAATTTTGCTGCAATGAAGGACCAGTTGACATCAGATAACAAAATTTTAGTGGACTCAGTCATAAATCTACTCAAAATTGTATTCAATCAATTAGGCAGAGGGGAGATCTGAAGTGATATGCAAAGTTTTAGGAGGCAAAGACTATTTTCACCTGTGGGGAGAATTTCTTTCAAAAAGAAGGTGGCACCTGGACCTGGTCTTAAAGGACAAGAAGCATTGCAATAGGCAGAAGTTGGAATGGTCCACATTGCAAAGATGAGGAATGGCCACAAGAGGGCAGAAGAAAGAAAGAGATCCCAGAAATTAGCAGTTCATTTTGGTTCAAAGGGGAAAGGAGATGAACAGAAATATAAACTGAAAGGAAAGTTGAAGCCAACATGTAGGGGACCTTAAATGATAAAATAAGAGTTTCTTTATTTATTTTATAAACAATGATGAAGCACTAAAGGTTTTTTTTGTTTTTAGTTTTTTTTTTGCGAGGCAGTGGGGGTTAAGTGACTTGCCCAAGGTCACACAGCTAGTAAGTGTCAAGTGTCTGAGGCCGGATTTGAACTCAGGAACTCCTGAATCCAGAGCCGGTGCTTTATCCACTGTGCCACCTAGCCGCCCCAAAGGTTTTTAATAAGGTAAATAATATGGTAAGAACTGTACATTAGGAAAACTATTTTTAGCAGCTTTTTGAAATATGATTTAAAGAAATTGAACTCAGGTACACCAGTTTTGGTAACCACTAACCTGTTTCACCTTCAGGAGAGAAATTATAAGAGCTTCAACTAAAATTGGGGCTGTGTGTATAGGGAAGAAGATATGAAATATGAAATATGAGATATGAAAGATGTTGCCAAGGTAAGGTCTACATGACTTGACAACCAATCGGATGAGCCAATGACAGGAAAGGAGTTAAAGGTAACTGAGGTTTGAGGATTGTCTATACTATCCAATGAAATGGGAAACCCCATGTGTATGTGTGTGTGTGTGTGTGTGTGTGTGTGTGTGTGTGTGTGTGTGTGTGTCTGCGTCTGTGTCTGTGTCTATGTCTGTGTTTCTGCTGAGTGGGGCAGGGAGGAGGGATAATTAGCTTTTACTACAAGTAGAATGAAGATTGATAGGATGAATATAGATAATGTTCTATTGTATTTTTATTTTATTTCTTAAATATTTCCCAGTTTCAATCTGGATCAGGCCCTACTTAAAGTATGTGTGCGTGGATGGAAAAAGCATTTACTGAGCATCTCCTATATGCTAGACAGTTTTAAAAATTCATCTCATTTGATCCTCACAAGCTGCTATCCCTAATTTACAATTAAGGAAACTTAGGCAATCAGAGGTAACTTGCCTGGATAGTTGATTTCTGAGGTTGGATTCAGACTCAGGTATTCCTGATTCCAGGCCCAGTGCTTCATCCACCACACCACCTAGCTGACTCTGTGAAGATGGGTAATATTGGAAGACCAAGAGTCTAAAAAGGTAAATGGAGAACAGAGTCTGAAGACTCTCTGTTCAGGGATCACCTTCCTCCTGGTTCTCCAAGTAGAAGGGCATAAAAGGAACAAAGATCATTAATGAGGGTAGGAAGAGATGCAGTATCTTAAAGGTGCAGTGAGACTATAAATTTACTTTCCTTGCATGTTGCATGGTTAGACTTTAGGTTTATTCTTCTAGCAGGTTTTATTTACAAAATATAGGGGCAGCTAGATGGTGCAGGGGCAGCTAGATGGCGCAGTGGATAGAGCACCAGCTCTGGAGTCAGGAGTACCTGAGTTCAAATCCAGCCTCAGACACTTAACACTTACTAGCTGTGTGACCCTGGGCAAGTCACTTAACCCCAATTGCCTCACTAAAAAAACAAAAACAAAAAACAAAAACAAAAAAACAAAATATAGCTGGCTATGTTTTCCCCTAGGTGTCCTAGGGATACCATTGAGGGGTTATAGGATTCTTCTAATTCTATCCACTTAAATGTTCATTTGAATGTGTTCACCCCATAATGATTTTCACTCCAATAATAATTATTGCCTCAATTCATTTGCCAGCACCAATTAGCCTCTCCGCAATATCATTTAACCTGTTGATATTTCCTCAATATGAATGATAAGCAATTAACATCAATTAGCTTTAACAAAGATGTATTTAATTACAAGATATAGCAAGAATACAAGCACAAAGTTACCCCTTTTGAACCTAGGGGTATATTGATGTTATGGATGGAGCCTTTAGAGATTCCATATCCTAGTTCTTTGCTTCTGAATGAAGATAAGACAATCTGGAGATTATGGCACTGGGAGTGATCTAAAAGTGGAAAGCGGCCTTAATGGGAGTCATTTCATCTGCTTTAGTGGTGTGATAGAAAATGATCAGGGCAGCTAGATGGTGCAGTGGTTAAAGCACCAGCCCTGGATTCAGGAGTACCTCAGTTCAAATCCAGCCTCAGACATTTGACACTTACTAGCTGTGTGAACCTGGGCAAGTCATTTAACCCCCATTGCCTGAAAAAAAAAAAAAAAAAGAAAGAAAATTATCTCCTCTGAATTGGAAAAACTGAGCCATGGAGAGTTCTATGCTATTATAGTAGGGATACCCTGCATAGTTGTGGTCTTTTTCTTCTTTAACCACATGGGTAAGACAAAGGGGATAGGGGAAGGAAATCTTATGGCTTCTCAGAGAACTGCATGGGGATATCAGAACCTCTTTAAACAAAGACATCTTTAGTTACCACAAATTTGCCAGTATCTAAGGAGAATTGACAAAATTTTAAACATATGATGATAATAATAATCATAATAATTTAGTATTTATATGTGCAATAGAGATAAACACATGGAGCAACTCATGGAGAACACCCAGGAAAGTCAACTCCCCATGGGAAGAGTCATGGGCTCTAACTCAGCACTGAATAACTTGTACTTGAGATGATGGGGGGCTTTACAGAGAATATATATGGTAATGCTCTGACCCTTGATAATTTCATTTGCTACCAGAGGCTCCTGGATTATTCTTTTTTATCATAAACATATTTTATTATTTTCCAGTTACATGTAAAAATAGTTTTCAACATGTGTTTTCATAAGATTTTTAGTTCCAAATTTTTTCTCCCTCCTTCCCTTCCCTCCCCCCTCCCCAAGGCAGAAAACAATCTGATATAGGTTATATATATGTAAAATCACATTAAACATATTTCTTCATTATTCAGGTTTTGAAATCACAACCTGAACAAAATCACAAATCAGAACAAAAGGGGAAAACCTCAAAAAAGAAAAGAAAAACAACCAAACAGTAGAAACAGTATGGTTCAATCTGTATTCAGAATCCACAGTTGTTTTTTTCTAAATTTGGAGAACATTTTCCATTATGAGTTCTTTGGAATTTTCTTGGATCATTGCACTGCTGAGAAGAGCCAAGTCTATCACAGTTGATCATCATACATTGTTGCTGTTACTGTGTACAATGTTCTCCTGGTTCTGCTCAATTCACTCAGCACCAGTCCATTTAAGTCTTTCCAGGTTTTTCTAAAGTCTGCCTACTGATTGAGGGGCATTACATATGACTAAAATTTTCATATCCTTCAACCCACAGATCCCACTCCTATAGATATATCCAGAAGAGTTAAGTAAGAAAGGTTCCATATGGACAAAAATGTTCATAGCATCACTTTTTGTGACAGTAAGGAAATGGAATGACTAATCAAATTGTATATAACTCTAATGGAATATTATTGTACCATAAGAGAAAACAAATATACAGAATTCAGAGAAACATAGGAAGAATTTTATGAATTGATGCAAAATGTAATATGCCAAATCAGGGTAAGCTATGCAAGAGTACAAAAATATAGATGAAAAGAATAATAAAAATTAAACAGAATGTTGTGTCATTATATTGACCAAAGTCTCTTACCTCTACAGAGATAAACAATCATTTATTAAGTTGCTATGACATGCCAGAAATTGTGCTTATCTGTTAGGGATACAAAGAAAAACAAAAGGCAATATTTGCTCTCAAAGAGTCCATGGTTCAATGGGAGGGAAAACAGGAAAACAACTACAGGAAAGGGAGGAAAGTGCATTTCTTTTTGTCAACTTTGGTTGAGTAAGGTTGTATCTGACACCACCTATGTGCTGGTTTTCCCCTTTGTTACAAGAGAAAGCTAATTTTTAGGGGACAAGGAAAAGGTATCCTAAGAATTGGCTATGATGCAAGCAAGAGGCACCAACAGAACTTAAAAATAATAAATATCAGTGGATAAATTCAGTTGTCTGAGAAACCTAAACCATAGGAGTGGGGCACCTAGGTGTGGAGAAGACACTCTTCAGCAATATCAACTGATGTCTCTCCCAGTGGTGGCAGTCTTTCTAACCATGAAAGGCAGCATCTGCCATGAAAAAAGAAATGAAAGTAATTAATTTCTGACTACAAGAAATTAAACAATCTGTTTGCACATGATGTGATTGAGAATCTCTAGAAAATTTAGGAAATTAACAAAAACATTGAGGTAATAAATTACTTTAGGAAAGTTGCAGGGTATAAAACACCCCCCCCAAAACTCATCTGTATTTTATGCCTCTTAAAAGAATGTAGTGCTAAAATTTCAAACTTTGACGTTAACCAACAATTGGATGGCAATATAAAAAAATATGAATTTCATTCCACACCTCATTTCAAATAGGTCAGTGAGCTTTAAAAAACATAAAACACTTAGAAGAGAGGGTCACATATGTATATCATTTGGGAATGGAGAAAATGCTTATGTATCAAACAAAAAAAATAAATTATTGGATACAAAATGGATAGATTTCAATTATGACAATAAAAGGAAAAGTGATGATCAAGATGACATTAAGAAGACACTTTCTGTAAACTACTTTATACCTTCAATCTCACACAAAAAAATGAATAATTTGCTAGTTTTACAGGGTAATTACATTTAATTTGTAGAAGACAGAATCTTCCAACAAAGTAAAATAATTTTTGAATTAAGACTGAAGAACTTTGATACCAAGAGTGCTTCCCCAAACCCCTCCTCCATTAGCCATTACTCACTCTCAGCAGTAAGCACAAGAAAATCAAGAGGCTTGTGTCTGGTGTTCCAGGTTTTGAAACCTTGGCAAGTGCAGTGATTGCCTGAGCATCCTGACTTTTATCATGCCCAAGAGAAGTAGTGGTAGGTGATGTTTCTGTTCAGGTATGTGGATGGAAGGAGCAGAATGAAGGGGGAAATTTATATTTGCCCTAGGGTAAGAATTCCCCAAAAGTATAGTGACTCTACCCAAACACACTTTCCCCTACTTGACAAGAAGAGGCAATATGATGTGAGTGAGATTTTCCCCATCCCTTAATTATAAGAGATTTACTATAGTTTTAAGTGATTTAATTAAAATAATAATCAATATATTAACAAAAAAAATTGTGATTCATATAGATTGCATAAGGTTAGAAGGTCAAGTCCTTTTCCCATATTTCTCAATTTTCCTATGACATAGTGTAGTTGATCTTGTGATATCCGCATTAGGAAATATCACAGGGTCTGGTGGTGGTCAGCAATCCTGTTCACGCTGCTCTCCACTGGCCTACCAATGATCTACCCTATTGATATCAAAATGCTGATCCGCTGTTATTTCTCAAGAATATGTTCTAATTTTAGAAATGTTCCCCCAGGGTATATAAACTCGAGTATTTTGTACTTCTGGGTCTTTCAGGCCCAAAGCCTGGATGACCGGTTTTGTTGAGGGACTGGCCCTCTCTCAATAAACCTATTTGCTTCAGCCTGGAAACTTTGTTATTTTCATTCTTCCGTCGGACTTAAAATTTTTTCGCGACAGTGAGTTCTCCTTAGAACCTCCATTTTGAGGAATGCCCTAGACCAGCCATATCTCACCACCCTGATACAGTTGTCTCCTCCCTCCACCTCTACAAGTCTTATGTCCCATTAGTGAGTCCTTCCCAGAAACTCCATTTTAGGGAAGGGCCCAGACCAGTCATTCCTCATTCTCTGGACATTGCTACCATCTGTTCTTTCTCTGGAGATGGATTGCATTTTTATTAAGTCCTTCAGAGTTGTCTGGGATCATTGTGTTGCTAAAAATAGCTAAGTCATTCATAGCTGATCATCTTACAATGTTACTGTTACTTTGTATACAGTACATTTCACTTTGCATCAGCTCATGTAAGTCTGTCCAGGTTTTTCTGATAGCATCCTGCTCATCATTTCTTATAGCACAATAGTGTTTCATCATAATCTCATCCCATAATTTGTTCAGCCATTTTCCAATTGATGGATATCTGCTCAATTTGGAATTCAATTTTTGTTTTTCATCTCTTTTTGGATACCAACCTAGTAGTAGCATTACTAGGTCAAAGAGGGTACATGGTTTTATAGCCCTTTGGACAAAGTTCTAAATTACTCTACAGGATGTTTTAATCAATTTACAACTTCACCAAGAGTGCTTTAATGTCTCATTTTCCCCATATCCCCTACAACATTTGTCATTTTCCTCTGCTGTCCTATTATCCAATCCAAAAGGTATAAGGCAGCACCCCAGAATTGTTTTGACCTGCACCTCTTCAATCAATTGTGAGAACATTTTTTTTTCATATAGCTATAGGTAACATTGATTATTTCATTTGAAAACCATATATTTTGGGGACAGAGCCAAGATGGTGGAGGAAAGACATTAAATGCACAGGGCTCCTGATACAATCACCCCCCAAATAGCAATAAAATAACCCTCGGGGTAGAAAAACACACAAAAATACTGGCTGAGAGTTTTCTCCAGCTATAGATAGATTTCAGGGGGCCATTCTGGGCCACAAATAAAGCCTAACCCCGCAGTTGGGCTGACACACCAGACACCGGCCCGAGGAATGTGCCCCAGTGCCTCTGAATCGGCTGCAGCACAGGAGTCTTCTGGAACCCAGTGTGCGGTCGGGCTGAACAGCTGGACTGGGGGTTAAGTGCAGGGGTACCAGTGGACTGGGGGGGAGGATTCAACTGTCCCACCCCAGCAGGCAACCAGGAAGAAATCCTACATGGCTGAAGACCCAGGTTGGGGAGGGGAGCAGGGGAGCAGTCTCATCAGAAGCTGAGAACCACACCACAGAAAGCTTTGCTGGTTGGTTTCTTAGTAAATAGGCCTGAGGTTATCTCCAGACCTGAGAACAGGTCAGGTGAGATTAAAACCTGCCCCCCCCACCAACCCCAAATACCTGGGACCCTCTGAAGCTGAGAACAGGAGCAGAGCCGAGAAAAGCCCCACCCCCCAGTGGAGAGTTTAAAATCAAATGAAAGTGAGGCTAGGCAGGCTGAGAAGAAGCCCAATCATCACCAGAGCCACACAGTAGCTTGAACACTGTGTCCTGGAAGCAGAGCCACACTTTAAGAAGGAGTTAAAAGCCAAGAAATAGTAAGCCAGGATGAGTAGGCAGAGAAAGCAGAAGACCATTGAAAACTTCTTTGGGGGTAAGGTAGACCACAATACAACCTCAGAAGTAGAAGATAATAACAGGGTCAAAACTCCAACATCCAAAGCTTCCAAAAAAAATATGAACTGGTCTCAGGCCATGGAAGCTCTCAAAAGGGACTTTGAAGAGAAAGTAGGAGAAATAGAAAGATGTAGAGAAAGGGAGAAAAGAATGAAAAGGGAAATGAGAGCGATGCAGGAGAGTCATGAGAAAAAAGTCAACAGTTTGAAAAGCCAAATGGACAAGGAGATTAAAAAACTCTCTGATGAAAATAACTGCCTAAGAATTATGATTGAACAAATGGAAGCTAGTGACCTTATGAGAAACCAAGATACAGTAAACCAAATCCAATTGAATGAAAAAATAGAGGGCAATGTGAAATATCTCCTTGGAAAAACAGCTGACCTAGAAAATAAATCTAGGAGAGATAATTTGAAAATCATTGGACTACCTGAAAACCATTATGAGGGAAAATTGCCCTGATACTCTAGAAGCAGAAGCTAAAATAGAAATCGAAAAAATCCACTGATCACCTCCTGAAAGAGATCCCAAAAGGAAAACCTCCAGGAATATTATAGCCAAATTCCAGAACTCCCAGGTTAAGGAGAAAATACTATAAGCAGCTAGAAAAAAGGAATTCAAATACTGTGGAGCTCCAATAAGGATAAAGCAAGATCTAGCAGCTTCTACATTAAAGGACCGAAGGGCATGGAATATGATATTTCAGAGGGCAAAGGAACTGGGACTTCAGCCAAAAATCACGTACCCAGCAAAACTGAGTATAATCTTTCAGAGGCAAAAATGGGATTTCAATGAGAAAGAGGTCTTTCAAGCATTTGTGATGAAAAGACCTGAACTGAATAGAAAATTTGACTTTCAAATACAAGACCCCGGAGAAGCATAAAAAGGTAAACAGGAAAAAGACTTCATGAGGGATATTAAAAGATTAAACTGTTAACATTCTTATATGGGAAGATAATACTTTGAAATCATAAGAACTATCTCAATAAGCAATTCACAGAAGACAGGCCTGAACTGAATAGGAAGGGATTATATCTGTAAAGCATTTATGTTTTGTTTTTTGTAGGGCAGACAGGGTGGGGTATCTTATGTCTGGGGCTGGATTTGGGCTTGGGGCCTACTGGGTCCAGAGCTGGTGCTTTGTCCACTGTGCCACCTATCCATGATGACATCATTAAAATACAGTTGAGGTGTAGGAGGAATAAACTGGGGGAGGGAGAAGAGAGATGGTCTGGGGAGAGGTAGTTCACATAAAGGAAACAAGAAAAATGCTTATGGAGGAGAGTAGAAGAGGGGGAAGGAGTTGGGGAGTAAGTGAACCTTAATATCATCAGAATTGGCTCAAAGAAGGACTAACATACATACTCAAGTAGGTATAGTTATATATTCTTGCCCTGGGGGGGGGGAAGGGGAGGGGGAAAGAGGGGAAGGAGGAAAGGGCAAAGTGGGAGAGAGAGCAGTAAAAAGCAAAACACTTTCAGGAAGATGAAGATGTTCTGCATTACTGCACCAGTATGACATATTGAATTGCTTGATTTCATAGGGAGGGTTGAGGAAGGAAGGAGGAAGAACAATTTAGAACAATGAATTAGTTCAGGGACCCTGATCTCATTGGAGTGGGCTCATGGAGGGGATAGCTTTCATACCCAATTGGGAGGAACAATCTATTTAACCCTGCAGGAAAATAGGAGGGGAAGAAGATAAAGAAGGAAGGGTGAAAAAAGGGAGTGCAGAGTGAGGGAGAGGATAGTCAGAAATAAAATACTTCTGAGGAAGAACAGGAAAAAAGAAGAGAGAGTAAATGTCATAGGAAGGGACTGGGATGGAGAGAAATAGTTATGGTGATTGTTTATAATGGCAAAACGTATGGTACCTACTTTGCTGGCTTTTATGAAGAAAACTCTCTGTCAAGCTTAAGTTACTATATACAGGTTATGATGAACAGGATACTATCAGAAAAACCTGGAAAGACCTACATGAACTGAAGCAGAGTGAAATGTACTGTATACAAAATAACAGCAATAGTGTAAGATGATCAGCTGGGAAGCATGTGGTTATTTTCAGCAAGGCAATGATCCAATATAACCCTGAAGGACTTATAAAGATTGCAACCCATCAGCAGAGAAAGAACTGATAGTATCTGAAAACAGATGGAAACACATTTTAAATTTGTTTTTTCTTTTCCTCTTTGACAACTCCTTAATCTGAAGTTTTGGGGTTTTTTTGACTATTTTCTCTCATAACTAGCTAATATGGGAATTTTTCCATGATTACTCATGTATAACTTATTTTGAATTGCTTGAGTTCTTGTGGGGGGTGCAAATGGAGGGGGGTAAGAGAAGTTGGAACACAGTTTTTAAAAATTGATGTTAAAATTTTGTTTTTACATATATTTTTGAAAATAAAATTCTATTAAAATTGCAACAAAAAAGAGAAAGAAAACCATATATTTTGATCATCTATCAATTGGGGAATGGCTCTAATTTTAATAATTTGACTCAGTTTTCTATTATGTTTGAGAAATGAGGCCTGTCAGAAAAAATTATTTCAAATTTTTTTTTCACAGTTACTATTGCTAACTGGATTTCCCTCCACCCTATTTCCAACCCATGACATTTACTCTATGTTCTGCCTTCTTTCACCCTGTCCCTCCTCAAAAGTGTTGCATCTAACTGCTCTTTCCCCCAATCTGCCCTCCCTTCTATCATCCCCAGTCTTTATCCCCTTCCCTTCCTACTTTCCTGCAGGGTAAGATAGAATACTATACCCAACTGAATATGTATGTTGTTTCTTCTTTGAGCCAGTTCTGATGAGAGTAAAGTTCATTCACTACCTAGCACCTCCCCCATCTTCCCCTCCACTGTATAAGCTTTTTCTTGTTTTTTTTACGTGAGATACTTTACCCCATTTCACCTCTGCCTTTCCCTTTCTCCCAGTGCATTCCGCTCTGTAATGATTAGAATGACGCCAACTGCTGGAAAGCTACTGTAGGAAAGCTCTGCCATGAGGAGAAGGTGTCTGAGGGCAAACCATGTGGTCAAGGTTCTTGGCATCAGGAAGTGACATTTGCTCATGGGTACTGTCTATGAAGGCTACCAGCCAATCAACTTGAGGAGCCTCCCATTTCTGGGAGGAGGACATGAAGTAGGAAGCAGATGCTGGTGGAGGGGTTCTTGTTCTTTTGGTTCCTGACCTCACCATGGCAGGTCAGATGATGGGGTCTCTTATAAATAGTTCAATTTTTACCTTTCTCTCTGATTCTAATGCTCTTTAATAAATACTTAAACACTTAAATACTCTTGCTAAAGCTTATCATTTATTGGTGACCACTCACTAGATTTTAGATAGTATAGCTAGAATTTTAGCTCCTTACACCTCACCCCTTAATTTTATTTTTTTTAGAGATAGCATCCCTTCATATTCAACTCACACCTGTGCCCTGTGTCTAACTATACTCTGTCCAGCTGCCCTAATAATGAGAGAGTTCTTGAGTTACAAGTATCATCTTCCCATGTAGCGATGTAAACAGTTTAACCTTTTAATATCCCTTATGACTTTTTTCCTGTCTACTTTTTTATGCTTCTCTAGGGTCTTATATGTGAAAGTCAAATTTTCTATTCAGCTCAGGTCTTTTCATCAAGAATGCCTGAAAGTCCTCTCTTTCATTGAATTCCCATTTTTCCCCTGAAAGAGTATACATAGTTTTGTTGGGTAGGTGATTCTTGATTGTAATCCCAGTTCCTTTGCCCTCTATTCCCTCCAATCCTTTAATGTAGAAGCTGCTAGATCTTGTGCTATCCTGATTGTGGCTCCACAATATTTGAATTATTTCTTTCTGACTGCTTTCAATATTTTCTCCTTGACCTGGGAGCTCTGGAATTTGGCTATAATATGCCTGCAAGTTTCTATTTTGGGATCTCTTTCAGGAGGTGATCAGTGAATTCTTTCAATTTCTATTTTCCCTTTTTTCTAGAATATCAGGGCAATTTTCCCTGAAAATTTCTTGGATGATATCTAGGCTCTATTTTTGACCATGGTTTTCAGGTAGTCTAGTAATTTTCAAATTATTTCTCTTAGATCTATTTTCCAAGTCAGTTGTTTTTCCAAGAAGATATTTCACATTGCCTTCTATCTTTTCATTCCTTTGGTTTTGCTTTATTGTTTCTTGATTTCTCATAAATTCATTAGCTTCCATTTGCTCAATCCTAATTTTTAAAGATTTTCTTCAAAGAGCTTATGTAGCATTTCCCTTTGGCCATTCGACTTTTCAAGGCATTCTTTTCCTCATTGGCTTTTTGCACTTCTTTTACCATTTGGTCCAATCTGTTTTTTAAGGTGTTATCTTCTTTAGTGTTTTTTTGTGTGTGTGTGTGTCTCCTTTATGAAGCTGTTGACTTTTTTTCCCATGATTTTCTTGTATCACTTTCATTTCTCTTTCTATTTTTTCCTCTACCCCTCTTACTTTATTTTCAAAATCATTTTTGAGCCCTTCTATGGCCAGAGACCAATTCATATTTTTCTTGTCAGCTTTGGATGTAGGAGCTTTGACTTTGTTATCTTCCTCTGAGGGTGTATTTTGACCTTCCTTGTCACTATAGAAACTTTTTAGGGTTAGCATCTTTTTCTGTTTGCTCATTTTCCTAGCCTATTTCTTGAATTTTAAATCTTAGTTAAAATGGATCACTGCTGGGGCAGCTAGGTGGTGCAGTAGATAAAGCACTGACCCTGGATTCAGGAGGACCTGAGTTCAAAATCCAGTCTCAGACACTTGAAACTTACTAGCTGTGTGACCCTGGGCAAGTCACTTAACCCTCACTGCCCTACAAAAAGAAAAAAGAAAAAAAAGAGAACAGGGGCTGTCTTTCTTAGGGGCAGCTAAGTGGCACAGTGGATAGAGCACCGGCCCTGGAGTCAGGAGGACCTGAGTTCAAATCCGGCCTCAGACACTTGACACTTACTAGCTGTGTGACCCTGGGCAAGTCACTTAACCCCAATTGCCTCACACACACAAAAAAAATGGATCACTGCTTCCAGGGTAGAGGGTGCCCTGCCCCCAAGCTTCAAGTGATTTGAGCAGCTATTTTCAGAGATACTTCTAGGAATTGTTAAGTCCTTAGTTCTTCCAAGGTGGTATGATTTTAAGGAGAGGTATGTTTACTACTCTCCTGGTCTATAAGCAACCACAGGCCTGCTTTTCTGCCCTGGAGCTATGAAGCCTGTTCCACTATGGCTGAAAGCTCTTGTGTGCTTGTGCTCCTCCCCTGCCTGGAACCCCCATGCAAGACTGTGACCTGGATCCAAGTATGTGCAAAACAATAGAGTCCTGCCTGCAAAGAGACCACTGTAATCTCCTTCTGGAGTTGTTTGACCCCCTTACTGTCTGTGGGCTGAGTTCCACTGCTGATTCAGAGGCTCCAGAAGCCTGCTCCTGGTTTGCTGGAGCTGGGGCTGGGTCTCCACTGTGGTGGGATCTGTGCTGGTGTGGCCTGCATTAGGCTGCACTCCACTCTCACCCCAGTACAGCAGACCTTTCCTTCCAGCCTTCTAAGTTGTCTGGAAAATAATTTTATCCTGTCCTTTTGTAGATTCTGCTGCTCCAGGAATTGTCTTATGGAATTATTTAAAGGTATTTGGAAAGGTCTTGGGGAGAGCTCAGGCAAGTCACTGCCTTTCCTCCACCATCTTGACTCTGCCCCTGAATATAAGGTCCTTGAGGGCAGGAATCATCTTTCTTTTTGCTTTTATGTGTATCTTTAGCACTTAGCATGTGGCTGGCATATAATTAGTGCTTAATTAATTAATCTGTTAATTAATTAGTTGGTACTTGTTGCCTGACTGCTGCAGCAGAAATTTGAAATATAAGAGAGAAGAAGAACTAGGATAAGGGGAAAGAAAGAGGTCCCTCTGAAGAGTATTCCCATGGGGTAAGAAGTTGTTAGAGATGTAGGTATAGTCTAGGGCACATCTGTGCATTGAGAGGTCATCTTCTCCAAAATAATTCTGTCAGGGTGGCCAACATTCCACCTCAAGAGAAAGGAAATGTGATGTCCTAGAAGAATTTTAACTCATGAAGGGGGAGGTACGTAGAGCCAGAACTGTGATAGCCTACTCTTTGGTAAGGAGATTATCATAGTGAGTGTGAGAAATGAATATTTCTTTCTTATTTTTAATAACTAATTATTGTATTAGTACCAAGATTTTTCCCCTTTTCTATTTCCTCATCCAGAAATCAACTAGTGTGGGAAATCTCTCTCTTAGAGATTTACCCAGGTCAAAATCTAATGAGACAATAAAAGAAATTCTAAGTTTGAGATAATAGGTATATTCCTGCTCATTGTGTTTTTTCCAGATATGTCTGGGAAACTGTTGATTCTCTCTCTGACTTAACAAGTAATAAGGAAATTTATGTCTCTATTAACCAAGATTTGGATGACTCAGGTTTTCATACCCCCAACACCGTCATTTTAATACAGCCCATCTCCCATCACATTAACCAATTAGATTTGATTGCTATTTATGGACCACCTTTTGTTCATAGGCCTAAAAACCTAAAGAAGTGGCTACTGAGGGGACAATGTGCCTATTTTGTTGACTGTTTTCTAGATGTAGTCAACAAAACTGATTTTAATTTACCCAGAAGTTTGGTCTCCCAGGACTTTTTAATTGTCACAATGATAAGGGGCAAGGAGTGGTTTGGGCAACATGATTTGAGTCACAGGGTAACTGACTATTGATATGGGCCTGGGATAACTCAGAAAAAGTTTTCTCCTTGAAAAGCAGAACTAAAGGAAAGACACCTAAAAAGTAAAGGGAGGTCTCTCTCCTTCCTCTGTTGCCACTGCCATCATGGACACTGGCCACGTGCAGCTCATCAAGCTGGCTCGGGTCACCAAAGTTCTGGGCCATACTGGTTCTCAGGGCCAGTGCACCCAGGTGCACGTGCAGTTCATGGACAACACGAACCGCTCCATCATCTGCAAAAAGGCCCCGTGCAGGAGGGAGACTTGCTCACCCTGCTGGAGTCGGAACTAGAGGCCCAGAGGCTACGGTAAAACCCGCCGGTGGAGGCCCCTAGGCTGCTGCTTGTGGAAGGACTTCTAAGAGATATGTAAAATAAAGAGTTTTGTCTAAAAAAAAAACGTAAGGGAAGATAAGTCCTTTAGGCACAAATACTACTTGAGCTGTGCTAGGGACAGAGATAACTCCAGAAGTCAGGATCACCAGCCCTCATTCAAGCTTTCCCCACCTCACACCAAAAGGAACTTTCCATTGTTGGGTCATCATTTCATCTATCCTCTATAAAACTTTGGCCTTTCTTCTGTTCTCAGGAGAAAGATGTCTCTAAGCCATCTCCTCCCCTTGAGGTGAAGTCTTGAACTTCCCTCCTGGTCACTTTCTAAAGTACCAAAATAAAAGACTATTTTATCCTAATTGGACTGTGTGTGAGAGTGTAATTCTTCACAGAGAATACCTAAGTACCTCCACCACCATTTCCCCCTACGTAGTGCTGCATCCATCTGACATTGCATCTCTCAGAAATTGAAATTTCTAAGAATGGGCAAAAGAAAAACTGAGGGTGGGATAAATTTAATAAGGACAATAACAAAGAAATTGGTTAGAAGAGGGAACTCAAAATTGGTCCTTCAGAATCTCTAAGTACAGAAGGGACACAGGAAGAATAAAGAAGGAACAAATGAGAGTATAGCTGAGAAATAAAGTTCAGTATGGGAATAAAGCAAAGCAAAAAAAAAAAATTAGAAAAAGCTACTCTAAAAGAAAATTACTGAAAAAAAAGGTTAGAGGAAAGGAGAAAAAGAAACATTTTGAAAAAGTCCCTTAACTGAAGTGGAAATAGAGAGGGTACAAGTGTAGAGGAAATAGAAGCAAGATAAATAAAATAAATACGTTATATATTTTAATATATTAATAGTATATATAATTATAAATAATTAAATAATAATTTTAACAGCCTAGGAAGACTTAAGTTCAAATTCTCCCTCATACTCTTGCTGATTATGTGACTCAGGTCAAGTATTGACTTCTCAGCCTCAGTTTCTTCATTTATAAAAAATGGTGTGATGATCAAATAGAACTACACATGTAAAGTTCTTTGCAAACCTTCAATCATTATATAAAAATGCTAAATCAGGGAATTATAGACAAATGTCATTAATGAATGTTGATTCAACAATTTTATGGCAAGTTAGGTGGCACTGGGCCTGGATTCAGGAAGATCTAGGTTCAAATCTGGCTTCAGACACTTGCTAGTTATATGAGCCTGTTAAGTTCTTTCTGCCTCAGTTTCTACAATTGTAAAATGTAAACAATAACAACACCTATTTTGTAGGGTTATTGTGAGGATCAAACGAGATATTTATAGACCACTTAGCATAGTTACTGGCACATAGTAGGCACTATATAAATGCTTATTCCCTTATGCCCTTTTATAGGAACCCAAATAAAGACTATAGAAACATATACGCATGTGTTTGAATATGTATATATGCATATATATATATGGATATACATAATATATTCACTATGATTGAGTTGGATTTATACTAGGCTTCTGGAAATCCATTATGGGATAGAATTGTCAAGACGGGGCTTGCTTTATGGCAACAGCTTCTGAAGAAGTGGGACAGTCCCTCAGTACAGTTCTCTAAAGGCTTTTCCCCTGACATTGGACTTCCAGGGTTTGGGGTAGGGGAGGGGTATTATGGGACAGGAAAGGGAAGGGGGTCTAACAATTAACCCAATACCTGGTTCAGAGTAAGTAAAGCTTAATAAATGTTTACTGATTGATTGGCCCCACTTGGCACCAGCAAAGCCAGTGAAACCATAGTAAAAAATTTTTTTTTTAAAAAGGACTCCAACCCATATCTTCTGAATTCTACCCCAGCATTTCTTCAATAAAACTGCATTGGATCTTCTGTGGTATACAGAGATATATTAGATGACAGTTAAGATAGCTTTCAACTCTAAGATTCTATGAGTCCTCAAAATTGTCCCACACGTTTCCACTTTTCATTTGTTTCAGTATTTTGATGGACCTGTGGTATGACTGATATAAAAATGCAAATTATAACCCATTCACATCTTCTTGTCCAGTGCTACTCTTTTTTCAAGTCCTGTAAATTCTATCTCGGTAGCACAGTGGAGAGTTTCAGGTTTGGAATCAGAGATACCTGAGTTCAAATCCAATCTTAGATAAACAGTAGCTGTATGATCCTGAGCAAGTCACATTACCTCTGTCTGCCACAGCTTCCTCATTTGTAAAATGAAAATAATAATAGTACCTACCTCCCAAGGTTGTTGTGAGGATAAAGTGAGATATTTGTCAAAGCACTTCATTAACCATAAAACCCCATATAAATGCTAGTGATGATGATGATGTTAAAGATGATGAAGAAAATGATGATGGTGGTGATGGTGATGATGATATTTTGGAACCTCTCCCCCCCCTTTAGATCTCCTAACATTGTGTAAATATCAGTGAAAGCACATGGCTTTTCCATTGGTTTTCTTACCATCTTCTCTGTCAACCATATGTCTCCCTGACAATATCCTTTGTACCATTTATCCTGTGCAATTTTTCACTGATAATATGTTACCTTGTTATGCCCATCATGTGCCCCTCTTTGGGTGACCTTCTCATGTTTGGCCATGGAAAATGATGCTCTCCTTGCTTGTTTAAATCACTAATCCCATTCAGTTGTCCATAAAGGAACAACTCAGAGATGGACTTAATGTTTAATTACATAATTTAACAACTACTAGAAAGTTCTCTGTAAATTTTAAAGCACTATGCTCATGGACTTATATGGGGCAGGTATTCCAAACCTAATCTTGCAATGAAAAGGAACCTGAATCTAGAACCATAGAAGTTCAGCACTGGGGGCAGCTAAGTGGCTCAGTGGATAGAGCACCGGCCCTGGATTCAGGAGGACCTGAGTTCAAATCTGGCCTCAGACCCTTGACACTTACTAGCTGTGTGACCCTGGGCAAGTCACTTAACTCCAATTGCTTCACCCCCCCCCCAAAAAAAAAAGATTATAAAATAAATTTCTAAAAAAAACCAAAAGTTCAGCACTGGAAGCTACCTTTGTTGTTGTTCAGTCATTCAGTTGTATTCAACTCTATGTAGCCCTGTAGACCTTTGTCCATGGGATTTTCTTGGCAAAGATACTAGAGTGATTTTCCATTTCCTTCTTCAACTCTTACATGAAGCATCCACTAGGAAGTCATTGGAGACTTTGGACAGTGCTGTGAACAGTAGCTACACAGGTCTCAATAGATGAATGTGCTGAGAAATCAGAGGTAGTCACTGTAGCTTTCCCATTTAATATATTTGCTGATGAAGGATAGGTGAGAGATAGGACCAAAATTTGAGCATGATTTAAAAAAATAGGGTTAGGACCTCCCGATATGTTTATAGGTTGAAGAAAAGGAACATGATGCAAAAAATGGAAGATGCAAAAGAGAATGTGGATAATTGATTTATCAAGCTCTTAACTGGGTCATAAGAAGACCACATGCTTAGTGAGTCAAGAGCTCAGCTTTATCCAGGGTTAAAGCAAGATAATCTACGAACCGTGAACACATGGATTGATGGGAATTGTGGAATTAAACTGTTTTTTTTTTTCTTTCCCCTGACTCCGGTAAAAATTATGAATAACTTCTCTCCATATCTATGTAGATAATCAAATCCCTCCCTTTTCTACAGTTCTCCATTCACTCCTTAGCTTCTTTTTTCCTTCCTCCCAAATCAATCCATCTATGATAACCTTGTGTCAAAGCAACTATTTATGGATGACATAAATAGACAAGTCAGAAGAGACCTGTAGAGGGAATAATCTATTGATTCAAGTCCTGGGAAATGATCTGAGTTGTGCTGTATGCATCTTACTTTAAAAGCATTTCATTTCAACAACAGGAAGCCAATAATATCACCAAAGAAACAACCTACTAGAAAGAGAAAATAAGTGGAAAATACAAAGTGTCATCCTTTGTCTTTTAAATGAGATGGGGGAAATCAATAAGTGACTTACACTATAGCCAAAGAAGTGTGTCCAAACAAATGTGTATTTTGTAGTCTTTATTAATTATGTGTAGTCTTTAAGGGCCCACTGTATCCAGGGCACCTTTCCTGGCTGCTGCCCACAGAAGTCAATCACATATCATCCCTGCCCTAAAAGGACTCACATTCTAACAAGATAAGTAATCTGAATATCTTTTTTTATTTAAACAAACATTTTATATAATATTTTATTTTTCCCCAATTACATAGTAAAACAATTTTTTAACATTTGGGTTTTTTTTTATTTTTAATGAGAATTATTACCAAGAAACCACCAACCATGGCCTGCAATTAGAATAAACCATTGCAAAGAAGTACAATGCCACAGGGTCCTCCTTGTCCTCCACCCCAACCCTGAAGCTCTCCCTAAAACAGATTTATTCTCCCCTTTTAGTTCCTCATGGTATAACAACACAAACTCTCTTAACTATGGAGAGCTGTGGAATGTTCAAAATTGGAGAATTGAAAGGGGACAATACAAGATTCACTTTTTCTTCACTTGCATGTCATAGATGAAATAAAGAATTTCTTTCTAGCCTGCTTATCTGTGCAGCAGCTTCACTGGCAAATGACAAAGGCACTACATAGAGGGAACATTGGCAATAATGAATTTCAGTTCAAAAGCCAATGGGACACTTGGTTGTTTTCACGGAGAAGCCATGGCACATATCAGCAAAGGGCTTGGAAGTATCAAAGCTAAGAATTCATGTCTTGACTTGGACTTGTGCCCTTCAGAACATACTTTGGTTGATGATAACTAAAAGATTTAGTGATTTAAGCCCAGGAGGCAGAGCCTGCTACCATGGCCAACCATGGCAAAGCCACCCAAAGGGTAAGGGGGAGAAACATGCAGGGAAAGATTAGTCTACACCACATTACCAGTAGAAAACTTCACAAAAGTGGTATAAATATGTTTTCAATGACATACATGATTGTGAGACACAAGACCAGCTTATCATGGTCGAGGACACAACATAGATAAAATTAATTTGTGGTTTTCTAAGTAAATATGTGGCCCTTGAGAATCAGTTTCTATTTAATTTTGACACCATTAGTCTAGAGTTTGAAATCTCTTCTTCCAGACACTTTGAGAAAGCATAGATAACTGTTTTGAATGGCTTAGATAATATTTTGTCTGGAATCAGGTGGCATAGATAGGATAACTTCCCAATGATCTTTCCAACACTAAGGGTATCAGATATTAGGTCATTCAAAAGGTTGTACTCAGAATACTGTAATCAATTCTTCCCATTAGGCAGGCAGTGCTATTTAATGGGCAGAAAACAGAACCTTCAGAAATCAGGAGACGTAAAGTCTAGTTTTGTCTCAACTCTTATATGCTGTTGTTCATCATTCAGTGAATCCAAAATTAATCAAGAGATCATGGTGTTCTCAGAGTTCCTTACATAGTCAATAGTGGGAATCTGCTTTGACTTGCAAAACCAAGAATGTCACAAAGAAATGATACAGATACTGACATATATGTATGGACTATTTGTGCCCAACCTGTGGTAGAGCATTCAGAGCTTGTATTGGTCTGATCAGCCACAGTCAGATACACTGTAATTTGAGTCTAACATATCAATGTGATTTCAGTCCTCTTTGAGAACAAAGAACAACAACCAATGTGTATATATCACATAAAATATATACTGAGCCTTGGTTGAGTTCCCAACTACTTCTTTGTGGTCTCTTTCTTTAATTGATAGATTTGAAGCAAAGATCAAGAAGAGTAAAAACTATTAAAAGAATATGGGAAAGAAAAATGACCTTTTCTGATTAGATTATTTGACCTTTTTTCCACCTCTGAACTGACGTTTAAAAACCCTGCTATTTCTCAATAATAATAGTTGGGGGCGGCTAGGTGGCGCAGTGGATAAAGCACCAGCCCTGGATTCAGGAGTACCTGAGTTCAAATCTGGCCTCAGACACTTGACACTTACTAGCTGTATGACCCTGGACAAGTCACTTAACCCTCATTGCCCCGCAAAAAAAATAAATAAATAAATAAATAAATAATAATAATAATAGTGGACATTTATATACAGCTTTGACAGTTGCAAAGGGTTCTGTACATGTTATTTCATTTGATCCTCACTCTTTTATGTGGTAAGTACATTAATATCCCTATTTTACAGATGAGAAAATGGAGGCTTAAGTAACTTGCCCAGGGTCAAATAGCCAGTAAGTATCTGATGTTGGTTTTAATGAGTTCTTTTAATGAGCACATTATCTTCTACGCCATTTTGCTCCTTCTGCAAGGACAACACTCTGCAGAGCTGGTACTCTGTATCTTTTAAAGGAGGAAATTTTTTGGAGGCTATGTTATCTGGATGAAAACTATAAATTGAATTTTTTAAAAATCCAAACCAGTGATTTATGTATGCCATACTATATATCTACATAGTTAACTATATTTTCAATGTGAGTTTTCAGTAAGAGTTTTAGCATGGGGCAGCTAGTGACACAGTGGATAGAGCACTGGCCCTGGATTCAGGAGGATCTGAGTTCAAATCTGGCCTCAGACACTTAACAATTTACTAGCTGTGTGACCCTAGGCAAGTCACTTAACCCCAATTGCCTCACCAAAAAAAAAAAAAAAAAGAATTTTGGCATCATCAAGACAGCTACAGTCAAATGTTATTGCCCTAAAGGGATGTATTCATTATAAAAACTGTTCTATGCCAGACTGACTTTCCCTAACACTTAATGGGCTGCTGCTTCCCATTGTTAGCATGTGTTGAGAACTGCAAACTCACTCTGACCTTTAGCCCTAAAACTCTAACTGGAAAAAGATATATGTGTGTGTGTGTGTGTGTGTGTGTGCTCGCGCATACATACATATATATATGTTTTTCTTTAACTCTTCTTTTCTGACAAGCTTTTGTCCCATCTCTTTTCTCTCTTTCCCAGCCAAACATATCATGTAGGATATACTCATTGTCTCGCCTTTGTCACCACATTTACCCCCTTGTAACTTGCCCAGCTTCTGAGATATATGTATATAGTAATATATGCATGTGTATATGCATATATTTGTATCTATACCTATGTTATGTATATGTATCCTATATAAATATATGATATATACATATATACAAATACATATATTTATGAAACCCTCAATGAATTTCAAGCCAGGCATATTCTACTGGGTTTATCAAATTAAGAAGCGAACTTCCAGAAATCTCACACATCAAAATGCTCTCTTCATCTGATATTCATATCTTTTATGTGAATTCTAGGGTTTCCTCTATCCATTTCAATCTATTGATGTGGATAATTATCATTTAATCATTTAATTAATCATTTGCATAATCCAAGGAGCGATTATGGTTTAAAGAAAGGTGCTGCAGATTTGTAGAGAATATGTGAGCCGATGAAGTTCTTTAAAATGTCATTGAATAATGCCATTTAAGCAGCTTTTGCCTCTAGGAGCTGTCAAGTGACTAAAGACAGTAAGCTTCTTTTCTCATTGGTCTTTATGATGAGCCAGCAAAGTACTGAATTAAAGTACTGATTAAAGTAGCTTATTTTCTTTCACTTCTGTCCTATCCCCTTCACTTTCCACACACACCTGACTCAAGCTAAAAATTCTGTTTGCATTTATAGAATGACATAAATTCACTATTTTTAAAAAATCATAATCTCTATACTTTGTACCTACCCCACCTTTTGTAGAAACAAACTCCCAAATAGTCAGTCTTCTAAAATATATACCCAGGTTACAAAGTCCTGAAGACACCTAGGAACCACAGGAAATGACATCTTCTAGCCTCAGTTGCTTCTTGAGGGGAATTAATTGTGGTTTGCAGTGAGTGCTTTTATCATGTGCCTATGATGTCCAGAATATTCAACAATTACCCTAGCCTGGAGAAGAAATAGGTGGAACGTGTGAGATGATTGCTCCACTAGGGAAAAAAAAAAAAAACCCCATACAAATGGAACAGGATATCTCAGGGGAGAGTAGTTAGGGGCAGCACTGGGGTAGTTCAAAGAGAGCTGACCTTGATGCCAGGAAGGCATGGGTTCAAGTCCTGCCTCTGACATATGCTAGTTTTGTGACCCTGGGCAAGTCACCTAACCACTGTTTGCCTCAATTTCCTCATCTGTAAAATGAGTATAATAATAGCACCTACCTCAAAGGTTGTTGTGAGGGTCAAATAAGATAATAATTGTAAAGTGCTTAGCACAGTGCCTGGCACAATATAGATGTTAGTTATTATTATTATTATTGCTTAACCTCTCAGTTCCCCATTTGGCCGGAGAAGGAAATGGCAAACGACTTTAGTACCTTTTCCAAGAAAACCTCAAAAGGGGTCACAAAAAGTTGCATACAACTGGAAAATGATTAAATAACAAATAACCCCATTCTATTCTTTATGATAAGCTGCAGAGAAAGGTCCAACCTGCATTGATTAAGGATGTTTCCTTATATGCCAGTTCTTTATATTAATGAAATCATAGGCCTAGCTTCTATCCCAATCCATAAGTAAATATGCCATTAAAGGCAGCTCAGGAGCACAGAATCCACAACAGGAAAACCAATTAAGAGAAAAGAAAGGATTTAGAGTAAGGCTTTTTTCTTCCCCACAATTCTTTGCAAAGCTGCTTTGACATCCTTATTTCTTAGAGAGTAAATCAGAGGATTCAACATTGGAGTGACAAGGGTATAACATACAGAGGCTATTTTGCGTAACTCAGGGTTGTCAGGGGGAATGACATACACAAAAAAGACAGTCCCATAGAGAAGACTCACAACCCCCAGGTGAGAACTACAGGTGGAGAAGACCTTCTTTCGGCCTTCGGTAGAGTGGATTTTCAAGACTGCAGATACAATATAAGTGTAGGACACCAGGATGACTACAATCGTGGGAAAAATAATGACCCCAGCCAAAGTTAATGACACTATCTTATGGAAAAAAATATCAGAACATGAGAGTTTTTCCATTGGATGGGAATCACAGTAGAAATCATCAATGACCCGAGAGGCACAGAAAGACAAGGAGAAGGTCATGCTTACTTGGAGAATGGCAGTAAACCAGCCACAAAGGTAGGAACCCAAAACAAGCTGAGTGCAGAAGCGTCTTGACATGCGGACAGTGTAAAGCAGAGGAGAGCAGATGGCTATGAAGCGGTCATAGGCCATAGCTGACAAGACAAAGCCCTCTGTAACCATGAAGAGTGCAAAGAGGAAGAGCTGGATCACACAGCCTGTGAAGGAGATGGTATTTTTCATGGATAAGATATTGGCCATGGCCTTGAGTGCTATAGCAGAGGAGTAGGAGAGGTCAATGAAAGAGAGGTTGCCTAGGAAGAAATACATTGGTGTGTTCAGCCGGGGGTCAGTCAGAATGAGAGTTATCATGCCAGCATTTCCCAGAAAGACCATGCTATAGATAATCAGGAAAAGCAGGAAGAGGAGGGTATGGAGCTCTGGGCGGATTCGGAATCCTACAAGAATGAAGTCAGTCACCTCTGAATGGTTGTCTGTTCCCCTGTCACCCATGGCAGAGACCTGCTGAAAGGAACAAGTCAAGGTAAAAAGTCAAGTCAAGGCACTATTCAAAAACCTGGGGATGAAAAGAAAGGCAAAACAGTCCTGCTCAAGGAACTCAAAATCTTTCAGCTGTCATCCTACTATTACCAATGATAGCTTACACAAGTGACACCTCTCTACACCTGTTTACCTTTTCACTTAATCTGCAAGATAAGTGTGTAAATTTGTATGGTGTGACACTGGATTTATTTCCTTTTTAAATGGCCATTTCATGATTTTTTTCTTCTTTCTTTATAATCTGTTATTCCCACTCTAGTGTTTACTTGCCTAATTTGCCTAATCCTATAACAGATCAGAAAAGAACATTTCAGCAAAATGGAATAAATTCTTGAGAGATTTTGTAAAATAATCTTCTCTGCTGACTTTTAGAAATGAGCAAAGAAGACCAATGCTTTCATTCTTTAACTGAGTTAACTACTTGATGTAGAGTACACTCTACAAATATTATCTCATTTGATCCTACAACAACCCTGGCAAGTAGGTGCTATATGTCCCCATTTTATAGTTGAGGAAACTGAGACAGAGGTTAAGTGATTTTCCCAGGGTCACACAGCAAATAAGTGTCCAAGGACATATTTGAACTCAGGTCTTCCTGACTCCAGGCTCAGTGCTCTCTATCTAGTATCTTACCTATCAGCATGGCATAATGGAGAGAGACAACCTGAAAATAAGGAAGACCTGGGTTCATGTCATGCTTTTGATACATGCTACCCCTGTGAGCCCAGGAAAGTCAATTAATGTCCAGTGGTCCAAACAACTCCAGAAGATTTTAAATTCTGGAGAAAGTACCGACCTGTACTGATAGAGTTCCTTCATAAAGGAGTTCACTCTACCAGTGAAATCACAGATTCATTTGCTATCTTCTACTAACTATGTGCAAAGCCTGGTTTAAGTGGTAGAGTAGGTACAAGGATTCCCTGCCCTCTAAGAGTCCAACATGTAGAAGGTCTACCTCCTGATAAAAGGATGAAGAACTAAGAATACAGAATGAGACTTTTTTTTATATAGTCAATGTTTAAATACATTTTAATTGACAAGATATATTTGTAATATGTTATGTTCTCAATGGGGGTGGGATTGAGGTAAAAAGGTGAGAAAGATTTTGGATGATTAAAACAAATTATTTTAATTTCAAAGAAATATGGCAAAGATGGAAAAAATTGCTGTCTAAAGAAAAGTTAGAAAATAACTTACGGCAAGGTAAAATCCACAGATAAAAACACAGAGAGGACTATAATTGACCCCTTACTCCATTTACCCTCTGCTCCTATCTCTGTGATACATATCAGTGATTATAATAGCTGTTAAGTCAAAAGAAGTTTGAATCTAATTGTAGATCTGATGGACAACAACCAAGGGAACTCGCTAGGCAGTACTTGAGAGCCAGAACCTATTACAGTCAACAGCTTCCTCTCTCTCCACTTCTTCCCTGGACTCCAGCCTGAAGATTGCTTTCTGTGGGCTCTTTATTCAGTGTAGTAGCTACAATGGCATCAAAGAAAGCTTGAAACTAACTGCCAGTGGGTTGGAAAATTACCAAGGTCCTCCTCAGGCCACTCCTAGCAAAATGTCCTCTCAGCAGCAAATCAATCACAGTCATCTTTCCCTCAACAAGAGCAAATACAGGAGTTAAGTCCCCATGATGAGGTAGGAAGTGGGGGGGGGGGGCACTGTGCTTGAAGGAACAGCAAAAAGCCTGAGTAAACATCCATAAAAAGAAAAATCAACACACAAAAAAATTACTGTCAGTGTAATGTTTGAAAAGTTCGAGATAGCGGGCGGCTAGGTGGCGCAGTGGATAAAGCACCAGCCCTGGATTCAGGAGTACCTGAGTTCAAATCTGGCCTCAGACACTTGACACTTACTAGCTGTGTGACCCTGGGCAAGTCACTTAACCCCCACTGCCCCGCAAAAAAAAAAAAAGTATGAAAAGCTCGAGATAGTTAATTTAATCATTTTCTTAATAAGGTCATCTTGTTTAATAATAGAAGGATGGTCATTTTGCTCTATCTCTTAGACCAAAGACCTCTCATGGCAGTGGGCTCACAGTTTACATGCCCTCGGAAAAGTAGATGTTCGTAAAGAAACAATCAAACTCTGATTGTTTAACAATAAATATTATCATGGGAGGCAGGCTATATTACAATGAATGTCATGAGTACATGACTTGGACACCCAAGTCTAGATCAAAGAGAAATTAATGTGTAAGTGCATTTTGGCACCAATCATTCAAAGCTGGAGGAGCCAACAGAAAGAACAAATTGAAGAATGCGACCTCTGAAGCAACATTTTAGAATTTTGCTTTTGTTTTTAAAATAGCTTATTGATATAGAGACATCCTGCTCTTCCAAATATAGGAAGGATTGTTATAGAAAGAATCTGATTCTGTAGAGCTGTTTTAAAAGTAAGCCAAGGCCAATCTGCCTGAGATGAGCCAAGAATGACATTGTCCAGAGCAAGGGAACAGACCATAGGTTTCTCAAGGTTTCTAGGTCCTAAAATTCTAAAATGAGTAAGTTTAAGATCAAAGCAAAGTATTAGCCTTTAAAAATGAGACAACTTCAGAAAGTCTCTCAGTAAGGTATTTTGTACACATTAGGCACCTAACAGAATTTTTTTTTTTTTTTGCGGGGCAACTGGGGTTAAGTGACTTGCCCAGGGTCACACAGCTAGTAACTGTCAAGTGTCTGAGGCCGGATTTGAACTCAGGTCCTCCTGAATCCAGAGCCGGTGCTCTATCCACTACACCACGTAGCTGTCCCACCTAACAGATATTTTTGACTCTTGAGACGAACTCCCCATCATGCTATTCAATCTCATTCCTTTCTTTCAGGTCTTCCTCACAATACTCTAGTTTCCAGCCAAGCTGTATTGCCAGCTGTTCCTGAACTTGACCTTCAATTTCCCACCTCTATGCCATCCTCCACAAGCCACAATGCCACAAGCCATCCTCCATTCTTGAAATGTACTTATTCCACATCTTAGCTTCTCATTATCCTTTTTGGTCCAGCCTCAGCTCACCTAACCTTCTCTCTCTTACCTCCCCTATCAGTTTTAAGCACCACTCCCTCCTTCAATTACTTTATGTTGACTTCTCCAATGTCTGTTGTATCCAGCAGTATTTTGAGGGCATAGACTTACTGTCTTGGGGTTTTGTCTTTGTATCCTCAATATTTAGTGCAGTGATTTGCATATATTAGGAAATGAATCCATATTTATTTAATTGAAATGGTCACAACTGAAATGAGCAATGACAAGGGAGAGGTTGTCTCTTACCTGAAAATTCTTTTGCTTTATCCTCTTGGTCTTTTGTCTAACTTCAGAAATTTGAAGGTTCTTTTTCTCCTTTGATTGTTGATTCTAGAGAGAGGATGAAGAAATGATTAAAAATTAAACATATCAAGAAATAATTGTTTAGCAGGAATAAAATATATTTACCTGTCTTCAGTTTGGGTTCCTACTCAAATAATCAAAATTTTCCCTTTGTTCCAATAAAATTTCCTTTTTTAAAAGTAACTTGTCCCTTAAAAATAAAAAGCTATAAACACAAAGCTCTTCACAGTGTATATGTGGAGAGGAGTGGGGGTTGTGGGGTTTGGTGAGGAGGAATGTTATGGAAAGTTTCTTTCTGCTTTCTGAATAATTCTCTAAGAGAGCTAAAATAAATGCAGGCATCAAATACTAAAAATCTACTACATACATTTGAGTGATCAAACTACAGGGAAGCTCCACATGCCCACCTGTTCCCTGGGCAATTTTGCAAGTCTTAGAATGAGAATGATGGAAATTTAAGGGGGCAAGGACACTGGGACCCAGAGAGAGGCATGTATAAGTTTCTTGGGCCCATGATGATCTGCCCAGATAATAGCAGCAAGGATCTGCAGCTACATTACTTATTTTAAGTCTATTGCAACCGTTGCAGATCATTGCAGGTTGGGAGTTTTGCTAACTTTTCTGGGAGCTTGCTCCTCTGAGAGAAGAAGTCTAAAAGTAGGTCAATTATGCAGGAATAACAAGAGCAGGCTCCAGGGCAATGGTCCATGAGGACCAGGGAAGAGGCAAAGAGCCAAAGAGAAGCCAAAAAACATGGCTGACTCCTCTTGATGAATAGTCTCAGGGATATCTCAGGCTTCAGGGTTTTTTTTCATTTAGCAAAAGAGGACATAGCTAACCACTGTCTCTTTGTCCCCAAAAGCAAATTAATAGGCAAATGAAAAAATAGTTGTGCCAAAAGTCACTCCCCCAAAAGATAAGTGGTCAAGAGACACGAACAGACCATTCTCAGAAGAATTGTAAACGATGAAAGAATGACTCAAATTACAGTAAGAGAAATGCAAATCAAAAGAACTCTGAAGTCACCCTTCATGCTCAGTAAATTGGCAAAGATGATAAAAGCCAATAATAGTTGATTATGAAGGGGTTGTGGAAAGATGGGCACACATCATTGATGAAACTATGAATTAGTCCAACCACTCGGGAAAGCAAACTAAAATTTTACTAGGAAAGTGACTAAAATATCCCTACCATCTGACCCAGAGACTCTGCTTCTCAGCATATACTCTAAGAAGGACAATAACCAAAAAAAGTCTCCTATACATCAAAATATGTATGGGAGCACTTTGTATGGCAGGAAAGGCCTGAAAAGAAACTGGCTTTGCTTTTGTAAATGGCACATGAATGGAATGGAATATTGCTGTAATGTTTCTTCTACTTTTAGTGAACACCAAGTGACAGTCAATTCTGTTGCTTCAGGAAGAGTGGATGACCCTGGTGTCATGAAACCAAAGGTTGAGGTGACTTCAACAGTGACTTCAGCATCAGGGGGCCAAAACTGGGAACAAGGTCTAGGTCAAACTGTCCATCTTTCCTAGCAGGAATGGTTACTGGAGGAATGAGTTTGTCAAACCCTACATAGTACCCTGAAAAGTAACTAGGCTTTGTGGATTAGTCCTGTTGCTCCTGATCCCTGCCAGGGGGCTGGGCCACTGGTACTGTCTCAGCTCTGCTGTGGAAAAAGCTGTAGCTGGTGGCTCAAATCAATAACTGTTACACTTCTGCTTAGGGACTGTGCTGTCACTCTGGGCAATTTGGCTAAAACTACCCTTGACACCTTCTCCAAAACCAATAGTCACCTAACCTCATATCTGTGGGAAAAGAACATGTTCACTAAGTCTCCAAATCAGGAATGCACCCACCATCTTGTAAAGAGTCATATTCCAATATCTATCCAGAGAACTCAGGAAGCTGGGAGCCATACCACATAAATGTTTTTGTATTAACAAGAAATAAAGTGAACTGTGCTTTTTTTTTTAATTTTTTAATTTTTTTTTTTTTTTTAGTGAGGCAATTGGGGTTAAGTGACTTGCCCAGGGTCACACAGCTAGTAAGTGTTAAGTGTCTGAGGCCGGATTTGAACTCAGGTACTCCTGACTCCAGGGCCTGTGCTCTATCCACTGAGCCATCTAGCTGCCCCCGAACTGTGCTTTATTAAAAAAAATTACTATGCTATAAGAAATGGTGAATATGATGAATAAAGAATAAACTTCTGTAACATGAAAGCAGGACCAGGAAAACAGTATGTGTATTGATAACAGTGTAAATGGAAAGAACAGGAACAGAGTGATCAAAACGGAATTCTGTAAAATGATCATTAGCAAGATCGGCCCCAAAGAAAGAAGAGATATGAGAAGGCAACTTCCCCTGCTTCTTTGCAGAGCAGGAGACCAAGGGCATTGAACATTGAATATAATATTGTATGTTTCTATGTGTTTTGGAGGGAGGCATGGTTTGGTTTTTTTTACCACCTGAACTCTTTTATCTTCGTTATTTAAATATAGATTTATGTCTTTGTTATATATTGGGATAGCTTTCTGAAAGAGATTGGGAAAAGGAATCTATTGGGAAATGTAGGTGATGTAAAAACAAAAGATATCAATAAAATGTATCTAAAAAAGATGGGTGTGAATCAGCTTTTTGGCACAGCAGACAATGAGAGTTAAAAGTGGGCTTATTTGCCAACTGTTCTAAACTTCCAAAATAAGCATCCAACTTGATATGGCTGGAGAGACGCAATCTAGGAATCAGGATACCTGGATCTGACAACCAGGTCCATCACTATGGGACTTCAGGCAAGTCATGTAATCCCTCTGCATCTTCCTCTTGTGACATATAAGAAAGTTTGTAAGACATAGTTTCTGGGTAATTAACAATCATCTATGAATTATGGCTGGAGGATAATTAATATAAAGGTCATTTGACCATCTCTTCTAAACCAAAGATGGATCATGGAAGCTTCTTGACACTTATATGCCCTTGGAAAAGTGGGTGTTCCTGACAGATGGCAATCAACTCTGATCGGTTAAAAGTTAATGAGAATGACTATTGTAATGAGAGGTAGACCTATTCTAATGAGGAATTAGGGGGAATGTGTCTTTGATTGTGTCACTTATCCCCAGACCACCTCTAGCCTTGGGCAAAAGATCTAAGCCACACCTAACCCAAGCCTGAATAGAACACAATGGGCTTCACCACTTGGATGGGATCTGAAAAAGATTGAGGAGAAGGCTAATCCAATCTCATTATCAGCAATGTACTGCAGATGCTGGCTGAGTAACCTATAAGGCACTGGTTTCTGAATGATGAAATAGGAAGGGAAAAAATCCTGGATCTCCCCAATAGTAAATGGATATTTGTATGTCACCCTGTAAAACAGAGATATTTGTACTATTTATTTCACAAGACTGTTGTAGGCATCAAGTGAGATAAGTTGCACAATAGCTAATGTTTCTATAGTACTTTAAGGCTTGCCAAACACTCTACACATATTATCACATTTAATCCTTACAAAGAACTCTATAAGGTAGGTACTATTATTATAACACTCATTTTTCAGATGAAGAACCCAACATCACACAGCTAATAAGTGTCTAAAGCATGATTAGAAGTTAGGTCTTGGGGGCAGCTAGGTGGCACAGTAGATAAAGCACCTGCCCTGGATTCAGGAGGACCTAAATTCAAATCCAGCCTCAGACACTTGACACTTACTAGCTGTGTGACCTTGGGCAAGTCACTTAACCTTCATTGCAAAGAAGAAGAAGAAGAAGAAGTCAGGTCTTCCTGATTCTAAGTCTAGTACTCTATTCACTATGCCACCTGTATTATAACCATAGAACCTTATATAAATCTAGTTGGACTCCCACATAGCATCCAATTTATGACATATCTCTGTTCAAACATGCCCAATAGAGAAGCTCACCCAATCAAGAAGTCAGCTTATTCTATATTAGAAAAATTCAATTTACTAGGAAATTTTTGTTTACATTGAGTTAAAAATTGTTTTTGTAGTATTCATCTGTTGTGGTTACTTCTACTTTTAGAATCATACAAAATAAGCATCCCTTTTTTTCAAGTGAGAGACAGTTAAGTGGTATAGTGTATAGACCGCTGGACCTGGAGTCAGCAAGTTCAAATTTGACTTCACAGGGTTTTTATAAGAATCAATTAAGATAGAGGCAACTAGGTGGCACAGTGAATAAAGTACTGGCCCTAGATTCAGGAGGACCTAAGTTCAAATCTGGCCTCAGACACTTGACACTTACTAGCTGTGTGACCCTAGGCAAGTCACTTAACCCTCATTGCCCCACCCAAAAACAAAAACAAAAAAGAATCAATTAAGATAGTATTTATAAAATTCTTAGCATAGTGCCTGGCACATAGTAGGTGCTATGTAGTTACCTATTCCCTTCCCTTTTCCCACTCCTCCTTTCTCTTAAGTATTTAAAGATGGTGTTAATGGCCTGCCTGGGTCTTCTTATCACAAGACTAAGCATTGCTAGTTCTATTAACTTTCCTGAGTGCTCTCCTCTAAATTACTTCTAGTTTGTCAATATTACTCTTAAAATGTGACACCAAGGGGGCGTCTAGGTGATGCAGTGGATAAAGCACTGGCCCTAGATTCAGGAGTACCTGAGTTCAAATCTGGCCTCAGACGCTTGACACTTACTAGCTGTGTGACCCTGGGCAAGTCACTTAACCCCCATTGCCCCGCAAAAAAAAAAAAAGTGACACCAAGAACTGAACATGATCACAGGATCATAAATTTAGGACCCCACCAGTCACCAAATCCAACATTTTCATTTAAGTGATTCAGGACTAAGGTCAAAAGAAGGAAGACAGGTGATTTGCCAAATGTCACACAACTGGTTAAATGTCTGAGGTAGGATTTGAACCCAGGTCTTCCTATATTCAAAATATAAGCTTAGAGAAACTAACCAAAAAGTCATGAGTCCAAAAGACTTTCCTATTACCACTGAAACACCCACTAGCCCTATAATCTCTAACCTATTTAATATTGGGAAACTACCCTATTGACCATTGTGGAGTTTAGACATAATGTGGTCTATTCACTCAGACAGAATATATTCTAGACAAACTATAGTTTATTACAACTTCTTTTTCATCACTCCATTTGCTGCATTTCACCAATAAGTGACTACCTAGAAGAGTTGGAGAATAGAATGTATATGTAAGTGTTTAACAACCAGATCTCTGGAGGGGAAAATGCTAGGGTTTTTAAGCTTAAATTAATTGCATTAACATTTTCTTCATCATTTTCTTAATTCTACAAAGCAACAAATCTAGTTTGTAGCACTTGCTAATTTCTGAGGTGTAAATGTTCCCACTCAGAATTTAACAGTCAGCTCTTCTGAGCTGGTTAAAGCTAGTTCCAGTATGCCACTGATTAAAAGTCAACCAGGATTCCTTGCAGTAGATAATAAGAACAGCCAAAATGACATTCAAGAAGTTGGAGGGGGGGGAAGGGAGAAGGAATGACTTTCCTCATGCCTTCAGGAAACCCTTGAGTAAAGAAGAACAGGTCTGGTTATCTTTATGTAACTTCTGCCCTAGCCAACCATCCTGAAAACTAGAAAAAACGGTGGTAGACCCTTCCCGTTTTGAGTACTTCTATACACTCTAGTGGCATGCTCCAGGAGATAATCCTCTGTACTAGTCCATGGGCATTAAGTATTTTTATATGAATTTTAGCTAAGGAAGGGATCTGAATTCATCACTTTGTTAAAAGCTATTTGCAGGCAAGGACACTGAACAAAAACATGTGAACTTCATACCATGGTTATCTCTGGCTCCAAGAATCCTATACATTTGGGCCTGGCATGGCACACTGTTTACTTCAGATAGGAGCTTAAAGTATTCCACAAACTCGCTAGCATTTGTAAAGTGTTTTACATTTGTTATCTCTTTTAAGCTTCATAATATCCCTGTGAGGTAAGTGCTATTATTACCCCCATTTTACAGATGAAGAAACTGAGGCTAAGCGAAGTTATGAGATTTGTCCTTGTCCAGGGTCACACAGTTATTAAGTGACAGGATTGGAACTCAGGTCTTCTTGACTTGAGGTAGCTAAGTGGCTCCATGGATAGAGAACCGTGCCTGGAGTCAGGAAGACCTGAGTTCAAATCTGACCTCAAACACTCACTAGCTATGTGACCCTGGGCAAATCACTTAACCTCTGTTTGTCTTAATCCACTGGCAGAAATGGCAAACTACCTCAGTATCTTTGACAAGAAAACCCCATATGGGGTCACAAAGAGTCTGATATGACTGAACAAGAACAATTTCTTGAGTCCAAGTACAATATTTCATCCACTGTGCCTTCTACCTGCCTTCCACAAAGGTGAAGTTGTTCATTTGGGTGTCTAGTAGACAGTGTTACAGCTCTCAGTGATGTTAGTGGCTGTTTTCAGTAGTATCACAGTACAATCTGGAAACTGCCTGAATCAAGCTACACTTCTATCTCTGATCTTGATCTAGCTCAAGACCTATTATCCAAGGCAAGGAAATATGAGAGGTAATACCGCCAATACCACTACTTGGTTTGTTTCCAAAGATGATTAGGGAAAAAAGAAAAGAACCTATATGTTCTAAAAGGTTTATATCAGTTGTCTTTGTTGTGGAACAGAACTGGAAATTTCAGGGATTCCATTAAGTGGGGAATGTCTGAATAAGTTGTAGAATATGTTTGTGATGGAATACTACTGTTCTATAAGAAATTCTGAGCTCAATGATTTTAGAAAAAACATGGAAAGACTTGGACAAAATAACAAAGAGTGAAATGAGCAGAACAAAGAGAACATTGCATATAGTAATGGCAATATTGTTTTTTATGTAAAACATCATATTAGTCATTTTGTATAAGACTGGAATCAAATTTAAAATGAAAGTGAAAAATAGCATGTTTCAGTCTGCGTTCAATAAATATCATTTCTTTCTTTGGAAGTGGATAGTATGCTTCATCATTAGTCCTTTGGGATTATCTTGTATCATTGTATTGCTTAGAATATCTAAATCATTCATAATTCTTCATCAAACTATATTGCTGTCACTGTACACAGCATTCTCTTGGTTCTTCTTACTTCACAAGACATCACTTCATAAAAGTCTTTCCAACCCTTTATGAAATCATTCTATTTGTCATTTCTTATGGCACAATAATATTCCATTACAATTATATACCAAAGCTTGTTTAGCCATTCTCCAATTTATAGACATCCCTTTCATTTCCAATTCTTAGCCACCACAAAAAGAGCTGCTATAAATATTTTTGTGTTTGTGGGAGGGGGATTGTTTTGTTTTGTTTTGTTTGTGGGGCAATGAGGGTTAAGTGACTTGCCCAGGGTCACACAGGTAGTAGGTGTCAAATGTCTGAGGCCAGATTTGAACTCAGGTCTTCCTGAAGCCAGGGCCAGTGTTTTATCTACTGTGTCACCTAGCTGCCCCCGCTATAAATATTTTTGTACAAATAGGTTTTTTCTCTCTTTTTCAGATGTCTTTGGGTTATAAACCTAGCAGTGGTATTGCTGAATCAAAGGATATGCATGGTTTTATAAGCCTTTGGGGATAGTACCAAATTGCTCTCCAGAATGTTTGGATCTGTTCACAACTCCACCAACAGTGGATTAGCATCCCAGTTTTCCCACATCCCCTCCAACATCCAACATTTTCCTTTTTTGTTATATTAGCCACTCTGATAGGTGTGAGGTGGTACCTCAGAGTTGTTTTAATTTGCAAGCAATATTGTTTTAAGAATAACTTTGAGTGAATAAGTTATTTTGTCTATTATAAATGCCCAAATTAGCTATAAAGCACGTATGAAGAAAGTCTGCATCCACAGAAATAAGTGATAAATAGAAGTTTCCATAAAATAATTTTACATACATGTATATATATACACATACACACACACACATAATGGTAGCTATCTCGAAGATGGGGTGAGAAAAAAATTTACATGATAATTTTGTTGTATATTTGAAAGGAAGTTGTGCATGGTAGATTCATAGTTTTATGTATAATCATCTTTTATATCTGGCTTTAAAAGCCAGTGTTTTATATTTCATCCTCAAGGCAATATACAATTAGCACGATGTTATGGAAATTCATGTTTTATTCCATAAATTTAAAATAAAAGTAAAAATAAAAAAGGAATATAAGAGGATATGGATAAAGATACAGGCTGTGATATAATTTCTAATAACAAGAATCAACAAAAGTAATATCCCTAAGCCAGTCATCATGTAGCATTAGTAATTACCATAAACCTGAGCAGAACACTACAAAGTGTTTCAATAATAGGCGAGTCTAACAGAATTCTAGCATAGTCCCTACATAGAATATTTAAATTTATTTAAACATAGAGTATTTATTTTCTCTGCCAGTGGGAGCATAAAACAGAGGTAAGATGGGGAGAACATCAATGCCACCTGCCATGGGATTATGGCTTTTATTTGAGCCAAATGTAATATGGAAGAACAAGGAAATAATCATTTGAAGAAATGGAAAGATGGGAGTCCCCGAGTGAGGGTATGATGACTCATGAAATAGACAATATGCCAAAAACGTGTTTCATTAGTCAGAGGGACCCATAAATACCCACGTCCTTTGAACTGCTGGACATCTGGCCTCTCTCACTATGTCCCCATGATCCACTGAATTTTACTACATGGGCTTGATCTGTCTAAGATGACACCTTCTCAGTTTTCACCCCACTGCTAATTGTATATTGCCTCCAGGATCAAATATAAAACTCTAGTTTTTAAAGCCCTCCATAAACTGGCCCTTTCTACTGTTCTTACTCTTTCCAAGCTCTTCCTACCTAACCACCCCCAACACACATACTCTGATATTCAGTGACACTTGCCTTCCTCCAACTAGACATGCCATCTCCCATCTCTGGGCATTTTCACTGGCTGTCTCCCATGCCTGAATTCTTTCTCTTTTTAGCTATGCCTCTTAACTTAGCTATTTTCCTTCAAGTCCCAACTAAAATCATTCCTACTTTTTACAAGAAGCTTCTCCTGATCCCTTTTTGTTGTTCTTTTTGTTTGTTTGTTGTTTGTTTTTTTGTTTTTTTAATTTTAGTGAGGCAACTGGGGTTAAGTGACATGCCCAGGGTCACACAGCTAGTAAGTGTTAAGTGTCTAAGGCCGGATTTGAACTCAGGTCCACCTGACTCCAGGGCCAGTGCTCTATCCACTGCACCACCTAGCTGCCCCCTGATCCCTTTTAATGTTAGTATATTTTCTCTTTTAATTATCTCCAATTTATCATGTACATAGCATGTTTGTTCTTAGTTGTTTACATATTGTCATCCCCATGATAATGTGAGTTCCTTGAGGGCAAGGACTGTCTTTTACCTTTCTTTGTATCCCAGGTACTTAGCACAGTGTCTGGTATATAGTAGACATTTAATAAACGCTTGTTGACTGGCTGAATTTATTATTCAGCATATTTGAGGATCACAGAATGGTAGTTCTTAAAAGCACACTAAGGGAGGCAGCACAGGGCAGGAGAAAGAATGTTTGATCTAGAATCAAAAACCCTACTATTCAAATGCTGACTTTTCCACTTACTATCTTGGCAGGGGGTGGCACCCTGGTTCTCGCATATGAGATTTGACATCACTTAACCTCTATGGACCTCGGCTTTATCATTTATATAATTAGAGGGTAAGGTTAAATGACCACTAGGGTCACTTCTCATTCTAAATCAATGAAGCTATGATCTTGTAGCTGGAAAGAGTATGGACTTGTGGAGAAAAATGGGAGCCAGTGCAGAGTGTACACACCCTGGGACTCTTAAGTATCATCCCACCATACCATGGCCTCAAGATCCAAGAAGGTGTTCTAAGAAAAGGAAATTAGGAGACGGGCAGCTAGGTGGCACAGTGGATAAAGCACCAGCCCTGGATTCAGGAGGACCTGAGTTCAAATCCGGTTTTAGACACTTGATACTTACTAGCTGTGTGACCCTGGGCAAGTCACTTAATCCTCATTGTCCCCCACAAAAACAAAACAAAAAAAAATGAAAGAAAAGAAAGAAATTAGGAACTATGACCAAAAAGTTAATAAACGGTAAATACCTTTTGACACAGTGATACCTCTATTAGGTTTATACCCCAAAAGAGATCAAAGAAAGAGGCAGGGGTTGGGGGATCCTATATGGACAAAAATACTTAAAATAGCTCTTTTTGTCGTGTCAAAGAACTGGAAAGTATTAGAGTGCCCATCAAGCAGTAAGTGGTTGAACAAATTGTGGTATACAAATGTAATAAGAATACTATTGTTGTTCCATAAGGAATGATGAGAGAGATGTGTCCAAGAAACCTGGAAAGACTTTCATCAACAGATGAAGAGTTAAGTGAGCAGAACTGGGAGAAACAATTTAAATGAAAGCAATAGCACTTATAATGGCAAACAACTCTGGTAGGCTTAAGAACTCTGATCAGTGAATGACCAGCCATGATTGTAAGAAATTAATAATAAAGTATGTTACCTTCCTCCTGACAAAGGTGATGGATTCAGGGGACAGAGTGAGGCAAACTTTTTGCACGTGGAAGCCTAGGAGATGGTGGGAGGATTCCAAACAGTCAACCCCAAAACACCAAGCTTTTAGAGAATGAAGTTGTCTTTCTTATCTCATATATACGTCATGATCAAGAAATTCATCACAGGACCTCAGATGCCCTCCACTTAAACCCTTTCATTTTACAGATGAGAAAAGTGATTAGTGATAGAGAAAAGTAAAAACCAACACCTCCTCAGAGGTAGTAGGCATGAGAGGTGAAATTTGAACTCAAGCCCTCTGTCTCCAGAACCAAAATTCACTTCTTTATTTGAATTTTGGTACTCTGCATGGAAATGGAGAAGAAAATGGCAAATCATTCCAGTATCTTTGCCAAGATAACCCCAAATGGAATCACAGAGAGTTGGGCATGATTGAAAAATTACTCACCAACAACAAAACAATGACATGGCAACCCCTCAAATACCTGAATAAAGAATCATGATCCCTTGAGTATGCTCTTTTCCAGTAAAAAAAAATCCTCAATTTCTTTGATTATTGCAAGGCATGGTTTCATGTCCGGAATCTTATTCTGCATATGCTTCTATCGATCATTTTCCCAAAAAAGCATGGGGGGGGCAGCTAGGTGGTGCAGTGGATAAAGCACTGGCCTTGGATTCAGGAGGACCTGAGTTCAAATCTAGCCTCAGACACTTGACACTTACTAGCTGTGTGACCCTGGACAAGTCACTTAACCCCCATTGCCCTGCCAAAAAAAAAGCATGTGTGTGTGCTCATGTGTGTCATATGTGTGTATGTTTTCAGGAAGGAAGCCAGGAAGGAAACACGGACTTGGCAGGAGATATTGGATGTGAGTGAATGACACTGGCAAAATTAAACAACAAATGTTATTTGTTGCCACAGAAAAATTTCTATTTGACAATTAAAAGAGATTTTCCCATTTTAACTATAATAAATAATGATGACCATAAAATCAAGAAGAGTAGCCATAGTATGATGAAAACATATTGGATATGGAGCTGAAGGATTTGGGTTCAAGTACCAGCTCTTCCACTTACAACCTGTATGACCTTGGGCATATACTCAACCTTGCTGAGTCTACAACTCCCCATCTGCAAAATGCAGAGTTGAATTAAAGTACTCTAAGTCTCCTTCCATCTGCAAATCTTTGGTTCAATGATTCTCTGAGTTTCAGTTTATTAAGGCAGATTTTTCCCAAAGCTGGACAGTGAGCCAACTGGAGAAAAAAGGAAATTAACTCAGGAGATCTGGCAGGGTTTTGCCATGCTAGCCAACCACAACCAAAATACCACACAAGAAACAGGATTCAGAATCAGGAGGGTTACTTGATAAATTCGAAGTCAAGACACCTGATTGTTGCTGTCATTGTTATACATGCTTCATTCTCCAACAGGACCAAATTACATCACAGATGATGTCTTGACTTGCATGTCAACTGGATTTAATTAAGACAGAGCTGTGCAAAGTCATCAGCCTCACTCTCTCCTCCTCAGTCTCCTCTTCTCTCTATGCATATAGCCATCACCCTTGTTCAGGTCCCTACTTTCTCTCCTGGAATATTACTAACCCTTATAAAATTCTAATTAGTCTTTCCACCAATCCAAGTCTATTCTCCACTCAGCTGCCAAATGGGCCTGTGTATTAAATTTTCAGTGTAAACATTCACACCTCAGAAATTTCAAACACTAGAAATCGGATTTGATTTATTGCTCTGTTGATTGTGTAGACCTTAAAAAGTGATGGAAGGGGCAGCTAGATGGCGCAGTGGATAGAGCACCGGCCCTGGAGTCAGGAGTACCTCAGTTCAAATCCAGCCTCAGACACTTAACACTTACTAGCTGTGTGTCCCTGGGCAAGTCACTTAACCCCAATTGCCTCACTAAGAAAAAAAAAAGTGATGGAGAACATGTTGATAACATGGATTAAACTTAAAAGTATCTGCTACATACAGGGTTTCTTTAGAGAGCTGGTTGTTAAATATTTACTGGCACATCACTGGGTATATTCTAATAGAGAAGCTACAAAAATGGCAAGATGTTGCTCATTTGCATCAACAGCACCTTTAAAGGCCATCCATGTACCACTTAATTTGGTGAGGGGAGAAATCAGGAGTGGGAAAAGGGACTGCATGAGGGAAATACTGTCAGCAGTGCCCATTCATCATGACTGACAACAGGGAGACACTCTGGGGGTGCAGGTCTCAGATGATCAGCAGAAAGTAAATACACGAACATTTAGCAAAATTGCATCAGAGTTAGATTTCAAGAAAAAAGGGAGTGAAAAAGGGGTAAGGATCCAGGCACAGAGCAGAAAAGCAATTGCACTAGCAGTGTGGATAGAGTTGTAGTCTCATCAGCTTCTTCCCTGTGGGATGCAATTAATGTGGTCCTCTAATTAGCTTAGTGTTCTTCTGAAGTTCATGAACTTCTTGATGAAGCTAAGTTTAGATTCTAGAGAGAGGTTACAATACCTCAGAAGCTCTCAATGATTTCATCATCAGCTCACTTGAAGAAGAGTGGAATTTTAGGAAGTTCCCACTAGTCTTACATGATATCCATACCTCAGTTGTCTAATTGCTTGAGTTTGGGTGTGTTGCCCTCTGAGTTGATCCATTAGGACTAGCTTGAAAACATTAGTTCTCTGTCTTTATGTTCCTGGGAAGGGAGGAGAGCCAAAAAAGAGGGGGGAGGGAACAACCTCAGTATGTTAGGAGCTAATTGGCTTGATCTGGTTCGATTACTTTGAGTAATACCTGTTGATAACTGGTTCCTGTCTAGTCCTATTTGGTGCTCCATTCAGCCTCCCATTTTAACTTTATGTGGATGTTTCACATGTGTTTCTTGTGAACAATACATTGTTAGATCCCGATTTTTAATTCATCCTTCTATTCTCTACCATTTAATGAGCTAGATAATTTCATTCATGTCCATAGTCATGAATTGTTCATTTGCATTTCCTTCTATCCTGTTCCCTTTTACTTTTTCCTCAATTTGATCCTTCTCTTGGTCCCTCCAAATTGAGTTGGGGTGGGACAAAGCATTGGAACTTTTTTACTTTGTTATCCTATATTCAGTTTTCCCACATGGACTTTTTTTAATGCTGTTTATCTTGCTTCAGGGTTTTTGGTTGTTGTTGGTTTTTTGGCCACATTTCAATTTTAGTTTTCCTTTTTCTCTTTTGGTTCTGTTCAAATCAGGGATCTTAAATTCCAGAAGTCATAGTTGACCAGTAATAAGCCTAAAGTCATTTAAGCACTAGAATATACTCCAGAAGCACTTAAGGACTATATTACCAATTGTAGTAGGAACAATATCATATCCCCCTCCTATATGCAAGTCAGGCTTGTTTTTCCTTTAATAGCATTTATATAGCCTTATAAACTTTGCAAGGCACAATTGCGTAGACTTAAGAAAGTATGGAGAAATGCTAATAATGCAAATTAAACGTAAAAATATGCTGTTTACATTTTTCTTCTAGAGAGCTGGTTGTTTAACATTTACCAGCATACTCATTATTATTATCCCCATTTTATAGATGTTGAAACCATCCTAGAGATTTGATTGGTTCAGAGGCTGTTGACATCACTTCCTCTTTGACAGACTACAGAATAGCCACAGGGAGCTCCAGGTGTCCTTTGATGCTTGGCTGGTGAACCATGGTTGGCAACTCAGGCAAGAGAACTTTGCTTATCTAAATCAACTTGGAGAGTCCTCAGTGTATGCCTTTGTTGAGTGTCCTCCTATTCTGGCTAAATAAATATCCTTTTGTTAACTGTTGAATGACCTTTGAATGTTTCCTTATATTCTATTATTAAACATCAACTGCCATTGAATTTCCCTGAATCATACTCAGCCCAGAGCATCCACTCTTTACAAAGAAGATGGTAAAAAAGGAGTTTACCTAATACTTATAGTCTATTAACAATATAATCTATTTCTGCTCTGTTGCTCTTCTTCTTTTCCCTTTGACTCACCCTTAATCACAGGTTTGGGTTTTTTCTATTTCTTTTTAATCTCCCTTTCCCTTTCTTTTTAATCTGCCTTTTACACTCTCCCACACTGCAATATTATAATTTATTTTTCTTTTTACTAGTCCTCAACTATCTTTCCCTCTTTAATCTCTTGTTCTCTGCCCCACGATTTCCCTGTTGGTATAACATATTTTTATAACATTTGTCTATATATGTACATATCCCTGTGTGTAAGTATGCCTGGACTGTGTTCAATTTTCTTTTGTCTAATTCAGGTCAAAGTGAGATTCTTGGGATTCCTGTCCCAGCCCCCTCCCCTATCACTTCCTCCATGTTTGTATACCCTTCATGTCATGAAAGCCTATTATGAAATAAAAAGTTCCACTCTTCCTTTGTTTCCAAGCATAGTCCTCTATCCCTGTAATTTTCTTTTTCTCCCAAAACTTGTAAAAACAGAGAAAAAACATACTTCAAAACCTCCACATACTTCATTTAACTTTGTCTATGACCTTTGAAGACATTAGGACTCTGAGAGGATAATTGTTTCTTTTCTCCTTAAGGGTGTGTTAGCAATTTGCTTTCACATGGTCTCTTCCAATGATCAAAATGTGTCACATCTTAAGTTTCTATTTCCTCCTACTTTCCATTTCAAGGTGTCCAGTCAGTTTTGGCCTCTTCATCAAGAATGCTTGGAAGTCCTCTATATAGTATAAAGTTACTAGTTCTTGTCAGCAACCTTGGTTCATCCTGAGGTCTAGCATTTCTGATATTATTTTAACAGATTCATGCTACTCTCAGCTACCTGCCCTACTGTTTTCTATATATTGTCTTTTTCTTTTGTAATAAACATATTTATTTATAGTTTGGGGCTTCAATTTTTATCCCTCTTTCCCTCCCTCTCCTCCCCCTTCCCTGAGGAAGCAATCAGATATGTGTTATACATGTATAATTATGTAAAACATTACCATATTTGTCATTTTGTACAAGAAAACTTGCTTAAAAGGAAAAAAATGAAAGTGAAAAATAGCATCTTCAGTCTGTTCCATCAATATCGATTCTTTCTTTGGGTGTACTTATCTTTAAAAATGAATAAATTAGGGGCAGCTAGGTGGCGCAGTGGATAGAGCACTGGCCCTGGAGTCAGGAGGACCTGAGTTCAAATCTGGCATCAGACACTTGACACTTACTAGCTGTGTGACCCTGGGCAAATCACTTAACCCCAATTGCCTCACCAAAAAAAAAAAAAAAAAAAAAAAGAATAAATTAGTTGGTGAGTTGTCAGTGCATCTCACTAATGACATGCTCAATGAATGGAAGCTTAAGGGAAGAGAGAGAAATCAACTCTTACTGCCTCCCCAAGTTCATCTCCCTTTTAGGGGGCTGGCTCAAACTAATCTTCAACTCTCAAATTTGGAATCCTCCATTTAATAGATCGATTTACTCACCACTAGATAGACTAACATTTTTATACATAGACCCAGAGATCTATCTGATGCTTGCAGGGAATCATAAGTTGTTTTCCATGTGGCAGCCAATGCTCAAGGCCCTTTAAAAGTCTCTCATTAGCTAAGGACATAGTCACACATTGCAGTGGGGTGAGGTTGGAAGCAGACTCCTTATCCTTACTCTGATTCACTTGGGGTCCCTAGGCCTTCTTTGATTACATTAGTTGATATGGGAGCAGAATCTAACCCTTATATCTATAAAATTTTAATCCAAGTTATCCTACCTACCTTCCCTTTGAGCACTTTGAAATCTGATTTCTCTCCAAACCCAGGGGATTCCTGGCTAAGAAGCACTAAGCATCAAGCAGAGATTTAAGCTTGGAAATTAAAGTAAGAAAAGTAGGGAAACTTCAGTCAGGAATCAGAGGGAGAGACAGTCAGTCTGTCAAGATGCATTTTTGCTAAGAGATGGAACACAAAGAAAGACAAAAGATGGCCTCTCACCTCAGGAGCTCACAATCTAGTTGTGCGTAGGCAAACATGCACATGACTATATACAAACAATTTGTATGTAAGGTATATAGGAAATAAAGAGGGGAAATTCATTAAAATTAAAGAGGGTTTGGGAAAGGCTTCCTTATAAAAGGTGGGATTTTAGGTGCTAGGAAACCAGGGAGACCAGGAGACAGAAATAAGGAGGGAAAGCATCCCAGGTATGGGAGAAAGCTGGTGAAAATATCCAGAACTGAGAGAGTGAGTGTATTGTTCAAGGAAAACCTAGGAGGCCAACATCATTGAATTGGGCAGTATGTGGGTATGAGTAAGTTATTAGAAAACTGGAAAAGTTAAGAGGAGGCCAAGTTATGAAGGGCTTTGGTCCTGGAGGTGATAGGAAATTGCTGGAGTTTATTGTGTGGAGGGGTGATAGAACCAGACCTACACTTTATCAAAAAGGACTTCTGAGTGTGGAGCCAAGATGATGGAGTAGAGAAAGCTCTTAGCAGAGTTCTCCCAACACCCCCTTCCAAACAACTATAGAATAATACCTTAAACCTAATTATGTAGTGGCAAAGCTCACAAAAAGTGAGACTGGGATCTTTTTTCCAGCCCAAGACAACTTAGGAGATAGGAAAGAAAGGCAAATCTGACTTTCAAATACAAGACTGAAGAAAATAAACATGAAAGAAATCCTAAGAGAATCATGAAGTTTGAAATGTTTATATTCTTACATGAGAAGATGATAATTTATTACTCCTAAGAACTTTATCGAGATTAGGGAAGTTAGAAAGAATATACATAGACTTAGGGCATGGGTGATGGGATGTTTACAAAAAATAAAATTAAGGGGTGAGAAAGAGGGAAGTACTAGGGAAAGGGGGAAGGAAATGGCAGGGGGTATCCCACATAAAAGAGGCACGAAATGGAAAAGATTTTACAATGGAATGTATGATGCAGAGGTGAGAGTAGCAGGCAACACTTGAATCTTGTCCTCATCAGAATTGGATCAAAGAAGGAATACATATACATACATTTGTGTATAGAAATTTATCTTACCCTGGAGGGAAGTAGAAAGAGAATAGAATAAGAGAAAAGGAGGGAGGTTGATAGAAAGTAGGGTGAATTAAAGGAGGTAGTGGTCAGAAGCAAAACAGTCTTTTGGAGAGGAGGAGGTAGAGGGGAGAGAAGAAAAGAGAGAGAGAGAGAGAGAATGATAAATAGGAAAAATAGAATGCAGGGAAATAGTTAATAATCATAATTTTGGATATGAATGGAGTGAACTAATGCATAAAATGGAAGCAGATAGTAGAATGAATCAATAACCAAAATCTAACAATATGTTGTTTGACAAAAACACTTTTGAAACAGAGAGACATAGAGTATTTTTACATAGAGTAAAAATAAGGGGCTGGAGCAGAATCTATTATGCTACTGAGGTTAAAAAAAAAAAACACCACAAGGGTAGCAATCTCAGATCTTAAACAGAGCAAAAGCTAAAATAGACCTAATTAAAAGAGATGAGCAAGGAAACTACATTTTGCTAAAAGGTACCATAGACAGTGAAGTAATGTCAATATAAACATATATGCACCAAATGGTATAATATCCATGTTCTTGAAGGAAAAGTTAAATGAGTTATAGAAGGAAATAAACAATCAAACTATACTAGTGAGGGACCTCAATTTTTCCTTCTCAGAACTAGATAAATAACCATAACACAAACAAGAAAGAAGTTAAGCAAATTAATAGAATCTTAGAAAAGTTAGATATGATAGTCTTCTGGGGAAAAAAAAACTAAAATGGAATAAAAAGGAGCATATCTTTTTTTCAGTTGAATGTGCCACCTTTCCAAAAATTGACCGTGTATTATGGCATAAAAACCTCAGAAGCAAACTCAGGAAAGTAAAAGTACTAAATCAAAGTAAAGATTAATAAAACCAAAAGTAAGATAACCATTGAGTTAATTAAAAGTGAAATCTTGGGGGCAGCTAGGTGGCGAAGTGGATAAAGCACTGGCCCTGGATTCAGGAGGACCAGAGTTCAAATCCGACCTCAGACACTTGACACTTACTAGCTGTGTGACCCTGGGCAAGTCACTTAAGACCCACTGCCCTACAAAAAAAAAAAAAAAGTGAAATCTGGTTTTATGAAAAAAAAAGTAATAAAATAGATAAACCATTAGTTAATTTGATTAGAAAAAAAGAAGGAAGGAACCCAAATTTCCAGTATCAAAAACAAAAAGGATAAATGCACCATCAAGAAGATGAAATTTAAATAATTATTAGGAATTACTTTGCTTAAATATATGACAATAAATCTTACAAAGTGAAATGGATGGATATTTACAAAAATATAAATTTCCTTGATTAATAGAAGTAGAAATTGGATATCTTATCTTAGAAAAAGAAATTGAACAAGCCATCAATAAGTCTCCCTATGAAAAAATCCCCAATTACTGTCTGTGTGACCCTCGGCAAGTCACTTAACCCTCATTGCCCTGAAAAAAAAAAAGAAAAAGAAATAGAGTGGTGATCAGTGAAGTGGATTAGGTACACAATACACAACAGTAAATGACCATAGTAATCTAGTGTTTGACAAATCCAAACATTCAAGATTTGGGCATGAGAAATCCCTATTTGACAAAAATTCTTGGGAAAACTGGAAATGAGTTTGGCAGAAACTAGGTATAGACCAACATTAACACCATATACCTAGTTATGGTAAAAATGGGTACATAATTTAGAAATAAAGGGTAATATCATGAGCAAACTAGGGAAGCATGGAATAGTTTACCTGTGAGATCTATGGATAAGGGAAGAATTTATGACCAAACAAGAAATAGAGAGAATTATAGGATATAAAATGCATCATTTTGTTTACATCAATTTAAAAGGGTTTTGTAGAAACAAAACCAAATGCAGGCAAGGTTATAAGAAAAGCTGGAAACTGGGAGCACATTTTTACAGCAAGTTTCTCTGATGTTATGGGGAAAATAGATGGAGGTTTGGGATAGGGGTTCTTAGGAATTCCTCTTTAAATAATTACACCCTCTTGCACACACATCCAATTAGAATACAATAATAGTTTATTTAGGGGCTAGAGAAAGGAAACCAAGGCAGAAATCCTTGTACTTCTTCTCATAGGGAGAAGGCATGGCACAAAGGTGTGGTTCTGAGATACCTATCTCCTGGAGCAGAAGACAGGCAGATACTTCTATAGAGGACCGATGGGGGTGATCATCTGACTGTGGAAAGTTCCCTTACTCGGGGAGGACCATTCACCACTGATGGTGGCTGGGGGAAGTTGAGTGAGGGGTAGCTCTGGATCTCTCAAGCCATCTCTGTCCTCATACCACAAAGGCAGCAGCCACACCCAATCTTATCTCCCCAGGGGGTAGGGAAGACTAGAATGAAGGGTGGTGGTCCTGGAGTTAGCTCAGTCCGGATCCAGTGCCACTTATCTCTTTAGGTGTGTCCGTCCTTTGGTTTAGTTTCTCAAGGAGAAGGTTCTTTGATTTACCTGATGGAGGGCCATTCAAATGAGGTACCCAAGCCCATAACATCTGATAAGGGGCTCATTTCTCAAATATATAGAGAATTGAGTCAAATTTATAAGAATACAAGTCATTCCCCAATTGATAAATGCTCAAAGGATATGAACAGGCAGTTTTCAGACAAAGTAATCAAACCTATCTATAATCATCTGAAAAATGACAATTGATTAGAGAAATGCAAATTAAAACAAATTTGAGGTATCCCTTCACATCTATCAAATTGGCTAATATGACATAAAAGGAAAATGACAAATGTTGGAGGGGACATTAAAATATTGGAACATTACTGCACTGTTGGTGTAGTGGTGAACTGATTCAACCATTATAGAGAACATTTTGGAACTATGCCCAAAGGGATATAAAACTATGCATACCCTTTGCCCCAGCAATAGTACTATTAGGTCTGCACCCCAAAGAGATCAAAGAAAAAGGAAAAAGACATGTATGTATAAAATATTTATAGTAGCTCTTTTGTGGTAGCAAAGAATTGGAAATTGAGGGGATGCCCATCAATTGGAGAATGGCTGAACAACTTGTGATATATGATTGAGATGGAATACTATTGTGTTGTAAAAAATTCTCTCTCAGGTTCAAAATCTTAATCTTTTTCATAATTTCCAAATCACTTAAAACTACCATTTATATTTGAATGCTTTTTTCCCCTCCATCCACTGTTGAAAACTACTGGTCCAGGAAACTCATTTGCTTGCAATTACAAACTTAGAGAGACATTAGAAGAAGATTCCTAATTTAAGACCATACATTTTCTTTGAGCATAATGAGTGCTACAGATATATACAGATGAAGATGTCCAGTGGGCACTGGGGGATTTAATTTAAATTTATCAATTTAAATTTATCAAAAAAGACATTGTAAATCCACTTACTAGCTCTGTGTAACCTCAGACAATCTGTTTAACCTCTTAGGACTGGATAATCCCTAACATTTATCCCAGCTCCAACATTAAAATATTCTGTTATATAGATTAAGATATATTTTACAAAGAGCTACTTGCTGAAAATTCAGAAGGGGATGAAATTGTAAAGATAGAGAACGTCTGTAGAATGAGAAAAGAGAGGACATACCATATCAAGAGATCAAGGAAAGGATAGGGAAGCAATAAAAGAGGTAGAGAATGAGTGTTTAGAAAGATAAGAGGAGAAGGAAGAGAGTGTGGTGTCATGGAAGGTAAGGAAAGGGAGAGTATATCAAAGAGTTAACATGTAAAATGAAATAGATCTCCCCATATTCAGTTTCTTCCATTTTCAATCCATTTTCCATGCAGCTGCCAATTTAATAGCCCTAAAATGAAAATTTGACTGTTATTTCTCTGCTCAAGAAATGTTAATTCCCATAGTTTTTAGGCTAAAAGTTAAGTTCCTCTATTTGGCATTTAAGTCCCATCAAAACATGAGTACAGCCTCTCTTTTCTGACTGATTGCACACGACTCCCCCTATATATTTCAGTGAATTTTCCTGCTTACTGTTATCCATACATGCCATCTTTCCTTCATGCCTTTGCACAATCTGTCTGCCATGCCTAGAATACTTTTTCTCCTCCCCACCACCTCTAGTGACACCTAGGTCTTTTCAAAACTCAGGTCAATTGGATAGAGCACCAGTCCTGGATTCAGGAGGACCTGTGTTCAAATCCGGCCTCAGACACTTAACACTTACTAGCTGTGTGACTCTGGGCAAGTCACTTAACCCCAACTGCCTCACCAAAAAAAAAAAAAAAAGAGAGAGAGATAAACAAAAATCAAAACTCAGGTCAGATTTCACTTCAAGAATTTTTCCCCCTGATTTTCCCCACCATTCCCCATCACTTTTTATTTATTTTCTTGTTTGTTTGCTTGCTTATTTATTTTACCTATCTGTTTATTATCTATATGTAGCTTTTATTAGCACTGAGTGTTCTTACCCCAACTCACACTCACACTAATGAGTCAAAACCCTAGAACAAAGCTACATTCCCTCTCTCATCATCCTATAGTACCTTTGAGAAGTTAAGGAATCTTCTTCCACCCACAAACATATCATATGTTGTTGTTGTTGTTGTCATCGTTGTCATCGTCATTGTTGTTTCTCACTTACATCAGCCAGACAGGAAAGATGGTCAGGTCATCCAGACAGCACGTTGTGTTAGCATTGTCATTTCATTTCTGTCTCAGCAGGCAATGAAAAAGATCCTCTTCTTCATGGAGTAATATTACTGGGAACAATTCTGTGAACGTTCCAAAGTCTTCACAGGGATTGTGTCAGGAAATGCATACTATACATGTTCATAATGACCGGGCTTTCATTGGTCAATCCCAGTCCCTGTGTTTATCTGTGAACATGTTGTTTCCCAATATAGAATGCAAGTCTCTCACTTTTGTATTTGTAACCCAGTACCTAGCACCGTGGCTAGCAAATAGTAGGCATTGCATAAATACGTTGATTGATTGGGCAACAGAGACTGAAGATGGAGAAACGGACATTGTCTTGGTAATTCAAAGGTCACTAGTCACCTTTCAGAAATTAGTTTCAGTAAAAAGGTGGGGTTATCACCAAAATGCAAAAGGTTGATAAATATAGAGGTATTTTATTTTTAAAATTAACCATCCAAGTGCAGCAATTAGTTTTCTGCGAAAAAGATGCTGAAATTTTGGTATACATATACTCAGTTTGAGACAATGATATGATAATGGTAGAACAAAAAAGCTAGTAAGATGTTAGCAGAATTCAGAGAGTATTCTCACAATAGGTTAGGATTACTGCACTTGCTGCTCAGTCAGGCTACTTCTAGAATATTGAGTGTGCTTCCAGATAATCACTTTTAGATTTTAGGAAGGACATAGAATAATTGGAAGAGATTCTGGGAGGATAACATGACGAGGGGCCTGAAGATCATCCGCATGAGGAATGGTGAAAGAAACTGAAGAAGAAAAGACATCATGGCTATCTTTAAGTAAATAGTTAAATTGAAGGGCTAAAAACTGGAAAAGAACTCCAAGCTAAGAACTAGAAAGACTGGGTAGAAATATCAGAGGTAGATTTTATTTCCAATTTTGTTTTGTTTTTAAGTTTAACCCCCTTACTTTTACTAAAGAGGAAATTGAATCCTAAAGCAGGCAGTACGTAGCAGAGCAAAAATATGTACTCAGACCCTCTGACTCCAAATGCAAAGTTCTTGTGTATCTAAATGAAAAGATGGCTCCATCTGCTTGCCTAGTTCAGCTTCTTTGTTGTTGTTGTTCAGTCATTTAATTGTGTCCAACCCTCCATGACCCCATTTGGGGTTTTGTTGGCAAAAACATTGGACTGGTTTGCCATTTCCTCCTCCAGCTCATTGTACAGATGAAGAACCTGAGGCAATCAGGGTTATGTGACTTGCCCAGGGTCACACAACTAGTATGTGTTCAAGTCTAGACTTGAACTCAGGTCTTCCTGACTCCAGACCCTGAACTCGAACCACTGCACCTCTAGCACCATACTTGCTGTATGACCCTGGGCAAATTACTTAACCTCTCATTTCTCTTGGACTCAGTTTCAGAGAATGTGCTGGTCTGCATTGGTAACAGTTCCTGTTCCAGTGAAATCACGTATTCCTTCCCTATCCTATTGAGAAACAACCTCAAAAGAAAAAGAAAAAGAAAAAAGAAATTTTTTAAAAAGCCTCCTGAGCTATCAAGAATTAGAACTGGCTATTTTAGGAGATAGTGCATTCCTTTTCATTGGAGATCTCAGTGCCACAACCTACTGAGGACAATTGCTTTGGGTATTTATGTCCAGGAACAATTGCACTAAATGATTTCTGCGGTCCTTTCCAATCCTCAGAGTCTGTGATTCTGTGAACCCTTTCAAGAAATTTGGGAAAACCTAAGCATATTTGTAGACAGGTGGGAAAAAAAAAACAGAGGAAAGGAAGAGATTAAAGATGCATGAAAAGGAATGCCAAAAAATCAGATGGGCACTCTGTGGAAGGACAAGGGAGATAATCATATTGGTTCCAATGCAGTCTCTACCCTTAAAAGAAGATCTCTTTGCAAGGGGAAAAAAATTACTGCATACCAAAAAACGATTGCACAAAACTAAAGTATACAACTGTATGAAGTTACATATTACATATATGTATGTAAATGGGTATATATTTATATGTGCATATATATTGAAATGTTTTTGCATTTTATTTTAGTTCCTATAATGATGCTTGAAAGCATATTTGTACTAGAGGCATATGCAGTCTATATTCATACCAATATTTCAAATTAACTTAGGCTGGAGCCTAAGAAAACACTGGGATATGGGTTTTGGTATGTGATCATCTATAAGGCCAGTCATTTCCAGTCATTCATCCCGCCAAAAAAAAGGGGGGGAGGGGGCAGAGGGTGAAACATATTCTCCCTCAGGTCCTATAGCCACCAGATAAACATTCATTGCCATCAGATGATAAGAATGGACCCTACTATTCCTTCAAATTCTAAGCTAAGGAGATTTAACTCCAATTTAATTTCAGGCAGGCAGAGAACCCTGAGCACCACTAGATGGCAGCTCCTTCCCACAATACTGTCTACAGTTTTTCCAACCTGTCGCCCCTTAGCGGCCAGAGAAGAAGGAAAAACTAGAATTTGCATAGTGGAAAGTTTTCATAGAACTGCAAAAGGAGACTGTTTGAAGGGGCCAAATCTGACTTCAAAAAAGGTTGAGTGACTTGTCTAAGATCACATGACAGAGATGAAACCATTGAAAGACACTACATTGAGTCTCATCCCATCTCAACCCTGGCCTCCTGACTATTATGACAATTACTCCTATGCCTCAACACACAAAAGTACTCTAAGTGCCAACAGCCCTAAATGTCGGTAGCTGCAATAAAAGTGTGAGACTGTGAATATTGTTTTCATAATCTTACAAATGATGAAGTTCAGGCCCAGAAAGGTTGAATAACTTACTCGTGGTCTCACAGACTATGTAAGCAGTGAGTCGAACACAGATCTCCTGACTTTAGAATGAAATTGCTGCTTGTCCCTCATTCTCGAAGAGGACCATGACATCAGGAAGATGATGTCGTTACTTGCAAGTAAATTGGATTTAAGTGAGAGAGGGCTGCCCAAAGGCACCAGCCTCACTCTCTTCTTCAGAGCCATCTGGGTCCAGTGGCAAGATACATATCAGGATAATTAGAGATGGCCCTGGATGCAAGTGGGAGACCTTGGTCTTTTTAAGCTAAGGTCTTTCCCAGTCTCAGTTTGTCTGAGGCAACAAAAAATACTGTCACAAATATTCCTAGAAAACAATGACCCTACAGCAGAGAATCTTGATTTTTTTTAGTGCATAATGAACACTCAATCTGATTAAGCCTAGGAAGGACCATCGAAGAATCATGTTTTTAAATAATTGAAGAAAATTTTCAATTTCAATTAGTAGTTATTAGCTCTTTAAAAATAAATATGGCATTTTAAAAAGAAAAGTAATTGGGGCAGCTAGATGGCGCAGTGGTTAAAGCACCCGCCCTGGATTCAGGAGTACCTGAGTTCAAATCCGGCCTCAGACACTTGACACTTACTAGCTGTGTGACTCTGGGCAAGTCACTTAACCCCCATTGCCTAAAAAAAAAAAAAAAAAAAAAAGTAATTTACTTTAAAAAAAATATATAATGATATATAATAATTATAAATGGAATGACATTATTTACTTTAAGTTAAATGACAATTAAAAATAAAATATCAGGTTTAAAAATAAAGATGCCATATTTTTCCCAACCAAGCTGATATCTGTCCATGAACCCCTAGTTTAAAAACCTTTGCCCTAGAATTCCCAGTCAGTATTAGCAGGTGCTGCCTCTTACCCAGCTGTCTCTGTTATCTTTTGCCTCAGCCAAAACCAAGCAAATGAAACTCTCTGCCAAGTCAAAGCTTTCTCTGTCGTTAGGTTTTGTAATCACCACTAAGGGAAAGTAACTTCAAGAGTTTTTCTGGTGTGGAAAGGGAGAGAGTTATCTTTTCAGTGCCCCCACAGATCTAGGAATGCACAATTAGAAATTAATTCTATTCCATTTGGCCTGCAGCTGTCAACCTGTCCACTCCGTTCAAGTTGTTTTTTATTATGTTCCAGTTTAGGGACAGTCTCACAGGCACAGATTTAGAACTGAAAGTAACCCAGAAAGGGTAATCTGGCTCAAACCTCTTATTTTACAGATGAGGGACAAGGCCCAGAAGGGTTTAGTGACTTTCCAAGATTGTAAAGGTCCAAACTCTGACTACAAATCTCATGTTCTTTCTATTGTCAACCCCAGGGGTCCTTCACCTGGCTCTTCACCTGGAAATCTCTGGTTGAAGGAGTTTGTGAACTTGAACAAGAAAAAAAAACCCGAAATCTTTATTTTCATTAAACTTTAACTGAAATTCAGTGTTTCCTTCAATTATTTAAAAACCTGAATCCAAAAAGGCTTTATCAGATTGCCCAAAGGGTCCATGACACAAAAAAAGGTAAAGAACTCCTGGCCTACCCCAAGCTGCCTCCCACATAAAAGATGAGTTGGAAGAGTTATTTGAGAGGGTGTCCATCTAGTTCAGAGATGTCAAACACAGAGCTCCCGCAGCCCACAACACTCACAAATTCAGTCCAAACTAAATTAAAAGGTAATTGGGAAATGTTTAAGAAATAAATTGATGGATAGGGCACCGGCCCTGGATTCAGGAGGACCTGAGTTCAAATCTGGCCTCAGACACTTAACACTTACTAGCTGTGTGACCCTGGGCAAGTCACTTAACCCCAATTGCCTCACTAAAAAAATAAATAAATAAATAAATAAATAAATTGAAATACAATAAAATATAGATAACATTCCATTTTAAAACTGTCAATGCGTAGTCCACAGGGATCCGTATGTATGCTTTAGGGGCCCCCATTTCTTTTTTTTTTTTTTTTTTTTTTTTGCGGGGCAATGGCGGTTAAGTGACTTGCCCAGGGTCACACAGCTAGTAAGTATCAAGTGTCTGAGGCCAGATTTGAACTCAGGTCCTCCTGAATCCAGGGCCGGTGCTTTATCCACTGTGCCACCTAGCCGCCCCCGGGGCCCCCATTTCTATTGGGGTTTGACACCTCTGGTCTAGTCCAACTTCCCCCTTGATGCTTGAATCCCATCAAAATTCCATCCCAACTCTGCCTGGAGACCTCTGGTGAAAGAGAGTCACTATGTCAAGGACAACCCACTCCATTTCAGAGCAGCCTCCCTCCAAAGCACCCAATTCAGCCAGCCCTCAGAGACCACGCAGAATCAATTGAACCCCCTTGTTCATATTAATTTTTTTCAAATTTTTGAAGATAATAATACATCTCCTCTCTAAACACTCCCAGTCTTCTCTTCATTATCCTAAATATTCCCATTTCCTTTGTTCCCTATAAGACATGGTTCCCCCCACCCCGTGTGTGTCTGTCTGTCTCTATCTCTCTCTGTCTCTGTCTCTGTCTCTGTCTCTGTGTCTCTGTCTCTTTCTCTGTCTCTTTCTCTCTGTCTCTGTCTCTGGTTCTATGTCTCTCTGGCTCTATGTGTGTGTGTGTGTGTGTGTGTGTGTGTGTGTGTGTGTGTGTGTGTGTGTGTGTGTCTGTCTGTCTGTCTGTCTGTCTGTCTGTCTCTCTCTCTCTCTCTCCCCTTTCTCTTTTGAGAATGGACCTCTTTATACTGCCCAGGCTTAAAGTACAAAGCTGACACATAGCCTGAACCCACTGCTAATTGACATAGAAAATCTGACCCGCTCTATTTCCACCTGCCTCCACCTCCCCCTACAACACAGACTGAAAGGCCTGCACCATGTCTGACCATGTGACTCCCTTTCAAGAATGCTAATGCTTCAACCTAGGGGAACTTAGGGTAGACATCAGAAGAAGTTTCCAGAACCAGAGGGTAGTAAAATAGTAGGAGGAATCATCTGAGTCTTGCAAGAAGAGGGATGGCATATTTAGGGTGGAAAAGCACCTGACTTGCCTGAAGCCAGAGAGAGGGATTAAGTCATTTAAAGAGTTCAAAACAAATGATGGTATGCTGAAGCCAAAGAGATGATTGTCAAGTTTTCAGGGTTAGCATTTTATACCCCGGGAACAACAAAATGATACAAATCAGGGATTGGTTGATTACATTGTTTATTGTCTCAACTTAAGAAGGCAATGGAGAAAATGATAATGATGCATATGAAACTAAAATGTGTCGAGTGTGTGTGTGTGTGTGTGTGTGTGTGTGTGTGTAGCCAATTGTTAAACAATTACAAGCACACCCCATTTTGCAAATTTTTTCCATCCACAAGTTTCCATTTCAGTCTTCTCTAACTGTCGTTCACCTCTGTGGTCACTAGGTGGTGGTTTTGTCCCAAACTCGTGACGTGACTTCAGGAAGTCAGTCTCAACTCAGCGCCTGGCCTCATTAATTTGTTCTCCCCCTCCCTTGCTTACTTTCTGCTCCCCCACTCCCAACCCCTGTTCCTGCACGTGACAGGAGAGACTCACAACAGCCAGGAGGTCTAAGCCAGCGGGTTTTTTTGCCCAGCATCCCAAGGAAAACGACAAATAGGAAGACAAGCTTAATAAATGCTTGTTGATTGTTGATTGATGAGGGAGTTGGTCATTTCAAGCAACTAACCCCACCAAACACACACATACACACACTCCCCACCCCCTCCCCACCTAAGTCCTGACTAGTCCCTGGACTGGCCTTAGTACTTTCCTACATTCCGGAGACTACAGGCCTAATGCTTGACCTTGGCTTTCAGGGTCCTCATCCCACTGCACTCTCTTGTCAAGTTGGGCAAAAGTGCCCAGGCCTTTGATACTAAGTCTCAGACTCGCAGGGATTTGAACCAAGGAACATCCTGGCCTCTCTTTCTATAAAAAGCTAAAAGAGAAGGGAACTCACCTGTAGAAGAAAAGGTTAAACAGAAGTGGGAAGAAGTGGGAAGACAAAAAGAAAACAATAGTGGAAAGAATCCTAAGTAGAATTCCTATTTATATACTGCTTTAAAGTTTACAAAGTAAACTTCACCACTATGAGTTTATGAGATTGATAGGGGAAGCATTTTCCTTTATTTGTTGGCTTGATTTCAATGATGGAGGAGATTCCTGGCATGGAAATACCTACCACCTTTTCAATTTGTCATTTAGAATCTTGGGGAATTTCCTTGGGCCCTGAGTGGTATAGCCCCAGTCCCAAAGACCATTGGTCCCATACCAGTGCCCATGGTGATCTTTAGAGAAAGGCTTATTCACAGAGAAGAGCAGGCAGGCCACTCTTAAGAGCCAGTCCTCCTTGCCCTAGGAAGGGGGTGTCTATCCAATGCCTCTCATCGAGTCAGCAAATGCCTTTCTATAAATCAACTCCTGGCATTCACTTCCCCCCACTGCTCCTTTCTTCCCCTCCCTTGCTCAAGGCTGCAGCAGCAGCCCCCTCTCTGGTTACACATGCAGCACCCCCCCCAGTGTCTCTTCCCACAAACTGTTGCTGCCCAGCCATCTGTCACCCCTCATGGGCCCTGACAGCCCCCTCTGGAAGACACGGACTCCCAGCAAGCTGTGGCCCAGGCCTCTGGAGCTGTGCTCTGATTGTTGCCACTGGACTGCTGTGCCCCTCTCCCTAGCCTGGGAAGGAGGAGGGGAAGAGAGGTGGCATTTTTACATTTCTCTGGGGAACAAAGGGAGGCTCAGCAGTTGCTTTTACTTTTATTTATTTATTTATTTATTTAGAGTTTTATTTTCCCAAGTTACATGTAAAAACAAATTTTAACATTGATTTTTAAAATTTTGTGTTCCAAATTCTCTTCCTTCCTCCCTCCCTCCCCACCTCCCCTTAAGAACTCAAGCAATTCAATATAAGTTATACATGTGTAGTCATGCAAAACATTTCCATGTTAGTCAGGACAGTTGCTTTTTCTAGAAAGGTTTTGGAAAAAAGGATCCTCGTTTTCATGGACTGAAAGTGGACAATACTAAATTTAGAGTCGGTATAGCCTCATACATAATCTAGTCCAACCTCTTCATTTTTGAGGAAGAAACTGAGTCTTAAATTAACATAGATTCACCCAAAATCACACAGATAATAGCTATCAAGCCATGATTTGAACAACCAGTTCTCCTGAGTCCAAATCCAGGGTCCTTTTCCACTACAAGGGACACTGAGGCTAGGTGGGGAGGAGTCTTGCTAGCCAGGGGAATTCTAGGATCACCCCACAGATCCAGGTATGGGAAGACAAAAAGAAAACAATCTAAATGCTTAGAAAATGGAAATCAGGTTCCTTCTGAACTGCCCCATCTTCCATTCTACACCTTTCCTTTCTAATTCAGTGGCAGGTCTCAGATTCTCTCCTAAGGCTGTCTATTCATCTCCCTCACCAATTCTTCTCAGATCCCAAACCAGGCCAAGCCTTTCCCCTTTTTATTCCCTTCCCACCCAGCCCCCCCCCCCTTTACTTAGTACACACCTATTCCCCCCATCCGTGACTCCTTGCACCATCTGCTCTAATCTGCCCTCTCCAGCCAGAAGCATCCTAAGGTTGGCTCCCCAAACAGGTCCTATTGGAAGGGGAAAGGGGAACCGGCTTGCTTTTCTACTCCCTTCTGGCTGTCTCTTAGTGGGGAGGGGGAGGCATCTGCTTCATCTCCACAATGAATAAAAGACCTCAGGTTTCCTCCTGGACTCCTGCCTTACCCATCCCCCACTCTCCACCCCAGGAGAGACTTCCTAAGGGGATGAGATAAATCCAGCTTTTCATCCTTCCTCATGGCATCTCAGCTCCTCTCTGTCTCCCTCTTTTCTCCTCCACCGTCATCCAGGTTAATTTCAGAATCTCACAGGGCAATGCCATTGTCCATTTGCTCCTGGGAAACTGAAGGGGTAGGCAGAAAAGTAAAGTGTATAAGGCTGGAGGTTGACACACCTAAATTTGGGGTTCAGTTGCAAACCCCTCCTCTACCTTCCTCAGAGTAAGAGTTGGGGCATGGAGAAGTCAATTGCATTTTGACAATAAGACATTATCCCTAAAGTCAAGCATCCAGATGCCTGTCAACTGGAGATGCCATTCAGCCATCCTGAGGTTTGATCTCCACTGTGCTCCAGCAAACTAGGTGTTGGAGAAAAGTTATGAGGTTGTCTCGGTGTTTTGGTGTCCTGCAAACACAGCCTTAAACACAGGCACACACCACCATGTAAAATAGAGTAGAAGCATGTGACTGGAGCTGGAATGTGACTGGAGCTCAGAGTCATCCTAATCCAATCTTCTCATTTAGATGCAAATAAGCATTCTGTTTGTTTTATTTTTAATTGTTTTGCTCAACAAGTCAGGTACTCAGAACAGCCAGATTACTCTAAACCAAGGTCTCTGTTCAAATGTTGGGGTTCTGGGCTGTGAGAATGCTCCGTCTAGTCTCCAGAACTCTGGAAATCTTCAACTGACCCCATGGAGCCAGACTCCAAGTCCAGCAGGCAGCTCTATTGTTGCTTCCCTCTCCCCCCACCCCCAACAACCCCTTGCCCTTCTCATCTCTTCCCCTCTTTTCTTGTCCCCACCCCTCTGGGGCATATGTGCAGGGGCTGGACACCCCCACCCCCAGGCTCGAAGGAAATGAATAAAAGAGGGCAGGGCTATTCCCCCATTCTTCCCCCGGGGCTTCACATGGTCCAATTTCCATAGGAAACAATCATCTTGATCCTGGTACAATTGTTTGGGTGTCAGGGCAGGAGGGTGTGTGTGGAGCTGGCCCTGAAAGGCGCAGCCCCTCCCACTGCTCTAATGAGAGTCAGGATTCCAGTCGGGAGCTTGACAGATGGGGGCATGAATACCCGACTGGCACCTTGGAAAAGTTTGCCAACGGTCCAAGCTCTGGTGTCTTGGGAATAGGGAAGGGGGTGGGAGGAGTGGAGTCCAGGCCTAGAAGGTAGGGAAGTAGGGGCTGAGTATGATGCTGCCTTCCCTTTTTCCCTTTCTTTTACTTACCAGGGAGCCTCCTGGAATCCTGCTATTCTTTTCCAATCTTGGTAGAGGGACACCTAACTGTGCACTCATGTCCTCCAGCACCCCTGCTTTGATTGACTCAGAACCTCTTCAACCTACACACTCTCAAGTTTCCTAAATTTGTTCCCAAATGCCCTTGCTTTGTATAAAACACCTACTCTTGCCTAGCTCGTGGGGTTATTGTGAGGTTCAAGTACAATTAATATATTGGCACACTTTTGGAACCTAAACTCTATTCAATTCAAACATATTTATTGTGCAGAGGACTATATTGGGCACTCATAAGATTTACTTTAGGGGATGAATGAATGAATGAAAAACTATCATTAAGTACTTAGCCTGTACCAAGTGTTGCATTAAGCACAAGGGAAACAAAGTAAAACCGTCCCTGATCTCAGGGAGATCAAGCTATAATAGGGGAGAGAATACAACTCCTTCTATTCCAACCAGACTGGACTATTCTCAGGTGGCATAGTAGATGGAGTGCTGGACCCAGAACCAGGAAGACCTAAATTTCAAATAAAGCCTCAGGGGGGCAGCTAGGTGGCACAGTAGATAAAGCACTAGTCTTGGATTCAGGAGAACCTGAGTTCAAATCCAGCCTCAGACACTTGACTCTTACTAGCTATGTGGCCCTGGGCAAGTCACTTAACCCTCATTGCCCCACAAAAACAAAAACCAAATACAACCTCAGATTCTTGCCAGCTATTGAACCCAGGCAAGTCATTTAACCTGTCAGCCTCAGTTTCCTGAACTGTAAAATTGGGATTATAATAGCACCTACTTCTCAGAGTTGTTGTGAGGATCAAATGAGAGAATATTTATACTGCACTTTGCATAATTCACAGTAGGTGCTTAATAAATGGGTTTTTTCCTTCCTTCCTTTGGATCATAAGATGCAGTTTTGAAAAGATTCTCAAAGGTTCTAGTCCAATTCACTCACTTAAGAGAAAAGTGAGGTCTGTAGTGGGTGGCTAAGATAAGTGACAGAGTCAGGACTGAAATTCAGGTCTTTAAACTATGACTTCTGTCTTACCTCTTCAGGACTTCATGCCAGGGGACAGGCAGGAAAAGCAACATGGCTGTTCATAACACTTGGATGCCCTGGGCAGCCATCAACTACAATCCTTTTGGGCAGTCAAGAAACATTGATTAAATATCTAATACATTCCAGACAATGTGACGAGCACTAGGGATATAAATACAAAAAAGATTGTCCCAATCTTAAAACTGGGGTTGGAAACAGCAGAGTTAAGAGAGGATTCAGTAGCCAAGAGTGGACAGGAGATAGTAAGGAGCTAGTGAGTTCGGTGAATTCAGATTTCTAAGCCTGGTTGAATTACAGTGTCCAGCATTGGGAAGTTATGGAGGAACTGCTGCAAGTAAACATTGATGATCCCTGAAGAAGATCAGAAGCCTGAAGTCATGCAAATGTCCTGATTTTCAAAAGATTTTTAAAGAAGCTACAGTGAGCTTCATGTTAATCCTGGGAAAAATTCTAGACTGGCTAGCTAATTAATTAGTGAGTTCATTAATTTTAGTGTGCCCAGTGGATGTTTGGACAAACAGATGACTATAATAATAAATTAAGCCAGAAGAAAAAGAATGAGCAAATTGCCAAAGTTACCTAGATTTGATTCTAATTATAGCTAGCTTGTAAGTACCTTTGTTTTCTTTTTTCTTCTTAAAAAAACATTTTTGATGCCTTTTGTCACAGTCCTTCCCTCCCCCTCCAATAAATCCTTCCTCATGACAAAGAAAAATAATTAAGCCAAGACATCTGAAGACAACAACAACAATAACAATTCTGTCTTCCTAGTCCTTCACTTTTCTACAACGACCAGGGAGTCAGTCATGACCCTATACTTAACCAGGTCACTTCCCCACTCTCCTTTCCTCTCAAATGCCTTGTTTCCTTGTCATGTTGAAGCTCATGCTTTCCCAAATCCTAAGCCTACATCACTCCTCCTCTTCAGTTCCTATTCATAAACTACTGAACAGAGCTGAAGGAAATCAAGTGAGATGACTGGGTCTAGGACAAATTTAAATCAACTAATTTCAACTATACCTTCATCCAAGCAAGGCAATCTTTTGCCTATGCTTCCCTAAACTCTATGCGTCACTTAACCCTGTTTGCCTCAGTTTCCTCATCTATCAAATGAGCTGGAGAAGGAAATGGCAAATCACTCCAGTATCTCTGTCAAGAAAACTCCAAATGGGTCATGTAGAGTCAGGCACAAGTGAAACAATTCAACAACAAAATACATTCTCTATCCCACTCCCCAGAGAGACTGTTCCAAACATCCTTTTTTTCCTTCCAGGCCTCCTTCAGCATTCTTTCCCCCAACCCCTTCACTGAGGACCTCAACTCATACATTTCTGAGCTCTCTTTTTTCCCCATTAATGAAGTGTTTAACAGGGGTGAAAGAGAAGGAAGGATGGAAAGTAATAGGGGACACAGAGCAATTTGCTACTGTCTTGTTAAGCTTGCATATGATATATATTTACATACATACATATACATATATATTTTTCAAAAACTATCAAATTACAGTGATGATGTATCAAATTACAGGGTGATGTCATGACTTACACTAAATCGGATTTTGAGTGTGTGTGTGCATCATTTTCTCCTCTGTAGCTGTCTGGATCCAGTGGAGATTATATATATATATATATATATATATATATACATATATATATGTATATATATATATGTGTGTGTGTGTGTGTGTGTGTATGTATGTATATGTGTATATGTATGTTGTATGTATATGTATATAGTATATAGTCTATATATGGACTATTGGAGACAGTCCCAGATGTTTAAGGCAGTTGGGGTTAAGGAACTTTCCCAGGATCATAAAGCCAGTAAGTGTCTGAGAAGAAATTTGAACAGAGATCCTCCCAAGTTCAAGGCCAGTGCTCTATCCACTTGAGCCAACTAGCTGATTTTTAAGCAGAGGGTGGATGACCACTTACTTGTAGGGGTTGTTTTAGAATAGATTATTGTTTCGGTATGGATTGAATTAAGCAACCTTTGAGGTTATTTCCAACTCTAAGACTCTGATACTATAAACAATCAGACAACAATAGGTCTACATGGCACCAGCATTATCTGATATCAGAAGAAGGGCAAAGCTATTTTACAAAATAGTGAGCTCCCCATGCCTGGAACTGTTCAGGCATAGATTGGATTACTACCTACCAGGGTTCTTGTCAAGGGAATTCCTCTACTTGGTGGAAAGTTGGACCTTGGTGGAAGGTCTCTTTTAATTCTAAAATGCCTTAATAAACTCAGCCTCTCCTTTCTGTAAGGGGTGCATAAAGCTGCATGTCTTACAGTGGTATCTTCTATAAGACCAATGTCCCACAGAACAATATCTCATTTTTAACCGAATGGGGATGGAATACAATCAAGGTGGTGCTAAATCGTGAGTAGGAAATCCATAGAGGAAAGGAGTGGGAGTCAATGCAGACTTGCCAAATCTTCTTTATATCCAATTCTGACACTCCCACTTCATTCTCTTGGGATGGAGAGGGCTTCACTATATTATTATTTTTTAAAAAGAAAAGAAACTCTCCTTTATTACAGCATTTGAAAAGCGAGGATGAAGAAAGAGGGTTAGATCCTCATCTGAACCTGATTTCTACAAAGCTGGTGCCTTTAGATGCTAATCCCTTAGGCCTTGGGGAACTCCCACACTCAGTGCATGCCCCCTAATCCCTGCTTAGACGTCCCCTAGAGTAAGCGATACTGTGCTAACTACCCGGATGGGACTCTGGCCACATCTGGTCCCAGAATCCCCTGCTCTGCTTTGAAATAAGAGGAGGAGTTCATAGGGACAAAACAGTTTGGATGTTCCTTTATGCCCCTTTGAAGGGAGGGAATTCCTTGCAATGAAGAGTGCTGAGATATTGGCTGAAATATGCATATGTGTGCTTATTTTATTGTTAGCTTTTATTCTAGATACAAATTCCATTTGAATGTTAAAATGCAGTGATCTTTTCCCATTCTGTCTCCTTTTTCATCATAATCTCCTTGCTCTTCTTCCCTCAAGTCACTATGCCTCACCTCAGGGTGAACTAGCACAGCCTGACATGAGTCATCATTTGCATAATGACTTTTTGAAAAAATACTTTCTATTCTTTTTCCTTACATTACCTAAATTCACCCTGTATTCTTCTCTTCTTCCCACCAGAGAAACATCACATATAACAAGTATAAGACATGTATGTATGTATAACACAGTTTTCATTATCACACAGTTTTCCCACCATGCCATGCTGAAGCTGTCATTTTGTTCTCTTTTTTTGTTCTTAACTCAAGGTTTTACTGATTGACATACTAGGAAATCCAGTGACGCTATCACTATTCCTCAAATAGAATAACCTCCTATCATTTCATCTTTCCCAGTCTTTTGATCTTCTTTAACCTAGTCTTTGCCCTCACCATGACTTCCAATCTCTCAGTACTTTCCCAAGCCCTTATTCTAGTTCTGTCTTCACACTCTTCCATTCTAGCTCTTGAATGCTTAGATGACAAATTCAACCCTATACTAGCCTCTGGTGCTGACTTCCTTCCTCTCTTGCCCTCTTCCCATTGCAGCCTTGGCAAACCCCAACTATGGATTACTTCTACCATCTGTCTCTTCCTCTCCTACTTACAAGTAGCTGAATAGAGCTGGAGATGGTCACACGACTGTTCTGATTGCATCTTTATTGTAGTTAGATTATCCTTTGACTCCTTTACAATTGTTTTTTTTTTTTATCCTGTCCCCCATGACAGTGGTTCTAAACCTGTTCTCTCTTCAAACCTTCTATACTACTCACTTGTACAACTGAACACATGAGGTGATACACACCTATAATTCCTGGTACGAGGGAAGCTATTGTATCACCTGAACTACGTAGTTCTGAGCTGCAGTGGGTTAAACCAATCAAGTATCTACATTAAATCTAATATCAATATAGAGAGTTCCCCAAGTTAGTGGGGTAAGGTGTCACAAGGTTGGCTAAAGAGGCATAAACCAGCCCAGGTGCGACAAAAATTCAAGTCAAAACTCCCACAGTGATCACTAGTGAAACCGGGTCTATGGGTAGCCACTGCACTTCCAGTTTGGTCCTGATTAGAGAAACACAAGCTTAATTTTTTTTAAGTTTTTGTCTCGTTTTGTAAAGAAAAATCTATCTGTGAATGTTACCTCTATCTCCTGTCTCCTAATTTCTCAACCCTCTACATCGTCTTCTAAATTCTTTAGCTACTTTCCTTTCCAAAGTACCATTTATCTCTTAATTGCCAAATGCAGTGTTCAAAAAGCTGCCCCCTCCCCTCTTCTCTTGTCTTGTTCTCATTCCTCATCCTACTTGACCTCTCTTCAACCTTTAACACTGGTGCAGATCTGTCTTCTCTTCTACACTCTCTCCTCTGGATTTCTCTGATCTGTCCAGCCAGTCTAGCCTTCTTGCTGTTCTTCAGCTCCAGCCTCTGGGTATTAGTATTACTGTCTATCTCTCATGCCAGAAAAAGCACTTGCCTCCTCATTCTTTCTCACAATTCCCACTTTCCTTCAAGCCTAAGCTTAAGCACAACCTGATCCAACCAGCTGGTAGTGCCACCCCACCCAAATCAACTTGTATTTATTCTTTATATAACATATAAAATATATACAACATATACAATATATTCATATGGGATCTCTCCTGGTTAGACTAAGATCTCATTGAGGCCAGGACTTTTTCCCTTTTGTCTTTTGACAAGTGGTTAGTAGGGATTAGTGAATGGCAGCTATGTGGCAAAGTGAACAGTGCACTGACCCTAGAATCAAGAGGACTTGAGTTCAAATCCCACCTCAGTGTGGACAAATAGAAGAGATATCTCCCTCTCTCTCTCTCTCTTGTGTGACTAGTCACTTAACCCCAATAGCCTTAAAACATCTGGGGCCATCTCCAACCATCCTGATGTATATCTTGCCATTGACCCAGATGGCTCTGGAGGAGAGAGTGAGGTTGGTGACCTTGCGCAGCCCTCCCACACTTAAATCCAATTCAGTGCAAGTCATGACATCACTCCGATGTCATGGTCCTCTTTGGAGTGAAGGACAAACAACAATGGCATGTAGTAAGTTCTTAATAAGTGCTTATTGACTGATTGATTATCACCTCCCTCGGGACCCTATGCCTCTATTTATTAAAAAGTAACTTTAGGCATGTTTTTGGCCACTATATCACACTTTCTTCCTGGATTGCAGTGTTCAAAAAGCTGTCACATCCTCCCCTCCAGTGGCTATGGCTGTGTTGCTCTCTGGGAGAGCAACTATCTTTGAAGAAGGAAAAGTTGAAGGAATGAAGTAAAAATGACATGGCTGAAGGAGAGGGAGGAAGCAACAGTCGCTGTTCTGAAATGGGGTTCCCCTTTGGTGAAGTGATGGGGAGGAGAGAGAGCCATTAGGAAAAGGGCCTCTCAGACAAGCCTGTGCTCTCCTTTGCCCCGAGCCTGCTCTGAGAAAAAGGAGATGCAGTGGAAACATCGAAAGGAAGTCACATAAGGACGGCTGCCTCTGGAGCGCTGTCCTCTGGGTGGCTTCACTGGAGATCATGAATGCAGAACATGCTGGCACACACAGATGGGGCTTTTCAGCCCAACCCAGCCTTCCTTTTCTCTGGTGAGCTATGGGCTCCAGCAGACACACAATTCCCCTTTAATTGAATCCACACTTTGAGAGTTCATTACCTCTCTGATAGATTGGATTAGGCTGAAGCTGTGGCCAAGGCAGTCAGGACTGCCTCTTTAGGGAGGGGGAAGGAGGTGTGGGAGGGGAGGAGAGGGAGCAAGGACAGAAGAGGGAAGAACTGGCAAGATCCCAACATCCCCAAGTGGCAGGCTCCTAGTGGAAGGCCCAGAAAATGGCAAAACTTCCTTCTCAGAGGTAGAAGAAACTTTAGAGAATATCTCTAGTCCCTCCTTTTACAGAAGAGGAAATTTGGACCCACATAAATGAAGTGACTTGTCCAAGGTCACACAGCTAGTCAGCAGCAAAGGAGAAAGGGAAGGAGCAATCACTTTATTAAGGACCTACTATATGGCAGGATAAGAGCCCAAATCTCTGCATTAGGCTGCTTTAAGACTTTTATCACCCACAGAATGAGTTCTTCTTCCCAATCTCTATCCAATTATGTATTTTCATAATAATAATAATTTTAAAAGCAGCTAGGTGTCAAAGTAGATAAAGAGAGGGACTTAAGAGTCAGAAAGACCTGAGTTTGAATCCTAACTAGCTGTGTAACCTTGGGCAAGTCAATGAACCTTTCTGTTCCTCAGTTTCCTCATTTGTCAAATGGTGATGATAATAATAATACCTACCTCCTAGAGTTGCTGTGAACACCAAAGAAGTTAACAGAAATTTGTAAATCGTAAAAGGCTACATAAATGTTGGCTTTTGTTATGTTACGTATGGTTCTGTCCCTAAAATACGCTTGCTTTAGAACTGTTATAGGTTTTAGAAACTTTAGAGCTTATTGCCAAGCAAGCAATCAATCAACAAGGATTTATTAAGGAGACTGTATGCCGTGTGTGTGTGTGTGTGTGTGTGTGTGTGTGTGTGTGTGTGTGTGTGTGTGTGTGTGTGTAAAACTATCAATGGGTATACAGACATATATGTGAAGTACTCTTTACCCTCAAGGACCTTGTCAAAAAGTGCCTACCAACAACCTATGGAAGGACTGGGATCTGTTTCAGTGGAGGACTTACACGGACAAAATCAGAAATCCCCAAAGTTTCGAAATACTGAAATAATCAGCAGTCTAAAAGGATCCTGTTTTTCTGCATTTTAGTTTTGATCTGTTTGTCTCAAGTGAAATATTTATTTGTCCTTGCTCTCTCTCTCTCTCTCTCTCTCTCTCTCTCTCTCTCTCTCTCTCTCTCTCTCTCCTCTCTGTCTCTCTTTTTCTCTGTTCTCTCTCAATCTTTCTGCCTCTCTGGCTCTTTCTTTCGCCCTCCTTGTCATCCCTTATGTCTCTATCTTTGTCTGCCTCTGTCTCTGACTCCATCTATCTCTCTCTCTCTCTCTTGCTGTCTCTCTCTCTCTTTTCATGCATATATATGTGCATAATACATACATACATATGAACATGTGCATATATGAGCACATCTACATCTATGCATATATATATTCCCATTTTGTAGTGATACACATAATTAAATAAAAGCTTTAAAAAAACCCCTAATACCAGGGATTGACACTGAAATGTGGAGCAATAAGAGAGTAGCATCCTTCCCCCCTCCTCAGGGTAGACAAATAGAAGAAACCCCCTTGTTTTTCATTCAGCCCACTGTGCCGTCCAGGGCAATCCAAATGATGTCTTTTCTAGAGGCAGGGAGAAGGATCAAATCACCTCTGGAGACTTATTGCAGCCCTGAGAGTCTTTTTTTTTTTTTTGCTCAAAGGATCATAGATTTTGGCCTGAGAGCCTTTTAAGATCATCTATTTCCATCACTTCCTTTTAAGGGCTAGGAAGCTGAGGTTAAGTAATCTGTCCAAGGTTAGCCAGTGGAAGAGCTGGGTTTAGAACCTGCATCCTCTAAGTCCAAATCCCTCACTGCCCCACTCTACTTCCCTGTTGGGTCCATGCCCTTTTAAAAACCTCGTTTGATCCCCCTAGTTCAAGCCTTTTAAGCCTGCACTCCAAATACAAACTGTCTGCCATTCTGTCTCTTCCAATAGATACTCCCCCCCCCCCCCATTACAACTTTTGGAGGGATTGGGCCAGAATTTAAAGAAAGGATTATTCCTGTACAAATTCTCATTTAAATATACCCCCTCAACCCCAGCTGACAAGATTAACTAGGGCCCAATCTCCTCTGGCCAGAAAGTCTTCGTAAATAACTCCCAATCTCTCTGATGTTAGTTTATCTGCTGGGGATTAAACTGGGAGCCTGCTCCCAAAACGTGCATTAGAATAAAAGCCAAGCACAACCCTCTGGACTGTGGCAGCTGCTAAATATGGAGTTAGGGGCTTGGAGATCTCATCCTATTGAGGTCCAAGGGACATGGCCTTAGGTGAAAAGGGCAGGTTTAGTCATTGGATGTAAAGAGTGTCATTGAGGCTGGGGAAGGGGGTGGAGATTACGATATTAGGAATATAGGGATAGAAAGTAGTCCTGGGATTTAATTTTTATATGGAATTTTGCCAGTAAAGAAATTCCCTCTACCAGCATGGATCCAGCATCTCCTTTGGATCTTGTATCGTGCAAGAACTACACAGAACACTAAGAAGTTAAGAAACTTGACCAGGCTTAATCTCTCAGAACTCTAAATGGAACCTAGCATCTGTGCTCTGACCCTGATCCCTGTGAGGTAGGCAGGGCAGGTCTTCCCTTTGGGAAGTAGTAGGTAGAGGGAAGTAAGGTAGCCCTGACTGTATATATCCCACCTCAGACACTTAGTAGCTGTGTGTGACCTTAATCCTCTCTGTGACTCTGATTTCTTATCTGTGAAATGAGAGGGTTCTCCCTTCCCTTTTTTTTCTCTCTTCTTTCTTCTCCTCTCCTTCCCTGTCAGTCCCTCCCCTTCTTTCCTCTCCTCTTTCAGTCGTCTCTCCTCCTCTCCTGCTACTTTCTTTTCCTATCCTCTCTTTTCCTCTCTTCTCCTTTCCAGTCTCTTTTCCTCCTCTCCTGTTCCTTCCAATCCTCTTTTTTCCTCCTCTCTTCTTCAGTCCCTTCTTTTCTCTTCTCCTTTCTTCTCTTCCCTCTCCTTTCTTCTCTTTTCTTTTCCCCCTGCCTTGTCTCCTGCCAGAATTCCCTCAATGAAGACCTTCATCCTGACCCCAGAGGTCATAGAATCATTGACTTCTCCAACCAGAAAAGCCATCCAGTCCTCTATGTATCCCTTCCTCTGTCTTCAGGCTGGGTGACATAATTGCAGAGCTAAAATCTGAGGGTTGGGTTTAAGGGCTTGGAATATATATTTCCTGCTTTTAGATTTCTCTTGACCACATCTTCCAACATGTAATAACTATGAGCATCAAGAATTTATTGCAGTTATCTAACCTTGTGCTCTCAGACTATAGCTTGGGCCCATTTCTTCTCCTGCTGCCCTTAGTAGAAATACAGATGCCACATCATTTACAGGGACAGGAAGGAGAGCTGACTGAAGGAGCCCTGAGCACCCCTAGTTTTTTTTCCTGATCCCCAAAGAAAACAAATATCTAGCAGGTTGAGGGGAAAAATTAAAAATGTTTCCCTTCTCAAACTGCCTGTGGGGGCAGATGCCAGTTCCCCTACAAGGAAAAGAGATTTTCTAGCAAAGAAGCTCTCCCTCCAGGGCAGGGAATGGTGGACAATAGGACCAACGTCACCACCCACCATCTGCTATGAAAACTGACACCAGCTGACAGGGAAGAAGGCCTCCAAAGCTCTCTCCCACCCCCACACAAGCGTCAGCAGCCAGACTCTAGAGTCCGGGGGAGAGGAGGGAGAAGACTGAGATAGGGATTAGCTAGAGGGGCCTTTTGAGATCAGGTTCAGGGTCACCCTGCCCAGAAAGCCTCAGAAAATTCATCAGAACTGCAGTAAATCAGAATCCCTTGTCATTTGTGAGATTAAGGTAAAAATCACAGCCAAACATAGGGAAAACAGAGACCAAGTTAAAACTATAACACAATCAGAGACATTTAGACCTGGAAAAGACTTTAGAAATCTCCTCTTCACTGCACGATAGACAGGCACACCGGAAGTTAAAGTATTGATACTGACTCTGTGCCCCAAACTATGTTCTGTGAGGAAACAGGTTGCTTGATAATGAAGAGCACAGAACCTGGAATAGTAAGGTCAGATCAGCTGCTCATTGGCAATGAGGGTCCCTTAACTTTTCTGAGTTTTCAGTTTCACCATCTGTAAAGCACAAACCATAATACCCACTGAGAAGGGCTGCTGTATGTCTCAAATGATATAATGTGTGTAAAGATGATTTTGACCATAAAGCATGGATAAATGAGTGTTAGCATCATTAGTATTACAAAAAGAAAGAGGAGCTGTAACTTGAGGGGACAGTAGTATGCTTAGATTTTTTTTTTAAACAGAAAAAGTACAGGTCTGGGGAGGTATGATTGGACCATGGGTCATGGGTCATGGATGTGTGGGTTTCAGTGATCTGCAGGACTAGAATGGATTGGCAATGGGGCACACCGGGCATAAAAGCTATGGGAGGCAGAGCATCCCCAAATGAGGAAGATGATAGGCCCACTGGGTTCTTCACTGCCCAGAGCACATCTGGAAAACTGTGTTCTTAGTTCTGGGTGACAAATTTTAGTAAAGTCATTAAGAAGCTGGAGTGTGTCCAGAGTAGGATGACTAATATGATGAGAGGCCTGGGAACAAAAGTAGCATCATTTGAAGGAACTGGAGATATTCAGACTGAAGAAAAGAAAAGGGGAAAAAATGAGTATTGATGGGTAGATGTTATAGGAGAGTCATTTTGGTCTTTTGGGGACTCAGTTTCTCTATAAATTGAATTGGTTGGACAAGATGAGCTCTAAGATTCTTTTCAGTTGTAAAATATGTTGATTCAAAGACTCCACCTGCTTGTTCCTATAACACCATCATTATGAACAATTTCATGGATATAACCAAGTTCTAATTTCATACTATAGAAAACTAGAGTCTTTCAGCTCCCAGTTGAGGTTGGAAAATTAATTTAGTCAATTGACAATAAACATTTATTAAGCTCCTGATAAGTGCTAGGGATATAAATAAGAAAAATAAAGACAGTTCCTGTCCTCAAGGAGTTTATAATCTAATGGAGGAAGACAATACACAGAAAGAAAATTAAAAAGTGGATGACAGGCAGCTAGGTGATGCAGTGGATAAAGCACTGGCCCTAGATTCAGGAGGACCTGAGTTCAAATATGGCCTCAGACACTTGACACTTACTAACTGTGTGACCCTGGGCAAGTCACTTAACTCTCATTGCCCCCACCCCCCCAAAAAAGTGGATGACAGCAGAGGATACCTGTCACAGGAGCATGAAGTTCATAGAATCTAAAACATGCAGAGTGGCTGATAGGAAATGAAGATACCCAGGAAAGCCTAAGCCCTTTCTAAAGAGAGACCTTGGGAAGAGCTCATTGCTCAACCTTCTAGCCCTCCAGTCAGAGAGAAGAGACAACTGAAGGTGTTGAGGATGTGATGTGTATTAAAGCTGAATCAATCCGTAATATTGTGGAGGGACCTAAGACCTTAAAATAGAGGTCTGACCGTTTAACAGAAGTGAAAAACAATCCTTAAATTTTAGACACTGAAACCAAAGATTTCAGAAATAAAAAATAATCCCTGTTTCCCACTAAGGAATGTGATGTTGCCAGGACACATGGACCAGGGGTCATGCAGACCCTGGGATATTTAGAGACATTTCTATCTATGATATAAACACTGATAAGCATATCAAGGTCTGCAAGGATGTGTATGCAAGGTCCATACATTTGAGATATGGATTTTTGCATGTCAACAAGATGTGTGATTGATAGCTCATCACTCTAAACAAGCTGTGGTATATGATCATAATGTAATATTATTGTGCTATAAGAAATGACAAGCAGGATGCTTTCAGAAAAACCTGGAAAGACTTATATGAACTGATGTATAGTTAAGTGAACAGAACCAGGACAACATTGTGCACAGTGATAGCATTATTGTTCTATGCGCAATTGTGAATGACAACTACTCTCAGCAATACAATGATCTGAGACAATCCCAAAGGACTAATGATGAAGATAGCTCATCACTCAACACCCAAAACATCCCCTTCGAGGTTACTTTGCAATCTCCTTACTTGGCACAGACCCTTCTTTGTCAGAAATGTATAAAAAGTCAACTCTCCTTCTACTCAGGGAGACAGTGTCTATCTTCCTGTCTCCCAACCACGTATTCCTCTCTCCTAATAAATCTCTCTTATTTTACAAGATTTTCTGTGAGCCTGCCAATTCTTTGGTTGATCCAGCCCCTCAAACCAGCTTCCAAGTCAGTATGAGTTTTCAGATGAGCTTCTGGGGGAGGTATAATGTTTCTGGAGTTGAAACCCAACAGAGCAACTAATAAGGGGGGTGGGGGGGGCAGGAATTAAACTTTTCTAGTCCTCAGCTTCTTCATTTATACAATGAAGATTTCAAAGGAGATGGTCTCTTAGGTCTCTTTCTCAACCCTAAATCTCGGTGATCAGCAAATATTCTCTATTAAGCCACAGAGAACTATTACAAATCTGACCTCTGCTCTTTAAATTAAACTTACAGATTCAGACAGTGATACAAGGTCCCAACATAAAAATGGCAGAATGGTAGTGCTTAACCAATTTTATGACTAGATGGTAAAATATTTGCATCATAGATAAGTCAAGGGGGTACGGGGAGGTTGGGGGAGGGATGGTGTGACCCAAATTAGATGATCAGGGCTAAGTTTGGGGAGAAAAGTCATGGAAGTCCCATGCCTACGTTCAGCGGGGGTAAGTTCAGGACCTCTTTTTCCTTTAGACCAGGAGCTAGCATCCAATTTCTTCCTTTTTGTTTCTTCCATACAGCTCTGACATCCTTAGAAGCAACAGGCCAGAAGAGCTTGGGGGCAAGACTTCAGAGGCAGTGGCCAGACCAACCTTTTTTACCACACCGTCACTCAACACCGTCACTCAAGTCTTCTCATTTCCCTAATTCACTTTCTTTGGAAACCATCTCCCCAACCTCTGTCAGCTTTCCAGGTGACCTGAAGAAACTATGATCGGGTGTGGGGGTGGTGAGAGAGGGGAGAGGGGGAGGTGAAAGCAGGAAAAGTTTTCACAGCTATGCTTGGTTTCCTGGGCTGACAGGGGGCTTCATCAGGAAGGGGCCATTCCCCCAAAAGGAAGAAAAGGGAAATAATGTTCTTTCCAAAAGTAATGGGAATTGTTTTCAAAGGTTCTTGAAAGGGCAGCTAGATGGCGCAGTGGTTAAAGCACTGGCCCTGAATTCAGGAGTACCTGAGTTCAAATCCGACCTCAGACACTTGACGCTTACTAGCTGTGTGACCCTGGGCAAGTCACTTAACCCCCATTGCCTGCAAAAACAAACAAACAAAAAAAAACAAAGGTTCTTGAAAGTTACTTTGTCACAGCCATGTTATATAGTAGCTAAGTTATGAAAACAAGAGAAGAACTAAACCAATAAACAAACAAACAAAAAACCCCACAGATCATCTCATAGCTTGACCCAGGTGCCCTTGATTTCCTAGATCAGATCGGGACTAGAAGCTATATTTGCCCATAAGCTGATGGGTGACTGACATGGAACTGATGATCAGATTTTCTAGGACCACTCCACTTTAAGAGAAAAGATCATGCTTTTAATGAGGGTTTACAAGAGATCATACCTTAGGTGGCACTTCATCATTTGGAAAATGTTTTCACATATGGCTGGGCCAGATGGCTATAGTGAAACACTTTTAATAGAGATGGAGAGAGAGAGAGAGAGAGAGAGAGAGAGAGAGAGAGAGAGAGAGAGAGAGAGGGAAACAAAGAGACAAAGAGAAGGAAGAGAGACAGAGACAGAGAGAAGATGAAAGAGCATTCTCCAGCACAGCTGGAGGAAATTAAAGCATCATGTTGGGGCAGCTAGGTGGCACAGTGGATAGAGCACCGGCCCTGGAGTCAGGAGTACCTGAGTTCAAATCCGGCCTTAGACACTTAACACTTACTAGCTGTGTGACCCTGGGCAAGTCACTTAACCCCAATTGCCTCACAAAAAAAAAAAAAGCATCATGTTGACCGTATTCTTTATAAACTTATGCTTTGTAATCCAAACAGGTTCCTTAGTGAAGTGAGGCATTCCTTTTTATTCTTTCAAAGTTTAACTTGTTGTTATTCTTCTTTCAAAGCGTAACTTGGGTGCCACCTTCTACAAGAAGCCTTTCATGATCCCCTCAGTCAGTGAAAATAGTTTGTATTATTTTATACTTTCTTGAGTATTTGTTATTATCACTCCAAGAGAACGAAAACTCTTCAAGGGGAGAGACTTGGTTTTGCCTTTGTATCTTGTATCTCCGGGGCCTTATAGCTGGTAGGCATTTCATGTTGAAAGTTAAGTTGATGGGGGAAAGGGGGAATTCAGTTCTTTAATGAATCTGTGATCTCATCAATATGTATATTCTCCCCAATGTATTAGACATGATATATCTCCTCTTGGATAATTCTTGTTTAAGTCATGGCATAAAGCATCCACAGAATATTCTCCCAACCCTCTAGAAATCTTCCTTGTCATCTTTTTTTTAATTGAATTTATTATTTATTTATTTATTTTGAGTTCAATATTCTCTCCCTTTCTTCCACTCCTCCTCCACCCATAAAGAGAGCAAGCAAAATGTATCGATTATACGTATGAAATTTTGCAAAACATACTTTCATATTAGCTATGTTGGGAAAAAAGGCCAAAAAAGATAAAGAAAATGAGAAAATTGTACTTCAATTTGCATCCAATGTTCAGCAGTTCTCTCCTTGGAAATGAATAGCATTTTTTTTTTTAATCATGAGTCCTTTGGTAATGTCTTGGATCGTTGTGTTGATCAGAGTAGCCAAGTCTTTCACAATTGATCATCATTATACCATTCCTGTTACTATGAAGAAGTATCATCCAGTTCTTCTCAATTCACTTTGTATCAGTTTATGTAGGTCTTGCCATGTCTTTTTCTGAAGACATATCCCTCATCATTTCTTATAGCACAATAGTACTCCATCACCATAATATACCACAACTTGTTCAACAATTCCCCAATTGATGAGTATTCCCTCAATTCCCAAATCTTTACCATTGCAGAAAGAGCTGCTATAAATATTTTTGTACCCAGAAGTCTTTTTCCTTTTCTGTTGATCTCTATGGGGTACAGATTTACTAGTGGTGTTACTGGGTCAGAGTATGCACAATTTTATAGTATAATTCTAAATTGTTCACCACAATGATTGGACTAGTTCACAACTCCACCTACAGTTTATTAGCATTGCTATTTTCTCTTATGCCATCCAGCATTTGTCATTTTTGATAAGTGGGTTTAATTTGCTTTTCTCCAATCAATAGAGATTTTTTCCATATGAAGAGAGATAGTTTTGAGTTCTTCTGAAAACTATCTGTTCATATGATTTGACCATTTATCAATTGCAGAATGACTGTCATTTTAAAAATAAATCTGATGCAATTCTCTATATATTTAAGTAATGAAGCCTTTATCAGAGAAACGGTATAAAATCTTTGATATTACTTCATTGTCTATGGTACCTTTTAGCAAAATGTAATTTCCCTGATTATCTCTTTTAATCAGGTCTATTTTTTGCTTTTGCTTTCTCTGAGACCATGATCACTACTCCTGCCTTTTTTACTTCACCAGAAGTAAATTTGATTCTACTCTAGCCCTCTATTTTAACTCTGTGTATGTGTTTTTTTTTTTCTGTTTCAAGTGTGTCTCTTGTAAACAACATATCGTTGGATTCTGGTTTCTGATCCATTCTACTATCTGCTTCTGTTTTATGGGTGAGCTCATCCCATTCACAGTCACAGTTATGATTGCTAAGTGTTTATTTCCTTCAATCCCATTTTCTTCTATTTATCCTTCACTCTCTCTTTTGCTTCTGACCACTGCCTCCCTTAATCCACCCTCCCTTTTATCATCCATTCTGTCCACCAGATCTCTTATCCCCTTCCCTTCCTATTTCCCTATTGGGTCATATAGATTTATATATCCAAATGTGTACATAGTCTTCCCTTTTGAACCAATTCTGATATGTGTAAGATTCAAGGAATACCCACCCTCCACCCCCCCCCATTTTCCCTTCCACTATAAAAGCTCTTCATTACATATCTTTTTTGTGCGTGTAAAAATTTTCCCCATTCTACTTCTTCCTTTCCCCTTCTCTCAGTACATTCCTCTTTTTCATTCCTTCATTTTTTAAAAAAGATTATCCCAACACAATTGACTCACATCTGCATACTGTTTCTCCTCCTAACTGTCATAAAGTTCTTAGGAGTTATATGAATCATCTTCCCATATAGGAATATAAACAGTTTAACTTTATTGAATCCTTTATTATTACTCTTTCATGTTTATATTTTTATGCTTCTCTTGAGTCTTTGTTCGAATATTGAATTTTCTATTCAGTTCTGGTCTTTTTATTAGGAATGCTTAAACATTTTCTATTTCATTAAATATCCATTGTTTCCCCCTGAAGGATTCTACCCAGTTTTGCTCAATAGGTAATTATTAGTTTTAATCCTAGCTCCTTTGCCTTCTGGAATATCATATTCCAAGCCCTTCATTTCTTTAATGTGGAACCTGATAAATCTTGTGTTATCCTAACTGTGCCTCCACAATATGTAAATTGTTTCTTTCTAGCTGCTTGACCTGGGAGTTTTGGAATTTAGCTATAGTATTCTATGGAATTTCTATTTTGGGATCTCTTTCAGAATATGATCGGTGGATTCTTTCAATGTCTATTTTGTCCACAGGATCTAAGATATCAAGGCAGTTTTCCTTGATAATTCCTTGAGCTACCAATCAATGCCAGCTATACCCAGTGTCAATGAAAGGTCCCCTGTAATCTCTGTCTGACTAGTTGTCTGATCCCCTTACCATCACTGAGTTGAGAGTTATTGTAGCTGCTGCAACTACTGCTGCTGCTGCCACTGTTGGACCACCTTCAAGGCTCACTGCTAGTGATCCTGCCACATTTGGGCCAGCTTCCATCCAGGTTTCACAGACATCTTCTGCTGACCACCTAAGTTGTCTTAGTCTGGGAAAATATCTTACTCTGACATTTTGTTTGCTCTGCTGCAAACCTGATTAAGAAGTTTTTGTTTGTTTGTTTGTTTGTTTGTTTGTTTTTTTAGTGAGGCAATTGGGGTTAAGCAACTTGCCCAGGGTCACACAGCTAGTAAGTGTTAAGTGTCTGAGACTGGATTTGAACTCAGGTAAGCCTGAATCCAGGGCCGGTGCTCTATCCACTACGCCATCTAGCTGCCCCCAAGAGTTATTTTAAAGTTGCTTAGAGGGGAATGTTGGGAAAATTCAGCTAGGTTGGTGCCTTTGTTCTACCATCTTGTTATGTCCCTCCCTTGTCATCATAAAAAAAAAAAAATTCTACAGGGATAAGCATAGCACTTATGTTGTTCATGTATTCCTCCTCACCCCCAAAACAAGAATAATAATAATAGTTTAACAACAATAGTATTTATATGTTTGTAGACTTCCAAAGTGCTTTACAAATATTATATGATTTGATCATCACAATAATCTTGTGTGACATAGGTGTGACAATTTCCCCCACTTTACATATGAGAAACCAGGCAAGAAAAGGTTAATTGATTTGCCCAGAGTCACACAACTAATAAGTGTTGGCTAGATTTAAATTCAGGTATTCCTGACTCCAGGTCTAGCACTCTATTCTAGAACAATGCCTGGCACATAGTAAGCACTTCACAAATGCTTACTGATTGATAAATTCACTACCAGCCTGCCTTCTTTCCCCATAATACATTTTCTGGATAACATTTATTTGTGCTATTTCTTAAGCCTTAGTCATCATTGTTAATATACTGCAGCCTCTATGTATTGTACATCCACCAGGCACCCTTCATTGCCCTTTGGGTCACCTGTAGTTTTTATTTTTCAAATATTGTGAGTATCACTCAAAGAATCTGGTGTTTAAAAAGCACATGCATGTGTTCACATGTATATTAGAGGCAGCCTGGGAAATTTAAAAGGTTGGTATAATTTTTAAAACATAGCCTATTCTTCTCCTATTCAATTCTAGGCCCAATTTGTTATTCATCTGCAGTGCCTGTCCAAGATGGTGGGATATTATTGATGAAAACATGAGAAAGGAATAGTAGGGCTTTCACAGATTATTTTCTACATGTTCTATGTAGTATCTGATGATAGCATGGCTTCACAATTACCCACTTGACTGAAAGTGTGGAGAATAATAAATCCCACTATTTTCATGGCTTGTCAATTTATATATATATATATATATATATATATATATATATATATAGTGGTGAGGCAATTGGGTTAAGTGACTTGCCCAGGGTCACACAGCTAATAAGTGTTAAGTGTCTGAGGCTGGATTTGAACTCAGGTCCTCCTGACTCCAGGGCCAGTACTCTATCCACTGTACCTCCTAGCAGCCCCTTGTCAAATGATTTTTAATTGACACATTAGCAAAGTAGCAATGCAGCCTTGATAAATTCTCAGACCTAGCATATATCATGAGATATATCCCATGAGAAGCATTAAACAAAGATAACCAAGAGCATTTACCTTTTATAAGAAGTATGTTGGGGGCGGCTAGGTGGCACAGTGGATAGAGCACCGGCCCTGGAGTCAGGAGTACCTGAGTTCAAATCCAGCCTCAGACACTTAACACTTACTAGCTGTGTGACCCTGGGCAAGTCACTTAACCCCAACTGCCTCACTAAAAAAAAAAAAAAGTATGTTTAACTACTTGTGGGTGATGTTGGGCAGATTAGATCAAACCCCACAATAACGTAGATAAGATCTGCATAACAATTCATACAGCAAAAAACAAATGGATGAAAAATTTATATATTGCACACATTTAGAGATAGTCCATTTGTGGAACAATAAAATGTTATTTTTCCCAATGCACATAATAACAATCAATATAGTATTTGACTCCTGTGGTCCACACATTTTCTCAAATTTCTCACACCACATTTGCTGGACATCTCTAATGTCATCATTTTAGTTTCATTGGTATTATCTTTATTTGTGTATTGGTCTCCTAAATCCCATCAGATTCTGAACTCCCTGAGAGCACAGCCTACCTCCAGTTAATCCTTGTGTTCTCAGCACCTAGCATAAGGGTCTGTGCTTTAAAAAGCAAACAAATATAAAATAAAAAAATAAAACTGAACCTGTATTTTCATTGGTATGGGGAAATTCTCTCTACTCATCCAGATCAACAGGCATTATATAAAGTAGAAAGATGTCTAGGAGCACTTAGAGTTTAAATGATTTGCAGCTAGGTGGTACAGTGGATAGAGTGTTAGACCTGGTGTCAGAAAGAGTTGAGTTCAAATCCACCCTCTGATACTTACTAGCTATGAGACCCTGGCCAAGTCACTTAATCAGTCACAGTTTTCCCATTTTAAAAAATGGAAATAATCAGAACACCTACCTTCTGGGATTGTTATGAAGACAAATAAGGTCATATTTACAAAATGCTTTGCAAACCATAAAGTGCCATGTAAATGTTAGCTCTTATTATCATCACCTTGGTCTGGATGAGGTCTGAGAATCGCTTTCTTGATAATATTCTATTATATAAGCTGCAGGCACATGTCCTCTTAATGGAATGACAATGGCAATGAGGGGCAGAACATGATTAAGTGAGGAGTGATAAGATCAGAAAATGTGGGAAAATCACAAGCAGCTTCTGGAGTCTGGTGGAAAAAAAACAACAAATAATGCAGGCTTGAAAACATTCAGCATCTACTTGCAGTATAAAATCCGTACCTGTTTATGAAAGCTGTGAGGTAAAGAGATCTTATATCAAAATCAGTAGGATGACATACATGCCCATTCCCCATGGACAATCCAACCCCTGCCCCTCACTCCCCTTCACACACACATTCCCTCCTGACTGCCACCTGATGCCCTGTCCCAAAACAGAAGTCTCTCTGCTCCACACAGCTGGGGATAGCAGGGAGCAGATGCTACTGGGAAAGCTGGCCTTAATCCCCTGGCCCCCAGCCATGGCCTGGTAAATACTCTGGACAGCTCTGTAAACAGATTACTGGGTGGACTGCTTGATAGAAGGCCTGCCCCTGTGGCCCTGGGAGGCATCACTCAGGACAGAACTTTCATGAACCTGTGGTCTGGGAAACCAGAGGTAGCTAAGCGTCCTGTACTGGTCACTTGGGCCTTGTCCTTAGAAAAGACCAGAAGAGACAATAAATTTGCCAAATCCCAGTCTGACTTAGTGTCTTCCCTCTGTCCACTAGCTTACATGAGACCCAGTAGGAATCTGGGAAATGTACTGGTGTGGTTGTCATAATTTAGTGGGAGGTCTCTCACTTAGGAAACCAAGCCCTGAACCATGCTAAAGTTATACCTGTCCCACCTGCTCATTGGGATGTGACAGTCCTGAGAGGGAATAACTGGAGAGACTTCTGCCGGCCCTAGACGAAGGATCTCTGATCTTTCTGAGAGAGCTGAAAATAGTATTAGAATCAGAACTGGTACTGATCAGAACAGAATCAGAACAGTACTAGTATTAGAAAATAATACTTGAAAAATAGTACTCTCTGAAAGAGCACAGGGACACCCAGACGAGGATGGAGTTAGAGCTGGTAGAGACTCTAGCTGCCCATGGACAAGCAAGCACAACATCAAATTAACCCATTCACCTTAGATAGTATGCCCAGTGGGAACCAGCTTAATAGCCAGGCTGGCAAGGGGGCAGCTAGGTGGCGCAGTGGATAAAGCACCGGCCCTGGATTCAGGAGGACCTGAGTTCAAATCCGGCCTCAAACACTTGACACTTTCTAGCCGTGTGACCCTGGGCAAGTAACTTAACCCCCATTGCCCTGCAAAAAACAAAAAAACAAAAAACAAAAAACAAAAACAAAAACAATAGCCAGGCTGGCAGCAAATGTGTCTTGTGAGGAGCCAGCCCAACCTAATGGCACAGTGACCTATTCATCACCAATATCTATGCCCTGACCCAAAGAGAAATTCTTGAGTATCCCCTTGAGGAGGAAAAAAATAAAAATAAGTGGACATCGAAGTCTTGCTCTTCTGGAGTTATGAGTTGGCCACAGATATTCCTGGCCTGTGTGCTGCCTCCAACTCTCTGAGTATTTGTGGGAGAATGAGCCAAAGATTTGGGAGAGAAAATCTTTGTAACTACTATCCTTGCTATTTCATTTAAATAAATGTATTTTCTAAAAGATAATTAATTCTATTGGCCAATTTTTAAAGGGAAGTGCACCGGTAGGCACTTGTGGCCTCCAGTGTTAGCAGTCATTACACATAGTTTTCCCTAGAACCCAGGGTAGCAATCATCCATCTAAAGTCTGACCCTAACAGAATTAGTGAGAATTGGGGAGGGAGCTCCCCACTATTTAGTAAAATTTTTTTTTGCAATTATGTAAAACATTACCATATTAGTCATTTTATACAAAAACTCAAGTAAAAAAAAAAGAAAGCTCTAAATAGCATGCTTTAGTCTGTGCTCAATCAATATCAGTTCTTTCTCTGGAGGTGGATAGTATGCTTCATCATTAGTCCTTTGGGATTGTCTCGGATCATTGTATTACTGAGAGTAGTTAAGTCATTCACAATTTCTCATAAAACAATAATGCTGTCACTATGCACAATATTCTCCTGGTTCTGCTCACTTCACTATACATCAGTTCATATAAGTCTTTCCAGGTTTTTCTGAAATCATCCTGCTTGTTAGTAACATATTTAGCACAAAAAGATACATCTATGCAGAAATTAATTACAACATCTGGTTGACTCATAGGCAGAGTTTAAGTCCTCCAGAAGGCAGTGAAGCATTTGTCCTGTAAATAGACAGTTTGAAGGGAGTGCAGGGAAGACTGGTCTTCAGGTAAGGAGACCTGCTCTGTCACTCATGCCTTCTGTGTGAGACAGCTTTGATGGAGTGAAAAGTAGACTAGAGCTTAAGTCAGAACCAATCCATCTACATGCATTTATTAAATACCTACTATATGTATGGGGCACTGAGAGGTGATGAAGATTCAAAGAGAAAATGGAAATCATTTCTGTTTCTTGTATTCTTTTGAGAGAGGCAACATAAACACATACATATATGTAAAATAAATATAGGTTAATGGTTTGTTTGATTAGGATCAAGGAAGAGTTCAAGCCTAGCAGCTGGTCTAATGGGAAAAGTACTTTGTATGAGCTTTGAAGGAGATCAAGGAGATGAAGAGGATGTACCTGACACAAAGGCATGGAGGTGGGAGAAGGAATGCTATGTGTAAGGAATAGCAAGCAAGCCAATTTTCCCTCACCACAGTGTGCAGGAAGGGGAGTGATGTATAATAAGGCTCCACCTTGTCATACCTACTTGACAAAGTTTTTGTGAGAACAAGTCAACTATCCCCTTTTAAAATCACACCTCAATGAGTAATACACTTTTGAAGTACAAATCAGATAATGTTTGTAAGGTATCTTGCAGATATTCAAGTATCATATAAAAATCAGTTATTGTTATTATTATGTTCAAAACATAACACCATATGGAGTGTGAGGTTATACTACTTGTGAGGCACAAAGCTTTGCATATTTTTCTAGCCTTAAATATAGGGAAAGGGCATGTGACTTTTATGCCCTAAATACTGCAGAGACCTGACACTGGGACTCAGTATTCAGAGATCTTTTCCACCCTACCAAAAGGTAGGAGAGCAGTTGAGTGCAGAGAGGGGCCACTTGAATCCATTCTAATCTCTTCTCTTTTCAAGGACCACTCTTCCTCCCTCCATGGGGAACTGAAGTCTGTCTATTTTTGTCCCTCTTCATGTAATCTGAGCCTCAGAGGAATCTAGAGAGTTGATTTGTTGCTTTCAAAGCAGGATTGAGGCCTTCCCAGGACAACATATTATTGTAGAATTACCCTATTCACTGGCTGGCTGCATCCTTATGCCAACTTGCATAAGGATTAGGGACTGAGCATGCTCACACACACACACACACACACACACACACACACACACACACACACACACACACTCACACACACTTTAGTTTGTCTGCCTCCCTCAGACTAAGAAAAGATCAGGGAATCTCCTCCATAAGAACAGAAATGATCAGTGTCTGAGGACCGTTTTCTTTCTAAAGAGAATGCAAATATATTCAGAAAACGTGTGACCTAATGTCTAATGTTGACTGGTGAGGGGAAGGGAGAAGAAACCTTGAGTTCCCATCCCAGGAATTTTTTTTTTCAGTTTTGATTCAAATCCCTTCAGTTTTTCCTAGCCATGCCCATTTGGGCTTTGGGAGCCCTTAGATTGATCAGATTACTGACAGAACTGGAATTAGAGCTCTTAAAATGAGGATTAAGTCTGGTTTAGCCATTATACTACTCAGTCCAAGCTGGCTAGAATGCTTAGGAGATCGAGGCTGGGGGATCCTTTGGGGAGAAAAGAGGTGAGTTTATTAATGAGAATTTACAAGCAGCATCTATCTTGCTCCTGAAAAGGTCCTATCCTTTAATTACACAATAACAAAAATGGCACAAAAATATCACACTTACGTAGCACTTTATAGTTTGCAAAGCACCTTCGGTACACAAGCCACGACATAGGTAATATTGTTTAAATTATTTGAAAATCTCATTATTAAATTTTTAACAAATGTCATAATTTTAATCCATTATTCATTTTAAATCATTTAAAAAATCTCTTTAGGATTTACAAACTGTCTTCTTCACAACAGCAATATGAGGTAGGTAATATACATGTTATTATTCATTTTTCCAGATGAGGAGTCATAGAGAAGTGAAGTAACTTGATCAAGGCCAAACAACTAGTAAGCTTTGAATTTGAAACTAGAATTTTCATGGGGCTATCACCAGTTGTCTTGACTTATGTCTTGCTACTGGACTTTGATGACTCTGGAGGAGAGAGTCGGGCTGGTGACTGCACAGCTCTGCCTCACTTAAATCCAATTCACTCACAAGTCAAGACATCACCCTCATGCTGCCACTGGCCCCCTTCCAGAATGAAGGACTAACAACAACAGAATTACATCCTCTGATTCTAAAACCATACTGCCCACTTTCTCTGAGAAAGGCTTTCCTCTGACCTTGGGGTTTGGGCATCACTTGGTCCAGTGGGTCATAAGATCATAGATTGAGAGCTGCAAGCACCCTCCAAAACCATTGACTCCAATCCTTTCATTTTATAGCTGAGAAAATTGAAGCTCAAAGAGGATAAGAGATTTGAATAGTCTCTAAAGCAAGATAGAGGAGTCAAGTATGCTCAAAACTGGGAGGTGAGATAGTTACAAAGGTATGTTCTGAGGCAAGCTAGAGATCAGAGGCTTTGTCCCAAGCAGACTCATCAGGACTCTATTCATGAGCCAACCCAGAGAGATAGAGGTCTGGTAGTGCTTCATAGAGATCACCTGAGATAAAGATTTCACTGTCCCTTAATCACTTTCTCTGCCATCCACCTGATGGTTCAGAAGTTCTTCCTGATATCTTCCCTCAAGTTAGATGTTTCAAGTAAGTAATCAGACAAAGTCAACTCTGAGATTCATTCTAACACTAAGATATTAGAATAACAATTATCATCATTATACTATTATGTATGTGTTAGCATAGATGAGATTCCCATAAATATAGGCCAAGGACATATTTGTGGACATACACAAACCATTCAGAGTGTATATTTCTTTTTTTAATCTTTAAACACTGAAAAGAAATTATTATTAGCTTATAGACAAAAAAAAGATGTACCAAAAAGCCTCTGTTGAAAAAAAAATACTCATTCTGTTTGGTGATTATTGAACAAACCACACAAAAGCACATTAATATTTATATTTCTCTATTACTGTTGAGGGTATCACCAGCCACTCAGTTTCTGAGACTCAACACTTTTGTGTTATCTTTGACTCTTCACTCTCTCTGACCTCACATACAATTAGTTGTCAAAGACTGTCATTTCTACTTTTGTAATGTTTAAAATTCTAAATGTGGGTTCTAATCTGTCTCCCCCCAGTTTGGGTGGCAAACTGGCTAAAATCACTGATAAATTCACCAAGAGTTTAGACTTTTAAGGGTTTATTAGAAGATATAAGATAGTAAAGAGAGAGAAAGATTGAGAACAGATTCCTTATAACATGAAAATCCTAGCCTTCCTAACAGCCCATGTGAAGTCCTGCCACATGGCCAATGTCTCAAACCAAAAGAGAAAGATCCCGTCCACCAGCCTCAGCTTCCTACTTCCTGTCCTCCTCCCAGAACTGGGAGGTTCTTCAAGTTGATTGACTGAGAGCAGTCTCCTGTTGATGTCATAGTCCATAGCCTCTGTGAACACACTCTCCTCAGGGTTGGCTAAATTTAAACTAGGTGGCTAACAGGGCAGGCCAGGTGTGACTAAAATCTAATCACCTTTAAGTGGGTACTTAGTAGTTCCTCATTCACACCCAATTCAAACACTACTAAGTCAGTCAAGTCATACCCCTGGGCATCTTCCAAATTCCATTATTTTACCACAGTAACATATCCAGTATATGCCCACTTCTCTCCTTTGAAACTGTCACCATCCAGGTGAAGATGTTCATCTCCTCATACCTGGACTATTGCAATAGCCTGTTGCTGTGTCTGCTTGTTTCAAGTCTCTCCCCCCTCCAATCTATCGTTCATTTAACTACCAAAGTGATCTTCCTAAAACACAGATTAGATCATATAACCCCACCTCCCCTTCACTCAATAAATTCCAATGGCTTTTATTACTTCCAGAATGAGATATCCTCTCTTTGCATTCAAAACCCTTCATAACCTATTTCTCTCCTATCTTTCCAGTTTTTTCACCCCTTACTCACACCAGCACACTCTTCAATCCAGTGATACCAAACTCATTGCTTTTCTTTATACAAAGACACTCCATCTCCCAAACTCCATGTGTTTTCATTGCTCTTCCTCATTCCTGGAATTCTCTCTCCTCATCTTCATCTTGTGACTTCCCTAACTTCTTTCAAGTCCTAGCTAAAATACTCCCTTCTACAGGAAGATTTTTCTAACCCTTCTTAACTCTAGTGACTCCCCTCTCTTGTTTATCTCCTATTTATCTTGTTTGTACTTAGCTGCTTGGCTATTGCCTTCCCCATTTAGATGATAACTTCCTTGTGAACAGGGACTCGTTGCTTCTTTTTGTATCCCCAGTGTTTAGCACAGTGTCTGACACATAGTAGGAGCTTAATAAATGTTTGTTGACTGTCACATATTTTGACAACTCCCCTGGCTTAATGTACATATATATGTGTGTGTGAGTGTGTGCACATGTATATGTATAGGGGCTTGTATATATGTATATATACACATATATTTATATATATGTGTGTGTGTGTGTGTACTAGGTCCAAATATAGTGAGAATACTAGAGTTTTGGGTGTCCACATGGAAGCCTATTCTATATTTAATCATACCCACTAACATAATAGTGTCAAGAACAATTGATGTAAAACATGACTTCTCTTAATGCAGCTCTTTAAGTCTGCCATTGTTGTGCTTAGTCTTAAATCCATTAGGATGACTTTTTTTTTTTTTGCAGGGCAATGAGGGTTAAGTGACTTGCCCAGGTCACACAGCTAGTAAGTGAGGCTGGATTTGGACTCAGGTCCTCCTGAATTCAGGGCTGGCACTTTATAGACTGCGCCACCTAGTTGCCCCATGATAACTTCAAAATAGCACAAAGTATGACTTTCAAGGCAAAAAAGGAGTCATACCAAAACATTGTCCTAATCACATGATGCATACAGATAGCATAGAATTCTATGGCTCCACTGAAAGGCACATTAAATAGCCACTTCGCTTTATAGGCACTTTCTCCAGTGATTTAAAAACATCTCTTGGATTTCATAAGTGAAAAATTTCTGATGTATGCTAAGGAAACATAGAGACTGAAGGCTCTGAGCTTGAGTGTGGAGGTCAAATTGAAGCAATAGATGAAGGAATTTTTTCACAAATACCTTGGTCTTCTCTAGGCAAAGCATATTAAGAATATCAAGGAGAAAGATGAGGCTATGTAGATTAAGAGAGTTCCAGAAGTCAAGGCTTTATGGGAAGAACACATTTACAGTTTTGAGAATTGGAGTGATACCCCCTGCTGGAGAGATGTTGTGGGGAAGCTCCCCCACCAGGGAGACAAATGCTTCTAGAGACCTCCAGGCATGCAAAAGAAGAGAAACCCTTAGTGTTACAATTTGGAAAGGCTGCCTTCTTCTCCTGCACAAGCTCCTTGCTGGCTCTATTCCACGGTCCAAATAAATTAACATCTATCCAATATCAGTCCTAATGTAGAATAGTGTCAGGGTAAAATGAGGCAGAGGATCTAGAAGGCATCCAAATAATAACTCAAGGGGCAGCTAGGTGGCATAGTGGAAAAAAGCACCAGTCCTGTATTCAGGAGGACCTGAGTTCAAATCTGACCTCAGCCATTTGATACTTACTAGCTGTGTGACCTTGGGCAAGTCATTTAACCCTCATTGCTCCAATAATAATAATAATAATAATAACTCAAAGGATATTTCTGAAAAATAGGATTCATCACAAGATAATCATATAAAATGTAACACTCCCTCATCACAAGGAGGAAAAAGACTGATAAATGTTTTCAAATCATGTGGTAAACAGATTAAAAATGTATAGAAATGGGTTTTTTTTTGGAACAAACCTAAGAACACAAAGCAATAGAAAAGACTGATAATTGGCAAATACCTCTTGTCACCTTACACTAGAGGTAAATGCCACTGGATTTGTTGAATCAAAGATAATTAAAGATCATCTATCTCTGGAGAGACCCTATGAAATGGCTGAGATCTAGGCATGGAATCACCTTATGAGTAAAATCCACAAGAACTCAACCAAAAAATTCTTTGTCTACAGACAAGAATCCAAATGGCTGATGAGTTACATAGATTTGATAATAAACATGGAGGGGATTAGGATAACAATTCTAGATCTGGTCACTGCCACCAGAAATCACAGAAAGATTATCTTGAAGGTTCCTGAAGTTAACAATTAAGATTATTCAATAGGATGATGGAAACTGCAGAATATCACTGTGAGTTGCAAAACTTTAGCCTTTATACCTAGAAAGACATGTTCAAGTGACTATAATTAGGAACCAAAAATGTACTTTCTTCTACAAACTCACAGATGGCACATCCCACACTACAAATACCAAAACCAAAATATCTTCAAGGATTCAGCAAATCAGCTGAGCCAGAGAATCCTCACAGACATGACTACTGAGCACAACTGCCTGGATATAACATTGATCCATAATCATTTAAGAACAGTTTTTAATAAGTGCCACTACACCAAAAACTCATAATCTACAAATTACATGGAATGAAAAAAATCAATATAGAAAGGGAATAGAAGAAATTAAAACTCTCTGAGAACAGGGGGGAAATCTTATGTTATTCCTTTAGTTTGATCTGCTTCTTTTTTTTTGCAGGGCAATAAGGATTAAGTGACTTGCCCAGGGTCACACAGCTAGTAAGTGTCAAATATCTGAGGCAGGATTTGAACTCAGGTCCTCCTGAATCCAGGGCCAGCACTTTATCCACTGCACCACCTAGCTGCCCCCCAGTATGATCTGCTTCTAAAGTTATCTCCAAGATGCTTCAGTGAGCCTACAGGACATGACCTTACATCCTAATACATGTATGAAGTTCCAAAAAGCTGTTGGTTTTATCCACTTGCATCATCATCCACAGAAACTTAAATATAAGTAATCTAGGGTAGTCTCATGTAAAATGTCCCAAGGTTGGCTAGAAATTCAGCTCCTTTGTATGCAGGACAAATAGAAGGATAAAAGCTTGTCCTTAGGTTGCTTCTATCTGCACCCTATCAAAGAGAGAAAGAGAGAGAGAGAGAGAGAGAGAGAGAGAGAGAGAGAGAGAGAGAGAGAGAGAGAGAGAGAAATGATGGCATGATGGCGCCTCACTGAAATCTTTGCTACCGGGCAGGTTGAGGCTAGTGACTCTCTTTTTTTTTTTTTTTAAAGTATTTTTTGTTTCTTTTTTTGTGAGGCAACGAGGGTTAAGTGACTTGCCCAAGGTCACACAGCTAGTATGTATCATGTCTGAGGCTGGATTTGAACTCAGGTCTTCCCAAATCCAGAGCCAGTGCTTTATCCACTACACCACCTAGCTGCCCCTAGTGATTCTCTTAAGATTAGGGAGAAGGGATGGAGCAAGGGGAAGGAAATAGAACAAGAATTTTTTAAGAGCACCTCCTTTGTGCCAGGCACTGTGCTAAATACTTTTCAGATATTATCTCTTTTGATCTTTGGGAGTTCTGGGGTGGTGACAGCTAAGCCTTTATAGTTTCAGAATTAAGTATGGTATTGATTTGGAAAGCCTCCAGGGGAGTGCTGGGACCAGGCTGGCTAAAGATAGGTGAACTGGCCCAGATTGGAAGTGGAGCTCTGAGCTGTAAGTAGCCCCAATACTTCAAGTCTGGTCAAGATAGGGAGGGGTGTGTGTGTGTGTGTGTGTGTGTGTGTGTGTGTGTGTGTGTGTGTGTGTGTGTGTGTGTGTGTGACACAGAGAAATAGACAGGGACAGATAGACAGAGACAGACGGAGACAGAGAGGCAAACAGAGACTCAGATACAGATAAAGAGACATAGAGGCAGATAAAAGGAGAAGAAAGGGGGAAAGACAGAGACAGAGGAGAGGAAAGGAGAGAGGGAGAGAAGGGAGAAAGAGAGACCTTGCTCCAGGAGGCAACTTCTCAATTTCATCTGTGAAGGATGAGAGTTGTTGCCTGGTGGCCATGACTCCAGCTGCATCTCTGCATGACTTCCTCCCCATCCCCCCACCCCCCACGCCAATGAGCGTTAAGTGACTTGCCTAGGGTCACACAGCTAGTAAGTGTTGTGTCTGAGGCCGAATTTGAACTCAGGTCCTCCTGACTCCAGGGCTGGTGTTCTATCCACTGAGCCACCTAGCTGCCCCGAGTTGATTCTTATAACAATCGTGTTGCTACTAGTATTCTCTATTTTACTGATGAGGAAATAGATAGAGACATGGAGAGGTTATATTTGCTTGCCCAAATTCAGAACTAAGAAGGAGTAGGGCCAGGATTCAAATCTACCCACACCACAGTGAAATCCTATTCTTTCTTTCTAATCTCCCATTTTGCATGGTCTTGCTAGCCTTTGATGGACCCTGGACCCTGGTCCCTGCCTTCTCATATCCGTCCATGAACTGCTGCCCAGGGATTAAGGGGAGGGAAGGAAAGTGGAGAGAGGGTGAGGGAAGGTAGACAAGGCATGATCAGATTCACAGCCTCAGAAGATTTAGAACTGTCAAATACCTTAGAGATGATATAACTCCTCTCATTTTATACATGAGAGAAATGAATTTAAGAAATTAAGAGACTTCTTCAAGAATAACAGAGTCTGAGTATGAGAGACAAGAGTCAAACCCTGGTCTCTTTTGGCCTAAATCTAGGGCATTTTCCCACCATCCTAAGAGAGGGTGGGGTAGACAGCACCATAATTTGGAGAGATACACAGAGACCTGAGCTTATTGCCTGGAAAATCCAGGCTAAAACTAAATCTTCAAAGACTAAGGCAAGCTCTGCACCCTGCTCCTGCCCTGCCTGCCCTTGGTTGGTGCTGACAGCAGTCCCTCTGTACTGTCTGACCTCTCTGAGCCCTCACCACTTCACAGGGAGGACAAATAGCGGGGCGGGGGAGGGGAGAGCAAGTGCCAGCTGTCAAGCCCTCCAGCACCTGCCAGAGGATGCCCTGGGGAAGCCTATCATGCCCCGCTGGGGCCCAGCTGCCACTCCCCTGCTCCTGACAATGGGGGGTGAGAGGTCAGCAAGGGAAGAGGGCAGGGGAGACAATGAGATTCCGATGCTTTAGAGAGAACAAATGGGTGTGTCCCTGTTTGGGACTGACAGAGAGAAAGGCAACAGTTGTCAGAGGAAGTGCCCAGGATATGAGGGGAGGGGGTATTGAGGTTATTGCTGCTTGGGTTTTACAGAGGAGCTGGGAAATGGGAAAGACCGGAGGATTATTTAAAACAGCTACCCCCCCCCAAAAAAAAAATTCAAACAGATTTTCCTTAAGACAGGCTGACCCACAGTACTCCACTACTCAATGAGCCAGAGTGTCTCCCAACTGCTACTAGGATAAAAGAGAGAAATTCCTCTGCTTGACACTTAAAACTCTTCACAATGGTCAACTCCAACTTACCAGTCCACCCTTATTGAAAATTACTCTTTCCCACATTCTACAGTGCAGCCAAACTTCCCTTCTTCCTTTTCCATTCCATCTCCCATTATGTGCTTTTGAACTGGTTGTACCTCACTGCATGCCTAGAACCTCCTCACCTATGCTTTATTTTTTTATTTTTATTTATTTATTTTTTTTTAGTGAGGCAATTGGGGTTAAGTGACTTGCCCAGGGTCACACAGCTAGTTAAGTGTTAAGTGTCTGAGGCCGGATTTGAACTCAGGTCCTCCTGAATCCAGGGCCGGTGCTCTATCCACTGCGCCACCTAGCTGCCCCTCTCACCTATGCTTTATATAACCCTTCATTTCCTTCAAGACAACTTGAACATCACCTTCTACAGGAACCCTTTCTTCATTCCAACAATTCTTAATGCCCTTCCTCACTAACTGTCTTCAGACAATAGATAGCAATGTCAGTTCTTCCAATTTCAATTCCAGTGTTCTTTCCAATATTCCAGACTAACTTTGTTTACAGAAGTCCTATTTCCTAGTCTCAAAGGTGTCCTCTGGAATCTGGGGAGAAACATCCTTAGTCCTCAAACCAGGCACACTCTCAACAGCATTAGAACACAAGGTCTTTAATCCAATCCTCTTCAATTCAATTAAACAAATATTTATTAAACACCTTTGTGGGGACCAATTTTTAATTGGGGAGTGCTAGCTAAGCAGCTCACCGCAATATTGGGGCAAGGAAGGAAACCGGCAGCCTCCCTCAAAACAGAACAAGATTTATTTTAACAAGAATGAACTTAAAAAAAAACCACACAAACAGGATCAGTAGGATCAAGGGAAAGGAAATAAAATGGGGAAAGGGAAATTATAATATCTGAAAAATACCACCACCCAGGAATCAGCTGAAAATATGCAGCAGAATGCCTGTCGCTTTCCAGCTTCACCTAGAATGCCCAATCCTCCTCCCCCAAACCTAGAAACACCCCAGACAGTCCCAGCCAATGGGATGGCCCCTCTGACAGTCACATGACTGCCCTCACTAGGCTTCCAATCATTATAATTTTGCCAGGCCCATGTAGGCGTCGGGAGGCATAAAACCCTCAAATAACAATTAATTCTTTACACCTTCTAGGTGCAAAGTATTGGGCTAGGTGTTAAGAATATAAAGAGAAACAAAAACATCACCCCCAGCCCTCACAGAACTTGTTTAAAATCTACTCAGTTGTTTGAGGAAGTGAGGGAGATTATACACTTGCACAAAGAAATATACAAGGTAAATTGGAGAAGAGGAAAGGAGAGTGACAGAGACACGTATCTAGGAAATTTTGAGGAGGGAAGAAGAGGAACACCATCATTTTCAGCTGGTAGGGATCATTGAGCACTTCACAGAGAGGACAGCTGGCTAAAGTCAACTTTAAGTCTTCTGTTCAGAATGTTACATGCACTCTCCACATTCCCTCTTAAACCATCACAGTTATGGCAGTGAAATTTAGGTGATTTGTCATGATCTTTGAATAATAATAGTAACTGATGCTTATCTAGTATTTAAAGGTTGGCAAAGCTCGGCACCTGTATCATCTCATTTTATCGTCACAATAACCCTATGAGGTAGCTGCGATTACTATTCCCATTTTACTGATGAGGAACCTGAAGTGAAGGGAGGGGAAATTATTTGCCCAAGATCGTGTAGCTAGTAAGTGGAGCAGCCAGGGCTAGAACCCAGGCTTTATAAAGCAAGAATTTCAGCTGTTTCCACACATCTCAATGGAATCAATCACTCAGTCAACGAGTATTGAATGTTGTTTGTCCTTCATTTGAGAAAGGACCAATGACATCACAGGGTGATGTCTTGATTTGACCATAAATTGAATTTAAGTGAGGCAGAGTTGCACAGTTATCAGCCTTACTTTCCCTTCCAGCGTCATTGAAGTCCAGTGGCAAGATAAAAGTCAGGATTACTGGCAATGGCCTAGGATGCAGTAGGTGATCTTGGTGTCTTCTATGTCTGATCAAGCTCTACGTGCTTCACTGCACCTATTTCAACCACCTTCCTGGATGTTGGAACAAATTATTCTCATTTGCTCATTATGCCACAGGAAGTCTTCACATACTTCAAGTGGACATCCCCCAGCTCACCCATGGATTTGAGGCCTGTTGATATAATGGCTACTCTCAATGAGCTTACATTCTAACGAAGGAGACAGTAGGCATCTATACAAAATATAGATAGCCTAAATATAAAGATAATGGATACAGTTATAAACAAAGTATTTAAACGGAAGGCAGTGGAGGACATTGGGGGAACCAAGAGAGCCTTTATATAAATGGTGCCTGAGCTGCATCTTAAAAAAAGTTGAGGGGTTCTTTGAGGTGGCGTTAGAGGAGTGTGATCTGATCTAGCACAGAGGTGGGGAGGGAGAGAAAGTGCCCATTCTGAGGAAGAGAGAGAGGGTGAATTTTGACAGATTGCAGAGTGAGAGAGAGGGAGTAATTTCCAATGAGCCTGGAAAGATAGGCTGGGGCCAGGTTCTTTAGGGCTTTAATTGCTAAATAAAGTGACTTAACATTGTATCCCTGAGGCAATAGGAAGACACTATAGTTCATTGGATGGAGGAGTTATATGGTTAGATCTACATTAAAAGGAAAATTACTTTGCCTGAAACAAGGATGCAAGGAGGTTTGAGGCAGGATACTAATTAGGAAGCTGGTGCAAAAGTCTAGAAGAGATAAGGGTCTGAACTAAGGTTGTAGGTGTGTGAATGGAGAGAAAGAGGTGAGGCTGAGAAGACCTGATGCAACTTCTTGGTGGCCCATAGCTCAGCCCTGGAACAGGCTCTCAAGGGTGGTGTAGGAAGTAAAGACAGGCCCTGCTGCCTGAAGGCAAGGAGCTGGAGGAGATGGCCTCTGAAAGGTTTTCCCTTGCTCTCTGATTCTCTGCTTTCTCTCCACACATCTCAGTCCTAAGAAGAGTTCCAATAGCTCTCTTCCTTTGGTAATTCTGTCGAGACTGCATCGCTCTGTCTGTGTAATGGAATCTCCCAAACTGGGTATCCTGGTCCCTTTCCTTGCTCCTCATCACATTCTCCCCCCTTCTTCTCTCCCCGCTCCCTCCCTTTCCATATTCTGGCTGCTCCCGGCTGCTGTCCTCTTTCCTTGGGAAGACAGGGTTCTTGGAACAGCTGCAGACCACAGTCCCGGAGGGCAGCTGCAGCTCAGAAACAGGGCAGCATGGTTCAGCAATGCTCCATAACAGAAGAGATTTGCTGCATTCCCCCCTCCCCGCCAACACAGTCCCTAAAAATCTTGGTCAGTTCATGCCAAATGTGGGCCTGGTATCAGCTCCCTCTCCACTTCCCTCTTCTGTCTGACCATGGTGTCTCTGCTCAGACCAAACTTCACTCAGTCTCCAAATGGGTCACCCAGTCTGGCCCACAGCCCCCTTATTCTTTTCCTAATCTTACATCAAGTGTTCTGTTGCTTTAATATCCAGGGATCATGGCCACCTCTATGCTGCTCTTTCCCTAGACCAGGCTGACAAAATCTCTCTTGGAAATGAGAGGTTGAAATCTTCCTCTACCAATCATGCTGGCTTCTGATCTCTTTTTATCATTCAAAAAGTTTTCCCCAAAACTAAGCTGTCTTTCAGATTGTAGCATATGTCCTCCAACTGTGACCCAGGAGCTTGGAAGTCATCTGGATTTCGGTCTGGTACAAGGGGAATGAATATGTGGATTCTGTCTTTTTCAGGAATATGGAGACTTAAGAGAGGGGGGGAGTTTTTTTAAATCAAAAACCCTCTTTTTTTCCATTGTCATTTCAGTTTCCTCAGTCTCCCCACTTAGTCTTTTTTGTCTCTTGGATTTTTTTTTCCTTTTTATGTTTCTGCTTTTTTTGGTCTTTTTTGTATGTCTCTATTTCTCTCTGAGTCTCTCAGTATTTTACTCTGGTGTCTTTGTTTGCATGACACCTGACAAAGAAGTAAAGATAGAATAATTCACTTGTCTGGAGGCTTTCCAAATATCCACATTTTGATGATGTATGGGCCAAAAAAAAGAAAAAGAAAGAAAAATTAAAATAAATTTGTTTGGCTTTGATCCATTTGTTTGATGTTTTACAAATATAGTCTTATTGAGGGTGCTCTCTGGCTCTGTTCATCCTTCATCCTGTGACTCTCTCTGTTTCTGTCATTTCTTCTACCTCTTTCCTTTGCTCCTTTGCTCCTCTCTGGAGCTCAGATTTTCTTCATTCCTCTTTCCCTCCACCAAAACCCGTGGTTTAGAAAGGCTTCTTGAGACCCCTTCACTCAGCCTCAATACCTCTAATATCCATGCAAGTGAATAAACTGCTGTCTTGAGATCTTAGAGAATGAGAGATAGGAGATGTGTCAGTTGCTCCTGGAACATAAGCCACACCTGAACTCCTCACCCCACCCCCCTCTACCCCCAAACAGCTCATAAAACCCCCAGTCATCTCTCCATCTGCCTGCCTTCCCCACAAAACTCACTGGGCAAAGATTAGATAATGTTGCCATTCCCATTGGCAGTGCCCGGGGAATTGACACAAAAGAGCCACTGCTGGCAGGCTGGCAGCAGACGGGATGGGCTTCGAGGGAGCCCTGGGATCTCTCCAGAAGGCAGAGAGCTGATTTCAGGCTGTGCCCAGGCATCAGAGGGCAAACCCACGTGCCTGCACAACCTAGCCTTACCTGATCCCAAGGCTGAACTCTCCAGTTAGATAAGGGTATGTTTTTGGCAACAAGACAGCAGAGAGGGTGGATTCCCACTCTATCTTACCAATTCTATCAAAAACAAACTCGGTAGGGATAATAATGATAGAGGCAGCTGGGTGGCTGGCCCTGGAGTCAGGAAAATGTGAATTCATACTTTGATGTCTGATATTTATTTACTAGCTGTGTGACCCTGGGCAAGTCATTTAACCTCAGTTTCCTCAACTGTAAAATTGAGATATAATAACACCTACCTCCCAGGGTTGTTGTGAGGATAAAGTGATATAATTATTTATAATGTAATTTGAAAGTCTAAAAGTGCTATGCGAGGATGATAATTATATCTTACACGTACTATTGTTTTCAGTTGTGTCCAACTCTTCCAGACACTGTTTGGGGTTTTCTTGGCAAATATACTGGAGTGGTTTGCCATTTCCTTCTCCAGCTCATTTTACAGATAGAGAAACTGAGGCAAACAGGGTGAAGTGACTTGCCTGGGGCTGCCCAGCTAGCAAGTGTCTGAAGCCAGATTTGAACTCAGGAAGATGAATCTTCCTGACTTTGAACCTGGCATTCTATCTACTGCATCATCTAGCTGCCACTACCTTACATTTGTTTTTGGCAACTTTACAATTTTAGGTCCCTCACAATATCACCTTCACGATCTTCACAATGGCCTTGTGGAGTATAGAGGGTGGCTAATATTGTTCTGTTTTACAAAGAAAGAAAACAGAAACTCTACTAAGAGTCTAACTAATCTGCTCAGTGTTGCACAGTTACCAAATGCCTGATCAAGGACTAGAGTCCAGATCTTGCCACACTTCTAACACTTATATCTTGACTTAAGGGATCAGAAAACAAAAACAGGAAGCAAAATTTAATTCTCTTTATTCTTTGGGGAGGGATGACACAATAGTACAAATAATTCAAAACAAAATATAATTTAAAAATCATTTCTATTTTGTTTTGCAATACATTTACTCATTTTTTTCTCAGATGAATTTTACCTTTCTGATGATGTTTTTCTCAGGGTAAAATTGAAATGAGTCTGCATTTGCTTAGCACCTACCACACAAGGGTGGTAAAGGAGAGAGACTCAGAAGCAAGAAAGTCCTGAAAATGTCTTATTTTCTTAATATTGGCATCTTGCGGATCTGTATTTCTTCTTATCGCTCAGATGAATTAGATGTAATTCATTCAAACGACTTTGTCCTTTTCTGGACAAGCACCATAAAATGTCTGGGACAATGTGATCCAGCAGAAAATACCCTTTATTGGGAGTTGGTAGACCTAGTTACAAGTCTAGTTCTGCCACTTAATAGCCCAGGGATGTCTCTGAGTCTCAATTTTCTCCCACACAAAAAATGGGGCTAATGATTGTTGCATTATCTACCCCACAGTTTCAAGTGAGGAAAAACACTTTTCTTCATTCCTAGATTCCTAGGAATCAGAGCCAGAAGAGACCCTAAAGACTATCAAATCCAAACTCCCTCAGAGGAGCTAAGCCATCCAAGGTCACATGGCAGCAAGTGGTGAAGTTGGAAGTGGATGCCAGTCTTCTGATGCCAAGGTTAATGCTTTCTGTCTGGGCTTTCTGAAGCATCAATACTACGTGGGACAACAAGGATTACAGTGTTCCACCAGGGGTTTGCTAAGACATAGGTGAATATGGAACAGAATTCTGGTTAAGGTGGGCTTTGATTGAAGATTTAGTTAGGAAAATTCTGGAAGGAGGCTTCAATCATCAGGCAGTCTTGTCTCTGGCTGTGTTGAGGGAGAAGTAAGGGGTATCTCTGAAGAGGAAGTCAGAGAAGAAACTGCAACCATATGTATTTATTATAACAATTGATGACTTTTTAGGTACCTACTGTGTTCCAGGAACCATCCTAGACACTGGGGATGCAAGTACTGAGAATGAAATAATCCCTAGAAGCAAGGAACTTCTAATTTAAATTTTTTTTTCTTTTGGCTGGGCGGTTGGGGTTAAGTGACTTGCCCAGGGTCACACAGCTAGTAAGTGTTAAGTGTCTGAGGCTGGATTTGAAATCAGGATCTCCTGAATTCAGGGCCAGTGCTCTATGCACTGAGCCACCTAGCTGCTCCCAGCAAGGAACTTTTTATGATTTACCTGCAGACTATCCATTCTTATCTAATTGGAACTTTACCAATCCTGCAGCTACTACTATTACCACCACCACTACCACTAATACTGCTGTTGCTATTACTACTACCACCACTCCCACCACTCCCACCACTCCCACTGCCACTGCCACTGCTACTACTACTGCTAATAATAATAAGCATTTATTTATATAGCACCTACTATGTACCAGACACTATTCTGAGCTCTTTACCCTATCTCATTTGGTCTTCACAACAACCTTGTGAGATAGGAGCTATTATTATCATTTTATAATTAAGGTAACTGAGACAGAGATTAAGTGACTTGCCCAAAATCACACAGCTAGTGTCTGAAGTTATATTTCAACTCCAGTCTTCCTGACTCTGACAGCTAGGTGGCACAGTGGACAGAGTGCCAGGCTTAGCATCATGAAGACTCATCTTCATGAGTTCTAATCTGTCCTCAGATGCTTACTAGCTATGTGAGCCTGGGCATGTCACTTAACCCTGTTTGCCTCAGTTTCCTCATCTGTAAAATGAGCTGGAGAAGGAAATGGCAAACCACTGCAGTATCTTTGCCAAGAAAATCCCAAATTGGGTCATGGAGATTTGGACATGACCAAAACAACTAAACAACAACAACAACAACAACAATAACAAAAGGAGGTTATCTTTTCTACCCCCAAAACCTGCACAGGGGAACCTTCAATTAGCCTCTGCTTGAAGATATATTATGGAAAGGTACCCCTTCCTCCAGAGTACCCAGCTTTATTTGGGGACAGTTCTAATCGTTTAGAAGTTTCTTTTCTTTACACAAAGCCAAAAGCTGCCTCAATGCACCTCCTTCCCATTGTGCTAAGTTCTGCCCTCTGGGTCCATTATTTTGAATACATTATTATTATAGCTTGAGCACATCGTTTCCTAAATTATTCTTTGGTTCATTGTGACTGTACTGAGCTGACCCACTTATCACCCCACACCTGATGTATAATCAGATGCACATTATCATGGCTGTTGATCTAATCCCCAGAGGCCAATGTGCCACCTCTACTCATCTGCTCTATTGTTTCCCCCGGTACCACACGTTTTTCCTCCATCCATTGCCAACCACATTTCCCTCACTTGGCCTCAGTGCTTTGCAGCAGCTGTTATATCCTGAGTCACCAGTTACCTGGGGTAGCCCCAAATTATGCCCCATAACCTTGCCTAACCAGATGCAGGAATTTAGCAAAGTACACTGAAAAGATACCCTGAATGTGGATCCCAGAAGATCTGAGTGTAAATCCTAGCTCAGCTACTTGCTGCTGTGTGGTTGTGGACAACTCTCTGAACCTCTGTTTCTTCATCTGGAAAACTGAAGTAGTTAGGTCTGCCTTACTTGCTTCACAGAACTGCTATGAAGTCCAGATGAGATTATGTACAGGAAAACATTTTGTAATCCTATTGTGCCATAAAAATATAAGAGGTTTAATGAAACCTCTGAAGTTCATTTTGACTCTATAAGCAGTAGAGAGACAATGGAGAAAAATAGGGACTGGACCTTGGAACAGTGATTTCTTTGGTACAGAGAATGCCCAGGTATGAAAATTCCCTCTACCAATGGAAGCTAGCACAGAATCTTCTCTGAAAGTTACAGTTTTAGAATGGGTGGGAGTGGGTGAGTGTTGAAAGGTTAAATGACTTGCCAGGGTCATACAGACAGCAAGTATCAGAAGTGAGACATCTAGACCCTAGTTTCTTTTTTTTTTTCTTTTCTTTTTTTTTTTTGGTAAGGCAATTGGGGTTAAGTGACTTGGCCAGGGTCACACAGCTAATAAGTGTTAAGTGTCTGAGGCCAAATTTGAACTCAGGTCCTCCTGAATCCAGGGCCGGTGCTCTATCCACTGCATCACCTAGCTGCCCCCAAGACCCTAGTTTCTTTTTTTTTTCTTTTTTTGTGGGGGCAATGAGGGTTTAATGACTTGCCTAGGGTCACACAGCTAAGGGTCAAGTGTCTGAGGCCAAATTTGAACTCAGGTCCTCCTGAATCCAGGGCTGGTGCTTTGTCCACTGTGCCACCTAGCTGCCCCCAAGACCCTAGTTTCTTAACCTATAGATCAAGACCTCATATGGGATCATGTAACTGAACATGGGGGTTCTGAAAAATTTGGCAAGGGTAAAAGGTTATATATATATATATAAACCTGGGGTAACATAAAAATTTCTCAGGAAATTGAGAGTAGAAAAAGTTTAAGAAGCCATGATCATGAAAGATCTAGGTCTTCCTGGTTTTGAGGTACAACTCAAGGACAGGTCTTCTTAACTTGAAGTACATACATGGATTAGTCGGCTTTAAAAATATATATATTTCGATAAAATCTTTAAAAATGAAATGTTAAAAATTGCTTTACATGCAATTTGGAAAAATAAGATATTATTAAGATAGATGATAGATAGGTATGTAGATAGATACATAGGTAGATATATAGATAGATGATAGATAGATAGATAGATAGATAGAGATATATTAGATATATAGGTAGATAGATTAACTAGATAACCTAGAGAGGTAGATAACTATTTCAATATGTCTGGTTTCTTCTATAATCCTATTTTGTTTTAAGCATTAGAAACATTGTTTTGAGAAGGTGTTCATAGAGTTGCCAGGCTTCCAAATCAGACTAAATGGTTTGAATTTCTAAAATTCTCTAGAATTCTTTCAAAAAAATCTCTAGAGCTGATTGGTTGAGGTGTTGGGGTAAAACAGTCAGCCAGTTCATGGGACACTGACTTGCTCTGTAACCATTTTTTTTTTTTTTAGTGAGGCAATTGGGGTTAAGTGACTTGCCCAGGGTCATATAGCTAGTAAGTGTTAAGTGTCTGAGGCCAGATTTGAACCCAGGTCCTCCTGACTCCAGGGCCAGTGCTCTATCCACTGCGCCACCTAGCTGCCCCCGCTCTATAACCTTAAAGAATTCTTTCTCCTTTCTCATTCTTAATTTCTCCATCAGTCATCAACACTTTCCCTCCCTCTCTCTAATACACATGAAGATACCATCTAAAAATATGGTGAGAATTTTTTTTTAAGTGGGAGGAGGGGAGTGTTGAGAGAGAAAAGTTTTAGATGATGACAATATGTGACTTTTATGTAGAGATCTGAGGTTTTCAAAGATTGGTCTCTACATTTTTATATTTGAGTCTTACAACAATCCTGGAAGGTAGTAAGAATACTAACAATACCTACCCTTTTAATGCCACTTTTAAGATTTACAAAGCACTTTCTATATGTTACCTCATTTGGAATAATCCCATGAAGTAGGTGCTATTATTAATCCCATTCCCAGAAGCAACTAGATGCCAAGCACTGGGCCTAAGGTCAGGAAGACTGGAGTCCAAATCCAACTTCAGACATTTACTAGCTATGTGACCCTGGGCAAGACACTTAATATATTTGCCTCAGTTTCCTTAACTGTAAAATGGGGATAATAACAGCACCTACTGTGAAATGTGTTCTTGGGCCCCTGCCATATCAATTGGCAACACCAAGTAGGTTCCACCAAGTCTTCCTGTGTACTTCTGTCATGGAACATGTTAATCTACCCTGACTGCATGGTTCTACCCCTATTTTCTTCCCAGTTGAATTCAGGAATATAGGGAATAGAAGGAAGGAAGGAAGAAAAAAGGGAGAGAATAAGGGAGGGATGGAGCATTCACAAACTGACAAACCACATTTAACAAGATTCACACCTTTATTCATATTATCAAAGGGGTAATACATTGGCTTTTGGCTTTTGATACCCAGAAGGACTCTTCAAAAGTCATGTGACAGGGTCCATCTAAATTCTATAACATTCCCCAAATCCAAATTTTCTACAAAATCCCTGTGCAGAATTACTGGGCAGAGGACACTGGTCCTGCCCCACTAGCATGTGAAAACAGATTTCAAAAATATATCTGGCTCTTCTTAGTAGGAAAACACAAGAAAACAATTAGCTTGCATAGCCATTCACATTATTGCTGCTTTGTATAAAATAGCTTGGGGTGGGAAATTTGGCATTACCTGACGACCCCTCCCCCCAACCCAGGATCACCCTACTAAGGTCATGAGCCATCTTCCAGCTAAGGTCCCAGCTACTCTATTGATTGGCACTGAATGCCACACCTGCAGAATCTGAAAAATGGGCACAAGAGGAAGGGGAATAATAAATTAAATAAATAACATCTAATAAATAAGCAGAATATTACACATTATACATAAACCTAAACACAAATGCAGCCAACCTTTCAGAGCAATATTCATCTGGGGCAAGGAGAAAAGACAATGGTGGACATGACATCAGTCTTCAAATATCTGAAGGACTGTTGTTATGTGGAAGATTAAATTTGTTCTACCTGACTGCAGAGGACAGAATAAGAAGCAATAGGTGAAGGGCACAAGGTGGCAGATTTTGAATCAATATAAGGAAAAATTTCCAGGAACTAAGTACTACCCCAAATGGCGTAGATTACCATGGGAAGTTGTGAATTTTTTTATTGCTCAAGGCTTCAAGTGAGCACTTTCAGGGCTGTTATAATCAGGAATCATGTTTTGGCTATGGGTTAGAAAAAAAAATTATCTCTGAAGTCCCTTCTAGTGCTGAGGTGCACTAAGATCCTAAGTAACAAGGTATAACAAGTGGGGACACCATATGTCATTCACTTTACTTCCTCCCTTCTGGGTTAATAGAATGACCTTGGGCTGGTCTTTTTCTGCAAGGCTGCATTAAAAGGTATTTGCAAATCCAGGGAACACATTCCACATTTTACACAAAGCTGAAAGAAAATAACTTAGGCTTGCAAGGGGATCAGTAAATGAGTGAAATAGATAAGGTACATATATTTCAGCAGGTGTTTTTTAAAAATGTGGCCTTTAGGAAATAGAATGCACATCAGTCTGACCTCGCTCACACACAGTGGCCCAGTTGGTGAGCAGGGTACCTCCTCTGTCATGATGGTTGGTGGCTGGAGTTCATTGGTGCTACGTGCTTCTTAAAGGTTAGCCCCTCCACACCATGGAACTCTTGTTCTAAAGACAAAGTATATTGGCAGCTTGGATTGGGCTGGTAAAGAAGTTCTCAGTTCTCAGGTCTTGGAAGAAAGGCCATTTCAGATGGACTAATAAAGATGGAAGTGACAAGGAATTGTGGGGAACAGGAGAGTAAACTGTTCACAGAGACGTATGAAATAAGGTTTCTGAATAGAAGAACCCATTGACTGGTCTTGAATTTCATTCTAATTCTACCATCCAAGCTGTAAATCAGCATATGCATTAACATAATCCTCACATCACCTTGTTCTGTTCTAGAAATTTAAAATAGTGCGGAGTGGAATGGAATTGGATGGAGAAGCAATGGCAAGTATTTTCCATGGGAAAACACAAGTTGGGCAACTAGGAAATGCTTTGTGTTATACTGCAAAGTGTGATGGCTGAGGGGACTAATATCATTTACTTAAGTCAAATGAAATGCACTTTCTCCTGGAGACCTCAATGGTCTGCAGGTACATTATGGAGAGAGCTGGCAAAAGTGGGAAAGAGGGTTGATGGTGACTGTTGAATTGTTCCCATCAGGATATTTTGTTGGTACCTAAATCCATCAGATTTCTATAAATCTCTGAAGGGAAGGGAATGTACTTTGATGACTTGTTCAATTCCTTTTTATCCAAGAGGTCTAGGGTTTGGATGACTTTCTAAGAATCCTCCCTTATTTTAGCTCCAGTGTTCATCACTGTTGACATGCCAATTGGCATGAGAGTGGCCATTCCTGAACTGCCAACGCCTGGAACTGAAATGTTCAAATCATAGTCTTCCTTATTAATCAGTCCGATCATGAGAGAATCACATCCTACCCTCACCTCCCACCCCTTCCAGGCTCTCCAGGAAGGCAGACAATCCAAGGCTCCTGCCTATCACAAATTTCCTTGGAAACTTCTGAGAAAGGAAACATCTGTGAAGTTTAAGTCCAAACCTAGGCTTTAGTCTCTTTCATAATCAGAAGCAATTTCAGTCACACCAAGTTAGCGGCTTCCTTTGGTTATTCCACCCATGATTTTATTTTATTTTATTGCTGGTCTCATCCCGAGTCCAGTAATTTTGCAGAGATTTCCCAACAAATCCTGAGGAGAAAAGCACACAGTGCCTTCCATCAGCTACAGGTTAAATCAGTAGATCAACACACTGTCAAGAGTTGATGGAAATGGATGGTAAAAAGTCTTAGAGAATAGAGATGCCCCAAAGAGTGAGGACCATGTATTACATGGTCTAAGTTGCTGAAAGATGACAACTTTGAAGCTAACAGACCTTCTGCAAGCCCAAAGAAATATCACCATATCCTACCTGGGCTTCTTTGAGGTTGGTAGAGCTGGGGCAAGTGTCATACCGTTAATCATTGTAGATGGCATTGAGTTGGGCCCCGACTCCATGATGTGGGTAGGAGTCATAGGACATATCAATGGGAATCTCATAACGGGGAGTAGCTGTCTGAAAATGAGCTGAGTGCCCATGTCCCCCACTCAGACTTACAGTAGGGTAGTGAGGCATGAAGCTATATGATTTCTCTAGGTCTGGAGAGCCATCTTGCTTTAAAGAGAAGTTTCCACTAATGCTCAGGGGTGGAGTAAGGGGACCTTCATAGGGTGGGGTGGTACAATCAGGTGGGTGACTGCCAAAGGATGACTCCACCAAACTCTTGAATGTGGGTGGCTTAAGGTGGAGGAGATGTGTCTCCATGTGGCCATAGGGTGGGCTGGGGAGCCCAGGAGACTGATACGTGAAACTGTGACTGGGGATGGTGGAGTCATGAATAGCAGCCTTCTCCTCACGTTTCTCCAGAAAGAGAGACTGAGGCCCCAGTTGGAGGCAGCCAGCCACCAGGTTACTTGTAGGCTGGGAGAGCCCTTTACAAAGCATGTCCACAAAACCCTTCCCTTCAGGTGTTTGGCCAGTCTCAAGCACCTCAGACAATGCCCAAATGTAATTTCTGGCCAGTCTCAGTGTTTCAATTTTGGAGAGCTTTTGGGTTTTGGAGTAACATGGCATGACTCTCCTCAGGTTATCCAAAGCATCATTTAAGCCATGCATCCGAGTCCGCTCCCTGGCATTGGCCTTCACCCTTCGGGCCCTGAATCTTTCCAGCCTAGCTTTGGTCATCTTCTTCTTCTTTGGACCTCTCCTCTTGGGCTTCTCCCCATTTTCCTCCTCTTCCTCCTCCTCCTCTTCCTCTTCCATGCTGTCATGCTCCTCAGCCAAGCCACTTAGCATCCTATAGTTGTCTTGTCTTTCATCCTCCTCCTTAATCTCATCCTGGGAGTTCAGGGCTTTGTCCATCCAGGACGGGGTGCTGGTCAATTCTGCCATCTCTTTGGGCTTCGCGTATGGTTTGGCCATCTCTAGACTCTGAAACAAAGGAAAGAGTGAGGGTTAATATCTGGCCAGTTGCTTTATACTTGCAAACTTTTTACACGAGGAACAGAACTTCAAAGGAAGGGCACAGAAAGGTTATCTTGTCCTTCTACCTGCCACAAGAAAAGACTGGATCCAACTCTCAAGAACTTCACTGTTTCATAAAAACCTCCAAGGGGGCAGCTAGATGGCACAGTGGATAAAGCACTGGCCCTGGATTCAGGAGGATCTGAGTTCAAATTTGGCCTTAGACACTTGACACTTACTAGCTGTGTGACCCTGGGCAAGTCACTTAACCCTCATTGCCTTGCAAAAAAAATTTTGAAAAAGAACCTCCAAAAGTGGATTTTTCAGTTTCCCTTGGTCATCCATCCCAGTGATCTCACTCCTTTACTCCCTAGAGAGTCTTTCTTAATTTTTAAAATGCTTGGGCAAATAAGACAAGCCATGGAACCTTAGCCCCCGGTTAGAATCCTGGCTCTGCTGATGTGACATAGGCACATTATTTATTTTCTGTGATCCTTAGTTTTTCCACCTTCAACATGAGTATAAAAAGAACAAAATAACACTTGAAGGTTTGCAAAGTGCTTTATATGTATTACTTCATATGATGCGACTATCCTGTGAAGTAAGTGCTGTTATTACGTCCACTTTATAGATGAAGAAACAGAGGCTGAGAACCACTAAGTGGTTTGCTTACTGTCACATAGCTACTAGGTGTCTCAAGCAGGATTTTAACCCCATTTCTTCCTGAAGGAGAGGAAATTTCTCTCCTTACTGACATGCTATAGTGCTGACCTTAGCCACCACATGATCCAAGGAGGCAGTGGGTAGATGGGAGGGTAGGTCTTCTTCCACTTCACTTCCTTCCCATGTTTTAGATCTAGTGACTCTGGCCTCTTGTTTTTCCTTATTTAAGACACACCATCCCCCAATTCCATGCATTTTCACTGACTGCCCCTTCTGGGTGTTCTGGCTTCCTTAAAATCTCCACTAAAATTCCCACCCTTTGCAAGAAGCCTTTTCCCTTTTTTCCCCCAGTTTCCCATAATGCAGGCCCTTTTCTCCTGGGAGAATTTCCAATGGATCCCTCTTGTATCTTGTTCATACAGGATCATTTGCATTAGATTGTGAGCTCTTCCGTGGCAGAGTCTGTCTTTACCTTTTTCGTAGTTGTTGTCTTTCAGTCATTTCTATCATCTCCAATTCTTCCTGAACCCATTTTCAGTTTTCTAAGATACTAGAGTGGTTTGCCACTTCCTTCTCCAGCTCATTTTACAGATGAGGAAACTGAGGCAAATAGCGTGGAAATGACTTGCCCAAAGTCACACAGCTAGTAAATGTCTGAGGCAGGACTTGAACTCAGGTCTTTCTGACTCCAGACCCAGCACTCTACCCACTGCGTCACCTAGCCATCTCTTTCTTTGTATACTCAGTGCTTAGCATAAGGTCTTTAATAAATGCTCATTGACAAGACTCTAAATCTACTGTTCTTTCTGCTTTGCCAACATATAATATATTCATAACTGCCCTAGCTACCTTCAGAGGCAGCAGATAGAGTGCTGGATCTAGAATGAGGAAGATCCTGCCTCAGACACTTAACAGCTGTGTGACCCTGGGCAAGTCAACCTCTGTCTGCCTCTGTATCTTCGCCTCTAAAATGGAAGTAATAAAAGCACCTATTTCACAGGGTCATTGTGAGGATCAAGTGACATCACATTTGTAAAGCACTTAACAGTGCTCAGAACACAGTAGGCACTTAATCCTTAATCCTTACCGTTTTCCCTCCCCCCTTCTCTACCATCACTGGGTTATTGTGCTGACTAAATTGGGTGACAGAAGAAAGGTTCTCTGTTAACTATAAAATGAATTACAAACATAAATCATTATTTTTATTAAGGATAGAGACCAGACCTGAAATTTTAATACTATAAGGAATTCCCAGGCGAGGAAACTCCCTCTACAAATGCAGGTCAGCACCTCCTCTGCAACATAGAATCTCGTAGAGTTGACTAGAGCCCTTTGAAGAGAAGATTCACACAGCCAAACATGAGTCAGAGGAGTTCTGAGGAGAATGAGTATGGTCCTGGGAAAAGTCAATTGGGCCTGCAGTTTGGGAAATCACCTCCTCTTTCCCTTTTCTTCCCCACCCCCTTCTTCTCTGAACTTAAGAAAGAAGAGAACATGTAAGTTCTTCATTGAAGCTAAAACCAGGGAATGATGGGGCTTTAGCTGTTTTGCTTCCCCCAATACACACACACACACACACACACACACACACACACAGACATGCACGCACCATATTTTTGCCCTAGGTACCTGGTAATCGGAGCTTTTTTTCCTCTGTGTAACCTCATTTACCTCCTATGAATAATTAATGTCACTGAGCTGCAAAAACAGCCTAGGTTTCATGTTAATCAGCACGGAAATCATGTCAGCTTGACTTACTCATTTAATAAGAGTTCCTGGGTAAGCAGCTTTATTGAAAACACACGTTGGAACCTATTGATCAACTGGCTGCCCAGTTCAAGTCAGAAAATCCCATGTTTAATATGGATGATGGAGCTGGTTTGCTGAGCTGCACTGTTAACTCCAGCAGATATCCAGGGGGAAGGTAAAGGCCCTAATTAACTTTCTGTTAAAGTAACACAGGCTTCTCAAAGGCAAGGTCATCTCTGGAGCCAAAGAGGACTTAGTATGGCAGGGAAAAGATGCCATGCTACCTCTGGACACAGGTGTTGGGAGAGAGAAAAACTCAGCGACTACTGGAGGTGCATAAAGGGAGAATTGGGTGAATGGTCCCAGGAATCACCTTCAGAGGACACATTTAGTCCCCTCTTTGTGCTCATCATTCCTTGTGCTCTTCCCAATCTTTGCCTACTTTGCTTCCTCCTCTTTTCTTTCTCTAATTCATCCTCCTCACTGAAGGCCTCAGAAAGCTACCAAGAGGGGAGAAGGGAGATTCTATGGGAGATAAGTACCTTCTCTTCCTCAGTTTCTCCTACTCCCCACCAAAATACTTCAGCTCTGAGCTAACTTTCTTTCCTTCCCTGCCTTCCTATCCAGATCTGACACTAGTACCCTAACCATTTCACTAGGCTTGTTGGGGCAGGAACATGTCATTTTCTTTCCCCTTTAGAATATAAGCACCTTGGGAGCAGCTAGGTGGCACAGTGGATAAAACTCTGGCCCTAGATTCAGGAGGACCTGAATTCAAATCCAGCCTCAGACACTTTACACTTACTAGCTGTGTGATCCTGGGCAAGTCACTTAACCCTCATTGCCCTCCCCCTCCAAAAAAAAATAATAGAAGCCACTTGAAGTCAGGCATTGTCTTTCTGCTTTCATTTGCATTACCAGCACTTAGCACAGTGTCTGGCATGTTGTAAATATTTAATAAATATTTGTTGACTAATTTTCTTTTCTGAGGCATTTAGAGATAGTCTCTCCACAATCTGTGACTATAAGCTTTCTTTAAGATTATCTTTGGGCATAGCCAGAAGGCTATCTGACGGGTTATAGCAAAGTCAAGTGGGTGGAAGAGATAAGAAAAGATAACCTTTTTGGTCTTCCAGCCAGTCCTTCTTCCAACAGTCTAGGCAAGGGGCCAATAGCACCTTAGTAACACATTTTTTTGTTGTTCTGTCTTCAGTCCTGTTTGACTCTTCATGACAACATGGACCGTATCCATGGGGCAAAAATATTAGAGTTATTTGCCATTTCCTTCTCCTGGGGATCCAGTGGATTCTTTTGTCAGGCAAACAGAAGTTAAGTGACTTGCTCAAGGTAACACAGCTAGGAAGTATTTAAAGTTGGATTTGAACTCAGGTCTTCCTGACTCTCGGCCCAGTACTCTACCCACTGAGATACCAGCAATCTGTTAGTAACACGTAGCCGATATAAACTACTATGGTATTTTAGTTTTATATACCCTGGGTTCCTCTAGAGGTCATTCCAAAGGAGCCAGGCCACCAGAAACAATGAGACTTCATTCCTTTCCTGGCCAGGAGAGATTGCTTTCAAATCTATAGAGAAAGTTCACATCCTCTCCTGACCCTCCTTAGCTCTACTCTCTCCCCTCTATCCTTTACATAGCTGCCAAAGTAGGAGAAGAAGGAGGAAGAGGAGAAATATTTATGTTGTGCTTTAAGATTTGTAACATACTTTCTTATTATCTCATTTGATTCTCAAAACAATCCTGTGACATAAGTGTTATTATTCCCATTGCATAGATAAAGAAACTGAGACTGAGAAAGGTTAACTGACTTACCTAGGGTCACAAAACCAATAAGTGCCTGAGGTTAGATTTGAACTCAGTTCTTCCTGACTCCAATATCTTGGTCCACTTCATCATTTAGTTGTTTCCATAAAAATATAAACTCCTTAACCTGGCACTCCAGTCACCCTTCTGCCCCACAACCTGGCTCCAATCTACTTCTCTACCTGATTTCATTCTAATCCCTTTCAAACTGTCCATGCTCCAGGCAAATAGAAGTTTTCACAATTCTCCAAACAACTTCTCCCTTCTGCCTCAATACATCAATGCAGGCTTCCTCCTTCCTCCACCCATCTTCACTTCTGCCTTTAGAAATTCTCTTTCCAGCCCATGCTACACCTCTTCGATGAAGCCTTTCCTCACTAGAAGGTAGTGGTTCCTTTTCACCTTTTCTTCAAGCTTTTTATCTTGCCTTCTCATTCACCACCATTCTATACTACTTTGTATAACACTAATGTGTTTGTCTTTTGCCCTCCATTAGATTGCAATTCCCTAAAGAAGGGGACTATTTTCATTTCCATCTTTGTATGCCTAGGAAGTTGTCTTGCACATTACAGGGATGTAATAAATGCTTATGAAATTGGCAAAATGAAAGTGCATTTTTCCAAGTGACATTTGAGAAAAATCTGCAGTTTGGATTTTTTTTTTTAATTTTTGGAGAAAACAGCAATGTCCTGAACACTTGGAAATTCTACCCAGTGCCCTGGTGTATTTTCGAGTATTTGCTTCTCTTGTGGTTTTTTGTTTGTTTGTTTGTTTGTTTTCCAGTCTCCTTACTGGGACAACCAGTCTCTGGCAGTTTTTTGTTTTGTTTTTTGCCTTGTGATACTTCCTAAGGTAAGGCAGCCTTCATGGTGTAGAATGAAGATTCTTAACCTTTTTGTCAGTCTGGTGATGTCTCTGAACCCCTTTACAGAGTCATGGTTTTAAATGCATAAAATACACAGAATTACAAAGGAAACCAATTCTACTAAAATATCTATCTATAATCCATCCATCTATCTATCTCTCATCTATCTCTCATCTATCCATCTATATCTATCTATCTATCTATCTATCTATCTATCTATCTATCTATCTATCTATCTATCTATCTATCTATCTTAAAGTTCACAGCCCCAAGTTAAAAACTCCTGGTCTAAGAATCAGTAGACTCTCACTAACTTGTTGCATGGCCTTGGGCTGGTGAGTTAAAATGGAAAGATTATTACTCGTTTTATATTCAGAGGGACATTGTTCAGATCCTATCTCTGTCACTGCCCATTGATCTGGATAAGTCCTTTAAACTCTCTTGGTCTCTGTTTCCCCACTATAAAATGAGGAGATAGGATGAAATGGCCTCTAAATCCTTTTCTAGAACTAAAGTTAGGATGGTTTTTATGTTTGTTTTAAGACTGAGTGTCCCCATCTCACCTGGACTGAAGTCTAACAGTCTAATTACTTGATCAGACTGGAAAATTTTACTTTCTCCTATTTTTCTAACCAGCACTCATTTTCAATCCTCTCTTTGCCAATTCCATTTTGGGGAGCTGACCCTATTGGTGCTAGATTTATTTGGATGCATCCAATTGACCTTAGCTCAAGTGACATGTCCCACAGGCCTCAGCATCCCCAGTAACAAGGGATACAGACATACTACCCCACCCAACTCATATATGTGGGCAAAGTGACACTGTCCTGTGGCATTGATTTCCTTGTTAATAAATTAAAGGGTCATTCTACATGGCCTCAAAGTCCTTTCTATCTCAAAAATTCTATGATTTCCATGCCAGTAGACTTCTGGCCTCCTATACATAGTTCACTTGTCCCAACAATTGGGAAGCTCCTGATTAGTCCATGTTGATCTGACTCAATCAAAAGCTGGTGGTCTACTCTTTGAGGGAACCTTAAGGGCCATCCATTACATTTAGTGAACAAATCCCTATTCTACTCCACTAAGCAAATAGCTCTTTCCTTTGTCTATAGTTGGGGGAGGGGGAAGGAGGTATTGGTCTCTCATTTTTTGTCAACAGGATATCTTGGACTTTCCCCTTCCATAGTAGCCAGAGGATTTGGTGCTTCCCTACTGTATTCCTTGGCCCACTGATCCATGGTCGATCTCCCCATTGCTTTCCCAGAAGGGCCCTATAGAGGGAGATATAAGAACATCTCTTCTGTTCTGTCTCTTCCATTCCTCTCTCCCTTACTCCCACTCCCCACCTCCCCTCCCTCATTTTATAGGTGAGGAAACTGAGGCAGACAAAGGCTAAGTGACTTTTCTAGGGTCACACAGCTAGTAAATGTCTGAAGCTGGTTTTAAATTCAGGTCTTCCCAACACCAGGCCCAATGCCATGTAGCTGTACCATATTAGGTGAATACAACAGAACAGTTGCTGTCTTCATGGACTGTTTATATTACTGGGGGATATGCCATGTACATAAATAAGAAGTACAAGGAAATTCAAAGAGCGAAAAAGCACTAAAAACAGAGGAAACAGTCATCTTTACAGAAGAGGTAGTGGTTAAGTAGAGCTTTATAAGAAGATAAGGATTTAGGAAATCAGAGATGAAGAAGGAATATATTCCAGGCATGGGGGACAGCTTGTGCAAATTACTGGAGGCAGCACCATGCCATTTCACATTTGGGGGTGTGACAGCTCTTCATAAAATACATGAAGAAAGAGTTTAATTCAACAAACATTTCAAAATCCCTTCTATGTGTAAGGCACTGTCTGATAATTCTGATTATTACAAATTTAAGTAGACAGAGCTCTTTAAGGTTTTCTTTTTTTTTTTTTAATTTTGTGGGGCAATGGGGGTTAAGTGACTTGCTCAAGGTCACACAGCTAGTAAGTGTCAAGTGTCTGAGGCCAGATTTGAACTCAGGTACTCCTGAATCTAGGGCTGGTGCTTTATCCACTGCGCCATCTAGCTGCCCCCTCTTTAAGGTTTTCAAAGCACTTTTTACTCAATCCCTAAAGCAAAGCAGAGTAAGTCATTTTCCACATTTGACAGAGGAAGAAATTAAGGTGAAGGATAGCAAGTGGTAGAGCCCAGATTTGAGCTTTACTGACACTGGTCTGCATAACTTTGGGTGTGTGTCTACTGAGAGGCTAGGGGACCTGGGGGGAGCAGTCCTTCTCAGGCTAGCATATATTGGGAATCAAAGGATTCATGGATTTAGAGCAGGAAGGGATCTTAGAGAGATAACTAGTCCCATGCCCTTGTTTTACCTGAGGAAAGTAACATCTAGAGAGCCTAAGTGGTTTAACCAAGGTCAACAGGGATAACCTCAGATGTTTCTCCTGCATCACCTCAATCCCCCTCCTCCCAAACACACACACACACACACACACACACACACACCTAACACCACATCTAATGCTCTATCAATTACACAAAGGGCATCAGGACAGAACATAATTACACTCAGAGAATATCATAGAATCATATGATCAGAAGCAACCTTAGGGATTATCTAATCCCCCTCATGCCCAAATTATGAATCCTATCTAAAATGTTTGAAAATATACATTTAATCTTTTCTTGAGGACCCCACCCCAAAGACAGAGAACTCATTACCTTCCATGGAAGCCCATTCCACTTTTAGATAACTATATTTGTTAGAAAGACTTTTAAATATATTGTTATATATCTTTATCATATTTTAACATCCATTGGTTCTTTGACTTCTGGAAACAAACAAGTCCAATCTCCTTTCTCCCTTTAAATATTTGAGGACAAGCACCGTCCCCCCCCCCCCCCCCCCCCGCCCATCTTCCCATAACTTCATGCCCCTAATCATCTGGGTCATTTTTTCTTTGAATGAGCTTGAACTTTTCATTGTCTTTCCTAAAATATGGCTCCTAGGATTGAAGGTAATACTGTATAGGTGCCTGGTCAGAGTAGAATACAGCAAAACTACTGCTCTGAACATTATCCTGAACTTGGAGGACACCTGAGTTAAGGTACTTCCTTCAGTTTTATTAGCTCTAAGACTGTGGACAAGTCACTTCATCTCTTGAGTTCAACTTACCTCACAGGATGGCTGTGAGGAAAGTGTCTTGTAAACATTAAATCACTGTGTACCTTTGAGCTATTACAGAATCACAGACACAGTTAGAAGGGACCTCAGAATCACTTCATCCAACCTGGACCTGGAAAGTAAACCTTTCTATAGCATCCAAGATGAAAAGGGCTGACCCATCTTCTGCTCAAAGGCTCCCATGGATAGGGAACCCCCTTTCTTCTAGTGGAGCCGCCCCAGTTTGGGACAACTCTGATTGCTGGGAAGCTTTTCCTTATGTCAAGTTGGGACTACATCCTCTGCAATTTCTACCCACTATTCCTAGTCTTCACCTTTGAGCTAAGTAGGCCACCATCTAATTATATGTGTATATAGGTATATATACATATGTGTGAGCATATGCATATGTCTATACACATATATATCAGTCTACAAGAGTGTGTATGTGTATGTACATGTGAGTATACATATACACACATATGCATGCTTACATGAATATGTGTTTGTAAGTATACATGCATATATTTACGTGTATATATTGTGCACTTATGTGTATATGTACATACACATGTATCATATGCATGTGTCTATATACATATTGCCTATACACCCCTATACCTAGGCATGTGTGTGTACACACATGGTTATACACATATATACATCCAAGCATGCATGCATACACCCGTGCATATACACACTCTAGCAAGCACTAGTGGCAGGATTCAAAGGTAGGTCTCCTAAATAATAACTAACATTTAGCACTAACATACAGCACTAAACATATAGCACTAACTATGTGCCAGGCACTAAGATCTTTTTAATTATTATCTAATTTGATCCTCATAAAGGATTCAGGAAGTGGGTACTATTATTATCCTCAATTTAAAGATGCAGAAATTGAGACAGAGGTTAAGTGACTTACTCAGGGCCACCTAGCTAGTAAGCACTAGGGCCAGATTTAAACTCAGGTTTTCCTAGCTCCAAGCCCAGCACTCTATCCACTACGCCACCTAGTTGACTATAAGTCCAGGATAGTTTTTCTACTACACAAAAGTTATGTCCTCCTTACACGTTTGTGTAAAGACACATTTGTGTCTTTCTACCACAGAAAGAGAAGGGGAATTTTAAATAGGAATGCATTTTTCACTCATCACTAACTTAAGAAGATTGCAGTCATTGTTAGAATGCCAGGAAAGAAACTTCAATCACTGATTTGGCCAAAGATCTGAATCCCAAGTGGGCCACTAAGCATTTACATTAATCATGGGGGTCATGGGAGGGAATCTTATATGGCTTCTGTCCTCTTCCAATCAGAATCAACTGTCACACATCTGTTCACTCCCATTCTGAGAGTCTAACTCATTAAGGAAGCTCATTTTCCCTACTGAAAAAGCAAATGTCAGAAAAGTTAAGTGACTTTTAGACTCATGTAGTCAATCTGTAGGCATGAATGAGAATCAAAATCACTTTCTATGGTGATACAAAAGGTAACATCTGAGGATCCCTGGATTACATCATCTACAGATCTTCAGGGTCTCAGGCAAGGCGAGCAGTTGGATGGGATTGTGATGATGAGAACAGGGATGAGGAAAATTTACTTAATCTATTTAATGTTTACCATCCTGTGAGTTCAGTCAAATACATACGATTATCTCAGTTAGTGGCAGAACTGAGATTTAAACTCACATCCTCTGATTTCAAATAGGGTTCTCTTCTAGTTTTAAGATTCAGGGATTCTATATGGTGCTCAATTTGATCTCCTCCTTCTCATCCCATATGGGATGTAATAAACACACACACACACACACACACACACACACACACACACACACATGATTGTTTCAGTCCCACTTGGGCCTCCTTCATCTTTCATACTATCAGAGAGTTCTAGAAAAATTTTTCAAGAGAAATGCCTTCTTCAACAACAATTGTCTTTCCAACCTAGAAGGGACCATGATAAAGATGACATATTGATACTAAGCTTGGAGATGCTGGAAATTATTTCTTGGTTTTGCTGATGGGGGTGGGGTAATAATAGTGAGGCAAAGGAAAAATCCGAGGTTGTCCATTTCTCCTTCCATGCCCCACCTGCTCCAGCCTATGAATGGTATACCCGACCCCCAAAGAGATGGAGACTTCTATAAATACAAACAGGCCCAGGACTTCCTGTTCCCTAAATCCTTTCTTTCTCCTCCACCTTACAACCACACCTGTGCCTAGTCCTATAAGTATGTGAACATTTGCCCACAGGGAAAGTACACTCAAAAGAAAGTCCTGAAAAGGTTGCTAGTCTCTGCTCTTGATTTTCCAGTTGTACTTTGTAAAATACCTAAGAGTCTCCTGGACTTAGTTTTCCAAGGTGTGAAATAATAATGCCTCACGCTTACATAGCATTTTCAGCTTCACAAATCATTTCCTATTTATAGTCTTATTCAGTCTTCACCACAGTCTTGTAAAGTAGGAAGTGAAAGTATTATTATTAAAAGAAGGAAAAGAACTTCACATACGTGAAGGGGTTTGTCTGGGGCTATACTCCCTGTTAGTGGGAAGAGCCAAAACTTTACTCCAGGTATTCTGTTTCTAAATCTAGTACTTTTCCCACTATCTCACAGAAATGAGTCCTAGCCCCATCTGCCTCCTGTGGATGCTGTGAGGTTGTGTAATTATATCTGTGAGAGCACTGTGGAGGAAGGATGCTGAAGGAATCTGAGGAAATAAAGTTTACTAGGGACTCCTTGATTTGAGATGGGAAATTCTCTATTCTGCCCCACCCCAGATTTCTAGATAGTTGAGGCAACTGTATAATGGTAGAAAAATCACTGGACTTGGGGTCAAAATACTTCAGGTAGGATTCCTTCTCTGGCACTTACTGTCTCTATGATCTTAGCCAAATTCCTCCCCTTCTCCTGGCCTCAGTTTCCTACTCTGCAAAATGAGGACATTGGATCAGATAATCTCCAAAGTCCCTTTTCATCTCTAATACTGTCATGAAGCTCCTGGTTGGCTACTCCCTTCCCTCCTCTTCCTTCTCCACTCAACATTACAGAGGGAGGGAGGGAGGAAGGGAGGAAGGAAGAAAGGAAGGAAGGAAGGAAGGAAGGAAGGAAGGAAGGAAGGAAGGAAGGAAGGAAGGAAGGAAGGAAGGAAGGAAAATAAAAAGGGAGAGAAGGAAGGAAGGAAAAAGGGAAGGAAGGAAAGGGTGAAGGAAAAGAAGGCAAAGAGAAAATGAAGAGAAGGGGAAAGAAAAGAAGGAAACAAGCATTTGTTAATTACTTACTCTGTACCAGGCATTGTGCTAAGCACTTTACAAATTTTATCTCATTCGATTCTCACAACCACCTTGAGAGATAGATGCTATTATAATCACCATTTTGTAGCTGAGTTAACTAAGATACATAGGGGTTAAGTGACTTGCCAGAGTCACCCATCTAGTAAGTGTCTGATTTTGAACTCAAGTCTTTCTGACTCCAAGCCCAGCACTCTATCCACTGTGCCACCTAGCTGCTTCATGGGACACACCCCCTTACCCCCAACTTCTCTCTTAGATTTACATGGGTCCCCTAAGTCCATGGCACACAGTGGGAGGATTTCCCTACAGATACTTTAGAACTTCCCTAGGTCCCACCTCACCTCTGTCTGCAAACAGCAGCCTGGCAGCTCCTGGCAGGTCACTTGGTCCCTTGAGCAGTCACAAGATCCAAGTTCCTCTAAGCATCCTGTCCGTGGTTACATCAATTGGCTTCAGCTCTCCATATCAACCCTCTGCTCCTGTGTCTTAGGGAGCCACCCTCCTTTCCTCACTGTACCCTTAGCCCTGGTTTGGTTCCGCTTCTCCCAGGTCCTGGTCCCAGTTCACAATCCCTTTGCCTGAGATATGGCCTCTGTCCGTGCTAATGGAATGGTTGGGTTTCAGAACCTTGCTGCCTTGGTTAGCTCCTCGGCATGGAATTTCAGGACCACTGCCTCTGGGCAGCTCCTCTTCTCTGGTCAGCTGCTCAGAGTGGCCGCAGTTTTGATTACTCCCCCCCCCCTCTCCCCCAACCCCAGCACCCCTCCTCCCAGTCTGAGGTGATGGCCCTGCCTGCTGGCTGGCTGACTCCTCCTCTTACATAGAGCACTGGCTGAGAAGCCTCCCCTCCTCTCCCTTCCTCTCCCCTCCCCTCCCTTCTGCTAGCTCCTCCTGACAGGTCGCTGGCTGGCCTTTACTGGGAGAAAGGGAGGGGGGAGAGGAGGGCAGAAGCAAAGTGAAGGCTTTCTTCCCTGGGGTCCATTGGCAAAAATAAGGAAGGGAAATATGGTGATAAAGACCTAAGAAGGTTCTGGGGTGGGGGACAGAGCTGGCTAATGTCTGAGGAAACTTTCCCATGTTAGAGAGGAGATGTTGTTGTCAGGAAACTTCAAGCAAATGACTTAATCCCAGACTTCAATTTCCTTTAACAGTAAGAGTAATAACTGCACTAGTGCCTTCTTCACAAGGTTCTTGGGAGGACCAAATGAGTTTTTGTATATAGTGTATGTAAAATTGTATAAATGTATATAAAAATGCTTTGTAAACCTCAAAGAGGCTATTTCTTTATATTTATTTATAATATAATATAAATATGAATAATATAAAATTATTTATAAATGTGTGCAATTATTTCCCCAACTGTGTCAACTAGTGAAGACTATGCAAAATGGAGGTTTTAAATAATGATCCCATTTATATAAAATAAACCACTTTCCTCACAACAGTTCTATAAAGTAAACAGTCATTCTATTCATTTTATAGCAGAGGAAGCTAAGACTCAGAGCAGTCAGATTGTCCATTACCCTGGGGCTAAGTGTTAGGACCAGGATTTAACTCCAGGGCTCCTGCTTCCAGTTCTAGTAAGGTCACCATGATACTTGTTCTTTGTCATTTGAAGGCTCTAAAATTGCTGTTTTCCTCCCTCTTTAAGGTAGAAGGGTGACTTTGATTAAATGATTAAGGTCAGTGTTTCAGTGCGGCTACCTGTGATTAAAAAGATAAGAGGAGTACAGGTCCCTTAGAGGGAAGCAAAAATAGTGTTTGGAGAGAATAAGTTTACAGAAATGCCCCCCAAATAAATGGAATCGAGTGATCCTTTTCAGTTAATAGGAGAAAATGAGGGACTGAAGCAGGACTGATTAAGGTTAGAGTTAAGGTAACCTTTTCTGATAGGGAAGCTTATTTATCTAGGACAAAGACCCTACAGCAGACCATGGTCTCTGCTTTCTGAAGGAATTCACATATAGAGTATATAGGTTTCAGAGGTCTTGTTCATAGGTATACATTCTGTGAGGATGGATAATAACTAACATGGGATGAGGGGAGCAGGAAAGACCTTGTGAATTAATGTCTGCCCCCCTAAATACCTTGTGATAACAATAGTGAAACTTAGGAAGTAGTGGTGGTATTATCTGGATTAAAGCAATAACTATGTGACTTTAGGTAAGTCATTTGACCTCTGTAGTACTCAGTTTTATAATCTGTAAAATGGGGAGAGGTGGGTAAGATGGTGATTCTACATGACCTGTTTGCTGAAGATAAGCCACCACCAAGAGGACAGTATAATATAGCAAATAGTGTGCTACAAAGTTAGGATGACTTGAGTTCAGATTTCAACACTGATGCAGCTGCATGACCTTGGACACTTTCCATCTACTAAGTCATAGGGGTTGAGATCTGCTTGATAGAAAGTAGTCCTTCATGAGCAGGGTACTAGGCTAAAGCTCAAAAAACCTACAGGTCAAATTACAGATCACTATTGTACAATCCATCCCCAAGTGGACACTCATAAACAGCAGTCATTCTTTCTTCAGCCAGTTTTCAGGATCCAAGTCAGTCAAGAGTTGGCTCTATAGAGATTGAATAACTTCCAACTCAAGCTTCTCTTTCCACTTTGCTATTTCTTACAAGACTTCCTTTCTAACACTCAGGACCATTTTTCTTAGCTTCACAAACAGGTCAGGACACAGCTCACTTTCTCAGCAGCACAAGGACCCATTTCACTGATGAGGGAAATGAGAACCAAGATGCACCAAGTAACCTAGTACAGTAAAGAGAACGATAGACTAGGAACCAAAAGAGCTTGCCTCCACCCCCAGCTCTGTCACTAACTAGCCTAGCAACCTTAGGCAAATCACTTCATGTCCCCTGGGCCTCAGTTTCCTCATCTGTAAAATGTGGCAGTTGAGACTAGATACTTTCTAAGGTCTCTGATATCACTTACGATGTAAAATTTTATCAAGCTGAATAATTTTCTCCAAGTTGCAAGAGCTGAAACTTAAAGACACAATGTTAGGACTTTTTAAAGTTGTAAAAAGTTGTGGTCCAGAGAGAATTGAATTGCCTACAGTCATGGAACTGGTTAGTGACAAAGGTGAGATCTGCAGCCAGGTCTTTGAATGAAAACAATGATGTTCAAGTGAAAGGAGTTGATAAAAGACATTCTCAGTCAATTAATTAATCAACAAGTATTCATTTTTATTTTATTTATAATTTATGGGATAAAACAAGCATTTCCAAAAATTAGTATAATAAATAAAAGATAATTGCAAATGAAACCACAAATCTATTATGTACAACTTGCTATTCCTTTTAAATACATAATAAAGTGATCACGCACATTTCTTTTTTTCTTTTTTCCCTTTTTTGTCTTCTTCCCACCTACCCACCCTACCATTAGACACACACACAAATATATATATATATATACACACACACACATATGTATGTATGTATATTTAGAAGTGTGTATATACACAATAGACTTCTAAATATATATTAATATATCTAATATGTGTGTATGTACACATACACATACATGTGTGTATGTATATGTATGTATATGTATATGTATATATATGTGTGTGTGTGTATGTATATTTATTAATTTGTTCTTTGCTTTCAGATAGCATCTTTCTTCATTTGTCCTTTATGGTTAATTTGGGTATTGATAGTAAACAAAATAACTTATTCACTCAAAGTCATTTGTTGTTACTGTATACAGTGTTGTCTTGGTTCTGCCCATTTCTCTCTTCATTATTTCAACAAGTATCTTCCATTTTCAACAAGTATTTAAGTGTTACTATGTGTTAGGCACTGCTCCAGGCCCCGGAGATACAAGTATAAAAAAGAAAACAAACCCTGCTCTCCATGAGCTTACATTTTAATGGGGGAGATGCGAAGTGCATACAAGATGTGTACAGCATAAATATGTTTCATGAATATAAATACCAATAAATACAACAAGGTCATCAAATGAAAGGGAGTTTCTGAGAAATAGCACTAGAAGTTGGGGAGGGAGTAAAAAAAGGCTTCGTGCAGAAGATGGTGCTCAAGATGCATTTTAAAGGGAGTGAAAGACTATGAGGCAGAGGTAAGAAAAGAGTGCATTCTAGGTATGGGGGATGGCCAATGCAAAGGCACAGAGATGAGAGAAAACGTCATATGTGAGGAACAGAGAGAAAGCCAGTTTGGCAGGTTTTCTTAGTGTGAGAGGGCAAGTATTATCCATTGAGGCTAGGAAGATCGATTGGAACCAGGCTGTGAAGGGTTTTTAAAAGTTAAATAATGGACTTTATAGTTTATTCTCAAGGTAATCAAAAGCTAGTGAAATTGATTGAGTAAAGGAAATTTGTGGTCAAATCTGTGCTTCAGCAAAATTACTTCAACAAGGCATGTAGGCTGGATTAGAGTGTAGAGATGCTTGAATGAGACAGGGATAATCAGGATTAGAACTCAGGTTCACTAAATCCTGGGCAGCTAGGTGGCGCAGGGAACAGACTGCTAGGCTCATCTCCCTGAGTTCAAATTTGACCTCAGACATTTAACTAGCTGTGTGACTCTAGGCAAGTCACAACCTCTGTCTGCCTCAGTTCCTGAGCTGGAGAAGAAAATGGCAAACTACTCCACTATCTTTGCCCAGAAAACCCCAAATTGGGGCGGCTAGATGGCGCAGTGGATAAAGCACCGGCCCTGGATTCAGAGGACCTGAGTTCAAATCCGGCCTCAGACACTTGACACTCACTAGTTGTGTGACCCTGGGCAAGTCACTTAACCCTCATTGCCCTGAAAAAAGAAAAAAGAAAAAAAGAAAACCCCAAATAAGGTCACAAAGAATCAGACACGACTGAACAACAACTACTACAGAATCCTAGGCCTCAACTTCCAGCTATACCATATTGCCCCTCCCAGAGATGAAGCCCAATCGATGAGGAAGGGGCTGCCTGCTGAGCCTTCTCAGTTCTAACAGATGTAACAGCCTCAACACAATAGGATTACTTCATGGCACGTGGGGGGGGGGGGAGGAGGGTGAAGGGGTGTGTGTGTGACACTTGAGACTGAAAAGAGAGAAGTATGTACATAGGCCCAACTTTGAAAGAGTCGATCGGCAGACAGGGTCAGCTCCAGCCCCACCAGGTCTTCCAAGAGTTGTCCAGTCTGCTGCTTCAATCTGTGAGCTCAGACAGTAAGGACAGGGAATGAGCAAGGGCAGTGAGTGAGAGGGAGTGAGGGGCAGCCTGTTAGCTGTAGCCAACTGCTCTCTGAGAAAAAGACCCTAGGCTATTTGCATTTATTTTCACCCACCCCTTTGGTTTGGATCCATTGCATGGGCTGGAGGGCCATTGCTTTCCCCTCCTCTATGCCCCCATTGCCTTTGTATGGTTCTGAGCTAACCTGTTGGAACCATCTGCTGGGTGGTGTGAATGGGGCCAGGGACAGTGCTGCCTGCAGCCGGACACCATTAGTCTCTGGAGCAGAGAGGAGGGAGGCAACAGGCAGATTTATGGAGTGGCAATCTGTTCTCCCCAAAGCACCCTTAGCCAAGAGACAGAATGGTAATCCATCAGCCCCACTAATGAATTCATTAGTATTCCCAGTAATCCTGGCCCCCAAAGGGGACAACTGCATGTGTGCCTGATGAAGCAGGAGATGCCTTGTGGGGACTGCACAGGACTTGAGGAGCTTCGACCAAGGCTGTATTCAAAGATGACCTCCAGTGGACTATGGGCCACAGACCTGAAAATCTTTCCTTTCTTCTTTCTTTCTTTCCTTCTTTTTTCTTTCTATCCACACATAGACATACATATGCATACATGTGTATATGCATACACACTCTGTACATACACATATAAAGACACATGCATATGGGCATTTGTTTATGTGTGTATATGTTTTGCACCCATGTATATGCATATGTCTATATCATGAATCAAATCATGTATGTGTATATGTCTATATGTGTACATAATCTCTGCATCTGTGTGTACACACATGCAGACACACATATTCATACACACATACATACATTGCTTGCTCTAGCAACCTCCCAATGATGGGCTAGGAATATCCTAAAAAAACGGGATCTCTTAATCTGAGATCCATGGATTCATGAAGGCCTGTGACCAGATTTCAGGAGGATAAGTGAACTTGTATAAGAAAATTACATCCTTATTTTAATTAACCTTTAACTAAAATTTACCATTTCCTTCAATTATGAATTTAAAAAAGAAAAAAACATTCTGATAAGTGTTCCATAGGCTTCTAAATGTTAAAATGACCCATGACACACACAAAAGCCTTTGTTCTCGGGGCAGCTGGTGGTGCAACACATAAAGCACCAGCCCTTGATTCAGGAGGACCTGAGTTCAAATCTGGCCTCAGACATTTGACATGTACTAGCTGTGTGACCCTGGACAAGTCACTTAACCCTCATTGCTCCACAAAAAAAAAAAAGGAAAGAAAGAAAGAAAGAAAAAGAAAAAAAAACTTTTCTCTGAAATTCGGTGGCCAAATCAAAACCTCCAGGAGTTGGAGACTGATGGCAAATTGAGACAAATGAAAACTCATATGAATATTCTGATGATAATGACTTTCTCAAAACCCATCTCACAATCCCTATCTTTTTTTTTTGTTTTTGCAGGGCAATGGGGGTTAAGTGACTTGCCCAGGGTCACACAGCTAGTAAGTGTCAAGTGTCTGAGACCAGATTTGAACTCAGGTACTCCTGACTCTAGGGCCGGTGCTCCATCCACTGTGCCACCTAGCTGCCCCTCACAATCCCTATCTTAAAAGGTGGTAATGGCAAAATAAGGGAATATCAGCTAATGTGATGTGCAACAGGGAGTCTGTGAGCCCTGATGTCACTACAGTAAATGCAAAGAACTACCAGGGGCCATATAACACTGACCAATTGGCAATGTAACTGGTAATCCCATTGATCATGTAAGCACCTCAGCCAGTGTGAAGAAAATGGCTCTTGTGAGTCTAAGAAATATATGGGAAAGCATAAAATTGTAGCCTGGTCCTACTGAAAAACTTAACATGGAGGGCAGTGAAATAAGTAGCACTCTTTTGGGTTCTGGTATCACAAGATAAGATACCTCAGAACAAATCAGAAATACCAATATCCCACCTACTGAAAAGGCTTCTGTGAAGATGATGTGGACACCAAGAGTAGACTTACCACAACTGTGTATGTGGTGGACGGGAGACTTGAATACTTTTTATTACACTCCAGTATTATATCATGCCAAAATTGAAAACAGATCTCACCAGTTATAGAAGTGTTTCATACTGTGTTTTTGTCGCTATTCTTTTCAACTCCAAGTCATATAACAATGTGTAGGCAACCAATGCTGGACAGTCATAACAAATAATTTTATCCCTGAGACTAGATTAAACTGAATAAAAGACAAAATTGTGCAGCTACATAAATCTGAAAAGGGAAAAGTTGAAGAGCCCAAGGTCTTTGAAATGTTTCATTTAATGTAAACTCTAAAAATCATGCTTAATAACAAAATTCATAGCAAAAATAGGACTGATATCTCAAATGATTTTCAAAATGGCATGGGCATAATTAGTTGGGAATCCCCCCCCCAAAAAAAAAAGTCCTTTTTCAAAATTTGATGACATGAATCCCATTAGCATACCAATTGTATCAAAACATATTGATTAGGGGGCAGGTAGGTGGCACAGTGGATAAAGCACCATCCCTGGATTCAGGAGTACCTGAGTTCAAATCCGGTCTCAGACACTTGACACTTACTAGCTGTGTGACCCTGGGCAAGTCACTTAACCCCCATTGCCCCACAAAAAAAAATAATAATAATAAATAAAAACCAACCAAATAAACAACAACAACAAAAAAAGGCTCTTCCCTTGAGCTGTCCTAGGTAATCATTTAAAATGGTGAGGTATTCTCTTGATTCAGAGAACCCCACAAAATCATGCAAGTCAAGGGGTTCAAATCTCCCAGTCCACTTCAAGAATACCGGTGAAAAAGTCCAAGCTATCAAGGGCATGCATATCCGAAAAGCTACCAAGTATTTGAAAGATGTCACATTGAAGAAACAATGTGTTCCCTTCTGTCGATACAATGGTGGAATTAGGCTAAGCAGTGGGGTTGGACACAGGGTCGTTGGCCCAAAAAGAGTGCTGAGTTCTTGCTGCATATGCTTAAAAATGCAGAAAGTGGGGCAGCTAGGTGGCACAGTGGATAGAGCACCGGTCCTGGATTCAGGAGGACCTGAGTTCAAATTTGGCCTCAGACTCTTAACACTTACTAGCTATGTGACCCTGGGCAAGTCACTTAACCCCAATTACCTCAGACAAAAAAATGCAGAAAGAAATGCTGAACTGAAGGGTTTGGATGTGGATTCTCTTGTCATTGAGCATATACAGGTTAACAAGGTCCCCAAAATAAGATGGCATACTCACAGGGCTCATGGTCGAATCAACCCATACATAAGTTCCCCTTGCCATACTGAGATGATACTGACTGAAAAGAAACAAATTGTTCCTAAACCAGAAGAGGAGGTTGCTCAAAAGAAAAAGATATCCCAAAAGAAACTGAAGAAACAAAAGCTTATGGCACAGGAGTAAATGTGACATTAATATACAAATAAAAGTGAAAAAGTGTTTATCCTTAGCACAAAAAAAACCACCCAAAACAGATTAATTCACACAAACTATTATCTACTATCATCATTATGAATGAATCTTCTTTTCTATGATTTTTGACAGAAAGTATAAAAACATTGGAGGACTTGTAGATAGCAATTAATATGACAAACAATGATGTGGTAAGAACCATAACAGAGGGGGCAACTAAGTGGTACAGTGGATAAAAGCACTGGCCCTGGATTTAGGAGGACCTGAGTTCAAATCTAGCCTCAGACACTTGATACTTAGTAGTGTGTGACCTTGGGCAAGTCACTTAATCCTCCTGGCTCTGCCCCCTCCCCAAAATAAAGAATCATAAGAGAAAAGAGAGCTCTCAAGGAATATAAGGACAGGTGTCAAACAAGTGACTAGAGAGAGCTGTTGAAGATTTGTGGAAAGGCATTGCAAGGTTATACCCAGATCTAACTCTTTCATTCAGTAGAAAACGAGCCTGGACATACTACCTAGTGAAAAGCAACAAAAAAAATTAATGAATGGAAAGAAACCAGAAAATAAAAGCCTGATCAAAAACTTTATGCCAAAGACTTGAGGCATCAAGAAATCATAGGTGAGAGGGAATGTCTGAAGGAAGATGGGGAAATTTTCTGATTGTCCAACAAAATGAAAATGCAAGCTGGATCAAAGAGAAAAACAAAGTTTTTGTACTATTAATGTAATGAATGACAGAATGATTAGGTCATCAAACTGGAAAGCAATAGGACCAGATAAGGTCCAAAATTCTTGGTTCAAATATTTCACAGTGACATGGGAATTATTAATAAAGCCTTTTGTCAGCTTGCTCTCAGATTTGAAATTGTTTCCTACTTTTCTTTTTCTTTTCTTTTTTTTTTTTTTGGTGAGGCAATTGGGGTTAAGTGACTTGCCCAGGGTCACACAGCTAGTAAGTGTCAATGTTCTGAGGTCGGATTTGAACTCAGGTACTCCTGACTCCAGGGCCGGTGCTCTATCCACTGCGCCACCTAGCTGCCCCGCTACTTTTCTTAACAGATGGCACAAGATGAGAACACCAGCATACCTGCCAAATATTGTTCAGGTACATTTTTGTATGTTTACTACAAAGCATTTACAGCTTGTGCGTGTGTGTGTCTATATACACACATATACATATATACATACACATACACAGATATATGTAAACACTTAGAAGAAAAGAATATTTTTGCTGAAGAGCTTTAAAAAAGTGTCACAAAGTCAAGATGTTTAAAGAGTGACATTATCAATTTGGTAATTATCAAGCAAGTTGTCCTAGGAGTGCCATAATATTTATATATCATTTGTTGGTTAATGAAAAGCCTTTGACTCGATTGTACTCATAATTTATTTAATTATTTCAAACATAAAAGTAAACCTAAGTATAGTAAGAAAACCAAAGTATTTGATGTCCACGTGGAAAACTGTTGTCAATTTGGAACACACCATTAACCCAATACTGTCAACCACAGGTGATATAAAATGTGGAATTTTTCAGGGAAAAAGTTTTATCCCGCTATAGTCTTGCCTAGCCTTAAATACATTATCATATTTCCGAAATAGAATTAAATATTGCTTCGAAATTAAAGGTGGTATTATGCCAAACCCTCTCAATGAACATGTGACATTAAATTTTATGACTCCGCCAAAAACACGTCAAAAAGCCTGTTCATCTCAAAGAATGTTTTTCAAATTATATAAAAAGTTCATTTGGACTCAACAAATGTAAAATTATTAAGGTATACCTAGGAAAGAGACTGAAAGCTTGAAGCTTGAAGCTGGAGTTTGCATTGAATTAATGGTTGAAGATGATACTTACAAAAACCTTGGTCTCCTCCAATCAATACACATTAAGCATAAAGATGATGATGAGGGAAGGCTGTGGCTGAGTCCATTAACATTAAGAGACTTATTGGCATTCTGAAATCAAAGCTAAGTGGGAAGAATGTATTTAAGATGATTAACACCCGCACAATAAATACTCTTAATATTCATTTTCAGAACTATAAAAATGAGCCATCAGATTTGGAAAGTACCTATTAATGAAATATAGGGCTCATTGCCTTAAGATAGCTATAGATAGAAATGTTAACACTTCAGGGGAAGCTAGGTGATGAGGTGAATAGAGCACTGGGCCTAGAGTCAGGAGAACCTGAGTTCAAACAGGACCTCGGACATTTACAATCTGTGCGTCCCTGGGCAAGTCACTCAACGTGGATTTGCCTTGGGGGGGAAAAAGAAACAACCACTTTCTTGTCAGAAAGAAGAAATGGAATTGATGGGTATTCTTAAAAGCCACTGTGGATACATTAAAACCTACAGAAATACTTTTGGAAAATGTAGACACCTTGTTATGTAGTGACAATTGAGGACAATACCAGGCCAACACCATTGGAATGTTTAATGTAATGGAAAGAAATTTACTTCAGAATGGAGCCTGTGAAATAACTTTGATCTGAAATAGAGATACAAACAAGAACGGATTTCATTGTTATAAAGAACTATACCCATACAGTATAGCACCTTCTCTGAAACTTTTAGACCTAGGAGCGGCCTTGAGTTTCAGTGTCTTGCCCAAGATCACACAGTTATAATGTATAGTATGTGGGGTTTGAACTCAGGTCTTTCTGGCTCCAAGTCCAGCTTCCATGGCTCCACTACTCTATAGTTGGCCCACCTACCAGACTGGCTTGTTGTAAGAATCAAATCATATAATAAATGAGATATGAGATCATGGATGTGCAAGTTTTGAAAGCCCTCAGGTTCTATTATAGAAATGTAGCTATGACTTTGTAATGTTTATAATCTTCTAATGACTTGTAAGGTCCTCAGATTTTTTGTTGTTATTCAATTCTTTCAGTCATGTCCAACTCTCTGTGTCCCTATTTGGGGTTTTCTTGGCAGAGATACTAGAGAGGTTTGCCATTTCCTTCTCCAGTTCATTTTACAGATGAGGAAACTGAAGAAATTAATAGTCAAAATTTACATAGCTCTTGCTATGTTCCAGGCACTGTGCTAACTGCTTTACAACCATCTCTTTTAATCCTCATAACAATCCTACTTAGCAGATAGGTACTTTTATTATCCACATGAGGAAACTGAGGCAAGAGGTTAAGTGACTCACCCATTGTCTCATGGCTAGCAAGTGTCAAAGTTTGAATTTGAATTCAGGTGTTCCTGACCCCAGCCCCATTGTTCTATCCACCATTACTTTCTATGTAAAACCTTTCCTGATATCTCTGTTATTATGGTCCTCCCCACTCCTCAAATAACTTCCTATTTATTCACTTGTAGGTATACATATATTCTGCCCAATAGATGGAATGCAAGTCCCTTGAGGAAAGTCCCTTGTTTTCTTTGCATCTTGGCCACCTAGTATAGTGGCTTACATATAGTAGGCTCTTAAAATTTGACGAGTTTGTGGTTTAGTTGCCCAGAAAGGTCAAGTAGGTCAGACACTTTATCAGACATCTTCCCAGGTGTGCTTTGCTTAAGAAAGTGGTAGTATAGTAAATTACCTTCCTTGAGTTAATACCAGCTGGCTATGAATATGCTGTCCAGTGGGGGAAACACTTCTGGGAATTTAAAAAGGAAACAGAAAAGCTGAGGGTTGATAGTTTTTCTAGCCAAATTTTTCTGTGTATATGTGTGTGTATATATATATATGTATATACGTGTGTGTACATACATATACATACACGTAGACACAAATATATGCTCACATATACACACATACTCACACATATACACATATGTATATGTATGTATTCATATACCTATATGTATGTATTTTCATATATTACACATATGCTAATATAATATATACCACTGTATTATATTATAAATATATAGAATTATATAAGTATATGAAATTATATATTAAAATAATATATTATATCAAGCATTAAATTATATATTATATGTTATATATTATATTGTAATGAATAATAAATAAATTAAATATAAACAAATAACATGATATATAATATTATAGATATATAATCTATTAAAATATATAATACAATATAATATAATTATATATTAAAATATATTATATATAAACTTTATATATTAAACATTAAAAAGAAACATTTAAATATGTGTATAAATTTTCATTTGTCAGAAGCCTATAAGTTATCTCAGTGCTAGTATAATTATCCCCTGTTTACATATAAAGAAAGTGAGGCTCAAAAAAGGGATTTGTCTAATGTTACATAGCTAAAAAGTAGAAGAACCAGCATTTCAATCCAGGTTTTCTTGTCGGAGACACACCAAACCTGCCTTCCCTAATTGGATGATACTGGTTATTCTATGATATTAGCCTGATATGAAGTGACATTCTGGAAGAATAGCATCCTGGATCAGCCCTGCTTCTACCCAAGCCACAACCAGGAGAAATGACCTGCAATAACTATAAGATAGACTAAGGCATTCCAGGTAAATAAGGTGTGGAACAGATGAATATGAAAGGTAGTAGGAGATTCACCCTATTGAGAGAGATCATTAAGAACAGAATAGACTGAACTCCAGATCCCACACCAGTCTTCCCCCATTACTGTGTCACAGTAGTAATTTGAGGGGAGTCTTGTGTGGAGGGAGGGAGGGAGTTGGATTAGTGATTTTTTTTTCAGTTCACCTCCGTTCAAAAGAAGATTTATCTGAAGGGAAACTTAGAGAGTGTCAGTTTTCTATAATCAAGGGAGATGTGACTATCAATCTAGAACATTTAGAGAAATATTAAAATATCATGGTTATAGGGCACTCTGGCATCTTGGAGACTTGTCCTCAATGACATAGCTAGTTAGTGTCCAGATAGAAACTCAGAGCTCCAAATCCCTTTCCGATTCACCGCTGGAGTGTTTTCATATACACACATGAACATAAAGGGTTTTGAACCATGACAGAACAATGATTTATAACTGAAAAGGACTTTAGCGGTCATCTCACTCGACCCCTCTTTGACAGATAAGGAAATGCAAGTCCACAGAGAAAAAAGAAGTTGCTCACAATGACAGCGATATTCAGTAGAAGGCCTGAGGTTGAAGCCTTGGTCCTCTGAATTCAAGTCCAGTGTTCCTCCCCCTGAAGCAAACCTCTGTGCTCACCTCATATCTGTGTGCTCACTCAGTCTTGTCCCACTGCTGCTTGAGCTAGGAGAGCATTTAGGGACTGAAACAGGGGACTGAGTGTCAGAACATCTGAGAGCCATTTTCAGGGCTGCCTCTCTTTGTTCAGGGCAGTTCACCACTTCCCATTCATCTTCAAGACATGCCACTAAGTTCTACCTCATGGATCAATTCAAGCTCCTTCTCCTGGTGCTCTGAGGGCTTCTGACCAGTGACCTTATCTCCCCTTATCCCAAACCCACTGCCAAACTTCTAAGCCATCTCTATGCTATGCCAACAAACTCAGACCTTCTCCTTTGCCCCCGCTCTAATCAGCACTGGCATTCCCAGAAAGGATGTGCTAATCAATTTTCCTATGAGTCCAGTCACTATTTCTTCTGAGTTCCCTGACCAAAACACCCTTCCCTTATTAATTTGAGGAAGGGGAAAGGCTACTGATAATTAGAATATGAGGAAAGGTTTCACAAAGAAGGTAAAGCTGAGTCATTAGAAGTCTTTACAATATATGTTGTTTTCCCTATTGAAATGTAAGTTACTTAGGGGAAGATAGGTGACACAGTGGATAAAGCATCGGCCCTGGATTCAGGAGGACCTGAGTTCAAATCTGACCTCAGACACTTGACACTTACTAGCTGTGTGACCCTGGGTAAGTCACTTAACCCCCATGGCCCTGCAAAAAAAAAAAAAGAAGAAGAAGAAAGAAAAGAAAGAAAGAAATGTAAGTTACTTGAGGGCAGGAACTGTCTTACTTTTATTTTTCTATCCCACAAATTTTGCACAGTACCTGGCATGTAGTAGGCATTTAATAAATGTTTTTCATTCCTTCATTCTATTTTCCCATTATCAAAGCCGGGGAACATTTTCTTTTCAGGTTCTTAATTGGGAGAAGGGAGTGAAGATAAGTGAGGATCAGTCCTAATTCAAGGATATTGATAAAAGAATGAAAATTTACATAAAAGGGAAAAAACCTCAATTATATATGCCAAGTAGTTAGATTATTGCTTTTTTTAATCTTAAAAGTATTTTTTACAGGTAAACATAAAGGCAGTTTCCAACATTTGTTTTTATAAGATTTTGAGTTCTATATTTTTCTCCCTCTCTCCCCCATCCCCAAGACAGAAAGCAATCCGATATAGGTTATATATGTACAATCACATTAAACATATTTCTGCATTAATCATGCTGTGGAAGAAGAATCAGAACAAAAGGGATAAACTTCATAAAAGGGGCGGGGAGGAAACAAATTAAAAGGAGAAACAGTATGGTTCAATCTGCATTCAGACTCCACAGTTCTTTTTTCTGGATATTGTAATGATTGGAATGACGCCACCTGCTGGAGACTTACTGTAGAAGAGTTCCTCCCATGAAGCGAAGGTCTTTGAGGGCAAGACCAGGAGTCTTTTCTTTGGCGTCATGAAGTGATGCGGGCTAGTGAGAGGAGGAAGGAAGAGACTGGCGCTCAGTCTCGTGCTCTTTCCTTTGGACTCTGGTGGAGAGAGGAGCTAGAAATGTGCTCTCCCTTTAATAGATAGGAATCTAGGCCTTTCTCTCTCTTTACCAAATTCTTATTCTCCTTAATAAATGCTTAAAAGTCTAACTCTTGCTAAAGCTTATAATTTATTGGCGACCACTCATTAGATATTTTAGACAGTTTAGCTAGAATTTTAGCCCTTAACAATATGGAAAGCATTTCCCATCATGAGTCCTTTCTTGGATCATTACATTGCTAAGAAGAGCTAAGTCTATCAGAGTTGATCATCACACAATGTTGCTGTTACTATGTACAATGTTCTCCTGGTTCTGCTCACTTCACTCAGTATCAGTTGACTTAAGTCTTTCCAGATTTTTCTGAAATCTGCCTGCTCATCAATTTCTTACAGCATAATAGTATTTCAGTCAATATTGCTTTTTTTAGGAGTTTTAAACTTGAGGCAAGTGATGTTGGTGTGTGTCTATATACACATCATATGTGTGTTTGTGTGTATGTGTATAGTGGCATATATGACTATTTCAGTAGAATTGGTTTCCTTTGTAATCCTATGTATTTTATTTTGTTACTTAAAAACATGATTCTGAAAAGGGGTCCATAGGCTTCACCGGACCATGTCTCAAGGAATCTAGGACATATAAAAGGCTCAGAATCTCTGCTCTATTCTCAGAGTCTTCCCTTCCCTTTAATTTGCCAGACTTCCATTGAGCTCCTGCTCTGTCCCCCACTGAAAACTCTACTAAGTTGCTCAATATAGTGGGGGAATGAAAAGATGAACTAGATACTCTTCCTAGAATGTTGAATTCCCTTGGCTAAGTCCCTGTTAGCCCCATGGTGGTTTTAGGGCCTGAGGCCATCACTCTTCTCTAGTATATTTGTCAACTCTTCATGAATTTTTCCTGAAGTTGCTGGGACAGAGGGTGCCCTCAAAAAATTAATTTCATGTAGGTAGTATTTTGTACTTTATAACGTACTAAGTTTTGTGATCTTTTCAGCACACTACATTTCTTATTCTTCTCCAGACCTTTGTCACTCCTCCCTTCCCAACTAACCTGATTGAACAATGCCAAGGAACAATGAAGACAGTGAAGTGTGTTAGAAGTGGACCGGGAGTCAGAAGATTTGGATTCTTTCCCATTTTGTCATTGATTCTCTGTGTGGCCTTGGGAAATCCCTCCCATTTTCTAGGCCTCAGTTTGCTTGCCTGTAAAATAAGTGGGCTGGGTAATAACCAACCATGATTCCAGAGGACCAATGATGAAGTATGCTGTGCATGTTCTGACACAGAGGTGAAGGACTCAGGGTAAAATGAGATATATTTTATGGACATGGTCAGTATTGGAAATTAATTTGTTTGACTATTAATATTTATTACAAGGTGATTGTTTTTCTTTTTCTCCCAATGGGAGAAAATAAATTCATATTTATTTTAAAAATAAATGTGGGGGGCGGCTAGGTGGCACAGTGGATAAAGCACCAGCCCTGAATTCAGGAGTTCCTGAGTTCAAATCCAGCCTCAGACACTTGACACTTACTGGCTGTGTGACCCTGGGCAAGTCACTTAACCCCCATTGCCCCGCCCCAAAATAAATAAATAAATGTGGGCAGGGCAGCTAGGTGGCACAGTGGATAGAGCACTGGCCCTGGATTCAGGAGGACCTGAGTTCAAATCCGGCCTCAGACACTTGACACTTACTGGCTGTGTGACCCTGGGCAAGTCACTTAACCCCCATTGCCCCGCCCCAAAATAAATAAATAAATGTGGGCAGGGCAGCTAGGTGGCACAGTGGATAGAGCACTGGCCCTGGATTCAGGAGGACCTGAGCTCAAATCCGGCCTCAGACACTTAACACTTATAGCTATGTGACCCTGGGCAAGTCACTTAACCCCAATTGCCTCACCAAAAAAAAAAAATAATAATTAAATAAAAATAAACATGGAATAAACAAAGTTAACAACAAATTTAGAAACAAAAATAAGGAGGTTTGATGGGATGACCCCTATGGTTCCACTCACTTCTAACATTCTATCTCCAGACCCAAGGCATCTAGGTGTTGGGCATCCTGCTCCGAACACCTCGTTTAAGAATCTGTCAATAGAGAAAGTGTTCATGGAAATATTGTTCTGGCAGTAAGTGGACATGAGAATCCTCCCTTTGCTAGAATCCAGATTACTGGGGCAGAAGTATCCAACTCCAACTCCCCAAGGTTTCAGAGCCAATTCACATTCTCCAGGGAAGAGGCAACACAGAAAGCTTCTTCTTTCTGTTCACAGCTGTTATAGGAGTACCTGGGAAAAGAAGAGAGCAAACAGGCCCGAGGCAAGTGATCCAAAAGTGTATTCTCACAAATTTTAAAGTGAAGTATTTTAAGAAAGTCACCCAAGTGGTAGATGCCCAGCCAGTGGTATGCTGGTGAATGTTTAACAAACAGCTGGGGGAGAGGGGAAGTAGAGGAGGAAGGAAGGGGGGAGGAAATGTACTCACCACATACTCTTTTTTTGTGGGGCAATGAGGGTTAAGTGACTTGCCCAGGGTCACACAGCTAGTAAATGTCAAGTGTTTGAGGCCAGATTTAAACTCAGGTCCTCCTGAATCCAGGGCTGGCACTTTATCCACTGTGCCACCTAGCTGCCCTCCCACCGCATACTTTTAAGTTTATTCAGCATTATTAACTCTTCCTCCACCGTGTTCTTAAGTCTAAGCTATCAACAAAACAATAAATCAAATTCTGATTTGTAGCATTTGCTGATTTCTGTAATGGAAATGCTCACACACTCTGGATCTCAGTCCACCATGGGGTAGTTTCCTATTTTAATTATTCTTGCTTCCTGAGTGCTCAGCTGGTATAACTACACTGACGAATGTCTGAAAGCACTTTCAGCACCCTCTAGATTTGGCACCCTAAGGACAAAGCCATGACACCTTGCCCTGGTTAGGACAATGAGTCTAGATTTTCTCATTTAATTCAATTCGATAATTTAATGAAAAATTGCATTAAATGCTTAGCCAAGGAAATGCACTATCCTGGGTGCAAGACTCCTAGGCCAGTTTTTATCCACTTCACCATGCTTCCTTTTTCTTTTTTAACTATGACAAAAGCATCATGCGATTTTTTATGATCTTGGTCTTCCTTTCTTGCCTTTGAACAAGGCCAGAAGAAAAACATTTGCAACTTTAACAACCTTAAAGCTGACTCCAAAAATATCATCAATAGTATGACCTTTCTAACCAAATCCAACATCCAAAACCTCATAATTTTCCTCAATAAAGTTGAAACGCCCATCATTAGGAACAAAATCAGTGATTTTTATTCAACTGTTTGTTTATTTCCTTATTCATTTTTGTCAATCTAAATTAACTGGAATTACCAACTTCTTGATGGCAAAATTAGACTGGCTTCTACACCGACTTTTTCCAAAACAATCCCCTTTGCACAGGATGTTCCTTCAAATAGGTTGGCCTTCAGGTCAATGCACAAATGGGCTTTCTTGTACTGTTTTTCATTCCACTTTTGGTCTTTTTTTGTGACTTGGGAGCTTTCTAGCTGCATGAAGACCATGACACTTACCCATGCTGCCACTGTCCAGGCCAAGAGAAAAGAGAGAAGGCCATGCTTCTTCTTCAAATTAAGTTAGTAACTACTACCCTGCTCCTATAGGGCAGCTAAGTGGTACAGTGGATACGGTGCCCAGGCAGGTGTCAGAAGGACCTGAGTTTAAATCCAGCCTCAGACACTTGCTTAGTTGTTTGACCCTGGGCACGTCCCTTAACCCTGTGTACCTCAGTTTCCTTATGTGTAAAATGACTGGGAGAAGGAAATGACAACCTTACATTTGCTACTGTTTGAGCCATTTCAGGAGTGTCCAACTCTTCATGACCCCATCCAGGGTTTGCCGAGGAAAATCCCAAACAAGATCATGAAGAGTTAGACGTGACTAAGTGACAAAATAATAGAAAACCCTGCTTCTATCCCAAGTTGGGTCCAAAGTATTTCTTCCTCTAGCCCTCTAATAAAGTGATAACTGATGAAAAGGAGATTTTCTATATCAAAACATCTCAACCTTTCTTGTGCTGTGATCCCCTCTGCAGTCTGATGATGGGGCATGAGAAAGGGAACAAGCATTTATTAAGCACCTATTACACACCAGGCACTCTGTTAAGCACCTGTGAGTATTTCATTTAAAACCTATAGGTCGGGGCAGCTAGGTGGCACAGTGGATAGAGCACCGGCCCTGGAGTCAGGTGTACCTGAGTTCAAATCCAGCCTCAGACACTTAACACTTACTAGCTGTGTGACCCTGGGCAAGTCACTTAACCCCAATTGCCTCACCAAAAAAAACAAAAAAATACAACCCCCCCCCCAAAAAAAACCCTATAGGTCCCTTGACAAAATAAAATTTAGACCCCCTGTTTTCAGAGCTAAGAGGCCCAGCACGCAAACTGTGCCCTGAGCTTGGCTGGACAACAATCCTTTGCGATGACCTTTTGGATGACCTCACCCTCTGGGCTAGTCACACAATCCGCCAGGTGTTCTCTGCTCAAAGACAAGCACTGGACAAAGTCGGAATGTCCTGCAGTGAATCAAACTTGTCACATGCTTTCTGCTTCCTCACTGTCTGAGCAGCCACTAGTATAAGTCTTGAGATCTCCCCACACTACCTTGCCCCCCTCCCCACAACTAGTGTTGAGGCGCCAGCACATGTATCTATAGCTCCTCCTTGCTTGCAAGCTCCCTCTGAAAATACAACTTCATTTAATTCCTGATTCTCCCACTTTGGCCTTCTCTCTTCAGCTTTTGCCATTCACAGGTTAGAGGGTGGTTCTGATCCAGTTGACACCCTTCACAGAGTAGTGTTTTTAAATAATTGCAGGAAATGTTTAACTTCAATTAGAGGTCAGTGAAAATAAAGATGTCATTTTTTTTTGCCATCCAACTTCCTGGATCCCCCCCCCTGAAATCTATCCATTGATTCCTTGGGGATATGTGGACCCAAAGTTAAGAGGCCCCACTCTGGCTATATGTTGCCGATTACAGCTAAGGAAGGCACTGATGGGAGTCTCCATTAGACACTTCTCACCAAGGTTGGGGGAGGGGGCGGTATTTAAAATCATCATTATGGGCAGGAAAAGCAAACAGTGAGGAGAGTGCCTTTTACCCAGTAGTGAGTTGGGTTGTATTCAATTCAATTCAACGAATATTTTTTTCTTTTTTTGTGGGGCAATGAGGGTTAAGTGACTTATCCAGAGTCACACAGCTAATAAGTGTCAAGTGTTTGAGGCTGGATTTGAACTCAGGTCCTCCTGAATCCAGGGCTGGTGCTTTATTCAATGCCCCCTCAACAAACATTTCTTAAGAGCCTCATTTTACAAGGCACTCTTTAGTGAGCTCTGCCCTTGAGATTGTAAGAGATGACATGCACCACATATGGACAAATACATAGCAAAAGTCAGAATTTGATGGAGGCAAAGGAGGGATCTGAGCTGAGCCTTGAAGAAAGAGATGGCAGATATGATCCAAATTTAAGTATGTCCTGGCCAAAAACATGGAGGCTAGAGAAAGGGCAAGGTGAAATAGGAATTTACTGTCAAAGCAATATTTCCATGAGCACTCTTCTTACCACTGGGGTCTGAAATGAAGTGTTTGGAGCAAGTCACCCAAGCTCAGGACAACTTGGCTTCAGTGTCCAATTTGTCTAGAAAGCTGAATGAAAGCAGGGGACATAGTGGGGAATAAAACTAGAAAGCTTGGCTTGAACCCTGAAGGTCCCCTGTCTACTTGAAGATGTTAAGGGTGTGTGGCTCTGCCCTCCACCTCCACTTCACCAACCACTTCAGCAAAGGAGCCCTGACCTCCATTCCACTAACAGGCCCACCTACTGCCTCTATCCTCTCCTCTCCCAGCCCCTGGGGGGCTCTCCAGGCCCCATGTGAGATTTCTCCTCCCTTCTTCCCCTGTTTGGTGCACATGTTCCTGGATTTAATTTACTTCTGTACATTGTGTGGTTTGCAACGGTCCTCAGAGGGACCTGAAAGAGAGAGCTCCATCTGTCAGCATTCAGCCTTTCCACACCCCCACCCCCATCGCCCAGCACCCTCCTCCTCCCTCTACTGGGACAGTTTCCAACAGAGCCCTGACACCATTCAGCTCCAGGCCAGTGTGGCTCTCCCAGCCTCTCTCTCTCTCTCTCTCTCTCTCTCTCTCTCTCTCTCTCTCTCTCTCTCTCTCTCTCTCTCTCTCTCACACACACACATACACACACACACACACACACACACACCTTCTAGCCCCAACCACTTTCCCCTCTCCACTACATCTCCTTTTCCCTGTTCTAGGGTCTACTAGGAACATCCCCTATATCTGATACTGTAAATACTGAGGATCCCCCTCCTAGATATCCTCAACAGTTATAGTGCCCAAAGAGCCATTCCCCTACCCACGACTCCACCTATTTGCCCCTCAAGTGATCAGAGCTATAATGGGGAATTCTGTCAGCTGAGGCAAATTCACTTGAAAGTGAGGTGGGGGGTAGTGTAAGATATGACTCCTCCATGTGGTGAAAGGTTGACTGGAGACCATGGATATGGGAGTTGGAAAGGTTGAGGAAGTGGGAGATCAAGATATTTGAACTGGGCAGGGGTTGAGGTGAAGAAGACTTGAATTAGGTACTGAACTTACTGAGGAAGAGTGGACAGGAGGTTCATAGGTAAAAGTGGTCTTGACAGAATGGAATAGACTTTTTTGGTTTGTTTTGTTGAGGCAATCAGAGAAAAGTGACTTGCCCCCAGTCACACAGCTAATAAGTGTCTGAGGTTAGATTTGAATTGATGTCCTCCTGACTCTAGGGCCAGTACTCTATCCACTTCACCACCCAGCTACCCCCATGGAGTAGACTTAAAAGGAATTTAAAGGACGGAGGTGGTTTCTAGGCAACAGTGGCTGAGGGAGGCAAGTAAGAGGACTATGGTACCAACTTCTCTTCCAGGCTCTGTGCATAAAGGAGATTTAAACAAAAAGCCCGCAGTCAGCCAACAAACATTTACTAAGCTCTTGTTTTGTGCCTAGGGATACAAAGCAAGTCCAAAAAGAAACATTCCTTGCCCTCAAGGAGCATACTAAGTAACAGTAATGGAAGAGGCTACAACTAGGTACATAGATAATATGCAGAATAAATAAAGTTAATTTAAACAGAAAAGGCACTAGGCCCTGGGGGGGGGGGCTGGGGGGGGGGACCAGGAAAATCATCCTGCCAAGTTGGTCATTTATCTGATTCTTGAAAGAAGTGTGTGTGTGTGGGGGGGGGACTTGGAGGTAGAAATGAGGGGGCAGAGCTTTCTAGAAATGAGTCACAGTCACTGCAAAAGCTGAGGCAGGAAATGCAGCTGCAAGCAGGCCACTCACTTTAACGGTATCATAGAGCCAGCTGGACCGTATGTAACCTGCATGGAGGGGAGTAACAAGGAAGAAGTCTGCAAAGGTAGAAAGGGGCCAGATTAGGGGAAAAATAATAAGGCTTGAAGGGAAAGATAATGAAGCAATTTTGGACTATCCGAGAAGACTTTGTATTTCACTGCAAAGGTAATAGGGAGCCACGGGGACTCTCTGGGGAGGCAGTGATGGGATCAGACATAGGCGTTGGAAAAAATCACCTTTGCACAACTGAATGGAAGATGAAGTGGGGAGACATTTGAACTGGGGATACCAGTCAGAAGCCCAATGCAGTAGGCTGGGCAGGAGGCTACATGTGTCTGAATTAGAGCAGTGACTGTCAGAGTGGTGAGACAGGGATCTATACAAGGGATGTGGAGAAAGTAGAAATGTCTCAGCCCCTTGTGAAAGTCATCTCCAATTGGTGCCTCCACTTCCTTTCCTTTTATTCTCTTCTTTACTCTCTGAAGTCTGGTTTCCACCCTCATCATTCTTACCCAACTGCTCTGCAGAATGTTACCAGGGATCTCTTCATTGCCAAATCCAACTGCCTTTTTCTTTTTTTTTTTTTTTTGAGAGGCAATGGGGGTTAAGTGACTTGCCCAGGATCACACAGCTAGTAAGTGTCAAGTGTCTGAGGCCAGATTTGAACTCAGGTACTCCTGAGTTTATCCACTGCGCCTTTTCCTCAATCTTGACAAAATATTAGGAGACTCTCTGTTTTCCAGAGCTAAAGTCAAACAGGCAAGCTTGACAAGACAACAATCCTTTGTATAACCCTCTGGATGATCTCACTCTCTGGGCTAGTCACACAATTCACTAGGTGTTCTCTGAGCTGGGACAAGCGCTGGACAAACTCTGAAAGTCCTGCAATGAAACAAACTTGTCACATTCTTGCTGTTACCCGTCATTGTCAGGGCTACAGTTCACTGAGCAGCCACTAGTTATAAGGACTGAGATATCCCCCCACTGCCAGGACACTGGCACATGTGTCCTTACTTGGAAACCATTTCCCTCACTTGGAAAATAAAACTTTGAGAGGGAAACAACCCCTGCGCAATAATTCTCTGGAACTCAGCTGTTGAGATGTGACAAAAGCTCATTTATTTCTTCCTCCCGAGGAAGGGCACCCCAGTATGCACCTGGTGGGGTGCAAAGAATGGGGGCTCGCAGGCCCCGTTTTAACCCCGAGGCCCTAACACAAATGGACCCTTCCCCTTTTTCATCACTGATCGATTACTCAAGGGTTACAATTTATTCTGGAAAGCTAGCTAACCTGAATGCTGTATTCTTAACCCTAATTTCCATAATTATTCTTTGAGTTCTTTGAGTAATGGGGAGGGGACACAGGGACAAGCCTTCAATCCTCCTAGGAGAGGACCTAGTTGAGACCAGATCAGAACTATTCGAACCATGCTGGAGGGGAGGAAGGGGAACTGATACCTTTGTCTTCAAACAGGTCCAGAGGAGTGTAATTTGAATGGTGACAGTTAGATCCTTATTGAGAGGAGACCATTACCCATTTCCCCACAAACTTCTATTTAATTCCTGTCCCTAGCTGGCTCTGTTCAGCCCCAGCCATTCACAGGTTAGAGGCTGATTCTGGTCTGTTCACAATCTTTATTCCTCTTGATCCCTCTGCACCTTTGTCACTTCTCTCTGGATTTTCATACCTCTCCCTCCTGGTTCTCCTCTTACCTGTCTCACTACTCCTCTGTCTCCTTTGCTGGCTCATTATCTAGATCATGCCTACTAACCAAGGGTGTCCCCCAAGGCTTTGTCCTGGGTCCCCTTCTCTTCTCCATTCATACTGTTTTTCTTGGGCAACTAAACAATTCCCATGGACTTAATTATCATCTCCAAGCAGGTGATTCTCAAATCTAGTTGTCCAGTCCTCATCTTTTACAAAATTACAAAGAACAAACCTGCCCAGAGAAGAAATATGAGAAGACATGTCCCACTCTCCTCCTTTTGTTAAGGCTGGAGGTCCAAAGGTGTGGTACATTGTATATATTTTCAGATTCTTTTCAACATGTTGATTAGTTCTGCTAATTTTTTTCTTATTTCTTATAATTTTGTTTAAAAATATTATGGTTACATGAGATAGCTCTCTGGGAGAAGAAAGGTGCCCCTTTTCCCCTCCCAGAGGGGTATCGAGAGAAATTTTGGTGATATAAAAAAAGATAACAATAAAAACGTATTTTAAAAAACCCAACAACTAAACCCTAGGAAATATCTTTACCATCATCAGATTAAAATAGGAATCCTATGGCATGGTGAACTGACAGTGGAAAGGCCGGTGAAGCAGAGATAGGCAGTATCTGACAGAGGAAGCTTTCTGCCCCTCCCCCTCCCATATTCACAGGGGTCTGGCCTCAAATGCTATGGAACAGGAGTGGTGAAGGGTACCCAATCAATATTGTGACCATTTAATATAAACTTCTTCTCCCGTTCTCTTCATCCCAAAATTATTTTACATTATCTCCCACTATCTTTTCCTTTTCCCACTTGCTGACAAAGTAGTCCTTCTCCTTGACAAACCCAGCCTTTTCTACATGTGAACTTGATTTTATCCCCTTTTGTGTTCTCCAGAAAATTGAAACCCCAATGATCTCGTCGAATTTTCAATTTCCATTATATTTTTTCTGCTTCCTTCATGCATACCCATCTGTCCCATCCTTAAAAAACCTCCACTAGACTATACCACTGCCCCAAATTCTCATCCAATATTTCTTCTCACTTCCTCAAAAACCCTGAAAAAGCTGTCTCATTATCTAGATCATGCCTACTAACCAAGGGTGTCCCCCAAGGCTTTGTCCTGGGTCCCCTTCTCTTCTCCATTCATACTGTTTTTCTTGGTTAACTAAATTCTCATGGATTGAATGATCATCTCCGAGCTGTCTACATTTGTTGTCTATACTACTAGTTACTCTCTTCTGACTTACTCCTTAGTCCTTTGCAATATGGTTTCTGACTTCATCGTCATTTTGGAAAGAGCCACTCTCTCAAAAGTTATATGTGATTCGTTCATTTCAAACTTAATGATGCTTTCTCAGTAAAATTCATCTCAATTCATCTGTTATAATTGGCACTGTTGAACACCCTCTCCACCTGAATCCTGGGGTCTTATGACACTACTTTCTACCTATATGAACAGTTTCTCAGCCTCCTCTTCTGGCTCTATCCATATCATGTCCCCTAAATGTAGGTGTTTCCAAAGATTCATTATGAGGTACTGCTCTCTTCTCCCTCTACACATTCTTTCTTGGTAACCTCACTTATATATATCCACACCCTAGCCTCTCCTCTGAGCTTCAGTCCTATATCACCAATTACAAACCTGATATCCCAGACACATCTTAAATTCAACATGTCCAAATCCTGAACTCATTATACTTCTCTCTAAACTTCTTTCAAACTTCCCTGGTACCACCATCCTTCCAGTCTCTCAGGGTCATAACTTTGGCAATATCATATACTTCTTACTCTCTATCACTTCATATATGTAATCAGTTAACACATTATACCATTTCTACATTCACAACATCTGTCATATCTAACTGTCTACTCACAGTCATCATCTTAGATCAAGCTTTCATCACATCTTGCCTAGATTATTGCAACAGCTTCCTAATTAATATCCTTGCCTCATGTCTCTCCCTGCTCCACTCTATGCCAAAGCAAAGGAATTTTCCTTAAGTACATATATGACTCAAGTCAATAAGTCAACAAACCTTTAAGGATCAGGCAATGTGCTAAGTCCTGGAGATACAAACAGAGGCAAAAATAGTCCCTGCTCTCATGGAGATCACAGTCTAATGGGAGAAGCAATAAGCAAAAACTATAAACACATATATTTATATGAAATTGGAAAAATTACAGAGAGGAGGCACTAGCATAAGGGAGATCAGAAAAGGCTTCTTGTAGAAGATGGAATTCTTGCTGAGATTTGAAGAAAGCCAGGTGTGATGAAATAATGGGATTTTGCAGATACTCAAAGACCCACCTGGAGATTAATCTAGACTGATTGAATCAAGTGAGAGTGATTGCCTGCTGATTAGCCTAATTCAAGTTAATTGAATTGTAATCACACCTGGCTATCCCTTAAGAAGGTATTGTTCTCAGAAGCTAGACTGTGAACTCAACTTGAGAACACCTTCAAAACCAATGGATTTGGATGACACCAACCAATCAGCTTGAAGCAGTGTGTAAGGACTGCCTCTGTTCTAGACCTATAAAAAGCTTCCACAATCAGCTTGCTGGAGAGTTCCTGATTAAAGTAGGCTCATGGAGGAGGACTTGAGGAAGAACCCAACCAGGCTGGAACTCTATGCTAGATAGACCTTTTCTTAACTTTCTGAAATCCATGTTAATACCTGTATGCTTTAATTAATGTTTAATGCCCAAAGACTGGTGCTGAAGCTTCTAATTTAAGGTGATCACACAATATAGATTTTAAACATCACACAGTGAAACTAGGAAGCAGAGATGAAGACTAAGGGAAATGCTTACATGGTGGAAAGTCACTAAACATGACTGGTTAAGAAGTGGAGGATCTTGAGCAAGGAAACCAGTATTGATGGATCACAGAGTATATGGAGGGAAGCAAAGTATAAGAAGAGTTGAAAGATATGTCCTGGCAGCCAGGTTATGATGGACTTAAAAACAAGAAAACATTTTATATTTGATCCTAGAGATAATAGGAAGCCATTAGAATTTACTGAATGGGGAGTTACATGGTCATATCTGGGGTTTAGGATGCTCACTTTAACAGTGGAGTGGAGGATGGACTGAAGTGGGTAGAGACTTGAGGCAGGGAGGTCAAGTAGAAGCAAAAATCATGTATGAGGTAATGAAAACCTGCACTAGGGTAGTACTGATATAAGATGAGAGAAGGGAACATATATGACAGATGTTGTACTTTAGAATTGAAAGACTTGGTAACTGATTGGAAATGGTTGGAAGGAGAGAGAGAGAGAGAGAGAGAGAGAGAGAGAGAGAGAGAGAGAGAGAGAGAGAAGTTGAGAATAACAGGTTTTGAGCCTCAGTGACTGGGAGGAAGGTAGTACTCTTGATAGTCATAGCAAAGTTGGGAAGAGAGAAGGGATTTGGGGGGAAGATATTTAGTTCAGTTTTGGGCATATGGAGTTTAAGATGTTAACAGTATTACCTAATTTGAAATGTCCAATAAGCAGTTGGAGATGAGACTGAAAGTCATGAGAGTGATTAGAGATAGATAAGTAACTCAGAAAAGCATCTGCAAAAAGATGATCATTGAATATATAAAAGCTGCTGAAATCACCAAGTGAAAAATCATAAAGAAGAGAAAACCCATGACAGAGCTTTGAAGGGCACCCCCAATTCCTGTTTACCTCTAGGATAAAATATAAACTACTCCATTTAGATTTTAAAGCCCTACATAACCTGGTCACAATCTTTCTCTCCAGTCTCATTGGATACTACTCTCCTCCTATAATCTATGATTTAATTAAAATTACATTCTCTGTTCCTCATATAGGACACTTCATCTTCCATTATCATATCTTTTGACTAGATGTACTATAAGCCTAGAATATAACTTCACATTACTACCACTACTCTTTTGAATTCACCTAAAGTTTGAAATTCTATTCTGTCCTCTTGTCTTAACTCTAGAGGAATCTTTACATTTCAAGAACACTTATTTTAAACAGAATATTGTTGACATACTTTCACACTCCTTCTGCCCTTATCCATTTGTTGGGCAAGTTCATTCCATTGACATTTATAATTATAATTTTTAGTTGCACTTTTTCTTCCATTATATCCTTTTTATGTTTCCCCTCCCCATCCCTAGCCTTCTTTCACAACGAAAAAGAAGGTGGTAAAAAGAAAGACATTGCTATAAAATAATTATATAGAGTGATCAAATCCTACTCTTTTGTCCTTCATTTCTTCACCTAATCCAGACCAGAATTTCTAACTCTTGCCTTTGTCTCCTTTTAACCATTTTAACTTCTTGTAACAATCCATTACTATTAAAGTCTGCTTTCCCTGTGCCTATTCCCTAACTCTACACTCCCTCTTAAGCCCCTCTCTCTTTTCTCCCTATCACCCCCTGCCTATTTTTCTGTTGGTTTTAATGGTTTTGCATACTGAATCTTTCTTCATTCTGTCCATAAGATCAACACCCCCTCCACCATTGCTTCCAAACTTGTATATTTGACCTCTGAAAGGAGCAACTTCTTCCCCTTCCACATTTTTTCACTAATCTAATCCCTTTTCCCTCCCTTTTCTTTGTTATTATTTTTTAAAGCAACATACCATTTTACCCAGGCCTTGAATTTGTCTTTCTTTGTATCTTCTTTGCCTCTTGGAGACAGTGAGATTTGGTAGAACTAATGGTCAAAGAATGACTATACAAATATAGAGGTGGAAATATAGTGGGTAACTATAAGTATTTGTTCATTAGTTAGGTCCTTCAAATATAGTTACTTTCTAGGTTTTAGGAAGTTACTTCCTAGGAATCAGGTTTCTACCCTAGAGAAAAGAGTTGTTCTAGATGAGCTAGACTGAGGATGAAAAAGAAAAAAAAACCTTCATGAATCTAGGATGGGGAAGTCATAATCGAGTTTTGAAAATTATCTCAGTTTTAGTGGACTAAAAAGATGCTATACCAGGTTGTTTAGGAGAGATTCTGCATCCAGGAGAAGAGAGTAATAGTCCCACTGAACATTGCTCTGATCATCTGATCGCAATTAGTGTTTTGCTCAGTTATAGTCACTACATCTTATAAGGACATTAAAAATCTGGATATGATCTTAAAAAGCATACAGAGCATGGTGAAAGGATTTATACTCTATGAGTCTCACTTGAAATAGCTAAGACATTTAGCCTGGAAAAAAGAAGACTTGAGAGGAACCCAATAGTTGTCTTTCAGGATTTGAAGGACTGTCATGAGGAAGAAGGATTATTCAATTTGTATTACTTGGCCCCAGGGACAGATTTAGACTTGATGTAAAAAAAAAAATCTTCCAAAAATTAGATTTAAAATTAATTGATTGATAAAATTATATTGATAGATTAATTGATAAAATAGATTGAAAATTAATTTTTAAAAATAGAGCTTTCAAAAAATAGAATGGTGACAGTTAAATGGCATAATGGATAGAACACTGGGTTTGGAACCAGGAAGACCCATCTTCATGAGTTCAAATTTGACCTCAAGACACCTACCAGCTCTACAACCTGGCAAGTCACTTAACCCTGTTTGCCTCAGTTTCCTCATCTTTAAAATGAGCTGGAAGTGACAAACTACTTCAGTATCTTTGCCCCCAAATGGGATCACCAAGAGTCAGACATGATTGACATGACTCATCGATAACAAAAAGTAGAATGAGCTATTTCAGAGGTAGTTAGCTACCCTTAACTTGAAGACTTCGGGTAGAAACTGAACAATGACTTCTTGGGAATTTAGTCAAGGGAATCTTTTTAAAATACAAATTAGTATCAGTAAAATCTCAAGTCTTTTCTATCTTTTAGATCAGTGATGTCATACTCATATAGAAATAGAGCCACTAAACTGTATATAAGGATCCATGGGAGCCACATATTGACTTAGAAAAGAATATGTTAATATTATCTATTTGTTTATTTTGTTAAATGTTTCCCAATTGTATTTTAATCTAATCTGTGCCCACTCAGGACAGTTTTGGGCCCCCTGAGACTAATGGACAATGTTTTATATATCTATCTTAGATTGTATAATTCTGCAATCTCTAAGGTCGCTTCAATCTCTAATATCCTGGATGTGAGAGTATGAGGCAAAGCCCCTTTTCAGTTTTTTTTTTCTGTCAACATATGTGTATGAAAAAGGGAGGAGTGTGCTTAAGCAAAGATCTTTCCCCTGGTTTAGCATATCTCTGTACTCATCAACATGGGAGAATAGAAGAAACCTCAAATTTGAAACCTGGGGACCCCCCTAATGACGGAATTTTGGGGAAGTTATTGGGCAAATAATCATTACTTGGTTTATGGTCTAGCCTCTATATACTGACAATTTTGATGTAAATGGAATGGCCCCAGATCTGGAATCCAAATAAAAGACTAAACATCTAGGAATGGATTAGCTATCTGGAGGAACTTTATTCTTTGTTCTACAGAGATTGGCATCTGCCACTCAGAATCTCCTGAAAGAGCTTGGCATCTGCTACTGAGAATATCATGCAAGGGAGATGAGAGGCTTCAGTAGCAAAGCTTTTGAGGGAACAAGAAGAAGCAAAGGGAAGGTTTTTGGCTAGTTCCCAGGTAAGAATTTCTGCCTTTTCTGAAAGAGATAGAAAAGTGGTATAAGCTATAGCTGACAGAGTAACACCTGCTTTTTCAAGGATTCAGATGGTCCAGAAACTTGAAGATATACATCTGGAAGAGGATACAGTCAAACAGAAGAGAACAAAGCATAGTTTTCCAGGGTGATGACTGTTCAAAAGCTACATCCAATCTGTTGGACACATTAATGGAGATTATATGGCCAGAAAAGCAGTGTCCTATATAGAGTATGAAACCAGTGGACAGCCTACTCAACAAAAACAGCATGACATCATCTCTCAAAAACATCAGTGGCCTTACAGCATTGGAACAATCGTGTCCCCCTACATGAATGCCTTTCCAATATGTGTGCCAGAGTCTTCCCCAGGTTTATGAGAAAAATGTCTTGTTGCGAATTGTCTTTCTACACCATTTCTTTAAACGTCTTTATTGTGAACTAATGGTATCCTCTGGCTAACTATTAAAGATAAGCACACCAGTGGGGACATATGAGATATGGATATAGATATGTGCAGATATAGTACATTGAACTTATGGTAGCCATTCCCTTGGAGGATCTGCTGTTTGATTACCTGAGTGCCTCCAGGTGCTATATATGAATAGATCAATCAGTCAACAGATGTGTACTGATCACTTACTATTTGCTAATATCTGAGAATACAAAACCAAAAATGAAATGGTCACTATCCTCAAGAACTTTGTATTCTACTGGATAAGACATACAGAAATAAGGAAATACAAATCATGTACAAAATAATTGCAAATTCATTGTGGATGGGGCACTAACATTTGGGAGGGAATGAGGAAAGGCTTCATGTAGGAGCTGCTCTTTGGGAAAAATCTGTGTAAAGGCATAGAAATGAGATATAGAAGGCAATATGTGAAGGTCAGAATGAAGACCAGTTGGGTTGGATCATAGAATGAGTATGTGGATTGGAGTAATGCCTGAAGGGTGTAGGTTATGAAGGGCTTTGAATGCCAGAGGATTTTCTATTTGATCATGGAGGTAATAGGGAGCCATTGAAGTTTCTTGACAGAATGAGGGTGACATGATCAGACCTGTGCTTTAGGAAGATCATTTTGATAGTTGCATGCAGGGTAGATTGGAATGGGAAGAAACTTGTGGCAGGGAGATCAACCAGCAGGCTATTGAAATAGTCTGACATGAGGTGCTGAAAGTCTTCACCCAGATATGACAGTGTCAGACGAGAGAGGAGAGTATATGAAAGAGATTTTGCAAAGATAAAATATACAGGCCTTGGTAATAGATTGCATATGGGGGTTAGAGGCAGTGAGGAATCCAGGATGACACCTAGGTTGTAAGGCTGCATGCCTGGAAGGATGGCAGTGCGAACAGTAACAGGTAAGGTAGAAGGAAAAGATGATGAATTCAGTTTTAGACAGTTTTACTTTAAGTTCTATGGGATATCCAGTTAGAGATATCCATTTGGCAGCTGGAGACATGAGACTGGAGGTCAGCAGAGAGGCTGAGGCTGAATAAATAGATTTGATCATTTAAGAAGTTATTAAACTAAACTAGGAGAGATGTTAGGGAGGCAGAAAGAATGCGACTTAGTAACCGATTAGATATGTGAAGTGAGGAACCTGGGACTCATCTGATGATACAGGAATAGGGAAGCTTGGAGGAGGGGTGAGATTTTTGGGGGAAAGGAAGATAATGAGCTCTGCTTTGGACATGTTGAACCTAAGATTCCTATGGGACATACAGTTCAAAATGTCCAAAGGGCATTTGGTAATGTAAATCTGGAATTCAAGAGAGAGAGCAACTGGGGCTGGATCTGTGAATGGTTTACTAATTCCCTGATTTCCCTTCCCACAGAAGAAAGAACAAGAGGATACAAGGCAAAACTTTAGTCTCTGGGATAGATAAAGCATAGATGTGTCAGGAAGGTTTCCCAGCAGGAAGAACAGACAGCAGCCCAGAAGCAGGTGTTAGAAACTCTTTCTTAAGAGAATTTGTACAACTCCTGTCGGTCTCCATCTGAAAAGAAGGCACAAGGCCTCTGGAGGTCATGGATGATTCCCCCAACTTCTCTCTCACTCTGACCAAGTTAATCAAGTTTCAGGGGCCCAGTCTAGGAAGAGAAGACAAAACCACCCTAGACCAAAAGAGTCAAATGTCTTCGGTAAATATTGGCAGGGCTAATTTATCCCCTCTCTAGGCCTCCCCTTGACTAGCACCCCTAAAGGGGGAGACAATCCTAGCCTGGAAAATACAATTAGGAGGCTGGCCTTCCTGGGCCCTAATTTAATCTGGGCAGCTGTGCCAGGAGCAGGTCCATTAGCATGACACTGGGGGGTGGAGAATGCAATTACTGGGCAATCAGGGGTTTGGTGGGGGTGGAGTAGGAAGTGCTGGCAAGTGGGGGGTGGAGGGTACCCCAGAGGATAGAGGATCAGAGTTGGGAGAGGGAGGCAGCGATGGGGTCTCCAACAGTGGGCAATGCCTCAGATTTGGCAGTTGGACAATTGTATGTCTGATTTGGGGTGGGAGGAAGCAGGGATTGGGGAGAGCTGGGCCACTCTGCATGACAAAGGTGAGCATTGATGGATGGGTCCCAATGGATCTGATCAGTCTGAAGCTGAAGGGGCAGAAAAAGGAGGTTGGGGATTTCGAGGGGCCCTTTCTTTTTTACTTTTTTTAAGAGCCCCAGAGCTCATCTATACTGAAAGGACTCACAATTATGACTTAAATTTTCAAAGTTTGGAAAACATTTTCATATCCATTATCAAAGTTCACTTGGCAGTTAGTCAGAGGCTGCCTAGTAATTATTTCCAAATAAAATAATTATTAACTTAAAATAATTATGGAAGGTGTTCTACTTCCTAATGTATATATTCAAATTTAACAAATATTTGAGAGTGATGAGACCAATGATGTCCAGAGAACTCAAGTGATTTTTCCAATATCACATAGTGGCAGAATTTGGATTAGACCCTGGTGGTCTCAGAACCCCCAGCTCCAGGTTCTTTCCCAGTCCAGAAAGTACTGAAAATGTTAGTACTTCAACTCAACCCTATTAGAAGTCCTGAGGTCCAGAATTAAGAGCTGAACAACAAAGATAAGAAAAAGGGGATAAAATAAAGGAGAGTGGAGGAAAGGACTAGGATAGGGAAGAAGAAGCACATTTTTAAGTTTACAATAATATATTTTTAAAAATCTTGACCTAAACTTTTGATCCTGTTACCTCCTGTTTGCCCTAGAATGTTATTCTAGAAGTCAGCCCTTTCTCTCATGCATCTTTAAATCTCCTTCCATCCCTGGTCTTCTTTTCTCCCCATAAAGATCTTTAGAGCTCCACGATTCACGATTCTTTTTTTTGGGGGGGGGCAGGGCAATGAGGGTTAAGTGACTTGCCCAGGGTCACACAACTAGTAAGTGTCATGAAACTGGATTTGAATTCAGGTCCTCCTGAATCCAGGGTGGCTGCTTTATCCACTGTGCCACCCAGCTTCCCCATTTGTCCTTCATTTTCAGAGTGGACCAATGACATTGCACAAATTGGATTTAAATGAGGCAGAGTTGCACAAAATCATCAGCCTCACTCTCTTTTTCAGAATCATCAAAATCTAGTGGCAAGGAAAAAGTCAAGATGGCCCTGGATGTAGTGGGTTATCTTGGTGTCTTTGATGCCTGACAAAGCTTCCGCAGACTTAATGATTGTTGGAATCAAATTTTCTTATCTGTCCATTCCATCAGGGCAAGTCACTGATGCGTTTGAGATCCTTAGGTTACCTCATCTTCCTTTAGCCTGTCTGCTAAGATGGGTTTTGGCCACTGCAAATACTATTGCTTCTTGGAGCACACCAAAGGTGGATGAGCAGTCCTGAAAAGGGCTTGGCAAGCCCTCACACCAAAGGTGCTAGTCCTCCTGAACACCCCATATGCCCCATCCCTGACATAAGAAATAGTTGAAGGAATTTGGAGTCTTTGGACTGGAAAAGAGGAAAGCATGATAACTGTTTTCAAGGTTTTGAAGGGTTATCATGTAGAAGAGAGATGAGAGACCTGTTTGTTCTCAAGTTATTTCTCTCTTCCTTTTCTCTGCTAAACTTGAAAAAAAAGCTGTCTATAATTGTTGCTTGCACTTTATCTCCTCTCAATCACTCCTTAGCCCTCTGGCTTCTGACCTTATCACTCAAGGGAAGGAAGCTACTCCCTCCAGAGCTATCAGTGATCTCTTAATTGACAAATCTGATGATTTTTATTCAATCTTCATCCTTCTTGACTTCTTCATTGCATTTGTCACTAGTGGCCACTCTTCCTGTATATTTCTTCAGGGTTTTTGTGATGCTACATTCTCAAGGCTCCCTTCCTACCTTTCTGACTGTTCCTTCTCAGTCTCCTTTGCTTGTTCTTTAACCACATCTCATCCCCTAACTCTGTAGATGTTGCCCAAAGCCTAGGCTCTCTTCTCTCTTTTTCTTTTGGTGATCTCATTCGCTCCCATTGAATTAATTATTATCTGTATATAGATGATACATGGATCTATAGATCTAATCAGTCTCTCTTGAGTTTCAGTCCCACATTTCAAACTCAATATCCCAAAGATATTTCAAACTCGACCTGTCCAAAATCAACTTATTATCTTTTCCCTCAAACCCAGCACCCTTCCAAACTTGTCCTACTTCTATCAAACGTATCAGCATTTAGCTAGTCTCCCAGATTCATAACATCTGTGCTATCCTCAATCCCTTACTACCCTTCCTCCTGCACATCCAACCAGTTCCCATAACATCACATCTCTACCTCCACAACATCTCTCAAATCCAATTCTTTTTCTCTATTTGCAAAGTCACTCCCTGCACCTTTACTCTCACCATCTCTTGTCTAAACCAGAGGTTCTCAAACTATTTTGGTCTCAATTTTACACTCAAAACTTTTGGAGGGTCCCCAAAAAGCTTTTGCTTATGTGTACTTATCTGTTGGGATTCACCATATTAGAAATTAAATCAGTTTAGTATTATTATGAAAATCGTTTTGACCTGGAGGACCTTCTGAAAGAGTCTTGGGGTCCCTCAAGTGTCCCTGGATCATGCTGTGAGAATCATTTGGTTAGATTATGAAATAGCCTCCTAATTGTTTTCCCTGCCTTAGTTCTCTCTCCATTCCAGGACATATTCCACACTCCTGTCAAAGGGATTTTCCTTAAATAAGTGTAGATCTTACCATGTCACTCCTTTAGTCAATATATTCCAGGGTCTTTCTATTGCTTCTTGAGTAAATAAGCATGGAATGGTGGCTAGAGCTAACCTCTGAGCCAAGAATACCTTAGTTAAGTCTTGCTTCTTGTATGTGCTGGTTATGTGTGAACCTGGGTAAGTCACTTATTAAACTCTAAGTGCTCTAGTAAATTCCCTAAGACTATAAATTGCAGGAGGCAGCTAGGTGGTACAACAGAAAGAGTGCCAGACCTGGAATCAGTAAGACTCATCTCCCTGAGTTCAAATCTGGCCACAGACACTTACTAGCTGTGTGACCCTGGGCAAGTCACTTAACCCTGTTTATCTCAGTTTCCTCATATGTCAAATGAGCTGGAGAAAGAAATGGCAAACTATTCTAGTATCTTTGCCAAGAAGACCCCAAATAGGGTCATAAGGGATCTGACAAGACTGAAAACAACTGAATAACAAGAAATTACAGAGAATGTAGATTAATAGAGGATATTTCATATGGAATTGTCTCTATACCAGTGAAATCTCAGTTCCATCCTACATCCCTATCCTCTGTTTAGCTTTAAAAACATTTAAAAGCCTGCCCCCAACCTATCTTTCTGTCCTCATTGGACATTACTTTTTTTCCCTCATGCTTGGATCCAGACAAACTGGCCTTTCTGTTATTCACACAAAACACTCCATTTTCTGTCTGTCTCATTGACTTCCCATTGACTATCTCCCATGCCCTCAATGCACTCTCTCCTCACCTCTGCCTCAGAGAATCCCTCTCCTATTTCAAAAAGCAAGAGAGAGATTTACCTTCTACTAGAAACCTTTCCTGATCATCACACAGAGGCCAGTGCCTTTTCTGCTAACCTTCTATGTTCTGTACACACACACACACACACACACACACACACACACACACACACACACACACACACACACACACACACCTGTCATCTCCTTGTTTAAATGGAAGTTTCTGGGGAGAAGGGATTTCTTCATTCTTTATCTTGACATTCATTCCCCAGAGCCTGACTAGCATAATACCTAGCACACAGTAGGCACTGAATCCATGCTTGTTGATGAATTGATTGGCCCCAGAGAGCAAAAGCAGGAATGATGGGTGGAAGTTGTAGAGGCAGAGGCAGATTTTGGTTCATTGTAAGGAAAAGCTTCTTAAAAACTAGAGCTACAACTCCACAGATATAATTGCTTCCCTCTGCAGGGGTTTGAGGAGGGGCTGGAGGAAGGAAGAGAATTTGAACTGAAAAGAAATCTTTAATAAACATTAATAAAATAAATAAAAAATTTATAATAAGTAAATATTAAATAAAATATTTCAAATTTTAAAATAAATTAACCCTCATTGCCCCACCCCACCCCCAAAAAGTGGCAGCTAGGTGGTGCAGTGGATGAAATACTGGCCATGGATTCAGGAGAACCTGAGTTCAAATCCAACCTCAGACACTTGACACTGGGCAAGTCACTTAATCCTTATTGCCCCACAAAGGAAAGGAAAGGAAAGGAAAGGAAAGGAAAGGAAAGGAAAGGAAAGGAAAGGAAAGGAAAGGAAAGGAAAGGAAAGGAAAGGAAAGGAAAGGAAAGGAAAGGAAAGGAAAGGAAAGGAAAGGAAAGGAAAGGAAAGGAAAGGAAAGGAAAGGAAAGGAAAGGAAAGGAAAGGAAAGGAAAGGAAAGGAAAGGAAAGGAAAGGAAAGGAAAGGAAAGGAAAGGAAAGGAAAGGAAAGGAAAGGAAAGGAAAGGAAAGGAAAGGAAAGGAAAGGAAAGGAAAGGAAAGGAAAGGAAAGGAAAGGAAAGGAAAGGAAAGGAAACCTCAAATGGGGTCACAAAGAGTCAGAAACAAGTGAAATAACTGAATAACAATCCCTGATGTAATGACCTCATCAGCTCCCATGGATTCAGTTATAAATCTTTGTGCTAGCGATTCTCAGATCAACTTATGCAGTCCTAACCTCTTTCCTAACCTATGGACTAAAATCTCCAATTGCTTATTAGATGCTTAGAACTGGATATCCTATAGACATCTTAAACCTCTGAAGTTGAATTCATTGTCTTTCCCCCAAGTTCCCCCCTGCTCTCCCCAACTTCCCAATTATTGTCAATATCATCCCCAGTCATTCAATCTCACAACCCAGGTGTGACCTTCAACCGTCACCCTCTCTTACTCTGCCACATCTCATCAGTTTCCAAGCTCTGTGGATTCTACCCTCTTCAACATCTTTTTTATACACTCCCTTCTCTCTTCTGACATTGAACAACTTTGGTGCAGGCCCTGTTGAGTTTGACCTATCAGTGGGACACCAGGTGAAAAGCTCTCCTGAAGGCACTTGGAAATGTGAACGTACAGCTAAGAAGATGTGTCTAGACTGCAGATATTACAGATCTGAGGATTATCTACATGTATATAATAGTTGATAATAGAATGAATGGTGGAGGAAGAGGGTGAGGAGTAAAACAGAAGGACAAAGAAATGACCTTGCAGAATGCTCATATCTGGGGACTCAGGAAAAGAAGAGGAACAGTGAAGGATAAAGGAACTAAACATTTACACAGTGTCTATTGTGTGCCAGGCACTGTGCTAAATGATTTTTGCAAATACGATTGCATTTGATACTCATGATATCCCCCTGATGTAGGTGCTATTATTAACCTTATCTTACAGTTGAAGAAACTGGGGCAAAGAGAGGTCAAGCAAGGCAGAGAAGCACAAAGTCATAGGCCTTGCTCTCTCTTCTAGTCCTCAAAGTCCAGTGGCAGGACAACAGTCAAGACAATTGGGCATGGCCCTTGGGCTTTCTGAATGAATGTCTTTTCCAGGCCTCAGTTTATCTGAGGCAATGTCCATTCAGTGACTGAGGGCTAGGTAAGAATTGAGACAAAGATGGAATAATTTACCATGACAAAATTATCAATCTGGGAGGGGAAGACCCCTAAAGTTTCTGGTCAGAACAGAAAACAATTGCTCTTTACACTCATTCTAAGGCACCAAAACCTAAACAGTGAGTCATGGAGGCTCACTTTCAGTTGGATACTGAAAGTGAGTTCAGTTGAGTGCTGGGAATGAAAGCTAGATTTCTAGGACAACACAGGTATAGGTAAGATGGATCTGTTAGGAAGAGATCTTTTTTTCCCAAAAGTTTAGCCGTGAAAATAAGGAAAGTGATAGGACAGTGTTTGGAAGGGTTAAAAGGGTAAAGGGATTTTTCCTTCTTTCTTTCCTTGCTTGACCTCTCTTTGCCCCAGTTTCTTTCCTTCTTTCTTTCTTTCTTCCTTCCTTCCTTCCTTCCTTCCCTCCTTTCTTTCTTTGTTTCTTTCTTTGTTTGTTTGTTTCTTTTTTCTTTCTTTCTTTCTTCCTTCCTTCCTTCCTTCCTTCCTTTCTTTCTTTCTTTCTTTCTTTCTTTCTTTCTTTCTTTCTTTCTTTCTTTCTTTCTTTCTTTCTTTCTTTCTTTCTTTCTTTCTTTCTTTCTTTCTTTCTTTCTTTCTTTCCTTCTTTCCTTCTTAAGACTAGGGGATGAGGGTAGCTAGGTAGCACAGTGGATAGAGCACCAACTCTGGATTCAGGAGGACCTGAATTCAAGTCTGGCATCAGACACTTGACACTTACTAGCTGTGTGACCCTGGGTAAGTCATTTAACCCCCCATTGCCCTGCCAAAATAAAAATAAAAACTCATAGGAGACTTGGTGATGGAATTTATGATGGGGCAGCTAGGTAGTACAGTGGATAAAGCACTGGCCCTGGATTCAGGAGGACCTGAGTTCAAATCCGGCTTCAGACACTTGACACTTGCTGTGTGACTCTGGGCAAGTCACTTAACCCTCATTGCTCTGCAAAACAAACAAAAAAAGAAAATGAAGGACAAACAACAATATCAGAGATGTAAAACATAGAGCACTTGGGCCATATGCAGCCTCAACACTCCCAAGTTGGGGGATGGGAGGGAAGGACCAGATTAAACTATAATTGGAAAATATTTAACAAAATAAACTAAAATATAATAAAATGTGCATATTGCTAATTTGTGGTTTTCTGAGTCAATATGCACTGGCAGATATCTTTACATATGGTTCAGTAGCTCCCATTTCTATTTAAGTTTGACACTGCTGCCATATGTGATTTGGTTTCCAGCCCTGTCACCGGGCTGGATACCTTTTCTTGGGTACTCTGGAGCTTCTCAATACCCTTCCTACAATGTGATACCCAGAATATGATTATCTAAATATTATCTGGCAAAGGAAAAATCCAATGAATTAGCTTCCTCATTCTGGACAGTGCCCCTGAAACCCTCACGCTTCCACATACACAATGTGTAGGCAGACCTGCAGGAAAACTTCAGTGCTCAGGACCCTAGCTAAGAACCTGTCCCTCCCAGGCTTCCCTAGTAGCTGAAATGATCCCACATTTTAATCTATTCTCCCCCTTAGGAAAGAGCCTGTGGGTTTTTTTGTTTGTTTGTTTTGCTCTGTTTTGTTTTGGGGTTTTTTTTGCGGAGCAATGGGAGTTAAGTGACTCGCCCAGGGTCACACAGCCAGTAAGTGTCAAGTGTCTGAGGCCGCATTTGAACTCAGGTCCTTCTGAATCCAGGGCTGGTGCTTTATCCACTGTGCCACCTAGCCACCCCTGAGCCTGTGGTTTTTGGTAAGGCAGTGAAGGTGACCCCACCGTTACTCAAAGGAAGAAGACCCCAATTCAGCAAGAATTGATCAGGTGTCTACTATGTGCCTGACTCTCTGTTAGATCTGGAGAGTCAGAGACAGAAATCCAACAACTCCAGCCCTCTATGAAGAAGGATTTTGTTGGGAGTTGGGAAAGATCAACATGTAAACACATAAATGTATGCAAAATAATTTTGTGAGTAGGACACTAGTACCTGGGGAGTAGAGTAGCCAGAAAAAACCTTATATAGAAAGTAGCACCTGTTCTGAGCACTGATGGAAGCTAATTTCTTAGAAGTGTGAGGAGAGGGTGAATTCCAGGCAGGAGAGACAACGTATGCAAAGCCATGGAAGAAGATGAAAGCACCTCATAGATAAGGAACAGCAGGCAATCTGCTTTGACTGGAACACAGAGTGTGTGATGGAGGGTAACAACACGCTTGGCAAGACAAGATAATTACCAAGGCCTCCAAGTGCCTAACAGAGGAGTTTGTTGCAGTTTTTTATTTGTTTGATTTTTTGTTGTCATTTCCCAAGAGTCAGTAGGGAGCCATTAAACTTTCTTGAACAGGAGAGTGATACAGTCAGGCCTGTGCTTTAGGAGTAATATTAATTCAGTAGCTATGTGGAGGGAGGATGCATCAAAGAAGGGAGATAATGGAGGCAAGGAAACCAATTAAGGGTTTATTGCAGGGCAGCTAGGTGGCACAGTGGATTCAGGAGGACCTGAGTTAAAATCTTACCTCAGATACTTGACACTTACTAGCTGTGTGACCCTGGGCAAGTCACTTGGCCCTCATTGCCCGGGAGGGGTGGGGGGCGGGAGGGGAAGAGAGTTTACTGCAATAGTCATGGATCATGGAATTAAGAGTTGGAAAAAAATGTTAAAGAGCATATAGTTCAACTTCCTCATTTCAAGATGAGAAAACTAAAGTCTCTGAAAATTGTGACTTCCCCAAGATCATCCAGATAGACAATGGCAGAACCAAGAACTTAACCAGGGTCTTCCACCTCCAAATCCAACTTTCTTTCCATGGAACCTTGCTGGACAGGCCATGGCATTTATATGCAAGATGCATATATAATTTACTCAGTCCACAGCAACCCCATGAGGCAGGTCTTGCAGTTTTTCTTGCTCACATTTTAGAAGTAAGGGATCTGAGGCTCAGACAGATGCAGTAATTTTTCTTGCCCAGTTTATAAATTATAGATCCCAGTCTTGAATCCAAGATTTTGGATTCCAAGACCGGTGCTCTCTCTCCTATACCATGCTCTCTCTCACCCAAACGCCACTGGTCCGAGGCAAACAACGTCCCTTGAGTTGCCTCTGATCTTCAGAAACAGAGTCTGAGCATCTGTTTGGGTTTAGCACTGTCAAGCCAGGCTGTGGGGATGAAATGACTTTCTGGGAGTTTGCCCAGTGTCAGTTCTGAGCCAAGGCCAGAAATGTTGTTGCATGCTGCCTCCTGGTGGCAGCTCAGCTTCTCTACCCTGCCGGTATGGATGCTAATGTAAGTCATTGTCCTCTCTCCTGAGCATTTTTTATGGTCAAAGGTGGAGCCATTGTCCTTGCCTTTAGGATAATAAAATTTACAATATGACAAGTTGAATCAATATGGAGGCACAATGACTCATAGGATTCAAGAGGTTGATCAACGGATAGAGCAATTACCCTGGAGTCAGGAAGGCCTGAGTTCAAATCTTTTTTCTTTTCTTTTTTTTTTTTTTTGGTGAGGCAATTGGGGTTAAGTGACTTGCTCAGGGTCACACAGCTAGTAAGTGTCAAGTGTCTGAGGCTAGATTTGAACTCAGGTACTCCTGAATCCAGGGCCGGTGCTCTGTTTACTGAACCACCTAGCTGCCCCCTGAGTTCAAATTTGACTTTAGATGCTTGCTAGTTGAGTGACCACAGGCAAGTCACTTAAACTCTGACCCAGTTTCCTCATTGCTAAAATGGCAGTAATATCACTTACCCCCCAGGGTTGTTGTCAGGATCAAATGAGATAATAATTATAAAGTGATTAGCAGATGCCTTGTACAAAGTAAGTGCTATAAAAATGTTAGTTATTATTATTCAAGAGGTCCAAGGGAACTTAGGAATTATCTAGTGTAACTTCTTCATATCTAGATGGAAGTAACTGAGGATTAGGAAGGAGAAGCAACTTGCCAGTTACTCCAAAATTGGGGAGGTTAAAAAATAATCATAGTTGGTATTTATATAGGACTCTGGGATTTGCAAAGCACAACTATATATGTTATTTCCATTGACCTTCACAAAAACCTTTGGAGGGGAGGCACTATTGTCCCCATTTACAGATGAAGAAGCTGAGGGTGAGAATAAAGTAATTTATTCAGTGCTATAATAGATAGAGCACTGGGCCTGGAGTCAGGAAGACCAGAGTTCAAACGACTTCAGATACTTACTGTAGCTATATGACCTTGGGTAAGTCACTTAACCTTGTTTGCCTCAGTTTCCTCATCTGTAAAACGAGCTGAAGAAGGAAATGACAAACCACTTCAATGTCTTTGCCAAGAAAACCCCAATTGGAGTCACAAAGAGTCAGACAAGGCTGAACAATAACAACACAACTAAGTAAGTACCTGAGACAAGATTCCAATCCAGGATTTCAAGTCCAGTATATTCTAGACATTCTGCTACTTCCTGGCATTAGAAATGATGGGAAGCGACCATCTTCAGTTCATGATCCATCAAGAAGGGAAGGCTAAAAATAGATTGTATCAGACCCTGGGCTATTGGGTTTCAGAGCATGCCTCCAAAAAAAGGAAGAGGCAGAATAATAAATGTCACTTTGTAATAAAACTTTAATGTTTCCTTCATGATAACCCCTAGAGATAGGTCCTTGAAACATTGTTTTACAGGGAACACTGAGGCTCAGAACCATTGGTCACATAGATAGTAAATTTCAGGTCTAGGATTTAAAGCCATAGTGGCTGACCTCCAAGGCCAGGACTTTACCACTTCCCATTATTTAAAAAAAAATGTTTCTGGTATTTGTGGATTATCTCCCTACCAGAATTTAAGATCACTGAGGGCAGGGAGATCATTAAGGTATTGTCTTAGATAAACTTGATACATACTGCAGCAGCTAGCATAGTACTCTGGGTATAGTAGATGTTTGTTAAACATTTATTAAATAAATTTGTCTATTGAATTGTCCATGAGTTACTTTCCTATCTTCCTATGTATTGTGAACCCTTGTGAATTGTCAGTCTTCCTGTAGCATTAATATCTACTGCATAACATGATGTAACAGTTGGCAACTGAAGAGGTAGAATGGTGGAGTGAATAGTGAACTGGCCTCTGAATCAGGAAAACCTGGGTTCGAGTCCTCTCATTGTGACCTCTCATGTGTGACCTTTTAATGCCTCCTAAGTTTCAGAATAGTTAACTGATCTGAGGTTTCATCCAAAAGATTTTTTCTCTATTATTTCTTTTTTGAATGGGAATAATTATAAACCATCTCCTCACTATGCATGATCTCTTATGGCTAGAGCATACTACACTGGAGCACGCATAAGGATAGGCCTTTGGGGGATCATTGCCTAGAGATATGCTGAGGTCCCCGGCCACTTATGGGTACACATGTGCTCAGTGCTAAAAGAGTTGTGCTCTGGAATAATAAAGCTATTTCCTTTGCTGTTCCCATATGCCTTCCCCTGTCCCATGAGGAGAGATGCTGTATCAGAAAGGATGGCTAACTGAGCCAGAAAGACCAGCCCATTCAGTGAAGCCCCAAAATAGTGATTCTGCCCTATACTGGTTTATCTTATTCCTCCATCTAGAATGTGAGGCATAGAACTCTGTTTCTCTGTCTCTGTCACTCTGTCTCTCTCTGTCTCTCTCTGTCTCTCTCTCAGTCTCTGTCTTTCTCTTTGTCTCTTTCTCTCTGTTTCTCTCTGTGTCCCTGTCTCTGTGTCTCTGTCTGTCTATCTGTCTGTCTCCCCCTTATGGGGAACAGGGGAAGAGGAAATTCAACTATGATGGCTGCTCACACATATCAGCTAGAACATGAATTCATATATAGATGAAGCCAAATTGAGATCTTAATACCTTGGATGCCTTTTTTTCTTTGTGCTTCTTTCCTTGAGCAGAGGTGACCAGATAGAGATCCTGTAGTGTACATTTCCAAGCTGGGAGGCAAACTCATGAGTTTACAAGGTTGGGAGATCCTCAGTCGGCATCAGCTGTGCTGTCGGATGTGTTCCCTGGAGCCACTCCAGTGATTCTCAGAGGAATGTCCACTTACAGCAGGATGAGCCCCAAACCCTGCTCTGGCTTGCCAGATGGCATGAACCTTGAGAGTCAGACAATGGAGGACTGAGAGAAAGGGAAATGATTGTTCCAAAGTGTCTCATTAAATGATTCATGTTTTAAGATCATTCTCCTGGGTGAGTGCAACCGGAGTTACAGGTTATTGTGTCATGTCAGTGTACGCTTTTGAATTTTTTATGTTTTAAACACTCCTTTTGAGTGGAAAAAATAAATAGCTGTCCTATACCAAATCTACTTTGTATGCTGAGTACCCACCCTTATACCCCCTTTTTCAGAGAACCTACACTTAAGCCTTAATCTTAAGTTTTCTTGAAGTGATTGTCCCTAGAGCTTCATGGTGGAATATAAAGAGCAAAAGAGAACAAGAAAGAACAGAAGCTCTCTCTTTATAGAAAACTTTTTCCTAATCCTGAAACAAGTGAGCCCAAGCTGGAGCTCCTTATTGAGAGACAGTGCTTGTCTGTTGTTACAATTATTTATAAATACGTATGATTTAATATTGAGGCAACTAGGTGGCCACTAGATAGGCCTCAGTAGGTAACTGGCCAGAAAAATCACTTAACCTCTGTTTGCCTCAGTTTTCTCATCTATAAAATTTAGATAATAATAACACCTACCTCCCAGGATTATTGTGAGGATCAAATAAGATAATAATTGTTCTATATCCCTGGCACATAGTAAGTGCTATATAAATGTTAGCTATCATTTAATAATTCTACTCCATAAACACATATAGAAAGGAGGTTGGCAAGTATAGTCCCGATTTTCAAAAAGAGAATAAAGTATAGTCTAATGATTTTGATTTCTATTTCTGATGCAATTCTAGAATATATTATGAAAGAGATGGCTTATGGGCACTTGGAATGGGAAGCAGGAATTACTGCAAACCAATAAGCCAGTCATGAAGCTTACAGTTAACAGGCTATATTAAGAATCATAGCAGATCCCAGCTCTCCCACATACCCTCCAGCAAAGATTTTAAAGGGCACCAGAATTAAATGATAATCGATAAATCCAAAGAGAAAACAGTTAGCTCTTTCATCCAGCCCTGGACTTCATAAAAAGACAGGAAGAAACCTTCAGTTAGTGGGATAGAGGCCCCACTTGGGAAGCCAGTATAGGCTCATATAAATCAGCCAGAAGTCTGCCTTGGACCAAGGATACTCTATGGGGCACTTGGATCCTATAGTACTATGTTCCTGAGGACCAGGAGGTCCAGGATACTCTGATGGGGAAAAGCCACTGGGATTGAAAGCCAGCAACACTCTGACAGGGAATGATCCAGGGTAGCTTGATGACCACAGGGCTCTGAATGGTCTAAGTACATAGGGTACAAGACCTTCAAGTTCTCTGAGCACAGACATACCAGTGCAAGGGTGCACATTGGTACAAGAGTAGAAACCAGTAGAAGGAGCCTGGGAAATAGAGTTCAGGAACAAAAAGTACCAGACCATCCCATCTACATATGGGTCTGACACAAAGTCTCAATCAGGAACTTCAATGGAAATTTTGCACAAAAAAAACCAACGAAGTTAAAATTAAAAGAGAAATAATTAACTGGCAAAAGTCAGAAAACTATCTGATATCCAAGACATGTTGGGAAGTGATTCAGATATCAAAAGCCATTCTCAAATAAGGATATGGCCAAGGGATATGAACAATCGGCTTTCAAAAGAAGAAAAGCAAGTCATCAACAATCATATGAACAAATGATACAACTTGCTACCAATAGGAGAATGATAAATTAAAATAACTCTGAGGTACCACCATATAGTAGACTGGCAAAGACAAAAAAGTACAGTTGTTGGAAGAACTCTTGGAGAAAAAACACACTAATATACTGCTGGGAGAGTTGTGAATTAGTATTAACACTCTGGAAATCATTATGGAACCATGCTAAAAAGTCATTATACTATTTATTCCTTTGAGCCAGTGATACAACTAGCAAGTATATACTCCAAAGAGAAAAAAAATAAAAGGGAAAGGATCCATATATATGTAACAGGAATCCATATGTATGTAGCAGAGACTTTTACATGTCACAGTACCTTTGATGGGGAGTCTGCTTCTGAGAGAGTCATGATGGCATTCATTAAGGGACGAGGCCTTGGGGCAATGGACGTTGGTCCTTGGACTCTTCATTCTTTTCCATTTTAGATGAAGGAGAATACCCCTTTTTGAGTTCTGAAAGGTCAAAAGGGTACTTTGGCATCCTGGAATTCCTCATGTCCAGGTGTGACAACCAGCTCAGCATTAGTAACCCAAGGATCAGGGAGTGACTTTTGGGAATGACCTTAGGGACCCTAGGCCAGTGGTAGTTGAGACAAGGATTTATCTGCTAGTCAGGTCACATCTAGATATGAACTTAATGTTTGTTATGTGGGAACTATGCCAAATGAAAGAAGCCTTCTCCTCCTAGAGACCAAGTGGCATGGAGGACTGTTTGTTCTCAAGGTATTGGGGTAAATGTTTATGCTTGGCTTTTGCTATATCTTCAAAGTAAATGTCTCTTTGTAAAAGCTAATGGATGTTAAGTGGTTAAGTAGAAGTGGCTAGGGGCCCAGGCCTATGGCAGCAAAAAACAATGACAACTTCCTGACCCCTCGGGGTACCCTAAAATCATGAGAGGCAGATGCAGCCTGCCTGGCTCTGGGAAAATGTCAGAACATACTCCCTTTGTTGTAACAAAGAAATGGAAATTAAGGGGTTGACCATGAGTTAGGGGCTGACTGAACAAAAACATGGTCTATAAATGTAATAGAGTATCATTATTCCTAAGAAATGATGAAAGGGATGCTTTCAGAAAGACCTGGAGGGGATTGATGCAGTGAGTGAGCAACTAGTACAATGACAATGACATTATGAAGAAAAATAACCTTGAAAGCTTTAAGAATACTGATCAATGCAGTGACCAACCAAGACTTTGGAAGACAAATGATGAAACATGTTTCCCAGCTCTTGACAGAAAGGTGATGGACTAGAGGTGCAGAAAGGAGACATCCATTTTCAGTCATGATAAATGGGGTGGATTTGTTTTACTTGACTGTGCAAGATTACCTTATTTGTTCTAAGGAAAGCCTTACTGGATGGGGTGGACAGGTGGTAGGAAAGTGGAAGGTAGAGAAAGGTAGTGATATTAGTGCCAAAATTGGGGGGGGGGGAAGGAAAGACAAATGTAAATGAAACATTTTTAAATGTTCAGAAGAGTTCAGAGGGAGGCATTAACAAGCAGGGGTGGATGAGAACTACCATGTTGAATTTGTTATATATTTTTTAAAATCACCAAGGTGTATAGAATCTCCATTTGTATACAATCCTCTTTTTCTGTACTTCTATATATAGTGTAAGGTGTGTTCAGGCAAAATGAGTACCTCTGGTGTGGAGGCTGTGAAGCCCTCTTCAGGGCTTCCTATCCATCCTTAACATCCAAATGACTCACTCAATTCTCATCTGTTGTAGCATGTGCAGTGGCTCAACCTTAGTAAACTGTTTCCGCAGACTGGCTAAACCAGATTGAAGGTAACCAATGGGTCTCACATCCGTTAGTGAGTTAGGGGGTGTCTACACCAAGCATTTGAAAACTTCCTCTGGTGGAATGGGAGGATGAGAACATTTTTTTCCAATGACTATCAAGGTGGCTGTGCTTAGAGCTTCGTTAGACATCAGACAGCAAGGTCATCCATGGGATCCTGAGCCTACACCAGTCATCTCGATTTTGTCTTGCCACTGGACTTGAATGACTCTGGAAGAGTGAGTGAGGCTCATGAATTCACACAACTCTACCTCATTTAAATCCAATTTGTACATGAGCCAAAAAGATACCGTTGTTACCTACCTTAAAGTCCTATGGTGACAGGCAAGTAACAAAGCAGCTGGTGCAGATACACTGGGAGCTATAGTCACAACCTTGCACAGAGGCAGCCCAGGCCATAGGGTTATCTTCTCACTGGAAATAGCAGAAGGATTCAGTAGCCCCCTGGGTGTTTGAGTAGCCTTATTGAAGGACTGCACTGCTCACCTCCTGGTGAGAGGAAGGGGCTAGAAAAGGTACCCTGAAAAGTGCTTCAGGGCAGCTATGTGGTGCAGTGAATAAAGCACTGGCCTTGGATTCAGGAGGATCTGAGTTCAAATTTGGCCTCAGACGCTTGACACTTACTAGCTGTGTGACCCTGGGCAAGTCACTTAACCCTCATTGCCCTGCAGAAGAAGAAGAAGAAGAAGAAGAAGAAGAAGAAGAAGAAGAAGAAGAAGAAGAAGAAGAAAGAGCCAAGTAGAATTACACTAGCTCAAAAGAAACATGAGATGCACAAATTTAGAGACATCTCCACTCCAAATGTCCACGTGGACTATTTGTGCCTGACCTGTGGTAGAACCTTCTGAACTCAAATTGGTCAGATCAGCTACTGTTGGACACGCCATATTTGATTCCAACATAGTGATGTCATTTTGGCCCTCTTCCAGAATGAAGGACAACAACCAAATGACCAACTTATTATGGAAATGCTCATGTTTGTCATCATTTATTAAGTTCAGAATTTTGAAAAAAAAAAGGTTTTTTTAAAGTTTTAAAAAGCATAGTAAGCTAAATGGGAGAAAAAAGAGCACGTCAGGAGAATCTAACATCATTTCCTTTTCTGTTAACATTGCTAGACCGGTAGTTCACGGCATTACTTGATTTAACAAGGTTTTAGACAAAATCCCTCATATCTGCCTAATAGACAAGATGGAGAAATGTGGGTTTAATGATAACAGTTAAATTAATTCAGAGCTTCGTCAGTGAGCTACATGTCTATTTAAAACAAATTGCTCTAGAAATCTACAAAGAGAAAAAAGTGGATAAAGAATGAATACTAACTACAACAATTACCTGGATGAACAGCTTATGATGAATTGATCCATCAGTGTCTATCTCTTTGATAAGCATTGAAAATGGACAATGAACTGGGCCTAGGGTTTAATAGAATAGGTGAGCAAGTATGATTGGATTTGGGAAATTGTATAGAATTTTCAATGATCTCTTTCTCTCTCTCACTCACACACATAGACACATCCATCTTGTTAATTAACATGAATATTCTGATGGTTCTAAATGTCTGTGAATATTGAATCACCATAATTTCCAAAGAATCTCCAAAATTGTGAGTCAGTTGAAAGACAACGGAAAGATGCTGAAAAATA